>NC_140990.1:29571761-30823514 GCF_052327205.1 Somniosus microcephalus | reverse complement strand
CTCTCCAACCCCCCTCACCCAACTCCTCTTTCAACCCTACTCTCCAACCCCCCTCACCCCAACTCCTCTTTCACCCCTACACTCCAACCCCCTCACCCCAACTCCTCTTTCACCCCTAATCTCCAACCCCCCTCACCACAACTCCTCTTTCACCCCTACTCTCCAACCCCCTCACCCCAACTCCTCTTTCACCCGTACTCTCCAACCCCCTCACTCCAACTCCTCTTTCACCCGTACTCTCCAACCCCCTCACCCCAACTCCTCTTTCACCCATACTCTCCAACCCCCCTCACCCTAACTCCTCTTTCACCCCTACTCTCCAACCCCTCACCCCAACTCCTCTTTCACCCCTACTCACCAACCCCCCTCACCCCAACTCCTCTTTCACCCCTGCTCCCCTGCTCTCCAACCCCCTCAGTCAACTCCTCTTTCACCCCCACTCTCCAACCCCCCCACCCCAACTTCTCTTCACCTCTACTCTCCAACCCCTCACCAACTCCTCTTTCACCCCTACTCACAACCCCCTCACCCCAACTCCTCTTTCACCCCTACTCTCCAACCCCCCTCACCCCAACTCCTCTTTCACCCCTACTCTCAACCCCCCTCACCCCAACTCCTCTTTCACCCCTACTCTCCAACCCCTCACCCCAAATCCTCTCACCCCAACTCTCCAACACCTCACTCCAACTCCTTTCACCCTGCTCTCCAACCCCTCACCCCAACCTCCTCTTTCACCCCTACCCTCCAACCCCCCTCACCCCAGCTCCTCTTTCCCCCTACTCTCCAACCCCCTCACCCCAACTCCTCTTTCACCCCTACTCTCCAACCCCCATCACCCCAGCTCCTCTTTCACCCCTACTCTCCAACCGCCCTCACCCCAACACCACTTTAACCCCTACTCTGCAACCCCCCTCAACCCAACTCCTCTTTCACCCCTACTCTCCAACCCCTCACCCCAACGCCTTTCACCTCTACTCTCCAACCCCTCACCCCAACTCCTCTTCCCCCTACTCTCCAACCCCCCTCACCCCAACTTCTCTTTCACCCCTACTCTCCAACCCCCCTGACCCCAACTCCTCTTTCACCCCTACTCTCCAACCCCCCTCACCGCAACTCCTCTTTCACCCCGACTCTCCATCCCCCTCACCCCAACTCCTCTTTCACCCCGACTCTCCATCCCCCTCACCCCAACTCCTCTTTCAACCCTACTCTCCAACCCCCCTCACCCCAAATCCTCTCTCACCCCTACTATCCAACCCCCCTCACCCCAACTGCTCTTTCACCCCTACTCTCCAACACCTCACTCCAACTCCTCTTTCACCCCTACTCTCCAACCCCCCTCACCCAACTCCTCTTTCACCCCTACTCTCCAACCCCCTCACCCCAACTCCTCTTTCAACCCTACTCTCCAACCCCCTCACCCCAACTCCTCTTTCAACCCTACTCTCCAACCCCCTCACCCCAACTCCTCTTTCACCCTACTCTCCAACCCCTCACCCCAACGCCTCTTTCACCTCTACTCTCCAACCCCTCACCCCAACTCCTCCTTCACCCCTACTCTCCAACCCCCCTCACACCAACTTCTCTTTCACCCCTACTCTCCAACCCCCCTGACCCCAACTCCTCTTTCACCCTACTCTCCAACCCCCCTCACCCCAACTCCTCTTTCACCCCTACTCTCCAACACCCCTCACCCAACTCCTCTTTCAACCCTACTCTCCAACCCCCCTCACCCCAACTCCTCTTTCAACCCTACTCTCCAATCCCCCTCACCCCAACTCCTCTTTCACCACTACTCTCCAACCCCTCACCCCAATGCCTCTTTCACCTCTACTCTCCAACCCCTCACCCCAACTCCTCCTTCACCCCTACTCTCCAACCCCCTCACCCCAACTTCTCTTTCACCCCTACTCTCCAACCCCCCTGACCCCAACTCCTCTTCCACCCCTACTCTCCAACCCCCCTCACCCCAACTCCTCTTTCACCCCTACTCTCCAACCCCCTCCCCATCTCCTCCTTCACCCCGACTCTCCAACCCCCCTCACCCCAACTCCTCTTTCACCCCTACTCTCCAACCCCCTCCCCCAACTCCTCCTTCACCCCGACTCTCCAACCCCCCTCACCCCAACTCCTCTTTCAACCCTGCTCTCCAACCCCCCACCCCAACTTCTCTTTCACCTCTACTCTCCAACCCCTCACCCCAACTCCTCTTTCACCCCTACTCTCCAACCCCCTCACCCCAACTCCTCTTTCACCCCTACTCTCCAACCCCCCTCACCGCAACTCCTCTTTCACCCCTACTCTCCAACCCCCCTCACCCCAACTCCTCTTTCTCCCCTACTCTCCAACCCCCCTCACCCCAACTCCTCTTTCACCCCTACTCTCCAACCCCCCTCACCGCAACTCCTCTTTCACCCCTACTCTCCAACCACCTCACCCCAACTCCTCTTTCACCCCTACTCTCCAACCCCTCTCACCCCAACTCCTCTTTCACCCCTACTCTCCAACCCCCCTCACCCCAACTCCTCCTTCACCCTACTCTCCAACCACCTCACCCCAACTCCTCTTTCACCCCTACTCTCCAACCCCGCTCACCCCAACTCCTCCTTCACCCTACTCTCCAACCACCTCACCCCAACTCCTCTTTCACCCCGACTCTCCAACCCCACTCACACCAACTCCTCTCTCACCACTACTCTGCAACCCCCCTCACCCCAACTCCTCTTTCACTCCAACTCTACAACCCCACTCACACCAACTCCTCTTTCACCACTACTCTGCAACCCCCCTCACCCCAACTCCTCTTTCACTCCAACTCTCCAACCCCCCTCACCCCAACTCCTCTTTCACCGCTACTCTCCAACCCCCCTCACCCCAACTCATTTCACCCCTACTCTCCAACCCCCCTCACCCAACTCCTCTTTCAACCCTACTCTCCAACCCCCCTCACCCCAACTCCTCTTTCACCCCTACACTCCAACCCCCTCACCCCAACTCCTCTTTCACCCCTAATCTCCAACCCCCCTCACCACAACTCCTCTTTCACCCCTACTCTCCAACCCCCCTCACCCCAACTCCTCTTTCACCCGTACTCTCCAACCCCCTCACTCCAACTCCTCTTTCACCCGTACTCTCCAACCCCCTCACCCCAACTCCTCTTTCACCCATACTCTCCAACCCCCCTCACCCTAACTCCTCTTTCACCCCTACTCTCCAACCCCTCACCCCAACTCCTCTTTCACCCCTACTCACCAACCCCCCTCACCCCAACTCCTCTTTCACCCCTGCTCTCCAACCCCCTCAGTCCAACTCCTCTTTCACCCCCACTCTCCAACCCCCCACCCCAACTTCTCTTTCACCTCTACTCTCCAACCCCTCACCCCAACTCCTCTTTCACCCCTACTCTCCAACCCCCTCACCCCAACTCCTCTTTCACCCCTACTCTCCAACCCCCCTCACCCCAACTCCTCTTTCACCCCTACTCTCCAACCCCCCTCACCCCAACTCCTCTTTCACCCCTACTCTCCAACCCCTCACCCCAAATCCTCTCTCACCCCTACTCTCCAACACCTCACTCCAACTCCTTTCACCCCTGCTCTCCAACCCCTCACCCCAACTCCTCTTTCACCCCTACCCTCCAACCCCCCTCACCCCAGCTCCTCTTTCACCCCTACTCTCCAACCCCCTCACCCCAACTCCTCTTTCACCCCTACTCTCCAACCCCCCTCACCCCAGCTCCTCTTTCACCCCTACTCTCCAACCGCCCTCACCCCAACACCACTTTAACCCCTACTCTGCAACCCCCCTCAACCCAACTCCTCTTTCACCCCTACTCTCCAACCCCTCACCCCAACGCCTTTCACCTCTACTCTCCAACCCCTCACCCCAACTCCTCCTTCACCCCTACTCTCCAACCCCCCTCACCCCAACTTCTCTTTCACCCCTACTCTCCAACCCCCCTGACCCCAACTCCTCTTTCACCCCTACTCTCCAACCCCCCTCACCGCAACTCCTCTTTCACCCCGACTCTCCATCCCCCTCACCCCAACTCCTCTTTCACCCCGACTCTCCATCCCCCTCACCCCAACTCCTCTTTCAACCCTACTCTCCAACCCCCCTCACCCCAAATCCTCTCTCACCCCTACTATCCAACCCCCCTCACCCCAACTGCTCTTTCACCCCTACTCTCCAACACCTCACTCCAACTCCTCTTTCACCCCTACTCTCCAACCCCCCTCACCCAACTCCTCTTTCACCCCTACTCTCCAACCCCCTCACCCCAACTCCTCTTTCAACCCTACTCTCCAACCCCCCTCACCCCAACTCCTCTTTCAACCCTACTCTCCAACCCCCCTCACCCCAACTCCTCTTTCACCCCTACTCTCCAACCCCTCACCCCAACGCCTCTTTCACCTCTACTCTCCAACCCCTCACCCCAACTCCTCCTTCACCCCTACTCTCCAACCCCCCTCACACCAACTTCTCTTTCACCCCTACTCTCCAACCCCCCTGACCCCAACTCCTCTTTCACCCCTACTCTCCAACCCCCCTCACCCCAACTCCTCTTTCACCTCTACTCTCCAAACCCCTCACCCCAACTCCTCTTTCACCCCTGCTCTCCAACCCCCCTCACCCCAACTCCTCTTTCACCCCTACTCTCCAACCCCCTCACCCCAACTCCTCTTTCACCCCTGCTCTCCAACCCCTCACCCCAACTCCTCCTTCACCCCTACTCTCCAACCCCCCTCACCCAAACACCTCTTTCACCCCTACTCTCCAACCCCCCTCACCCCAACTCCTTTTTCACCCCGACTCTCCATCCCCCTCACCCAACTCCTCTTTCAACCCTACTCTCCAACCCCCCTCACCCCAAATCCTCTCTCACCCCTACTCTCCAACCCCCCTCACCCCAACTGCTCTTTCACCCCTACTCTCCAACACCTCACTCCAACTCCTCTTTCACCCCTACTCTCCAACCCCTCACCCCAACTCCTCTTTCACCCCTACTCTCCAACCCCCCTCACCCAACTCCTCTTTCAACCCTACTCTCCAACCCCCCTCACCCCAACTCCTCTTTCAACCCTACTCTCCAATCCCCCTCACCCCAACTCCTCTTTCACCCCTACTCTCCAACCCCTCACCCCAATGCCTCTTTCACCTCTACTCTCCAACCCCTCACCCCAACTCCTCCTTCACCCCTACTCTCCAACCCCCCTCACCCCAACTTCTCTTTCACCCCTACTCTCCAACCCCCCTGACCCCAACTCCTCTTCCACCCCTACTCTCCAACCCCCCTCACCCCAACTCCTCTTTCACCTCTACTCTCCAACCCCCTCACCCCAACTCCTCTTTCAACCCTGCTCTCCAACCCCCTCACCCCAACTCCTCTTTCACCCCTGCTCTCCAACCCCCCTCACCCCAACTCCTCTTTCACCCCTACTCTCCAACCCCCTCCCCCCAACTCCTCCTTCACCCCGACTCTCGAACCCCCCTCACCCCAACTCCTCTTTCACCCCTACTCTCCAACCCCCTCCCCCCAACTCCTCCTTCACCCCGACTCTCCAACCCCCCTCACCCCAACTCCTCTTTCAACCCTGCTCTCCAACCCCCCACCCCAACTTCTCTTTCACCTCTACTCTCCAACCCCTCACCCCAACTCCTCTTTCACCCCTACTCTCCAACCCCCTCACCCCAACTCCTCTTTCACCCCTACTCTCCAACCCCCCTCACCCCAACTCCTCTTTCACCCCTACTCTCCAACCCCCCTCACCCCAACTCCTCTTTCTCCCCTCCTCTCCAACCCCCCTCACCCCAACTCCTCTTTCACCCCTACTCTCCAACCCCCCTCACCGCAACTCCTCTTTCACCCCTACTCTCCAACCACCTCACCCCAACTCCTCTTTCACCCCTACTCTCCAACCCCGCTCACCCCAACTCCTCTTTCACCCCTACTCTCCAACCCCCCTCACCCCAACTCCTCCTTCACCCTACTCTCCAACCACCTCACCCCAACTCCTCTTTCACCCCTACTCTCCAACCCCGCTCACCCAAACTCCTCCTTCACCCTACTCTCCAACCACCTCACCCCAACTCCTCTTTCACCCCGACTCTCCAACCCCACTCACACCAACTCCTCTTTCACCACTACTCTGCAACCCCCCTCACCCCAACTCCTCTTTCACTCCAACTCTCCAACCCCCCTCACCCCAACTCCTCTTTCACCGCTACTCTCCAACCCCCTCACCCCAACTCCTCTTTCACCCCTACTCTCCAACCCCCCTCACCCCAACTCGTTTCACCCCTACTCTCCAACCCCCCTCACCCAACTCCTCTTTCAACCCTACTCTCCAACCCCCCTCACCCCAACTCCTCTTTCACCCCTACACTCCAACCCCCTCACCCCAACTCCTCTTTCACCCCTACTCTCCAACCCCCCTCACCACAACTCCTCTTTCACCCCTACTCTCCAACCCCCCTCACCCCAACTCCTCTTTCACCCGTACTCTCCAACCCCCTCACTCCAACTCCTCTTTCACCAGTACTCTCCAACCCCCTCACCCCAACTCCTCTTTCACCCCTACTCTCCAACCCCCCTCACCCTAACTCCTCTTTCACCCCTACTCTCCAACCCCTCACCCCAACTCCTCTTTCACCCCTACTCGCCAACCCCCCTCACCCCAACTCCTCTTTCACCCCTGCTCTCCAACCCCCTCAGTCCAACTCCTCTTTCACCCCCACTCTCCAACCCCCCACCCCAACTTCTCTTTCACCCCTACTCTCCAACCCCCTCACCCCAACTCCTCTTTCACCCCTACTCTCCAACCCCCCTCACCCCAACTCCTCTTTCACCCCTACTCTCCAACCCCCCTCACCCCAACTCCTCTTTCACCCCTACTCTCCAACCCCTCACCCCAAATCCTCTCTCACCCCTACTCTCCAACACCTCACTCCAACTCCTTTCACCCCTGCTCTCCAACCCCTCACCCCAACTCCTCTTTCACCCCTACCCTCCAACCCCCCTCACCCCAGCTCTTTCACCCCTACTCTCCAACCCCCTCACCCCAACTCCTCTTTCACCCCTACTCTCGAACCCCCCTCACCCCAGCTCCTCTTTCACCCCTACTCTCCAACCGCCCTCACCCCAACACCACTTTCACCCCTACTCTGCAACCCCCCTCACCCCAACTCCTCTTTCACCCCTACTCTCCAACCCCTCACCCCAACGCCTTTCACCTCTACTCTCCAACCCCTCACCCCAACTCCTCCTTCACCCCTACTCTCCAACCCTCCTCACCCCAACTTCTCTTTCACCCCTACTCTCCAACCCCCCTGACCCCAACTCCTCTTTCACCCCTACTCTCCAACCCCTCACCGCAACTCCTCTTTCACCCCGACTCTCCATCCCCCTCACCCCAACTCCTCTTTCACCCCGACTCTCCATCCCCCTCACCCCAACTCCTCTTTCAACCCTACTCTCCAACCCCCCTCACCCCAAATCCTCTCTCACCCCTACTATCCAACCCCCCTCACCCCAACTGCTCTTTCACCCCTACTCTCCAACACCTCACTCCAACTCCTCTTTCACCCCTACTCTCCAACCCCCCTCACCCAACTCCTCTTTCACTCCTACTCTCCAACCCCCTCACCCCAACTCCTCTTTCAACCCTACTCTCCAACCCCCCTCACCCCAACTCCTCTTTCAACCCTACTCTCCAACCCCCCTCACCCCAACTCCTCTTTCACCCCTA
This sequence comes from Somniosus microcephalus, assembly GCF_052327205.1. NCBI lineage: Eukaryota > Metazoa > Chordata > Chondrichthyes > Squaliformes > Somniosidae > Somniosus > Somniosus microcephalus. The sequence continues at coordinate 30,815,766 of NC_140990.1, read as the reverse complement.
CTCTCCAACCCCTCACCCCAACGCCTCTTTCACCTCTACTCTCCAACCCCTCACCCCAACTCCTCCTTCACCCCTACTCTCCAACCCCCCTCACACCAACTTCTCTTTCACCCCTACTCTCCCACCCCCCTGACCCCAACTCCTCTTTCACCCCTACTCTCCAACCCCCCTCACCCCAACTCCTCTTTCACCTCTACTCTCCAAACCCCTCACCCCAACTCCTCTTTCAACCCTACTCTCCAACCCCCTCACCCCAACTCCTCTTTCACCCCTGCTCTCCAACCCCCCTCACTCCAACTCCTCTTTCACCCCTACTCTCCAACCCCCTCACCCCAACTCCTCTTTCACCCCTGCTCTCCAACCCCCTCCCCCCAACTCCTCCTTCACCCCAACTCTCCAACCCCACTCACCCCAACTCCTCTTTCACCCCTACTCTCCAACCCCCCTCACTCCAACTCCTCTTTCACCCCAACTCCTCTTTGACCCCTACTCTCCAACCCCCCTCACCCTAACTCCTCTTTCACCCCTACTCGCCAACCCCCCTCACCCCAACTCCTCTTTCACCCCTGCTCTCCAACCCCCTCAGTCCAACTCCTCTTTCACCCCCTCTCCAACCCCCCACCCCAACTTCTCTTTCACCTCTACTCTCCAACCCCTCACCCCAACTCCTCTTTGACCCCTACTCTCCAACCCCCTCACCCTAACTCCTCTTTCACCCCTACTCTCCAACCCCTCACCCCAACTCCTCTTTCACCCCTACTCGCCAACCCCCCTCACCCCAACTCCTCTTTCACCCCTGCTCTCCAACCCCCTCAGTCCAACTCCTCTTTCACCCCTACTCTCCAACCCCCCACCCCAACTTCTCTTTCACCTCTACTCTCCAACCCCTCACCCCAACTCCTCTTTCACCCCTACTCTCCAACCCCCTCACCCCAACTCCTCTTTCACCCCTACTCTCCAACCCCCCTCACCCCAACTCCTCTTTCACCCCTACTCTCCAACCCCCCTCACCGCAACTCCTCTTTCACCCCTACTCTCCAACCCCCCTCACCCCAACTCCTCTTTCACCCCTACTCTCCAACCACCTCACCCCAACTCCTCTTTCACCCCTACTCTCCAACCCCCCTCACCCCAACTCCTCCTTCACCCAACTCTCCAACCACCTCACCCCAACTCCTCTTTCACCCCTACTCTCCAACCCCGCTCACCCCAACTCCTCCTTCACCCTACTCTCCAACCACCTCACCCCAACTCCTCTTTCACCCCTGCTCTCCAACCCCCCTCACCCCAACACCTCTTTGACCCCTACTCTCCAACCTCCCTCACCCTAACTCCTCTTTCACCCCTACTCTCCAACCCCTCACCCCAACTCCTCTTTCACCCCTACTCGCCAACCCCCCTCACCCCAACTCCTCTTTCACCCCTGCTCTCCAACCCCCTCAGTCCAACTCCTCTTTCACCCCTACTCTCCAACCCCCCACCCCAACTTCTCTTTCACCTCTACTCTCCAACCCCTCACCCCAACTCCTCTTTCACCGCTACTCTCCAACACCCCTCACCCCAACTCCTCTTTCACCCCTACACTCCAACCCCCCTCACCCCAACTCCTCTTTCACCCCTACTCTCCAACCCCCCTCACCCCAACTCCTCTTTCACCCCTACACTCCAACCCCCTCACCACAACTCCTCTTTCACCCCTACTCTCCAACCCCCCTCACCCCAACTCCTCTTTCACCCCTACTCTCCAACCCCCCTCACCCCAACTCCTCTTTCACCCGTACTCTCCAACCCCCTCACTCCAACTCCTCTTTCACCCCTACTCTCCAACCTCCCTCACCCCACCTCCTCTTTCACCCCAACTCTCCAACCCCCCTCACCCCAACTCCTCTTTCACCCCTGCTCTCCAACCCCCCTCACCCCAACACCTCTTTGACCCCTACTCTCCAACCTCCCTCACCCTAACTCCTCTTTCACCCCTACTCTCCAACCCCTCACCCCAACTCCTCTTTCACCCCTACTCGCCAACCCCCCTCACCCCAACTCCTCTTTCACCCCTGCTCTCCAACCCCCTCAGTCCAACTCCTCTTTCACCCCTACTCTCCAACCCCCCACCCCAACTTCTCTTTCACCTCTACTCTCCAACCCCTCACCCCAACTCCTCTTTCACCGCTACTCTCCAACACCCCTCACCCCAACTCCTCTTTCACCCCTACTCTCCAACCCCCCTCACCCCAACTCCTCTTTCACCCCTACTCTCCAACCCCCCTCACCCCAACTCCTCTTTCACGCCTACTCTCCAACCCCCCTCACCCCAACTCCTCTTTCACCCCTACTCTCCAACCACCTCACCCCAACTCCTCTTTCACCCCTACTCTCCAACCCCCCTCACCCCAACTCCTCCTTCACCCTACTCTCCAACCACCTCACCCCAACTCCTCTTTCACCCCTACTCTCCAACCCCGCTCACCCCAACTCCTCCTTCACCCTACTCTCCAACCACCTCACCCCAACTCCTCTTTCACCCCGACTCTCCAACACAACTCACACCAACTCCTCTTTCACCACTACTCTGCAACCCCCCTCACCCCAACTCCTCTTTCACTCCAACTCTCCAACCCCACTCACACCAACTCCTCTTTCACCACTACTCTCCAACCCCCCTCACCCAACTCCTCTTTCAACCCTACTCTCCAACCCCCCTCACCCCAACTCCTCTTTCACCCCTACACTCCAACCCCCTCACCCCAACTCCTCTTTCACCCATACTCTCCAACCCCCCTCACCCCAACTCCTTTTTCACCCCTACCCTCCAACCCCCCTCACCCCAACTCCTCTTTCACCCGTACTCTCCAACCCCCTCACGCCAACTCCTCTTTCACCCCTACTCTCCAACCTCCCTCACCCCACCTCCTCTTTCACCCCTACTCTCCAACCCCCCTCACCCCAACTCCTCTTTCACCCCTACTCTCCAACCCCCCTCACCCCAACTCCTCTTTCACCCCTACTCTCCAACCCCCCTCACCCCAACACCTTTCACCCCTACTCTACAACCCCCCTCACCCCAGCTCCTCTTTCACCCCTACTCTCCAAACCCGCTCACCCCAACTCCCCATCCCCCCTCACCCCAACTCCTCTTTCACCCCTACTCTCCAACCCCCCTCACCCCAACTCCTCTTTCACACCTACTCTCCAACCCCTCACCCCAACTCCTCTTTCACCCCTACTCTCCAAACCCCCTCACCCCAACTCCTCTTTCACCCCTACTCTCCAACCCCTCACCCCAACTCCTCTTTCACCCCTACTCTCCAACCCCCTCACCCCAACTCCTCTTTCACCCCTACTCTCCAACCCCTCACCCCAACTCCTCTTTCACCCCTACTCTCCACCCCCCTCACCCCAACTCCTCTTTCACCCCTACTCTCCAACCCCCCTCACCCCAACTCCTCTTTCACCCCTACTCTCCAACCCCTCACTCCAACTCCTCTTTCACCCCTACTCGCCAACCCCCCTCACCCCAACTCCTCTTTCACCCCTACTCTCCAACCCCCCTCACCCCAACTCCTCTTTCACCCCTACTCTCCAACCCCCTCACCTCAACTCCTCTTTCACCCCTACTCTCCAACCCCCTCACCCCAACTCCTCTTTCACCCCTGCTCTCCAACCCCCCTCACCCCAACTCCTCTTTCACCCCTACTCTCCAACACCCCTCACCCCAACTCCTCTTTCACCCCTGCTCTCCAACACCCCCCCACCCCAACTCCTCTTTCACCCCTACTCTCCAACCCCCTCACCTCAACTCTTTCACCCCTACTCTCCAACCCCCCTCACCCCAACTCCTCTTTCACCCCTACTCTCCATCCCCCCTCACCCCAACTCCTGTTTCACCCCTACTCTCCAACCCCCCTCATCCCAACTCCTCTTTCACCCCCACTCTCCAACCCCCCTCACCCCAACTCCTCTTTCACCCCTACTCTCCATCCCCCCTCACCCCAACTCCTGTTTCACCCCTACTCTCCAACCCCCCTCATCCCAACTCCTCTTTCACCCCCACTCTCCAACCCCCCTCACCCCAACTCCTCTTTCACCCCCACTCTCCAACCCCCCTCACCCCAACTCCTCTTTCACCCCACTCTCCAACCCCCTCACCGCAACTCCTCTTTCATCCCTACTTTCCAACCCCCTCACCGCAACTCCTCTTTCACCCCTGCTCGCCAAACCCCTCTCACCCCAAATCCACTTTCACCCCTACTCTCCAACCCCCCTCACCCCAACTCTCCAACCCCCCTCACCCCAACTCCTCTTTCACCCCTACTCTCCAACCACCTCACCCCAACTCCTCTTTCACCCCTACTCTCCAACCCCCCTCACCCCAACTCCTCTTTCACCCCTACTCTCCAACCCCCCACTCCTCTTTCACCCCTACTCTCCAACCCCCCTCACCCCAACTCTCCAACCCCCCTCACCCCAACTCCTCTTTCACCCCTACTCTCCAACCACCTCACCCCAACTCCTCTTTCACCCCTACTCTGCAACCCCCCTCACCCCAACTCCTCTTTCACCCCTACTCTCCAACCCCCCACTCCTCTTTCACCCCTACTCTCCAACCCCCCTCACCCCAACTCTCCAACCCCCCTCACCCCAACTCCTCTTTCACCCCTACTCTCCAACCACCTCACCCCAACTCCTCTTTCACCCCTACTCTCCAACCCCCCTCACCCCAACTCCTCTTTCACCCCTACTCTCCAGCCCCTCTCTCATCAGCCATTGACTTCAATGGAACATATCAATTGTCAGTGTATCAGTCAGGATTTGAAAGGTATTTACAAATGATTCTAGAGGATCTTTGAGTTGGGATCGTTCTTTATTATGTTCACTCGATGAGTGTGATAACAGACTTTCTCCTGTGAATAAACAGCTGGAGTATTGGGCCATGATGTGTTTACTTGTTCATCTTGTTGACTCTAAAATTAAGTCTTGTGGTTTCAGACACCAGATAATCAAGCTCACAACAACAGATTGTCTTTCACTGACTTTATTAACAGCACTGCAAAGATACAGACAGAGTATAGTTACCTGATTGAGAGAACAGGGATAATACAGTGGATTCAGAGCTCTCTTCTCCCCAGGTCTGTTCTAACAAGCTGTGACTACACTGGCGATATTTATATTTAACTTGCTTACTACATTATTGACCTGGCCCTGCCCAAACCATAATCACAAGGATATCTGTCATTGTTCTGACTGTGACCACAAGGCTGTGTCACTATCACACACACACACCGTTTCCTTGTTTCACATCTCCATACACAGACCATCTCTTTACACATCCCCTTTCTGCACAATTGCAGCCGACATGAGCAAGGACGTGAGGCTCATTAAAAGACACACTCATTTCATGACAGCAAAGGTTACACTGGGACAAATCTTCAGTTATTTTCATTACAGGCACAATGCAGAGTAAAGATGAGACTTGCATTTATACCGCCTCTTTCATGACCTCAGGACATCCCAAAACACTTTACAGCCAATGAAGTACTTTTGAATCATAGTCACTGTTGTAATGTAGGAAATGCGGCAGCCAATTTGCGCACAGCAAGCTCCCACAAACAGCAATGTGATAATGACCAGATAATCGGTTTTATTTTAGTGATAAATATTGGCCAGGACACCAGAGAGCACTCCGCTGCTCTTCTTCTCAATAGTGCCATGGGATCTTTTCCACCTGAGAGAGCAGACGGGGCCTTGGTTTAAAGTCTCATCTGAAAGATGGCATTTCCTTATTTAAAAAGGGCAGTAGACAGAAGGCTGGAAACTATAGACCGGTTAGCCTAACATCTGTGGTAGGTAAAATTTTGGAGTCCATTATTAAGGAGACAGTAACAGGACATTTGGATAATCATAATTTAATAGGACAAAGTCAGCATGGTTTTATGAAGGGGAAGTCATGTTTGACAAATTTGCTGGAGTTCTTTGAGGAAGTAACATATAGGGTGGATAAAGGGGAACCAATGGACGTAGTGTATTTAGACTTCCAAAAGGCATTTGACAAGGTGCCACACAAAAGATTATTGCTTAAGATAAAAAATCACGGAATTGGGGGTAATATTCTGGCATGGATAGAGGATTGGCTATCTAACAGAAGGCAGAGAGTTGGGATAAATGGTTCATTCTCAGACTGGCAATCAGTAACTAGTGGTGTTCCGCAGGGGTCAGTGCTGGGTCCCCAACTCTTTACAATCTATATTAACGATTTGGAGGAGGGGACCGAGTGTAACATATCAAAGTTTGCACATGATACTAAGATGGGAGGGAAAGTAGTGAGTGAGGAGGACATAAAAAACCTGCAAGGGGACATAGACAGGCTAAGTAAATGGGCAGAGATTTGGCAGATGGAATACAATACTGGAAATTGTGATGTTATGCACTTTGGCAGGAAAACTCGTAGAGCAAGTTATTATCTTAATGGCAAGAAACTGGAAAGTACTGAAGTACAAAGGGATCTGGGGGTCCTGGTGCACGAAACTCAAAAGGTTAGTATGCAGGTGCAGCAAGTGATTAAGAAGGCCAATGGAATGTTGGCTTTCATTGCTAGGAGGATATAATATAAAAATAGGGAGGTATTGCTTCAGTTGTACAAGGTATTGGTGAGACCGCACCTGGAATACTGCATACAGTTTTGGTGTCCATACTTAAGAAAAGACGTACTTGCTCTCGAGTCAGTACAAAGAAGGTTCACTCGGTTAATCCCAGGGATGAGGGGGATGGACATATGAGGAGAGGTTGAGTAGATTGGGACTCTACTCATTGGAGTTCAGAAGAATGAGAGGCGATCTTATTGAAACATATAAGATTGTGAAGGGGTTGGATCGGGTGGATGCGGGGAGGATGTTCCCGATGATGGGTGAAACTAGAACTAGGGGGCATAATCTTAGAATAAGGGGCTGCTCTTTCAAAACTGAGATGAGGAGGAACTACTTCACTCAGAGGGTGGTAGGTCCATGGAATATGCTGCCCCAAAAAGCAGTGGAAGCTACATCATTACATAAATTTAAAACAGAAATAGACAGTTTCCTAGAAGTAAAGGGAATTAAGGGTTATGGGGAGCGGGCAGGAATTTGGACATGAGTCTAGGTTTGGATCGGTCATGGCCCTGTGGGTAGCGGAGCGGGCCCAGGGGCCGTGTAGCCTGATCCTGCTCCTATTTCATGTGTCTAATTCTGTTAAATTCAGGAGATAGTTCTGTGATAGTAGATTGGCGGTTAGTATCAGATCAGCCGTGATCTTATTGAATGGCGGAGCAGGCTCGAGGGGCCGATTGGCCTACTCCTGCTCCTATTTCTTATGTTCTTATGTTCTTCCGACAGTGCAGCACTCCCTCAGTACTGCACTGGAGTGTCAGCCTAGATTCTTGTGCTCAAGTCTCTGGGCTGGGACTTGAACCCACAACCTTTTGACTCAGAGGCGAGAGTGCTACCAACTGAGCCACTGGCTGATACAGCAGCACCTCAACAGTGCCTCATCACCCTGCAAGTTTCTGTTAAATAGATTTGCTGAATAAATTTAAAACCAGGTTTGCAGGCGTGATGCTCTATTCACACATCGAAGGTGAGAGAGATGCTGTGGGACACACACTAAGTCCAGTAGCTGAAAGTGATTGACAGACTGAGTTTGTATTCAGTGACCGCGGGTGTGTTACCGATACCTTCCAGAGTCCCTCTCCTAGCCTTGTTATCCAGGGAAGGTATGGGGAGCTGGGACGTGTCCATGAGAGTAACCGAAGGTATGAGAACTGAACTAATCTGGAGTTCAAAAGGAGAAAAGGACCTAAAATGGACATCAATTAGTCCCTTATCTTGGCGAAATAACGAACACAACACAGCCCAGTTATAGGGGTTAATAACATTGGTAGAAACAAACATAGGATGTGATTAACAGCAGAATCCTACCCCTACAGTCACTTATGAACTTGCTGGTGAGACACCAGCAAAGATGATCGAGTGAATTCCTTCCCACACACGGAGCAGGTGAACGGCCTCTCCCTAGTGTGAACTCGCTGGTGTCTCAGCAGGTTGGATGAAGTAGTGAATCCCTTCCCACACACAGAGCAGGTGAACAGCCTCTCTCCGCTGTGAGTGCGTTGGTGGGCCTTGAGACTGGATGATAGAGTGAATCCTTTCCCACACACGGAGCAGATGAATGGCCTCTCCCCAGTGTGAACCTGTTGGTGTGTCAGCAGATCCTTTGCGCTTTTAAAGCTCTTCTCACAGTCAGCACATTTAAAAGCTGTATCAAGGTGAACAAGTTGGTGTGTCAGCAGGTGGGATGATTTAGTGAATCCCTTCCCACACACGGAGCAGGTGAACGGCCTCTCCCCAGTGTGAACCCGTTGGTGTGTCTGGAGATTGGATGACTGTGTAAATCCCTTTCCACACACGGAGCAGGTGAATATCCTCTCCCCAGTGTGAACCCCTTGGTGTGTTCGAAGATTGGATGCATGAGTGAATCCCTTCCCACATACAGAACAGGTAAACGGCCTCTCCCCAGTGTGAACTCGCTTGTGTTGAATGAGGTGAGAAGACTGCCTGAAGCTCTTCTCGCGGTGAGTACAACTGAATGGTCTCTCGTCGGTGTGAACAAGCTGATGTTTAATAAAATCTGCAGAGAGTTTAAAGCAGTTCCCACAGTCAGAGCATTTAAAAGGTCTCTCATCAGTGTGAACTCGTTGGTGTAAATGGAGGCTAGACGACAGAGTGAATCCCTTCCCACACACGGAGCAGGTGAACGGCCTCTCCCCGCTGTGACTGCGTTGATGAGTTTTCAGCTCAGATGGGTAATTGAATTGCTTCCCACAGTCCCCACATTTCCACGGTTTCTCCATGGTGCGGGTGTCCTTGTGTCTCTCCAGGTTGGACGATCAGTTGAAGCCTTGTCCACACACAGAACACGTGTACGGTTTCTCCCCGCTGTGAATGATGCAATGTTTTTTCAGGCTGTGTAACTGGTTAAAGCTCTTTCCACAGTCAGTGCTTCTTCTTCTTCGGTAGTCCCTCGGAACACTCTCACTCGGATGTGTGTGTCTCATTGCTTTTCCAGTCACACAGATGTTTGAAATCTTTTCCCACAGACAGAACAGGCAAACATTTCTCCTTCCACATTCAAAGGCCGATGATATTCAGGTCCTGACGAATGGGGTGACTCTGTCAGATCTTGATGTGATGTTTGGTGTGAGTTTGCGGTGTGTAAATGCTGCCCTTCTCACAGCCTGTAAAAGGAGTTTACAAAAGCCATCACTGTGAGTCCAGGATAGAAATTGACAAGATTCTCTCCTCCTGGTTCCTGGCCAAGGGGGCCGCGCATGCACCCTGCTGCCCCCGAGTCTCTGTCTCTCAAGATGGCGGCCGTTACCCCGGGCCTGTCACCGGGAGAAAGCCCCGCAGCTGCCGTCCCGCTCGGGGCAAACGCCCGGCCCGGAGGCTCTTGTTCGGGGCCTCAGGCCCACCCCGGGTGTTTGTGAAGCGGATAATGTTGAGTGTTTCAATAATGGGACCTGGGGCCGCACTCGGGGTGTGAGCAGCCCGCGTCACCCCGGGGTTCATTTTTTTTTTCATCAGTTACATAGTAAATCCATTACATTCATTGACCAATTATGGTCAACAATATAAATACACAATAAATTTTACAGGTAAATCAATAATATTTACAGTACAAACTGCAACTATTTAATAAACCAAGAATCCATACACGCCAGTCCAACTGGCATCGTTCAATCATTCATTCCTCCATTCGTCCGTTCGTTCGCTCAAGTGTAAGTTCCATTGTGCATGACTGCACACGTGTGCCATTTCTACCTGCGTGCGTGCGTTCGTTCATCCGGCAGGCTTCACGCTCACCAAGCGGGCCTTCATCCTGGAGAGCAAGGGCCCTTCATTCGGTCGAACATAAGTTCCATTGTGTTTGCGTGCGTGCTTATATTTGTATCCGCATGCGTGCGTTCACTAGAGCATTTGTTCGTTCGATTAAGGAAGGCTTTAACACTAAATAACACCACAATATACAAAATCCCACAACCATATTAAAAAAATCACTTAAGACTTCATGTAAACTACTTTTAACCAGAACCCGAAACTTCTTCAAAAACAAGTAATACCAGTTCAACGCCAGTCCTATTGGCACTCTAATAACTCCTTGTCTTCACTTGATGTTATCCAACCATATAATGTCATAATCCTTATCCACAGTCTTCAACCTTTCCACAGAAAAGAAGCCGACCACTTACTCAAATCCCGTAAAAGAGGAAAACGAGTACTCAAATTTCCTTCTTCTTGCTGTTATCACTCACAGGACCCAGCCATCAAGACATTTCTTATTCCTTGCCGATATACCTTGTTTTGTCTTTTATTTTCCTTTTTTACTTTTATCCCGTTCTCTTTTCCCATCTTATGGCTGTTCAGGCACCATACTATAGATAGGAACAGTCTGTCTTTCCTCCACCAAATGGCGGCGCACAAACCCGATCCCATCACCGAAACAAAGCCTCACAGCTGCCACCAAACGGAGCACAGACGGGGCCGCTGGAACTCATTCGGGCCGGAGACCGTTCTTCAACTTTAGAAACTGTGCAGCATGCTCACCCACAGCATCTCCCGACTCCGCTTCTGGCGACCAGCCGCTTCGCCCTAGGCCCCCCGCCTGGGGTCCTCCGTGCTGGGCCTCCCGCCAAGGACACTCTCCTCTGGGTCTTCCACCCTGGGCCTTCTGCACTGGGCCCTTCGCACTGGCATTCCCTGTGAGCAGCCGGGGTGTGGAGCAGCCCGTTCACACAGCACCGAGCAGAGCTGAGCTGCTGAGAATCTCGCAGCCTCCCCCGGGGTTCATGAACCCGCTCCCTGAGCTCGGGGTGTGAGCGTCCCGCGTCCCCCCGGGGTTCATGAACCCGCTCCCTGAGCTCGGGGTGTGAGCGGCCCGCGTCCCCCCGGGGTTCATGAACCCGCTCCCTGAGCTTGGGGTGTGAGCGGCCCGTGTCCCCCCGGGGTTCATGAACCCGCTCCCTGAGCTCGGGGTGTGAGCGTCCCGCGTCCCCCCGGGGTTCATGAACCCACTCCCTGTGCTCGGGGTGTGAGTGGCCCGCGTCCCCCCGGGGTTCATGAACCCGCTCCCTGAGCTCGGGGTGTGAGCGTCCCGCGTCCCCCCGGGGTTCATGAACCCGCTCCCTGTGCTCGGGGTGTGAGTGGCCCGCGTCCCCCCGGGGTTCATGGACCCTCTCCCTGAGCTCGGGGTGTGAGCGGCCCGCGTCCCCCCGGGGTTCATGAACCCGCTCCCTGTGCTCGGGGTGTGAGTGGCCCGCGTCCCCCCGGGGTTCATGAACCCGCTCCCTGAGCTCGGGGTGTGAGCAGCCCGCGTCCCCCCGGGGTTCATGAACCCGCTCCCTGAGCTCGGGGTGTGAGCGTCCCACGTCCCCCCGGGGTTCATGAACCCGCTCCCTGAGCTCGGGGTGTGAGCGTCCCGCGTCCCCCCGGGGTTCATGAACCCGCTCCCTGAGCTCGGGGTGTGAGCGGCCCGCGTCCCCCCGGGGTTCATGAACCCGCTCCCTGAGCTCGGGGTGTGAGCGGCCCGCGTCCCCCCGGGGTTCATGAACCCGCTCCCTGTGCTCGGGGTGTGAGTGGCCCGCGTCCCCCCGGGGTTCATGAATCCGCTCCCTGAGCTCGGGGTGTGAGCGTCGCACGTCCCCCCGGGGTTCATGAACCCACTCCTCTACATTGGGGAGACCAAACGCAGATTGGGCGACCGCTTTGCGGAACACCTCCATTCAGCCCGTAAGGGTGACCCTGAGCTTCTGGTCGCCTGTCACTTTAATTCACCGCTTCACTCCCACTCTGATCTCTCTGTCCTCGGGCTATTGCATTGTTCAAATGAAGCTCAACATAAGCTCGAGGAACTGCACCTCATCTTTCGATTGGGCACTTTGCAGCCTGCCGGACTCAACACTGAGTTCAACAATTTCAGATAATTATCCCTGCCCCCATTTTTCATGCAGTATGATTTTTGCCATTTTGCAACATTTTATTTTTCCTGCCTCTTACAAAAGTACAGGGTGTTCTTTCTATTCCTTCCTCCCCTCCTAACCACCCCCCCCCCCACTGTCTCTGCACCTGCTTAATATCTGTTACATCTCTAGCTTTTTCCAGTTCTGATGAAGGGTCCCAGACCTGAAACGTTAACTCTGTTTCTCTCTCCATGGATGCTGCCTGGCCTGCTGAGTATTTCCAGCATTTTCTGTTGTTATTTTTACAATACTGAACATGGCGGATTCCCTTACCCAGAGTGTCTCACGTGGGTGAATACAGCCTATCTCCATCAGCAGGGGCACAGCGTGCAGGCGCGGGAAAGGCTGGTCCCTGGAGACCGCCTTCCTGTGCGGAGCATGTGCGGTGTGGCTCCAGGACACTGAGCGGGGGCGAGTGCGGCCTCAGCAACACCGAGTGCGCGTCTCAGGCCCCGAATCAGAGCGGCCGGGCCCGGCGAATGTGCGGCTAGGGCCCCGGCACCAGGAAACCCAGGGTGCAGTGCCTCCCCCAGACAGGAGAAACCACAACTGGATCAACACAGCAGAGCCGCCAATCCAGAGCCAGCTTGTCTCTCTCTCCTCACATAAAGGACAGAGTCTTGTGTTGGCCCAGACTGGGTGGCGGGTTCCCATTCCTAAAGGACATCAGTGAACCAGGTCGGTTTTTACAGCAATCTGACAGCTTTCATAGGCACTTTTTTTCTAGTGCCGGCCCCACAAATGACCAGATTCATTGATCTCAATTTCACCACCTCTCCCTGTTTTTTTCTGGGTTCTCTCTCATGCTCTCTTTGTCTTGTTTTAAATTCATTTTACAGGGTACAGAGAAGGGGAGGATTTGCAGACAGTAAGCTCAAACCAAACAGCACATCAAGATCTGACCGAGTCACTCGATTTATTGGGACCTGAATATCATCGGACTTTGAACATGGAAGCAAGAAGCACTATTCAGTTACCTGTTTGAGCTGGAAATTCATTGGCAAATTCACACCGGGGAGAGACCGTTCACCTGGTCAGTGTGTGGGAAGGGATTCATTCAGTCATCTGCCCTGCTGAGACACCAGCGAGTTCACACTGGGGAAAGACCGTTCACCCGGTCAGTGTGTGGGAAGGGATTCATTCAGTCATCTGCCCTGCTGAGACACCAGCGAGTTCACACTGGGGAAAGACCGTTCACCTGGTCAGTGTGTGGGAAGGGATTCACTTAGTCATCTGCCCTGCTGAGACACCAGCGAGTTCACACTGGGGAAAGACCGTTCACCCGGTCAGTGTGTGGGAAGGGATTCACTTAGTCATCTGCCCTGCTGAGACACCAGCGAGTTCACACTGGGGAAAGACCGTTCACCCGGTCAGTGTGTGGGAAGGGATTCATTCAGTCATCTGCCCTGCTGAGACACCAGCGAGTTCACACTGACAAGAGCAAGTTTAAATGGTCCGATTGTGAGAAGATCTGTAAGCACCCTGATGTACTGATGCAGCACCAGCGCATTCACATCGGTTACAAACCGTTCAGCTGTTCTCGCTGCGGGAAGAGGTTCAAGAGATCATCCCACCTGCTGACACACCAGCGAGTTCACACTGGGGAGAGTCCGTTCACCTGCTGTGTGTGTGGAAAGGGATTCACCCAGTCATCCCACCTGCTGACACACCAGCGAGTTCACACTGATATGAGACCTTTTGCATGTTCTGACTGTGGGAAGAGATTTAAAAGCAAAAAGGATCTGCTGACACACCAGCGCAGTCACTCTGGGGAGAGGCTGTTCACCTGCTCCGAGTGTGGGAAGCGATTCACTAATTCATCCAATCTGCTGAAGCACGGTCGAGTTCACACTGGTGAGAGACCTTTTAAATGCCCGGACTGTGGGAAGTGCTGTAAAAGTTCCGGGGAACTGACGTGCCATCAACGTGTTCACACTGGGGAGAGACCGTTCAGGTGCTCTCACTGCGAGACTGGGTTCAGGCAATCATCTGAACTCACTGTACACCAGCGCACTCACACTGGGGAGAGGCCGTTCACCTGCTCCATGTGTGGGAAGGGATTCACTCGTTCATCCCACCTCACTACACATCAACTTGTTCACTCTGATAAGCGACCTTTTAAATGTTCTGACTGTGAGAAGAGCTTTAAAAGTAAAAATGATCTGTTGACACACCAGCATAATCACACAGCGGAGAGGCCAATCACCTGCTCTGAGTGTGGGAAGGGATTCTCCCGTTCATCCCACCTGCTGACGCACCAGCGAGTTCACACTGGGGAGAGGCCATTCACCTGCCCTGTGTGCGAGAAGGGATTCACTCAGACATCCCACCTACTGACACACCAGCGAGTTCACACTGATATGAGGCCTTTTACATGTTCTGACTGTGAGAAGAGATTTAAAAGCAAAAACGAACTGCTGAGACACCAGCGAGTTCACACTGGAGAGAGCCCATTCACCTGCTCCATGTGTGGGAAGGGATTCACACAATCATCTGATCTTCTGAGACACCAGCGAGTTCACTCGGAACATTCACCTGCTACGTGTGTGGGAAAGGATTCACTGATTCATCCAACGTGCTGAAACACCAACATACTCACACTGGGGAGAGGCCGTTCACCTGCTCCATGTGTGGGAAGGGATTCACTCGGTCATCCCACTCTCTGACACACCAGCGAGTTCTCAAGTGACTACAGAGGTTGGATTCTGCTGTTATTGCTGCTGTTAATCACACCCAGGACTGAACCATGCTCATTCTGACAGTTAGGATTTGTTTCTGCTGATATTAATAACCCTATAACTGAGCTGGAGTTTAATATTCTGGATAGATGCCAAATAATTCAGTTTTGTTTTAAACACATTGTAGATTTTTGTCTTTCCCATCTGAGTGTTTAGCATCACCTGGCTGAAGCTCAGAAAGGACAATCTGGGGGAGGATCGTACGGCGGGAACAGAACTTCAGCCTGGACACAGTCCTTCAGGGCCACACTGAGGGGCAAACGGCACTTGGTCTTTCTCGTCTCTCTTCACTGACGGCAAAGTCGCGTGCGGATTAATCTCGAGGCGTGTGAGGAATGTGTCCCAGCCGCTCTCTTCCATGGTTCAGAGCTCCTAGGCACGGAACAGAAGGCTCCTTTACAACTGTGTTTAGAGTCGGGAAGAACAACGGTGAATGCTGGAAACGTGCTGTCAAATCAAAGATTGGTGTCAAACTGCGATCTGTTCCTGACTGAAAGTGGAACGGCAGGTTTGAGATTATAGTAAAAAAATGACTGGTAATTATTCTATGAAGATTTAACGTGTTTTTTCTGACAGTCCTGAGTCTATCATTTTAAGGCAGGCATTAACCCATTTAAAATAAACCTGTTTAAAATAAATTGGTTTAAGTCTACATTAAAATAGCAGACGGAGGAGTTCACAGGAGCCTGTTAACTGCTGGTACAATTATACAACAGACATTTGATCTCCAGATAAAGAAGGACCTGCAGCGTGTTTCCAGGAATTCCCTGTTTTATTGATGTGTGTGTGTTAGACACCAGGATAACTAAAAATACACGACCCGGAACATCCACGGGGAGCTATCCCGACAGTTACTCTGGGATCACTCCCGCTGTGGAACTCCAGCACTGACCCTGCTGAAGGTTGTAGGCTCAGGGAGTGGGGTCTCCAGGAGTGGACAGTAAGAAAGCTGGGTTTCGGTATCCTGACAAATATATGGCGAGGAACCAGAGGAATCCTTACTGAGGGACCGTCTGGGGTTTCACCGGCCAGCGTAGGTCTAGGGGGGAATGGTGTCTGACTTCCTGAACTGTCTTACATTGAACCCAGTTCAGATCAAGATTAATTCAGTTTACAGGAGAATAGGGACAAATATCATCCACAATTGAGGGAGGCAAAAGCAGCCTTTAGAGAAGCTAAGAAATCTTTAGAAAAGAAGATGGCGCACAATTGCTGGTGCTCAGCCCTAACAGTTGAGTGTGATCTCCGCAACCAAAGTGTGATGCTTCTGCGGTCAAATATCCTGCTGACACTCACTGTCCGGGCTCACTAGTGAAGAGTGGCCCCTTTACTGGTCCTTCAGATTGGGCGGAGACTGTGGAACTGTAACCCCAGGGCGAGTCGGCACCTTCAGGAGCGGAGGGGAGAAAATGGTGAGAAACCCTCTGTGTACAGAGTGAGAACAAAATCAATGAGTCAATGATTGTCTCTCCTGGTCACTGGTACACTGAAGCCCCGCCTACTCTCTGTTCCTGTACCAAGATGGCGGCGGATGTGCCCTACTGCTCGCTGAACTCTTCCCATCTTCCTCTCCTAAGGTGGCAGTCAGTTCCCTCGGTAACCAGGGCCACTCCCCGAGGAGAAGGCCCAGGATTAGCCACCCTAATGGAAACACACCGGCCTTGTCGGCTGTTATTCGGGCCTAAAGCCACATCCCGTGTTCATAAACCTGCCTTGGGTTTTATTGCTCCACTGTGCCCCACCCTCTCCATCATTTAGAAAGTACTTTGTTCTATCCTTTTTAGGTCCAAAGTGGATGACCTCCACTAATGGTTTGGGTTAGGGTGATATGGCTATGATGTTACAGTTTGGGGCTGGGGAAAGTGATTAACAGACTGGGCTTTGTGTTTAGTGATCCCGGACATGTTATTGATGCCTTCCCTGGATACCAAGGCTAGGAGAGGCACTCCAGAAGGTATTGGGAGCTGGAACTATAACTGCAGGGAATGACAACTGAAATAATCTAGAGTAAGACGGGAGAAAAGGCCCAAAATGGAAGTTTGTAGCAGGACATCAATTAGTCGCAACTTATCTTGGGAAAATCAAGGACTTGACCCACCGTGTGTTTCAAACATAGTTAATTTATTTGACATATATCCAGAATATTAACCTCCAGCCCAGTTATTAACATCAGCAGAAACAAACCCCAACTGTCAGAATGAACACTGCAGTCTTCAATGTGATTAACAGCAGCAACAGCAGAATCCAACCTCTCTGCCATTTACTTGTGAAATTGTTGGTGTCTCAGCAGGCTGGAGAGCTCAGTGAATCCTGTCCCCCACATGGAGCAGGTGAACAGTCTCTCCCAGTGTGAACTTGCTGGTGTCTCACCAGGCTGGAGCGCTCAGTGAATCCTTTCCCCCACACGGAGCAGGTGAACAGCCTCTCTCCAGTGTGAACTTGCTGGTGTCTCACTAGGTTGGAGGGCTCAGTGAATCCTGTCCCCCACATGATGCAGGTAAACAGCCTCTCCCCAGTGTGAACTTGCTAGTGTCTCAGCAAGTTGGATCGCTGAGTGAATCCTGTCCCCCACACGGAGCAGGTGAACAGCCTCTCCCCCCAGTGTGAACTTGCTGGTTTCTCAGCCGGCTGGATGACTGAGTGAGTCTCTTTCCACATTGAGTGCAGGTGTGAGGATTCTCCTCATTGTGAAGTCGCTGGTGTTTCAGCAGGGTGGATGAACCAATAATCTCCTTCCACACTGAGTGCGGGTGACCAGCCTCTAACCCGTGTGAGTACACTGGTTTTGCAGCAGACCATTAGTGCTTTTAAAGCTCTTCTCACAGTCAGAACCTGGACGATGTTCAGGCTTGGGCTGATAAGTGGCAGGTAACATTTGCGCCACAGAAGTGCCAGGCAATGACTATCTCCAACAAGCGAGAGTCTAACCACCTCCCCATGACATTCAATGGCATTACCATTGCTGAATCCCCCGCCATCAACATCCTGGGGGTCACCAGAAACCTCACTGGACCAGCCACATAAATACTGTGGCAACAAGAGCAGGTCAGAGGCTCGGTATTCTGCGGCGAGTGTCTCACCTCCTGACTCCCCAAAGCCTTTCCACCATCAACAAGGCACAAGTAAGGAGTGTGATGGAATACTGTCCACTAGCCTGGATAAGTGCAGCTGCAACACTCAAGAGGCTCGACACCATTCAGGACAAAGTAGACCGCTTGATTGGCACCCCATCCACCACCTTAAACATTCACTCCCTCCACCACCGGCGTACCATGGCTGCAGTGTGTACCATCTACAAGATGCAGCAACTCGCCAAGGCTTCTTCGGCAGCTCCTCCCAAACCCGCGACCTCTTCCACCTAGAAGGACAAGGGCAGCAGGTGCATGGGAACACCACCATCTCCAAGTTCCCCTCCAGGTCACACACTATCCTGACTTAGAAGAATATTATCGATCCTTCATCGTCGCTGGGTCAAAATCCTGGAACTCCCTACCTAACAGCTCTGTGGGAGAGCCTTCACCACACGGACTGCAGCGGTTCAAGAAGGCGGCTCACCACCACCTTCTCAAGGGCAACTAGGGATGGGCAATAAATGCTGGCCTTGCCAGCGAAGCCCAGATCCCACGAACGAATAAAAAAAAACATTGAAAGTTGGTGTTCAATGAGGTAGGGTGAACGAGTGAAGCCCTTCCCACACACGGCCTCCCTGGTGTGACTGCGTTGATGAGTTTCCAGGTGGGACGTGGAACTGAATCCTTGCCCACAGTCTCCACATTTCCACGGTTTCTCCGTGGTGTGGGTGTCCTTGTGTCTCTCCAGGTTGGACAATCAGTTGAAGCCTCGTCCACACACACAACACGTGTACGGTTTCTCCCCGCTGTGACTGGTGCGATGTTTTTTCAGGCTGTGTAACTGCTTAAAGCTCTTTCCACAGTCAGTACACTGTAACACTCTCACTCAGGTGTGTGCGTCCCAGTGCTTTTCCAGTCACACTGATGTTTGAAATCTTTTCCCACAGACAGAACAGACAAACATTTCTCCTTCCACATTCAAAGGCCGATGATATTCAGGTCCTGATGAATGGAGTGACTCTGTCAGATCTTGATGTGATGTTTGGTTTGAGTTTGCGGTGTGTAAATGCTGCCCTCCTCGCAGCCTGTAAAAGGAGTTTACAAAAGCCATCACTGAGAGTCCAGGACAGAAATTCAGAACAGACAATTCTAGTTTATTTTGTTCCCCCAAGAGGATTCATCGTCTTGTTCTGGATTTCCCCACCAGAGGAAATAGTTTCTTTGTATCTACTCCATTGAAACTGTTTAATCGTTTCAAACACCTCACTTCGATCACCCGTCATTCTAAACTCAAGGGAATGCAATCTAAGGTTAATGCAACCTGTCCTCATCATTTAACCCGTTCAGCCCTGGTGAATCTGTGCTGGATCAACGCCAAGGCCAATATATCATCCTGAGGTCTGTTGTTTAAAACTGAGCACAGCACCTGTTGGAAAATAAAAGCGCTTCGACAAAGGTTGAGCATTAAACAGTGACTGAATGGCTAACACAGGCACCAGGGGCACAACCAAGTTAGTCTGAGAGAATACATGCAGCTCGACACTGATTAACTGAATTCTGACCACAGAAAGCACATTCCCGAGCAAAACCAGAGGGAACAGGAAGTTAAGGCGGAAACAGAAGCAGATGTGACAGTCTATGATTGACTACAATGCAAACTGAATTAGAATAAACATTGGAGAAGCAGGATTAGATTCATAAAGCACAATTAATAATAAACTGATGCAATTAATTTCAGGGTAATGAAAATACTGGCGAAAGATGGGAATGAGTTGAGTCTGAGAGGATCAGGCCGACATTGGGAGTGTGTCGAGAAGGATGTGGTTTCTGCAGCAGCTGCAGTTCCGCATTGTCAGGGGAAGGAGGGCGTTAGATGACGTACATGCCAACATTGAGCTGTGGAAGACAGAATCAAGAGCTTATATGGAAAATGAGGTGGATATACAAAGGAAGAGAGTCAGTTAGGTGACACTTGTAGTAATAAACAATGACTGTTCACATTCCCGCCTCTGAGTCAGGAGTGTGTAAAGTTCGAGCACCGCTGCAGACTGTCCTGGCGAGTGGAGATGGATCTCCAGCTCATTCTGGGTTGATATCGGGTCGGACAGGCGTGTCCAGTGGGTGTCGGTGCCCACCCCCATTGTATGAGTTGTGAGAGCTCATAAAACTCTCCCGGTTAAGGACCAACCAGCCTATCAGCTGGTATCAGAATGGTAACGGCCATGGAAGGAACATTAAACAGCCGGAGAATCCTTCAACTATTTCACACTGTTCTCCACGGGAAGAGTTCAAAGAGAAACAACAACTGCACTGAGATATTTCCTGAAATAATCCCTGCTGTCTGTCCTGAATGAATCCATTTCACTACCAAATGTTGCAATGTTTGCTCCACCCCACAGGGTTCCATCTGTTTAAAGCCACAACAGAAAGGCCCAGTTTTCTCCTGGAGTTTGAGAGAAATCAGCTTTGAAAATGATGCAAAGTTTCAGCCAATGAGGGAGCTCCGGACTGAGCCCCGCCCACTAGGTGCTGTAAGCCCCGCCCCTCACACACACCGATTGGTTGGAGGACCCGCCGCCTGCTCGGTCCTCCAGCCCCGCCCCGCTCTTCCCATTGATCCGGAGCTCCCGTCAATCACCCGGGCAGTGTGAGCTGAGCATGCGCGGACCTTGGCAGCAGCCGCTGACACATCAGGTGAGAGAGCTCAGGGAGCGGGTTCATGAACCCCGGGGGGACGCGGGCCGCTCACACCCCGAGTGCGGCCCCAGGCCCCATTATTAAAACACTCAACATTATCCACTTCTCACACACCCGGGGTGGGCCTCAGGTCCCGAACAAGAGCCTCCGGGATGGACATTTGCCCCAGGTGGGGCGGCAGCTGTGGGGCTTTCTCCCGGTGACAGGCCCGGGTTAACGGCTGCCATCTTGAGGCTCAGGGGCCAGCAAGGCGCATGCGCGACCCCCTTGGCCAGGAACCAGGAGGAGAGAATCTTGTCAATTTCTATCCTGGACTCACAGTGATGGCTTTTGTAAACTCCTTTTACAGGCTGTGAGAAGGGCAGCATTTACAGACCGCAAAATTCATCCACCTTATTATGAATGCTCCTCGCATTAAGACACAAAGCCTTCAGGCTTGTTTTTTTAATGCTCTTAGATCTTTTAGAATTATTATTTAATGTGGCCATTGTAATGATCAATAACATGTCATTCTAGAGTGGTACACTAGATGGAGCCGTAGAGCTGTATATTGCTGTATGTTTCGTTGTATGTGTTTAAGACTACACTACCCACGATGCACTAGGCTACCCACAAGGCAGTAGTCAAGATGGATGCTGTACCTAGAGAACATGTGCTGAATAAAATGTCTAGCAAAAGCTAGCTGTTCACAATGCAAACGTCTAGTTATTAATGAACATAACATGGTACCATGATTGGTGAAAATCTGCTGAACATTGTGAAAAGTGACATGGAAAATTTGAGGCCACCAGAGGGTTTGAAACTCATGGGAAATGTCGACTGCAATTGCCAGACTTTCAAACAACAATTTGAACTCTACATTGCTGCCATCGGGTTCGGTACGAAGCCAGACGCAAGAAAGATAGCGTTGCTGCTCACGGTTGCAGGCTCACAGGCGATAGAGGTATTTAATACATTTGTATTTGATCCAGAGGAGAACAGAGAAAAATTAGACGATGTGCTAAAGAAGTTTGATACACATTGTTCTCCCAAAACGAACGAAACCTATGAGAGGTACGTGTTCTGTTCAAGGACACAGCAGCAAAACGAGACTTTTGATAGCTTTGTGACCGATCTGAAACTGAAAGCACAGACATGTAATTTCTCTGAGCTGAAAGCATCCATGATTCGTGACCAGATCGTGTTTGGTATTCATGATAAAAAAGTCAGGGAACATCTGTTGAGAGAAACCGAACTAACATTGGAAAATGCTGTGAAACTATGCCAAGCCAGTGAACTAGCTCAAAAGCATGCAAAAACTTTCAGTGAAATCAATAATACTGCTATTGTAATGAGTGACTGTGCTGCTGTCGGTGCTGTGTCCTACAAGGGGAAGAAACATGGGCAGAACAGGAATGAAAAGCAATCGGAGGAAGGAATTTTTAATTGTAAATGCTGTGTTTACAAACACCAGTTAAGACAATGCCCAGCATTTGGAAAAATGTGCACAAAATGTCATGGAAAGAATCACTTTGCCAAACAATGCTTTTCAAAAGTAACAACAAAGAAAGGGCAACAAGTCAATATGATTGAGGACACTGATTTAAGTGAGACATTTTTTGTACGAATGGTGTCATGTGACAATATCAAAAAGGATACAGAAAATGTGCAGCCCTCAGGAATGGACAATGCTGAACATAAAATTAATGCAGTAGGAGGACAAATGGATGATCCCACTGCAGGTAAATGGAGCATTAGTTACATTGAAACTAGACACTGGGGCAAAAGCAAACTTAATCAGTATGAGTGACATTAAAAATATGAAAGAAGAGCCCAAAATACAGAGAAAATCAGTACTACTGAAGAACTATAATGGACAGAAAATAGATAGCTTAGGTGTATGCAGACTTAAAGTGACAGTCAAAGACAAAGTGCATCATCTCATGTTTTCTGTTGTGGCTGAATGACTTGATTCACTACTGGGTGACAAAGCTTGTGAGGACTTAGAACTGGTCAAGAGAGTATACCGTATAAACTGTGCCATAAACAGACCAGATGACTCAGTGGATTCTGTAATAAATAATTTCCAGGATGTGTTCAAAGGATTTGGAGTTCTACCATTCACATACAAGATCCAGCTAAAGGAGGATGCTCAGCCAGTGGTACATGCTCCACGAAGAGTTCCAGCACCCCTGCGTGACTGGCTCAAGAATGAACTGGACAGAATGACCACATTAGGAGTCATCAGGAAAGTCAAAGAGCCAACAGACTGGGTTAACTCCATGGTATGTGTAAAGAAAAAGAACAATGATCTAAGAATATGCATGGATCCAAAGGACTTAAATGCAAACATAAAACGTGAACACTGCCAGATTCCCAAGCGAGAAGAAATCACCAGTGAAATGTCAGGTGCCAGATACTTTACAAAGTTCGATGCCTCACAAGGATTTTGAAGGAGTTCGTGTCTATGTTGATGACATCATCATCTGGGGCTCCACACTGAAAGAACACAATGAGAGACCGACTAAAGTGCTACAGAGCATACGCCGGAATGGACTGAAGCTCAACAAAGCCAAGTGTCAGTTTGGCATCCAGGAAGTCACTTTCCTAGGAGATAATCTATCTGGTAAAGGAATAGAGCCAGATATGGAAAAAGTAAACGCCATACTCAACATGCCCCGACCCACTGACAAAAAAGGAGTGCTATACCTCCAGGTCTATGACTGATTCTGAGTGTCGATACGCCCAGATTGAAAAGGAATGTCTAGGCTTGGTAGTTGGAGTAGAAACGTTTCATGGCTACATATATGGACTTCCCACCTTCACAGTTGAGACAGACCACTGCCCACTGGTTGCCATCATTAAAAAAAATCTGAATGAGATGTCTCCAAGAATTCAACGACTCATGATGAAGCTGCAAAGATATGACTTTGAACTGATCTACACACCAGGCAAACACATAGTGTTAGCAGATGCACTTTCCCGAGCACCCACAATGAGTCATGTGAGCTCTACTGAAGAAGACGTGGATGTTCATGTGAGTATGGTCACTGCTGCGCTGCCCGTGTCAGACACAAAATCAAAGCAAATAGCAGAAGAAACAGTAAAAGATACAGTGTTACAAACAGTAATAGAGAACATTCATCATGGTTGGCCAAAGGTTCCTGTCCAAAGTACTATCACATCAGGTCAGAATTGAGTGTCGCAAGTGGACTATTACTA
The DNA here is from genome assembly GCF_052327205.1 of Somniosus microcephalus. Classification (NCBI taxonomy): domain Eukaryota; kingdom Metazoa; phylum Chordata; class Chondrichthyes; order Squaliformes; family Somniosidae; genus Somniosus; species Somniosus microcephalus. Next base: position 30,792,016 of record NC_140990.1, on the reverse strand, counting down.
AAACAAAACAGAATAATCATTCCACAGGCTCTACGTCAAGACATGCTCAAAAGGATTCATGAGGGACACCTCGGAATTGAAAAATGCAAAAGTAGAGCAAGAGACACTGTTTATTGGCCTGGCATAAATAAGGACATTGAGAACATGATAGGCAGGTGCGAGACATGTCAGAAACACCAAAACAAACAAAGGAACCAATGATAGCAGCTGACTTACCAACAGCACCTTGGCAAAAGCTTGGTATGGACCTTTTTCATTTAAATGGTAAAGAATATCTAATAGTGATTGACTACTACTCTAACTATCCTGAGATGGCACTGCTCTCAAGCACATCAGCAAGCAGTGTCGTAATGCATGTGAAATCCATCTTCGCCAGACATGGAATTCCCAGGATTGCCATTAGCGACAATGGTCCGTGCTTCAACTGTAAGGAATGGCAACAGTTTGGAGCACAGTATGACTTTCAGCACATCACATCCAGTCCTTTGTATGCTCAGTCGAATGGTAAGGCAGAGAAAGGTGTTCAAGTTCTCAAGCAGCTACTGAAGAAAGCGACAGAAAGCAAGTCTGATCCTTATCTCGCCCTGCTGAGCTACCGAGCCTCACCTTTAGACTCTGGTTCTTCACCTGCTGAACTACTAATGGGTCGCAAGTTGCGCACCACGCTACCCTGCTGTGCAAAAGAAAAGCAAAGTAAGGAACTGAGACAGAGACTTCAACTGTTAAAGCTGAAACAGAAATCATACTATGACAAGTCATCCAAAACTCAAACCATTGACAAGGGATGATGTTGTCAGGATTGAGGATCCAGATGCATGGAACAGGAAAGCTACAGTTCTTGAGGAAGCAAGACCAAGGTCATACACTCTTAGAACTGAGGAAGGACAGATTCTCAGGAGGAACCGCCGTTCCCTCCTAAAAACACAAGAAACTATCCAACAGCAAATTGATGACAATGCCGCAACTGAATCTTGTCATTCACCACCAGAACAATCTCATGAAAACACATCAGACTTACCTGTGCTGAGAAGATCCACAGGTGAAGTAAAAAAGCCTGATAGACTTAATCTTTGAGTATAAAGTAAAGCTTTGAAAATGTGTTGACTGTTGTGAAAATGTTTATGTTTATAGAGCACTAACAAAGTGTTACTGATATCATCTTTATCGTTTTTCTTGAAAGTTGATTTTGATTTTGTTTAACCTCAAAGAAAGGGGGATGTAATGATCAATAACACGTCATTCTAGAGTGGTACACTAGATGGAGCCGTAGAGCTGTATATTGCTGTATGTTTAGTTGTATGTGTTTAAGACTACACTACCCACGATGCACTAGGCTACCCACAAGGCAGTAGTCAAGATGGATGCTGTACCTAGAGAACATGTACTGAATAAAATGTCTAGCAAAAGCTAGCTGTTCATAATGCAAACTGTAGTGTATGTACCTTGAAGAAGGAACTATATTCTGCAGCCCCTGTATACTGCAGTACCAGTAGTGACCACCCCTGTATATAAGCCTGTGTAGTAACTTTGTATAGTAGTTCCAGTTTTGTCTCCATTCAGTAAACACCTGTTATAACCAACTTCTGCAGTCCGTGTCTCAATTACACACGGACATTACATTGGCGATGAACAGATCCGAACTTACCTACAGTTCTGCACCACCTCATGGGGATCCATCCCTGAAGCGGAGTTATTAGAGGTCGAAGCCGGAAGGAAGAAATCCAAAAAGAAAAAAAACCAGAAGAAACGGGCGTCGACCATGGGCAACCACCCTCTGATTCATCGAATTCGAAGATTTGCAGGAGAGGCTGTCGAGAGCTGGGCTTGGTTCTCCAGTCTATGTTGTTCCAGCTAATCGGGCTGGTGGCAGGTAGTACACTGATCGTTCCTGGGCTGCGGCGGGCTAGAGCTCGATTGGGTGGCTGCGGCGGGCTAGAGCTCGATTGGGTGGCTTTTCAACGGGGCCGAGCAGCGTTGTCGGGAAGAGGAGGGTGGAGCACACAGGGCGCGGCTGGTGTTACGAAGCCGGGTAGCGTACAGACCCGAGAAGAGGGAGGAAAGTGTCCCATAGGGTCTGCTCTGACGGGAACAGTAATTAAAATAAAAGAAAAAGAAATTAGAAGCGCAGAAAGCCGCGAGGAGCTGCAGTTTGCCACGGGGACCGCGGAGAGCGGCGTTGGCAGCAGCGCGGGGGGAAGCACGCGAAGACCATAGGGCATCGCCATCAAGGCATAAAAACGCCAGCAACAGCGTTGGCAGCAGCGGAAGAGAGAGAAAGCGCGGGAGGCGCCATCTTAATCCAGCGGGGAAGAAGGAAAAGCACGGGAGGCGCCATTTTGTTCAATCGGGGAAGAAGGCAAAGCGCGGGAGGCGCCATCTTAGATCTCCAAGATGCCGAAGACTGGCAATATCACTGCCTTCGATAATGAAATAGAAGACTGGACCACGTATGTGGAAAGAGTCAAAGTATATTGCAAGGCAAATGAAGTAGCCGATGAGAAAAAGGCATCGGTACTACTAAACTTAATGGGTGCAAGAACGTACGGCCTATTGCAGAACCTGATCACTCCAGTCAAACCGATGGAGAAGAGTTTTAACAAAATTGTTGATATCCTACAGGAACACGTAAATCCTACACCGCTGCTGATAGCAGAAAGATTTAAATTCCACAAGAGAAATCAACATAAAGATGAGAGCAGTGCTGATTACCTTATGGAACTACGCAAGCTATCAAAGCACTGCCAGTTCGGAGCAGGACTGGTAGATACCCTGCGGGACAAATTTGTCTGTGGACTCCTGAGTGAAGGAACCCAGAAGAGGTTACTCTCAGAAAAAGAGCTGACGCTAGATAAGGCTTTCAGCGTCGCAGTATCGTACGAAGCAGCAAAGGGAGCTGTGGAAATACAGCAAAAGCCATAGGAATACGGCACCCATGAAATGACACGGGGATTTGAAAAATGTGATGGCTGCGGCAGAACAACCCATGACCAGAAGGACTGCTGGTTCAAGGACAAAACATGCAGGCAATGCGGAAAGATGGGACACATTGCATGAGTTTGCAGGTCCAGGAAGAAGACTAACGACAACAAAAAGACTACTAAGGAAAAGTACAGGAAAGTACAAAAGATGATGGACAGTAGTTCCGAAGACCAGAAGAGCGATAGTGACTCCGGGAACAAGAGACTAAGCTGTCTCAAACTACACAACGTAATCGCAAAAGAGGATCACCGAACCATTTGAGTCACCCTCACGATAGCAGGGTCCCAAGTCAAAATGGAATTGGATACAGGATCAGCTCTGACCGTCATGAATCGACGAGACTACGAGCGGCTATTCTCACACATACCCTTGAAAGACACATCCATTGTCTTGAAGACATATACGGGGCAGAAAGTATACCCCAGCGGGAAAATAAGGGTGCCTGTCGAATACAACGGCAAGAAAATACAGAAATTGTATCTGTACATACTGCAAGATGGTGGACCACCATTATTGGGACGTGAATGGATCAGAAAGATAAGTTTAAACTGGCACTCCATTCAGGTACTGACTGTGGCTACTAAAAAGGATGACGACGTCACACCTGGACGATTGTCAAAAATCTTAGCTAACACTAAAGAGGTATTTCAACAAGGACTGGGAACTCTTAAAGGCTTAACCGCCTCAATAAAAATAGAAGAGAATGCAATTCCCAAGTTTTTCAAAGCAAGACCGGTACCGTATGCAATTCGCCCAGCCGTCGAGGCAGAGCTGGAGAATGCAGGTGTGTTATCCAAGGTAGACTGGAGCGAGTGGGCGACACCCATCGTTCCTGTCATGAAGAAAACGTTAAACAATAAGTCTGAGGAGCCAAGGAAGGTTCGCATCTGTGGGGACTTCAAGGTGACCGTGAACCCAATCCTTCACACAGTACAGTATCCTCTTCCGAGGATAGAAGATATTTTCGCCTCACTATCTGGAGGGAAACGTTTTACTAAAATTGACCTAGCGCAAGCATATTTGCAGATGGAGGTCCAAGAATCCTCTAGAAAATATCTCACGATAAACACTCACAAAGGTCTTTACCAGTATAATCGACTGGTATTCGGAGTAGCATCAGCTCCGGCTATATGGCAAAGAGCAATGGAACAAGTCCTGCAAGGGATTCCGGGGACTCAGTGTTACTTGGACGACATCCTAGTGACAGGTGAAAATGACAGTGAACAGCTTGCCAACCTAGAGCAGGTGCTCACTAGACTAAGAGAACATGGGCTACGAGCCAATCGCCCCAAGTGCGAGTTTTTTAAGAAACAAATATCGTATTGTGGCCACGTGATTGATGAAGAGGGGTTACATAAGTCCCCTGACAAAATTGAAGCGGTAGTTAAGGCTCTAGCGCCTGAAAATGTGTCGCAACTGAGGTCATTCCTCGGATTGGTGAATTACTACCATAAGTTTTTGCCGAATTTGTCCACAATTCTGCACCCACTGAACGCCCTGCTACAAACTGGAGTAGCATGGAAATGGAGCGATGAATGTAAGCGGGCCTTTCAGAAGTGTAAAGGCCTGATCACTTCAAGAGAAGTATTGGCTCACTACAACCCATCACTACCGATAAGACTGGCGTGTGATGCGTCTCCCTACGGCGTTGGAGCGGTACTGTCACATAAATTCCTTGATGGTTCAGAGAGGCCGATAGCTTTTGCGTCACGCCCGTTAACTACAGCCGAGCGTAACTACGCCCAGATTGACAGAGAGGCCCTCAGCCTGGTGTGGGGGGTGAAGAAGTTCAATCGCTACCTGCACGGACAGAAATTTACTCTACTAACTGATCATCAACCTCTTGTCTCCATTTTCAACCCTAAGGAGGGCGTCCCGATAATGACAGCACAATGGCTACAGAGGTGGTCCCTTTTCCTAGGGGCACACCAATATGACATCAAGTACAAAGGAACTAAACAGCATGGGAATGCTGATGGATTGTCGCCCCTACCGTTGCCGATGATGGAAGAAGCACCTGCAGTGGATCCTGTGGAGATATTCCACTCGACCATAGTCGAATGTCTACCTGTGACGAATGCAAACATAGAAAAGGAAACACGAAATGACCCGACACTCTCCAGGGTCTATGATTTAACGGTGAAGGGATGGCCAGCACATCGCGAACCACTGTTGCCAGCATTCTCGCTGAGAAGAGAACAGCTGTCAGTGTGCCGAGGAACCTTGATGTGTGGATCCAGAGTAGTAATTCCACCCAAATTGAAGGATAGAGTGCTCAATGAGCTTCATGAGGGTCATCTGGGAGGGGTAAAAATGAAGAACTTAGCCAGAGCGTTTGTGTGGTGGCCAGGAATCGATAGAGAAATCGAAGAGATGACCAAGAGCTGTACAGGATGCCAGAAGGTCCAAAACGCCCCACCACAAGCCCCTCTACATCCATGGGAGTGGCCCTCATCTCCATGGCAAAGGGTGCACATTGATTTTGCTGGTCCATTTATGGACTCGATGTTTTTAATTGCGGTGGATGCACATTCAAAGTGGCCAGAGGTAATAAAAATGTCCTCAACCACCACAAAAAAAACTATCACAGTCTTATGAACCATATTCGCCAGAAATGGGCTGCCTGAACAGATTTGCTCCGACAATGGACCACAGTTTGTGTCTGAAGAGTTCGAGGTTCTTAAAGAACAATGGTGTTAAGCATTACACATCTGCCCCATATCATCCAGCCACTAATGGATTGGCCGAGAGGTTCGTTCAAACATTCAAGAAGGCTATCAAGGCAATGTGTAATGAAGACATACCCCTACAACACAAGGTGGATAACTTCTTGTTTGCCTACCAGAATGCGACACATGCGGTTACCAACCAAACTCCAGACATGATGTTCTTCAATCGAAGACTAAGATGCCGCTTGGATTTGGTTAAGCCAAACATCAGAAGAGATGTGCAGAAGAGGCAGTTTCAGAATATGAATGAAAGGCCAACCAGGAGTTTTAAGATAGGTCAACCAGTTTTGGCCCGGGACTACCGCACAGAGAAATGGCAGCCAGGAACGATCTGCACACGGCAAGGACCTCTAATGTATACCGTGGACGTTGGAGAGAGCATTGTAAGACGCCATGCTGACCAGATTCTAGAGTCACTGGAAAACGTCAAATCTACACCACGATCCTATACACCTGGTGATGAAACCGAAGTACCAATTGCATCTACCTCAGAATCGGTGATATTGGAAGCAGACGAACCAAACAACGACGTTGATCCCGAATCAACTTTGCCAGAAGAACCTGATACCCCAAAGAGGCGTTATCCGGACAGAATCAGGAAGCCTCCTCAAAGACTGAATTTATAATTGATTAACTTCAGCTAATGTATATAGCAACTGTAATTGTAAATATGTTATTTAATTATTAATCGAATGTTATGTACTGTTTAGCTAAAAGGGGAGGAATTGTAGTCACAGATCACAGAAACCCCACAGTGCAGATAGAGGCCATTTCGGCCCATCGAGCCTGCACCAACACATATCCCACCCTGATCCCTGTAACCCCTACACCAACACATATCCCACCCTATCCCCGTAACCCCACATATTTAATCCCCCTAACACTAAGGGTCAATTTATCATAGCCAATCAACCTAATCGGTTGTGTATGTACCTAGTGTATGTACCTTGAAGGAACTATATTCTGCAGCCCCTGTATACTGCAGTACCAGTAGTGACCACCCCTGTATATAAGCCTGTGCAGTTACTTTGTATAGTAGTTCCAGTTTTGTCTCCATTCAGTAAACACCTGTTATAACCAACTTCTGCAGTCCGTGTCTCAATTACACACGGACATTATACAAACGTCTAGTTATTAATGAACATAACAGCCATGTTTGATTTAAACCCTTGATTTCTCTGCCTGTCACTTTTGTTTTTCTCCTTCCTATCTTTTGATTTTATCCTTGTTTCCCTTTCCTCTGTCCCCCTGCTCAGGTTCACAACCCCCTGCCATTTTAGTTTAAACCCTCCCCCAGAGCACTAGCAAACACTCCCCCTAGGACAGCGGTCCCGGCCCTGCCCAGGTGCAAACCGTCCGGTTTGAACTGGTCCCACCTCCCCCAGAACAGGTTCTAATGTCCCAGGAATTTGAATCCCTCCCCCTTGCACCATTCCTCTAGCCACGTATTCATCTGAAATATCCTTCTATTTCTACTCTGACTAGCACGTGGCACTGATAGCAATCCTGAGATTACTACCTTTGAGGTCCTATTTTTTTAAATTTACCTCCTAACTCCCTATATTCAGCTTTTAGGACCTCATCCCGGTTTTTACCTACATCGTTTGTACCTATACGCACCACGACAACTGGCTGTTTACCCTCCCCTTCCAAAATGTTCTGCAGCCGCTCTGAGACATCCTTGACCCTTGCACCAGGGAGGCAACACACCATCCTGGAGTCTCGTTTGTGGCTGCAGAAACGCCTATCTATTCCCCTTACAATAGAATCCCCTATTACTACAGCTCTCCCCCTCTTTTTCCTCCCGTCCTGTGCAGCAGAGCCACCCCTGGTGCCAGGAAGTTGGCTGCTGCTGCCTTCCCCTGGTAAGCTTACGCTCTGAGGCCTACCTGGTCTCTGGGGGCTTTTTAAAGCCTCACCACTCACGTTTCCCGCCGCTGCCACTGACGCTGTGAGGCCTACCTGGTCACTGGGGGCCTTTTAAAGCTTCGCCGCTCGCGTTTCCCACCGCCGCTGCCGCTGTGAGGCCTACCCGAGTCTCTGGGGGCCTTTTAAACCCTCGGCACTCGCGTTTCCCGCCGCTGCCAGAAGGATGTCGGGGCCACAGAGAGGCTGCAGAATAAATTCACTGAGGTTATACCACGGATGAGAGGCTTTAGTTATCAGAGAATCAGAGAATGAAACAGCACAAAAGGCGGCCATTCGGCCCATCGTGCTTGTGCCAGCTCTTTGGGAAAGCTATCCAATTAGTCCCACTCCCTTGCTCTTTCCCCATATCCCGGTAAATGTTTTCCCTTCAAATATTTATCCAATTCCCTTTTGAAAGTTACTCTTGAATCTGCTTCCTCCACCCTTTCAGGCAGTGCATTTCAGATCATAATAACTCGCTGGGTAAAGAAATGTTTCCTCATGATGACCTGTCTGCAGTGAAGCGCCTGTTTGAGTTTCTAACTGAGGTGAACTTCTCTTTCCCAGGAGGAGAGACGAGAGAAACTGGGGCACTTCTCATTAGAACAAAGCAGGGTGAGAGGAGACGTGAGCGAGGTGTTTAAACTTGATCAACGACACCGACCAAAATATCAGAGCCACTCCCTGTCCCTCAGGACCTGTGTCCAGGGGAGAAGCTGATGGGTTTATCAGATCATCAGGAGAATTTGACCTCCTACTGGGTGAGCATGAGGCCTGTCTGGACGGATGAACGAACACACATATGCATGCAGGTAGACAAATGATACGCACGCAGACATGCACAATGGAATTTACGCTTGAGCGAACGAACGAACGCACGGAGGAATGAGTGACCGAATGATTGAGCGATTCCAGTAGGACTGGCGTATACAGGTTCTTTCTTTTCTTGGTTTATTAAATAGTGGCAGTTTGTACTGTAAACATTATTGATTTACCTGTAAAAATTTATTATTGTATTTATATTGTTGACCATGAAGCTGTTTTTTGAGGCTTTATCCTTTTTATTGTGGTCAATGAATGTAATGGATTTACTATGTAATTGATGAGTTGTATAAGTACTGTTGTACTTGAATGTTAAAATATAAAAAAAAGGACAACAGCTAATACCAAGCAAAAACGAAGCATCACTAGATTGCCAATAGGACTGGTGTAAAATTGTTTTTCCACTATGGGTACCTGTACTGTTAATATTGTTGGTTTATCTGTAAAATTTACCACTGCATTTATACTGTTAACCCTAAAGTTGCTCTGGGGGAGGGTTTAAACTAAAATGGCAGGGGGTTGGGGGTTGGGAACCTGAGCAGGGAGACAGAGGAAAGGGAAACAAGGATAGAAGCAAAAGAAAGGATGGAGAAAAACAAAGGTGGCAGACAGAGAAATCAAGGGTTTAAATCAAACATGGCCACAGTAAATAATAATTCTAAAAGGTTTAAGTGTTAAAAAAAAAGCCTGAAGGCCTTGTGTCTTAATGTGAGGAGCATTCGTAATAAAGTGGATGAATTAGCTGTGCAAATAGAGGTAAACGGATATGATATGATTGGGATTATGGAAACATGGCTCCAGGGGTATTCAATATTCAGGAAAGATAGGCAAAAAGGAAAAGGAGGTGGGGTAGCTTTGCTGGATAAAGAGGGGATTAACACAATTGTAAGGAAGGGTATTAGCTCTGATGATGTGGAATATGTATGGGTAGAACTGAGATATACCAAGGGGCAGAAAACGTTAGTGGGAGTGGTATACAAACCTCCAAACAGTAATGTGGAATTTGGGGATGGCATTAAATGGGAAATTAGAGACACGTGCAATAAGGGCACAGCAGTTATCATGGGTGACTTTAATCTACAAATAGATTGGGCTAACCAAATTAGTAACAATACTGTGGAGGAGGAATTCTTGGAGTGTATACGAGATGGTTTCCTGGACCAATATGTCGAGGAACCAAGTAGAGATCAGGCCATCTTAGACTGGGTATTATGTAATGAGAAAGGATTAATTAGCAATCTTGTTGTGCGAGGCCCCTTGGGCCGGAGCGATCATAATATGATAGAATTCTTCATTAAGATGGAGAATGAAGTAGTTGACTCAGAGACTAGGGTCCTGAATTTAAATAAAGGAGACTGTGATAGGATGAGGCACAAGTTGGGTAGGATTGATTGGGGAACGTTACTCAAAGGGTTGACGGAGGATAGGCAATGGCAAACATTCAAAGATCGCATGGATGAACTACAGAATTTGTTCATCCCTGTTTGGCATAAAAATAAATAAAAAAAGGTGACTCAATCGTGGCTAACAAGGGAAACTGAGAAGAACCTTGACAAGGTACAGACTTAGCGAACATAGCCTAGCGATCGAAAAAGGCAGACACAGGCAGACCAGGCTGCCAAGAGAAGACAGGATATGCTCTCACTGCAGTCAGGGAGTAGTTGAGACAGAGATGCACTTCCTCACAGCCTGTGGAAAATATCAGGGCATCAGAGAGAATTTCTATCAAAAATTCTCACAAATATGCCCTGAATTCAGAAATCTGACTGACAACCAAAAACTCCCATTCCTACTGGGGGAGGAGAGAAGCTGTGTAACACTGGCGGCACACTATGTTACAGCTTGCCATGAACAGAGGGACAACCAGTAAACTAAGACAAGAGTATATATAAACAAGGCGAAAATATATTTATAAACTCAGGGATATACCTGTTTATACACTGTATGAATGGAACCGCGTTTATGTGTTCAACCATAAATGTATTTTGATGCTTTGGCAACATAAGATGTACCTTATCATGCCAATAAAGCGATTTGTATTGTATTGTATTATTGATAGCATAAGATCCAAGGAGAAGACATATAAATTGGCCAGAAAAAGCAGTAAATCTGAGGATTGAGAGCAGTTTAGGATTCAGCAAAGGAGGACAAAGGGAATAATTCAGAGGGGGAAAATAGAGTATGAGAGTAAGCTTTCAGGGAACATAAAAACTGACTGTAAAAGCTTTTATAGATATGTAAAGAGAAAAAGATTGGTGAAGTCAAGCATAGGTCCCTTGCAGTCAGAATCAGGGGAATTTATAATGGGGAACAAAGAAATGGCTGACCAATTAAATACATACTTTGGTTCTATCTTCACAAAGGAGGACACAAATAACCTCCCAGAGATGTCGGGGAACATAGGGTCTCATGAGAGGGAGGAACTGAATGAAATCAGTATTTGTAGGGAAATGGTGTTAGGGAAATTGATGGGATTGAAGGCCGATAAAGCCCCTGGGCCTGATAATCTTACATCCTAGGGTACTTAAGGAAGTGGCCCTAGAAATAGTAGATGCATTGCTGGTCATCTTCCAAAATTTGATAGACTCCAGAACAGTTCCCATGGATTGAAGGGTAGCTAATGTTACCCCACTATTCAAAAAAGGTGGTAGAGAGAAAACAGGGAATTATAGACCAGTAAGCCTGACATCAGTAGTGGGGAAAATGCTAGAATCCATTATATAAGATGTAATAGCAGAGCACTTGGAAAACAGCGACAGGATCAGATAAAGTCAACATGGATTTACAAAAGGTAAATCATGCTTGACTAATCTACTGGAATTTTCTGAGGATGTAACTGGTAGAATATATGAGGAAGAAGCAGTGGATGTGGTGTATTTGGACTTTCAGAAGGCTTTCGATAAGGTCCTGCATAAGAGATTAGCGTGTAAAGTTAAGGCACATGGGATTGTGGGCAAGCTACTGAATTGGATAAAGAACTGGTTGGCAGACAAAGCAAAGAGTTGGAATAAACGGCTCTTTTTCCGAGTGGCAGGCAGTGACTAGTGGGGTACCGCAGGGATCCGTCCTAGGACCCCAGCTAGTCACAATATATATATAAATGATCTAGACGAGGGAACTAGATGTAATATCTCCAAGTTTGCAGATGACACAAAGCTGGGTGGGCGTGTGTGCTGTGAGGAGGATGCCGAGAAACTCCAGTATGATTTGGACAGGTAGGGTGATTGGGCAAAAGCATGGCAGATGCAGTATAATGTGGATAAATGCGAGGTTATCCACTTTGGTTGCAAAAACAGGAAGGCAGATTATCTGAATGGCAATAGATTGGGAGAAGCAGAAGTGCAACGAGACCTGGGTGTCCTTGTGCACCAGTCGCTGAAGGTAAGCATGCAGGTGCAGCTGGCGGTTAATAAGGCAAATGGTATGTTGGCCTTCATAGCGAGAGGGTTTGAGTACAAGAAGAAGGATGTCTTGCTGCAATTGTACAGGGCCTTGGTGAGACGACACCTTGAGTATTGTGTGCAGTTTTGGTCGCCTTATCTGAGGAAGGATGTTCTTGCCATGGAGGGAGTGCAGCGAAGATTCACCAGACTGATACCTGGGATGGCAGGAATGATGTATGAGGAGAGATTGCGTCGATTGGGCTTATACTCACTGGAGTTTAGAAGAATGAGAGGGGATCTCATTGAAACTTATAAAATTCTAACAGGACTGGACAGACTGGATAGAAGAAGGATGTTCCCAATGGTCGGGGAGTCCAGAACCAGGGGTCACAGTCTAAGGATAAAGGGACAGAGATGAGGAGGAATTTCTTCACCCATAGAGTGGTGAACCTGTGGAATTCTCTACCAGAGAAGGCAGTGGAGGCCAATTCATTAAACATATTCAAGAAGGATTTGGATATATTTCTTAAGGCTAAAGGGATCAAGGGATATGGGGAGAAGGCAGGGATAGGGTACTGAATTTGGATGATCAACCATGATCTCATTGAATGGCGGAGCAGGCTCGAGGGACCGAATGGCCTACTCCTGCTCCTATCTTCTATGTTTCTAAGGCTTTGTTTTATTGCAGCTAATGATTGTAATGGGTTTATTATGTAATTGATGAGTTGTAACAAGTACTACCATATTTGAATAAATATGTTTGACTCAAAAAATTAAAAATTAAAATAAACCCCGCGGGGACCCGGGCTGCACACACCCCGAGGGCGGGCCTAGGCCCCATTATTAAAACACTGAACATTATCCGCTTCAGAAACACCCAGGGTGGGCCTCAGCCCCAAACAAGAACCTCCGGGCCGGGCGTTTGCCCCGAGCGGGGCGGTAGCTGCGGGGCTTTCTCCCGGTTACAGGCCCGGGTTAACAGCCGCCATCTTGAGAGGCTCAGGGGGCAGCAGGACGCATGCGCAGCCCCCTTGGCCAGGAACCAGGAGGAGAGAATCTTGTCAATTTCTATCCTGGACTCACAGTGATGGCTTTTGTAAACTCCTTTTACAGGCTGTGAGAAGGGCAGCATTTACACACCGCAAACTCAAACTAACAACACATCGAGATCTGACAGAGTCACTCCATTCATCAGTACCTGAATATCATCGGCCTTTGAATGTGGAAGGAGAAATGTTTGTCTGTTCTGTCTGTGGGAAAAGATTTCAAACATCAGTGTGGCTGGAAAAGCACCGAGACACACACACCCGAATGAGAGTGTTCCAGTGCACTGATTGTGGAAAGAGCTTTAACCAGTTACACAGCCTTAAAAAACATCGCACCATACACAGCGGGGAGAAACCGGACACGTGTTGTGTGTGTGGACGAGGCTTCAGCCGATTGTCCAACCTGAAGAGACACAAGGACACCTGCACCACGAAGAAACTGGAAATGTGGGGATTGTGGGAAGGGATTCAATTATCCATCTGAGCTGGAAACTCATCAATGCAGTCACACTGGGGAGAGGCTGTTCACCTGCTCCGTGTGTGAGAAGGGATTCACTCGCTTGTGCATTCTCCAGACACATCAGCGAGTTCACACTGACGAGAAACCATTCAGCTGCACTCACTGTGGAAAGAGATTCAAGCAGTCATCCAACCTCATTCTACACCAGCGAGTTCATACTGGGGAGAGTCTGTTCACCTGCTCCGTGTGTGGGAAAGGGTTCACTCGGTCTTCCCACCTGCTAACACACCAGCAAGTTCACACTGGGGAGAGGCCATTCACCTGCTCAGTGTGTGGGAAGGGATTTAATCAGTCATCCAAACTGCTGACACACCAGCGAGTTCACACTGGGGAGAGACCGTTCACCTGCTCCGTGTGTGAGAAGGCATTTAATCGTTTATCCAACTTGCTGACACACCAGCGAGTTCACATGTGACTGCAGGGATTGGATTCTGCTCTTAATCACATCCAGGACTGAACCATGTTCATTCTGACAGTTGGGGTTTGTTTCTGCTGATATTAATAACCCCTATAACTGGGCTGGAGTTTAATATTCTGGATATATAGCTGATTGACTTGTCGGGGCTGCAGTGATTGTTTAAGAATTGCTGTCTGATCTTTCCCCTTAATTTCTGATGAGAGTCCCTGAATTATTTTACAATAAAATTATGAACTTTTACTTCAATCCTAAATTGATCTTTGGTACAAAATCTACAATTCAGTGCCTGAAAGTTTCCACTGATTAACATCTCCAATTAGAAAGTGCTGATTAATTCTCACTCATAATTCTTACTGACTTGCACATTACACACAGTGGCACCGCCATTATCCACCAGAAAGAAGGGGAATGGGAATTGGTGGAGAATTGAGAGTTCCCAAGTGTTGCCCCTCCTGTCTGGTACAGCAATCCCGTCGGCACGGGAATGGAGACGGGATGATTTCAAGGTATTTACTCAGACGGGCAGAAGGTGGGAAGTGGTGTTCCACGGGGATCGGTGCTGGGACCACTGTTGTTCACCATTTACATGAATGATTTGGACTTGGGAATCAGAGGTACAATTTCAAAATTTGCTGATGACACTAAATTGGGGGGTGTAGTTAATACTGAGGAAGACTGCGATAGCATCCTTGTAGAATTATTCAGTTGTGTTCAGTAAATAGCAGCATCTTTTAATTTGCTTTGACTGATCACATCACTATATAGTTACGTGAAAAACAGAAATCATTAACAGCTCCCAATTTCAGAATTGTCAGATTCAAACTCAACTTCTTCCAAATACAATCTAACATTTCAAAAATTGTAATGGATGTAGGCGAGATATTAGGACTGTTGTCCAACACAATCCAAACACAGTGACACACAGCCAGATGGGCAAGTGTAGCTTCACAGCGAATCCTTTCAAGCCTCACTAAAAAGTGGCAGACTGGCAATCCATTGTTCACTAATGGAGTTGTGATCTTTGTAAATTAAGAAAGGAAATGCATGGAAATGTGTCAAAGAGTTGATTAACAGAGTGAGGCACCATCTCCCTTTGATTTCTATTTCGGACACCAGGCAACAGAAAAAGGTCATTACAACATGACATAAACAGACTGTTCAGGTGTGAGACATCAGACTTCAGAACAACACGTCTGCCAGCGCTGGCCACAAAGCTCAGTACAGTCAACTTTTCAGCAGCTGCAGCCCTGATTAAATAACTAGTAGTTTAACATTTCTAGTCGAGCTTTTGTATCAGAATAGAAGAAAAGTATTTGTCACACACACAATTAATAATTAAATCACAATGTGATTGTGAGGATCGATTATTGCCTCTTGACACCTTCCTCGACCGGTGGGCACGGAAGGTATCAAGTGAACCGGTGGACACCGCTTGCTCCCTCTCCAGGGCCACCTGGGCAGGGACAAGACCGCGGGAGAGAGGCAGGCAGCTAGAGTGACCCCCCCCATGAGCCCCGCCCATCCTGATTTCTGTTTTGTAGCCATCTTTCCATCCATTCTGCTGCTTGGCCCGTCACTCCACACGGCCTGACCTTGGTCATCTTCTAGATCTTACAAACGGTTATGGATAAGAAGCTGGTTACAAAACAGGAAACAGAGAATAGGGGTTAGGAGTGGCAAAAGGTGGGAAGTAGTGTTCCACAGGGATCGGTGCTGGGACCACTGTTGTTCACCATTTACAGAAACTATTTGGACTCAGGAATCAGAGGTACAATTTAAAAATTTATCGATGACACCAAATTGGGAGGTAGAGTTAATACTGAGGAGCACTGTGACAACATGCAAGAAGACATGAATAAACTTGCAGAATGGGAGGGTAATTAGCAAATTAATTTTAAGAAAGGTGGTGCATTTTGGTAGGAAGAATAAGGAGGCCACAAACTACTTGGAAAATAAGAATCTAAATGGGGTAGAGGAGCAAAGGGATCTCGGGGTCCAGATACACAAATCACTAAAAGTAGCGACGCAGGTTAATGAGGCCACAACAGGAGCAAACAATGGACTGGGGCTCATTTCTAGAGGGATAGAATTGAAAAGCAGAAAAGTTATGTTAAACTTGTACAGGACATTGGTTAGACCACACTTGGAGTACAGTGCACAGTTCTGGTCACCATATTATAAAAAGGATATAGAGACACTGGAGAAGGTGGAAAAAGGCTTTGCAAGGATGATCCTAGAACTGTGAGGATATACTTATCAGGAAAGGCTGAACAGGCTGGGGCTCTTTTCTCTCGAATAAAGAGAAGGCCGATGGGTGACCTGATCAAGGTTTTTAAGATTATGAAAAGTTTATAGAGGGTGGACCTGGAGAAAATGTTTCCACTTGTCGGGGAGTCCAAAACTACAGGTCATAAATATAACACAGTCTCTAATAAATCCAATGGGGAATTCAGGAGAAACTTCTTTACCCCAAGAGAGGTCAGAATGTGGAACGTGCTACCACAAGGAGTAGTTGAGGCGAATAGCACAGATACATTCATGGGGAAGGTAGATAAGCCCATGAGGGAGAAAGGAATAGAAGGATATGCTAATAGGGTTAGATGAAGAGTGGTGGGAGGAGACTCGTGTGGAGCAGAAACACCGGCATTGACCAGTTGGGCCGAATGGCCTGTTCCTGTGCTGTAGACTCTGTAATTCTATGTAACTCTGTCTTCTGACTCCTGATGTAGCTGGAAAAGCTTTTACTATTATTACCACAATTGTACACCATCTTCCAAAAGATCTCTGAGCTTCTCCAATGGCTGCTTTTGTCTCCTGCAATTGTGGGCGATATTTGTTCCTATTCTCCTGTAAACTGAACTCACCTTGATCTGAACTGGGTTCAATGTAAGACAATTCGGGGAGTCAGACATCATTCACCCCTAGACCTACGCTGGCCGGTAAAACTCCAGACGGTTCCTTAGTAAGGAGTCCTCTGGTTCCTCGCCATATATTTGTCAGGATACTGAAACCCAGCTTCCTTACACTTCACTCCTGGAGACCCCACTCCCTGAGCCTACAACCTTCAGCAGGGTCAGTGGTGGAGTTCCGCAGCGGGAGTGATCCCAGAGTAACTGTCGGGATCGCATCCCCTTGGAATTTCCAGGTCATGTATTTTTAGTTATCCTAGTGTCTAACACACACATATCAATAAAACAGGGAATTACTGGAAACACGCTGCAGGTCCTTCTTTATCTGGAGATCAAATGTCTGTTGCATAATTGTACCAGCAGTTAACAGGCTCCTGTCAACTCCTCCGTCTGCTATTTTAATGCAGACTTTAAACAATTTATATTTTAACCTGCCTTACAATGGTAGACTCAGGACTGTCACACAAACACTTTAAATCTTCATAGAATAATTGCCAATCATTTTTACACTGGAAACTTAAACCTGTTTCACTTTCAGGCAGGAACAGATCGCAGTTTTACACTTCTTAGGCAACCGAGGATGACTTGCTTCCACATTAAAAAGGAGTTCTCAGGTGACTGATGAGCCCAGTGCGGGACCTACAGTCTCTGTCGCAGGTGGGGCAGATGGTGGTTGAAGGGGCGGGTGGGTGGGGTGCTTGGGTTGACGTGCGCTCCTTGCGCTTAGCTTCTGCTTGCTCCCAGCTAAGAGACTCGAGGTATTCGGCGCCTTCCCGGATGTTTCTCCTCCACTTTGTGCGGTCTTGGGCCAGGGATTCCCAGGTGTCGGTGGGGATGTTGCACTTTTTCAAGGAGGCTTTGAGGATGTCCTTGAAGCATTTCCTCTGCCCATCTGGGGCTCTCTTGCCGTTTTGGAGCTCCGAGTAGAGCGCTCGTTTTGGGAGTCTCATATCGGGCATGCAGACGATGTGACCCGTCCATTGGAGCTGATCGAGCATGGACAAAGCTTCGATGCTGGGGATGTTGGCCTGAGCAAGAACACCGATGTTGATGCGCCTATCCTGCCAATGGATTTGCAGAATCTTGCGGAGGCAGCGTTGGTGGTACCTCTCCAGTGCTTTGAGGTGCCTGTTGTACATGGTCCATGTCTCTGAGGCATTACTACTGCTCTGTAGATCATGAGCTTGGTGCCGGGTTTGAGGTCTTGGTCTTCAAAAACTCTCTTCTTCAGGCGACCGAAGGCTGCACTGGCACACTGAAGGCGGGGTTGGACTTCGTCATCGACGTCTGCCCTTGTTGGCAGTAGGCTCCCGAGGTATGGAAAGTGGTCCACCTTGTCCAAGGTCTTGTCATGGATTTTGATAATCAGGGGGAAGTACTGTGTGTGGCGGGGGCAGGTTGGTAGAGGATCTTTGTCTTACGGATGTTTAGTGTAAGGCCCATGCCCTCATATGCTTCGGTGAAGGCGTTGACGATGGTTTGGAGTTCGACCTCCAAGTGTGCGCAGACGCAAGCGTTGTCTGCATACTGTAATTCGACGAGAGAGGATGGGACGACCTTAGATCTGGACTGGAGGCGACGGAGGTTGAACAGTTTCCCGTTTGTTCTGTAAATTAGCTCCACTCCAGCGGGGAGCTTACTGAGGGTGAGATGGAGCATTGCCGCATGGAAGATTGAGAAGAGCATTGGTGCAATTACACAGCCTTGCTTGGCCCCGGTCCATACATGAATTGGGTCTGTGGCTGAACCGTTGGTCAGGATCATGGCTTGCATGTCATCGTGAAGCAGGCGGAGGGTGGTGACAAACTTTTGAGGGCAGCTGAATTTGAGGACAGTCCATAATCCCTCATGGTAGACAGTGTCAAAGGCCTTTGTGAGGTCAAAGAAGGCCATGTATAGTGGTTGGTGCTGTTCCCTGTATTTCTCCTGTAATTGGCGCGCGGTGAAGATCATGTCCATTGTGCCACTTAGTCGGCAGAATCCGCATTGCGACTCTGGGAGGAGCTCTTCAGCCACTGGGAGAAGGCGATTGAGGAGGATTCTTGCGATGGCTTTCCCCGTGGCAGACAGCAGGGAAACTCCTCTGTAATTACCGCAATCGGACTTGTCACCTTTCTTGAAGATGGTCACAATTACGGCATCTCTGAGATCCCCTGTTATGCTCTCCTCCTTCCAGATAAGAGAAATGAGTTCATGAATTCGCGCCAGTAGTGCTTCTCCACCATGCTTTAGTGCCTCGGCAGGGATTCCATCTGCTCCTGAGGTCTTGTTCTTCAGTTGTCGGATGGCCTTTTCAACCTCATGCCGGGCTGGGATGGAGTTGAAGACACTCTCGTCGACGACAGAGACTCGGTTACGGAGATCTTCGAAGTGCTCCTTCCAGCGGGCACTGACTGCGCACCCTGTCCTTGATGAGTACCTCTCCATTCTTGTCCCGCAATGGGGTAGGACCTTGGGTGCTTGGGCTGTAGGCAGTCTTGACTGTGCTAAAGAATCCACGCACGTCGTGGTTGTCGGCTAGCTGCTGGATCTCCTGCGCTTTCTCCACCCACCACCTGTTCTTTAGGTCACGAGTTTTTTGTTGGACCTCGGCCTTCAGGCATCTTTTTTTTTATTCACTGATGGGATGTGGGCGTCGCTGGCTAGGCCTGCATTTAGTGCCCATCCCTAATTGCCCTTGAGAAGATGGTGGTGAGCCGCCTTCTTGAACCGCTACAGTCCATATGGTCCACAATGCTATTAGGAAGGGAGTTCCAGGATTTTGTCCCAGCGACAGTGAAGGAATGGCGATACAGGTCCAAGTCAGGATGGTGTGTGGCTTGGAGGGGAACTTGTAGGTGGTGATGTTCCCATGCGTCTGCTGCCCTTGTCCTTCTAAGTGGTGGAGGTCGCGGGTTTGGAAGGTGCTGTTGAAGGAGCTTTGGCGAGTTGCTGCAGTGCATCTTGTAGATGGTACAGTGCGCCAGTGGTGGAGGGAGTGAATGTTGAAGGTGGTGGATGGAGTGCCAATCAAGCGGGCTGCTTTATCCTGAATGGTATTGAGCTTCTTGAGTGTTGTTGGAGCTGCACTCATCCTGGCAAGTGTAGAGTATTCCATCACACTCCTGACTTGTGCCTTGTAGATGGTGGAAAGGCTTTGGGGAGTCAGGAGGTGAGACACTCGCCGCAGAATTCCCAGCCTCTGGCCTGCTCTTGTAGCCACAGTATTTATATGGCTGGTCCAGTTCAGTTTCTGATCAATGTAGAGCTGCTTTCGCACTCTCGAGTTGCGTTGCTGTTTCCAGATCAGGAATGCCTTGCGCTTGCGGCTTATTAGCTCCTGGATCTCCTGGTCATTCTTGTCAAACCAGTCTTGGTGCTCCCTGGTCGAGTGACCGAGCGCCTCTTCACAGGTGCCGATTATGGAGGCCTTGAGTGCAGACCAGGTGCTGTGGACACTATGTCTCTGCATCACTGGGAGTCGTCAGGTTGGGTGTGAGGCGCAGGCTGAATAGGGCTTTCTTAGCAGGGTCTTTGAGTGTTCCAGCGTTGATTTTCCTGCGGCATTGTTTATGTTGCCGCCGCTGTTTTGGGGCTACATTGATGGAGATGACAGAGCGGATTAGGCGGTGGTCTGTCCAGCAGTCATCAGCTCCTGTCATGGCGCGGGTGATGAGGACGTACTTGCGGTTCCCCGCCCGGACGATGACATATCCAGCAGATGCCACTGCTTGGAGCGAGGATGCTGCCATGAAGCCTTGTACTTGTCTCTCTGCCGGAACAAGGTTTTGGTTATGACAAGGCCATGTTCTAAGCATTTCGCCAGGAGGAGGGTACCGTTGGAGTTGGCTTTCCCTACCACCTCTCTGCCGATCACACCTCCCAGAGGTCTGTGTACTTTCCAACTCTAACGTTAAAGTCGCCAAGAAGGATCAGCTTGTCGCCCGTTGGGACTCGGGACAGGGATTGTTCGAGGCTGGAGTAGAATTCCTCTTTGGTCTCGTCTGTGGCTTCCAATGTTGGGGCATACGCACTGATGACCGGAGCACACTGGTCCCGGCTAGGGTGAGCCAAAGAGTCATGAGGCGCTCATAGAAACAAAGAAGATAGGAGCAGAAGTAGTCCATTCGGCCCCTGGAGCCTGCTCCGCCATTCAATGAGATCATGGCTGATCATCCAAATTCAGTACCCTGTCCCTGCCTTCTCCCCATATCCCTTGATCCCTTTAGCCTTAAGAAATATATCCAACTCCTTCTTGAATATACTTAATGAACTGGCCTCCACCACCCTCTGTGGCAGAGAATTCCACAGGTTTACCATTCTCTGGGTGAAGAAATTCCTCCTCATTTCAGTCCTAAATGGCTTACCCCTTATCCATAGACTATGACCCCTGGTTCTGGACTCCCCGGCCATCGGAAACACCCTTCCTGCATCTAGTCTGTCCAGGCCTGACAGAATTTTATAGGTTTCGATGAGATCCCCTCTCAATCTTCTAAACTCCAGTGAGTATAAGCCCAGTTGACACAATCTCTCCTCATACGTCATTCCTGCCATCCCAGGTATCAGCCTGGTGAATCTTCGCTGCACTCCTTCCATGGCAAGAACGTCCTTCCTCAGGTAAGGTGACCAAAACTGCACACAATACTCAAGGTGCGGTCTCACCAAGGCCCTGTACAACTGTAGCAAGACATCCTTGTTCCTGTACTCGAACCCTCTTGCTACGAAGGCCAACATACCATTTGCCTTCTTAACCACCTGCTGCACCTGCATGCTTACCTTCAGCGACTGGTGCACAAGAACACCCAGGTCTCTTTGCACTTCCCCTTTTCCCAATCTATTGCCATTCAAATAATAATCTGCCTTCCACCAAAGTGGATAACCTCACATTTATCCACATTATAGTGCATTTGCCATGTTTCTGCCCAAGCACCCAACCTGTCCAAATCGTACTGGAGTTTCACAACATCCTCCTCACAGCATACCCTCCCACCCAGCTTTGTGTCGTCTGCAAATTTGGAGATATTACATCCAATTCCCTCGTCCAGATCATTAATATATATTGTGAACAGCTTGGGTCCTAGGACCAATCCTTGCGGTACCCCACTAGTCACTGCCTGCCACTCGGAAAAAGAGCCATTTATTCCAACTCTTTGCTCTCTATCCACCAACCAGTTCTCTATCCAAGTCAATACCTTGCCTTATCGAAAGCCTTCTGAAAGTCCAAATACACCACAACCACTGGTTCTCCCTTATCTATTTTACCAGTTACGTCCTCAAAAAATTCCAGTAGATTAGTCAAGCACGATTTACCTTTTGTAAATCCATGTTGAATTTGTCCGGTCCTGTCACTGCTTTCCAAGTGCTCTGCTATTACATCTTTTATAATGGACTCTAGCATTTTCCCCACTACAGGTGTCAGGCTTACCGGTCTATAATTCCCCGCTTTTTCTCCACCACCTTTTTTGAATAGTGGGGTAACATTAGCTACCCTCCAATCCATGGGTACTGTTCCAGGGTCTATCGAGTTCTGGAAGATGACCAGCAATGCATCTACTATTTCTAGGGCCACTTCCTTAAGTACCCTAGGATGTGGATTATCAGGCCCTGGGGATTTATCGCCCTTCAGTCCCATCAATTTACCTAACACCATTTCCCGACAAATACTGATTTCTTTCAGTGCCACCCTTTCATCAGACCCTATGTTCCCCGGCATCTCTGGGAGGTTATTTGTGTCCTCCTTTGTGAAGACAGAACCAAAGTATGTATTTAGTTGGACTGCCATTTCTTTGTTCCCCATTATAAATTCCCCTGATTCTGACTGCAAGGGACCTATGCTTGACTTCACCAATCTTTTTCTCTTCACATATCTATAAAAGCTTTTAGAGTCAGTTTTTATGTTCCCTGAAAGCTTACTCTCATACTCTATTTCCCCCCCTCTTAATTAATCCCTTTGTCCTCCTTTATTGAATCCTAAACTGCTCCCAATCCTCAGGATTATTGCTATTTCTGGCCAATTTATATGTACTCTCCTTGGATCTTATGCTATCCCTAATTTCCCTTGTTAGCCATGGTTTAGGCACCTTTTTTGTTTTATTTTTATGCCAAACTGGGATGAACAAATTCTGTAGTTCATCCATTCGGTCTTTGAATGTTTGCCATTGCCTATCCACCGTCAACCCTTTGAGTGACATTCCCCAATCAATCCTACCCAACTCACGCCTCAGACCATCGTAGTTTCCTTTATTTAACTTAGGACCCTAGTCTCTGAGTCAACTACTTCATTCTCCATCTTAATGAAGAAGTCGATCATATTATGATCGCTCCGACCCAAGGGGCCTCGTACAACAAGATTGCTAATTAATCCTTTCTCGTTGCATAATACCCAGTCTAAGATGGCCTGATCTCTGGTTGATTCCTCGACATATTGGTCCAGGAAACCATCCCGTAAACACTCCAGGAATTCCTCCTCCACAGTATTGTTACGAATTTGGTTAGCCCAATCTATATGTAGATTAAAGTCACCCATAATGACTGCTGTGCCCTTATTGCACATTTCTTTAATTTCCCTTTTAATGCCATCCCCAACCTCTATTACTGTTGAGGTCTATATACCACTCCCACTATGTTTCGCTTTTAGTCAGGAACTGATCGCAGTTTGACACCAATCTCTGATTTGACAGCACAGTTCCAGCATTTGCCGTTCTTCCTGACTCTAAACACAGTTGTAAAGGAGCCTTCTGTTCCGTGCCTAGGAACTCTGGACCATGGAAGAGAGCGGCTGGGACACATTTCTTACAGGCCTCAAGATTACCTGCACGGGGACTTTGCTGTCAGTGAAGAGAGACGAGAAAGACCAAAGTGCCATTTTCCTCTCTCAGTGTGGCCCTGAAGGACTGTGTCCAGGCTGAAGTTCTGTTTCCCCGTACGATCCTCCCCCAGATTGTCCTTTCTGAGCTCCAGCCAGGTGATGCTAAACACTCAGGTGGGAAAGACAAAAATCTGCAAAAATGCATTGAAAACAAAGCTGATTTATTTGACACATATCCAGAATATTAAACTCCAGCCCAGTCATAGGGGTCATTAACATCATGAGAAATAGACCCCAACTGTCAGAATGAACATGGTTCAGTCCTGGATGTGATTAACAGCAATAACAGCAGAATCCAACCCCTGCAGTCACTTGTGAACTCGCTGGTGTCTCAGCAGGGTGGATGAGTGAGCGAATCCCTTCCCACACACGGAGCAGGTGAACGGCCAATCCCCAGTGTGAGTGCGTTCATGTTGTATCAGTTTCCTTTTGCTTTTAAAGCTCTTCTCACAGTCAGAACATTTAAAAGGTCTATTATCAGTGTGAACAAGTTGATGATCAGTGAGGTGGGATGACTGAGTGAATCCCTTCCCACACTCAGAGCAGGTGAACGGCCTCTCCCCAGTGTGGGTGCGCTGGTGCACAGTGAGTTCAAATGATCGCCTGAACCCAGTCCCGCAGTGAGAGCACCTGAACGGTCTCTCGTCAGTGTGAACACGTTGATGGCGCATCAGTTCCCCAGAACTTTTATAGCACTTCCCACAGTCCAGGCATTTAAAAGGTCTCTTGTCAGTGTGAACTCGCTGGTGTTTCAGCAGGTTGGATGAATCAGTGAATCCCATCCCACACACTGAGCAGGTGAACGGCCTCTCCCCAGTGTGAGTTCGCTGGTGTGCAGTGAGTTCAGATGATCGCCTGAACCCAGTCCCGCAGTGAGAGCACCTGAACGGTCTCTCATCAGTGTGAACACGTTGATGGAATGTCAGTTCCCTGGAACTTTTATAGCACTTCCCACAGTCCGAGCATTTAAAATGTCTCTCGTCAGTGTGAACTCTCTGGTGTGTCAGCAGGTTGGATGACTGAGTGAATCTCTTCCCACACTCGGAGCAGGTGAACGGCCTCTCCCCAGTGTGAGTGCGTTGGTGTCTCAGCAGACGACTTGCACTTTTAAAGCTCAGTTCACACTTAGAACATTTAAAAGGTTTCTTATCAGAGTGAACAAGCTGGTGTTTCCGCAGGGTGGATGACTGAGTGAATCTCTTCCCACACACGGAGCAGGTGAACGGCCTCTCCCCAGTGTGAACTCGCTGGTGTCTCAGCAGTGTGGATGAATGAGTGAATCCATTTCCACACACGGAGCAGGAAAACGGTTTCTCTCCAGTGTGAACTCGCTGATGTCTGATCAGGTAGGATGAGTGAGTGAATCCCTTCCCACACGTGGAGCAGGTGAACGGCCTCTCCCCGGTGTGACTGCGTCGATGAGTTTCTAGGTAGGATGGGCAACGGAATCCCTTTCCACAGTCCCCACATTTCCACGGTTTCTTCGTGGTGTGGGTGTCCTTGTGTCCCTCCAGGTTGGATGATCGGTTGAAGCCTCGTCCACACACACAACACGTGTACGGTTTCTCCCCGCTGTGAATGGTGCAATGTTTTTTCAGGCCGTGTAACTGGTTCAAGCTCTTTCCACAGTCAGTGCACTGGAACACTCTTACTCGGGTGTGTGTTTCAGTGCTTTACCAGTCGGTGTTTGAAATCTTTTCCCACAGACAGAAGAGAAAAAGGCCGATGATATTCAGGTCCTGATGAATTGAGTGACTCTGTCAGATTTTGTTGTGATGTTTGGTTTGAGTTTCCCGTCTGTAAATCCTCCCCTTCTAATACCCTGTAAAAGGAGTTTACAAAAGTCATCACTAAGTACAGGATAGAAATTCAGAAGACAATTCTAGTTTCTATGGAACATTCTTTCCTCTCGTTCCCCCAAAACTGTAAATCCCCGTCCCACACACTCTCCCTCCTCCCTGTGCCGAAATCCAAACCCATCGCACCATCTCCAACATTTCTTTCCTCCACTCCCAGTTTTCCCCCTCCCTCTACTCTGGTTGGGTTCAGTTCTACAGCCACTGTGTGGAGAGTTAGAATAAAATCAATGAGTCAATGATTGTCTCTCCTGGTCACTGGGACCCTGAAGTCCCGCCCACTCCCTGTTCCTGTACGAAGATGGCTGCACATGCGCCGTGCGGCAGGGGGAACAGGTCTGTCTTTCCTCCACTAAGATGGCGGCGCCTAACCCGGGCCTGTCACCGAGAAAAAGCCTCACAGCTACCGTCCGGCGGAACACATTCGGCTGCTGGATCTCATTCGGGCCTGAGGCCGTTCTCCAACTTTATAAACCCTGCGGCGCGGCCTACCCGCAGTTTATCAATAGAAGATAGGATCAGGAGTAGGCCATTCGGCCCCTCGAGCCTGCTCCGCCATTCAATGCGATCATGGCTGATCATCCAAATTCAGTACCCGGTCCCTGCTTTCTCCCCATACCCCTTGATCACTTTAGCCTTAAGAAATATATCCAACTCCTTCTTGAATATATTTAATGAATTGGCCTCCACTGCCTTCTGTGGTAGAGAATTCCACAGGTTCACCACTCTCTGGGTGAAGAAATTCCTCATTTCTGTCCTGAATGGCCTACCCCTTATCCTTAGGCTGTGACCCCGGTTCTGGACTCCCCGACCATCGGGAACATCCTTCCAGCATCTAGTCTGTCCAGTCCTGTCAGAATTTTATAAGTTTCAATGAGATCCCCTCTCATTCTTCTAAACTCCAGCGAGTACAAGCCCAATTATCCCAATCTCTCCTCATACGTCATTCTTGCCATCCCAGGAATCAGCCTGGTGAATCGTCGCTGAACTCCTTCCATGGCAAGAACATCCTTCCGCAGATAAGGCGACCAAAACTGCACCCAATACTCAAGATGTGGTCTCACCAAGGCCCTGTACAACTGCAGCAAGACATCCTTGTTCCTGTACTCAAACCCTCCCGCTACGAAAGCCAACATACCATTTGCCTTGAGTCCGGAAGGCTGTAAAGTGTCTAATCGGAAGATGAGGTGCTGTTCCTCGAGTTTACGGTGAGCTTCTGTGGAACAATGCAAGAGGCCGAGGACGGTGAGGTCTGAGTGGGAATGGGGCGGTGAATTAAAATCTCCCGACCCCGCTCCCACTGACCTGCAGCTCCGCCCGGCGACCGCACGAGGCTTTCTTTGTAAAGTCGGTGAAGGACACGTGACCCAGGCCCACGGCCTGATTGACGGGAGCTTCCGACCAATAGGGAGCGAGAGGGGCGGGGCTGGAGGAGCGAGCCGGCGGCGGGTCCTCCAACCAATCGAGGAGCCCGAGGGGCGGGACTAGCGCCGGCTGATTGGCTGATCCGCAGGGCAGCGAGTTTCTCCAGTCCCTTATACGATAGCAAAATACTGCAGAAGCTGGAAATCCAAAATAACAACAGAAAATGCTGGAAAAACTCAGCAGGCCAGGCAACATCCGTGGAGAGAAAATAGAGTCAACGTTTCGGGTGAAAACCCTTTGTCAAGACTAAAGAAGCACAGGAAATGAAATAGATTAAGAGGCCAGGCTGGGAGAGAACAAAAGAGAAGAGACATTAAGAGGTATTCAAAACAAGATGAGATGATGATAGGACGAGTGGAGACAAAAGGCGGCTCTAGATTAGGTGTGAAATGTTCTGGCAGAGTGGGAGACAGCTGCCATGTGGGAGAGAAAAAAAAGGGGGGGGGGGGGGCGGAAACCAAAACAAAGATGTGGATAAAATATAAGCAAAAATGTAATGGGGGCCGAGGTTATGATCTGAAATTGTTGAACTCGATATTGAGTCCGGCAGGCTGTAAAGTGTCTAATCGGGAGATGAGGTGCTGTTCCTCGAGTTTACGGTGAGCTTCCGTGGAACAATCCAAGAGGCCGCGGACGGTGAGGTCTGAGTGGGAATGGGGCGGTGAATTAAAATGACAGGCGACCGGGAGCTCGGGGTCCCCCTTACGGACTGAACGGAGGTGTTCCGCAAAGCGGTCACTCAATCTGCGTTTGGTCTCCCCAATGTAGAGGAGACCATATCGTCTGCAGCGAATACAGTATACTAATTAGCAAGAAGCGCAAGTAAATCGCTGTTTCACCTGGAAGGGGTGTTTGGGGCCCTGGACAGTGGGAAGGGGGGAGGTATAAGGGCAGGTGTTACATCTCCTGCGCTTGTACAGGAAGGTGCCAGGCGATGGGGAAGGGGTGCTGGGGGTGATAGAGGAGTGGACTAGGGTGTCTCGGAGGGAGCGGTCCCTACGGAATCCTGAAAGGGGAGGGGAGAGGAAGATGCGTTTGGTGGTGGGATCACTTTGGAGGTGGCGGAAATGGCGGAGGATGATCCGTTGAATGTGGAGGCTGGTGGGGTGAAAGGTGAGGACAAGGGGAACCCTATCGTGGTTCCGGGAGGGAGGGGCAGGGGTGAGGGCAGAAGTGCGGGAGATAGAACGGACACGGTCAAGGGCCGTGTCAACCACGGTAGAGGGGAATCCTCGGTTGAGGAAAAAGGAAGACATGTCGAAAGCACTGGTGTGGAAGGTGGCATCGTCGGAGCAGATGCCGTGGAGACGGAGAAACTGGGAGAATGGAATAGAGTCCTTACAGGAAGCGGGG
Organism: Somniosus microcephalus; assembly: GCF_052327205.1. Lineage (NCBI taxonomy): Eukaryota > Metazoa > Chordata > Chondrichthyes > Squaliformes > Somniosidae > Somniosus > Somniosus microcephalus. Next base: position 30,763,821 of record NC_140990.1, on the reverse strand, counting down.
TGGGAGGAAGTGTAGTCCAGGTAGCTGCGGGAGTCAGTGGGCTTGTAGTGAATGTTGGTCAATAACCAATCCCCAGAGATGGAGACGAAGAAGTCGAGGAAGGGAAGGGAAGAGTCAGAGATGGACCATGTGAAGGTGAGGGAAGGGTGGAAATTGGAGGCAAAGTGAATGAAATTGTCTAGTTCAGGGCAAGAGCAGGAAACGGCACCGATACAGTCATCAATGTACCGGAAAAAGAGGTGAGGGAGGAGACCCGAGTAGGACTGGAACAAAGAGTGTACCACATATCCCATGAAAAGGCAGGCATAGCTGGGACCCATGCGGGTACCCATAGCAACACCTTTGATTTGGAGGAAATGAGTGGAGTCAAAGGAGAAGTTGTTCAATGTGAGAACAAGTTCAGGGCCCAGGGCCAGGGGAGGCTGTGGGCCTTTATTCCCCTTATTGGACACAAGGCTCTTTGTCTCACAACACACTGGCTCAGGTTTTAATAGAGACTTTTTAAATTCATCAATAAAAGCAGATAAACCTGGATGCTTCTGAAGAATAAACTTTTTAATATTTGGGAGTAAAAGTACAAGTTTTTTCTTCCTTCTGGGGAATTTATTATTAGCTTCAGGAAACAACAACAACCGCTTGTATTTATAAAGCGCCTTTAATGTAGTAAAACATCCCAAGGCTCTTCACAGGATCGTTATAAAACAAAAATTGACACCGAGCCACATAAGGAGATATTCGGGCAGATGACCAAAAGCTTGGTCAAAGAAGTAGGTTTTATGGAGCATCTTAAAGAAGGAGAGAGAGGTGGAGAGATGGAGAGGTTTAGGGAAGGAATTCCAGAGCTTAGGGCCCAGGCAGCTGAAGGCACGGCCACCAATGGTGGAGCAATTAAAATCAGGGATGCTCAAGAGGGCAGAATCAGAGGAGCGCAAATATCTCGGAAGGTTGTTGGGGCTGGAAGAGATTACAGAGATAGGGAGGGGCGAGGCCACGGAGGGATTTGAAAACAAGGATGAGAATTTTAAGAATGAGACACTTGAGGAAAAACAGGGAGTGGAGGAGGGACAAGCCCTTATGGGACAGGGTCGCTAATTCTGTTCTGCAACAGTTACTGGGACAGACTGTATCTCCCCCTCTCCTCCACACAGGGATTTGTGGTAGTTAAAGGGACAGCGATTCTCGTTTTGCGAGATTGTAATTAAAGGGACGCTACTCAGAGATGGCTGCTAACTTTTAGTGCCGCCAGCCTTTCTGAAACATCTTCCTTTCTTTGAGGATCTGTGTGAACTCGCTGGTGACCCAGCAGGTTGGATGAACTCTGAAACCTCTTTGCACAGTCAGAACATTTAAAGGGGGTCTCATCGGTTCTGGGGCAGGAGGGATCTGGTTAACAGTGATCACAATATCATTAGGTTTAAAGTATTTATGGAAAGGGACAAAGAAAAATCAGTGGTGAAAATACCCAGCTGGAAGAGAGCCAATTTCAGTGATTTGAGAAGGGATCGAGCACAGGTGGACTGGAAACAAAGATTGTCCAGGAAAACAGTGAATGACCAATGGCAGGCCTTCAAGGCTGAGATAGTTCGGGTACAAACCAAACATATTCCCATAAGGAGGAAAGATGGGGCATCCAAAGCTAGAGCTCCCGATGACAAAGGATATCGAGGTTAAAATAAAACAGAAAAAGGAGGTTTACAACAAATGTCAGGTACAGAATATAGTCAAAAAACCAGGCAGAATACAGAGAGTGCGGGGGAAATGAAACAGGATATAAGGGCAAAGAGACAATATGAGAAAAGATTAGTGGGTAACATAAAAGAGAACCCAAAAATCCTCTATAAACACATGAAAAGTTAAAGGATAGTTAAAGGAATGGTGGGGCCGATTAGGGACCAAATAGGAGCTCATTATAAGAAATAGGAGCAGGAGTCGGCCACTTGGCCCCTCGAGCCTGCTCCGCCATTTAATGAGATCATGGCTGATCTGATCTTGGGCTCAGCTCCATTTCCCTGCCTGCTCCCCATAACCCTTCACTCCCTTATTGTTCAAAAATCTGTCTCTCTCCACCTTAAATATATTCAATGACTCCGCCTCCACAGCTCTCTGGGGCAGAGAATTCCACAGATTTACAACCCTCTGTGAGAAGAAATTCCTCCTCATCTCAGTTTTAAAAGGGCGACCCTTTATTCTGAAACTATGCCTGAGTTCTAGATTCCCCCATGTGGGGAAACATCCTCTCTGCATCTACCTTGTCGAGCCCCCTCAGTATCTTATATGTTTCAATAAGATCACCTCTCATTCTTCTGAACTCCAATGAGTATAGGCCCAGCCTGCCCAACCTTTCTTCATAAGTCAACCCCCTCATCTCAGGAATCAACCTCGTGAACCTTCTCTGAACTGCCTCCAATGCAAGTATATCCTTCCTTAAATAAGGAGACCAAAACTGTACGCAGTACTCCAGGTGTGGGCTCACCAATACCCTGTACAGTTGTAGCAGGATTTCCCTGCTTTTATACTCCAGCCCACTTGCAATAAAGGCCAACGTTTCATTTGCCTTCCTGATTACTTGCTGTACCTACATGCTAACTTTTTGTGTTTCATGAACAAGGACCCCCAGGTCCCTCTGTACTGGAGCATTTTGTAATCTTTCTCCATTTCAATAATAATTTGCTTTTTAAAATTTTTCTTACAGTTTGCCAATCTGAAAATGACCCATTTATCCCAACTCTCTGTTTTCTGTTCGTTAGCCAATCCTCTATCCATGCTAATATATTACCCCCAACCCCGTGAGCTCTTATCGTGTGCAGTAACCTTTTATGTGGCACCTTATCGAATGCCTTCTGGAAATCCAAATGCACCACATCCACTGGTTCCCCTTTATCCACCTTGCTCGTTACATCCTCAAAGAACTCCAGCAAATTTGTCAACGTGATTTCCCTTTCATAAAACCATGCTGACTCTGCTTGACTGTATTATGATCACATGGAGGCAGAGGGCATGGCTGAGGTATGAATGAGTACTTAGCATCTGTCTTCACAAAAGAGGATGAATTTAATGTCGCAGTAGAGGAGGGGGGAGTAGAGAAATTGGATAAAAATGGATAGAAAGGAGGTGCTCAATAGGTTGTCACTCAAAGTTAACAAGTCACCCGGTCCAGATGCAATGCATCCTAGGTTGCTATGGGAAGTTAGGGTGGAGACAGCAGAAGCTCCGACCACAATCTTTCAATCTCCCTCAGATATATGGGAGTGGTGCCAGAGGACTGGAGGATTGCAAATGTTACACCCTGTTTAAAAAAGGGGAGGGGGATAAACCTGGCAACTACAGGCCAATCAGTCTAATGTCAGTGGTGCGTGAACGACTAGAGACCATCGTCAAGGTCAAAATTAATTCTCACTTGGAGAAGCATGGGTTAATAAGGCAGCCAGTACGGATTTGTTAAAGGTAAATCGTGTCTGACTAACCTGATTGAGTTCTTTGATGAAGTAACAGAGGGTTGATGAAGGTAGTGCAGTAGATGTTTTATATATATGGACTTTCAAAAGTACATGAGAGACTTGCTCTCTCAGGTGGACGTATACAATCCTATGGCACTATTTTGAATAAGAGCAGGGGAGTTACCCCTAGTGTCCGAGCCAATGTGTTTATCCCTCAATCAACATAACAAAAAACATAGATTATCTGGTCATTATCAGATGGCTGTTTGTGGGAGCTTGCTGTGCGCTAATTGGCTGCTGTGTTTCGTACATTACAACAGTGACTACACTTCAAAAGTAGTTCATGGGCTGTAAAGCACTTTGGGACGTCCGGTGGTGGTGAAAGGCGCTCTGTAAATGCAAGTCTTTCTTTCTTCACTGGTCTCACCAGCGACCTCTTATAGAAACATAGAAGATAGGAGCAGGAGTAGGCCATTCGGCCCCTCGAGCCTGCTCCGCCATTTAATGAGATCATGGCTGATCATCCAAATTCAGTGCCCTGTCCCTGCCTTCTCCCCATATCCCTTGATCCCTTTAGCCTTAAGAAATATATCCAAATCCTTCTTGAATATATTTAATGAATTGGCCTCCACTGCCTTCTCTGGTAGAGAATTCCACAGGTTCACCACGCGCTGGGTGAAGAAATTCCTCCTCATCTCTGTTCTAAATGACTTACCCCTTATCCTTAGACAGTGACCCCTGGTTCTGGACTCCCCGGCCATCGGGAATATCCTTCCTGCATCTAGCCTGTCCAGTCCTGTTAGAATTTTATAAGTTTCAATGAGATCCCCTCTCAATCTTCTAAACTCCAGCGAGTATAAGCCCAATCGACCCAATCTCTCCTCATACATCATTCCTGCCATCCCAGGTATCAGTCTGGTGAATCTTCGCTGCACTCCCTCCATGGCAAGAACATCCTTCCTCAGATAAGGCGACCAAAACTGCACACAATACTCAAGGTGTGGTCTCACCAAGGCCCTGTACAACTGCAGCAAGACATCCTTGCTCCTGTACTCGAATCCTCTCGCTATGAAGGTCAACATACCATTTGCCTTCTTAACCACCTGCTGCACCTGCATGCTTACCTTCAGCGACTGGTGCACAAGGACACTCAGGTCTCATTGCAATCCCCCTTCTCCCAATCTATTGCTGTTCAGCTAATAATCTGCCTTCCTGCTTTTGCCACCAAAGTGGATAACCTCGCATTTATCCACATTATACTGCATCTGCCATATCACCCAACCTGTGCAAATCATACTGGAGCTTCTCGGCATCCTCCTCACAGCACACACGCCCACCCAGTTTTATGTCATCTGCAAACTTGGAGATATTACATCTAGTTCCCTTGTCTAGATCATTAATATATATTGTGAACAGCTGGGGTCCAAGGACCGATCCCTGCGGTACCCCACTAGTCACTGCCTGCCAATCAGAAAAAGACCCGTTTATTCCAACTCTTTGCTTCCTGTCTGCCAACCAGTTCTCTATCCAAGTCAGTACCTTACCCCCAATCCCATGTGCTTCAACTTTACACGCTAATCTCTTATGCGGGACTTTATCGAAAGCCTTCTGAAAGTCCAAATACACCACATCCACTGGTTCTCCCTTATCTATTCTACCAGTTACATCCTCAAAACATTCCAGTAGATTAGTCAAGTACAATTTACCTTTTTTAAATCCATGTTGACTTTGTCCAATCCTGTCACTGTTTTCCAAGTGCTCTGCTATTACATCTTTTATAATGGACTCTAGCATTCTCCCCACTACCGATGTCAGGCTTACCGGTCTGTAATTCCCCGTTTCTCTCTACCACCTTTTTTGAATAGTGGGTTTACATTAACTACACTCCAATCCATGGGTACTGTTCCAGAGTCCATAGAATTTTGGAAGATGACGAGCAATGCATCTACTATTTCTATGGCCACTTCCTTAAGTACCCTAGGATGTAGATTATCAGGCCCTGGGGATTTATCGGCCTTCAATCCCGTCAATTTTCCTAACACCATTTCCCTACAAATACTGATTTCTTTCAGTTCCTCCCTCTCATTAGACCCTATGTTCCCCGACATCTCTGGGAGGTTATTTGTGTCCTCCTTTGTGAAGACAGAACCAATGTATGTATTTAAATTGGTCTGCCATTTCTTTGTTCCCCATTATAAATTCCCCTGATTCTGACTGCAAGGGACCTACGCTTGACTTCACCAATATTTTTCTCTTCACATATCTATAGAAGCTTTTACAGTCAGTTTTTATGTTCCCTACAAGCTTACTCTCATATTCTATTTTCCCCTTCTTAATTAATCCCTTTGTCCTCCTTTGCTGAATCCTGAACTGCTCCCTATCCTCAGGTTTGCTGCTTTTTCTGGCCAATTTATATGTCCTCTCCATGGATCTTATGCTATCTCTAATTTCCTTTGTTAGCCACGGCTGAGTCACCTTTTTTGTTTTATTTTTATGCCAAACAGGGATGAACAAATTCTGTAGTTCATCCATGCGATCTTTAAATGTTTGCCATTGCCTAGCCACTGTCAACCCTTTAAGTAACGTTCCCCAATCCATCCTAGCCAACTCGAGCCTCATACCATCATCGATTCCTTTATGTAAATTCAGGACCCTAGTCTCAGTCAAATACTTCACTCTCCATCTTAAATGAAGAATTTTATCATATTATGATCGCTCCGCCCCAAGGGACCTCGCACAACAAGATTGCTAATTAATCCTTTCTCATTACACAATACCCAGTCTAAGATGGCCTGATCTCCATTTGGTTCCTCGACATATTGGTCCAGGAAACCATCCCATATACACTCCAGGAATTCCTCCTCCACAGTATTGTTACTAATTTGGTTAGCCCAATCTATATGTAGATTAAAGTCACCCATGATAACTGCTGTGCCCTTATTGCACACGTCTCCAATTTCCCGTTTAATGCCATCCCCAACCTCAGCATTACTGTTTCGGGGTCTGTATACAACTCCCACTAATGTTTTCTGCCCCATGGTATTTCTCAGCTTCCACATACAGATTCCACATCATCAGAGCTAATATCCTTCTTTACTATTGTGTTATTCTCCTCTTTAACCAGCAATGCTACCCACCTCCTTTTCCTTTTTGCCTGTCTTTCCTGAATATTGAATTCCCAGCCTTGGTCACCCTGGAGCCATGTCTCCGTAATTCCAATTATATCATATATCCGTTTACATCTATATGCGCAGCTTATTCATCCACCTTATTACGAATGCTCCTCGCATTAAGACACATCTGGCTGATGGCTGATTGACAGCTTGGCTCCGTGTCCAGCTCCGATGGACGGGTCACACTGTCCGCATGCCCGATACGAGACTCCCAAAACAAGCGCTCTACTCGGAGCTCCGGCACGGCAAGAGAGCCCCAGGTGGGCAGAGGAAACGCTTCAAGGGCACCCTCAAAGCCTCCTTGAAAAAGTGTAACATCCCCACCGACACCTGGGAATCCCTGGCCCAAGACCGCACAAAGCGGAGGAGAAGTTTCCGGGAAGGCGCCGAACACCGAGTCTCTTCGCCGGGAGCAAGCGGAAGCCAAGCGCAGGCAGCGCAAGGAGCGCACGTCAACCCAAGCACACCACCCACCCGCCCCTTCAACCACCGTCTGGCCCACCTGTGACAGAGACTGTAGGTCCCGCATTGGACTCATCAGTCACCTGAGAACTCATTGTTAGTGGAAGCGTCATCCTCGATCCCCAGGGACTGAGGAGGATTAACAGCCGAGAGTCCATGCATGCGCACGCGGGTCGGCGGTTTGGGCCGAGTCCGGCACAGCGACCCCTCCCGGTCACCAAGGGTAATAACCGCACATGCCCAGAGGAGACCAACCCCCTCCCCCACTCAGAGCTGCGCCTGCGCACTCAGATCCTGTCGGACGGAGTCGGCGCGGGGCATTCCGGGGAAAGGCCTTGGTGTCGGTTACAGAGTCACGATCGATGACGCAAAGTGAGTTTTCTCCGCTCCGATTGGGTGGAGAATCGCGTGGAGTGGGGGGGGGGGGGGGGGGGGGAGGGGTGGATCGGGAGAGAATAAAGAGAAATAGAAAAACCTCAGAGTCCGTGAGGCCCCGGACCGAGCGGCATCAGTTGGACGGAGCACGTGATCTCCTCGGGGACACGTGACCCGAGCCTGCGGCCTGATTGACGGGAGCTTCCGACCAATAGGGAGCGAGCGGGGCGGGGCGGGGCTGGCGGAGTGAGCCGGCGGCGGGTCCTCCAACCAGTCGGAGAGCCCGAGGAGCGGGACTAGCGCCGGCTGATTGTCTGATCCGCAGGGCAGCGAGTTTCTCCAGTCCCTTGTTCAGGGCCCGGGGCCAGGGGAGGCTGTGGGCCTTTATTCCCCTTATTGGACACAAGGCTTTTTGTCTCACAACACACTGGCTCAGGTTTTAATAGAGACTTTTTAAATTAATGAATAAAAGCAGATAAACCTCGTGCTTCTGTGGCACAAACTTTCTAATATTTTATAGAATCATAGAATGGTTACAGCACAGAAGGAGGCCATTCGGCCCGTCAAGCCCGTGCCGGCTCTCTGCAAGACCACTTCAGCGAGTCCCACTCCCCGCTCTTTCCCCGTAACCCTGCAAATTTCTTTCCTTCAGATACTTATCCAATTCCCTTTTTAACACCGTGATTGAATCTGCCTCCACCACCCTTTCAGGCAGTGCATTCCAGATCCTAACCATTCGCTGCGTAAAAAAGTTTTCCCCCATGTCGCCTTTGGTTCTTCTGCCAATCACTTTAAATCTGTGTCCTCTGGTTCTCGACCCTTCCACCAATGGGAACAGTTTCTCTCTATCTACTCTGTCCAGAACCCTCAGGATTTTGAACACCTCTATCAAATCTCTCAACCTTCTCTGCTCTAAGGAGAACAACCCCAGCTTCTCCAGTCTATCCACGTAACTGAAGTCCCTCATCCCTTATCACTGGAACCATTCTTGTCAATCTTTTCTGCACCATCTCAAAGGCCTTCACATCCTTCCTAAAGTGCGGTGCCCCGAATTGGAAACAATACCCCAGTTGAGGCTGAACCAGTGTTTTATAAAGGTTCATCATAACTTCCTTGCTTTTGGACTCTATGCCTCTATTTATAAAGCCCAGGATCCCGTATGCTTTTTTAACCGCTTTCTAACCTGCCCTGCCACCTTCAACGATTTGTGCACACATACCCCCAGGTCTCTCTGTTCATGCACCCACTTTAGAATTGTACCCTTTAGTTTATATTGCCTCTGCTCGTTCTTCCTACCAAAATGTGTCACTTCGCACTTTTCTGTGTTAAATTTCATCTGCCACGTGTCCGCCCATTCCACCAGCCTGTCCATGTCCTCTTGAAGTCTATCACTATCCTCCTCACTGTTAACTATACTTCCAAGTTTTGTGTCAACTGAAAATGTTGAAATTGTGCCCTGTACACCCAAGTCTAAGTCATTAATATATATCAAGGAGTGGTCCTAGTACACACCATTGTGTACCTTCCTCCAGTCCGAGAAACAACCGTTCACCACTACTAACATAGAAACATAGAAGATAGGAGCAGGAGTAGGCCATTCGGCCCCTCTAGCCTGCTCCGCCATTCAATGCGATCATGGCTGATCATCCAAGTTCAGTACCCGGTCCCTGCTTTCTCCCCATACCCCTTGATCCCTTTAGCCTTAAGAAATATATCCAACTCCTTCTTGAATATATTTAATGAATTGGCCTCTACTGCCTTCTGTGGTAGAGACTTCCGCAGGTTCACCACTCTCTGGGTGAAGAAATTCCTCCTCATTTCTGTCCTAAAAGGCCGACCCCTTATCCTTAGACTGTGACCCCTGGTCCTGGATTCCCCGACCATCGGGAACATCCTCCCTGCATCTAGTCTGTCCAGTCCTGCCAGAATTTTATAAGTTTCAATGAGATCCCCTCTCATTCTTCTAAACTCCAGCGAGTACAAGCCCAATCGACCCAATCTCTCCTCATACATCATTCCTGCCATCCCAGGTATCAGTCTGGTGAATCTTCGCTGGACTCCCTCCATGGCAAGAACATCCTTCCTCAGATAAGGCGACCAAAACTGCACACAATACTCAAGGTGTGGTCTCACCAAGGCCCTGTTCAACTGCAGCAAGACATCCTTGTTCTTGTACCCAAACCCTCTCGCTATGAAGGCCAACATACCATTTGCTTTCTTAACCGCCTGCTGCACCTGCATGCTTACCTTCAGCGACTGGTGCACAAGGACACCCAGGTCTCGTTGCACTTCCCCTTCTCCCAATCTATTGCCATTCAGATAATAATCTGCCTTCCTGTCTTTGATACCAAAGTGGATAACCTCACATTTATCCACGTTATGTTGCATCTGCCATGCTTCTGCCCAATCACCCAACCTGTCCAAATCATCCTGGAGTTTCTCGGCATCCTCCACACAGCACACACGCCCACCCAGCTTTGTCTCATCTGCAAACTTAGAGATATTACATCTAGTTCCCTTGTCTAGATCATTAATATATATATTGTGAATAGCTGGGGTCCAAGGACTGACCCCACTAGTCACTGCCTGCCACTCGGAAAAAGACCCGTTTATTCCAACTCTTTGCTTTCTGTCTGCCAACTAGTTCTCTATCCAAGTGAATACCTTGCCCCCAATCCCATGTGCCATAACTTTACACGCTAATCTCTTATGCGGGACCTTATCGAAAGCCTTCTGAAAGTCCAAATACACCACATCCACTGGTTCTCCCTTATCTATTTTACCAGTTACATCCTCAAAAAATTCCAGTAGATTAGCCAAGCACGATTTACCTTTTGTAAATCCATGTGGACTTTGTCCGATCCTGTCACTGTTTTCCAAGTGCTCTGCTATTACATCTTTTATAATGGACTCTAGCATTTTCCCCACTACCGATGTCAGGCTTACCGGTCTGTAATTCCCCGTTTTCTCTCTACCACCTTTTGTGAATAGTGGGGTAACATTAGCTACCCTCCAATCCATGGGTACTGTTCCAGATTCCATTGAATGTTGGAAGATAATCAGCAATGCATCTACTATTTCTAGGGCCACTTCCTTAAGTACCCTAGGATGTAGATTATCAGGCTCTGGGGATTTATCGGCCTTCAATCCGATCAATTTACCAAACACCATTTCCCTACAAATACTGATTTCTTTCAGTTCCTCCCTTTCATCACACCCTATGTTCCCCGACATTTCTGGGAGGTTATTTGTGTCCTCCATTGTGAAGATAGAACGAAAATAAGTATTTAATTGGCCTGCCATTTCTTTGTTCCCTATTATAAATTCCCCTGATTCTGACTGCAAGGGACCTATGCTTGACTTCACCAATCTTTTTCTCTTCACATATCTATAAAAGCTTTTAGTCAGTTTTTATGTTCCTTGCAAGCTTACGCTCATATTCTATTTTCCCCTTCTTAATTAATCCCTTTGTCCTCCTTTGTTGAATCCTAAACTGCTCCCAATCCTCAGGTTTACTGTTTTTGGCCAATTTATATGTCCTCTCCTTGGATCTTATGCTATCCCTAATTTCCATTGTTAACCACGGTTGAATCACCTTTTTTGTTTTACTTTTATGCCAACTGGGATGAACAAATTCTGTAGTTCATCCATTCGGTCTTTGAATGTTTGCCATTGCCTATCCACCGTCAACCCTTTGAGTGACATTCCCCAATCAATCCTACCCAACTCGCGCCTCAGACCATCATAGTTTCCTTTATTTAAATTCAGGACCGTAGTCTCCAAGTCAACTACTTCATTCTCACACTGGGGAGAGGCCGTTCACCTGCTCCGAGTGTGGGAAAGGATTCACTCAGTTCCAACCTGCTGAATCATCAGCGCGCTCACACTGATGAGAGACCTTTTAAATGCCCAGACTGTGGGAAGTGCTATAAAAGTTCCGGGGAACTGACGTGCCATCAACGTGTTCACACTGACGAGAGACCGTTCAGGTGCTCTCACTGCGGGACTGGGGTCAAGCGATCATCTGAGCTCACTGTACACCAGCGCACCCATACTGCAAAGAGGCCATTCACCTGCTCCACATGTGGGAAGGGATTCACTCAGTCATCCACCCTGCTGAAACACCAGTGAGTTCACAAGTGACTGCAGGGGTTGGATTCTGCTGTTATTGCTGCTGCTAATCACATCCAGGACTGAACCATGTCCATTGTGACAGTTGGGGTTTGTTTCTGCTGATGTTAATAACCCCTATAACTGGGCTGGAGTTTAATATTCTGGATAGATGTCAAATAAACCAGCTTTGTTTTAAACACATTGTTGTAGATTTTTGTCTTTCCCACCTGAGTGTTTAGCATCTCCTGGTTGGAACTCAGTAAGGACAATCTGGGGGAGGATCGTATGGCGGGAACAGAACTTCTGCCTGGACACAGTCCTTCAGGGCCACACTGAGAGGGACAAACAGCACTTTGGTCTTTCTCGTCTCTCTTCACTGACAGCAAAGGCTCCGTGTGGGTTAATCTCGAGGCGTATGAGAAACGTGTCCCAGCCGCTCTCTGCCCTGGTTCAGAGCTCCTAGGCACGGAATGGAAGGCTCCTTTAGGAATGTACCCCAGTGCTTTTTTTTAATAAAATGGCCTTATTAACCTGTGTTGCTACTTTTAGTGATTTGTGTATCTGTATCCCTGGATCCTTCCGCTCCTCCAGCCCATTTAGACTCTTTGGGGGGAAAATTCGGTGGCGCCCCCTTTGAGTCGCTAGCGTCGCCAGGGCTAATTTTAGCGCCCCGAAAAAGCTAGCGCCCTGCGCATTAAATTCAGTGGTAGTGCCCCAGGCAGGAGGCGGGGTGCTACTGGAAGTGCTCCCCTCCCTCTTGCGGCGCTACCAGTAAATTTCGCGGCACTTCGTGCAACAGCGCTACGCCCGTCGGCACATAGCACCACGCCATAGCAGACCTCCCTCCCTGATTAAAGGGGAGGGGCCTAGCACTGCGCACACCGGGGCCCTGCTGGACCACCGGGGAGCGGGGCGTCGGATCAAGAGGAGCGCCGGGCTGAGCGATCGCGGCCGACACCCCAAAGAAGGGGAAGGGGGCAGGAGCTGGCAGTCTGCCAAAATAAAAAGTTGCCGCCCGACACCTGCCCTTTAAGTGGCACCGCCATGGCTGCAGGATCGACCCCTGACCCTGTTGGACATATCGTCTGGCGACAGGTCAGGGGTCACAACCCAAGGTTGCAGCCGGGGTGCTGCGCATGGCGATGACGTCATTGCCGGCGGTGCAGTGCCGCGGGGTACTACCGGCTACCGCCGCCGCTAACCTCCCGCTGAATATCGCGGGAGGCGCAAAGCAACCCAATTTCTCCCCCTTGTCCAAGTAGTGTGTGGCCTCCTTATTCTTCCCACCAAAACACACCACCTCACACTGATCTATAGTGACATTCATTTGCCAATTACGCGCCCATTCTGAAATTTATTAATGTCCTCTTGCATTTTGTCTTCCTCAGTATTAACTCTACCTCCCAATTTGGTGTTATTGACAAACTTTGAAATTGTACTTCTGATTCCCGAGTCCAAATCGTTTATGAATAACAGTGGTCCCAGCACCGATCCCTGTGGAACACCACTTCCCACCTTTTGCCAGTCTGAGTAGCTACTCCCAACCCCTACTCTCTGTTTCCTGTTTTGTAACCAGCTTGCTATCCATAAACAGTATGTAAGATCTACAAGATGACCAAGGTCAGGCCGTGTGGAGTGAAGGGCCAGGCGGCAGAATGGATGGAAAGATGGCTACAAAACATAAATCAGAGGGTTGGAGTTAAGGGAAGTTTGTTGCGATCTTTCCATCCATTCTGCTGCCTGGCCCTTGACTCCACAAGGTCTGACTGTGGTCATCTTGTAGACTGTACATACTGCAGACACAGTGCACCAGTAGTGGAGGGGATGGATATTGAGTCCTGTGGCATGGGCGCCCCTGACAGGGTTACAGACCCTTCAGCCATGGAGAGCAGAGCTCGGCAGCATTAGTCCTGTTTTGCCTCCTTTGGAGACCAGGTGTACGAGCAGAGTGAGCACAGCCTTCACAGCAACCGCAATAAAATTGTTAGTTGTGAAGGAACTTTGTGTCAGTGCACTGGACCACAAACAAAATATGTGTGCCAATTATTGTCTGACTGCGCTACTGTGATATTTTAAAGGTGCTATATAAAGGTAAGTTGTTAGTGTGATTTTGTAGTGTGTAAATGCTGCCCTTCTCACAGCCTGTAAAAGGAGTTTACAAAAGCCATCACTGTGAGTCCAGGATAGAAATTGACAAAAGTCTCTCCTGGTTCCTGGCCAAGGGGGCCACGCATGCACCCTGCTGCCCCCTGAGCCTCTCAAGATGGCGGCCGTTACCCCGGGCCTGTCACCGAGAGAAAGCCCCGTAGCTGCCGCCCCGCTCGGGGCAAACGCCCGGCCCGGAGGCTCTTGTTCGGGGCCTGAGGCCCAACCCGGGTGTTTGTGATGCGGATAATGTTGAGTGTTTTAATAATGGGGCCTGGGGCCGCACTCGGGGTGTGTGCAGCCCGCGTCCCCCCCGGGGTTTATTAACCCGCTCCCTGAGCTCTCTCGATAGCAAAATACTGCGGATGCTGGAAATCCAAAATAAGAACAGAAAACGCTGGAAAAACTCAGCAGTCCCAGGACCAGCTGCTAGTGCGCATGCTCAGGGGCAGAGTCCCAGAACCAGCTGCTAGTGCGCATGCTCAGGGGCTACACTCTGGGTAACGGTTGAAGAGTCGGAATTACCGGTGGAAAGCGAGTTTTTTCAGCTAGTCGGACGAGCGGAGAGAAACAAGAAAATAAATGACGGTAAACACAAACCTGGGAGTCCAAGGGTCCGAGAAGCGAACGGAGCAGATTCAGCCTCGCGGAACAGGTCAGACTGCCTCAGCGACACGTGACCGAGGCCCGCGGCCTCAGTGACGTCATCGCCTCCTGGACACGTGTGACCCGGGGCCACGGCCTGATTGACGGAAGCTTTCGACCAATAGGGAGCGAGCGGGGCGGGGCTGCAGGTGCGAGCCGGCGGCGGGTCCTCCAACCAATCGGGGAGCCTGAGGGGCGGGACTAGCGCCGGCTGATTGTCTGATCTCCAGTCCTTTGTTCAGGGCCCGGGGCCAGGGGAGGCTGTGGGCCTTTGTTCCCCTTATTGGACACAAGGCTCTTTGTCTCACAACACACTGGCTCAGGTTTTACTATAGGCTTTTAAAATTCATGAATAAAAGCAGATAAACCTCGTGGAACAAAATATTTAATATTTGGGAGTAAAAATACTGTTATTTTTCCTCTGTGGAATTTGTTAGTTTCAGACAATAACAACAACTTTAATGCAGTAAAATGTCCCAACGCGCTTCACGTTATAAAACAAAATTTGACACCGGGTACAAACCAAGCATATTCCCATAAGGAGGAAAGATGGGGCGTCCAAAGCTCGAGCTCCCTGGATGACAAAGGATATCGAGGTTAGAATAAAACAGAAAACGGAGGTTTACGACAAATGTCAGGTACAGAATAGTCAAAAACCAGGAGAATACAGAGAGTGCAGGGAAATTGAAAAAGGATATATGAAAGAAAGACTTGCATTTATATAGCACCTTTCACGACCACCAGACATCTCAAAGCTCTTTACAGCCAATGAAGTACTTTTGGAGTGTAATCACTGTTGTAATGTGGGAAACACGGCAGCCAATTTGCGCACAGCAAGCTCCCACAAACAGCAATGTTTTTGTTATGTTGGTTGAGGGATAAATATTGGCCAGGACACCGGGGATAACTCCCCTACTCTTCTTCAAAATAGTGCCATGGGATCTTTTACATCCACCTGAGAGAGCAGACGGGGCCTCGGTTTAAAATCTCATCAGAAAGACAGCACCTCAGACAGTGCAGCACTCCCTCAGCGCTGCACTGGAGTGTCAGCCTAATTTTATGTGCTCAAGTCCCTGGAGTGGGACTAGAACCCACAACTTTCTGACTCAGAGGCTGAGAGTGTTACCCACTTTTTTTTTATTATACTTTATTGAACATTAAGAACATTTACAACATCGTGATCATTACATTGTATGATACAAATCAATTCCACCGCCCTGCACAGCCATTCCGCCACCACATTTTAACATCAAAACCTGAAGTTTAATTTGTCACCTGTAACATATATTAACCGATTGTACTTTAAAAATTGGTTGTAAAATACTGTCCTTAAATTCCTTTCTGAATAAAACATCCACAGAGCCTTCTAATGATCTTTTAGCTTATATTTAAAATACTCTTAGATTGATTCTCCTCCCCTTAAAAAACAGAGCATTCCTTCTTTGCACAATCATGAATCTAGCCAAACTGAACATTAAATTAATTGCCACTCCGCTAGACTCTGGCAGACTCTCCTGCAATCCCCATCTCAAAATTGAGTCCCACGGGATTCCCATTCTCGCTGTTCGGTCCCCACCCAGCAAAAAAGCTTCACACAACTGTCGAACATAGTACTTAAAGTCATTTAACTGCGGACATAACACCAGTAAATGGGACAGAGTCTCATCCTGTGTCCCACACATTGGGCAAGTTGCCGCCTCCACTCATCCAATCTTGCACAAGACCGTCATGGTAAAAATCCGGTTATGAGCCAATTTGAAATCCAGTTCAATCCATTCTGGGCATTTAAAATTCGCCCACACTCCCTTCCAAATCCTGTTGAAGTCCAGCTGTGGGTATATACTCTGCCAAAACTCCTGACCAGCAGGTGTCTTGAATCTCCATTCTCTGAATACCTCATAGAAATCTCGAGTATTACAGTTGTGATGCACTATCAACAACACCAAAGACTACGAGTTGAACTTATACGAAGTAGGCTTTTATTGACTAAGAACTGGAGCATGCCTCTGCTAGTGGATCCATCCTAAGAGCTCCCGGGGGAAGGGTGGTGAGTCACCTTTATACCCGGGCTTAGGGGTGGAGCCAGGGGCGGAGACATGCCCGGACCTGTACAGAGTTAACAGTGGTTTACCACACAGACATGTACAGAGTTAGCAGTGGTTTACCACATTCACCCCTCGTTTAAAAAAAAGAGTCCGGCGGGGTGAATTGTTTCAAAAGTTCGTATACGAAAGTCTCTCCGGGGGTCTTGTCTGCTGTAATGATCTTCGTGGTGCCGGTTGCGGCGGTTCTTTGCCCGCGGCCGCTTCTCGCGTGGGACGGAGCACTGGCGTGTCGTCCTCTCGGGGTAGGGATGGCACCGGCATGTCGTCAGTTCGTGGTAGACACCCCGGTGGTGCGTTGTGGTGGTGGGTGGAGGTAGTGGATGGTGATCGATGGTGTTTCGGGTGGTACCTGAGAGTGCGAGGTCTCGAATTGAGACTGTGTCCTCCCGCCCGTCAGGATATGCCACGTAGGCGTACTGTGGGTTGGCGTGGAGGAGGTGAACCTTTTCGACCAGGGGGTCCGTCTTATGGCTCCTCACGTGTTTCCTGAGCAGGACGGGTCCCGGAGACGTCAGCCATGGCGGTAGTGATGTCCCCGAGGTGGATTTCCTGGGGAAGACGAACATCTTCTCGTGAGGGGTGGCGTTTGTGGCAGTACAGAGCAGTGATCGTATGGAGTGGAGCGCATCGGGGAGGACATCTTGCCAGCGGGAGATTGGGAGGCCCTTGGATTTTAGGGCGAGCATGGCAGTCTTCCACACCGTTGCGTTCTCCCTCTCTACCTGTCCGTTACCCCGGGGGTTGTAGCTGGTAGTCCTGCTCGTGGCTATGCCCTTCTCGAGCAGGTACTGGCGCAGCTCGTCGCTCATGAACGACGAGCCCCTGTCGCTGTGGATGTAATTGGGGAAGCCAAATATGGCGAACAGGTCGTTGAGGCACCTGATGACTGTGGCGCTGGTCATGTCCGGGCAGGGGATGGCGAAGGGGAAACGGGAGTACTCGTCAATAATATTGAAGAAGTACGTGTTGCGGTCAGAGGAGGGAAGCGGCCCCTTGAAATCGACGCTGAGATGTTCGAAAGGGCGGGTGGCTTTAATCAGATGTGCCCTGTCTGGCCTATAAAAATGCGGTTTGCATTCGGCGCAGACCTGGCAGTTCCTGGTCATGGTCCTGACCTCCTCGATGGAGTAAGGCAGGTTGCGAGCTTTAATAAAATGGAAGAACCTGGTGACCCCCGGGTGGCAGAGATCATTGTGGAGGGTCCGTAGCCTATCGACTTGTGCGTTGGCACATGTCCCACGGGATAGGGCATCTGGGGGCTCATTAAGTTTCCCGGGCCGGTATAAGATATCGTAGTTGTAGGTGGATAACTTGATCCTCCACCGCAATATCTTATCATTTTTGATTTTCCCCCTTTGTCTGTTGTTAAACATAAATGCTACTGACCGTTGGTCAGTGAGCAGGGTGAAACGTTTACCGGCCAGGTAATGCCTCCAGTGCCGTACAGCCTCCACTATCGCCTGGGCCTCCTTCTCGACTGAGGAGTGTCGAATTTCGGGGCCCTGGAGGGTCCGTGAAAAGAAGGCCACGGGTCTCCCCGCCTGGTTAAGGGTTGCGGCTAGGGCGAAGTCGGATGCATCGCTCTCCACTTGGAAAGGGATGGACCATCCACTGCGTGCATTGTGGCCTTCGCAATGTCCTCTTTTATGAGGGTGAAGGCTGCACGGGCCTCTGCTGTCAGGGGGAAGGAGGTTGACTTGATGAGGGGCCGGGCTTTGTCCGCATAGTTGGGCACCCACTGGGCGTAGTAAGAGAAGAGCCCTAGGCATCTCTTCAGGGCTTTTAGGCAGTGGGGGAGGGGTAGTTCCAGGAGGGGGCGCATTCGGTCGGGGTCGGGGCCGATGACTCCGTTTTCCACCACGCAGCCAAGAATAGCGAGGCGCGTGGTGCGGAACATACATTTTTCTCTGTTGTATGTCAGATTCAGCCGTTGGGCCGTACGGAGGAATTTTTCTAGGTTGGCGTCGTGGTCATGCCGGTCATGGCCGCAGATGGTGACATTGTCTAGATAGGGGAAGCTGGCCTGCAGCGCGTTCTGGTCAACCATCCGGTCCATCTCCCTTTGGAAGACCGAGACCCCGTTGGTGACGCCGAAGGGGACTCGGAGGAAGTGGTAGAGGCGACCGTCAGCCTCGAAGGCCGTGTACTGGCGGTCCTCAGGCCTGATGGGGAGCTGGTGGTATGCCGACTTCAGATCAATCGTCGAGAATACCCGGTATGGTGCTATCTGGTTGACCATGTCAGATATGCGGGGAAGTGGGTATGCATCTAATTGCGTGTATTGATTGATCGTCTGGCTGTAATCAATAACCAGGCACTGTTTTTCGCCGGTCTTCACTACCACCACTTGGGCTCGCCATGGGCTGGTGCTGCCCTCGATAATCCCTTCCCTCAGGAGTCTTTCTACTTCTGATTTAATAAAGCTCCTATCCCCGGCACTGTACCGCCTGCTTTTAGTAGCAATTGGCTTGCAGTCTTTGGCGAGGTTAGCGAATAACGGGGGGGGTTTGACCTTCAGGGTGGACAGGCTGCATACTTTGCGCGGCGCCGTGTTTAAATTCTGCCGGCTGCAGACTGTAAGTGGGGGCAGGGGCCCGCCATATGCCATCGTGACGCTCTCCAGATGGCACTGGAAGTCTAATCCTAGCAGTACGGGAGCGCAGAGCTGTGGCAGGACGAGGAATTTAAAATCTCTGTACTCCACGCCGTTCACTGTCAGAGTCGCTACACAGTAGCCGCCGACGTCCGGCGTATGGGACTTTGAGGCCATAAAGACCTGATGGCGTGTAGGCATAACCGATAGGGAGTAGCATCGCACCGTGTCGGGGTGGATGAAGCTCTCCGTGCTTCCGCAGTCAAAAAGGCAATTCGTGGCATGGCCATTTACCTTTACGTTCATCATGGACCTGGCTAGTTGATGGGGCCTAGATTGGTCCAGGGTGATGGAGGCCATCGTCGAGGTTGGTGGGTCGCTGTAGTATTCGCCCGCGCCGGGGGCCTGGTCCCGAAATGGTGTCCAAGATGGCGGCTCCCCCGCGGCTGGTGGTGCCCAAAATGGCGGCCCGCACGGCTCACACGTGGTTGGTGGGGTCCAAAATGGCGGCCTGCACGGTTCACATGTGGCGCTGCTGGAATTGGGGGTCGATTTTGCCCTGCACACTGTCGCGTAGTGGCCTTTCTTGCCGCATTTGGAGCAGGTCGCGTCCTTTGCTGGGCATTGCTGTCTGGGGTGCTTGGCCTGGCCGCAGAAGTAGCATTTCTGGCCTCTGGTCATTGCAGCTGTAGTTGGGCTGCTGGCGGCTTGTGGCCTTACCGGGTCCCAAGATGGCTGCTCCCGTGACATCCACGTGGCCATCCGGTCAGGGGGGTAGGCGTCCATGTTCTGGAGGGCCACGTCTAACGAGTTAGCGAGGGCCACCGTCTTCTGCAGGTCGAGCCCCCTCTGTTCCAGCAGCCTCTGCCGAGTATAGTTGGACCTGATGCCGGCTACGTAGGCATCTCGGATCAGGTCTTCCGTGCATTCCTTGGCCATCACCGCTTTGCAATTACAGGCCCGGCCGAGGACTCTCAGTGCCAGTAAATATTCGGCGCCCGATTCCCCGGGGCGCTGTTTTTGGGTAGCCAGGAGGTGTCTGGCGTAGACCTCGTTAACAGGCCTCACGTATTGTTCCTTTAGCGTCGCGATGGTGGCCGCGTAAGTTGTGGCGTCTCGGATGATCGAGTAGACTCGGTGGCTCACCCGTGAGTTCAAGAAAAGCCGTTTCACGTCATCTGTAGTGACGGTAGTGCTGGAGGCCTCCAGGAAGGCTTCGAAACAGCTCAGCCAGTGTTCAAAGTTATTGGCTGCATCTGCTGCTTGAGGATCCAGGTCTAAACGTTCCGGCTTCAAGATTTGCTCCATGTCGAAAATTTAGTCAATAAAATTGATGCACTATCAACAACACCAAAGACTATGGCCTAGAAATTCAGTTGCGTTTGCGCCCAATTAGGGGCGAAAGAGTGGGTTGCGCCGGAAGTTGCGTCGCGCCCGAAATTAGGTGGGCCCTAACATCGGCGTTAGCCGGTAGCGCTGCGCCGGCACCGATGACGTCATCGGTGTGCGCAGTGCCCCGCTACCGCCCGAAACCACGCCGATCCCCATCTTCAGTAGCGGCCGCCTCTTCCGTGGTGGGCACTAACAACATCGGGAGACCGGGTCCTTACTGCAGCCTTAGCGGCGCAAGTTAAGGTGGAGGTGCGGGGCGGCCGCTTTTTCGGCGGCCGCCTGCCCGCACCTCCTTCCCCGGCCTCCTCCACCCCCCCCCCGCGGCATTGCCGGCTGGTTTCCGTGGAGCCCGGCACTTCTCCGTTGTGCCGGGCTCTTTTGCCGGCACTTGCAATCGGGGCTCCGGCCGTTGCAGGCACCTCCCCCTTAAGAGAAGGGGGAGGCCTGCAGTACAGCAGCCTGCCGCACCGCATCGGGTGGCGTAGCGGGACCGGGAGCGCTGAAATTCACTTTCAGCGCCCCAAGCGGGGCGGACACACCCTGTACCAGCGCCCGGTTCCGCTTTGGGGCGCTGAAAGTGAATATGGGGCGGGCACAACTGGCTCCGCGGCGGGCGCAAAATTTTCGGCACAAACATGCTGGCAGGGCTATGCCCAATTTCTAGGCCTATGAGTTGAACTTATACGAAGTAGGCTTTTATTGACTAAGAACTGGAGCATGCCTCTGCTAGTGGATCCATCCTAAGAGCTCCCCGGGGAAGGGTGGTGAGGCACCTTTATACCCGGGCTTAGGGGTGGAGCCAGGGGCGGAGACATGCCCGGACCTGTACAGAGATAACAGTGGTTTACCACACAGACATGTACAGAGTTAGCAGTGGTTTACCACAAGTTGTCAAATTGGACCAACTCTCCCCCTTTCTCCAGTACAAAGCTTGGAAAAGCAGGACGCATTTTACTTCCTTTGGAGATTTCCGCATTTATTTCTTCCATCCAATCCTGTGGCATTGCCCTCACAATCTTCTCATACATGATTCCTATTGCTTTTCCTTCTAACTCCTGATCCTCCTCCCACACCATGTCCCTCACTATCGCTTCCGGCAACCAACCTGGAATCACCTCGTATAATACATCTTTCACAGATATAATCCCAGCTTTTATAAAAGCTTGATTAAATAAAACCTCTCCTTCGATGTTGACCCACCTGCTCAAAAATAAGGGCTGTTCTAAAATTCCTCAGCCCCCTTGGGCATAAACTGCACACTTTTTAAAAATTGAGCCCAAGTCTCTACAACCCCCTTATAAAACCTAGGGAGAAGTTTACGAATTTCAAAAACATATTATTTTATTCCATATACAATATCCCCTGCCCTCCTATCCCACTTCGTTTTAAAAAATGCTCAAAACAACTCTTCCAAAAACTTGTATTTGACTTCTGAAGAAATCTCTTCACCCATTTGATTCTAAAGGATTTTTTCTTCAAATCAATATCTGGGAAATTGAGTCCTCCCTGATTTCTCCGTCCAATGATGGTATTGTAAGCCACCAAGGCTGGTTTCCCTTCCCATAAAAACCTCACACAAGCCTCTTGGATGGACTTTTCTGCCCACTCAGGAATATCCTCTACCGTCTATAAGTACCATAGCTTAGATAGTAGGAGAGCAGAAACCACTGTCGCTCTTCCTTGCACTTTCAACCACCTTCTTTCCCATCTTCCTAAAATCTTTTAAATTTTCATAACCTTCGGTTCCCAATTTAATCGATCCACTTCTTCCCTGTCTGTCTTGCACCCCATATGCACCCCCAGAACTTCCAAAACCTCCACCACCTTAAAGGGACATTCCCCCAACCATTCCCCCTACCCCTCCCTGCAACCAGGCATTGGGACTTACTATAATTCACTCTGGCACCTGAAGCTCTACAATATTCCTCCACTACCCCCATAGCATTCCTCACTGACTCTCCATTTCTCAATGTTAAGGTTGTGTCATCTGCATATTGGTGTATCACCGACACCAGCCCAGAACTGGGTACCACAATCCCAACTACACCTTGTTTCTTTCGCATCATGTAACCTAATGGTTCTGCTACCAATGTGTACAGCAGTGGGGACAGGGGACAACCCTGTCTCACTGATCTCTGTATCAGAAAATACTTAGATAAAAAACCATTACATTTAACACAGCTAAATATGTTTGAATAAAAAATCCTTATCAACTGAATAAAATTTTCCTTGAACCCAAATGCTTCCAAAACCTTCAATAAAAACTCATGAGAGACCCTATCAAAGGCTTTCTCTTGATCTATCTTTAATACATAACCCTCCCTCCTACTCTCTTCCATGAGCTCTATCGCATCTCAGATTGAGACCAGAGTCTGCGATGTCCCGGCCTATGGCGCCATAGGACTGAGAGGGCCAAACTATCTGCGGTAACACCTCCTTCAAACGATTTGCCATAACCCTCGCCAAGATCTTATCATCCACATTTAATACTGTGATGGGCCTCCAACTCTTCAGATCCCATCTATCTTCTTTATTTTTATAAGCTAAGCTTATGATACCTCTTCTCATAGATGGGGCCAGGCTTCCCTCAATTTTAATTTCCTTAAAAACTTCTAAGAGCAATGGACTTAAAATCTCAAAAAATTCCTCATAAAATTCTACACTTAGTCCATTGGACCCTGGGCTTTCCCCCCCGCCCCTTCATTCCACTTATTGCTATTTTTATTTCTGCTAATCCTACTTCTTTATCAGACATGCTTCTCTCATCCTCCTTTAAACCCTTTTCAATAAAAGCAGTAACCTTCTCCATCTCCAAATTGGAAATGTCTTCTTTTGTATATAGCTCTTGATAAAAGCTGCTAGCTGCCTCCAAAATCTCCTCACTTTCATGAATGATCTTCTCCCCAACCTTCAACTCTTCAATTAACGATAATCTCTGTCGCAGCGTCTCTTGCTCTAGAAAATACCTAGTGCATCTTTCACCCTCCAATGCATCTCTAGCCTTTGCACGGAGAATGGGCCATAAGAAACATAAGAAATAGGAGCAGGAGTAGGCCAATCGGCCCCTCGAGCCTGCTCCACCATTCAATAAGATCATGGCTGATCTGATCCTAACCTCAAATCTTCTATCACTCTGCATCCACCCGAACCCATGTGATCTCCCAGGAGAGGCGAAAAACCAGATAAAAGACCCCATGGCCAATTTGGGAGAAACAAATCTGGGAAATTCCTCTCCGACCCATCTAGGCGATTGAAATTCTTCCAGGAGATCACTCTGTCCCTATATTTTCTACAGTACTTACCTTCTGTAAAGGCGATCTCCACCCCAGCCAGGAACAGGATTAAAACAATCTCCTGAAATCTAACACAGAATTAGAACACAGTAGGAGCAGAACCAGGCTACACGGCCCCTGGGCCCACTCCACTACCCACAGGGCCATGACCATTCCGAACCTAGACTCATGTCCAATTTCCTGCCCGCTCCCCGTAACCCTTAATTCCCTTTACCTCTAGGAAACTATCTATTTCTGTTTTAAATTTATTTAATGATGTAGCTTCCACAGCTTTCTGGGGCAGCAAATTCCACAAACCTACCACCCTCTGAGTGAAGAAGTTTCTCCTCATCTCAGTTTTGAAAGAGCAGCCCCTTATTTTAAGATTATGCCCCCTAGTTCTAGTTTCACCCTTCATTGGGAACATCCTCACCGCATCCACCCGATCAAGCCCCTTCACAATCTTATATGTTTCAATAAGATCGCCTCTCATTCTTCTGAATTCCAATGAGTAGAGTCCCAATCTACTCAACCTCTCCTCATATGACCACCCCCTCATCCCCGGGATTAACCGAGTGAACCTTCTTTGTACTGACTTGAGAGCAAGTATGTCTTTTCTTAAGTATGGACACCAAAACTGTATGCAGTATTCCAGGATCGGTCTCACCAATACCTTGTACAACTGCAGCAATACCTCCCTGTTTTTATATTCCATCCCCCTAGCAATAAAAACCAACATTCCATTGGCCTTCTTGATCACTTGCTGCACCTGCATACTAACTTTTTGAGTTTCGTGCACCAGGACCCCCAGATCCCTTTGTACTACAGTACTTTCCAGTTTCTTGCCATTAAGATAATAACTTGCTCTATGATTTTTCCTGCCAAAGTGCATAACCTCACACTTTCCAGTATTGTATTCCATCTGCCAAATCTCTGCCCACTTACTTAGCCTGTCTATGTCCCTTTGCAGGTTTTTTATGTCCTCCTCACTCACTACTTTCCGTCCCATCTTTGTATCATCTGCAAACTTTGATATGTTACACTCGGTCCCCTCCTCCAAATCGTTAACATAGATTGTAAAGAGTTGGGGACCCAGCACTGACCCCTGCGGAACACCACTAGTTACTGGTTGCCAATCTGAGAACGAACCATTTATCCCAACTCTCTGCTTTCTGTTAGAGAGCCAATCCTCCACCCACGCCAGAATATTACCCCCAATCCCGTGATTTTTTATCTTAAGCAATAATCTTTTGTGTGGCACCTTGTCAAATGCCTTTTGGAAGTCGAAATACACTACGTCCACTGGTTCCCCTTTATCCACCCTGTATGTTACTTCCTCAAAGAACTCAAGCAAATTTGTCAAACATGACTTCCCCTTCATGAAACCATGCTGAGTTTGTCCTATTAAATTATGTTTATCCAAATGTCCCGTTACTGTCTCCTTAATAATGGACTCTAACATTGTACCAACCACAGATGTTAGGCTAACAGGTCTATAGTTTCCAGCCTTCTGCCTACTACCCTTTTTAAATAAGGGTGTTACATTAGCAGTTTTCCAATCTGCCGGGACCTTTGCTAAGTCCAGGGAGTTTTGGAAAACTATTACCAATGCATCCACAATCCCTACCGCCACTTCCCTCAAGACCCTAGGATGCAAGCCATCAGGTCCAGGGGACTTATCCGCCTTGAGTCCCATTATTTTACCAAGTACCACTTCCTTAGTGATTTTAATCGTATTTATTTCCTCCCCCGCTAGAGCCCCCTGTTTTTCCAGTGTTGGGATATTCTTAGTGTCCTCTACTGTAAAGACTGATACAAAATAATTGTTCAGTATTTTTGCCATCTCCATGTTTCCCACCATTAATTTCCCGGTCTCATCCTCTAAGGGTCCAACATTTACTTCAGCCACCCTTTTTCTTTTTATATAACTATAGAAACTTCATAATCTATCTTCCCTTTCTTAATCAATCTTTGAGTTATTTTTTGCTGTCTTTTAAAGACTTCCCAATCTTCCATCCTCCCACTAGATTTGGCTACCTTATATGCCCTTGTTTTTAGTCGGATACTATCCTTAATTACTTTACTTAGCCACGGATGGCTATCTTTTCTTTTACACCCTTTTTTCCTCAGTAGAATATATATTATTTGGAAGTTGTAAAATAACTCCTTAAATGTACACCACTGATCATGTACCGTCTTACCCTTTAATATATTTTCCCAGTCCACTCTCATCAATTCCGCTCTCATACCTTCATAGTCTCCTTTATTCAAGCTCAGCACGCTTGTTTGAGATCCAACCTTCTCACCCTCTAATTGAATATGGAATTCAACCATGTTATGGTCACTCATTCCAAGGGGATCCTTTACTAGGACATTGTTAATTAATCCTGTCTCATTACACAGGACCAAATCTAAGGTTGCTTGCCCCCTGGTTGGTTCAGTTACATACTGCTCAAGAAACCCATCCCTAATACACTCAATGAACTCATCCTCAAGGCTGCTCTGCCCAATTTGATTTGTCCAGTTAATATGATAATTAAAATCCCCCATAATTATAGCTGTTCCCTTATTACAAGCCTGAACTATTTTCTGATTAATACTCCGTCCAACAGAGTTGCAACTGTTCGGAGGCCTATAGACTACACCCACTAGTGTTTTTTTTCCCTTATTATTCCTTATCTCCACCCAAACTGTTTCACTATCCTGCTCCTTTGACCCAATATAATTTCTCTGTATTATAGTGATTCCTTCCTTTATTAATATAGCCACCCCACCTCCTCTCCCTTCCTGCCTGTCCTTCCTGATTGTTAAATAACCTGGTATGTTTAATTCCCAGTCATGGTCACCCTGCAGCCATGTTTCTGTAATGGCCACAAGATCGTACCCATATGTCATTATTTGTGCCGTTAACTCATTCATTTTGTTACGAATGCTACGTGCATTCAGAAAAAGAACTTTCAAATATGTTTTGTAACACTTAGTTCCTGTTTTTTCCCTTTTTAGTACTTTACTTTTTACTCCATACCTTCTGTCCCTTCCTGACACGTTCTGCTTTTTAATTCCCTCACTGCTACCTATGTCTATGACCTTCGCTGTTGTCATTTCTATTATTTGCTGTCTAGAAACCTCCCCCCCACTAATTAGTTTAAAGCCCTCTCTACATCCCTAGTTATATGATTCGCCAGGACTCTAGTCCCAGCACTGGCCAAGTGGAGTCCGTCCCAACGGAACAGCTCCCTCCTGTCCCAGTACAGGTGCCAGTGTCCCAAGAAGCAAAACCCATTTCTCCCACACCAGTCTTTGAGCCACGCATTTAACTCTCTAATTTTATTTATCCTAGCCAAATTCGTTCGTGGCTCAGGTAATAACCCAGAGATTATTACCCTTGAGGTTCTGTTTTTTAATTTGACCCCTAGCTGCTCATACTCCTTTAACAGAACCGTCTTCCTTGTCCTATCTACGTCATTTGTACCAACATAGACCACGACAACTGGATCCTCCCCCTCCCACTCCAAGTTTCTTTCCAGCCCAGAAGAGATGTCCTTAACCCTGGCACCGGGCAGGCAACACAGCCTTCAGGACTCCCGCTCTTGACTGCAGAGAACCCTATCTATCCCCCTAATGATACTATCCCCTACCACTACAACATTTCTTTTTACTCCCTCCACTTGAATGGCCCCCTGTACCACGGTGCTGTGGCCAGGTTGCTCATCCTCCCTGCAGTCCCCGCTCCCGCCCTCACAGGGAGTAAGAACCTCGATCCTGCTGGACAAGAGCAAGGGCTGCGTCTCCTTCAACACTACATCCTGGATCCCTGTACCTTCCTCCCTCATAGTCACACCGTCCTGTCCCTGACCATGGACTACATCTGCAGTAATTAACTTCATAGGTGTGACCATCTCCTGAAACAGAGTGTCCAGGAAGTTCTCCCCCTCCCTGATGTGTCGCAGTGTCTGAAGCTCGGTCTCAAGCTCCATAACATGGAACTTGAGTTCCTCTAGCAGCAAACACTTGTCGCAGATGTAATCACCGTGAGCCTCAATGGGGTCCACCGGCTCCCACACCTCGCAACAGTAACACTATAATTAATTAAATTTCTTATTAGTTACGAAGACACTGCCCGGATATAGATGATAACATCACACCACTATTCAATAGGACTTACCAACTTAAAGGTATAAAAAAGAGAAGGAAGAAAACCAACCAACCAGTTGATCACCAACCTCCTCCTTGAATACTGTCTGTGGGACCTGTTTGGTTGACTCATCTCGCTGCTCTGCCTCCACAGTGTTGTCCAAGCCTGGGATTGGGGAACAAAACAGAGCAAAAAACACACCCTCACCTCCCACTTGCCTGAACTCTCCCACTTACCAAAACTCCAGGAGCACTCAATGCACAAAGCACTCTGTGCACAGCAGTAGCCCCGCCCCTTTTATACCCAGATTCTACTTCCGGTTGAAACTGCCCAATAGTTTAATTTCCCTTAAAAAATTAAACTTACTTCAAATAATTGACTTTATAACACATTAAAATTCACAAAATACTCTTAAATGATTTTTCTCCCACTTAGCAAAACTCCAGGAGCACTCAATGCACAAAGCACTCCGTGCACAGCACTAGCCCCGCCCCTTTTATACCCGGATTCTACTTCCAGTTTAAACTGCCCAATAGTTTAATATACCCTTAAATAATTTAACATACTTCAAATAATTGACTTTTTAACACACTAAAATTCACAAAATACTCTTAAATGATTTTTCTCCCACTTACCAAAACTCCAGTAGCACTCAATGCACAAAGCATTTTTCAGCTTGCAATAATTCTCACTCTTCCTTTAGCACCCGGAACTTCGTCTCAGCTCCCTTATCCCCTCCGTCAACTGCTTCACAGACATCCGTAAACCTTCTGTTTATATTCTCTTCTCACCGCCGGTTAGCTGCTGCCCTCTTTTTCCCATAACGTACCGAAAAAACTTTTACCTCATATTTGAAATTGTCCCACCAAATTCTTCTTTCTTTCAAGAACAAAGGTTCCTTCTGAGCATTCTTTATTATATTTATAATCCCTTCTTTATAAGCACTTTCCTTCAGGTATTGATTGTTTAAAATCCACACCCCTGAACCGATCTTAACTCTGCTGTTCCTAATTCTAAGAACCAAAGCCGAGTGATCACTAAAAAATACTTTTTTATAATAAATTTCCATCACCTCCGAACTTAACCCTTCCTGCATTAACACAAAATCTATTCTGCTCTGTTTTAAAACATCACCCACCTAAACAGTTCTGGAGAACTCCCTTTTTATGGGGTTCCAGTCCCTCCATAAGTCTCTCAAATTTAAATTTGCCATCATTTTTACAATCATCACTCTGGAGTTATCATCTTTAAAGGTCATCTGGGCTGAAATGTCCATCCAAGATAAAAATACATTAAAATCCCCCACTATACAAGGATTTTCCACCTCTGCTGCTTCAGTGAATAACCCCTGAAAAAACTCACGACGCTTGCAATGGTCGTTCGGTGCATAGATATTAAAGAGATCGCAATTAAATCCCTCCATTTTTACCCTTAGCCATAAAAATCTCCCCTCAGTGTCCTTGTCCACCAAGGCAACGTTCTCTTCTATGGACGGACTCACCAAAACAGCCACCCTCTACGGTTATTGTTTGCACAACTTGCAAACACCTCTCCCTTCCAAACCTTCTGAACTTTCTAGAATATCCTCATCCCAAAAGGTTTCTTGCAGACACAACAAGTCCGTGCCTTTAAAACCCTGTAACAACTGCTGCAATTTCTTCTCACCCCTCAGTCCGTTCACATTAATTGAGACCAATGTAATCATGGCTCCAAAGAAGGGAAGTATGCCCAATAATCTACCCATCATGTAATCTCTGGCTCTTCCCTCCTCTCATGCTCCTTCTCAATTTTTCGGGCAGCTGTTGCTTTTTCCTGCAGCCTCCGGCTCTTTTTCCCCTCCTGTTTGACCCCTCCCTGCTGTTTCAGCCTCTTCCTTGCCTTAAGTTTGGACCCAGGAGCTGCCCTTTCTCCCTCCTTCTGCCCCTCACTAACCTTTCCCTTTCCACATGATGCCACCCCATCCCCGACTTCCATGTCTCTGTCCCCCTCTAATTCCTCACACTCAAGCTCTTCTGCAACCCCCTGTGCCTGCTCCCCGTCAGATACATAATCCTGCTCCCCGTCAGATACTTCATCTCCCATAGAGAGTCTTCCTGCTATCGCAGTTTCTCCCACTGTGCCGCCCCCTTCGACCACATCTCCACCTCTGACCCTTGCACCTTGTTCCCTCACTCCATGGGACAATGGCGCACCTAAATTGTTCCCTTCTGACGTCTCTATCCCGCCGATCCCATTCTGCTGTCTCTTTAAGGCTCCTGCCTCTTGCACCCTCTCCCCGCCCTGCCCCCTCCCGCTCACCAAAATATCCGACTCCCCACCTCTCCCTGGAGTGCTCACTTCCACCAGACACCCCGCTCCTGCCTCCTCTCCCCCGCAGACACCAGACTCCCCAGGGGGAGCTGAACTGCACTAAGGCTCGAGTCTGCACTCGACCCTCGCTGCCCGCTGCTGTCTTTGTTCCCCTCCATAGCACTCGCCGTGTTTTCCGCCATCTCCATCTCGATCTCTGCTCCGCCATACTCTGCCACTTCCTGTGCTCCTTTTTCCTTCATTTTACCAGCTGTGTCCTCCGACTGCACTGCACCTCCGGCCGTTCCACACTCCTCTCCTGCTCCTTCTCCCATCTCCTCATCACTCATTTTGCTCCCTCCTGCCACACACTCACAGCGGGTGGGGCCTTTATGACACACCCCACAGCTCTCCGCCTTGCAGCTCCGCGCGATATGTCCCGACTCACCGCAATTGTAACAATACAAATCAGGACAGTTTCTTACGAGATGGTCATGTCCCAGACAACAGTAACACACCTTTACTTGGTTATCGTGCAGCACACGAAATTACTGCACTCCTTCCAGTGTCTTGAACTTCATACTGTACGGCAAAGACTTCACCCCCTCTGGGAACCGCACCTTTACATACCGGGTTCCGTCTGCTACCCGTGTTCCCGGATAGTACCTCTTTATTTCGGAACAGATTTTAAAGTCCCACGACTCCAACTTTTTGCTCAGCACTTCGTCCTCGATGAACACAGGCAAGTTCAAAAATGAAACCACCACCTCCTCTGAATATAGCAGAGTCACCTCCAAGAATTTCTCCCCAACTTTCAGACAGAGCAGCTGTTTTTCTACCTCCTCACGGCCACTGACCCTCAACTCAAATCCCACATTTGGTTTTGGTCGGCAGGCAAAACAGCTTCCTTCACCACAGTCCTCATGAACTGCCTGGATTATATCCCAGGCTCGAATCTTCTTATCTTCACATTGCCCCACCACCGTATTTTCTTTACCAAACCTCCTGAGGTCCCGGCCCAAATCTTTGGGCCTTTTTTTCCCCCTTCCCACCACAGTTTCTTCCCTAATAAAATTCCTCTCGGGAATATTGTCCTCTGAGGGGCCCGGCACTCCGGACCCCTCAGCAGCCATCTGGCTGTTTTTTGTGGGCCAAAAAGGCCCTAAAACCTGAAAACAACACCCCAAAACCCTCCACCAACTTTTTTACAAAGCTCCCTCCCAACACCCAGCTGCAATTAGGCAACCAGTCATGCCTGGCTCACTCCTAGCCCCTCCCACCTAGAGTGTGCTACCCACTGAGCCGCAGCTGACACAGGGGAGAGAGTACAAGAAAAGATTAGTGGGTAACGTAAAAGGGAACCCAAAAATCTTTTAGAAACATATGAAAAGTAAAAGGATAGTTAAAGGAATGGTGGGGACGATTAGGGACCAAATAGGAGCTCATGATACGGAGGCAGAGGGTGTGGCTGAGGTACTGAATGAGTACTTAGCATCTGTCTTCACAAAAGAAGAGGATGAAGTTAATGTCGCAGTAGAGGAGGGGGGAGTAGAGAAATTGGATAGGATAAAAATGGATAGAAAGGGGGTGCTAAATAGGTTGTCACCACTCAAAGTTAACAAGTCACCCCGTCCTGATGGGATGTATCCCAGATTGCTGAGGGAAGCTAGGGTGGAGATAGCAGAAGCTCTGACCACAATCTTTCGATCTCCCTCAGATATATGGGAGTGGTGCCAGAGGACTGGAGGATTGCAAATGTTACACCCTGTTTAAAAAAGGGGAGAGGGATAAACCTGGTAACTACAGGCCAATCAGTCTATCAGTGATGGGTGAACGACTAGAGACCATTGTCAAGGACAACATTAATTCTCACTTGGAGAAGCATGGGTTAATAAGGGGCAGCCAGTATGGATTTGTTAAAGGTAAATCATGTCTGACTAACCTGATTGAGTTCTTTGATGAAGTAACAGAGGGTTGATGAAGGTAGTGCAGCAGATGTTGTATATATGGACTTTCAAAAGGCATTTGATAAAGTACCACACAAGAGACTTACTCAGAAAATAGAAGCAGTGGGAATTAAAGGGATGATGGTAATTTGGGTATATAATTGGCTAAGGGAGAGGAGACAGTGAGCAGTGCTGAGGGATGTTTTTTTGACTGGAGGGAAGTATGCAGTGGGTTCCCCAGGGGTCGGGATTAGGACCATTGCTTTTCTTGTTATATATAACTGACCTGGACTTGGGTCTAGGTGTACAATTTCAAAGTTTACGGATGATACAAAACTTGGCAACGTAGTAAATAGTGAGCATAGTAGTAGCAGACTTCAGAAGGACAGAGACAGACTGTGAAATGAGCAGACACAAGGCAGATGAAATTAAATGAGGATAAGTGTGAAGTGATGCACTTTGAGAGAAACAACAGGGAGAGGCCGTATAATCTAAATGGGACTATTTTGAGGGGGTGCAAGAGCAGAGGGACCTGGGGGTCCATATTCACAAATCTTTGAAAGTGCCACGGCAAGTTGGTGAGGCGGTTCAGAAAGCGTATGGGATACTTGGCTTTGTAAATAGGGCCATTGAATACAAAAACAAGGAAGTTACACTAAACCTTTACAAATCACTCATTAGGAACATAGGACACGAGGAGGCCATTCAGCCCCTCGAGCCTGTTCCACCATTCAATGAGATCATGGCTGATCTGTTCTCAACTCCATATACCCGCCTTTGGCCCATATCCCTTAATACCTTTGGGTAACAAAAACCTATCAATCTCAGATTTAAAATTAACAATTGATCTCGCATCAATTGCCGTTTGCGGAAGAGAGTTCCAAATTTCTACCACCCTTTGTGTGTAGAAGTGTTTCCTAATTTCACTCCTGAAAGGTCTGGCTCCAATTTTTAGACTATGCCCTCAGTCCTAGAATCCCCAACCAGCGGAAATAGTTTCTCTCTATCTACCCTATCTGTTCCCCTTAATATCCTGAAAACTTCGATCAGATCACACCTTAACCTTCTAAATTCCAGGGAATACAACCCTAATTTGTGTAATCTCTCCTCGTAACTTAACCCTTGAAGTCCAGCTATCATTCTGGTAAACCTACGCTGCACTCCCTCCAAGGCCAATATATCCTTCCTAAGGTGTGGTGCCCAGAACTGCTCACAGTACTCCAGGTGTGGTCTAACCAGGGTTTTGTACAGCTGCAGGGTTTTGGCCTCAGCTGGAGTCTTGTGTACAGTTCTGGGCACCACACTTTAGGAAGGATGTCAAGGCCTTGGAGAGGGTACAGAGGAGGTTGACCAGGATGGTACCAGTGATGAGGGACTTCAGTTATGTGGAGAGATTGGAGAAGCTGGGATTGTTCCCCTTAGAGCAGAGAAGGATAAGAGGAGACCTAATAGAGGTGTTCAAAATGATGAGTGGTTTTGATCGAGCAAGTAGGGAGAAACTGTTCACTCTGGCAAGTGGGTCGGTAACCAAAGGTCACAGATTTAAAATAGTTGCTAAAAGAACTAGAGGGGAAATGAGGAGAATTGTTTTCACACAGAGAGTTGTTAAGATCTGGAACGCACCATCTGAAAGGATGCTGGAATCAGGTTCCACAGGAACTTTCAAACAGTAATTGGACATGTACTTGAAGAGGACTAGTTTGCAGAGTTCTGGGGATAAAGCTGGGGTTTGGGACTAAATTGGACAGCTCTTTCAAAGAGCCGGCACAGACATGATGGGCCGAATCACCACCTCCTGTGCTGTCAGATTCTATGGTCAGTGTGAAGACGCTGGTGTCTCTTAAGGCTCTTCGAGCTTTTAAAGCTCTTCCCACAGTCAGAACATTTAAAGGGTCTCTCGTCAGTGTGAACAAACTGGTGTGACAGGAGGTTGGATGAATGAGTGAATCCCTTCCCACACATGGAGCAGATGAATGGTCTGTCTCCAGTGTGAACTCGCTGATGTGACAGCGGGTTGGAGGACCGAGCGAATCCCTTCCCACACACGGAGAAGGTGAATTGCCTCTCCCCAGTGTGTAGGTGTTGGTGTCACTTCAACTCCCCGGAGCTTTTCTTCTTCTTCTTAGACAGTCCCTCGGAACCGAGGATGACTTGCTTCCACAGTAAAAATGAGTTCGCAGGTGACTGATGAGTCCAATGTGGGACCACAGTCTCTGTCACAGGTGGGGCAGACGGTGGTTGAAGGGACGGGTGGGTGGGGTGCTTGGGTTGACGTGCGCTCCTTGCACTGCCTGCGCTTGTCTTCCGCTTGCTCCTGGCGAACAGACTCGAGGTGTTCGGCGCCTTCCTGGATGCTTCTCCTCCACTTTGTGCGGTCTTGGGCCAGGGATTCCCAGGTTTCGGTGGGGATGTTGCACTTTTTCAAGGAGGCTTTGAGGGTGTCCTTGAAGCATTTCCTCTGCCCACCTGGGGCTCTCTTGCCGTGTCGGAGCTCCGAGTAGAGCGCTTGTTTTGGGAGTCTCGTATCGGGCATGCAGACGATGTGACCCGTCCATCGGAGCAGATCGAGCGTGGTCAAAGCTTCGATGCTGGGGATGTTGGCCTGAGCGAGAACACTGACGTTGGTGCGCCTATCCTGCCAATGGATTTGCAGGATCTTGCGGAGGCAGCATTGGTGGTACCTCTCTAGTGCTTTGAGGTGCCTGCTGTGCATGGTCCATGTCTCTGAGGCATAAAGCAGGGTGGGTATCACTGCTGCTCTGTAGACCATGAGCTTAGTGCTGGGTTTGAGGTCCTGGTCTTCAAACACTCTCTTCCTCAGGCGACCGAAGGCTGCTCTGGCACACTGAAAGTGGTGTTGGACTTCGTCATTGACGTCTGCCCTTGTTGACAGTAGGTTCCTGAGGTATGGAAAATGGTCCACGTTGTCCAAGGCCTTGTCGTGGATTTTGATCATCGGGGGGCAGTACTGTGTGGCGGGGGCAGGTTGGTAGAAGACCTTTGTCTTACGGATGTTTAGTGTAAGGCCCATGCTCTCGTATGCTTCGGTGAAGGTGTTGACGATGGTTTGGAGTTTGACCTCCGAGTGAGTGCAGATGCAAGCGTCGTCTGCATACTGTAATTCGACGACAGAGGATAGGATGACGTTGGATCTGGACTGGAGGCGACGGAGGTTCCCCGTTTGTTCTGTAGATTAGCTCCACTCCAGTGGGGAGCTTACTGAGGGTGAGATGGAGCATTGCAGCAAGGAAGATCGAGAAGAGCATTGGTGCGATGACACAGCCTTTCTTGACCCCGGTTCGTACGTGAATTGGGTCTGTGGTGGAACCATTGGTCAGGATCAGGCGGAGGATGGTGACAAACTTTTGAGGGCAGCTGAATTTGAGGAGGACACTCCATAATCCCTCACGGTTGACAGTGTCGAAGGCCTTTGTGAGGTCAAAGGCGGCCATGTACAGTGGCTGGTGCTGTTCCGTGCATTTCTCTTGTAATTGACGTGCGGTGAAGATCATTTCCATTGTGCCCCTTAGTGGGCGGAATCCGCATTGCGACTCTGGGAGGAGCTCATCGGCCACTGGGAGAAGGCGATTGAGGAGGATTCTTGCGATGACTTTCCCTGTGGCAGACAGCAGGGAAACTCCTCTGTAATTACCTCGATCGGACTTGTCACCTTTCTTGAAGATGGTCACAATTACGGCATCTCTGAGATCCCCTGGCATGCTCTCCTCCTTCCAGATAAGAGAAATGAGTTCATGAATTCGCGCCAGTAGTGCTTCTCTGCCATGCTTTTGTGCCTCGGTGGGGAATCCATCTGCTCCTGAGGCCTTGTTGTTCTTCAGTTGTCAGATGGCCTTTTCAACCTCATGCTGGACTGGGGTTGTACTGAGAAGGTGGTGGGTAGCATGCTGCGGGATGGAGTTGAGGACACTCGCATTGAAGACAGAGTCACGGTTAAGGAGATCTTCGAAGTGCTCCTTCCAGCGGGCACTGACTGCCTCTCTGTCCTTGGTGAGTACCTCTCCGTTCTTGGCCCGCAGTGGGGAAGGGCCTTGGGTGCTTGGGCTGTAGATGATCCTGACTGCGCTAAAGAATCCATGCACGTTGTGGTTGTCGGCTAGCTGCTGGATCTCCTGCGCTTTCTCCACCCACCACCTGTTCTTTAGGTCACGAGTTTTTTGTTGGATCTCGGCCTTTAGGCGTCTGTAGAGCTGCTTTCTTACTCTCGAGTTATGTTACTGTTTCCAGATCAGGAATGCCTTGCGCTTGCGGCTTATTGGCTCCTGGATCTCCTGGTCATTCTCGTCGAACCAGTCTTGGTGTTTCCTGGTCGAGTGACCGAGCGTCTCTTCACAGGTGCTGATTTTGGAGGCCTTGAGTGCAGACCAGGCGCTGTGGACACTCCGTGTTTCTGCATCACTGGGAGTCGTCAGGTTGTTTGTGAGGCGCAGGCTGAATAGGGCTTTCTTGGCAGGGTCTTTGAGTGCTCCAGCATTGATTTTCCTGCGACATTGTTTCTGTTGCCGCCGCTGTTTTGGGGCTACACTGATGGAGGTGACAGTGGTCTGTCCAGCAGTCATTGGCTCCTGTCATGGCTTGGGTGATGCGGATGTCCTTGTGGTTCCTCGCTCGGACGATGACATAGTCCAGCAGATGCCACTGCTTGGAGCAAGGGTGCTGCCATGAAGCCTTGTACTTGTCTCTCTGCTGGAACAAGGTTTTGGTCATGACAAGGCCATGTTCTAAGCATTTCGACAGGAGGAGGGTACCGTTGGAGTTGGCTTTCCCTACACCCTCTCTGCCGATCACACCTCCCCGTGTGGTAGCTGGTGTGCAACGGCCACCCCACGTTAAAAGAATTCACGCACAGGCATCTCCCACCCTTTAAGATGAAGTTTGGGACCTGGAACGTCAGGAGCCTCATGGACAACCCCAACAGTGACAGACCAGAACACCGTACTGCTATCGTTGCCCGGGGGCTCAGTCGTTTCGACATTGACATTGCCGCCCTAAGTGAGACCCGGCGGGCAGGGGAAGGCCAGCTCAAGGAGCAATGTGGTGGTTACACCTTCTTCTGGAAAGGCAAACCTAAAGAAGAACGCCGCCTCCATGGGGTAGGCTTCGCCATAAAAAATGAACTGGTTGGGCGTCTCAGAGACTCTCCTAGCGGTATAAATGAACGCCTCATGACTCTTCGGCTCACCATAGCCCAGAACAAGTGTGCGACGGTCATCAGTGCGTACGCCCCAACATTGGAAGCCCCAGACGAGACCAAAGAGGAATTCTACTCCAGCATCGAACAATCCCTGACCCGAGTCCCAACGGGCGACAAGCTGATCCTCCTTGGCGACTTTAACGCTCGGAGTTTTTAAAGCTTTTCCCACAGTCAGAACATTTAAAGGATCTCTCATCAGTGTGAACTCGCTGGTGCGTCTGCAGGGTGGATGAAACAGTGAATCCCTTCCCACATTCGGGGCAGATGAATATCCTCTCCCCAGTGTGGAGGCACTGGTGTCTCTGCAGGTTGGATGACTGAGTGAATCCCTTCCCACACACGGAGCAGGTGAACATATTCTCCCCAGTGTGAACTCGCTGGTGTCGCTTGAGCTCCTGGGGGATATTAAAGCTCTTCCCACAGTCAGAACAGCTAAATGGTCTCTCCCCAGTGTGAACTTGCTGGTGTCGCTTCAGCTCCCAGAAGCTCTTAAAGCTCTTCCCACAGTCAGAACACTGAAATGCTCTCTCGTCAGTGTGAACAAGCTGGTGTCGCGTCAGATCCCCGGGGCTTTTAAAGCTCTTCCCACAGTCAGAACACTGAAATGGTCTCTCGTCAGTGTGAACTCGTTGGTGTGTTTGCAGGTTGAATGAACGAACAAATCCCTTTCCAGACACGGAGCAGGTGAATGGACTGTCCCTGGTGTGACTGCGCCGTTGAACTTCTATTGCAGACGGGGAACTGAATCCCTTCCCGCCGTCCCCACCTTTACCCGGTTTCTCCCCAGTGTGACGGCGCACGTGTCTCGCCAGGTCAGGCAATCGGCTGAATCCACGTCCACACACCGAACAGGTGTGCGGTTTGACATCGCTGCGATTGCTGCTTTCTCCTTCCATGTGCAAAGGCCGATGATGTTCAGGCCCTGATGAATCAGCAGGTCAGGCAGCATCTGTGGAGAGAGAAACAGAGTTAACGTTTCAGGTCAATGACCTTTCGTCAGAACTGCTTGTTCTTTAGTGTCAGTCAGTGGCTCAGTTGGTAGCACTCTTGCCTCTGAGTCAGAAAGTTGTGTGTTCAAGTCCCACTCCAGAGACTTCAGCACAAAGATCCAGGCTGGCACTCCAGTGCAGTGCTGAGGGAGTGCAGCACTGTCGGAGGTGCCGTCTTTCGGATGAGATGTTAAACTGAGACCGCATCTGCTCTCTCAGGTGGATATAAAAGATCCCATGACACTATTTCGAGAAAGACTTGCATTTATATAGTGCCTTTCATGACCACCAGATGTCTTGAAGTGCTTTACAGCCAATGAAGTACTTTTGAGGTGTAGTCACGGTTGTAATGTGGGAAAGAGCAGGGAAATTATCCCCGGTGTCCTGGCCAATGTTTATCCCTCAAGTAACATAACAAAAAGATAGACTATCTGGTCATTATCACATTGCTGTTTGTGGGAGCTTGCTGTGCGTTAATTGACTGCCACGTTTCCTACATTACAACAGTGACTACACTTCAAAAAGTACTTCATTGGCTGTAAAGCACTTTGGGTCGTGCGGTGGTGGTGAAAGTTGCTATAGAAATGCAAGTCTTTCTTTCTTCACTGGTCTCACCAGCGACCTCTTCTGGCTGATGGTTGATTGACAGTCAGGAGTCCGCGCATGCGCACGCGGGACGGCAGCTTGCGCCGAGTCTGCCACAGCGCCCCCTCCCGGCCACCAAGGGTAACAACCGCTCATGCCCAGAGGAGACCAACCCCCTGCCCCACTCGGAGCTGCGCCTGCGCACTCGGACCCTGTCGGACAAAGTCGGCGCGGGGCATTCCGGGGAAAAGCCTTGGTATCGGTTACAGAGTCGCGATCGGTGACGGAAAGTGAGTTTTCTCCGCTCCGATTGGGTGGAGAATCGCGCGGCGTGGGGGGAGGGTTGGATCGGGAGAGAATAAAGAGAAATAGAAACACCTGAGAGTCCGCGAGGCCCCGGACCGAGCAGCGTCAGTTGGACAGTACACGTGATCTCCTCGGGGACACGTGATCCGGGCCCGCGGCCTGATTGACGGGAGCTTCCGACGGGGCGGGGCTGGAGGAGCGAGCCGGCGGCAGGTCTTCCAACCAATTGGGGAGCCGGAGGGACGGGACTAGCGCCGGCTGATTGTCTGATCCGCAGGGCAGCGAGTTTCTCCAGTCCCTTGTTCAGGGCCCGGGGCCAGGGGAGGCTGTGGGCCTTTATTCCCCTTATTGGACACAAGGCTCTTTGTCTCACAACACACTGGCTCAGGTTTTAATAGAGACTTTTTAAATTCATCAATAAAAGCAGATAAACCTCGTGCTTCTGTGGCACAAACTTTCTAATATTTTATAGAATCATAGAATGGTTACAGCACAGAAGGAGGCCATTCGGCCCGTCGAGCCCGTGCCGGCTCTCTGCAAGACCACTTCAGCTAGTCCCACTCCCTGCCCTTTCCCCGTAACCCTGCACATTTCTTTACTTCAGATACTTATCCAATTCCCTTTTGAAAGCTATGATTGAATCTGCCTCCACCACACTTTCAGGCAGTGCATTCCAGATCCTAACCACTCGCTGCGTAAAAAAGTTTTTCCTCATGTCGTCTTTGGTTCTTCTGCCAATCACCTTAAATCTGTGTCCTCTGGTTCTCGACCCTTCCGCCAATGGGAACAGTTTCTCTCTATCTACTCTGTCCAGAACCCTCATGATTTTGAACACCTCTATCAAATCTCTCAACCTTCTCTGCTCTAAGGAGAACAACCCCAGTGATGCGCTATCAATTACTCATAAAAGACGGAGAGTTAGGAGAGTAACTAAAGGCTTTTATTAGCAAAGAACAGAGCATGCCTCTCGTGGTTGACTGGGTTCCAAGAAGGCAGGGGGCTGCAGGGCAATCACCTTTATACCTGGGCCTGTGGGTGGAGCCAGGGGCGGAGCCAGCAGAGACATGTTGAGGCATGCATAGGCACAACAGTGTGCAACAACAACAACAACGGTGAACAACAATAACAGTGGTTTACCACATTCACCCCTTGTTTAAAATTGAGTCCGGCGGGGTGAAGTGTACTAAAGGTTCGTGTAAGTAAGTCTTTCAGGTGGCCTTGTATGACGTCCTGATCGCCGTGGTGGCGGCGGTGATGGTGCAGCATCCAATGTTGAATCTGGCGTCTCATTGAGTGGTTGGGTGGTCAATGACGGGTCCTGGGGCTGCGGCATGCCATCTAGCGGGGTTGGGTTGTGGGGAGTGGTGGATGGCAATGGTAGTGTTTCAGGGGCACCCGAAGGTGCGAGATCTCGTGTGGGGGCTGTGTCCTCCCGCCCGTCCGGGTACGCTACGTAAGCGTACTGGGGGTAGGCGTGGGTAGTGGTGGGTGGCGAGGGAGGTGTTTCGGGAGCACCCGAAGGTGCGAGGTCTCGTATGGAGACTGTGTCCTCCCGCCCGTCCGGGTACACCACGTAAGCATACTGAGAGTTGGCATGGAGGAGGCTCACCCTCTCGACCAGGGGGTCCGTCTTATGGGACCTCACGTGCTTCCGCAGTAGGACGGGTCCTGGAGAAGTCAGCCATGTCGGTAACGAGATCCCCGATGTGGACTTCCTGGGGAAGGAGAACATTCTCTCGTGAGGGGTAGCATTGGTGGCTGTACAGAGCAGTGACCGAATGGAATGGAGCGCCGCAGGGAGGACTTCCTGCCAGCGAGAGGTCGGAAGGCCATTAGATTTCAAGTTTAAAAGGACTGCCTTCCAGACCGTCGCATTCTCCCTTTCCACCTGGCCATTCCCCTGGGGGTTGTAGCTGGTGGTCCTGCTTGTAGCAATACCTCTCGAGAGCAGGTACTGCCGAAGTTCGTCACTCATAAAGGATGAGCCCCTGCCGCTATGAATATAGCTAGGGAAACCGAACAAGGCGAAGAGGTCATTCAGACATTTAATGACCATGGTACTGGTCATGTCTGAGCAAGGGATGGCAAACGGGAAATGGGAGTACTCGTCAATTATGTTGAGGAAGTACACATTGCGATCGGAGGAGCCCTTTAAAATCGACGCTCAGCCGTTCAAAGGGGCGCGTGGCTTTGATCAGGCTTGCTCTGTCTGGCCTATAAAAATGCGGTTTGCACTCGGCACAGATTTGGCAGTTCCTGGTCATGGTCCTGACCTCCTCGATGGAGTAGGGCAGGTTACGGGATTTGATGAAGTGAAAAAACCTGGTGACCCCCGGGTGGCAGAGGTCATTGTGGAGGGTCTTCAATCTACCGACCTGCGTGTTGGCGCATGTACCACGTGATAGGGCATCTGGGGGCTCATTGAGTTTCCCGGGCCGGTACAAGATATCATAATTGTAGGTGGAGAGTTCGATTCTCCACCTCAAGATCTTGTTCTTGATTTTGCCCCTCTGCTTATTATTAAACATAAAAGCTACTGAACGCTGGTCAGTGAGCAGGGTAAATCGTTTTCCGGCCAGGTAATGCCTCCAATGTCGCACAGCTTCCACAATGGCCTGGGCCTCCTTTTCGACAGAGGAGTGTTGAATCTCGGGGCCCTGGAGGGTCCTTGAGAAAAAGGCCACGGGTCTCCCCGCCTGGTTAAGGGTTGCAGCTAGGGCAAAGTCGGATGCGTCGCTCTCCACTTGGAAAGTGATGGACTCGTCCACTGTGTGCATCGTGGCCCTCGCAATATCTCTTTTTATGAGAGTGAAGGCTGCACAGGCCTCTGCTGCCAGGGGGAAGGAGGTGGACTTGATGAGGGGTCTGGCTTTGTCCGCATAGTTGGGCACCCACTGAGCATAGTACGAGAAAAACCCTAGGCATCTCTTCAGTGCTTTTTGGCAGTGGGGGAGGGGGAGCTCCATAAGGGGGCGCATCCTGTCGGGGTCGGGGCTGATGACTCCGTTCTCCACTACACAGCCAAGAATGGCAAGGCGCTTGGTACGAAACATACATTTGTCCTTGTTGTATGTTAGGTTCAGCCGCTGGGCCGTATGGAGGAATTTCTCTAGATTAACATCATGGTCCTGCTGGTCGCGGCTGCAGATGGTGATGTTGTCTAGATAGGGGAAAGTGGCCTGGAGCGCGTTCTGGTCAACCATCCGGTCCATCTCCCGTTGGAAGACTGAAACCCCGTTGGTGACGCCGAAGGGAACTCTGAGGAAGTGGTAGAGACGACCATCAGCTTCAAAAGCTGTGTACTGGCGGTCCTCAGCCGTGATGGGGAGCTGGTGGTATGCCGACTTCAGATCAATCGTCGAGAACACCCGGTATTGTGCTATCTGATTGACCATGTCAGATATGCGGGGGAGTGGGTATGCATCTAGCTGGGTGTAGCGATTGATCATCTGGCTGTAGTCAATAACTAGGCGCTGTTTTTCGCCAGTCTTCACTACCACCACTTGTGCTCGCCACGGGCTGGTGCTACTTTCAATAATCCCTTCCTTCAGGAGTCTCGCTACCTCGGATTTAATGAAGCTCCTATCCCCGGCATTGTAACGCCTGCTTTTGGTAGCGATGGGCTTACAGTCGCGGGTGAGGTTAGCGAACAAGGAGGGGGGGGGGACTTTAAGGGTGGAGAGGCTGCAAATGGTGCGCGGCGGGCGATTTAAAAGCTGCTGGCTGCAGACTGTGAGTGGGGGGAGGGGTCCGTCGTACGCTAATGTGACACCCTTAAGGTGGCTCTGAAAATCCAACCCCAGTAGAACGGCAGCGCAGAGATGGGGCAGGACCAGGAGTTTAAAATTTTTGTATTCTGTGCCCCTTACTGAAAGGGTCACTACACAGTAGCCACCGACGTCCGCTGACTGGGCTTTGGAAGCCAAAGAGATCCGATGGCGCGCCGGCAGGACCGGGAGAGAGTAACTGCGCACCGTGTTGGGGTGGATAAAGCTCTCCGTGCTCCCGCTGTCAAAAAGGCAGGTAGTGGCGCGGCCGTTTACCGTAATGTCCATCATGGACCTGGACAGTTGATGAGGGAGAGATTGGTCCAGCGTCACGGAGGCCAGCGTATGGTCGAGCGAGTCGATGTGGTCATCAGATGAGGCGGTGGTTGAGTCCGGGTCCCCCGTGGTTGAAGTTGGAGACGTCCAAGATGGCGGACAAGATGGCTGCACCCATGATCCCGATCCCCACGCGGCTGGGGGAGCCCAAGATGGCGGACAAGATGGCTGCCCCCACGGTTCACACGCGGCGCTGCTGGCATTAGCGGTTTTACCTTTGCAGGCGCTGACATAGTGTCCTTTCTTCCCGCAGCCGGAGCAGGTAGCGTTTCTCGCCAGGCAGCGTGCTCTGGGGTGTTTTGCCTGGCCACAAAAATAACATTTCTGTGCCTTGGACATCGCAGCAGCAGTTGAAGGTGGCGGTCCCATGACCCAAGGTTGTGGCGTCCACGTTGCGGAGCGGTTAGGGGAGAAGGCGTCCATATTCCTGTGGGCCGCGTCGAGCAAGAGCGCGAGGGACACTACCTTTCTCAGGTCCATTTCTCCCTTTTCCAACAGTCTCTGCCGGGAGTAGTCGGACCTTAGGCCCGCAACGAAAGCATCTCGGATCAGTCCCTCCGTGTGTGCTGCGGCTGATACTTCTTTGCAATCGCAGCCTCGGCCGAGTATCCGTAGTGCCCGTAGGAAGGCCTCCACCGATTCCCCGGGCTGCTGCTCAGCGTTTGTTGTCGACATTTTGTTTTTGCTAATAAAATTGATGCGCTATCAATTACTCATAAAAGACGGAGAGTTAGGAGAGTAACTAAAGGCTTTTATTAGCAAAGAACAGAGCATGCCTCTCGTGGTTGACTGGGTTCCAAGAAGGCAGGGGGCTGCAGGGCAATCACCTTTATACCTGGGCCTGTGAGTGGAGCCAGGGGCGGAGCCAGCAGAGACATGCTGAGGCATGCATAGGTACAACAGTGTGCAACAACAACAACAACGGTGAACAACAATAACAGTGGTTTACCACACCCAGCTTCTCCAGTCTATCCACGTAACTGAAGTCCCTCATCCCTTATCACTAGAACC
This sequence comes from Somniosus microcephalus, assembly GCF_052327205.1. Classification (NCBI taxonomy): domain Eukaryota; kingdom Metazoa; phylum Chordata; class Chondrichthyes; order Squaliformes; family Somniosidae; genus Somniosus; species Somniosus microcephalus. Next base: position 30,719,533 of record NC_140990.1, on the reverse strand, counting down.
ATTCTTGTCAATCTTTTCTGCACCATCTCTAAGGCCTTCACATCCTTCATAAAGTGCGGTGCCCAGAATTGGACACAATACTCCAGTTGAGGCCGAACCAGTGTTTTATAAAGGTTCATCATAACTTCCTTGCTTTTGGACTCTATGCCTCTATTTATAAAGCCCAGGATCCCGTATGCTTTTTTAACCGCTTTCTCAACCTGCCCTGCTACCTTCAACGATTTGTGCACACATACCCCCAGGTCTCTCTGTTCATGCACCCACTTTAGAATTGTACCCTTTAGTTTATATTACCTCTCCTCGTTCTTCCTACCAAAATGTACAACTTCGCACTTTTCTGCGTTAAATTTCATCTGCCATGTGTCCGCCCATTCCACCAGCCTGTCTATGTCCTCTTGAAGTCTATCACTATCCTCCTCACTGTTCACTATACTTCCAAGTTTTGTGTCGTGCAAATTTTGAAATTGTGCCCTGTACACCCAAGTCTAAGTCATTAATATATATCAAGTAAAGCAGTGGTCCTAGTACCGACCACTGGGGAACACCACTGTGTACCTTTCTCCAGTCCGAAAAACAACCGTTCACCACTACTCTCTGTTTTCTGTCACTTAGCCAATGTCGTATCCATGCTGCCACTGTCCCTTTTATTCCATGGGCTTCAACTTTGCTGGCAAGCCTATTATGTGGCACTTTGTCAAACGCCTTTTGGAAATCCAGGTACACCACGTTAACCGCATTGCCCTCATCGACCCTCTCTGTTACCTCATCAAAAAACTCAATCAGAATCAGAGCGGTTTCTGGGGCGCGGGGAATTGTGGGTGCTGTGGCCGCCATTAGTCAGCGGTTGTGGGGAAGAGTTTTATTGCAGGCTGACGGAAGGTAGGTCCTTGGCCGACTGTGTAGGTCTTTTTGTTGCTTCAGTTTGAGCTGGAGTGGAGCTGGAGGAGAAGCTGCTGGGTTTAACACCCAGTACTTCTGAGCCCAGGAGGACCCAACAATTTCCAATGTGGGACTGTCAAGGGAGGTGGATTCTGGGGGAGATTAGGTTGCTAAGCAGACACTGTTCGCACAGTGTAAAAGAGTATTGTTTTAGGAACAATTATTTCTGTAAAGGCTTTTAATCCGTTTTACATACAGATTTTAAAAATTAATTCTTGGGATATGGGCATCGCTAGCAAGACCAGCATATATTGCCAATCCCCAGTGTCCTGTTGAGAAAGTGATGGTGGGCCTTCTTCTTGAACTGCTGTAGTCCGTGTGGTGAAGGTACTCCCACAATGCCAGGTGTTACCAGATTTTGACTCAGCAACGAACAGTGATATTTGTCCAAGTCAGGATGGTGAGTGACTTGGAGGGGAACTTGGTGGTGATTGTGTTCCCATGTACCTGCTTCCCTTGTCCTTCTACGAGCTGGAGGTTGCGGGTTTGGGAGTTTTTGTTAAAGTTGTTGTCGAGCTGCAGATGTATAAAGTCTCTCTCCTTTGACCCCTCCCACTCTCACCTCTCTCTCTCTCTCCTCCCATAGAGGCCAGAGTCGTGTGTAGGCCCAGACCAGGTGGTAGGTTCCCTTCCCTGAAGGACATCAGTGAACCAGTTGGGATTTTACGACAATCCAGCAGCTTTCATGGTCACTTTTTTCTGGTGCCGACCCCACAAATGACCAGATTCATTGAGCTCAATTTCACAACTTGCCTTTGTGTTTGTGTGTTCTCTCTCACGCTCCCTTTTTCCTGTTTTAAATTCATTTTACAGGGTATTAGAAAGGGAGGATTTGAAGATGGGAAACTCAAATAAAACATCACATCAAGATCTGACAGAGTCACTTGATTCATTGCGACCTGAATATCATCAGATTTGAGCATGGAAGCAAAAAGCACCGTTCACAGCAGGGAGAAACCGTACACGTGTTCTCAATGTGGACGAGGCTTCAGTTGATCATCTGGCCTGTCGAGACACAAGCGCAGTCACACTGGGGAGAAACCGTGTAAATGTGGAGACTGTGGGAAAGGATTCAGTTACCCATTTGAGCTGGAAATTCATCGACGCAGTCACACCAGGGAGACACCGTTCACCTGCCCCGAGTGTGGGAAGGGATGCACTCATTCCTCTGCCCTGCTGAAACACCGGCGAGTTCACACTGGCAAGAGACCTTTTAAATGCCCGGACTGTGCGAAGTGCTATAAAAGTTCCAGGGAACTGACATGTCATCAACGTGTTCACACTGATGAGAGACCGTTCAGTTGCTCTTACTGTGGGACTGGGTTCAGGCGATCATCTGACCTCACTGTACACCAGCGCACCCACACTGGGGAGAGGCCGTTCACCTGCTCATGTGTGGGAAGGGATTCACTCAGTCATCCCAGCTTACTAAACACCAGCTTGTTCACACTGATGAGAGACCTTTTAAATATTCTGACTGCGAGAAGTGCTTTAAAAGCAAAAAGGATCTGCTGACACACCAGCGAGTTCACACTGGGGAGAGGCCGTTCACCTGCTCCATGTGTGGGAAAGGATTCGCCCATTCATTCCAACTACTGAAACACCAGCATGTTCACACTGGGGAGAGGCCGTTCACTTGCTCTGTGTGTGGGAAGAGATTCACTGATTTATCCAACCTGCTGAGACACCAGCGAGTTCACATGTGACTGCAGAGGTTGGATTCTGCTGTTATTACTGCTGTTAATCACATCCAGGACTGAACCGTGTTCATTCTGACAATTGGGGTTTGTTTCTGCTGATGTTAATAACCCCTATAACTGGGCTGGAATTTAATATTCTGGAGACGTTAAACTGAGGCCCCGTCTGCGCTCTCAGGTGGATGTAAAATATCCCATGGCACTATTTCGAAGAAGAGCAGGGGAGTTATCCTCGGTGTCCTGGTCAATATTTATCCTTCAATCAACATAACAAAAAAAATAAGATTACCTGGTCATTATCATGTTGCTGCTTGCGGGAGTTTGTTGTATGCAAATTGGCTGCCACATTACAACAGTGACTCCACTTCAAAAGTACTTCATTGCCTGTAAGTGCTTTGGGATGTCCTGAGGTCGTGAAAGGCGCTATAGAAATGCAAGTCTTTCTTTTATAAATGTCAAATAATCAGCTTTGTTTAAAACACATTGTTGTAGATTTTCTTCTTTCCCACCTGTGTGTTTAGCATCACCTGGCTGGAGCTCAGAAAGGACAATCTGGGGGAGGATTGTACGGCGGGAACAGAACTTCAGCCTGGACACAGTCCTTCAGGGCCACACTGAGAGGGGCAAACGGCACTTTGGCCTTTCTCATCTCTCTTCACTGACAGCAAAGTCCCCTTGTGAGTTAATCTTGAGGCCTGTAAGAAATGTGTCCCAGCCGCTCTCTTCCATGGTTCAGAGCTCCTATACACGGAACAGAAGGCCCCTTTACAACTGTGTTTAGAGTCAGGAAGAACAACGGTGAATGCTGGAAACGTGCTGTCAAATCAGAGATTGCTGTCAAACTGCGATCTGCTCCTGACTGAAAGTGACACGGCAGGTTTAAGTTTCTAGTCTAAAAATCACAGGTAATTATTCCACGAAGATTTAACATGTTTGTGTGACAGTCCTGAGTCTACCATTTTAAGGCAGTCATTAACCCGTTTAATGTAAACCCGTTTAAAATAAATTGGTTAAAGCTTACATTAAAATAGCAGACGGAGGAGTTCACAGGAGCCTGTTAACTGCTGGTACAATTATACAACAGACATTTGATCTCCAGATAAAGAAGGACCTGCAGTGTGTTTCCAGGAATTCCCTGTTTTATTGATGTGTGTGTTAGACACCAGGATAACTAAAAATACATGACCAGAACATCCACGGGGGTGCGATCCCGACAGTTGCTCTGGGATCACTCCCGCTGTGGAACTCCACCACTGACCCTGCTGAAGGTTGTAGGCTCAGGGAGTGGGGCCTCCAGGAGTGGACGGTAAGAAAGCTGGGCTTTATTAGAAGATCAGATTTAATATGAAATAGAGTCATAAAAGTAAAGTCTTCCTAGTTTTATGTACATGTATGCTTAATATGAGTAAACTTTGTATTAAATACCCGTGTCTAGTGAACTATTAGCTTGTAATCACCTCAGACAGAACAGGCTCTAATTATCCCTTTTAAGCTGAAACAGACCTCGTGTGAACAGAACCAGCAGAGCTGAGAACTCTGCCTGTGTGGACTGAGCCGAACTGTGAAGGCCATTTGTTTCTTGAAATGCCCCAGTAAAAGAAAACTCTGACATTGTTCTGACTCGCAGATTCCTCGTAGCTCCAATGAACAGGAAGCGGTTACTCGATGAACCCTAAACAGCCATCCAATGGAATGCTTTGTTTGATAAATGTCTTTCAGCTCAATGGTTTGATTGGCCGAGGTAACCAGGGTCACATGGGCTGTACCTGATTGGGCTTTAAATACAGGAACAGTTTGCAGCTCAGGTCAGAGAGCACCCCGGGAAGAAGAAAGCTGATGGCTACAGCCAAGGTGGAACATCCTTCGGGCTGTCCCTGGAGAGGGAGCACACGGTGTCCGCCGGGACGCTGGAGGCCTTCCGTGACCGGTGGGCACCGGAGGGACTGGAGTCAATTGTCAACATCAGCAACAGTATTCGGATCTGATTTAATTATAATTTGGAGTTGATTGTTTGTGCCCCTTTAAAAAGGGGGCCCTCTCGGTAATGTGACATCGATTGATGACAATGTCATTCTAATTGGCATTTTAAAAGAGTCGAACATCCTTTCGTGCCTCTCAGGCTTGGCAATTATCAAAGTCTGAGTTCATGGATACAGCTTGTTAGATTATGAGTCTTACTATATAACTATAATATTATAAATATTACAATAAATATTCCATTGTACAATCTCCCATTTAAATATTTAGCACTCATTTAGTATAGGAGTTGTATTACTGTAGAATCTACATATTAAAAATAAAGCCTGTGCTCAGGGGATTAAGGTGTGTGGAGTATTCCATTGGAGATCTCGAACTCAACTAGGAATAGTGTAAAAGCTCATCAGGATTGTGAACAACTTCAGTCTGACATACACTGGAGATTGGTGTCAGTGACTGTGGGGTTGGTTTATAACAGACAGGAGGAGATTGGTGTCAGTGACTGGGGCTGGTTTATATCAGACAGGAGGAGATTGGTGTCTGTGACTGTGGGGCTGGTTTATATCAGACAGGAGGAGATTGGTGTCTGACTGTGGGGCTGGTTTATATCAGACAGGAGGAGATTGGTGTCAGTGACTGTGGGGTTGGTTTATATCAGACAGGAGGAGATTGGTGTCAGTGACTGTGGGGCTGGTTTATATCAGACAGGAGGAGATTGGTGTCAGTGACTGTGGGGCTGGTTTATATCAGACAGGAGGAGATTGGTGTCAGTGACTGTGGGGTTAAGAACATAAGAAATAGGAGCAGGAGTGGGCCATTGGGTCCCTCAAGCCTTCAATAAGATCATGGCTAATCATCGACCTCAACTCATGCTTGACTAATCTGGAATTTTTTGCGGATGTAACTGGTAGAATAGATAAGGGAGAACCAGTGGATGTGGTGTATTTGGACTTTCAGAAAGCTTTCGATAAGGTCCCGCATAAGAGATTAGCGTGTAAAGTTAAGGCACATGGGATTGGGGGCAAGGTACTGACTTGGATAGAGAACTGGTTAGCAGACAGGAAGCAAAGAGTTGGAATAAACGGGTCTTTTTCCGAGTGGCAGGCAGTGACTAGTGGAGTACCGCAGGGATTGGTCCTAGGACCTCAGCTCGTCACAATATATATTAATGATCTAGACGAGGGAACTAGATATAATATCTCCAAGTTTGCAGATGACACAAAGCTGGGTAGGCGTGTGTGCTGTGAGGAGGATGGCAAAAACAGGAAGGCAGATTATTATCTGAACTGCAATAGATTGGGTAAGGGAAAGTGCAATGAGACCCGGGTGTCCTTGTTGCACCAGTCGCTGAAGGTAAACATGCAGGTGCAGCAGGCGGTTAAGAAGGCAAATGGTATGTTGGCCTTCGTAGTGAGAGCGTTTGAGTACAGGAACAAGGATGTCTTGCTGCAGTTGTACAGGGCCTTGGTGAGATGACACCTTGAGTATTGTGTGCAGTTTTGGTCGCCTTATCTGAGGAAGGATGTTCTTGCCATGGAGGGAGTGCAGCGAAGATTCACCAGACTGATACCTGGGATGGCAGGAATGAAGTATGAGGAGAGATTGGGTCGATTGGGCTTTTACTCGCTGGAGTTTAGAAGAATGAGAGGGGATCTCATTGAAACTTATAAAATTCTAACAGGACTCGACAGACTAGATGCAGGAAGTATGTTCCCGATGGCAGGGGAGTCCAGAACCAAGGGTCACAGTCTAAGGATAAGGGGAAGTCATTTAGGACAGAAATGAGGAGGAATTTCTTCACTCAGAGAGTGGTGAACCTGTGGAATTCTCTACTGTAGTTTATGTAACCTGTACCACCTTAAGCGGATACCTTAAGGTGATGGACTACTTTTGATGGCTCCTGTACATTGTAGTACCGGTGGTGACCACACCGGTATATAAACCCTGCGGAGCAAAGTGTATCCCAGTTCAGCCCTGACCCTCAATCACTAAAGACCTGTTTACTTACTTCTGTAGTCTGTGTCCTGTTATTCAGTATAACTGCAATTGAAAACACAGACTCAACAGTGGCGACGAGTCTGATCTTACCTTGCGGCAGTTTTGCATCAAAGGAAGCTTCATCCTCAGACACGGACGTCGAAAAAGGGCATCCGCCCTCAACATCCTGCATCGCACGGGAGGCCATCGGAAACCCGGGTTGGTTTGCTGACCACGAAGACAAGCATCAGTGAGCATCCCTTTTACGACAGCGGCGGGTAAGCCCGATCGAGCGGCACGGGGGGGAAAGTCGGCCGAATTGTCAGTGGGAGAAGGGGAGGGAAAATGACGAAAAGGGCAGAGAACACAACCGCAGCCGGTGTCAGGGGCCGGACTGCAATCGGGCAGAGACGCGCAGCAGCCAGAAAAGCGTTTATGGCCACAAGGACTGCGGGAGCGGCAGGGGAACAAGAGCAGCAACGCCGGGGAAAATAAAGGACCGCTGGGAGGCGTGGACGGCAACAGCACGGGAATCGCCATTTTGAGTCGGCGGGGGAAGAAGACAAGCGCGGGAAAAACCGCCATTTTGAAAAAAAATTAAAATAATAATAATAATATCCAAAGGGGAAGGAGAAACTCAGCAAGGATGCCAAAAATGGGTAACATCACTGCTTTTGATAATGATGTGGAAGATTGGGCCACTTATGTGGAACGCATCGAAGTTTACTGTACAACGAATGAGGTACTGGATGATAAGAAAGCACTAACCCTATTAAACTCAATGGGTGCGAAGATGTACGGGTTATTAAGGAACCTTGTAACACCAGACAAACTGGTAGGGAAGAGTTTCGCGGATATTGTTACTATCCTGCAGGAGCATTTAAACCCCACGCGCTGCTGATAGTGGAACGATTTAAATTCTACAAAAGAATTCAACTTAAAGAAGAAAGCAACGCTGAATTCCTAACAGAACTGCGCAAGTTATCAAAGTACTGCCAGTTCGGAACAGGACTAGCAGACGCACTGAGAGATAAGTTTGTGTGTGGGCTCCTAAGGGAAGGAACCCAGAAGCGACTGCTAGAGGAAAAGGACCTTACGCTGGACAAAGCTTTCAGCATTGCAGCATCCCACGAGGCAGCAGCACGAGGCACTGCAGAGATACAGCAAAGGCCATTGGAATTCAGCACCAATGAAATGGCATTGGGCACAGTAAAGTGCTATCGTTGTGGAAGGGCAACGCATGACCAGAACCAGTGCTGGTTCAAAGATAAAGAATGCAGGCAATGTGGCAAACTTGGTCACATAGCGAGAGTATGCCGGTCAGGAAAGAAGACCAGCAGCAAAAAGTCACCGCAGGAGAAGTACAAAAAAATACACAAGGTGACAGAGAACAGTTCGGATGAACAGAAGACGGATTCAGACTCCAGCAGTAAGCAACTGGGTTGTCTGAAAATACATAATGTGGGTAACACAGCAGACCACCAAACTATCTGGGTCACGCTTCAGATAGCAGGAGTCCAAGTGAAGATAGAATTGGACACTGGGTCGGCATTAACGGTCATGAATAAGCAAGATTACAAAAGGTTATTCTCGCACATTCCCCTGAGGGATACAGAGATTGTATTGAAAACATACACGGGGCAAATAGTATACCCCAAAGGAAAGATAAAAGTAAACATGGTCTACAATGGTAAAGAAAGTCAGAAAATGGACTTGTATGTGTTACCTGATGGAGGTCTGCCACTACTGGGACGGGAATGGATCCGGAGAATAAATGTGGACTGGCATTCCATACAAGCACTGACTGTAGATGCCTGTAAGGAGGACGACGTCAAACCTAAACGACTGTCCAAAATCTTAGACGATGCTAAGGAGGTGTTCCAACAGGGACTTGGAACACTGAAAGGAATTACGGCAACCATCAAGGTTGAAGAACATGCAATCCCAAAATTTTTCAAAGCCAGACCGGTGCCTTATGCGATACGACCTGCTGTAGAAGCAGAGCTGAAAGGGCTAGAACATTCAGGGGTACTGTCCAAAGTGGACTGGAGCGAATGGGCTACACCCATTGTTCCTGTCATGAAGCTTTCATTGAGCAACAAGCCGGGGGAACCTGGGAAGGTTCGCATCTGTGGCGATTTCAAGATCACTGTTAATCCGGTTCTTCACACGGTGCAATATCCGCTTCCGCAGATTGAAGATATCTTCGCTTCGCTGTCTGGCGGGAAACACTTCACTAAGATAGACCTGGCGCAGGCGTACCTACAGATGGAAGTTGATGAAGCATCACGTCAGTATCTCACGATCAACACGCATAAGGGCTTATATCGGTATAATAGACTGGTTTTTGGAGTGGCATCGGCTCCAGCGATTTGGCAAAGGGCCATGGAGCAGGTATTGCAGGGAATTCCAGGCACACAATGCTACCTGGATGACATCCTGATTACAGGAGATAACGATAACGATCACCTCGCGAATTTGGAGCAGGTGCTCATCGGATTGAAAGAATATGGGCTCAGAGTTAATCGCCAGAAATGCGAGTTCTTTCAAAAGCGAATCTTGTACTGCGGCCACATCATTGACCGGGAGGGGCTCCATAAGTCACCTGACAAGATTGAAGCTGTTGTAAAAGCTCCTGCACCAGAAAATGTATCCCAGTTGAGGTCGTTCCTCGGGTTGGTTAGCTATTACCATAAGTTTCTTCCAAATTTATCCACGGTGTTACACCCGCTAAACACTCTTTTGCAAATGGGAATACCATGGAAGTGGAGCGATGATTGTAAGCGGGCTTTTCAAAAGAGCAAAGCACTGATCACCTCGAAGGAAGTGTTGGCTCACTTTAACCCAACGCTGTCTATTCGCTTAGCTTGTGATGCTTCTCCATATGGTATCGGGGCAGTGCTCTCACATGGGTTTCCAGATAGCTCGGAAAGGCCAGTCGCTTTCGCATCCAGATCATTGACCTCCGCTGAGCACAACTATGCTCAGATAGATAGGGAGGCTCTCAGCCTCGTGTGGGGAGTTAAGAAATTTAACCATTACCTGCAAGGCTAGAAGTTTACGCTGCTGACAGATCACCAGCCGTTGGTTTCCATTTTCAACCCTAAGAAGGGTGTTCCGGTAATGACGGCGCAGAGGCTTCAGAGATGGTCCCTTTTCCTAGGGGCACATCAATATGATATTGAATTCAAAGGTACAAAGCAACATGGTAATGCTGATGGGCTGTCGTGCCTGCCACTACCTACAGCAGAAGAGGCACCGGCAGTTGACCCTGTAGAGATATTTCACTCGACCATCATCGAATGCTTACCAGTCACCAATGCGGGTATTGAGAGAGAGACCCGAAATAACCCGACACTGTCTCGGGTCTACGACTTGACGGTGAAGGGATGGCCAGCACATGGCGAACCACTGTTGCCAGCATTCTCAGCCAGACGAGAACAGCTGTCCGTATGTCAAGGAACATTGATGTATGGAACAAGGGTGATTATTCCTCCGAAATTAAGAGAGAGAGTTCTGATAGAATTGCACGAAGGTCATCTGGAGGGAATCAAGATGAAAAGCCTTGCTAGGGCTTATGTGTGGTGGCCAGGTATCGACAAACAAATAGAGGATCTGACTAAAAGCTGCTCAGGGTGCCAAAAAGTTCAAAATGCACCTCCAATTGCACCACTGCATCCGTGGGAATGGCCTTCAGCCCCATGGCAACGTGTGCATATCGACTTTGCAGGTCCATTCATGGATTCCATGTTTTTGACAGCAGTAGACGCACATTCTAAATGGCCCGAAGTGATTAAGATGTCGACCACTACCTCTGAGAAGACGATCGCAGTTCTAAGAACCATATTTGCAAGGAATGGGTTGCCGGAGCAAATATGTTCAGACAACGGACCACAGTTTGTGTCAGAAGAATTCCAGAAATTCATGAAAAAGAATGGGGTGAAACACTACACATCTGCCCCATATCATCCGGCTACAAATGGGTTGGCCAAGAGATTTGTACAAACGTTCAAAAAGACGATAAAGGCCATGAGTGAAGACCATATTCCACTACAACACAAGGTGGACAATTTCCTGATGGCGTATCGAAACGCCACGCATTCAGTGACAAATCAAAGCCCTGCCATAATGTTCTATAACAGAAGGTTGCAGTCCCGGTTGGATTTGTTAAAACCCAATGTGCGAAGGGAAGTCGAAAACAAGCAATTCCAGCATGTAAATAACAAGGCCACTCGTAGTTTCAAAATAGGACAACCAGTGTTGGCCAGGGACTATAGGGATGATAAATGGCAACCTGGAACAATTCGTGCACGACAAGGACCCTTGATGTACACGGTAGACGTTGGAGAGAACGTAATACGACATCATGCTGACCAACTTGTGGAATCGAGAACAAGGGTTGACCCCATGTCTACAGCAGAGACACCAGTTGAAGAACTTATTGAGCCTGTAGCATCTACCTCAGACTCGAACTTACCTGATGATGTTCAATCCATAGGAGATCAAGTGGATGAGTCACCCCAGCAACGAGAACCAGAGACCCCTGAAAGGCGTTATCCAGCCCGGATCAGGAGGCCTCCTCAGAGACTGAATCTTTGAACAGTTTTGTGTGTAAATTGTATATATGTTATCCATGTAATGTTTAATTTGGGGTGTACACTGTTAAGCTAAAAGGGGAGGAATTGTAGTGTATGTAACCTGTACCACCTTAAGAGGGTACCTTAAGGTGATGGACTACTTTTGATGGCTCCTGTACATTGTAGTACCGGTGGTGACCACACCGGTATATAAACCCTGCGGAGCAAAGTGTATCCCAGTTCAGCCCTGAGCCTCAATCACTAAGAGTCTTCAGTGCATTTCTGGCTGTGCAGCTGCCTCAGTCAGCAGGAGGAGAAGGAGCAGCCAAACCAAGAGAGTGGAGAGTGGAAAGTGGTGGTCTCCTGACCAGGAAGAGGAGGAGAATGATAGACCACCACCTCCACCTCCTCCACCATCATCACAGCAACTGAGGTGCCTGGAGAGATAGGACAGAGGAGGAGAAGGAGAAAGGAGGCCAGCAACAACACCAACCAGGGGAGAGGCCTTTCCATTACTGCGTCCCCAAATTGGCCTGCACTTCAGGAGAGGGAGAGAGGGGAGAGAAACAACCAACAACCGCCAACTGTTTGGAAGGAGGGAAGAACAAAATCATCTCTTCTGAACATCTACAGGTGGGTGCTTTTTGGGGCACTCTCCCAAAGACTTTGTATTTTAGGTGGGGGGAGAAAAGAAGAAACAAGGCCGGATCATCAAGGGGTGTAGTGTGTGTGTGTGTGGCTCTTGTTAAATGCTATGCCACGCACACCACTAATAAGCACCCTTTCTATTGCCTGGCCTGGGAGAGCTGGAGCTGCCTAGGTGAAGTCTTTAATTCCATTAATTGCATCGTTAAGACCTGCTGCAGGACTGAGCCTGGGCATCTACAGCTTTCCCAGGTGAAGACATCTTCTCCCCCTGCCAGAAGACCACCACCACCAAAGACTTTTAAATCCCATTGGAGAGTGCACCCCTGCCAACACCCACCCACCATCCTGAGTGGCAACACTGCCCTTGCGGCCTCCCTCCTTCCCACCACCCTCTCTCTCTCTCTTTGTCTCTCTCTGCCTATTTCTCTGAGGCACCTCATTTTCATCTCTTTTTATTAATTGCCTATTGAGCAGAGGGGAGAAGGCCCCGCTCCCAATTTCAATCAATAAGGGGGAGAGGTGTGCCTTCAATTTAAACAGCTCCCTCTGCTCAATAGAGGACCAAAAAAATACCTGAGGCCATTAAAACCTTCAGGCCTGTGACTTGGGGTGAGTGTAGCCCTTATAAAAGCACCCCAGAATGGCGACTGCATCTTCGCCAGTGGCGGGGCAAGCCAGGACTTATGCGGGAGTGGCAGCCACAGCCACAGCTGCTCCCACTGCTTCTGCTGCCCCGTCACCATTCAGATTAATAACAAAAAAGCTTGGGGTGAAGAGCTACACTCACCCCACTATGACCATTGAGGCCTGCGTTAAAGCCATGGCTGGGGTTGTCGGCCCCTCAGCCATCGTCGTGGCCTCAAAAATGTACGGGAAGGCTGTGTTCTTCCTGGGGTCGGAGCGGGCGGTGTCCCTGGCCATCGCCAAGGGGCTCACCGTGGGCGGGACCTTTCTGCCGGTGGATCCTCTCGAGGCCACCGCGCAGAGGATTGTCATTTCCAACGTCCCGCCCTATGTTCCTGGTGAGCTCCTCCTTCCCCATTTACGTCAACTTGGGGAGGTGAGGTCGGGGATCACACCCATCCCGCTCGGCTTCCGGGAGGCCAGCCTTCGCCACGTCTTCTCCTTCCAGCGCCAGCTGTTTATCCAGCAGGCGCTGGAGGAGGACACTGACGGGACGTTCGTCATCCTCCACGAGGGGACCGCCTATCGCGTCTTTTGGACGTCGGACGGTGTGCGGTGCCATGCCTGCAAGGAGGTGGGGCACATTAGGAAAAACTGCCCCGCCTCCAAGGCCGCCGGATCATCTCGTGCGGCCGAGGCTGGCGCCGCCGCCGCTCCTCCCCCCGGATCTGTCCGCGCGTCGAGAACGTCTGATGCGCGGTTGACGTCGGGGGCCGATGCCACCAAGGCCTCCGGCGGGGGGGAGGGAGCGTGTCCGGCCGGAAAGAAGGCGGGGGGAAAAAATAAACACCTTAGAGCAGGTTCCCCCCGTGGATGGCCAGCCCTTGCCCCTTGAGCCCCTTACACTCGCGCTCCTCGCGGAGTTAATCGGGGCAGACGTGAGCGGGAGGGGCCTCATGCCCGAGCCTGTGGCCGCAACCGCCGCAGCGGTAACGCTGATACCTGCGGCCGGGCTTGGGCCCGAGGAACCCGACAAACCTGCTCTGCTGGAGGGAGCTGAGGAGGACGCCTTTGCAGACATGGAGCTCTCCCTCGCTCCCTCCATGCTAAAAAGGCGTGACCCCCTGGAAGAGGAGGAGGACCGGGAGGAGGAAGGTCCCTCCAAGCAGGGGGAGTCATCGCCCGCCACGGGTACTGCGCCCCCCCCCCCCCGCTGTCGTCATCACCAGCGATCGGCAGGGGTCGCCTGTCCCTCGGGAGGCTGAGGCAGATGTGTCTGTCCGGCGCGTGCATCCTGGGGATGGGGACGAGACCCTGCCCGTGGGGGGGGGTCGCGGAACAACCTGCGGCGGAAAATGAAATTGACATTCTATCGGTGCCGTTACCCCTCGCCGGGTCGGGCGGCCTGGGGTCTGGGTCGGGCGAGCTCGTGGTTAATGAGCTCGCCCAATGTGACCCGAACATCTCCCAGGGGCTGCTTGACCTGGTAGAGGTTTTTATTCAAAACACCCCTTCCGCTGGGTCGGAGGTTGGTGGCGGGGAGGAGGATGGCCCCCTGGCTGCGTCTCTGGTGCCGGACGTACTGGAGGAGCTGGGAATTGTTCTCTCCCCGGTTTCTCTGGTCGTTCCGGCGTCTGGGGCGGAGGGGAGCTCTGAACCGCCGCCGTCTTCTGGCCCAGCACCCCTAGAGGAGCCCAGGGAGGAATCCTCTGCCGCCGATCCTGGGGGTGGGATCCGGGCGGAGGTGGGGCTGGCTGGTGCGGCCGAGCCGTTCGCTGCGCACTGCGCGGCGGACGGGCCAGCCGCTGGTGACGACCCCCTGGAGGAGGATGGGGACTCGGTGATGGGCACGGAGGTCGATTCGGACTCCAGCGCCGACGAGGCGATGGATGACCGCGTGCCCCTTGCCGAGTCTCCCCTCATTCCCGTAAGGGAACTCTGGGATTTTATGGCCACGTGCCTGGGTCGGCGCAATAAGGTCCGGCTGGCCCTCGACAGGTGGTCGGAGCTGGCGCTGCTCATCGTATCCGTCCGCACCGCCATTAAGATCATGGGCGCGGACGAAGGTGTGAACCCGCTCGAGCTGCGTTGGCTCAGAACGTTTCTCACTGGGCTGCTGAGGAAGTGGCGGCTGACCAGCGGCTGCGCTTCCTCCCCCCGTTAGGTGTAGGTAGAGGTTGCACTATGCTTCTGACATGAAGATAACCATAGCCAGCCTCAACATCAACGGCAGCAGGGAGGCGCGCCGCAGATTCAATAACTTCTCGGTCCTTCGGGACGGGAAGTATGCGGTGTGCTTCCTGCAAGAAACCCACACCGTTCCGGGAGATGAAGCCACATGGCTCCTGGAGTGGCAAGGAGGGGTCAGCATGAGTCACCTCTCCAACAATTCCAGCGGGGTGGCTATCTTGCTGGCCCCGCATTTTCAGCCGGAGATCTTGGGGGTCAAGGAGCACGTGCCGGGCTGCTTGCTCCAGGTCACTGTTCGCCTGGGGGGCGTGCCGCTCCATCTAGTGAACGTGTACACCCCTCAGGCCGGTGCGCAGCAAGTGTGCTTCTTTCAAGAAGTGTCCGCTCTTCTGGGCTCCATCAACGTGGGCGAGTGCGTCATCCTCGGGGGGGATTTTAACTGCACCCTCGAGGCGAGGGACCGTCCGGGTCACCCGCGATGCCCGGCGGTGATGGAGAAGTTGAGGGACCTGGTCGGGTCCTTCGACTTGGTGGACGTCTGGCGAAATCTTTATCCCGACTCCAGCGCCTTCACTAGCATGAGGTCTGGAGGAGAAGGGTCCAGAATCAACCGCCTCTACATTTCCCGGGCGTACGTCTCCTGTGTTCCAGCGGCTTCCATGCGGCTGGTGCTGTGCACGGACCACCACCTGGTGTGGGCGGAGCTCGTTCCGCTGCGCACGCGGGGGGTGTCCGCGTACTGGCACTTTAACAACCTGCTGCTGGAGGACGCATGGTTCCGGGATTCATTTCATCGGTTCTGGGCCGACTGGAGAAGGAAGCAGGGGGGCTTCCCCTCCTTGAGGCTGTGGTGGGACGTGGACAAGGCTCACGTCCATCTCTTCTGTCAGGAGTACGTGAAGGGGTCGACCAAGAGGCGGGAGGCCCGGGTCGGGCGGTTGGAGAAGGAGGTGCTCGACCTGGAGTCCCGTCTCGGTCAAGTCGTCGGGGACCCGGCCCTGCGGAAGGTGTACGAAGAGAAAAAGGGCGCGCTGAAGGACCTGCAGCTCGTCGGGTCCCGAGGCGCGTACGTGAGGTCGCGGATCCAGCTCCTGCGGGACCTGGACCGTGGCTCCCCTTCTACTCGCTGGAAAAAAGACAGGGGGTCCGTAAGCAGCTCTTGGGGCTGCTGGCCGACAACGGATCTCTGGTCTCGGATCCGGAGGGAATCAGCGTGGAGACCCGCGCCTACTACGAGGCTCTGTTCTCTCTGGATCCGTCCAGCGAGGATGCGCGCAGACTTTTGTGGGAGGACCTGCCGAAGGTCAGTCCGGAGGGCGCCGAAAAATTGGACGCTCCGTTAAGCCTGGCGGAGCTGACCGGCGCCCTCCACCAGCTCTCTAGGGGAAAGGCTGGACGGGCTGACCGTGGAGTTCCACAGGACGTTCTGGGACATCTTGGGGGGCGACTACGCGCGGGTCCTGGGGGAAAGTTTGGCGACCGGGGAGGTGCCCCTCTCTTGGCGCAGTGCGGTCATTGTCCTGCTGCCTAAGAAGGGCGATCTCCACCTCCTTAAGAACTGGCACCCGGTCTCCCTCCTCAGCACGGACTATAAAATCTTTGCCAGGGCCATGTCTGCTCGCCTTGGCACTGTGCTGGCCCACATGATCCACCCCGACCAGTCCTACACGGTCCCGGGCCGGACCATCCACGATAACATCCATCTGGTCTGGGACCTGGTCCACCACTCCCAGAGGGCTGGTCTGTCGGTCGCCTTCCTCTCCCTGGATCAGGAGAAGGCGTTCGACAGGGTGGATCACGAGTATCTCTTCGGGACTCTGCACGCATTCGGGTTCGGGACGCATTTCGTCGCCCGGATCCGACTTCTGTATGCCGCCGCAGAGTGTCTGATTAAAGTTAACGGGTCCTTGACGGCGCCCCTTCGCTTCGGGAGTGGGGTGCGTTAGGGATGCCCCATGTCTGGTCAGTTATACGCCATTTGCGTGGAGCCATTCCTGCGCCTCTTGCGGAAGAGGTTGACGGGACTGGCTTTGCAACGGCCAGGCGTGGATGTGGTCCTCTCGGCTTACGCCGATGATGTGCTCCTCACGGTCACGGATCCCGCTGACTTGCGGAGGATGCGGGAATGCCAGCAGATTTACTCGGACGCATCCTCTGCCAAGGTCAACTGGGAGAAATGTTCCGGACTCCTGGTGGGTCAGTGGCGGGTGGACTCCCTGCCGGAGGAGTTCAGGCCTTTCGCCTGGAGCACCACGCACCTCCTCTATTTGGGAGTCTACCTTAGCCCTGCCGAGGACGCCTGGCCGGCGAACTGGCAAGAGCTGGAGGCCAAAGTCACCGCTCGCCTAGGACGCTGGACAGGACTGCTCCGAGTGTTGTCCTACAGGGGTCGAGCGCTGGTCATAAACCAGCTGGTGGCCGCCATGTTGTGGTACCGGTTGGTCACTTTGATCCCTCCCCCTGCGTTTGTCGCCAAGATGCAGAAGAAGCTCATCGACTTCTTCTGGGACAAAAGGAAGCACTGGGTCTCTGCCGCGGTTCTGTGTCTCCCACTTAGGGAGGGCGGTCAGGCGCTGGTGTGCCTTCGCACCCAGGCTGCGACTCTCCGTCTTCAGACACTGCAGAGATACCTGTACGTCGAGAATCCTCTGAGATGGTGTGCGCTGGCGACGTTTTTCTTCCGCCAGCTGCACGGCCTCAATTACGACACGCAGCTCCTGTTTGTGAAAGTGGGCGTCAGGCGTGCCGACCTGCGGGAGCTGCCTGTCTTCTACCAGGAACTACTATGGGTTTGGAACTACGTCGCTTCCGGGCGGAGCTCTCCCCCATCAGGAGCGGCGGCTCTCCTTTGGGAGCCGCTGCTCAGGAATCCGCACCTCCATGAACGCGGGTTCGGGCGGCTGGCGGAGGGCTGGGCTGTGCCTGGCGGGGTGACCAGAGTCGGGGACCTGCTCGATGGCGGAGGAGCGGGCTGGATGACGCCGGAGGAGCTGGCGTGGCACCTGTCCTGGGCCAACATCCGGCTCGCGGCCGAAGCCATCGAATCGGTGAAAGCGGCACTGGGCCCTGACTCCACTAGGTGTATCGAGGTGGCTCAAGCACGTGGGGTGATCCCGTCCGAGCTTACCCCCGTCCGGACGGAATTCCTCAACGGCGCCCGGCCCCGAAACTCCCCTCGGGAGCTGGTGCCTCACAACTTGAGCCGTCTCGAGGAAATACCCTCCGTGCCTTTTCATTCCGCGCGGAGGGGTTTCCTGTACGGGCTGCTCCTGCACACTCTCCACTTTGCCATCTTCGTCTACCATCCGGACACGCCTTGGTGTGGCGTCTTGCCGACTGGCGGTGGCGGAGGTCCCCAATGGAGGGCTCTCTACGCGGGAGTCCTCCCTTGTTCCATCGGGGACTTGGCCTGGAGGGTGTTGCACGGAGCGGTCCCGTGCAATAAGGTTTTAAGTAGGTTCACGGACTCCCAGGCCGCCTGCATTTTTTGCGGCCTGGAGGAGTCCGTGTTTCACGTTTATATGGAGTGTGAGAGGTTGCAGCCCCTCTTTCACTACTTGAAGGGGCTGCTCCTCGATTTTTGGTTGCACTTCAGTCCCACGCTCTTGATCTATGGTCACCCGGTGTGGAGGGGAGCGGACAGGCTGGGGGACCTCCTTGTGGGCCTGCTCCTGGGCCTGGCTAAAAGAGCAATCAATTGGTCCAGGCAGCGGGCGGTCGAGGGGGTCGTCCAGCCGGATTGCCTGCCTCTCTTCCGCAGCCATGTTCGCGCCCGGGTGGCCCTGGAGATGGAGCACGCAGTGTCCGCCGGTGCGCTTGAGTGTTTCCGCGACCGGTGGGCGCCGCGGGGACTGGAGCGCATCATCAACCCGGAAAACCAAATTTTAATTTGATTTGTTAAGATTTAGTTGAACTTTTGTTTATTTACAGTCCAATTGGGTTTTTTGGGTTCAAACAAAAAGAGGACCCTCAATCACTAAAGACCTGTTTACTTACTTCTGTAGTCTGTGTCCTGTTATTCAGTATAACTGCAATTGAAAACACAGACTCAACATCTACCACAGAAGGCAGTTCATTAAATATATTCAAGAAGGTGTTAGATATATTGCTAAAGGCTAAAGGGATCAAGGGATATGGAGAGAAGGCAGGGACAGGGTACTGAGTTTGGATGATCAGCCATGATCTCATTGAATGGCGGAGCAGGCTCGAAGGGCCGAATGGCCTACTCCTGCTCCTATCTTCCATGTTTCTAATTCCACTTTCCCGCCCAATCTCCATATCCCTTGATTCCCCTAGAGTCCAAAAATCTATCGATCTCAGTCTTGAATATACTCAAAGACTCAGCATTCACAGCCCTCTGGGGCAGAGAATTCCAAAGATTCATAACCCTCTGAGTGAAGAAATTCCTCCACATCTCAGTCTCAAATGGCCTACCCTTTATACTGAGACTATGACTCCTAGTTCTAGACAGACCAGCCAGGGGAAACAACCTCTCAGCATCTACCCTGTCAATCCCCATCAGAATCTTGTATGTTTCAATGAGATCACCTCTCATTCTTCTAAACTCCAGTGAGTATATTACACAGGAGATTAGTGTCAATGCAGTGAAGGTTTATCCCTGTGAAAATTCTGCTGGATAATCAGGAATGTGGGTACTGGGGATCTCCTGTGTAAATAATTGCAGGATCACAGAGGGATCTTTACTCGGACTGTAACCCATGCTGTACCTGCCCTGGGAGTGTTTGATGGGACAGTGTAGAGGGAGCTTTACTCTGTATCTAACCCGTGCTATACCTACCCCGGGAGTGATTGATGGGACAGTGAAGAGGGAGCTTTACTCTGTATCTAACCCGTGCTGTACTTGCCCTGGGAGTGTTTGATGGGACAGTGAAGAGGGAGCTTTACTCTGTATCTAACCCGTGCTGTACCTGCCCTGGGAGTGTTTGAACCTGCAAGTTAATAAGACGAGGCATTAGCTAGAATCTTACACCCTAAGTCTCTCTGCTCCTCCACTCCTTTCAAAGTTTTACCATTTCATGTACATTTCCTATGTTCTTCTTCCTCCTAAATCTATTACCTCAGACATCTCCAGTCTGAAGAACATCCATTAACCACTACTCTCTGTTTTCTGCCCTTTACCCAACTTCCTATCCACGCTGCCCCACTCCCTTTAATACTGTGAGCCTTAATTTGATCAACAAGCCTCCTGTCCTGCACCTTATCAAACACCTTATCAGACATCCATTTACACAACACCCACTGCATTTCCTTCCTCACTGCACTGAGTGCAGCCCCAGGCCCAATTATAAAAACAGTGAACATTATCCACCCGCCTGTTCCCTCAGCAAAGGGGCCCCGCCCAAACTCCGGGACAGACAGGAAGTCAGGGAGCGTCTGTAAATGGAGGAGAACTGGAGACTGGTCAGGGAGCATCTGTAAATGGAGGAGAAATGGAGACTGGTCAGGGAGCGTCTGTAAATGGAGGAGAAATGGTGACTGGTCAGGGAGTGTCTGTACATGGAGGAGAAATGGTGACTGGTCAGGGAGCGTCTGTAAATGGAGGAGAAATGGAGACTGGTCAGGGAGCGTCTGAAATGGAGGAGAAATGGAGACTGGTCAGGGAGCGTCTGTCAATGGAGGAGAAATGGTGACTGGTCAGGGAGCGTCTGTAAATGGAGGAGAAATGGAGACTGGTCAGGGAGCATCTGTAAATGGAGGAGAAATGGTGACTGGTCAGGGAGCGTCTGTAAATGGAGGAGAAATGGGAACTGGTCAGGGAGCATCTGTAAATGGAGGAGAAATGGTGACTGGTCAGGGAGCGTCTGTAAATGGAGGAGAAATGGTGACTGGTCAGGGAGCATCTGTAAATGGAGGAGAAATGGGAACTGGTCAGGGAGCATCTGTAAATGGAGGAGAAATGGTGACTGGTCAGGGAGCGTCTGTAAATGGAGGAGAAATGGTGACTGGTCAGGGAGCGTCTGTAAATGAAGGAGAAATGGTGACTGGTCAGTGGCCTTCATTCCCCTTATTGGACACAAGGCTCTTTGTCTCACAAGACACTGGCTCAGATTTTAACAATTGGTTTACAGGGAATAGTGAATTGAAAATTGCAAAACTGAGATTGTTAGAATTACACAGGATTACACAGGATATACGGCACAGAAACAGGCCATTCGGCCCAACCAGTCCATGCCGGCTTTTATGCTCCACACGAGCCTCCTCCCGTCTTTCCTCATCTAAATCTGTCAGCATAACCCTCGATTCCCTTCTCCCTCATCTGCTTGTCCAGCCTCCCCTTAAATGCATCGATACTGTTCGCTTCAACCACTCCCTGTGGTAGTGAGTTCCACATTCTCACCACTCTCTGGGTAAAGAAGTTTCTGCTGAATTCCCTGTTGGATTTCTTGGTGTCTATCTTATATTGATGGCCTCGAGTTATGCTCTTCCCCACAAGTGGAATCATTCTCTCTGTATCCACTCTACCTTCCATTCCACTAGGACCTTTCCAGAATCTAGTGAATTTTGGAAGATCACGACCAATGCATCCACTATCTCCACAGCCACCTCTTTAAGAACCCTCGGATGTAGGCCTTCAGGTCCAGGGGATTTGTCGGCTTTTAGTCCCATTACTTTCTCAAGTACTTTTTCATGACTGATATTAATTACTTTAAGTTTCTCACTCTCATTAGCCCCTTGGTTCCCCACTATTTTTGGTATCTCAACTTTCTACAGTGTAGCTCACGAATGGTCGGGACCTCTCGCCCTGACCGAGGTGGACGAGAAGCCTGCGCAGCCCCTCCGTGTCAAGTATGACAACGTGGACAGAGATGTGCTGGGTAAAGTGCTGAGCTCGGCCCAGGAACTGACTGCAGCTGAGAGCTGAACACACAGGAACCGCTCCAGTGCCTGGAGCCAGCAACAAGAGGCAACAAAAGCAAGGAAGGCACAGAGTCCAAAAGCAAGGAGGTTATGATGAACCTTCATAAAACACTGGCTCGGCCTCAGCTGGAGTATTGTGTCCAATTCTGGGCCCCGCACTTTAGGAAGGATGTGAAGGCCTCAGAGATGGTGCAGAAAAGATTTACAAGAATGGTTCCAGGGATGAGGGATTTCAGTTACGTGGATAGACTGGAGAAGCTGGGGTTGTTCTCCTTTGAGCAGAGAAGGTTGGGAGGAGATCTGATAGAGGTGTTCAAAATCATGAGGGATCCGCACAGAGTAGATAGAGAGAAACTGTTCCCATTGGCGGAAGGGTCAAGAACCAGGGGATATATTCTAGGGATGTTGGCCTGAACGAGAACACTGACGTTGGTGCGCCTATCCTGCCAATGGATTTGCAGGATCTTGCGGAGGCAGCGTTGGTGGTACCTCTCTAGTGCTTTGAGATGCCTGCTGTACATGGTCCATGTCTCTGAGGCATACAGGAGGGCGGGTATTACTACTGCTCTGTAGACCATGAGCTTGGTGCCGGGTTGATGTCCTGGTCTTCAAACACTCTCTTCCTCAGGCGACCAAAGGCTGCACTGGCACACTGAAGGCGGTGTTGGACTTCGTCATCGACGTCTGCCCTTGTTGACAGTAGGCTCCTGAGGTATGGAAAATGGTCCACGTTGTCCAAGGCCTTGTCATGGATTTTGATAATCGGGGGGCAGTACTGTGGCGGGGGCAGATTGGTAGAGGACTTTTGCCTTACGGATGTTTAGTGTAAGGCCCATGTTCTCGTACGCTTCGGTGAAGGTGTTAATGATGGTTTGGAGTTCGACGTCCAAGTGAGCGCAGGCGCAAAATCTACAGAGAGATCAGATACACAAATCTTTAAAAGTTGGAGGATAAGTTTATAAAGTGGTTTAAAAATGTTACCCGAGGTTTTTTATAAATGGGGCGTAGAAAACAAAACCATCGGTTCGGCTGCAGTTAGAATAAGTTTTGGGCATCTTACACTAGGAAGGATGTCGGGGCCACAGAGAGGCTGCAGAATAAATTCACTGAGGTTATACCACGGATGAGAGGCTTTAGTTATCAGAGAATCATAGAATGATACAGCACAAAAGGCGGCCATTCGGCCCATCATGCTTGTGCCAGCGCTTTGGGAGAGCTATCCAATTAGTCCCACTCCCTTGCTCTTTCCCCATATCCTGGTAAATGTTTTCCCTTGAAATATTTATCCAATTCCATTTTGAAAGTTACTCTTGAATCTGCTTCCTCCACACTTTCAGGCAGTGCATTTCAGGTCATAATAACTCACTCGGTAAAGAAATGTTTTCTCATGATGGCCTGTCTGCAGTGAGGCGCCTGTTTGAGTTTCTAACTGAGGTGAACTTCTCTTTCCCAGGAGGAGAGACGAGAGAAACTGGGGCACTTCTCATCAGAACAAAGCAGGGTGAGAGGAGATGTGAGCGAGGTGTTTAAACTTGATCAACGACACCGACCAAAATATCAGAGACGCTCCCTGTCCTTCAGGACCTGTGTCCAGGGGAGAAGCTGATGGGTTTATCAGATCATCTTTGGGTTAAATGTTGTGCTCGTGGAGCTGAGCCCCTAGTGTCAGCATCAAACACTCTCCAGTCGGGTACAGCACGGGTTAGATACAGAGTAAACCTATCAGCCACTCCCCGACCCAGATACCGAGGGACAGGGAGTGTCCGGGACAATGACATTTCTCACTCAATAAGGTATAAATTGATCCTGTACCTCTCCCCATTAATCCTGGGCTCCACACGGGGCGAATCCTGCTCCTGTTTCCCTTCCTGTAACAGCACTGAGCTAAACCCAGCCCATAATGAGCAGGGCCCAGGGAGGCTGGTTGCTAGGTGCTGCAGTGATGTCATAAAGCAGGGCCATTCAGCCCAGCTGGTCGTCTCCTTGTCCCTTTAAAGGTGGAGAGCCGGGACACCCTGTCTCCAAACACATCCCACCTGTTCATACTGAGAATCCCCGGGGAAGGCCCAAGGCCCAGAGTGTGGAACACAACCAAGGGGGAAAGAGGAGGAGAGAAGGGGAGGTGAATCAAGGAGTCGGGACTGAGGGACACCAAGCTTCAGTTTTAGAGCCTGTAGACTTCAGGAGGGGAAGAGTGAGTTCAGTAGTTTTAGGATCCAGGGAGAGAACAAGGAGCAGATGGGGAGACTGGTGTGGATTCCAGCACAGTGAGGATGTCGGGGGAGGGAGATTGTGTCGGGCCGTGTATTAGGGGTGTAGGAGGGACGAGAGAGGAAAGGTCAGAGGAGCAATTACTGCAGCAGTGCCCATAAATCGTGAGAGAGAGAAGGTGGGGGTTCGAGTGGACCAGGGACAGTCTGTTAAACTCTCTGTTTGCTGTGACCAGTTTTCCTTCAGTTAAAAATGGCCTCCTGTAGCCCAGTGACACAAACAGCCCATTAAACTCCAGCAATGGCCTTTGGTCTGGTGAGGTCTCCCTTTGTGAAACATCGGCTGTTGTTAAAGCTTTTCATTCTGACACGCTCACACTGAGAAATGAGCTGCAGAACTGCCGACACCGTCAGCTTTAAGGAGATGTTTCCCTTTGGAGATCGGATTGTCCATTGAGTTTGATTAAACTGATGTTAAAGTAACAAGGCTGCTTTGCCCCGTGACAATAACAGATTATCAGAGTATTTCCCATAGGTTAAAATCCAATATTACAGGGGCTCACTGCCCTGGAGGGCTGAAGTAGACCCTGTGATATAATAGAATTTTCTGTCCTGTCAGACTTGGACATCTTGTAGATCCACCTTTTAACAAGTTGTGGGAACTCAGTTCTCAGATGGATTCCACTCAGTTTGTAACAAGTCCTCAATCAGCTCGTCTTATCGTCGAGATATCAAGGACTCGACACACTGCGTGTGTGGGAAACAAAGCTCATTTATTTGACATTGATACAGATTAAACTCCAGCCCAGTTATAGGGTGTTGTGTATGTCCCTTTAAGGGAATAACTGGTCTCAGACTGCAGTACCGGCAGTGACCACCCCTGTATAAAAGGCCCTAGCAGGCATCTGTAGTTTCAGTTTTCGGATTGCCTCCATTCCGTAAAGACTTATTAAACCAACTCCTGCATTCCGTGTCTCCATTAACACACGGATTTAATACTGGCGATGAGTAAGAAACGAACTTACCTGCAACTTGGCAGCACCTCAGACGACGTTATTGAAAGTCGAAGCCAGAAGAAAGAAAAAAAATAATCCAAAGAAACTCGAGAAACGGGCGTCGACCGTGGGCAACCGCCCTCCAAATCATCGGATTGAAAACTTGCAGGAGAGACTGTCAAGAGCCAGGCTTGGTTCCCCAGTCTGTGGTTTCCCAGCTAATCGGGCTGGTGGCAGGTAGTGCACTGATCCTTCCTGGGCTGCAGCAGGCTAGAGCTCGATCAGGTGGCTCTGCAACAGGGCCGGGCAGCGAGTCAGGAAGCAAAGAGAGAGAGAGAGGGTGGAGCACACAGGGCGCGGTCGGTGCTTCGCAGCCAGGCAGCGTTCGGACCTAAGGAGAGGGAGGGATGTGTCCCAGAGGGTCCACTCCACGACGGGAATGGTTACAAATAAAAATACCACGGAGAGCGGCGTTGACAGCAGCGGCAGTGACAGGAAAGCGCGGGAGGCACCATCTTAACTCGGCGGGGACGAAGGAAAAGCGCGGGAGATGCCATCTTAGATTTGCAAGATGCCAAAGACTGGCGATATCACTGCCTTTGATAATGCAATGGAAGACTGGACCACGTATGTGGAAAGAGTCGAGGTATATTGCGAGGCAAACAAAATAGCCGAGGAGAAAAAGGCATCGGTATTGCTAAATTTAATGGGCGCAAGAACGTATGGCCTATTGCGGGACCTGATTGCTCCAGCCAAACCGAAGGCAAAGAGTTTTAACGAAATTGTTGCTATCCTACAGGAACACCTAAATCCTACACCGCTGCTGATAGCAGAAAGATTTAAATTCCACAGGAGAAATCAGCATAAAAATGAGAACAATGCTGATTACCTTACGGAACTACGCAAGCTATCAAAGCACTGCCAGTTCGGAGCAGGACTGGCAGATACCTTATGGGACAAATTTGTCTGTGGACTCCTGAGTGAAGGAACCCAGAAGAGGTTACTCTCAGAGAAAGAGCTGACGCTAGATAAGTCTTTCAGCGTGGCAGTATCGTACGAAGCAGCAGCAAGTGGAGCTGCGGAAATACAACAAAAGCCACAGGAATACGGCACCCATGAAATGACACGGTGATTTGCAAAATGTTATCGCTGCGGCAGAACAAACCATGACCAGAAGGACCGCTGGTCCAAGGACAAAATATGCAGACAATGCGGAAAGATGGGACACATTGCACGAGTTTGCAGGTCTGAGAAGAAGACCAACGACAATAAAAAGGCTACTAAGGAACCGTACAGGAAAGTACAAAAGATGATGGACAGTAGTTCCGAAGACCAGATGAGCGATAGTGAATCCGGGAACAAGAGACTAAGCTGTCTCAAACTTCACAACGTAATCACAGAAGAGGATCACCGAACCATTTGGGTCACCCTCACGATAGCAGGGTCCCAAGTCAAAATGGAATTGGATACAGGATCAGCTGTAACCGTCATGAATCGATGAGACTACGAGCGGCTATTCTCACACATACCCTTGAGAGAGACATCCATTGTCTTGAGGACGTATACGGGGCAAAAAGTATACCCCAGAGGAAAAATAAGGGTGCCTGTCGAATACAACGGCAAGAAAATACAGAAATTGTATCTCTACATTCTGCAAGATGGTGGACCACCGTTATTGGGACGTGAATGGATCAGAAAGATAAGTTTAGACTGGCACTCCATTCAGGCACTGACGGTGGCTGGTAAAAAGATGACGACGTCACTCCTGGACGATTGTCAACAATCTTAGCTGACGCCAAAGAGGTATTTCAACAAGAACTGGGAACTCTTAAAGGCGTAACCGCCTCGATAAAAATAGAGGAGAATGCAATTCCCAAGTTTTTCAAAGCAAGACCGGTACCATATGCAATTCGCCCAGCCGTCGAGGCAGAGCTGGAGTATCTGGAGAATGCAGGCGTGTTATCTAAGGTAGACTGGAGCGAGTGGGCGACACCCATCGTTCCTGTCATGAAGAAAACGTTAAACAATAAGTCTGAGGAGCCAAGGAAGGTTCGCATCTGTGGGGACTTCAAGGTGACGGTGAACCCAGTCCTTCACACAGTACAATATCCTCTTCCAAGGATAGAAGATATCTTCGCCTCACTATCTGGAGGGAAGCGTTTTACAAAAATTGACCTAGCACAAGCATATTTGCAGATGGAGGTTGAAGAATCCTCTAGGAAGTATCTCACGCTAAACACTCACAAAGCTCTTTACCAGTATAATCGACTGGTATTCGGAGTAGCATCAGCTCCGGCGATATGGCAAAGAGCGATGGAACAAGTCCTGCAAGGGATTCTGAGGACTCAGTGTTACTTGGACGACATCCTAGTGACAGGTGAAGATGACAGTGAACACCTTGCCAACCTAGAGCAGGTGCTCACTAGACTACGTGAACATGGGCTACGAGCCAATTGCCCCAAGTGCGAGTTTTTTAAGAAACAGATATCGTATTGTGGCCACTTGATTGATGAAGAGGGGTTGCATAAGTCCCCTGACAAAATTGAAGCGGTAGTTAAGGCTCCAGCGCCTGAAAATGTGTCGCAACTGAGGTCATTCCTCGGATTGGTGAATTACTACCATAAGTTTTTGCCGAATTTGTCCACAATTCTGCATCCACTGAACGCCCTACTATGAACGGGAGTAGCATGGAAATGGAGCGATGAATGTAAGCGGGCCTTTCAGAAGAGTAAGGACCCAATCACTTCAAGAGAAGTATTGGCTCACTACAACCCATCACTACCGATAAGACTGGCGTGTGATGCGTCTCCCTACGGCATTGGGGCGGTACTGTCACATAAATTCCTTGATGGTTCTGAGAGGCTGATAGCTTTTGCGTCACGCTCGTTAACTTCAGCCGAGCGTAACTACGCCCAGGTTGACAGAGAGGCCCTCAGCCTGGTGTGAAGGGTGAAGAAGTTCAATCACTACCTACACAGTCAGAAATTTACTCTACCAACTGATCATCAACCTCTCGTCTCCATTTTCAACCCTCAGAAGGGCGTACCGATAATGACGACACAACGGCTACAGGGGTGGTCCCTTTACCTAGGGGCACACCAATATGACATCGAGTACAAAAGAACTAAACAGCATGGGAATGCTGATGGATTGTCGCGCCTACCGTTGCCGATGGTGGAAGAAGAACTGGCAGTGGATCCTGTGGAGTTATTCCACTCGACTATTGTCGAATGTCTCCTTGTGACGAATGCAAACATAGAAAAGGAAACACGAAATGACCCGACACGCTCCTGGGTCTATTATTTAACGGTGAAGGGATGGCCAGTACATGGCGAACCACTGCTGCCAGCATTCTCGCCAAGAAGAGAACAGCTGTCAG
Organism: Somniosus microcephalus; assembly: GCF_052327205.1. Classification (NCBI taxonomy): domain Eukaryota; kingdom Metazoa; phylum Chordata; class Chondrichthyes; order Squaliformes; family Somniosidae; genus Somniosus; species Somniosus microcephalus. The sequence goes on along the minus strand of NC_140990.1, from coordinate 30,691,441 downwards.
TGTGCAGAGGAACCTTGATGTGTGGATCCAGAGTAGTAATTCCACCCAAATTGAAGGATAGAGTGCTCAATGAGCTTCATGAGGGTCATCTGGGAGGGTAAAAATGAAGAACTTAGCCAGAGCGTTTGTGTGGTGGCCGGGAATCGATAGAGAAATCGAAGAGATGACCAAGAGCTGTACAGGATGCCAGAAGGTCCAAAACGCCCCACCACAAGCCCCTCTACATCCATGGGAGTGGCCCTCATCTCCATGGCAAAGGGTGCACATTGATTTTGCTGGTCCCTTTATGGACTCAATGTTTTTAATTGCAGTGGATGCACATTCAAAGTGGCCAGAGGTAATAAAAATGTCCTCAACCACCACAGAAAAAACTATCACAGTCTTACAAACCATATTCGCCAGGAATGGGCTGCCTGAACAGATTTGCTCTGACAATGGACCACAGTTTGTGTCTGAAGAGTTCCGGAGGTTCTTAAAGAACAATGGTGTTAAGAATTACACATCCGCCCCATATCATCCAGCCACTAATGGATTGGCCGAGAGGTTTGTTCAAACATTCAAGAAGGCTATCAATGCAATGTGTAATGAAGATATACCCCTACAACACAAGGTGGATAACTTCTTGTTTGCCTACTGGAATGCGACACATGCGGTTACCAACCAAACTCCAGCCATGATGTTCTTCAATCGAAGACTACGATGCTGCTTGGATTTGGTTAAGCCAAACATCAGAAGAGATGTGGAGAACAGGCAGTTTCAGAATATGAATGAAAGGCCGACCAGGAGTTTTAAGATAGGTCAACCAGTTTTGGCCCGGGACTACCGCACAGAGAAATGGCAGCCAGGAACGATCTGTACACGGCAAGGACCTCTAATGTATACCGTGGACGTTGGAGAGAGCATTGTAAGACGCCATGCTGACCAGATTCTAGAGTAACTGGAAAACCTCAACTCCACACCACGATCTGATACACCTGGCGATGAAACCGAAGTACCAATTGCATCTACTGCAGTATCGGTGATATTGGAAGCAGACGAACCAAACAACGACATTGATCCCGACTCAACCTTGCCAGAAGAACCTGATATCCCAAAGAGGCGTTATCCAGACAGAATCAGGAAGCCTCCTCAAAGGCTGAACTTATAATTGCTTAACTTCAACTAATGTATCTAGCAACCGTAATTGTAATTAGTTATTATTTAGTTGTTAAATGAATGTTATGTCCTGTTTATCTAAAAGGGGAGGAATTGTTGTGTATGTCCCTTTAAGGGAATAACTGGTCTCAGACTGCAGTACTGGCAGTGACCACCCCTGTATAAAAGGCCCTAGCAGGCGTCTGTAGTTTCAGTTTTCAGATTGCCTCCATTCAGTAAAGACTTGTTAAACCAACTCCTGCATTCCGTGTCTCCATTAACACACGGATTTAATATAGGGGTTACTAACATCAGCTCAAACAAACCCCAACTGTCAGAATGAACGTGCTTCAGTCCTGGTTGTGATTAACAGCAGCAATAACAGCAGAATCCAACCCCTGCAGTCACTTGTGAACTCGCTGGTGTGTCAGCAGGTCGATGAACCATTGAACCCCTTCCCACACACAAAGCAGGTAAACGGGATCTCCCCGGTGTGAATGCGTCGATGAATTTCCAGCTCATACGGGTAATTGAATCCCTTCCTGCAGACCCAATATATACACGGTTTCTCCATGGTGCGGGTGTCCTTGTGTCTCTCCAGGTTGGACGATCAGTTGAAGCCTCATCCACAAACAGAACACGTGTACGGTTTCTCCCTGCTGTGAATGGTGCAATATTTTTTCAGGCTGTGTAACTGGTTAAAGCTCTTTCCACAGTCAGTGCACTGGAACACTCTCACTTGGGTGTGTCTCGGTGCTTTTCCAGTCACAGCGATGTTTGAAATATTTTCCCACAGACAGAACAGACAAACATTCCTCCTTCCACATTCAAAGGGCTGATGATACTCAGTCTGTTACTTGGATTGGACTTGTCTCCATTCCCGTGCCGAGGGGATTGCTGTACCAGACGGGAGGGGCAACATTTGGGGACTCTCGATTCTCCACCAATTCCCATTCCCCTTCTTTCTGGTGGATAATGGAGGTGCCACTGTGTGTAACCAGCCAGAGTCAGCACCTTCAGGGGAGGAGAGGGAGGGGAAACAGTGAGTGTAGAACTGAACCCAGCCAGAGTCAGCACCTTCAGGGGAGGAGAGGGAGGGGAAACAGTGAGTGTAGAACTGAACCCAGCCAGAGTCAGCACCTTCAGGGGAGGGAGAGGGAGGGGAACCAGTGTGTGTAGAACTGAACCCAGCCAGAGTCAGCACCTTCAGGGGAGGAGAGGGAGGGGATCCAGTGAGTGTAGAACTGAACCCAGCCAGAGTCAGCACCTTCAGGGGAGGAGAGGGAGGGGAATCAGTGAGTGTAGAGCTGAACCCAGCCAGAGTCAGTACCTACAGGGGAGGAGAGAGAGAGGAACCAGTGAGTGTAGAACTGAACCAGCCAGAGTCAACACCTTCAGGAGAGGGAGAGGGAGGGGAACCAGTGAGTGTATAACTGAACCCAGCCAGAGTCAGTACCTTCAGGGGAGGGAGAAAGCCGAGCCAGAAGGAAAAGAACATTGGAGCTGGTGCAATGAGTTTGGATTTCAGCGCAGAGGGACGTAGAGCGAGTGAGATGAGAATTTAGTTTTGGGGAACAGGACAGGGAAGAATGTTCTGAATTTCTATCCTGTACTTACAGGGCTGACTTTTGTAAACTCCTTTTACAGGGTATTAGAAGGGAAAATATGCAAACGGGAAACATTGGCCTTTATTACAGGAGGATTTGAGTATAAGAGTAAAGACGTCTTACTGCAATTATATAGGGCCCTGGTGAGACCACACCTGGAGAATTGTGTACTGTTTTGGTCTCCTTACCTAAGGAAGGATATACTTGCCATAGAGGGAGTGCAATGAAGGTTCACTAGGACTGGTTCCTGGGATGGGGATATTGTCCTATGAGGAGAGATTGAGTAGACTAGGTCTATATTCTCTAGAGTTTAGAAGAATGAGAGGTGATCTCATTGAAACACACAAAACTCTCACAGGGCTTGACAGGGTAGATGCAGGGAGGATGTTTCCCCTGGTTGGGGAGTCTAGAACCAGGGGTCACAGTCTCAGAATAAGGGCTCAGCCATTTAGGACTGAGTTGAGGAGAAATTTCTTCTCTCAGAGGGCGGTGAATCTTTGGAATTCTCACCCCAGAAGGCTGTGGAGGCTCAGTCATTGAGTCTATTCAAAACAGAGATCAATAGATTGTTGAATATTAAGGGAATCAAGGGATATGGAGGTAGTGCAGGAAAGTGGAGATGAGGTAGAAGATCAGCCAGGATCTTATTGAATGGTGGAGCAGGCTCGAGGGGCCGAATGGCCTATTCTTGCTCGTATTTCTTATGTTCTTATGAAACTCAAACCAAACATCACATCAAATCAAGATCTGACAGTCACTCAATTCATCAGGACCTGATTATCATCGGCCTTTGAACGTGGAAGGAGAAATGTTTGTCTGTTATGTCTGTGAGAAAAGATTTCAAACATCAGTGTGACTGGAAAAGCACCGAGACACAGACACCCGAGTGAGAGTGTTCCAGCGCACTGACTGTGGAAAGAGCTTTAACCAGTTACACAGCCTGAAAAAACATCGCACCGTTCACAGCGGGGAGAAACCGTACACGTGTTCTGTGTGTGGACGAGGCTTCAACTGATCATCCAACCTGGAGAGACACCGAGTTCACAAGTGACTGCAGGGGTTGGATTCTGCTGTTATTGCTGCTGTTCATCACATCCAGGACTGAACCATGTTCATTCTGATAGTTGGGGTTTGTTTCTGCTGATGTTAATTGTAGTGTATGTAACCGTTCTACCTTTAAGAGAACTATTGTATGTAACCGTCCACCTTTAAGAGAACTATTTTAGGTGTTGCACTACTTTATCTTGGCTGCTGTATACTGTAATACCGGGAGTGACCACACCGGTATATAAGTGCTGTGTAAGGATTTATTGGGCAGATTCGCCCTGACCTTCGTATAGTAAAGTCCTGTTAAAGTTACTCTTGTAGTCTGTGTATTAATTCACCATATAACCCACAGACTTTACAGTGGCGACGGGTTCGATCTTACCCTGCGGCAGCGACACACCCGAAGCAGTTAACGAGCGTCGAGAAGAGGCACCCGCCCTCGTCGTTCGGCTGAGAGAAGACTCGAGTCTGCAGAGCAAGGAAGAAGGAAGGATTCAGACACGAAGCCTTCCATCAGCAACAGGCTGTTATTGTCCCTTCTGCCACGGCGGTGAGTGAGCCGATCAGCCAAGAGAAGCAAGTCGGCCACGTTGACTGTGAGTAGGGGGAAAATAAAAAGAAACAGAGGATAAGGGCGGTGAACCCGACCACGGTCGGGGGGGAAAGGAGCCGGACAGAAGTCGGGCCCAGAGGCGCTGAGACTGGGGCAGCGTAGGGCACGGAAGCCACGGTACAAGCGGGAACGCAGCCGGTGTGAGAGACCAGGCTACAAGCGGGAACGCAGCTGGTGTGAGAGACCGGGCTACAAGCGGGCTGGGAGACGCAACAGCGTCGTGAGACAGCTAGACCGCGACCGGCGAAAAAGGCCGGGCAGCTACCGAGGCCACGAGGCGCTGCGACCGGGATCGTAAGGCGCGGGAAGATATAAAAATAAATAAAACCGCGGAGAACTCAGCCGCAGCCGGGGGAGGAAAGGACCGGACTGCGAGAGGGCGGGGAGGCGCGATTGGAAGCCGCTGAGGGAGAGACAGAGCCCGAGTGAAGGGGGAACGGGACCGAGCAAGGGAGACCGAGCGAGATTCCACCCAGCAGCTGGAACTGTTCGCCGCCAACGGGTTGTCCCCAGCGCCGGTTGCCGGCCGAGAAAAGGGAACAAGGAACGCACTGAAGCCGGCGCGCAGGCTGCGAACTCCGAAAGCCAGCGGTCGTCGCCCGAAGGAAAGCTTACCCCTCCCGCCAGGGGAAGAAACGCGGGAAGCCGCCAGTAGGCGGGGGAGAAGACAGAAGCGGGAAACCGCCATTTTGAAAGTGGGCGGGGAAGAAGACAAGCGCGGGAAACCGCCATTTTTGGAAAAAAAAAAGTAACAAACAAATTCGTTGTGGTTTCTCAAAAAGATAGTGAAGATGCCTAAGCATGGTAACATCAACAACTTCGATTCCGAGGTGGAAGATTGGGCCACGTACGTAGAACGCATCGAGATATATTGTGAGGCCAATAAAATAGCAGATGATGATAAAGCTCTCACCTTATTAAACGCAATGGGGGCGAAGACATACGGGCTATTGAAGCATCTTCTATCACCAGCTAAACCGGCGGATCAGACTTTCGCTGATATTGTTGCTGTCCTGAAGGATCATTTGAACCCCACACCGCTGATGTTGGCGGAACGATTCAAATTTTATGCGAGAACGCAACGGAAAGAGGAAAGCAACGCGGAATACTTGGTCGAACTGCGTAGACTAGCGAAATACTGCCAGTTTGGGGAAAATCTGACAGAGGCATTGAGAGACAAGTTCGTGTGCGGGTTGTCGAAGGAAGGAACACAAAAGCGACTGCTCGAAGAGAACGATCTTACACTTGACAAGGCTGTTCTTATTGCAGCATCACACGAAGCAGCCGCGAGAGGCACTGTGGAAATGCAGCTGAAGACAGCGGTACTCAGCGTGGATCAAATGACTTCGGGTACAACAAAATGTTATCGTTGTGGGAAGACAACACACGACCAGAACCAATGCTGGTTTAAAATCCAGGAATGTAGAAAATGTGGCAAGCTTGGTCACATAGCTAAAGTATGCCGGTCAGGAAAGAAGACCAACAACAGAAAAAAGTCACCACAGGAAAAGTACAGCAAGGTACACAAGGTGGCTGAGAAGAGTTCAGATGAACAGAATTCGGATTCAGACCCGAACGGCCAGGAACTGGGTAGTCTGAGAATTTACAATGTGAGTAAGGAAGCTGACCTACAAACTATCTGGGTCACACTAAAAGTAGCCGGAGTCCAAGTGAAAATGGAATTGGACACAGGATCAGCCCTATCAGTCATAAATCGAAGGGATTACAACCGGCTATTCTCACATATACCCTTGAGAGATACCAAGATCGTATTGCAGACATACACGGGGCATAAAGTATACCCCATGGGAAAGATACAAGTCAAGGTGAGAGACAGGGGCAAAGAACACCAAGGAATGGACTTATATGTACTACCTGAGGGAGGTCCACCACTTCTGGGACGGGAGTGGATCAGGGAAATAAACATGGAATGGCACTACCTAAAAGCAATAACGAGTGAGAACTCGGTGAAGACAATCAGCTCAGACTCTGAAACGGATGACGACAAGACCAGCCCAGGTGCGAAAGACAAGTCTAAAATGGACTTGCTGACTAAGGTTGGAAAAACGAAGGAGTGCATAAATACTGATGCTTCAAAGGAGAACACAGTTTCAGAACAGAATTCCACTGAACAACAACAACATAGTTTGGCAGAGAATTCTGAGTCTGTCCAGTTTACAGACATGCACAAGTCTGAGGAACACCGGGCTCGAACTCAACTCCATTTCAAATTACAACAGCAATTAGAACAATTGAGTTGCTGTCTCGAGCAAGAGATAAAAGCAATTAAAACGTTCTTTGACACAGAGTGGGAGAATCTGGAAAGACAACAGAAACAGCTGAGGGAGAAAAGGGAGCAGGAGCACACAAACCGTCTGCGCAAGGAGGCCAAACGAATCAAAGCTGATTCGGTTTCTGAAGGTGCGTGCTCTAATCTGGTGGAGCAAGATGTTCAGCAACTGAAGGCGCTTGTTAGCAGATTGCAGGCAGAAAAGGCTGAGTTGGTCGCCATGAATTCCGAGCTCCTACTGAAGTTGGGTGCAGCATCACCGGACAATTCATTTGTGGAAATTCGAATGGTGGAGGCTGCGGATGATGGCGAAGTAGAAACAGCAAAGGAGCCCCAGGGCAAGGTTATAAACAGCCCTGCAGCTACTGGGAAACGGATGAGGTCAGAAGAGTCAACGGTCAGCCAACTCCTTCATATGCTGAGGGACAAGACTCTGAAATGGGAACAATTTGGACATGAGTCTAAATCTTCAAAGGAGAGGGGTTTGGAGCTCCCAAAAGTTATTGGAATAGCTGAGGTTGCAACACAGACTGAGAAGATGGCAGCAGAGCAAACCTTGGATGCCAAAAGTACGCTGATTCACGTCAATGTTGAACAACAGAATGCTGAAACAGCTGCTCCAGTAGAGGGATTGAATAATACAATCAATCAATCTCCCAATGAAGTTGAAGTATTGAAATCACGAATGAGGTCAGTAGTAAAAGACTTGCAGGAAGCCCAGAAAAAGCTGGATGAAACTGAACGCATGAAGAAGTCTCTTCAGGAAAGATGTCTGGATTTGGAACAAAAGCTGGCTAACGTCCAGCTGGGTATGGAGGAAATAGAAGACCCTCTCGCTGGCCTAGCTCAGGACGACACCGAATATTACCATGACCTGTTGGATGACACCGAATATTACGATGACCTGCTCTGCCCAGCTTGTGATGAAAACTCCCAAAGTGCAGAAACCATGAAGAATCACCTAAAGTCTAAGGAACATCGGGAGATGGTGGCGCTACTACGGGAAAAGGAGGACGAGAAGGAGGAACGGTGCATGCAGCTGGCAGCTGACAGTGGAGCCCAGAGAGTCTCCAAGAAGCAGAAAAGGAAAAGACGAAGCAGAAGATGATGACCATCTGAACCATTATCACCTCTACCAGGTCACGCACGTGGTCTCTCCGTACGGAGCCAAATCAGTTTGGAAGTAGAAAAACTTCCCAAGGTACTCAAGCTTTTAAAAGTCAACAATGCTGGTTCAGAAGTGACGGAAGTTCAAGCTGTTAAGTCCAGTGAAGGACTATTGGATGAGTCACTCCAGCAATGTGAACCGACTACACCGAGACTGAATCTGTGAACTGTTTTCCGCAGAGACTGAATCTGTGAGCTGTTTCCCGCAGAGACTGAATCTGTGAACTGTTTCCGCAGAGACTACATCTGTGAACTGTTTTTACATGAAGTTGGATATATGTTATGTTTAATGGGGAATAAGTATGTTGTAAGCTAAAAAGGGAGGATTGTAGTGTATGTAACCGTTCTACCTTTAAGAGAACTATTGTATGTAACCGTCCACCTTTAAGAGAACTATTTTAGGTGTTGCACTACTTTATCTTGGCTGCTGTATACTGTAATACCGGGAGTGACCACACCGGTATATAAGTGCTGTGTAAGGATTTATTGGGCAGATTCGCCCTGACCTTCGAATAGTAAAGTCCTGTTAAAGTTACTCTTGTAGTCTGTGTATTAATTCACCATATAACCCACAGACTTTACATTAATAACCCCCATAACTGGGTTGGAGTTTAATATTTTGATATGTCAAATAAATCACCTTTGTTTCAAACACGCAGGGCTGAAAATTCAGTAGGCTTAGCGCCCCATTTGGGGCGCTGGAGGGCCTAGCGCCGCAGTTATGGCCAGTTTGAAAATTCAGTGGGGCCCTTCCGTCGGCGTTACACCGGTTGCGCTGCGCCGGCACCAATGACGTCATCGGTGTGCACAGCGTCCCGGTTGCCGTGGTGATGGGCCCCAGCGCCGAAATTGAGTTGCGGCCGCCTCGCCCGTGGCAGCCGCAACTAAGATTTTTTCAACCGAGTCTTCCCCGAGTTAGCGCCGGCGCATTAAGGTCGCGCGGCGGCCGGCCGCTTTCCCGCCGGCCGCCTGCCCGCACCTCCCTCCCCGGACTCCTCCACCAGCCCCCCGCGGAACAGATGCGTCTGGCCTGCAAGCCCGGCACTTGTCCGAGGTGCCGGGCTCATTTTTTTCAATATTTGAACGGACAGCGGGCGGGTGCAGGCAGCTCCTCCTTAACTGAAGGAGGAGGCCTGCACTTCCCCAGCCTGCCGCACCGCATCGGGTCCCGCAGCGCCGGATTAGCGCCGCAATGCGGCAGTCAGCGCCCATTGGGAGGCGCTCACGCCCGCTAGTAGCGCCGGCAGCCGTCTGGGCGCGGCGCTACTGAATTTTTGGTGCGCGCAGGGGGACTTAGCGCCGGCGCTAAATTTCCGGCGCTAAAGCCCTGGCGCGGCGCCAACTCAATTTCTAGGCCACAGTGTGTGGAGTATTTGATTTCTCCAAGATAAGAGACTAATTGATGTCCTGTTACCATCTGCTCCATTTTTGGGCCTTTTCTCCTTTCTAACTCGAGATTATTTCAGTTCTCATACCTTCGGTTACTCTCATGGACAAGTCCCAGCTCCCCATACCTTCCAGAGTGCCTCTCCCAGCCTTGGTATCCAGGGAAGGTATCGGTAACACACCCGGGATTACTAAACACAAAACCCAGTCTGTTAATCACTTTCAGCTACTGGGCTTAGCGTGTGACCCACAGCATCTCTCTCACCTTCGATGTGTGATTAGAGCATCACGCCTCAGAGCCTGATTTTAAATTTAATTCCACTCAGAAAATATATGTAACAAGTAAACACGTCTCATCAAATAATGGACAAAAAGCCTGAGGGGAGATGAGACATTTTTCATTCAGTGAGTTGTTGTGATCTGGAATGCACTGTCTGAAAGGGGCTGGACGCAGATTCAATAGTAACTTTCAAAAGGGAATTGGATCTACTTAAAGGAAAAGTTTGCAGGGCTCTGGGGAAAGGGCCGGGGAGTGGGATTAATTGGCAGCTCTTTCAAAGATGATCACGGCCCTATAAGGCGCCTCTATATTCACAGGAGAAAGGCTGATATCTAACTCCCGGAGAACAGAGAAAGATCCCAACTCTCTGAAAACACCTTGAATTCTTTCTAAAAGCCTTTCAAATGCTGACAGATTACTTCCTTCTTTTGAAATTCCACTGCTGTGTGCCGGGGGTGCAGGCAGTGCTGGGCACAGAAAGAGCAGCAAACCGGGTTCAGAGTGGGCTCGCTGGGTGTACCTTACCCGGGGTTTTCTGATGAGCAGTAAACCGGGTTCAGAGTGGGCTCGCTGGGTGTACCTTACCCGGGGTTTTCCGATGAGCAAACCGGGTTCAGTGTGGGCTCGCTGGGTGTACCATACCCGGGGTTTTCCGATGAGCAAACCGGGTTCAGAGTGGGCTCGCTGGGTGTACCTTACCCGGGGTTTTCCGATGAGCAGTAAACCGGGTTCAGAGTGGGCTCGCTGGGTGTACCTTACCCGGGGTTTTCCGATGAGCAAACCGGGTTCAGAGTGGGCTCGCTGGGTGTACCTTACCCGGGGTTTTCCGATGAGCAGTAAACCGGGTTCAGAGTGGGCTCGCTGGGTGTACCTTACCCAGGGTTTTCCGATGAGCAAACCAGGTTCAGAGTGGGCTCGCTGGGTGTACCTTACCTGGGGATTTCCGATGAGCAGTAAACCGGGTTCAGAGTGGGCTCACTGGGTGTACCTTACCCGGGGTTTTCCGATGAGCAGCAAACCGGGTTCAGAGTGGGCTCGCTGGGTGTACCTTACCCGGGGTTTTCCGATGAGCAGCAAACCGGGTTCAGAGTGGGCTCGCTGGGTGTACCTTACCCGGGGTTTTCCGATGAGCAGTAAACCGGGTTCAGAGTGGGCTCGCTGGGTGTACCTTACCCGGGGTTTTCCAATGAGCAGCAAACCGGGTTCAGAGTGGGCTCGCTGGGTGTACCTTACCCGGGGTTTTCCGATGAACAAACCGGGTTCAGAGTGGGCTCGCTGGGTGTACCTTACCCGGGGCTTTCCGATGAGCAAACTGGGTTCAGAGTGGGCTCGCTGGGTGCACCTTACCCGGGGTTTTCCGATGAGCAGCAAACCGGGTTCAGAGTGGGCTCGCTGAGTGTACCTTACCCGGGGTTTTCCGATGAGCAGACCGGGTTCAGAGTGGGCTCGCTGGGTGTACCTTACCCGGGGTTTTCCGATGAGCAGCAAACCGGGTTCAGAGTGGAATCGCTGGGTGTACCTTACCCGGGGTTTTCCGATGAGCAGTAAACCGGGTTCAGAGTGGGCTCGCTGGGTGTACCTTACCCGGGGTTTTCTGATGAGCAGCAAACCGGGTTCAGAGTGGGCTCGCTGGGTGTACCTTACCCGGGGTTTTCCGATGAACAAACTGGGTTCAGAGTGGGCTCGCTGGGTGTACTTTACCCGGGGTATTCCGATGAGCAGTAAACCGGGTTCAGAGTGGGCTCGCTGGGTGTACCTTACCCGGGGTTTTCCGATGAGCAGACTGGGTTCAGAGTGGGCTCACTGGGTGTACCTTACCCGGGGTTTTCCGATGAGCAGACTGGGTTCAGAGTGGGCTCGCCGGGTGTACCTTACCCGGGGATTTCCGATGAGCAGCAGACCGGGTTCAGAGTGGGCTCGCTGGGTGTACCTTACCCGGGGTTTTCTGATGAGCAAACCGGGTTCAGAGTGGGCTCGCTGGGTGTACCTTACCCGGGGTTTTATGATGAGCAAACCGGGTTCAGAGTGGGCTCGCTGGGTGTACCTTACCCGGGGTTTTCCGATGAGCAGTAAACCAGGTTCAGAGTGGGCTCGCTGGGCGTACCTTACCCGGGGTTTTCCGATGAGCAACAAAGCGGGTTCAGAGTGGGCTCGCTGGGTGTACCTTACCCGGGGTTTTCCGATGAGCAGTAAACCGGGTTCAGAGCGGGCTCCCTGGGTGTACCTTACCCGGGGTTTTCCAATGAGCAAACTGGGTTCAGGGTGGGCTCGCTGGGTGTACCTTACCCGGGGTTCTCCGATGAGCAGTAAACCGGGTTCAGAGTAGGCTCGCTGGGTGTACCTTACCCGGGGATTTCCAATGAGCAAACTGGGTTCAGGGTGGGCTCGCTGGGTGTACCTTACCCGGGCTTCTCCGATGAGCAGTAAACCAGGTTCAGAGTGGGCTCGCTGGGTGTACCTTACCCGGGGTTTTCCGGTGAGCAGCAAACCGGGTTCAGAGTGGGCTCGCTGGGTGTACCTTACCCGGGGTTTTCCGATGAGCAACAAACCGGGTTCAGAGTGGGCTCGCTGGGTGTACCTTACCCGGGGTTTTCCGATGAGCAGCAAACCGGGTTCAGAGTGGGCTCGCTGGGTGCACCTTACCCGGGGTTTTCCGATGAGCAGCAAACCGGGTTCAGAGTGGGCTCGCTGGGTGTACCTTACCCGGGGTTTTCCGATGAGCAGCAAACCGGGTTCAGAGTGGGCTCGCTGGGTGTACCTTACCCGGGGTTTTCCGATGAGCAAACCGGGTTCAGAGTGGGCTCACTGGGTGTACCTTACCCGGGGTTTTCCCCTGAGCAGTAAACCGGGCTCAGAGTGGGCTCGCTGGGTGTACCTTACCCGGGGTTTTCCGATGAGCAAACCGGGTTCAGAGTGGGCTCGCTGGGTTTACCTTACCCGTGGTTTTCCGATGAGCAGTAAACCGGGTTCAGAGCGGGCACGCTGGGTGTACCTTACCCGGGGTTTTCCGATGAGCAAACCAGGTTCAGAGTGGGCTCGCTGGGTGTACCTTACCCGGGGTTTTCCGATGTGCAGCAAACCGGGTTCAGAGTGGGCTCGCTGGGTGTACCTTACCCGGGGTTTTCCGATGAGCAGTAAACCGGGTACAGAATGGGCTCGCTGGGTGCACCTTACCCGGGGTTTTCCGATGAGCAGTAAACCGGGTTCAGAGTGGGCTCGCTGGGTGTACTTTACACGGGGTTTTCCGATGAGCAGTAAACCGGGTTCAGAGTGGCCACGCTGGGTGTACCTTACCCGGGGTATTCCGATGAGCAAACCGGGTTCAGAGTGGGCACACTGGGTGTACCTTACCCGGGGTTTTCCGATGAGCAGTAAACCGGGTTCAGAGTGGGCTCGCTGGGTGTACCTTACCCGGGGTTTTCCGATGAGCAGTAAACCGGGTTCAGAGTGGGCACACTGGGTGTACCTTACCCGGGGTTTTCCGATGAGCAGTAAACCGGGTTCAGAGTGGGCTCGCTGGGTGCACCTTACCCGGTGTTTTCCGATGAGCAGTAAACCGGGTTCAGAGTGGGCTCGCTGGGTGTACCTTACCCGGGGTTTTCCGATGAGCAGTAAACCGGGTTCAGAGTGGGCTCGCTGGGTGTACCTTACCCGGGGTTTTCCGATGAGCAGCAAACCGGGTTCAGAGTGGGCTCGCTGGGTGTACCTTACCCGGGGTTTTCCGATGAACAGCTTAATAAGGCCGTTAAAAATAGCAAACCAAGCACTGGGCTTCATTTCTAGAGGGATAGAATTGAATGTAGAGAAGTTCTGTTAAACTTGTATCGAACTTTAGCTAGACCACACTTGGAGAACTCTGCACAGTTCTGGTCTCCATATTATAAAGAGGATATAAAGGCACTGGAGTCGGCGCAATAAAGATTCACAGGGTTGATACCAGAACTGAGAGGATGTACTTATCGGGAAAGACTGGACAGGCTGGGGCTCTTTTCTCTCAACCTGATAGAGGTCTTTAAAACTGTGAAGAGGTTTGATAGGGTGGACGTAGAGAAGATGTTTCCTTCTGAGGGGAATCCAAAACTAGGATAAATATAAAAGAGAGTCACCAATAAATCCAATGTGGAATTCTTTACCCAGAGAGTGGTGAGAATGTGGGACTCGCTACCACATGGAGTGGTTGAGGTGAATAGCACGGATACATTTCAGGGGAAGCTCGATAAGTACATGAGGGAGAAAGGAATAGAAGGATCTGCTGATAGGTTTGGTTGAAGAGGAGCAGGAGGAGGCTCATGTGGAGCAGAAACACCGGCACAGACCAGTTGGGCCGAATGGCCTGTTTCTGTGCTGCAGACTCTCTGTAACTCTGTGAATTCCTCATCCCTGTGGGAGCTGATATTAGTCAAAAACTGCTTCTTGGGCATTTCTGACAGTCAATATTAGTCGAGACTGATCCAATCACACAGCTCGGTGTCAGATTGAATCATTCCTCTCTCCAGCCTGTAACATAGAAACATAGAAGATAGGAGGAGGAGTAGGCCATTCGGCCCCTTGAGCCTGCTCCACCATTCAATGCGATCATGGCTGATCATCCAAATTCAGTACCCGGTCCCTGCTTTCTCCCCATATCCCTTGATCCCTTTATCCTTAAGAAATATATCCAACTCCTTCTTGAAAATATTTAATGAACTGGCCTCCACCGCCTTCTGTGTTAGAGAGTTCCACAGGTTCACCACTCTCTGGGTGAAGAAATTCCTCCTCATTTCTGTCCTTAATGGCCTACCCTTTATCCTTAGACTGTGTCCCCTGGTTCTGGACTCCCCGACCATCGGGAACATCCTTCCTGCATCTAGTCTGTCCAGTCCTGTCAGAATTTTATAAGTTTCAATGAGATCACCTCTCATTCTTCTAAACTCCAGCGAGTACAAGTCCAATCGACCCAATCTCTCCTCATACATCATTCCTGCCATCCCAGGTATCAGCCTGGTGAATCTTCGCTGAACTCCTTCCATGGCAAGAACAGCCTTCCTCAGATAAGGTGACCAAAACTGCACACAATACTCAAGATGTGGCCTCACCAAGGCCCTGTACAACTGCAGCAAGACATCCTTGTTCCTGTATTCAAACCCTCTCGCTACAAAGGCCAACATACCATTTGCCTTCTTAACCGCCTGCTGCACCTGCATGCTTACCTTCAGCGACTGGTGCACAAGGATGCCCAGGTCTCGTTGCACTTCCCCTTCTCCCAATCTATTACCATTTAGATAATAATCTGCCTTCCTGTTTTTGCCACCAAAGTGGATAACCTCACATTTATCCACATTATCTTGCATCTGCCATGTTTCTGCCCAATCACCCAACATGTCCAAATCATCCTGGAGTTTCTCGACATCCTCCTCACAGCACACACGCCCACCCAGCTTTGTGTCGTCTGCAAATTTGGATATTACATCTAGTTCCCTTGTCCAGATCATTTATATATATTGTGAATAGCTGGGGTCCAAGGACCGATCCCAGCGCTACCCCACGAGTTACTGCCTGCCATTCAGAAAAAGACCCGTTTATTCCAACTCTTTGCTTTCTGTCTGCCAACCAGTTCTCTATCCAAGTCAATACCTTGCCCCCAATCCCATGTGCCTTAACTTCACACGCTAATCTCTTATGCGGGACCTTATCGAAGGCCTTCTGAAAGTCCAGATACACCACATCCACTGGCTCTCCCTTATCTATTTTACCAGTTACATCCTCAAAAAATTCCAGTAGATTAGTCAAGCACGATTTACCTTTTGTGAATCCATGTTGACTTTGTCCGATCCTGTCACTGTTTTCCAAGTGCTCTGCTATTACATCTTTTATAATGGACTCTAGCATTTTCCCCACTACCGATGTCAGGCTTACCGGTCTGCAATTCCCCGTTTTCTCTCTACCACCTTTTTTGAATTGTGGGATAACATTAGCTACCCGCCAATCCATGGGTACTGTTCCAGATTCCATCGAATGTTGGAAGATGATCAGCAATGCATCTACTATTTCTAGCGCCACTTCCTTAAGTACCCTAGGATGTACATTACCAGGCCCTGGGGATTTGTCGGCCTTCAGTCCCATCAATTTTCCTAACACCATTTCCCTGCAAATACTGATTTCTTTCAGTTCCACCCTTTCATCAGACCTTATGTTCCCTGGCCTCTCTGGGAGGTTATTTGTGTCCTCCTTTGTGAAGATAGAACCAAAATTTGTATTTAGTTGGTCTGCCATTTCTTTGTTCCCCATTATAAATTCCCCTGATTCTGACTGCAAGGGACCTACGCTTGACTTCACCAATGTTTTTCTCTTCACATATCTATAAAAGCTTTTACAGTCAGTTTTTATGTTCCCTGCAAGCTTACTCTCATATTCTATTTTCCCCTTCTTAATTAATCCCTTTGTCCTCCTTTGTTGAATTCTAAACTGCTCCCAATCCTAAGGATTATTGCTTTTTCTGGCCAATTTATATGTCCTCTCCTTGGATCTTATGCTATCCCTAATTTCCCTTGTTAGCCACGGTTGAGTCACCTTATTTGTTTTATTTTTATGCCAAACTGGGATGAACAAATTCTGTAGTTCATCCATTCGGTCTTTGAATGTTTGACATAGCCTATCCACCGTCAACCCTTTGAGTGACATTCCCCAATCAATCCTACGCAACTCGCACCTCAGACCATCGTAGTTTCCTTTATTTAAATTTAGGACCCTAGTCTCTGAGTCAACTACTTCATTCTCCATCTTAATGAAGAATTTGATCATATGATCGCTCCAACCCAAGGGGCCTCGTACAACAAGATTGCTAATTAATCCTATCTCGTTACATAATACCCAGTCTAAGATGGCCTGATCTCTGATTGGTTCCTCGACATATTGGTCCAGGAAACCATCCCGTAAACACTCCAGGAATTCCTCCTCCACAGTATTGTTACTAATTTGGTTAGCCCAATCTATATGTAGATTAAAGTCACCCATGATGACTGCTGTGCCCTTATTACACTCTTCTTTAATTTCCCTTTTAATGCCATCCCCAACCTCTGCCTTACTGTTTGGAGGTCTATATACCACTCCCACTAATGTTTTCTGCCACTTAGTATTTCTCAATTCTACCCATACAGATTCCACATCATCAGAGCTAATATCCTTCCTTACAACTGTGTTAATCCCTTCTTTAACCAGTAATGCTACCCCACCTCCCTTTCCTTTTTGCCTGTCTTTCCTGAATATCGAATACCCCTGGATGTTGAGTTCCCAGCCTTGGCCATCCTTGAGCCACTTTTCCGTAATCCCAACCAAATCATATTCATTTACCTCTATTTGCGCAGCCAATTCATCCACCTTATTACGAATGCTCCTTGCATTAAGACACAAAGTCTTCAGGCTTGTTTTTTTAATGCTCTTAGGCCTATTAGAATTATTATTTACTGTGGCCACGTTTGATTTAAACCGTTGATTTCTCCGGCTGCCACTTTTATTTTTCTCCTTCCTATTTTTTGCTTTGATCCTTGTTTCCCTTTCCTCTGTCTCCCTGCTCAGGTTCCCAACCCTCTGCCATTTTTAGTTTAAACCCTCCCCCAGAGCACTAGCAAACACTCCCCCTAGGACATCGGTTCCAGCCCTGCCCAGGTGCAAACCATCCAGTTTGAACTGGTCCCACCTCCCCCAGAACCTGTTCCAATGTCCCAGGAACTTGAATCCCTCCCCGTTGCACCATTCCTCTAGCCACGTTTCCATCCGAAATATCCTTCTATTTCTACTCTGACTAGCACGTGGCACTGGTAGCAATCCTGAGATTACTACCTTTGGAGGTCCTATTTTTTACTTTACCTCCTATCTCCCTATATTCCGCTTTTAGGACCTCATCCCGCTTTTTACCTATATCGTTGGTGCCTATATGCACCACAACAACTGGCTGTTCACCCTCCCCTTCCAAGATGTTCTGCAGCTGCTCTGAGACATCCTTGACCCTTGCACCAGGGAGGCAACACACCATCCTGGAGTCTCATTTGCGGACGCAGAATCACCTATCTATTCCCCTTACAATAGAATCCCCTATTAGTTTCGCTCTACCCCTCTTTTTCCTCCCGTCCTGTGCAGCAGAGCCACCCCTGGTGCCAGGAAGTTGGCTGCTGCTGCTTTCCTCTGATAAGCCACCCCCAACAGCGCTTAAAGTGGTGTATCTGTTTGAGAGGGGGATGTCCACAGGGGACCCCTGCACTACCTGCCTGCGCCTGGCACTCTGCCTGTTGGTCACCCATTCCCTTTCTGCCTGTCCAACCTCTACCTGCGGTGTGTCCAACTCCGTAAATGTGCTATTCACGATGTCCCGAGCATCGCGAACACTCCAGTATGCATCCAATGGCAGCTCCAGTGCCACAATGCGGTCTGTCAGTAGCTGCAGCTGGATGCACTTCCTGCAGACGTAGTTGTCAGGGACACAGGAAGTGTCCCTGAGTTCCCACATATTGCAGGAGGAGCATACCACGTGGCTGGGCTATCCTGCCATGACTTGCCCTTTAATTAATTGAATTTAAATTAAATCAATCAAACCCACTAATTACACTACAGTTAAATGGTTTACCAACAGTCCCCGCTACACCAGAGAGACCTTAGTAACTGTAAACCACAGAGTTTAAGTTTAAATAGAGAGAAATACCCACCAACCAATCACTTACCTGCTTTCTGGTGACGTCACACTTTGATTACTTTTTAGCTCTCTCTCCTGCTGCTGAATTGGTAAGCCTTACCTCGCCACCGCTTTCATGCTCCGCCTCACCTCGTTGCTCGCTCCACACCCAGGTCCGCTCCGCCGCTCAGGTCTTGAAACTTGTAACACTGAGGCTGAAATTCCACTACCGTGCGCCGGGGGTGCAGTTAGTGCTGGGCACAGAGGGAGCAGCAAACTGGGTTCAGAGAGGGCACGCTGGGTTTGTCCTTGACCTGGGCTTTCCATTGAGCATGTGCTGGGGCCCAGTGGGATTTCACTGCTCCGGGGCATTTCTGAGTGTGTCACAGGAACATTAGGAACAGGAGGAGGCCATTCAGCCCCTCGAGCCTGCTCCACCATTCAATTAGATCAGGCTGATCCGTATCTTAACTCCATTTACCCGCCTTTATTCCACATCCCTTGGAACAAATACCTCACAAAAATCGATCATCTCAGTCTTGAAAGCTCCAATCGACCCCCAGCATCCACAGCCTTTTGGGGGAGGGAGTTCCACATTTCTACTACCCTGTGTGTGAAAAAGTGCTGCCTGATTTCACCCTGAATGGCCGAGCTCTAATTTTAAGATTCTGGCCTCTTGTTCTTGATTCCAGCACCAGAGGAATCCTCCATGGCCTCCCCTCTCCTTATCTCTGTAAACTCCTCCAGCCCTACAACCTCTGAGATCTCTGCCCTCCTCCAATTCTGGCCTCTTGCACATCCCCGATTTTAATCGCTCCACCATTGGCGGCCATGCCTTCAGCTGTCGAGGCCCCAAGCTCTGGAATTCCCTCCCTAAACCTCTCCGCCTCTCTACCTCTCGTTCCTCCTTTAAAACATTCCTTAAATCTTACCTACCCCTCACCTCAACTCCTCTTTCACCCCTACCCTCCAACCCCCCTCACCCCAACTCCTCTTTCACCCCTACCCTCCAAACCCCTCACCCCAACTCCTCTTTCACCCCTACCCTCCAACCCCCCTCACCCCAACTCCTCTTTCACCCTTACCCTCCAACCCCCCTCACCCCAACTCCTCTTTCACCCATACCCTCCAACCCCCCTCACCCCAACTCCTCTTTCATCCCTACTCTCCAGACCCTCTCTCATCAGCCATTGATTTCAATGTAACGTAGACTGACAATTGATATCAGTCAGGATTTGAAAGGTATTTACAAATGATTTTAGAGGCTCTTTGAGTTGGGATCTTTCTTTATTCTGTCCAGTCGAGGAGTGTGATAACAGACTTTCTCGTGTGAATATAGAGCTGGAGTATTGGGCCATGATATGTTTACTTGTTCATCTTGTTGACTCTTAAAATTTGAGTCTTGTGGTTTCAGACACCAGATAATCAAGCTCACAACAACAGATTGTCTTTCACTGACTATTAACAGCACTGCAAAGATACAGACAGCGTATAGTTACCTGATTGAGAGAACAGGGATAATACAGTGGATTCAGAGCTCTCTTCTCCCCAGGTCTGTTCTAACAAGCTGTGACTACACTGGTGATGTTTATATTTAACTTGTTTACTACATTATTGATCTGACCCTGTTCAAACCATAACCAGAAGGATATCTGTCATTGTTCTGACTGTGACCACAAGGCTGTGTCACTATCACACACACACACCGTTTCCTTCTTTCACATCTCCTTACACAGACCATCTCTTTACACATCCCCTTTCTACACAATTGCAGCCGACATGAGCAAGGACATGAGGCTCATTAAAAGACACACTCATTTCATGACAGCAAAGGTTACACTGGGACTAATCTTCAGTTATTTTCATTACAGGCACAATGCAGAGTAAAGATGAGACTTGCATTTATACCGCCTCTTTCATGACCTCAGGACGTCCCAAAACACTTTACAGCCAATGAAGTACTTTTGAAGCGTAGTCACTGTTGTAATGCAGAAAACGCGGCAGCCAATTTGCACACAGCAAGCTCCCACAAACAGCAACGTGATAATGACCAGATCATCTGTTTTATTTTAGTGATAAATATTGGCCAGGACACCAGAGATCACTCCCCTGCTCTTCTTCTCAATAGTGCCATGGGATCTTTTCCACCTGAGAGAGCAGACGGGGCCTCGGTTTAATGTTTCATCTGAAAGACGGCATTTCCGACAGTGCCGCGCTCTCTCAGTAATGCACTGGAGCGTCAGCCTAGATTCTTGTGCTCAAGTCTCTGGGCTGGGACTTGAACCCACAACCTTCTGACTCAGAGGCGAGAGTGCTGTCCACTGAGCCAAGGCTGATACAGCAGCACCTCAACACTGCCTCATCACCCTGCAAGCTTCTGTTAAATAGATTTGCTGAATAAATTTAAAACCAGGTACGCAGGCGTGATGCTCTATTCACACATCGAAGGTGAGAGAGATGCTGTGGGTCACACACTAAGTCCAGTAGCTGAAAGTGAGTAAAAGACTGAGTTTGTATTTAGTGATCCCGGGCGTGTTACCGAGACCTTCCCTGGATACAAAGGCTAGGAGAGGGACTTTGGAATGTATGGGGAGCTGGGACTTGTCCATGAGAGTAACTGAAGGTATGAGAAGTAAACTAATCTAGAGTTCAAAAGGAGAACAGGACCTAAAATGGACATCAATTAGTCCCTTATCTTGGAGAAATAACGAACATAACACAGCCCAGTTATAGGGGTTAATAACATTGGTAGAAACAAACATAGGATGTGATTAACAGCAGAATCCTACCCCTACAGTCACTTATGAACTTGCTGGTGTCTCACCAGGTAAGATGATCGAGTGAATCCCTTCCCACACACTGAGCAGGTGAACGGATTCTCCCTAGTGTGAACTCGCTGGTGTGTCTGCAAGTTGAATGAAGTAGTGAATCCCTTCCCACACATGGAGCAGGTGAACGGCCCCTCCCTAGTGTGAACTCGCTGGTGTGACCGCAGGTTGGATGAACGATTGAATTCCTTCCCACACACGGAGCAGGTGAATGGCCTCTCCCCAGTGTGAACCCGTTGGTGTGTCAGCAGATCCTTTGCGCTTTTTAAGCTCTTCTCACAGTCAGCACATTTAAAAGCTCTATCAAGGTGAACAAGTTAGTGTGTCAGCAGGTGGGATGACTTCGTGAATCCCTTCCCACACACGGAGCAGGTGAACGGCCTCTCCTCAGTGTGAACTCGCTGGTGTTGAATGAGGTGAGAAGACTGCCTGAAGCTCTTCTCGCAGTGAGTACAACTGAATGGTCTCTTGTCGGTGTGAACAAGTTGATGTTTAATAAAATCTGCAGAGCGTTTAAAGCAGTTCCCACAGTCAGAGCATTTAAAAGGTCTCTCATCAGTGTGAACTTGTTGGTGTAAATGGAGGCTGGACGACAGAGTGAATCCCTTCCCACACACGGAGCAGGTGAACGGCCTCTCCCCAGTGTGACTGCGTTGATGAGTTTTCAGCTCAGATGGGTAATTGAATTGCTTCCTACAGTCCCCACATTTCCACGGTTTCTCCATGGTGCGGGTGTCCTTGTGTCTCTCCAGGTTGGATGATCAGTTGAAGCCTCGTCCACACACAGAACACGTGTACGGTTTCTCCCCACTGTGAATGGTGCGATGTTTTTTCAGGCTGTGTAACTGGTTAAAGCTCTTTCCACAGTCAGTGCACTGGAACACTCTCACTCGGGTGTGTGTGTCTCAGTGCTTTTCCAGTCACACTGATGTTTGAAATCTTTTCCCACAGACAGAACAGGCAAACATTTCTCCTTCCACATTCAGAGGCCGATGATAGTCGTTCCTGATGAATGGAGTGACTCTGTCAGATCTAGATGTGATGTTTGGTCTGAGTTTGCAGTGTGTAAATGCTGCCCTTCTCACAGCCTGTAAAAGGAGTTTACAAAAGCCATCACTGTCAGTCCAGGATAGAAATTGACAAGATTCTCACCTCCTGGTTCCTGGCCAAGGGGGCTGCGCATGCGCCCTACTGCCCCCTGAGCCTCTCAAGATGGCGGCCGTTACCCTGGGCCTGTCAACGGGAGAAAGCCCCGCAGCTGCCGCCACGCTCGGGGCAAATGCCCAGCCCGGAGGTTCTTGTTCGGGGCCTGAGGCCCACCCCGGGTGTTTGTAAAGCGGATAATGTTGAGTGTTTTAATAAAAGGGGCTTGGGGCCGCACTCGGGGTGTGTGCAGCCCGCGTCACCCCGGGGTTCATTTTTTTTTCCAAATGTTTACAGTACATACTGCAACTATTTAATAAACCAAGAATCCGTACACGCCAGTCCAACTGGCATTGTTCATTCAGTCATTCATTCGTCCATTCGTCCGCTCAAGCGTAAGTTCCATGTGCATGACTGCGTACATGTGTGCCGTTTCTATCTGCGTGCATGCCTATGTGCTCATTCATCTGTCCGGCAAGCTTCACGCTCACCAAGCCGACTTTCACCTGGGGAGCGAGGGCCCTTCATTCGGTCGAACGCAAGTTCCATTGTGTATGCGTGCGTATCATTTGTCTACCTGTGTGTATGCGTGCATTCGTTCATCCATCCGGCAGGCCTCACGCTCACCGAGTGACCCCCATCCTGGGGAGCGGGCCCTTCATTCGGTCGAACGTAAGTTCCATTGTATTATGTCCATGTGTAATTGAGACACGGACTGCAGGAGTGGGTTACAACAGGTCTTTACTGAGTGGAGACAAAACTGGAACTACTATGCAAAGTTACTTCACAGGCTTATATACAGGGGTGGTCACTACTGGTACTGCAGTATACAGGGGCTGCAGAATATAGGTCCTTCTGCAAAGTACATACACTACAATTCCTCCCCTTTTAGCTAAGCAGTACATAACATTCGATTAATAATTAAATAACATATTTACAATTACAGTTGCTAGATACATTAGCTGAAGTTAAGCAATTATAAGTTCAGTCTTTGAGGAGGCTTCCTGATTCTGTCTGGATAACGCCTCTTTGGGGTATCAGGTTCTTCTGGCAAAGTTGATTCGGGATCAACGTCATTGTTTGGCTCGTCTGCTTCCAATATCACCGATTCTGAGGTAGATGCAATTGGTACTTCGGTTTCATCACCAGGTGTATCGGATCGTGGTGTGGAATTGACGTTTTCCAGTGACTCTAGAATCTGGTCAGCATGGCGTCTTACAATGCTCTCTCCAAAATCCACGGTATTCATTAGGGGTCCTTGCCGTGTGCAGATCATTCCTGGCTGCCATTTCTCTGTGCGGTAGTCCCGGGCCAAAACTAGTTGACCTATCTTAAAACTCCTGGTCGGCCTTTCATTCATATTCTGAAACTGCCTGTTCTCCACATCTCTTCTGATGTTTGGCTTAACCAAATCCAAGCAGCATCGTAGTCTTCGATTGAAGAACATCATGGCTGGAGTTTGGTTGGTAACCGCATGTGTCGCATTCCGGTAGGCAAACAAGAAGTTATCCACCTTGTGTTGTAGGGGTATGTCTTCATTACACATTGCCTTGATAGCCTTCTTGAATGTTTGAACGAACCTCTCAGCCAATCCATTGGTGGCTGGATGATATGGGGCGGATGTGTAATTCTTAACACCATTGTTCTTTAAGAACCTCCGGAACTCTTCAGACACAAACTGTGGTCCATTGTCGGAGCAAATCTGTTCAGGCAGCCCATTCCTGGCGAATATGGTTCGTAAGACTGTGATAGTTTTTTCTGTGGTGGTTGAGGACATTTTTATTACCTCTGGCCACTTTGAATGTGCATCCACCACAATTAAAAACATCGAGTCCATAAATGGACCAGCAAAATCAATGTGCACCCTTTGCCATGGAGATGAGGGCCACTCCCATGGATGTAGAGGGGCTTGTGGTGGGGCGTTTTGGACCTTCTGGCATCCTGTACAGCTCTTGGTCATCTCTTCGATTTCTCTATCGATTCCCGGCCACCACACAAACACTCTGGCTAAGTTTTTCATTTTTACCCCTCCCAGATGACCCTCATGAAGCTCATTGAGCACTCTATCCTTCAATTTGGGTGGAATTACTACTCTGGATCCACACATCAAGGTTCCTCTGCACACTGACAGCTGTTCTCTTCTCAGCGAGAATGCTGGCAACAGTGGTTCGCGATGTGCTGGCCATCCCTTCACCGTTAAATCATAGACCCTGGAGAGTGTCGGGTCATTTCGTGTTTCCTTTTCTATGTTTGCATTCGTCACAGGTAGACATTTGACTATGGTCGAGTGGAATATCTCCACTGGATCCACTGCAGGTGCTTCTTCCACTGTCGGCAACGGTAGGGGCGACAATCCATCAGCATTCCCATGCTGTTTAGTTCCTTTGCACTCGATGTCATATTGGTGTGCCCCTAGGAAAAGGGGCCACCTCTGTAGCCGTTGTGCTGTCATTATCGGGACGCCCTTCTGAGGGTTGAAAATGGAGACAAGAGGTTGATGATCAGTTAGTAGAGTAAATTTCTGACCGTGCAGGTAGTGATTGAACTTCTTCACCCCCCACACCAGGCTGAGGGCCTCTTTGTCAATCTGGGCGTAGTTACGCTCGGCTGAAGTTAACGAGCGTGACGCAAAAGCTTTCGGCCTCTCTGAAGCATCAAGGAATTTATGTGACAGTACTGCTCCAATGCCGTAGGGAGACGCATCACATGCCAGTCTTATCGGTAGTGATGGGTTGTAGTGAGCCAATACTTCTCTTGAAGTGATTAGGTTTTTACCCTTCTGAAAGGCCTGCTTACATTCATCGCTCCATTTCCATGCTACTCCAGTATGTAGTAGGTCGTTCAGTGGGTGCAGAATTGTGGAGAAATTCGGCAAAAACTTATGGTAGTAATTCACCAATCCGAGGAATGACCTCAGTTGCGACACATTTTCAGGCACTGGAGCCTTAACTACCGCTTCAATTTTGTCAGCGGACTTATGTAACCCCTCTTCATCAATCACGTGGCCACAATACGATAGCTGTTTCTTAAAAAACTCGCACTTGGGGCGATTGGCTCGTAGCCCATGTTCTCTTAGTCTCGTGAGCACCTGCTCTAGGTTGGCAAGGTGTTCACTGTCATCTTCACCTGTCACTAGGATGTCGTCCAAGTAACACTGAGTCCCCGGAATCCCTTGCAGGACTTGTTCCATCGCTCTTTGCCATATCGCTGGAGCTGATGCTACTCCGAATACCAGTAGATTATACTGGTAAAGAGCTTTGTGAGTGTTTATCGTGAGATACTTCCTAGAGGATTCTTCAACCTCCATCTGCAAATATGCTTGTGCTAGGTCAATTTTTGTAAAACGCTTCCCTCCAGATAGTGAGGCGAAAATATCTTCTATCCTCGGGAGAGGACACTGTACTGTGTGAAGGACTGGGTTCACCGTCACCTTGAAGTCCCCACAGATGCGAACCTTCCTTGGCTCCTCAGACTTATTGTTTAACGTTTTCTTCATGACAGGAACGATGGGTGTCGCCCACTCACTCCAGTCTACCTTAGATAACACGCCTGCATTCTCCAGATTCTCCAGCTCTGCCTCGACGGCTGGGCGAATTGCATATGGTACCGGTCTTGCTTTGAAAAACTTGGGAATTGCATTCTCTTCTATTTTTATCGAGGCGGTTACGCCTTTAAGCGTTCCCAGTTCTTGTTGAAATACCTCTTTGGCGTTAGCTAAGATTTTTGACAATCGGCCAGGTGTGACGTCGTCATCCTTTTTACCAGCCACCGTCAGTGCCTGAATGGAGTGCCAGTCTAAACTTATCTTTCTGATCCATTCACATCCCAATAACGGTGGTCCACCATCTTGCAGTACGTACAGATACAATTTCTGTATTTCCTTGCCGTTGTATTCGACAGGCACCCTTATTTTCCCTCTGGGGTATACTTTCTGTCCCGTATACGTATTCAAGACAATGGATGTCTCTTTCAATGGTATGTGTGAGAATAGCCGCTCACAGTCTCGTCGATTCATGACGGTCAGGGCTGATCCTGTATCCAATTCCATTTTGACTTGAGACCCTGCTATCATGAGGGTGACCCAAATGGTTCGGTGATCCTCTTTTGCGATTACGTTGTGAAGTTTGTGACAGCTTAGTCTCTTGTTCCCGGATTCACTATCGCTCTTCTGGTCTTCGGAACTACTGTCCGTCATCTTTTGTACTTTCCTGTACTGTTCCTTAGTAGCCTTTTTGTTGTCGTTAGTCTTCTTCCCAGACCTGCAAACTTGTGCAATGTGTCCCATCTTTCCGCATTGCCTGCATATTTTGTCCTTGGACCAGCAGTCCTTCTGGTCATGGGTTGTTCTGCCGCAGCGATAACATTTTTCAAATCCCCGTGTCATTTCATGGGTGCCGTATTCCTGTGGCCTTTGCTGTATTTCCGCAGCTCCCCTTGCTGCTGCTTTGTACGATACTGCCACGCTGAAAGCCTTATCTAGCGTCAGCTCTTTCTCTGAGAGTAACCTCTTCTGGGTTCCTTCACTCAGGAGTCCACAGACAAATTTGTCCCGTAGAGTATCTGTCAGTCCTGCTTCGAACTGGCAGTGCTTTGATAGCTTGCATAGTTCCGTAAGGTAATCAGCATTGCTCTCATCTTTATGCCGATTTATCCTGTGGAATTTAAATCTTTCTGCTATCAGCAGCGGTGTAGGATTTAGGTGTTCCTGTAGGATGTCAACAATTTCATTAAAACTCTTCGCCATCGGTTTGGCTGGAGTGACCAGGTTCCACAATAGACCGTACGTTCTTGTGCCCATTACGTTTAGCAGTACCGATGCCTTTTTCTCATCGGCCACTTAATTTGCCTTGCAATATACTTCGACTCTTTCCACATACGTGGTCCAGTCTTCTATTGCATTATCGAAGGCAGTGATATTGCCAGTCTTCGGCATCTTGGAAATCTAAGATGGCACCTCCCGCGCTTTGCCTTCTTCCCCGATTTAACAAAATGGCGCCTCCCACGCTTTCTGTCTTCTCCGCTGCTGCTAGTGCTGTTGCTGGCGTTTTTATGCCTTGATGGCGACGCCCTATGGTCTTCGCGCACTTCCCCCCCGCGTTGCTTCTAACGCCGCTCTCCGCGGTTCCCGTGGCAAACTGCAGCTCCTCGCGGCTTTCTGCGCTTCTAATTTCTTTTATTTTCCCATCGTCAGAGCAACCCTACGGGACACTTTCCTCCCTCTTCTCGGCTTCATAGCACCGGCTGCGCCCTGTGTGCTCCACCCTCTCTCTCTCTCTCCTCTTCCCGACAATGCTGCTCGGCTCTGTTGAAAAGCCACCTGATCGAGCTCTAGCCCGCTGCAGCCCGGGAAGGATCAGTGTACTACCTGCCACCAGCCCGATTAGCTGGAACACCATAGACAGGATAACCAAGCCCCGCTCTCGACAGCCTCTCCTGCAAATCTTCAACTCCGATGAATCAGAGGCGGTTGCCCATGGTCGACGCCTGTCTCTTCTGTTTGTTTGGGTTTTTTTTCTTTCTTCTGGCCTCGACCTCTAACAACTTCACTTCAGGGATGGATCCCCATGAGGTGGTGCAGAACTGTAGGTAAGTTCGGATCTGCTCGTCGCCAGTATTATGTCCATGTGTAATTGAGACACGGACTGCAGGAGTTGGTTACAACAGGTCTTTACTGAGTGGAGACAAAACTGGAACTACTATGCAAAGTTACTGCACAGGCTTATATACAGGGGTGGTCACTACTGGTACTGCAGTATACAGGGACTGCAGAATATAGTTCCTTCTGCAAAGTACATACACTACACATTGTGTATGCGTGCGTGCATGCATATATTTGTATCCGCATGCGTGCGTTCACTAGAGCGTTCGTTCGTTTGATTAAGGAAGGCTTTAAAACTAAATAACACCACCATATAGAAAATCCCACAACCATATCAAAAAATCACTTAAGACTTCAAGTAAACTACTTTTAACCAGAACCCGAAACTTCTTCAAAAACAAGTAATACCAGTTCAACGCCAGTCCTATTGGCACTCTAATAACTCCTCATCTTCACTTGATGTCATCCAACCATATAATGTCATAATCCTTATCCACAGTCTTCAACCTTTCCACAGAAAAAAAGCCGACCACTTTCTCAAATCCCGTAAAAGAAGAAAACGACTACTCAAATTCCCTTCCTCTTGCTGTTATCACTCACAAGACCCAGCCATCAAGCCATTCGTTATTTCTTGCTGATATACCTTGTTTTGTCTTTTATTTTCCTTTTTTACTTTTATCCCTTTCTCTTTTCCCATCTTATGGCTGTTCAAGCTCCATACTATAGATAGGAACAGTCTGTCTTTCCTCCACCAAAATGGCAGCGCACGAACCCAATCCCATCACCGAAACAAAGCCTCACAGCTGCCACCAAACGGAGCACAGACGGGGCCGCTGGAACTCATTCGGGCCGGAGACCGTTCTTCACCTTTAGAAACCGTGCAGCATGCTCACCCACAGCATCTCCCGACTCCGCTTCTGGCGACCAGCCACTCCGCCCTAGAGACCCCCGCCTGGGGTCCTCCGTGCTGGGCCTCCTTCCTAGGACCCTCTCTTCTGGGTCTTCCACCCTAGGCATTCTGCACTAGGCCTTCTGCACTGTTGCTCAGGTTTAAAGGTCAAGCCCCACCCCTCACACACTCTGATTGGTTGGAGGACCCACCGCCCGCTCGGTCCTCCAGTCCCGCCCCGCTCTTCCTATTGGTCCGGAGCTCCCGTCAGTCATCCGGGCAGTGTGAGCTGAGCATGCGTGGACCTTGGCAGCAGCCGCTGACACATCAGGTGAGAGAGCTCAGAAAGCAGGTTCATGAACCCCGGGGGGACGCGCTCACCCCGAGCTCAGGGAGCGGGTTCATGAACCCCAGGGGGACGCGGGACGCTCACACCCCGAGCTCAGGGAGCGGGTTCATGAACCCCGGGAGGACGTGGGCCGCTCACCCCCCGAGCTCAGGGAGCGGGTTCATGAACCCCCGAGGTACGCGGGATGCTCACAGCCCGAGCTCAGGGAGCGGGTTCATGAACCCCAGGGGGAGGCGGGCCGCTCACACCCCGAGCTCAGGGAGCGGGTTCATGAACCCTGGGGGGAGGCGGGCCGCTCACACCCCGAGCTCAGGGAGCGGGTTCATGAACCCCGGGGGGACACGGGCCGCTCACACCCCGAGCTCAGGGAGCGGGTTCATGAACCCCGGGGGGACGCGGGCCGCTCACACCCCGAGCTCAGGGAGCGGATTCATGAACCCCGGGGGGACGCGGGCCGCTCACACCCCGAGCTCAGGGGGCGGGTTCATGAACCCCGGGGGGACGCGGGCCGCTCACACCCCGAGCTCAGGGAGCAGGTTCATGAACCCCGGGGGGACGCGGGCCACTCACACCCTGAGCTCAGGGAGCGGGTTCATGAACCCCGGGGGGACGTGGGCCACTCACACCCTGAGCTCAGGGAGCGGGTTCATGAACCCCGGGGGGACGTGGGCCACTCACACCCTGAGCTCAGGGAGCGGGTACATGAACCCCGGGGGGACGCGGGACGCTCACACCCTGAGCTCAGGGAGCGGGTTCATGAACCCCGGGGGGACGCGGGCCGCTCACACCCCGAGCTCAGGGAGCGGGTTCATGAACCCCGGGGGGACGCGGGACGCTCACACCCCGAGCTCAGGGAGTGGGTTCATGAACCCCGAGGGGGCGCGGGCTGCTCACACCCCGAGCTCAGGGAGCGGGTTCATGAACCCCCGGGGGGACGCGGGCCGCTCACACCCCGAGCTCAGGGAGCGGGTTCATGAACCCCCGGGGGGACGCGGGACGCTCACACCCCGAGCTCAGGGAGCGGGTTCATGAACCCCGGGGGGACGCGGGCCGCTCACACCCCGAGCTCAGGGAGCGGGTTCATGAACCCTGGGGGGACGCGGGCCGCTCACACCCCGAGCTCAGGGAGCGGGTTCATGAACCCCGGGGGGAGGCGGGCCGCTCACACCCCGAGCTCAGGGAGCGGGTTCATGAACCCCGGGGGGACGCGGGCCGCTCACACCCTGAGCTCGGGGAGCGGGTTCATGAACCCCGGGGGGACGGGGGCTGCGCTCACCCCGAGCTCAGTGTGATGAAATATGTCATTCATTAGACTCTGTATTTAACTACATATATTGTATTGCCTGCTCCTGTGTTTTACCTTGTATTGTATATAGAGCACCGCCCCCTTTCTCCCCATTGGGTGTGTTGGCTCCGCCCATACCTGGCCCTACTTAAGACAAGCCCAGGCTTGTCTTGCAGCAGAACAGCAGAATGCTAGGTGAAGACACAGGCATCTTTCTTTGCTAATAAAAGCCTAGTTTTATCCAGTTAACTTTGAGCCTTGAAGTTATTGAGGCGCATCAATTTTATTCGCAAACTTTCACCGATGGATCAACTTTTGAAACCGGAACGCTTGGATTTGGACCCGCATGCTTCGGATGCATCAGCACGGTTTGGACACTGGTTCCAGTGCTTGGAATTTTTTATGGCCAACTCCGAAGCCGTCACAGCCTCTAGAGCCACCGGAGATGTGAAACTCGGGATCCTGCAGATTCGGGTAAGCCACCGGGTTTTTCCACTCATCCAATACGCCGCCACCTACCTGGATGCCTGCAACATTCTAAAGGCCCACTATCAGCGGCCTACCAATGAGGTGTACGCCAGGCATCTGCTTGCTACCTGCACACAGCGACCCGGAGAGTCGCTGGAGGACTTTCTAGTCACCCTAAAAGTGCTTGGCAAAGACTGCAAATGCAAAGACGTGAAAGCCACGGTATACACAGACGAGCTTATTCGGGATGCCTTTATCGCAGGCCTTAGCTCTAATTACATCCGGCAGAGACTGCTAGAGAAAACGGGCCTAGATCTGACACAGACTGTGGACACAGCGCGATCGCTGGATGTGGCTCAGAAGAACTCTGACTCCTACTCTTCAGGCCGCGTGGCCCACGCCGCCTCGTACGCACCAAGGGCGCCGCCATGTTGGAAGACATCTTCCCCGCCCGGTAGCCCAACACCGTCGGGGCCCTGCCCTCCTCCCAGAAGCCCTACGACCGCCGCGACGCATCGGGGCCCCAAATGCTACTTCTGTGGGCAGCCGAAGCACACCAGGAACCTGTGCCCGGCGAAAGGCACCACCTGCTGTAAGTGCGGTAAGAAGGGGCACTTTGGGAAGGTGTGCAGAGGGAACCCCGCAGGCAAACCCGCCACCGCCGCGTGCGCGCCGTGGGAGCAGCCATCTTGGACGCCATCTTACCCGGCCTCGTGTGGCCCACCATCTTGTCCTGATCAGGGCCCTACAGTGGCATCGATCACAGTGGACCAGTCCAGACCGCACCCACTATCCAAATCAATGGTGGACATCGAGGTAAACGGGTGCAAGGTTAAATGTTTAATCGATAGCGGGAGCACGGAGAGCTTCATTCACCCTGGTCTGGTACAACGGCTCTCTCTAACTATAGTCCCTACTCAGGGCATGATCTCTATGGCCGACAAAACCCAGATATCGACTATTGCGGGTTACTGCGCGGTACGATTGTCCGTTAAAGGCACTGTATATAATAATTTTAAACTGTTAATTATGAAGGATTTATGTGTGAGCGTGATCTTGGGCCTGGATTTTCAGTGCCACCACCAAAGCATCACGCTCAATTTCGGCGGGACCCAGCCGCCCCTCACAGTGTGCGGTCTGGCTACCCTGAAGGTAAAGCCGCCTTCGCTATTCGCGAACCTCACCCCTAACTGCCGGCCAATAGCAACCAAAAGCAGGAGGTACAGCTGGGAGGACAGGCAGTTTATCGCGACCGAGGTAGACAGGCTCCTGAGGGAGTGCATTATTGAATGCAGCAACAGCCCGTGGCGCGTCCAAGTGGTGGTGGTGAGGGGTAGCGAGAAGAAGCGGATGGTGATTGACTATAGTCAAACAGTCAACATCTATACCCAACTAGACGCCTACCCGCTACCCCGCATATCCGAGATGGTGAACCAAATTGCCCAATACCGGGTGTTCTCCACTATCGACCTCAAGTCAGCGTACCACCAGCTCCCTATCAGACCAGAGGACCGTTCGTACACCGCCTTCGAGGCAAACGGACGCCTCTACCAGTTCCTCAGAGTCCCCTTTGGGGTGACGAATGGGGTCTCGGTCTTTCAGAGGGAGATGGACCACATGGTCGATGACCACCACTTGCAGGCAACCTTCCCCTATCTCGACAACGTCACCATCTGTGGCCACAACCAACAGGACCACGACTCAAACCTCGCGAGGTTTCTGAAAACCGCACAAAAAGTCAACCTCACTTACAACGAGGACAAGTGCATTTTCAACACCACGCGCCTCTGCATACTAGGCAGCGTGGTGGAGAATGGGGAAATCAGACCAGACCCTGACTGATTACGCCCCCTACGGGAGCTGCCCCTGCCCAACACTCCCAAAGCCCTGAAAAGGTGCCGGGGGTTATTCTCGTATTATGCCCAATGGGTCCCTAACTACTCGATAAAGCCCGCCCCCTCTTGAAAGCATCCTCTTTCCCGCTCTCTGCTGAGGCCCATGCTGCCTTCAAAAGCATTAAGCAGGATATTGAGCGGGCCACGCTACAGGCAGTGGACGAGAACACTCCCTTTCAAGTGGAAAGTGATGCGTCTGACTTTGCCTTGGCGGCCACCCTCAACCAGGCGGGGCGGCCCGTAGCCTTCTTCTCAAGGACCCTCCAGGGGCCCGAGATCAGACACTCCTCCGTGGAAAAGGAGGCCCAAGCCATCGTGGAGGCAGTGCGCCACTGGCGGCACTACCTAGCCGGCAAACGCTTCACCCTACTTACCGACCAGCGGTCGGTGGCGTTTATGTTCAATAATAAACAGAGGGGGAAGATTAAAAATGATAAGATTCTTAGGTGGCGGATCGAGCTCTCCACCTTCGAGAACGACATCATATACCGGCCGGGGGCCCTTAACGAATCCCCCAACGCCCTCTCACAAGGGATGTGTGCCAACGCCACCGGGGATCGGCTACAGACCCTCCACAACGACCTCTGCCACCCAGGGGTCACACGGCTGTTCCACTTCATAAAGTCGCGCAACTTACCCTACTCGATTGAGGAAGTTCGGTCTCTGACCAGGAACTGCCGCACTTGCGCTGAGTGCAAGCCTTGGTTCTACCGCCCTGATAGAGCCCACCTAATCAAAGCTACACGGCCCTTTGAGTGGCTTAGCTTAGATTTCAAGGGCCCCCTCCCGTCCGTCGACCGCAATGTTTACTTCCTGAACATTGTGGATGAATACTCCCATTTCCCATTCGCCTTCCCCTGCCCAGACATGACCAGCGCCACGGTCATTAAATGCCTCAACAGCCTGTTCTGCCTGTTCGGTATGCCAAGCTATATCCACACGGATAGGGGGGCGTCCTTGTGATAAAAATAATAACTTCCGGGAAGTTATGTCATCACTTCCTGTGAACTGTGAACTATGAACTATGAACTGTGTACATACCTCACTTCCTGTCATGTGTCACTTCCTGTTGGACTGGTATAAATACTGGTCTGTTCAGTATTGTAAGAGGCTTCTACCAGAGGCATGGTAAAGACCTCTCTTGTATATAGTGTGTTTATAAGTTACTTAAAGCTTACTTTAAAGTTACTTGATGGTAAGCCTCCTTTTTCTTACATCAATTTAAGTAACTTAGTATTTACACTCACAAATACTAGACCTTCGGACAAACTCGGAATTAAGGATCCAGGGAACCACCCATCATGGAGAAAATCCTTAGACCTATTCGTCTGGACTTGGACCCGAATGCACCAGCAGCTGGCAGGGTATGGAAGCATTGGTACCGTACTTTTGAGAATTTTCTGGATGAATGTGAAGCGGATGCTCCTGCTAGATTGAAGATACTTATCAATTATGTGACCCCAAAAGTGTTCGAATATGTTGATGAATGGGATAATTACGATGAGGTGATTCGGGCACTTAAGAAACTGTATGCCAAGACCCCAAATGAGGTCTATGCTAGACATCTACTGGCCACAGCCCGACAAGGGCCAGGGGAATCAATTGACGAATTCCTGCAAGAACTTCGCAGGCTCAGCGTAGATTGTAACTTTCAGGCAGCCTCAGCTGAGCTGTACCGCCAAGAAATGATTCGTGATGCTTTCATCTGCGGGATTGCCTCTCCATTTATACGCCAGCGTCTACTAGAAAGTAAAACACTTGAGCTACAAAAAGCTTTTGACCTAGCTTGTTCACTGGATTTGGCAAAGAGAAATGCAGACCTCTATCAGCTGCCCAGATCTCGATCTGCTGCTGTAGCTGCAACCAGACAATTCAAGCGGTCTCAGGTGAACCCTATCATGGGGGAATCTAATTCTGATAATTCTGATGAAGAAGAGGAGGACGACCCCACTTTAGCAGCCTCTTGGCAATCTAGGAAGGAATGCTTCTTTTGTGGAGATGCTTTTCACCCTAGGAAAACCTGCCCTGCTCGCAATGCAATCTGCAGTTATTGCGGGAAAAAAGGACACTTTGCTAAAGTTTGCCTATCAAGGGCCTCTACGAGGGCCAATCCAGCTAAGGCCTACCGAACTGCCCCAATTAGGGCCTATCAAGATGCTCCAGCTAGGACCTATCAAGCTTCCTCTCGAGCTCTCTCCCGAAGAAGCACACCGAGAGTTTTAGCCACTCTCTGTGCAACGACACCAATTACAGCTGCTTGCCCACAGAACCTGTCTCATGCAGCCACAAAAATTTCAATTAAAGGGCATACCTTAGATGCCTTAATTGACTCAGGAAGTACTGATAGTTTCATTAAGGAACAGATTGTTGCGAAATTGAAACTACATGTCTTCCCATCAGACCAGGCAATTGCGATGGCCCAGTCATCACTTAATACCAGAATCTCCGGCTTTTGTGTTGTTGATATGACACTTCACGGTCGTATGTATCCCTCCACCCAACTTTCGGTGCTCAAGGACTTATGTAGTGATCTCCTCTTAGGACTGGACTTCCAAAAACAGCATAAGAAACTCACCATTGAGTTTGGTGGATCCAAACCCGGACTTACTATTTCTAATATACCGTCTAAATTACCATTTTGTGCATTATCAGCAGCTTCACTTGATGAACCCTCATTATTTGCCAGTATTCCGCCTCAATGCCAACCGATAATAACGAAATCGCGGCGCTTTAATCAGGAAGACCAATCTTTTATTGCGGCTGAAATCTCTCGACTTCTAGCAGAGGATATCATTGAACCATGTTCGTCGCCCTGGCGGGCTCAAGTCGTCATTGTCAAGAACCCTCTAAAACCTCACAAACAGCGACTATGCATCGATTATTCGCAAACCATCAATCAATATACCGACTTGGACGCCTACCCATTGCCACGCATTGATGATATGGTTAATAAACTGGCCGAATACAAAGTGTTCTCAACTTACGATTTAAAAAGTGCCTATCATCAGTTACCCTTGAAGGTCTCAGATAAGCAGTACACAGCCTTTGAGGCTAATGGACGGCTGTACCAATTTCGTCGCCTCCCATTCGGGGTTACTAATGGAGTGGCTGTCTTTCAACGGGCAATGGATGGCCTGGTTAAGCAGGAAAACCTAAGGGACACTTTTCCCTAT
Source organism: Somniosus microcephalus (assembly GCF_052327205.1). Taxonomy (NCBI): domain Eukaryota; kingdom Metazoa; phylum Chordata; class Chondrichthyes; order Squaliformes; family Somniosidae; genus Somniosus; species Somniosus microcephalus. The sequence goes on along the minus strand of NC_140990.1, from coordinate 30,655,644 downwards.
CTTGATAACATTACCATTGCAGGTCACGATCAACAGGAACACGACTCCAACCTCCAAAAATTTTGGGATGCCCTCCATCGCCGTAATTTGACCCTGAATGAATCCAAATCTGTTGAGTCGCAACCGACCATCAACATCCTTGGCTACTGCGTAGGCAATGGTATCATTAAGCCAGACCCAGAAAGACTTCGCCCGCTCCAAGAGCTCCCGTCACCTAAGAATCCGGCTTCTTTACATCGGGCTCTCGGTCTGTTTGCATACTACGCTAAATGGATTCCTCATTTTTCGGACAAAATCCAACCCTTGCTGCATGCTAGATCATTTCCACTGGGAACAGCGGCTGTTGCAGCCTTTAACCTTCTCAAAAAACAGTTGGAGAAAGCGGCTCTTCACTCCATTGATGAGAATCTCCCTTTCGTGGTTGAATGTGATGCCTCGGAGGTGGCAATCTTGGCTACTCTGAATCAGGAAGGTTGTCCTGTAGCATTTATGTCCAGGACCTTACAAGGTGCCGAGCTACATTATCCTCCGGTTGAGAAAGAAGCCACAGCCATCATAGAGGCAGTACGGAAGTGGAACCATTTTCTAGCTCGCCAGCACTTTACATTGATCACGGACCAATGATCAGTCGCCTTCATGCTCGATAATCGAAAACGAACCAAAATTAAGAATAATAAAATACAACTTTGGAGGATGGAACTGGCCTCTTTTGGTTATACCATTCTCTATCGGCCTGGCAAGGAGAATGTGGCCCCGGACACCCTCACACGGGCATTCTGCTCCACTATGTCATCCTCCACTCTCATGGATGTCCACAATGGTTTGTGTCATCCTGGCGTTACGCGCATGCTACATTTCGTACGATCACGGAATCTCCCTTTTTCCACTGGAGATGTAAAGAAAATATGCTCAGAATGCCGGCTTTGTGCGGAATTAAAACCTCAGTTCTTCCGCCCCTCAGCTGGTATACTCATACATGCAACCCAACCGATGCAACGACTTAGCATCGATTTTAAGGGCCCAGTGCCCTCTTCAACTCGGAACACATATTTGCTCACCATGATCGACGAATATTCACGTTTTCCGTTTGCCTTCCCCTGCTCCAATATGCTGGCGTCCACAGTAATCTGCTGCCTTGAGCAGGTATTTTCTCTCTGTGGCATGCCGGCTTATATTCACTCAGATCGGGGTCCATCCTTTATGTCAAGGGAACTCAAGGACTACCTCTCAGAACGGGGAATTGCTACAAGCAAAACAACACCATACCATCCCATCGGAAATGGGCAGGTAGAGAGGTATAATGGTATCATCTGGAATTCCGTACGTCTCGCTTTAAGATCTCGGGGCCTACCAGACCAGCAATGGGAAACAGTGCTTCCGGATGCATTGCACTCTATACGGTCCCTGCTTTCTACAGCCACAAATACTACACTTCATGAGCGGTTCTTTGGATTCCAGCGTCGCTCATCTCATGGGACATCACTCCCATCATGGCTAACTACTCCTGGACCTGTATTACTCCGAAGATACGTTCGGACGTCTAAAAATGACCCTCTTGTAGACGAGGTCGAACTAACCGATGCCAACCCCACCTATGCAAACATACGATATTCCGACGGCCGAGAATCTACCGTATCATTACGGGATCTGGCTCCCTGCCCACCAGGACCTAGTGGGACATCGGGTGATGGCATTTCACCAGGAAACTCTTGGGACCTATTGGGTACCCCTCTCCAGGATCCTGATCGGACACCAACTAGCTTGGTGCCGGTAGAACCCCGTGCTCAAGGTTGCGACCCTCCCAGTACCACGCATGAAAGTACTGGTCCGCCACAGACCAGCTCTGCACCTCCCTCTGAACAGAGGCAGTCTGACTTTGAACCTATTGGGGCTCGTACTCGAAGCCATGATCTCCCCGACCCTTCACAGGGCAATCCAGGCCACACGGACTCTGGCCAATGGCCAACCGCATGTAAGCGGACCAGCAACCCTCTACGACGGGAATCCAAACGGGTGCGACTCTTCCTTGTTCGGCGGCTGCAGACCAAAAGGTAGACCACAGCCTCCTAAACCTGCAGGAGGGAAGAATGTGATAAAAATAATAACTTCCGGGAAGTTATGTCATCACTTCCTGTGAACTGTGAACTGTGAACTATGAACTATGAACTGTGTACATACCTCACTTCCTGTCATGTGTCACTTCCTGTTGGACTGGTATAAATACTGGTCTGTTCAGTATTGTAAGAGGCTTCTACCAGAGGCATGGTAAAGACCTCTCTTGTATATAGTGTGTTTATAAGTTACTTAAAGCTTACTTTAAAGTTACTTGATGGTAAGCCTCCTTTTTCTTACATCAGTCCTTCATGAGTGAAGAGCTACGTCAGTACATGCTGTCCAAGGGGATTGCCATGAGCCGTACCACCAGCTACAACCCCCGGGGTAACGGTCAGGTGGAGCGAGAGAACGGGACAATATGGAGGGCAGTCACTCTAACTCTAAGGACCAAGGACCTCCCTATCTCCCGCTGGCAGGAAGTCATCCCAGATGTGCTCCACTCTATACGGTCACTATTGTGTACCGCCACTAATGCCATGCCTCATGAGCTAATGTTTGTGTTTCCCCGGAAATCCACCTCAGGTGTATCCATACCGTCATGGCTCTCCACCCCAGGTCTGGTACTTTTGCGGAAGCATGTGAGGGGCCACAAGATGGACCCTCTCGTGGAGCCAGTGCACCTGCTCCATGCCAACCCACAATATGCGTATGTCCGGCATGCCGACAGACGGGAGGACACTGTGTCCATAAAAGACCTTGCCCCAGCCGGTAACAACAGCAACAACGACAACAACCACAACAACTATTACCCGCCCACTCCACCCACTATTCTTTCACCACCCCCGGAAGGACACCAGCCAACGGTACCCCCACCACCTACTCCTTCAACAACCCCAGTGGCGCCCCCGGCAGAGACCCAGGAGGTCACCTGGGACACCCAGCCGGCACCCGCGGCACCGCAACCGTTACTTCGGTCACAGAGGACTATCACACCCCCAGACAGACTAAATCTGTAGAAGGGGTGAATGTGATGAAATATGTCATTCATCAGACTCTGTATTTAACTACATATATTGTATTGCCTGCTCCTGTGTTTGTATTGCCTGCTCCTGTGTTTTACCTTGTATTGTATATAGTGCACCGCCCCCTTTCTCCCCATTGGGTGTGTCGGCTCCGCCCATACCTGGCCCTACTTAAGACAAGCCCAGGCTTGTCTTGCAGCAGAACAGCAGAATGCTAGGTGAAGACACAGGCATCTTTCTTTGCTAATAAAAGCCTAGTTTTATCCATTTAACTTTGAGCCTTGAAGTTATTGAGGCGCATCACTCAGGGAGCGGGTTCATGAACCCCGGGGGGACGCGGGCCCCGCTCACCCAGAGTTCAGGGAGCGGGTTCATGAACCCCGGGGGGGACGCGGGCCGCTCACACCCCGAGCTCAGGGAGCGGGTTCATGAACCCTGGGGGGGACGCGGGCCGCGCTCACCCCGAGCTCAGGGAGCGGGTTCATGAACCCCGGGGGGGGACGTGGGACGCTCACACCCCGAGCTCAGGGAGCGGGTTCATGAACCCCGGGGGGACACGAGCCACTCACACCCCGAGCTCAGGGAGCAGGTTAAATTATTACACCAAGAAAGCAGTGTGAGTGTCGGAGCGCACTGTGGACAGGCTCTGCCCAGTGCTCATGGTAAAATAGTGAAATCTTTGCTATTCTGATCTTCTACTTTATCGGCCCTTCCCTCAGTCTGCTCAAGCAGGACAGAGAGAAACAGAAATCTCCTGACAGAAGCAGCACCTGAAGTTACATTGAGTGAAATACAGTCTGCCCACAAGGTCCACACACAGGCTTCGTTGCTATAGGAACGATCACAACATTTATATCGGACCCAATGAAAGGTCTAATCAGAAACTGCCCTCGGGCTCCTTTTACCGAGCTTCCGCCAATGACCTTCTCACAGACAGGCAGCAAATTCAACTGAAACTATTGTATTGGCAAACAGGTGACTGAATGCTCGTGTATTTCAACTGCTATAGTCCAGGATATGTGAAATATATCGGAGTTTATATGAAGGTTTATACAGGGATCTTAATCTTCTCGCAAGTCAAATTATTTTCCCAATGCAATCGAGGGTAATCTTCAGGTAACTAGTGTATCTCTCATGGCGTTGCTCAGGGTGAATACAATCTGGTGTGGGGGTCAATGATTACTGTGATTGAAAAATGTTAAATGGTGATTTTATTATACACCATTATAGGAGTGTTAATATTACAGGGCTCAAATTCTATGAGCATGTGCAGATTTGCATACAAGCTGTAATCAGTGGCCTTGATTACAATTAAAAATTCATCTAACTATGTAAAAAAAAAGATAAATAAATAAATAAACCCGGGGGGGACGCGGGCTGCTCACACCCCGAGTGCGGCCCCAGGCCCCATTATTAAAACACTCAAAATTATCCGCCTCCCCACAACGACCCGCCAGTTTAAGACACAAAACTCCGGGACAACCAGGAAAAGTGCTGGGAAATCCCCAGCGAGTCAGGGAGCGTCTATAAATGGAGGAGAAATGGTGACTGGTCAGGGAGCGTCTGTAAATGGAGGAGAATTGGTGACTTGTCAGGGAGCGTCTGTAAATGGAGGAGAAATGGTGACTGGTCAGGGAGGGTCTGTAAATGGAGGAGAAATGGTGACTGGTCAGGGAGCGTCTGTAAATGGAGGAGAAATGGTGACTGGTCAGGGCGCATCTGTAAATGGAGGAGAAATGGGAACTGGTCAGGGAGCATCTGTAAATGGAGGACAAATAGGGACTGTTCAGGGAGCGTCTGTAAATGGAGCACTGGCAGCTCAATATTCCGGGGTATAAAATCTTCAGGCGAGACAGAGGGGCATGTAAAAGAGGAGGGGGTGTCGCAATATTAATCAAGGAGTCAATTACTGCAGTAAGGAGGGATGATATCTTAGCAGGTTCCTCTAATGAGGCCATATGGGTAGAACTTAAAAGCAAAAAGGGGGCAAGCACTTTGCTGGGAGTGTACTACAGGCCCCCAAACAGTCAGGGGGAGATAGAGGAACAGATATGTAGGCAAATCTCAGAGAAGTGTAGAACTAATAGCGTAATAATAGTGGGGGATTTCAACTTCCCCAATATTAACTGGGATAGTCAGAGTGTGAAAGGCTTAGAGGGTGCGGAATTCTTAAAGTGCATCCAGGAGAGCTTTTTGAGCCAGCATGTAGAAAGTCCTACAAGAGAGGGGGCGGTACTGGGTCTAATTCTTGGGAATGTGGCCGGGCAAGTGGTAGAAGTGTCCGAAGGAGAGCATTTTGGTGGCAGTGACCATAATTCGGTGAGATTTAAGGTAGTCATGGAAAAGGAAGATGGACCGGAAATAAAGGTTCTAAATTGGGGGAAGGCCGATTTTAATATAAGGCAGGATCTGGCCAAAGTGGACTGGGAGCAGCTACTTAGAAACATTGAAACATAGAAGATAGGAGCAGGTGTAGGCCATTCGGTCCCTCGAGCCTGCTCCGCCATTCAATGAGATCATGGCTGATCATCCAAATTCAGTACCCTGTCCCTGCCTTCTCCCCATATCCCTTGATCCCTTTAGCCTTAAGAAATATATCTAACTCCTTCTTGAATATATTTAATGAATTGGCCTCCATTGCCTTCTGTGGTAGAGAATTCCACAGGCTCACAACTCTCGGGGTGAAGAAATTCCTCCTCATCTCAGTCCTAAACGGCTTCCCACTTATCCTTAGACTGTGACCCCTGGTTCTGGACTCCCCAGCCATCGGGAACATCCTTCCTGCATCTAGTCTGTCCAGTCCTGTTAGAATTTTATCAGTTTCAATGAGATCCCCTCTCATTCTTCTAAACTCCAGCGAGTACAAGCCCAATCGACCCAATCTCTCCTCATACATCATTCCTGTCATCCCAGGGTATCAGTCTGGTGAATCTTTGCTGCACTCCCTCCATGGCAAGAACACCCTTCCTCAGATAAGGCGACCAAAACTGCACACAATACTCAAGATGTGGTCTCACCAAGGCCCTGTACAACTGCAGCAAGACATCCTTGTTACTGTACTCGAACCCTCTCGCTACGAAGGCCAACATGCCATTTGCCTTCTTAACCGCCTGCTGCACCTGCATGCTTACCTTCAGTGACTGGTACACAAGGACACCCAGGTCTCGTTGCACTTCCCCTTCTCCCAATCTATTGCCGTTCAGATAATAATCTGCCTTCCTGTTTTTTGCCACCAAAATGGATAACCTCACATTTATCCACGTTATATTGCATCTGCCATACATCTGCCCAATCATCCAACCTGTCCAAATCATATTGGAGTTTCTTGGCATCCTCCTCATAGCACACATGCCCACCCAGCTTTGTGTCGTCTGCAAACTTGGAGATATTACATCTAGTTCCCTTGTCTAGATCATTTATATATATTGTGAATAGCTGGGGTCCCAGGGCCGATCCCTGCGGTACCCCACTAGTCACTGCCTGCCACTCGCAAAAAGAGCCGTTTATTCCAACTCTTTGCTTCCTGTCTGCCAACCGTTTCTTTATCCAAGTCAGTACCTTGCCCCCAATCCCATGTGCCTTAACTTTACACGCTAATCTCTTATGCGGGACCTTATCAAAAGCCTTCTGATTGTCCAAATACACCACATCCACTGGTTCTTCCTTATCTATTCTACCAGTTACATCCTCAAAAAATTCCAGTAGATTAGTCAAGCACGATTTACTTTTTGTATATCCATGTTGACTTTGTCCGATCCTGTCACTGTTTTCCAAGTGCTCTGCTATTACATCTTTTATAATGGACTCTAGCATTTTCCCCACTTGTAGGAAAATCCTCATCAGAGCAGCGGGGGTCTTTCAGAAAGGAAATAGAGAGAGTACAATGCCAACATGTTCCCGTAAATGTCAAGGGTGGGACCAACAAGCCCAGGGAACCCTGGATGTCAAGGGATATACTAGAATGGATTAGGAAAAAAAGGAAGCTTTTTGCAGATACAAAGGACTAATAACAGTGGAAGCACTACAGGAGTATAGAAAGTGCAGGGGGGTATTTAAAAACGAAATTAGGAGAGCGAAGAGAGGGCATGAAAATACATTGGCGAGCAAAATAAAGGAAAATCCCAAGGTGTTTTATAAGTACACTTGCTGAAGTGCCCGGCGGTGCCGAGGGATTTTTGAGGGCATGTTGTTGTTGGAAGAGAGAGAGAGAGAGAGCGACTGGGGGGAAGAGAGAGTGCGACTGGGGGGAAGAGAGAGAGCGACTGGGGGGAAGAGAGAGCGCGACTGGGGGGAAGGGGGGGGGGAAAGGGGAGGGGAGGGGGGAAGGAGGGAAGGGAGGGGAGGGGGGAGGGGGGAAGGGAAGGGGAGGAGAGGGGGGAGGGGGGGAGGTGTGGTGGAGGGGTGGGGAGGGAAAAGGGGGGAGGGGGAGGGGGAGGGGGAGGGGGGTGGGGGAGGAGGAGGGGAGGGGGGAGGGGGGAGGGGGAGGGGAGGGGGGAGGAGAGGAGGTGGAGGGGGGGAGGTGGGGGAAGGAGGGTGGAGAAAGCGAGGGGGGAGCCAGCAGACCCTCTCCCCTCTGCCGGCGATGGGGGGGGAAGGGGGAAGGAGCGGGAGAGGGGGAAGGGGGAAGGAGGGGGGGAGTCCCCGAGCCCCGCCCCCCCAATCTCCCGATGTCCCGAGCCCCGCCCCCGATGTCCCGAGCTCCGCCCCCCACCCTCCCGAGGCCCAATCTCACGAGGCCCGATCTCCCGAGGCCCGATCTCCGATCTCCCGTGCCCCGCCCCCCCATCTCCCGAGGCTCGCCCCCCCCGATCTCATGAGCCCCGCCGCCCCCCCCCCCGAGCCCCGATCTGCCGAACCCCGATCTCCCGAGCACCGCCCCCCACCTGAGCCGGCTTCAAGAGCAGAGAGAGAGACTCCGCCGCACAACCTACCGCGTGAGGCCCGGCCGGACTCAAGTCGCGCGCGCTGACTCCTGCCCCACCCGCCTTTACTAAGATGGCGGCGGTGGCGATGCTCGGCTCAGGCCCACCCCCTCCAGCCTTCACAAAGATGGCGGCGATCACGAGCCACTTGTTGAGCGCAATGGGAGATGCCTAGCTCGGGCATGGCTGGGCAACAGAGGCTCAGGCTTACAGGCCTGGAAAAACGGTGAAAGGTAGGAAAATTCTAGATGTTAGAGAAAAGATTTACAAATTAATTAACTTTTTTAAAAAACAATTTGTGTTTTAAAAGCAACTTTTTTTTTGCTGCAAATGTAGATTTGAAAAGAAACACGCAGAAAGTGGGAAAAAGAAATGAAAAGTTTGGAATCAAGATGGCGGCGACTCACCTCGGTTCAGAATGATAAGGCCCGCCCACACACGCACCGATTGGTCAACCGTCAGGTCACTGAACTGTAGGATTGGTCAATCATCACGTCACTCAACTGTAGGATGGCCTGCCCGCACACACAATGAACCCGCCCCCACTCGATGCAAATGAGCAGATAATGAGAGGAATTTTGAACGTTTTTTGGATACCGTCGGCACAATTTTTGTCCGAGCAAAAAGTAAATACACCTACAAGAGTCCCCTAATGCTGAGCTTTCTTTTGATATAACATATGTGTAGGTACGCTCTATAACTTTGGATTGTATAGCCGGCCAGAGAGACAGACAAAGAGACAGACAGAGAGACAGACAGAGAGACAGACATATCCTTTTATATATATATAGATAGATAAGGGCAAGAGGATAACCAGGGAAAGAGTAGGGCCCATTAGGGACAAAAGTGGCAATCTGTGTGTAGAGCCGGAAGATGTGGGTGAGGTTTTAAATGGATATTTTGCATCTGTGTTCACTATGGAGAAGGACGATGTAGGCATAGAAATCAGGCAGGGGGATTGTGATATACTTGAACAAGTTAGTATTGAGAGGGAGGAGGTACCAGCAGTTTTAGCGGGCTTAAAAGTGGATAAATTCCCAGGCCCAGACGAGATGTATCCCAGGCTGCTGTGTGAGGCAAGGGAGAAGATTGCAGGGGCTCTGACACAAATTTTCAGAACCTCTCTGGCCACAGGGGAGGTGCCAGAGGACTGGAGGACAGCTAACGTAGTGCCATTATTCAAGAAGGGTAGTAGGGATAAACCAGGGAATTACAGGCCAGTGAGCCTAACATCAGTGGTAGGGAAATTATTGTAAAAAATTCTGAGGGACAGAATTAGTCTCCACTTGGAGAGGCAAGGATTAATCAAGGATAGTCAGCATGGCTTTGTCAGGGGGAGATCATGTCTAACCAATTTGATTAAATTTTTTGAGGGGGTGACTAGGTGTGTGGATGAGGGTAGTGCAGTTGATGTAGTCTACATGGACTTCAGTAAGGCTTTTGACAAAGTCCAGCATGGGAGACTGGTCATGAAGGTAAGAGCCCATGGGATCCAGGGCAATTTGGCACATTGGATCCAAAATTGGCTTAGTGGCAGGAGGCAGAGGTTGATGGTCGAAGGTTGCTTTTGTGACTGGAAGCCTGTGTCCAGTGGGGTACCGCAGGGTTCGGTGCTGGGTCCTTTGCTGTTTGTAGTGTACATTAATGATTTAGATATGAATGTAGGAGGTATGATCAGTAAGTTTGCAGATGACACGAAAATTGGTGGAGTGGTAAATAGCGAGGAGGGAAGTCTCAGGCTACAGGATGATATAGATGGGTTGGTTAGATGGGCAGAACAGTGACAAATGGAATTTAACCCTGAAAAGTGTAAGGTGCTGCATTTTGGGAGGACTAACAAGGCAAGGTAATACACAATGAATGGTAGGACCCTAGGGAGGACAGAGGATCAGAGGGACCTTGGTGTGCATGTACATAGATCCCTGAAGTCAGCAGGACAGGTAGATAAGGCAGTTAAAAAGGCATATGGGATACTTGCCTTCATTAGCCGAGGCATAGAATATAAGAGCAGGGAGGTTATGATGGAGCTGTACAAAACGCTAGTTAGGCCACAGCTGGAATACTGTGTGTAGTTCTGGTCGCCACACTGTAGGAAGGATGTGATTACATTGGCGAGGGTGCAGAGGAGATTCACCAGGATGCTTACCTGGGCTGGTGCGCTTCAGCTATGAAGAGAGACTGGACAGGCTGGATTTGTTTTCCTTAGAGCAGAGGAGGCTGAGGGGGGACCTGATTGAGGTGTACAAAATTATGAGGGTCATAGATAGGGTAGATAGAAAGGAACTTTTCCCCTTTGTAGAGGGGTCAATAATCAGGGGCATAGTTTCAAGGTAAGGGGCAGGAGGTTTAGAGGTGATTTGAGGAAAAACTTTTTCACCCAGAGGGTGGTTGGAATCTGGAACTCCCTGCCTGAAAGGGTGATAGAGGCAAAAAGATTGGTGAAGTCAAGCATAGGTCCCTTGCAATCAGAATCAGGGGAATTTGTAATGGGGAACAAAGAAATGGCAGACCAATTAAATACATATTTTGGTTCTGTCTTCACAAAGGAGGACACATATAACCTCCCAGAGATGTCAGGGAACATAGGGTCTGATGAAAGGGAGGAACTGAAAGAAATTAGTATTTGTAGGGAAATGGTGTTAAGGAAATTGATGGGATTGAAGGCCGATAAATCCCCAGGGCCTGATAATCTACATCCTAGGGTGCTTAAGGAAGTGGCCCTAGAAATAGTTGATACTTTGCTGATCATCTTCCAGCATTCGATGGAATCTGGAACAGTACTCATGGATTGGAGGGTAGCTAATGTTACCCCACTATTCAAAAAAGGTGGTAGAGAGGAAACGGGGAATTGCAGACCGGTAAGCCTGACATCGGTAGTGGGGAAAATGCTAGAGTGCATTATAAAAGATGTAATAGCAGAGCACTTGCAAAACAGTGACAGGATCGGACAAAGTTAACATGGATTTACAAAAGGTAAATCGTGCTTGACTAATCTACTGGAATTTTTTGAGGATGTAACTGGTAAAATAGATAAGGGAGAACCAGTGGATGTGATGTATTTGGACTTTCAGAAGGCTTTTGATAAGGTCCCGCAAAAGAGATTAGCGTGTAAAGTTAAGGCACATGGGATTGGGGGCAAGGTATTGACTTGGATAGAGAACTGGTTGGCAGACAGAAAGCAAAGATTTGGAATAAACGGGTCATTTTCCGAGTGGCAGGCAGTGACTAGTGGGGTACCGCAGGGATTGGTCCTTGGGCCCCAGTTATTCAAAATATATATTAATGATCTAGACAAGGGAACTAGATGTAATATCTCCAAATTTGCAGACCACACAAAGCTGGGTGGGCGTGTGCGCTGTGAGGAGGATGCTGAGAAACTCCAGGATGATTTGGACAGGTTGGGTGATTGGGCAGAAACATGGCAGATGCAATATAACATGGATAAATGCGAGGTTATCCACTTTGGTGGCAAACACAGGAAGGCAGATTATTATTTGAATGGCAATAGATTGGGAGGAGGGGAAGTGCAATGAGACCTGGGTGTCCTTGTACACCAGTCGCTGAAGGTAAGCATGCAGGTGCAGCAGGCGGTTAAGAAGGCAAATGGCATGTTGGCCTTTGTAGCGAGATGGTTTGAGTACAGGAACAAGGATGTCTTTCTGCATTTATACAGGGCCTTGATGAGACCACATCTTGAGTATTGTGTGCAGTTTTGGTCGTCTTATCTGAGGAAGGATGTTCTTGCCATGGAAGGAGTTCAGCGAAGATTCACCAGGCTGGTACCTGGGATGGCAGGAATGACGTATGAGGAGAGATTGGGTCGATTGGGCTTATACTCACTGGAGTTAGAAGAATAAGAGGGGATCGCATTGAAATTTATAAAATTCTGACAGGATTCGACAGACTAGATGCAGGAAGGATGTTCCCAATGGTCGGGGAGTCCAGAACCAGGGGTCACGGTCTAAGAATAAGGGGTAGGCCTTTTAGGACAGAAATGAGGAGGAATTTCTTCACCCAGAGAGTGGTGTACCTGTGGAATTCTCTACCACAGAAGGCAGTAGAGGCCAATGCATTAAATATATTCAAGAAGGAGTTGGATATATTTCTTAAGGCTAAAGTGATCAAGGGGTATGGGGAGAAAGCAGGGACCGGGTACTGAATTTGGATGATCAGCCCTGATCTCATTGAATGGGGAGCAGGCTCGAGGGGCCGAATGGCCTACTCCTGCTCCTATCTTCTATGTTTCTATGAACCCTCACAACATTCAAGAAGCATTTAGATGAGCACTTGAAACGCCATAACATACAAGGCTACAGACCAAGTGCTGGAAAATGGGATTAGAATAGACAGTGCTTGATGGCCGGTGCGGCCACGATGGCCTCTTTCTGTGCTGTATGACTCTATGAGAAATGGGGACTGGTCAGAGAGCATCTGTAAATAAAGGAGAAATGGAGGCGGGTCAGGGAGCGTTTGTAAATAAAGGAGAAATGGAGACCGGTCAGGGAGCGTCTGTAAATAAAAGAGAAATGGAGACGGGTCAGGGAGCATCTGTAAATGGAGGAGAAATGGTGACCGGTCCGGGAGCGTCTTTAAATAAAGGAGAAATGGAGACGGGTCAGGGAGCGTCTGTAAATGGAGGAGAAATGGTGACTGGTCAGGGAGCGTCTGTAAATGGAGGAGAAATGGTGACTGGTCAGGGAGCGTCTGTAAATGGAGGAGAAATGGAGACGGTCAGGGAGCGTCTGTAAATGAAGGAGAAATGGTGACTGGTCAGGGAGCGTCTGTAAATGGAGGAGAAATGGTGACTGGTCAGGGAAATGTCTCCTTAAAGCTGACGGTGTCGGCAGTTCTGCAGCTCATTTCTCAGTGTGAGCGTGTCAGAATGAAAAGCTTTAACGACAGCCGATGTTTCACAAAGGGAGACCTCACCAGACCAAAGGCCATTGGTGGAGTTTAATGGGCTGTTTGTGTCACTGGGCTACAGGAGGCCATTTTTAACCGAAGGAAAACTGGTCACAGCAAGACTGTCCCTGGTCCACTCGAACCCCCACCTTCTCTCTCTCTCACTATTTATGGGCACTGCTGCAGTAATTGCTCCTCTGACCTTTCCTCTCTTGTCCCTCCTACACCCCTAATACATGGCCCGACACAATCTCCCTCCCCTGACATCCTCACTGTGCTGGAATCCACACCAGTCTCCCCATCTGCTCCTTGTTCTCTCCCTGGATCCTAAAACTACTGAACTCACTCTTCCCCTCCTGAAGTCTACAGGCTCTAAAACTGAAGCTTGGTGTCCCTCAGTCCTGACTCCTTGATTCACCTCCCCTTCTCTCCTCCTCTTTCCCCCTTGGTTGTGTTCCACACTCTGGGCCTTGGGCCTTCCCCGGGGATTCTCAGTATGAACAGGTGGGATGTGTTTGGAGACAGGGTGTCCCGGCTCTCCACCTTTAAATGGACAAGGAGACGACCAGCTGGGCTGAATGGCCCTGCTTTATGACATCACTGCAGTGCCTAGCAACCAACCTCCCTGAGCCCTGCTCATTATGGGCTGGGATTAGCTCAGTGCTGTTACTGGAAGGGAAACAGGAGCAGGATTCGTCTCGTGTGGAGCCCAGGATTAATGGGGAGAGGTACAGGATCAATTTATATCTTATTGAGTGAGAAATGTCATTGTCCCAGACACTCCCTCTCCCTCGGTATCTGATGGATTTACTCTGTATCTAACCCATGCTGTACCCGACTGGAGAGTGTTTGATGCTGGCACTAGGGGCTCAGCTCCACGAGCACAACATTTAACCCAAAGATGATCTGATAAACCCATCAGCTTCTCCCCTGGACAGGGAGTGTCTCTGATATTTTGGTCGGTGTCATTGGTCAAGTTTAAACACCTCGCTCACATCTCCTCTCACCCTGCTTTGTTCTAATGAGAAGTGCCTCAGTTTCTCTCGTCTCTCCTCCTGGGAAAGAGAAGTTCACCTCAGTTAGAAACTCAAACAGGCGCGTCACTGCAGACAGGTCATCATGAGGAAACATTTCTTTACCCAGCGAGTTATTATGACCTGAAATGCACTGCCTGAAAGGGTGGAGGAAGCAGATTCAAGAGTAACTTTCAAAAGGCAATTGGATAAATATTTGAAGGGAAAACATTTACCGGGATATGGGGAAAGAGCATGGGAGTGGGACTAATTGGATAGCTCTCCCAAAGAGCTGGCACAAGCACGATGGGCCAAATAGCCACCTTTTGTGCTGTATCATTCTATGATTCTCTGATAATTAAAGCCTCTCATCCGTGGTATAACCTCAGTGAATTTATTCTGCAGCCTCTCTGTGGCCCCGACATCCTTCCTAGTGTAAGATGCCCAAAACTTATACTAACTGCAGCCGAACCGATGATTTTGTTTTCTACGCCCCATTTATTAAAAACCTCGGGTAACATTTTTAAACCACTTTGTAAACTTGCCCTCCAACTTTTACAGATTTGTGTATCTGATCTCCTGTAGATTTTAGAGATATTAACATAACATGGTTAAAATACAATGACATCAAATGTTTGATATAATGTGTATTTTGGGAAAGAGAAGTTTAGTCTGAGTTAGAAACAGGCATTTCACTGCAGACAGGTCGCCATGGCAGCACTGATAAGACATTCCATTCACTGAATCGACTGGTTGGAATCTGTAATCAGATCAGGGGAAAGAACAGGTTTTGTCTGTTATTAACCACAATATAAGCTTAGAATCAGAGAATGGTTGCAGCTACAGGAGGAGGCCATTCAGCCCATTGAGCCCGTGCCAGCTCTCTGCAAGATCACTTCAGCGAGTCCCACCCCCTGCCCTTTCCCCGTAACCCTGCAAATTTCTTTACTTCAGGCACTTATCCAATTCCCTTTTGAAAGCAGTGATTGAGTCTGCCGCCACCACCCTTTCAGGCATTGCATTCCAGATCCTAACCACTCGCTGCGTAAAAAAGTTTTTCCTCATGTCGCCTTTGGTTCTTCTGCCAATCACCTTAAATCTGTGTCCTCTAGTTCTCAACCCTTCCACCAATGGGAACAGTTTCACTCTATCTACTCTGTCTAGGCCCCTCATGATTTTGAACACCTCCATCAAATCTCCTCTCAACCTTCTCTGCTCTAAGGAGAACCACCCCAGCTTCTCCAATCTATCCACGTAACTGAAGTCCCTCATCCCTGGAATCATTCTCATAAATCTTTTCTGCACCCTCTCTAAGGCCTTCACATCCTTCCTAAAGTGTGGTGCCCAGAATTGGACACAATACTCCAGTTGAGGCTGAACCTGTGTTTTATGAAGGTTCATCATAACTTCCTTGCTTTTGGACTCTGTGCCTTCCTTGCTTTTGTTGCCTCTTGTTGCTGGCTCCAGGCACTGGAGCAGTTCCTGTGTGTTCAGCTCTCAGCTGCAGTCAGTACTTGGGCTGGGCTCAGCACTTTACCCAGCACATCTCTGTCCACGTTGTCATACTTGACACGGAGGGGCTGCGCAGGCTTCTCATCTACCTCGGTCAGGACGAGAGGTCCCGACCACTCGTGCAAGTCTATGGGCATGTTGCGGCCGCACTGCGGACAGCCCAGGCTTCGGCTGAGCGAGCTGGAGCCGCGTGAGCTACACTGGAGAAGGTTGAGATTCCAGAAATAGTGGGGAACCAAGGGACTAATGAGAGTGAGGAACTTAAAGTAATTAATATCAGTTGAGAAAAAGTACTTGAGAAACTAACGGGACTAAAAGCCGACAAATCCCCATGACCTGACGGCCGACATCCTAGGGTTCTAAAAGAGGTGGCTGCAGAGATAGTGGATGCATTGGTCGTGATCTTCCAAAATTCACTAGATTCTGGAAAGATCCTCATGGATTGGAAGGTAGCAAATGTAACCCCGCTATTCCAGAAAGGAGGGAGAGAGAAAACAGGGATCTACAGGCCAGTTAGCCTGACATCAGTCCTCGGGAAAATGCTGGAATCCATTATTAAGGGAGTGGAACAGGGCACTTAGAAAATGATAATATGATTAGGCAGAGTAAACATGGTTTTATGAAAGGGAAATCGTATTTGACAAATTTATTAGAGTTTTTTGAGGATGTAACTAGCAGGGTAGATAAAGGGGAACCGGTGGATGTAGTTGGATTTCCAAAAGGCATTCGGTAAGGTGCCACATAAAAGGTTGTTACGCATGGGGTTGGGGGTAATGTATTATCATGGAGCGAGGAATGGTTAACGGACAGAAAACTGAGAGTAGGGAGAAATGGGTCATTTTCCTGTTGGCAGGCTGTAACTAGTGGGGTGCCGCAAGGATCAGTGTTGGGGCCTCAGCTATTTACAATCTATATTAATGACCTAGATGAAGGGACTGAGTGTAATGTATCCAAGTTTGCTGATGATACAAAGCTAGGTGGGACAGTAAGCTGTGAGGAGAACACACAGAGTCTGCAAAGGGATATAGATAGACTAAGTGAGTGGGCAGTCAGGTGGCAGATGGAGTATAATGTAGGGAAATGTGAGGTTATTCACTTTGGTAGGAAGAATAGGAAAACAGAATATTGTTAAGGTGAGAAACTATTAAATGTTGGACCTGAAACGTTAACTCTGTTTCTCTCTCCACAGATGCTGCCTGGCCTGCTGAATTTTTCCAGCATTTTCTGTTGTTATTTCAGATTCCCAGCATCCGCAGCATTTTGCTATTGAATTAAATGTTGGTGTTTAGAGAGATTTAGGTGTCCTCGTACAAGAAACTTAGAGAGTGTAGCCAGTTCCTGCAGCAAGAACACATTCAACTCAAATGATACCAACATTAAAGGGTCAAACAGCTGGTCTGTAAAGGCAGTTTTGTGAAATTGACCAATCATAAGAACCTGACTAAACTTTGTTTCCCAGCATCACCTGAGGAACCAGCGAGACTTTTAAAGGGAATGTGTAATACACGCTCTGGATTAAACAGCATAAGAACCACAGACACGACTCCTTTTACTTCATGAATATGCTAATCAAGGAAGTGGCTGGAACAATCGAACCACACAATGGCCTGTGTTTGTGTAAATTCAACTGACTGTCCTGTCCAGCGAATCTCCTCGCTCCAGCTGTTAACCAGATTTACAATTGGCTCCACCGAGTCTGGAACATCTTTTGGAAATGTTAATTCCAGGATTGTGGCTGGATTGAAACCCATTCACTAACCTTTAGTGTGGAAGCAAGTCATCCTCATGTAATACCCACTGGAACTTCCCGAGTGTTTGTTGTTGTGGTGGAAGCAGCGCGAGAGCGGATTGGAACTCATTTTCAAGCGGCTCGAGATGAAACGGCCGATCCCGCATTCAACGGCCGTGGCCAGGACCGCGACGTAAGCACGAAGGGCTGAAGTGATTGATTGTCTTGGTTCTGGATGCATTTTCACACATTCAGCCGTAGGAAATTAAATACTTCAATGTCGTCAGGTCAGTGGATCACCACCCGATAAAGAAAAATCTAATTGAGGCTGCGCAGTCTCCAGGCAGAAACCCCAGGAGGAAGGGGTGGAGTCGGGTTTTTTCGAGCGGGAAAGAGAGCGACTGGAAGAAAAGAGGGCAGGAGCTCTGAAAAGAGGGCTCAGGAGGCAAATGGCTGCCGCATCCTGTCCTGAGCTTCCAAACTCGGCCGCCGGCCTTCGTATTAGTAGCTCTGCATCCAGAACTCAAAGTGGGATTCAGTGATCGTGAAGAGAATTCAATGAAGGGGTTCGGAGTCGTAAGTCTTGCAGACATTATACATACCATGAGCTCCAACTTAAGCGCGCCAACGAAAGAGTGCACTCGAATTTGGACACAGGGACAGATTCTCCTTTGAATCCATATAAATGGAGAATGTATGTTTATTATGTCTAGATTCATTCTAATGTATGCAAATGTCTAATTTAGTTAATTGACCTGTAATCTTCTTATACTGTCTGACGTTAAAACTATAACATAAGATAATTAGAATTAAGCCATTGTAGTAGTGATCTCCTTACTGGACTATAGAATACTGTCTACAACAGAGACCACATCTCACATATATCTAGAGAACCGTGAAGGGGTTACATTTTGGGGGCTCGTCCGGGATTGTGGTTTATTTATGTCAGTAAACTAACAGTATTGAATGCTCATTGATAAGAGAGTGGTTTGTGGTTTCTACTGGGCTGTTAGAGCATAAAAGATGGATGTTATTGAGGTTGAAGCTTGGTGCAATCGGAAGCAGATAGCTACTACCCATGCCATTGTGCTGAATGGTGTTGCTAACGATGACCCTGATGATGTCTTGTTAAGGGCTCTGAATTGTGTCAAAGCCTTTGGAAAGGTTAGGATAGTTGAGCGCTGCTTGGATACAGCTACCAAGAAGCAGTTTGTGTTGATCCAGACATCAGAGAACCTGAGAGGTCATGGTTTACCTGAGGCAGTTGGGCTTTCTGAAGAGGCTGGTCCCTGGCCAGTTCAGTTTGTCCCTATTACTACTAAGGAAGAAGAAGGGTTTCAGACCAAGTTGTTGTCATTCTTGAGACAAGAAGGAAAGACTGTTGCTGATGTCAAAGGTCTGATAGGTCCTTCGGCCCTGGATATGAACACTCAGTTGGTCAGTGCCATTAGTTCTCTGGTGGATAAATGCACCAATCTGCCCTTCGAGGCTCAGGGATACCGTAAGCTCCGTATGTTCTCAGGAGTGAGACCAACTCCCAGTGGGGATGAGGAGTACGATGCCTGGGCTGAGCAGACCCTGCCTCTGCTAGAGGAATGGCAGTGCAGTGACAATGTGAAGAGGCAGAGAATAGTAGAAAGCCTTAAGGGTCCTGCTGCTGACATTGTAAGATTCTTAAAGGCGCAGAACACCTCTGCTACTTCCTTTGACTACATGCAGGCTCTAGAAACTGCCTTTGGAACTACTGAAACCATTTCAGATTTGATGGTAAGATTCAGAGGCACATTCCAGTGTGAGGGAGAGAAGCTGTCCAGTTATCTGCTGAGAATAGACAAACTGCTGCATTGTATGTTGCGAAAAGAGGGATTGAGTTGCCTGAAATGAATCGGTTCCGCATTGAACAGGTTGTGTGAGGTTCATTGCTCGAAGACATGACTGCTCTTCGCATACGCATGACCCATAAGTTGCGAGATCCACCTACCTTCACTGAGCTGCTAAGGGAAGTCAGA
Source organism: Somniosus microcephalus (assembly GCF_052327205.1). Taxonomy (NCBI): domain Eukaryota; kingdom Metazoa; phylum Chordata; class Chondrichthyes; order Squaliformes; family Somniosidae; genus Somniosus; species Somniosus microcephalus. The sequence continues at coordinate 30,636,480 of NC_140990.1, read as the reverse complement.
GAGGAGGAGGATATGCTTCAGGCCCGGAATGTAGCAAAGAGTGCTGTGATGTCCAAGCTTGTGACTCCTGTTACAGTTCCTACTCCTAAGGGTGATGTCAACCCTGAGATGGAACAGCTGAAGAAGGAAATAAATGCCATGAGAGCCGAGATGGCATATTTTCGGTCTAAGCCCAACACAGAAAGGGATGACGCATGGGTGCAAAAGGTTGAACACCCTGCGACGTCTAACAGCAAAATGAATGATTCCTCTAAAGGATATCCCCATGAAGGAGATAGACCTGGAGTCTTTTGTTATAACTGTGGAAAGGATGGACATTTCAAGCGAGAATGTAGAGGTGAGGAAAATCTAAAAAAAGTAAATGACCGTCTCATAAAACTTACCAAGAAGTCGGGAAACTACAAAGGGGCACAGTAACGGAACGGCCTGCTGTCCCTGTAGTTAAGACACGTTCCGCTAAGTGCAATAATAGACGAGGGGATATGAAAGACATCATACCTGAAGGTTTAGTAGGGCCGAGTTCTGCTGTATCAATACAGATTGAAGGCATTTATACTAAAGCTATTCTCGACACGGGTTCTCAGGTTACCATACTGTACAGATCCTTCTATGACCGATACCTGACGCATTTGCCGTTAACCCCAATCAGTCTTCTGCAGATCTGGGGCCTTAGTCCTGCTGATTACCCATATGATGGCTAGTTGTCACTGAGGTTGGAGTTCTTGGAAGCTGATGTAGGGACCACTGAGACCATTGATGCGCTTGTGTTGGTTTGCCCTGACCCCATGGTGAAAGGTGAGGTTTCCATACTGGTTGGCAGTAATACACCCATAGTGAGACGACTCCTGACAAGCTGCAAAGAGCAGGGAGGTGAAAACTTCTTGAGCACCAGACACATTCACCCTGTTTTCAAAAAGGCTTTTGAGAAACTGCCTGAACTTTCTTCCGATGTAGATGATAGCAAAAGAGGAACTGTGTGGTACGTTCGAGCCAAACCTATCACCCTGCGTCCTGGAGGAGTGGCTAGAATCCCTGGGATACCAAAATTCCCTGGAATGCCAGGTACTGAAGCCATTCTGATAGAGTCATCTGATGGTCCTGCAGAAGAGTCACGGTTTCCAAATGAGCTTCTGGTGACACCAGAGTTGCAGACCCCGACAGCTGTGATGTCAAGGAGAGTTACAGTGACGGTGAGGAATATGTCAGGCAAAGGAATCACATTGAGGAAAGGAATGCCGATTGCGCATCTGTTTCCTGTAAATGTACTGTCGTCACATGTGAAGGAAGAGTCCAAAGTTAACTCAAGCGGAGATCTGACACCCTCCTCCTTCAACTTTGGAGATTCATTCATTCCTAAAGAATGGAAGGACCAATTAGTCAGGCAGATGATGGAGCGGAGAGGAGTTTTCTCTACTCATGAGTTTGATGTTGGTTGTAGTAAGAGTACTCGCCATTCTATCAGAATTACTGAGGATAAACCCTTTCGGGAGAGGTCTCGACGGCTGGCACCAGCTGACATCGAAGCAGTGAGACAGCACCTGTCGCAGTTAAAAGAAGCTGAGATCATTACCGAGTCCAGGAGTCCTTATGCATCTCCTATAGTGGTGGTGAGGGAAAAGAACAGAAAGATTCGGATGTGTGTGGACTTTAGGATGCTTAACAGACGTACTATTCCCGACCAATACACTGTTCCAAGAATTGAGGATGCACTGGCTTGTCTTAATGGAAGCAAGTGGTTCAGTGTGTTGGATCTCAGAAGTGGATACTACCAAATACCGATGAGTGAATCGGACAAAGAAAAGACAGCCTTTATATGTCCAGTTGGGTTCTACCAATTTGAAAGGATGCCACGGGGAGTTTCAGGCGCTCCAGCAACTTTTCAAAGAATAATGGAACAAACAGTTGGGGACATGAACTTGCTCGAAGTATTGGTGTACTTGGATGATATCATTGTGTTTGGGGCAACCCTTGAAGAACACGAAGCTTGGTTGCTGAAAGTGCTTGGTCGTCTGGAGGATGAAGGTCTCAAGCTATCATTGGACAAGTGTCAGTTTTGCCAAACATCCGTGTCCTATGTGGGGCATATTGTATCACAGGATGGAGTAGCCACAGATCCATCCAAGATCGAAGCTGTTACCACATGGCCCAAACTGAACACAGTGACTGCTTTGCGGTCATTTCTTGGGTTCTGCAGATATTACAGGCACTTTGTGCAGGATTACTCCAAAGTGGCCCATCCTCTGAATCAGCTGCTGGCTGGTTACCTCCCACCAGCCGAGAGGAAGAAAAAGGCTAAAGGTAAAGAGAACAAGGACTACTTCAAACCCTCTGAGTCTTTTGGTGTTAGATGGGATGAGAAATGCGAAGAGGCCTTCCACACCTTAAAGCAAAGTCTTACTCAAGCCCCCGTGTTGGCTTTTGCAACCCCACAGCTGCCATATGTGCTACACGTGGATGCCAGTCAAGAAGGGTTGGGTGGTGTGTTGTATCAGGACCAAGGAGCAGGGCTAAGACCCGTAGCGTTCATCAGTCGCAGTCTTACGCCATCAGAGCATAACTACCCAGCTCATAAGCTAGAATTCTTGGCGTTGAAGTGGGGGGTGGTGGATAAGCTGCAGGATTATCTGTATGGAGCGAAGTTTGAAGTGAGGACAGACAATAATCCATTAACCTATGTGTTGACTTCAGCAAAACTTGATGCCACCGGCCACCGCTGGCTTGCTGCACTATCTGCTTACGACATTAGTCTCAGGTACAGACCTGGGAACCAGAACATTGACGCAGATGCTCTGTCTCGTCGCCCACACTACCAGAAACCAGAGTGGAAAGATGTTGCTTCAGCAGATGTGAAAGAAATGTGTCAGATGTCCGTGGTATCTGGACCAAAGAATTAATTTCATGCCCGAGAGATTGACCACTTGGGAGCGTCAATGCATGCTGTTCCCCAGGCATTTTGCAACCTTTCCAGTTTGGGTGTACAAAACTTACCCATGTTGTGTTCATCTGAAATATCCAAAGCACAACAGGAGGATCCCTGTATTCATGAGGTGTTTTCAGCTCTCTGTCTGGGTGATATTACACAGATCGACAAATCAAAACATCCTGACTGTCGTCTGCTCCTAAGAGAATGGGACCACTTGGAAATTAAAGAGGGAGTGTTGTGTAGAATCACTCCCCCACCCACTAAACCATGTCATTCACAGTTGGTCCTGCCTGAAAAGTACAGGGAAATAGTGATGAAGTCTTTGCATGATGACGCAGGTCATCTGGGAGTAGATAAGACCTATGGGTTGGTCAAGGACAGGTTCTATTGGCCGCGTATGAAGTCTGCGGTTGAGGAGTTCTGCAAGTCCTGTGCACGCTGTGTCCAGAGAAAGACTTTACCTAAAAGAGTTGCTCCTCCGTTTCACATGCAAAGTGATGGACCTCTAGACCTTGTCTGTATGGATTTTCTGTCCATCGAACCTGATTCCAGCAATACTGCAAATGTCTTGGTCATTACAGATCATTATACTCGCTATGCCCAAGCTTTTCCCACAAAGGATCAGAAAGCATCCACCGTTGCCAAAGTGTTGTGGGAGAAATACTTCATCCACTATGGACTGCCAAAGCGAATACACAGTGATCAAGGTAGAGACTTTGAAAGTGGACTTATACATGAGTTGTTGTCCATGCTCAGGATTGAGAAGTCAAGAACAACTCCATACCATCCTCAGGGAGATCCTCAACCTGAGCGGTTTAACCGTACTTTGTTAGACATGCTTGGAACGCTGGATTCAAAGCAAAAGAACAAGTGGAGTCAGCACATTGGACATCTTGTTCATTCTTATAATTGTACCCGAAATGACGCTACTGGTTTTTCACCATACTACCTCATGTTTGGACGTGAAGCGAGGATGCCGGTGGATTTGTGTTTCGGAGTATCCAGTGATGGCACATCACAGAGAACTTACCTCAAGTATGTATCTGACATGAGAAAGGAGTTGCAAGCTGCTTATGAACTTGCTGAGTCTGTTTCTGCCAAACAGAATAAAGGAAATAAGCAGAGGTATGACCAGAAGATCCGTTTTTCCCAACTCATGCCTGGTGACCGAGTTCTCATACGGAACCTAGGACTTCAAGGGAAACATAAGTTAGCAGACCGCTGGGCTTCTACACCTTACATTGTTGAAAGTCAAATGTCACAACTACCTGTGTTTCGGCTAAAACCTGCAGGTGGGAATGGACCCATAAAAATACTGCACCGGAATCATATCCTGCCATTGGGACAGCAAGTGCATCTGGATCCGCCAGCGGATAATGAGCCGACACCTAGTAGGAGAACCCTGGAGAGAAGAAGAAGGAAAAAAACGAGAAACCAGGAAAACTTTGTCCCAGAAGACAGAAAACCCATGACACAGTGTGTGGATCATGAGGAACCTGATGAGTTGGAAGATGAAGAATGGGATCTATGGTATGACCTCCCAGAAAGACACATAAGACAGAATCTGGATGAATTGTCTGAACCATTTAGCTCAGACTTGGACATAGTCTGGGAAGAACCAGATGCTTCCGAGAAGGAGATAAAAGAGACTGAAAGGCATGATAACAAAGGAACCAACGCCTCCAACGTAGTTGAAGGAACTGAAGACCGGGTATCCGAAATAAGGAGCTCACAGCGAGTTAAGAAGGTTCCTGAAAGATTGACATACAGTACACTAGGAGTGCCAAGTGTAATGATAGCCCCTACGGTTCGATATGTTACCTCCCTTTATACATGGTTGGGAAGCATGCAACCACTTATGTGTAAAGTTCATTAGTCATGGGGACATGCCTATATTTGGTAGGGGGGGAGTGTAATGCCCACTGGAACTTCCCGAGTGTTTGTTGTTGTGGTGGAAGCGGCGCGAGAGCGGATTGGAACTCGTTTTCAAACGGCTCGAGATGAAACGGCCGATCCCGCATTCAACGGCCGTGGCCAGGACCGTGACGTAAGCACGAAGGGCTGAAGTGATTGATTGCCTTGGTTCTGGATGCATTTTCACACATTCAGCCGTAGGAAATTAAATACTTCAATGTCGCCAGGTCAGTGGATCACCACCTGATAAAGAAAAATCTAAGTGAGGCTGCGCAGTCTCCAGGCAGAAACCCCAGGAGGAAGGGGTGGAGTCGGATTTTTCGAGCGGGAAAGGGAGCGACTGGAAGAAAAGAGGGCAGGAGCTCTGAAAAGAGGGCTCAGGAGGCAAATGGCTGCCGCATCCCGTTCTGGGCTTCCAAACTCGGCCGCCGGCCTTCGTATTAGTAGCTCTGCATCCAGAACTCAAAGTGGGATTCAGTGATCGTGAAGAGAATTCAACGAAGGGGTTCGGAGTCATAAGTCTTGCAGACATTATACATACCATGAGCTCCAACTTAAGCGTGCCAACGAAAGAGTGCACTCGAATTTGGACACAGGGACAGATTCTCCTTTGAATCCATATAAATGGAGAATGTATGTTTATTTTGTCTAGATTCATTCTAATGTATGCAAATGTCTAATTTAGTTCATTGACCTGTAATCTTCTTATACTGTCTGACGTTAAAACTATAAAGTAAGATAATTAGAATTAAGCCATTGTAGTAGTGATCTCCTTACTGGACTATAGAATACTGTCTACAACAGAGACCACATCTCACATATATCTGGAGAACCGTGAAGGGGTTACACTCAGTTCCGAGGGGCTGCCTAAGAAGAAGAAGAACCTTTCAAACTGATGATAAGCAAGGAAGTGTCTAATCAAGACATTTCTTTGTGTGATAATGGTCGAACATCCAATAGGATGAAGACATTTCCTTTTTTTATTGTATGGTTTGAAATCAAACAGAATGGCAGAAAACGAGATTAAGATGGTACAATCAAAAGGGGAAGGGTTTGTGTCAATCTATTATCATGGGCTTTGATCTTTTGTATTATAAAAGGGTGTTTAGAAAGAGAACAGGGCAACTTGCGAGCAAAACTGCGGAGGGTTTGATCACCCGTACAGATGGAAACAGACTCCCCCACTTGATCGCCAGGGTGAGTGGTGTTTGAAATTAAATAGTTAAAGGGAACGGTGTATGTTGGTATTGTTTGGAGTTATAAGGGAATAGTGCATTGATGTTTGTATGTTATTGGGAGTACAATAAATAGTTAAAGACAGACTGAGTTGTACTGAGTTTGTGAGCCTTGACTATTTTACTCCACCCGGAAGGGGTTCAAGTCAGATTCTGGAATTATAAGACGGGAAGTGCGCGTTCACTGACCTACAAGAGCTAGCATGCAGATACAGCAAGCAATTAGAAAGGCAAATGGCATATTGGCCTTTATTGCAAGGGGGTTGGAGTATAAGAGTAAGGAAGTCTTGCTCCAATTGTACAGGGCCTTGGTGAGACCACACCTGGAGTACTGTGCACAGTTTTGGTCTCCTTATCTAAGGAAGGATATACTTGCCTTGGAGACGGTGCAACAAAGGTTCACTAGATTGATTCCTGGGATGAGAGGGCTGTCTTATGATGAGAGATTGTGTAGATTGGGCCGATACTCACTGGAGTTTAGAAGAATGAGAGGTGATCTCATTGAAACATGTAAGATTCTGAGGGGGATTGACAGGGTAGATGCTGAGAGGTTGTTTCCACTGGCTGGAGTGTCTAGAACTAGGGGGCATAGTCTGAGGATAAGGGGTCGGCCATTTAAGACTGAGATGAGGAGGAATTTCTTTACTCAGAGGGTTGTGAATCTTTGGAATTCTCTGCCCCAGAGGGCTGTGGATGCTGAGTCTTTGAGTATATTCAAGGCTGAGATAGATAGATTTTTGGACCGTAGGGAAAGTAAGGGATATGGGGATAGGGTGGGAAAGTGGAGTTGAGGGCGAAGGTCAGCCATGATCTTATTGAATGGTGGAGCAGGCTCAACGGGCCATATGGCTGACTCCAGCTCCTAATTCTTATGTTAATGTTCTTATACTCCCTACATCTGATAGGCTCTGTGCTGCTTACCCTCAATCCTTATTAGTTGCACTGAGCTGTTTTCCCACAGCTCTGCTCTCCCGCTATAAATAAGGGCATCGCTGCCAGTCAGTAATAAGAGGTGGTGCTGGGTGGAGGGCTGTGTCAGACCCACCTCCCTTATCCTGTAACAGACCAGGGCTCCTGGGGACAGACCCCACAGACCCATCTCTCTTAACCTGCAACAAACCAGGGTTCCTGGGGACAGACCCCACAGACCCATCTCCCTTACCCTGCAACAAACCAGGGTTCCTGGGGACAGACCCCACAGACCCATCTCCCTTATCCTGTAACAGACCAGGGTTCCTGGGGACAGACCCCACAGACCCATCTCCCTTATCCTGTAACAGACCAGGGTTCCTGGGGACAGACCCCACAGACCCATCTCCCTTATCCTGTAACAAACCAGGGTTCCTGGGGACAGACCCCACAGGCCCATCTCCCTTATCCTGTAACAGACCAGGGTTCCTGGGGACAGACCCCACAGACCCATCTCCCTTATCCTGTAACAGACCAGGGTTCCTGGGGACAGACCCCACAGACCCATCTCCCTTATCCTGTAACAAACCAGGGTTCCTGGGGACAGACCCCACAGGCCCATCTCCCTTACCCTGCAACAAACCAGGGTTCCTGGGGACAGACCCCACAGACCCATCTCCCTTATCCTGTAACAGACCAGGGTGCCTGGGGACAGACCCCACAGACCCATCTCCCTTATCCTGTAACAAACCAGGGTTCCTGGGGACAGACCCCACAGACCCACCTCCCTTATCCTGCAACAAACCAGGGTTCCTGGGGACAGACCCCACAGACCCACCTCCCTTATCCTGCAACAAACCAGGGTTCCTGGGGACAGACCCCACAGACCCACCTCCCTTATCCTGCAACAAACCAGGGTGCCTGGGGACAGACCCCACAGACCCATCTCCCTTATCCTGTAACAGACCAGGGTGCCTGGGGACAGACCCCACAGACCCATCTCCCTTATCCTGTAACAAACCAGGGTTCCTGGGGACAGACCCCACAGACCCACCTCCCTTATCCTGCAACAAACCAGGGTTCCTGGGGACAGACCCCACAGACCCACCTCCCTTATCCTGCAACAAACCAGGGTTCCTGGGGACAGACCCCACAGACCCACCTCCCTTATCCTGCAACAAACCAGGGTTCCTGGGGACAGACCCCACAGACCCACCTCCCTTATCCTGTAACAAACCAGGGTTCCTGGGGACAGACCCCACAGACCCATCTCCCTTATCCTGTAACAGACCAGGGTTCCTGGGGACAGACCCCACAGACCCACCTCCCTTATCCTGCAACAAACCAGGGTTCCTGGGGACAGACCCCACAGACCCACCTCCCTTATCCTGCAACAAACCAGGGTTCCTGGGGACAGACCCCACAGACCCACCTCCCTTATCCTGCAACAAACCAGGGTTCCTGGGGACAGACCCCACAGACCCACCTCCCTTATCCTGTAACAAACCAGGGTTCCTGGGGACAGACCCCACAGGCCCATCTCCCTTATCCTGTAACAGACCAGGGTTCCTGGGGACAGACCCCACAGACCCACCTCCCTTATCCTGTAACAAACCAGGGTTCCTGGGGACAGACCCCACAGACCCACCTCCCTTATCCTGTAACAAACCAGGGTTCCTGGGGACAGACCCCACAGACCCACCTCCCTTATCCTGTAACAAACCAGGGTTCCTGGGGACAGACCCCACAGACCCATCTCCCTTATTCTGTAACAGACCAGGGTTCCTGGGGACAGACCCCACAGACCCATCTCCCTTATTCTGTAACAGACCAGGTTTCCTGGGGCAGACCCATCTCCCTTATTCTGTAACAGACCAGGGTTCCTGGGGCAGACCCATCTCCCTTATCCTGTAACAGACCAGGGTTCATAAGAACATAAGAAATAGGAGCAGGAGTAGGCCAATCGGCCCCTCGAGCCTGCTCCGCCATTCAATAAGATCATGGCTGATCTGATCCTAACCGCCAATCCACTATCACAGAACCATCTCCTGAATCTAACAGAATTAGACACATGAAATAGGAGCAGGATCAGGCTACACGGCCCCTGGGCCCGCTCCACTACCCACAGGGCCATGACCGATCCGAACCTAGACTCATGTCCAAATTCCTGCCCGCTCCCCGTAACCCTTAATTCCCTTTACTTCTAGGAAACTGTCTATTTCTGTTTTAAATTTATGTAATGATGTAGCTTCTACAGCTTTTTGGGGCAGCATATTCCATGGACCTACCACCCTCTGAGTGAAGTTCCTCCTCATCTCAGTTTTGAAAGAGCAGCCCCTTATTCTAAGACTATGCCCCCTAGTTCTAGTTTCACCCATCATTGGGAACATCCTCCCCGCATCCACCTGATCCAATCCCTTCACAATCTTATATGTTTCAATAAGATCGCCTCTCATTCTTCTGAACTCCAATGAGTAGAGTCCCAATCTACTCAACCTCTCCTCATATGTCCATCCCCTCATCCCCGGGATTAACCGAGTGAACCTTCTTTGTACTGACTCGAGAGCAAGTATGTCCTTTCTTAAGTATGGACACCAAAACTGTATGCAGTATTCCAGGTGCGGTCTCACCAATACCTTGTACAACTGAAGCAATACCTCCCTATTTTTATATTCTATCCCCCTAGCAATGAAAGCCAACATTCCATTGGCCTTCTTAATCACTTGCTGCACCTGCATACTAACCTTTTGAGTTTCGTGCACCAGGACCCCCAGATCCCTTTGTACTTCAGTACTTTCCAGTTTCTTGCCATTAAGATAATAACTTGCTCTACGATTTTTCCTGCTAAAGTGCATAACCTCACACTTTCCAGTATTGTATTCCATCTGCCAAATCTCTGCCCACTTACTTAGCCTGTCTATGTCCCCTTGCAGGTTTTTTATGTCCTTCTCTCTCACTACTTTCCCTCCCATCTTAGTATCATCTGCAAACTTTGATATGTTACACTCGGTCCGCTCCTCCAAATCGTTAATATAGATTGTAAAGAGTTGGGGACCCAACACTGACCCCTGCGGAACACCACTAGTTACTGATTGCCAGTCTGAGAATGAACCATTTATCCCAACTCTCTGCCTTCTGTTAGAGAGCCAATCCTCTATCCATGCCAGAATATTACCCCCAATCCCGTGATTTTTTATCTTAAGCAATAATCTTTTGTGTGGCACCTTGTCAAATACCTTTTGGAAGACTAAATACACTACGTCCACTGGTTCCCCTTTATCCACCCTATATGTTACTTCCTCAAAGAACTCCAGCAAATTTGTCAAACATGACTTCCCCTTCATAAAACCATGCTGACTTTGTCCTATTAAATTATGATTATTCAAATGTCCTGTTACTGTCTCCTTAATAATGAACTCCAAAATTTTACCTTCCACAGATGTTAGGCTAACCGGTCTATAGTTTCCAGCCTTCTGTCTACTGCCCTTTTTAAATAAGGGTGTTACATTAGCAGTTTTCCAATCTGCCGGGACCTTTGCTAAGTCCGGGGAGTTTTGGAAAATTATTACCAATGCATCCACAATCCCTACCGCCACTTCCCGCAAGACCCTAGGATGTAAGCCATCAGGTCCAGGTGATTTATCCACCTTGAGTCCCATTATTTTACCGAGTACCACTTCCTTAGTGATTTTGATCGTGTTTAGCTCCTCCCCCCCTTTAGCCCCCTGTTTGTCAAGTGTTGGGATATTCTTAGTGTCATCTACTGTAAAGACTGATATAAAATATTCATTCAGTGTTTTTGCCATCTCCATATTTCCCACCATTAATTTCCCGGTCTCATCCTCTAAGGGACCAACATTTACTTTAGCCACCCTTTTTCTTTTTATATAACTATAAAAACTCTTACTATCTGTTTTTATATTTTTTGCTAATTTACTTTCATAATCTATCTTCCCTTTCTTAATCAATCTTTTTGTTATTTATTGCTGTCTTTTAAAGTTTTCCCAATCCTCTATCCTCCCACTAGATTTGGCTGCCTTATAGGCCCTTGTTTTTAGTCGAATACTATCCTTAATTTCTTTACTTAGCCACGGATGGCTGCCTTTTCTTTTACACCCTTCTCTTCTCAGTGGAATATATATTTTTTGGAAGTTGTAAAATAACTCCTTAAATGTACACCACTGATCATGTATCGTCTTACCCTTTAATCTATTTTCCCAATCCACTCTACTCAATTCCGCTCTCATACCTTCATAGTCACCTTTATTCAAGCTTAGCACGCTTGTTTGAGATCCAACCTTCTCACCCTCTAATTGAATATGGAATTCAACCATGTTATGGTCACTCATTCCAAGGGGATCCTTTACTCGGACATTTTTAATTAATCCTGTCTCGTTACACAGGACCAAATCTAAGGTTGCTTGCCCCCTGGTCGGTTCAGTTACATACTGCTCAAGAAACCCATCCCTAATACACTCAATGAACTCATCCTCAAGGCAGCCCTGCCCAATTTGATTTGTCCAATTCATATGATAGTTAAAATCCCCCATAATTATAGATGTTCCCTTATTACAAGCCTCAACTATTTCCTGATTGATACTCCGTCCAACAGAGTTGCAACTGTTCGGAGGCCTGTAGACTACGCCCACTAGTGTTTTTTTCCCCTTATTATTCCTTACCTCCACCGAAACTGTTTCATTATCCTGATCTTTTGACCCAATATCATTTCTCTGTATTACAGTGATTCCTTCCTTTATTAACATATCCACCCCACCTCCCCTTCCTTCCTGCCTGTCCTTCCTGATCGTTAAATAACCTGGTATGTTTAATTCCCAGGCATTGTCACCCTGCAGCCATGTTTCTGTAATGGCCACAAGATCATACCCATATGTAGTTATTTGTGCCATTAACTCGTCTATTTTGTTACGACTGCTACGTGCATTCAGATAGAGAACTTTCAAAGATGTTTTGTGACACTTAGTTCCTGCTTTTGCCCTTTTTATTACTTTACCTTTTACTCCATACCTCCTGCACCTTCCTGACTCACTCTGGTTTTTAATTTCCCCACTGCTACCTAAGTCTATGACCTTCTCTGTTGTCATTTTCATTATTTGCTCTCTAGGAACCTCCCCCCGACTAGTTAGTTTAAAGCCCTCTCTACAGCCTTGGTTATATGATCCGCCAGGACTCTAGTCCCAGCACTGGCCAAGTGAAGCCCATCCCAATGGAACAGCTCCCTCCTGCCCCAGTACTGGTGCCAGTGTCCCAGGAAGCAAAACCCATTTCTCCCACACCAGTCTTTGAGCCACGCATTTAACTCTCTAATTTTATTTGTCCTAGCCAAATTTGCTCGTGGCTCAGGTAATAATCCAGAGATTATTACCCTTGTGGTTCTGCTTTTTAATTTGGCCCCTAGCTGCTCAAACTCCCTCAGCAGAACCTCCTTCCTTGTCCTATCTATGTCGTTGGTACCAACATGGACCACGACAACTGGATGCTCCCCCTCCCACTCCAAGTTTCTCTCCAGTCCAGAGGAGATGTCCTTAACCCTGGCACTGGGCAGGCAACACAGCCTTCGGGACTCTCGCTCTCGGCTGCAAAGAACTCTATCTATCCCTCTAACGATACTATCCCCTACCACTACAACATTTCTTTTAGCTCCGCCCACTTGAATGGCCCCACGCTCCACGGTGCTGTGGCCAGGTTGCTCATCCTCCCCGCAGTCCCTGTTCCCATCCTCACAGGGAGTAAGAGCCTCGAACCTGTTGGACAAGTGCAAGGGCTGCGGCTCCTCCAACACTACCTCCTGGATCCCCGTACCTGCCTCACTCCTAGACACACCATCCTGACCCTGGCCACGGACTACATCTGAATTAATTAATCTAATTGGTGTGAATACCTCGTGGTACACAGAGTCCAGGTAACTCTCCCCCTCCCTGATGTGTCTCAGTGTTTGAAGCTTGGACTCCAGCTCTTCAACACGGAGCCGGAATTCCTCGAGCAGCCAACACTTACTGCAAATGTGATCACCGTGAGCATCAATGGTGTCCACCAGCTCCCACATATTGCAGCAGCAACACATCACCTGATCTCCCATTCTATGTAATTAATTAAATTTATTAATATTATTCTTAAATACCCTCTGCCCCGATTCTAGATGGTGAATATCACACCTTAGAAACTATAAACCAAAGAGATTTAAGCTTAAAAAGGGAGAAATACTCACCAACCAATCACTTACCCGCTTTCTGGTGACGTCAAACTTGGATTACTTTTTACCTCTCTCCTTCCCTCAGAGTTCCAAGATTGGGGATTGGTAAAACCTTTCCTGGGTCTCGGGAGCCTTTATACAGCCGCTCAGCCCGCGATTCCTGCCGATTCTCACACTGAGGCCTTACCTTGGTCTCGGGAGCCTTTATACAGCCGCTCAGCCCGCGATTCCCGCCAATTCTCACACTGAGGCCTTACCTGGTCTCTGGAGCCTTTATACAGTCGCTCAGCCCGCCGATTCTCACACTGAGGCCTTACCTGGGCCCCTGGGACTTTATACAGCCGCTCAGCCCGCGATTCCCGCCGATTCTCACACTGAGGCCTTACCCCACAGACCCATCTCCCTTATCCTGTAACAGACTAGGGTTCCTGGGGACAGACCCCACAGACCCATCTCCCTTATCCTGTAACAGACTAGGGTTCCTGGGGACAGACCCCACAGACCCATCTCCCTTATCTTGTAACAGACCAGGGTTCCTGGGGACAGACACATCTCCCTTATCCTGTAACAGACCAAGGTTCCTAGGGCCAGACCCCACAGACTCATCTCCCTTATCCTGTAACAGACCAGGGTTCCTGGGGACAGACCCAGCCCCCCTCTCAATGGGGATTCAAAGATATTGTGTAAACCTTCACCTGTATGGGCCTGATTCGCCGATCCCCACCCGATCAGACAGGCTCTGTCTGAAGGAGACTCTCAGTTAAAGTCTGATCTTCTTCTTCTTTCATATGATAGTAGCAAAGTAAATCCAATGTCAATATCTAAGTCAGATATCCAGGCCAAAGCTTCCTGTGTAACAGTGTGGGTATCTTGTCGGCTGCCTGTGAATTTCCTCTGAGGGCAGTGCTCAATGATGGGCTCCAGGGTCTGATCAGGAGCTCCACAGTCACATGATGGGGATGTTTTAATCTTCCATCTATGGAGAAGGTGGCAGCATCTACCATGATCATTTCTGAGGTGGTTGATGGTTGTCCACTGTTTGCGAGGAAGGTTTGATCCGATGACTATTAAATGCTCCCCAGGCTGCAGGTTCTGTGGCTGATCCCAGCCCTTGCCCTCTCCGTTCGTTCTCAGAAGACTTTGTCCCGAGTTGAGAGTCTCTGTGGAGATGGTGCTGGAGTCGATGGGGTTTGAAACATTCACTCAGTGGGTCTCGTCACTGTGCTCTCACCCTCCAGCTTTAATGATCACCAATGGGATTGGGTCTGTCCCTTTTGAACCATTCAGGGTTCTGGGCAGGGGGTCCATTGCCCCCCTGGTGTTTCCATTGACTGTCAAACCCTTAGCTGTGAGTCTGTGCACTTCCCCAGATACCTGAGAGATTCGAGTGGTGGGAGAGAACACAAGGAGTCTCTTTATACAGAGGGTGTCCTTCTTTCACCCGATTGGGCTTCAAGGGGTGGAGGAGGAGAACCCGGGGCGGGGGGCTGATGCTGATCTGGACTTGTGTGGAGGGAATGAGATATTGGGGCTGAAACTCCACTCCTGGTCCATCGCTGCCACTGGTACATTTCGCCTGGTGAATACGGCGGACTCCCCGGGTTTACACACTCCCCTCATTTAAACATAGATGGTGCAGTGTGGGAGGTGAGGGAGGAGTCTGCTCATTCCCGGGGACAGAGCAGACAAAGTGCTTTGAGTGGTGGGTCCAGCAGTGAAACTGAAACCAAACCAAAGGGAACAAATAAAAATCCAATCCAAGGGAACAAGCAACGGGACAATGGGAAGAAACCATAACTGGCCCAAAAGTGGGATAATCTCCCTAAAAGGTCAGTCTGGACAGTTAGAAACTCCTCCTGGTGACTGTGTGCCTGCAGGACTCGGCTTCATTCCAGTGTTTAAAGGCACAGAGCGCTGGCCTCACACCCAGGGGCAATGTGTGGGAATTCCAGGGGCAGCGAGGACATCCCAGGAAATACCCCGGAGTAGTGAAAGCCCACTGGGCCCCAGGACTGTAATGATCAATAACATGTCATTCTAGAGTGGTACACTAGATGGAGCCGTAGAGCTGTATAGAGCTGTATATTTAGTTGTATGTGTTTAAGACTACGCTACCCACGATACATTAGGCTACCCACAAGGCAGTAGTCAAGATGGAAGCCTGCACACAGAGGTACACATGCTGAATTTCTACAGATGCTGTACCTAGAGAACGTGTACTGAATAAATGACTAGCTAGAAGCTAACTGTTCATAATAAGAATGTCTAGTTATTAATGAACATAACATGGTAGCAGGATTGGTGAAGATCTGCTCAAAATTGTGAAATGCGACATGGAGAATTTGAAGCCACCGGAGTTTTTGAATCTCACGGGAAATGTTGACAACAATTGGCGGACTTTCAAACAACAATTCGAACTCTACACTGCTCCCATCGGGTTTGGTACGAAGCCAGATGCAAGGAAAATAGCATTGCTGCTCACGGTTGCAGGCCCACAGGCGATAGACGTATTTAATGCAGTTGTATTTAATCCAGAGGAGAACAGAGAAAATTTAGACGATGTTCTAAAGAAATTTGATACACATTGTTCTCCCAAAAAGAATGAGACCTATGAAAGATACGTGTTCTGTTCAAGGACACAGCAGCAAAATGAGACTTTTGATAGCTTTGTGACTGACCTGAAACTGAAAGCACGGTGGCATAGTGGTTAGCACTGTTGCCTCACAGCGCCAGGGACCCGGGTTCGAATCCGGCCTCGGGCGACTGTCTGTGTGGAGTTTGCACATTCTCCCCGTGTTTGCGTGGGTTTACTTTGGGTGCTCCGGTTTCCTCCCACAGTCCAAAGATGTGCAGGTTAGGTTGATTGGCTATGATAAATTGACCCTTAGTGTTAGGGGGATTAAATACGTGGGGTTACAGGGATAGGGTGGGATATGTGTCGGTGCAGGCTCGATGGGCCGAAATGGCCTCTATCTGCACTGTGGGGTTTCTGTGATTCTGTGAAAGCACAGACATGTCATTTCTCTGAGCTGAAAGCAGCCATGATTCGTGACCAAATTATGTTTGGTATTCATGATAAAAAGGTCAGGGAACGTCTGTTGAGAGAAACCGAACTAACATTGGAAAATGCTGTGAAAATATGCCGAGCTAGCTCGACAGCACGCAAAGACTTTCAGTGAAATCAATAATGATGCAATTGTAGTCAGTGCTGCTGCTGGTGCTGTGTCCTACAAAGGAAAGAAACGTGGGCAGAACAGAAATGAAAAGCAATCAGAGGATGACATTTTTAATTGTAAACGTTGTGGTTACAAACACCAGTTAAAACAATGCCCAGCGTTTGGAAAAATGTGCACAAAATGTCATGGAAAGAATCACTTTGCCAAACAATGCTTTTCAAAAGTAACAACAAAGAAAGGGCAACAAGTCAATATGATTGAGGACACTGATTTAAGTGAGACATTTTTTGTACGAATGGTGTCATGTGACAATGTCAAAAATGACACAGAAAATGTGTAGCCCTCAGATATGGACAATGCTGAACATAAAATTAATGCAGTAAAAGAGGACAAATGGATGATCCCACTGCAGATAAATGGAGCATTAGTTACATTGAAACTGGACACTGGGGCAAAAGCAAACTTAATCAGTATGAGTGACATTAGAAACATGAAAGAAAAGCCCAAAATACAGAAAAAGTCAGTACTACTGAAGGACTATAATGGACAGAAAATAGATAGCTTAGGTGTATGCAGACTTAAAGTGACAGTCAAAGACAAAGTGCATCATCTCATGTTTTCTGTTGTGGCTGAAGGACTTGATTCACTACTGGGCGACAAAGCTTGTGAGGACTTAGAACTGGTCAAGAGAGTATACCGTATAAACTGTGCCATAAACAGACCAGATGACTCAGTGGATTCTGTAGTAAATAATTTCCAGGATGTGTTCAAAGGATTTGGAGTTCTACCATTCACTTACAAGATCCAGCTAAAGGAGGATGCTCAGCCAGTGGTACATGCTCCATGAAGAGTTCCAGCACCCCTGCATGACCGGCTCAAGAATGAACTGGACAGAATGACCACACTCAGAGTCATCAGGAAAGTCGAAGAGCCAACAGACTGGGTTAACTACATGGTATGTGTAAAGAAAAAGAACAATGATCTAAGAATATGCATGGATCCAAAGGACTTAAATGCAAACATAAAACGTGAACACTACCAGATTCCCAAGCGAGAAGAAATCACCAATGAAATGTCAGGTGCCAGATACTTTACAAAGTTCGATGCCTCACAAGGATTTTGGCAACTAAAACTGGATGAAGAGAGCACCAAATACTGTACCTTCAACACACCATTTGGCAGGTATTGTTTCCTCAGAATGCCTTTCGGGATAATATCTGCATCTGAAATCTTTCATAGAGCGATGGAACACATAATTTGAAGGTCTGTAAGGAGTTCGGGTCCATGTTGATGACATCATCATCTGGGGCTCCACATTGAAAGAACACAATGAGAGACTGACTAAAGTGCTACAGAGCATACACTGGAATGGACTGAAGCTCAACAAAGCCAAGTGTCAGTTTGACATCCCGGAAGTCACTTTCCTAGGAGATAATCTATCTGGTAAAGGAATAGAGCCAGATATGGAAAAAGTAAACGCCATACTCAAAATGCCCCGACCCACTGACAAAAAAGGAGTGCTACGCATCATGGGGATGATAAACTTCATTGGAAAGTTCATTCCTAACTTGTCAGCCAAGACAGCCTGTCTGCGAGACCTGCTGCATAAAACAAATGAGTTCGCATGGACAGAAAGACATGAACAAGAGTGGATGAACCTCAAAACAGTGCTGACAACCACACCTGTACTCACTTTCTTTGACCCGACAAAGAGAATCAAAGTGTCAATGGATGCAACAAAAGGTGGCCTAGGCACGGTCTTGCTACAAGCAGAGGGTGAAGATTGGAAGCCTGTTGCCTATGCCTCCAGGTCTATGACTGATACTGAGTGTCGATATGCCCAGATTGAAATGGAATGTCTAGGCTTGGTAGTTGGATTAGAAAAGTTCCATGGCTACATATATGGACTTCCCACCTTCACAGTTGAGACAGACCACAGCCCACTGGTTGCCATCATAAAAAAAAATCTGAATGAGATGTCTCCAAGGATTCAACAACTCATGATGAAGCTGCAAAGATATGACTTTGAACTGATCTACACACCAGGCAAATACATAGTGTTATCAGATGCACTATCCCGAGCACCCACAATGAGTCATGTGAGCTCTACTGAAGTAGACGTGGATGTTCATGTGAGTATGGTCACTGCTGCGCTGCCCATGTCAGACACAAAATCAAAGCAAATAGCAGAAGAAACAGTAAAAGAAACAGTGTTACAAACAGTAATAGAGAACATTCATCATGGTTGGCCAAAAGCTTCCTGTCCAAAATACTATCACATTAGGTCAGAGTTGAGTGTTGTAAGTGGACTATTACTAAAACAGAACAGAATAGTCATTCCACAGGCTCTACGTCAAGACATGCTCAAAAGGATTCATGAGGGACACCTCGGAATTGAAAAATGCAAAAGGAGAGCAAGAGACACTGTTTATTGGCCTGGCATAAATAAGGACATTGAGAACATGATAGGCAAATGTGAGACATGTCAGAAACACCAAAACAAACAAGCAAAGGAGCCAATGATAGCAGCTGACATACCAACAGCACCATAACAAAAGGTTGGTATGGACCTTTTTCATTTAAATGGTAAAGAATATCTAATAGTGATTGACTACTATTCTAACTATCCTGAGATGGCGCTGCTCTCAAGCACCACAGCAAGCAGTGTCATAATGCATGTGAAATCCATCTTCGCCAGACATGGAATTCCCAGGATTGCTATTAGAGACAATGGTCCGTGCTTCAACTGTAAGGAGTGGCAACAGTTTGCAGCACATTATGACTTTCAGCACATCACATCCAGTCCTTTGTATGCTCAGTCAAATGGTAAGGCAGAGAAAGGTGTTCAAGTTCTCAAGCAGCTACTGAAGAAAGCGACAGAAAGCAAGTCTGATCCTTATCTCACCCTGCTGAGCTACCGAGCCTCACCTTTAGACTGTGGTTCTTCACCTGCTGAACTACTAATGGGTCGCAAGTTGCGCACCACGATACCCTGCTGTGCAAAAGAACAGCAAAGTAAGGAACTGAGACAGAGACTTCAACTGTTAAAGCTGAAACAGAAATCATACTATGACAAGTCATCCAAAACTCTAAAACCATTGACAAGGGATGATGAGTCAGCCTACAGGGAGGAGGTCCAGCATCTCGTGAAGTGGTGCGCCGATAACAACCTGGCCCTTAACATCAAGAAAACCATAGAAATCATTGTGGACTTCAGGAAGTCCAAAGGCGGAAGTCACACCCCCATCCACATCAATGGGGCTGTGGTGGAAAGGGTGGACAGCTTTAAGTTCCTCGGAGTCCACATCATGGAAGACCTCTCCTGGTCCCTCAATACCTCCTCTCTGGTGAAGAAGGCCCAGCAGCGCCTATATTTCCTTAGGAGGCTGAAGGGATGTAATCTGTCACCCCTGATCCTCTCTAACTTTTACCGCTGCACTATAGAGAGCATCCTGACAAACTGTATCACAGTATGGTATGGCAGCTGTAGCTACTATGACCAGAAAGCCCTGCAGCGGGTAGTCAAAACTGCCCAACGCATTACCGGCACCCGGCTACCGACCATAGAGCACATATACCAGAAACGCCGTCTACGGAGGTCACGATCCATCATCAAAGACCCTACCCACCCCAGCCACAGTCTGTTCGCCCTCCTGTCATCTGGGAGATGCTACAGATGCATTCGCACCCGTACGACCAGATTTAGGAACAGCTTCCTTCCCAGGGCTGTCATCCTACTGAACTCCACAAATAAACACTAAAGCCTGCACATCTGCCAATGCACTTTATTATGGTTATGTTTATGTTAATATACTACAAGCCAAATGTATGTTGAATGTTTAAATGTCTTAATCCAAATGTACACTCTCGGGAGCCGCAAGCCTACATTTTGTTGTACTGCACTTGTGCACTAACAATGACAATAAAAGTTGATTTGATTTGATTTGATTTGATGTTGTCAGGATTGAGGATCCAGATGCATGGAACAGGAAAGCTACAGTTCTTGAGGAAGTAAGACCAAGGTCATACACTGTTAGAACTGAGGAAGGACAGATTCCCAGGAGGAACCACCGTTCCCTCCTGAAAACACAAGAAACTATCCAAGAGCAGATTGATGACAACGCCGCAACTGAATCTTGTCATTCACCACCAGAACAATCTCATGAAAACACATCAGACTTACTTGTGTTGAGAAGATCCACACGTGAAGTAAAAAAGCGTGATAGACTTAATCTTTGAGTACAAAGAAAAACTATATTGAAAATGTATTGACTGTTGTGAAAATGTTTATGTTTACAGAGCACTAACAAAAGTGTAACTGATATCATCTTTATCGTTTTTCTTGAAAGTTGATTGATATTGATTTTGTTAACCTCAAAGAAAGGGGGATGTAATGATCAATAACATGTCATTCTAGAGTGGTACACTAGATGGAGCCGTAGAGCTGTATAGAGCTGTATATGTAGTTGTATGTGTTTAAGACTACACTACCCACGATGCACTAGGCTACCCACAAGGCAGTAGTCAAGATGGAAGCCTGCACACAGAAGTACACATGCTGAATCTCTACAGACGCTGTACCTAGAGAATGTATACTTTAAATCATTCTTGATAAGATTACTTAAGCAGTTTAAGTAAAGGGGAAAAGTTAAATATTAGGGATTCAGTTGGTTTAAGAAGAGTAAAACAAGGTTACACTGCAGTAGGAGTAAATTGGCACAGCAGGCAGTGGAAATCAGTTTTCTAACTAATCAGCAGGGGTGACTCACTTGGCTGTAAACAAACAAACAGTATAAAAAGACCAGTCCTAGTGCGAGCAAGCACTGAGTGCGAGTCATCAAAGAGTGCTCTGAGTTTGGGTAAGTGTGAGAGTTCATTAATTGTTATTTCTCTTTAAATCATTCTTGATAAGATTACTTAAGCAGTTTAAGTAAAGGGGAAAAGTTAAATATTTGGGATTCTGTTGGTTTAAGAAGAGTAAAACATGGTTTACACTGCAGTAGGAGTAAATTGGCACAGCAGGCAGTGGAAACCAGTTTTCTAACCAATCAGCAGGGGTTACTCATTTGGCTGTAAACAAACAAACAGTATAAAAAGACCAGTCCTAGTGCGAGCAAGCACTGAGTGCGAGTCATCAAAGAGTGCTCTGAGTTTGGTTAAGTGTGAGATAGGGTAAGTGGAATGTTAGGTGCTCTTTTCAAACTTTAACTCTGTGGGTTGTAGTTAATAAGGCCTTTCTGGTGCAGAGTGACTGTTGGTAAACCATTTAACTGGTGTAACTAGAGGGATGGATTTAATTTAAATCCAATTAATTAAAGGGGATACTAGTATCTAAAATCGGGCAGAGGGTGTCCATAACTAACAATAAAAAAATTAATTAATTACATAGAATGTAGCAGGTGATGTGTTACTGTTGCGAGATGTGGGAGCCGGTGAACCCCATTGAGGCTCACGGTGATTACATCTGTGACAAGTGTCTGCTGCTACAGGAAATCCAGCTCCGTGTTGATGAGCTGGAATCTGAGCTTCAGACACTGCGACACATCAGGGAGGGGCAGAAGTACCTGGACTCTGTGTATCAGGAGGTGGTCACACCTATGAAGTTAATTAATTCAGATGTAGCCCATGGTCAGGGACAGGACGGTATGACTACGAGTGAGGCAGGTATGGGGATCCAGGAGGTAGAGCTGGAGGAGCCGCAGCCCTTGTTCTTGTCCAACAGGTTCGAGGTTCTTACTCCCTGTGGGGACAGGAGCAGGGACTGCAGGGAGGATGAGCAACCTGGCCACAGCACCGTGGAACGGGGGGCCATTCAAGAGCAGGGAGTAAATAGAAATGTTGTAGTGGTAGGGGATAGTATTATTAGGGGGATAAATAGAGTTCTCTGCAGCCGAGAGCGAGAGTCCCGAACGCTGTGTTGCCTACCTGGTGCCAGGGTTAAGGATATCTCCTCTGGGCTGGAAAGAAACTTGCAGTGGGAGGGGGTGGATCCAGTTGTCGTGGTCCATGTTGGTACAAATGACGTAGATAGGACTAGGAAGCCAGTTCTGTTAAAGGAGTATGAGCAGCTAGGGGTAAAATTAAAAAACAGAACCTCAAGGGTAATAATCTCTGGATTATTACCTGAGCCACGAGCGAATTTGGCTAGGACAAATAAAATTAGAGAGTTAAATGCGTGGCTCAAAGACTGGTGTGGGAGAAATGGGTTTTGCTTCCTGGGACACTGGCACCAGTACTGGGGCAGGAGGGAGCCGTTCTGTTGGGACGGGCTTCACTTGGCCAGTGCTGGGACTAGAGTCCTGGCGGATCATATAACTAGGGCTGTAGAGAGGGCTTTAAACTAACTAGTGGGGGGGAGGTTCCTAGAGTGCAAATAATAAAAATGACAACAGAGAAGGTCATAGACTTAGGTAGCAGTGGGGAAATTAAAAACCAGAGCGTGTCAGGAAGGGGCAGAAGGTATGGAGTAAAAGGTAAAGCAATAAAAAGGGCAAAAGCAGGAACTAAGTGTCACAAAACATCTTTGAAAGTTCTCTATCTGAATGCACATAGCATTCGTAACAAAATAGACGAGTTAATGGCACAAATAACTACATATGGGTATGATCTTGTGGCCATTACAGAAACATGGCTGCAGGGTGACAATGCCTGGGAATTAAACATACCAGGTTATTTAACGATCAGGAAGGACAGGCAGGAAGGAAGGGGAGGTGGGGTGGCTATGTTAATAAAGGAAGGAATCACTGTAATACAGAGAAATGATATTGGGTCAAAAGATCAGGATAATGAAACAGTTTGGGCGGAGGTAAGGAATAATAAGGGGAAAAAAACACTAGTGGGCGTAGTCTATAGGCCTCTGAACAGTTGCAACTCTGTTGGACGGAGTATCAATCAGGAAATAGTTGAGGCTTGTAATAAGGGAACATCTATAATTATGGGGGATTTTAACTATCATATTAATTGGACAAGTCAAATTGGGCAGGGCTGCCTTGAGGATGAGTTCATTGAGTGTATTAGGGATGGGTTTCTTGAGCAGTATGTAACTGAACCGACCAGGGGGCATAGAACCTTAGATCTGGTCCTTTGTAACGAGACAGGATTAATTAAAAATGTCCTAGTAAAGGATCCCCTTGGAATGAGTGACCATAACATGGTTGAATTCCATATTCAATTAGAGGGTGAGAAGGTTGGATCTCAAACAAGCGTGCTAAGCTTGAATAAAGGAGACTATGAAGGTATGAGAGTGGAATTGAGTCGAGTGGATTGGGAAAATAGATTAAAGTGTAAGACGATACATGATCAGTGGTGTACATTTAAGGAGTTATTTTACAACTTCCAAAGAAAATATATTCCACTGAGAAGAAAAGGGTGTAAAAGAAAAGACAGCCATCCGTGGCTAAGTAAAGAAATTAATGATAGTATTCAACTAAAAACAAGGGCATATAAGGTAGCCAAATCTAGTGGGAGGATAGAGGATTGGGAAAACTTTAAAAGACAGCAAAAAATAACAAAAAGATTGATTAAGAAAGGGAAGAGAGATTATGAAAGTAAATTAGCAAAAAAATAAAAACAGATAATGAGTTTTTATAGTTATATAAAAAGAAAAAGGGTGGCTAAAGTAAATGTTGGTCCCTTAGAGGATGAGACCGGGAAATTAATGGTGGGAAATATGGAGATGGCAAAAACACTGAATGAATATTTTGTATCAGTCTTTACAGTAGAAGACACGAAGAATATCCCAACACTGGACAAACAGGGGGCTATAGCGGGGGAGGAGCTAAACATGATCAAAATCACTAAGGAAGTGGTACTCGGTAAAATAATGGGACTCAAGGCGGATAAATCACCTGGACCTGATGGCTTACATCCTAGGGCCTTGAGGGAAGTGACGGTAGGGATTGTGGATGCATTGGTAATAATTTTCCAAAACTCCCTGGACTCAGCAAAGGTCCCGGCAGACTGGAAAACTGCAAATGTAACGCCCTTATTTTAAAAGGGCAGTAGACAGAAGGCTGGAAACTGTGGTAGGTAAAATTTTGGAGTCCATTATTAAGGAGACAGTAACAGGACATTTGGATAATCATAATTTAATAGGACAAAGTCAGCATGGTTTTATGAAGGGGAAGTCATGTTTTACAAATTTGTTGGAGTTCTTTGAGGAAGTAACATATAGGGTGGATGAAGGGGAACCAGTGGATGTAGTGTATTTAGACTTCCAAAAGGCACTTGACAAGGTGCCACACAAAAGATTGCTTAAGATAAAAAATCACGGGATTGGGGGTAATATTCTGGCATGGATAGAGGATTGGCTATCTAACAGATGGCAGAGAGTTGGGATAAATGGTTCATTCTCAGACTGGCAATCAGTAACTAGTGGTGTTCCGCAGGGGTCAGTGCTGGGCCCCCAACTCTTTACAATCTATATTAACGATTTGGAGGAGGGGACCGAGTGTAACATATCAAAGTTTGCAGATGATACTAAGACGGGAGGGAAAGTAGTGAGTAAGGAGGACATAAAAAACCTGCAAGGGGACATAGACAGGCTAAGTAAGTGGGCAGAGATTTGGCAGGTGGAATACAATACTGGAAAGTGTGAGGTTATGCACTTTGGCAGGAAAAATCGTAGAGCAAGTTATTATCTTAATGGTAAGAAACTGGAAAGTACTGAAGTAGAAAAGGGGTCTGGGGGTCCTGGTGCACGAAACTCAAAAGGTTAGTATGCAGGTGCAGCAAGTGATTAAGAAGGCCAATGGAATGTTGGCTTTCATTGCTAGGGGGATAGAATATAAAAATACGGAGGTATTGCTTCAGTTGTACAAGGTATTGGTGAGACCGCACCTGGAATACTGCATACAGTTTTGGTGTCCATACTTATGAAAAGACATACTTGCTCTCGAGTCAGTACAAAGAAGGTTCACTCGGTTAATCCCGGGGATGAGGGGATGGACATATGAGGAGAGGTTGAGTAGATTGGGACTCTACTCATTGAAGTTCAGAAGAATGAGAGGCGATCTTATTGAAACATATAAAATTGTGAAGGGGTTGGATCGGTTGGATGTGGGGAGGATGTACCCGATGATGGGTGAAACTAGAACTAGGGGGCATAGTCTTAGAATAAGGGGCTGCTCTTTCAAAACTGAGATGAGGAGGAACTACTTCACTCAGAGGGTGGTAGGTCCATGGAATATGCTGCCCCAAAAAGCTGTAGAAGCTACATCATCACATAAATTGAAACCAGAAATAGACAGTTTCCTAGAAGTAAAGGGAATTAAGGGTTTCGGGGAGCGGGCAGGAATTTGGACATGAGTCCAGGTTCGGATCAGACATGTCCCTGTGGGTAGTGGAGTGGGCCCAGGGGCCGTGTAGCCTGATCCTGCTCCTATTTTGTGTGTCTAATTCTGTTAGATTCAGGAGATGGTTCTGTGATAGTAGATTGGCGGTTAGGATCAGATCAGCCATGATCTTATTGAATGGCGGAGCAGGCTCGAGGGGCCGATTGGCCTACTCCTGCTCCTATTTCTTATGTTCTTATGTTCTTATAAATGACTAGCTGGAAGCTAACTGTTCATAATATGAATGTCAATTATTAATGAACATAACAAGGACAAGCTCATTGGAAAACCCAGGCAAGTGCAAATTCAAAGGGGGAGGGTGAACAGCCAGAGGTCGTGGTCCATATTGGCACCAACAACATAGGTAGGAAGAGGGATGAGGTCCTGCAGGCAGAGTTTAGGGAGCTAGGGAAGAGTTTAAAAAGCAGGACCTCAAAGGTAGTAATCTCCGGATTACTATCAGGGCCACATGCTAGTGAGTACAGAAATAGGAAGATGGAGCAGATGAATGCTTGGCTGGGGAGATGGTGTCGGAGGGAGGGCTTTAGATTCCTGAGCAATTGGAACCGTTTCTGGGGGAGGTGGGACCTCTA
This sequence comes from Somniosus microcephalus, assembly GCF_052327205.1. NCBI lineage: Eukaryota > Metazoa > Chordata > Chondrichthyes > Squaliformes > Somniosidae > Somniosus > Somniosus microcephalus. The sequence continues at coordinate 30,610,187 of NC_140990.1, read as the reverse complement.
CAAGCCAGACGGGTTGTACCTCAATGGGAACGGGACCAATATCCTCATGGGAGGGTTTGCTAGTGCTGTTGGGGAGGGTTTAAACTAGCCTGGCAGGGGGATGGGAACCTAAGTATAGAGTCAATAGGGAGGGAAGAAAAACTGGAATTGGAAAACAAAAACGTAGAAAGCAAATTGGAAGGACAGAGGAATCAAGGGCTAGATAGTAGTCAACAAGGAGGTTTGCCTGTACTAAATGGTATATACTTCAATGCAAGGAGTATAGCGAACAAGGCAGATGAGCTGAGGGCACAGGTAGATACTTGGGATTATGATATAGCTATTACAGAGACGTGGCTGAAAGAGGGGCAGGTGTGGCAGCTCAACCTTCCTGGTTACAGGATTTTCAGACGGGATAGAGAGGGAGGTAAAAAGGGAGGGGGGGTTGCAGTATTGATTAAAGAAACTATTACAGCTGTGAGGAGGGATGATATGTTGAGGGATCATCAAACGAGGCCATATTGGTCGAATTGAAAAACAAAAAAAGGGGCGATCACACTGCTGGGAGTGTGCTACAGACCCCCAAACAGTGAGAGGGAGATAGAAGAACAAATATGTAGACACATTTCTGAGAAGTGCAAAAACTATAGGGCAGTAATAGTAGGGGATTTCAACTACCCCAATATTAACTGGGATAAAATTAGTGTGAATGGTATAGAGGGTGCGGAATTCCTAAAATGCATCCAGGAGAACTTTTTTAGCCAGAATGTAGCAAGCCCAACAAGGGAGGGGGCGGTTCTGGACTTAGTTTTAGGGAATGAAGCTGGGCAGGTAGAAGGCGTATCAGTGAGGGAGCATTTTGGTGCTAGTGACCATAATTCTGTTAGATTTAAGGTAGTTATGGCAAAGGACAAGGATAGACCAGGAATAAACATTCTAAATTGGGGAAAAGCAAATTTTGCTAAGCTCAGAGGGGGTTTAGCCATAGTGAACTGGAAACAACTACTTGAAGAAGGTAAATCAGTGTCAGAGCAGTGGGAGGCATTCAAGGAGGAGATCCGAAGGGTTCAGACCAAATATGTGCCCTTAAAGAAAAAAGGTGAGACTAACAAAGCTAGAGCCCGCTGGATGTCTAGAGACTTTCAGGGTAGGATAAAGAAAAAAAGGGAGGCGAATACAGATACCGAGGGCCGAATACTCCAGAATCTTAAGAGGAGTACAGAAAGTGCAGGGGTGCAATTAAAAAGGATATTAGGAAAACAAAGATGGAGCATGAAAAATTCTTGGCAAGTAAAATCAAGGAAAACCCAAATATGTTTTATAAATATATTAAGAGTAAGAGAATAAATAAAGAAAGGGTAGGGCCTTTTAGAGATCATGAGGGTAATCTGTGTGGAGACAGGAGACGTCGGACGGGTTCTTAATGAATACTTTCCATCTGTTTTCACAAAGGAGAGGTGAAAAGGAGACATTGCTTTCAGGGGAGGAGTGTAAAATAATGGCCCAGAAATTCAGGTCGGGGGCTTCCCGCGGGTGCAAGCCCCCGACCTGCACTTACCTTGCGCGCTGGCCGTTGAGCTGTGGGCCCCCGTGGAATTCCGATCCGGGGCCTGGTCCAGCTGTCGGCGCGCAGTGCTTGCGTGTCCCGGGGCGCAGCTAGTTCGAAGCGTCCCCTGGAATCACGTGGGCCATGGGCAGCCAATCGGAGCAGGGAATGCTCTTCATAAGTCTGACAGGAAGTGCTGTCAAACTTGGAAATACTACGGGCCCCTTCTTCTTACAAAACATCACTAAATCTTCAAATAAATTTTTTAAAACATCACATTTTTTAAATAAACTATAAATTAAATGAAATAACTATTTTAAACAATAATTAAAATTTTTGAAAAAAATAATTTTATTTTCTAACGGGGCTAAAAATAAACTTACCTTGCTTTAAAGTATTTAAAAATAATAAACCTGTGGATAAAATGTTTTAATTTTAATTAATTCACCACTTACCTTGTAAAAAGCAGGCCTTACGCCTGCTTTTCACATGTCTAACTTCTGCAGACTTACCCTCCCGGGAAAACTTGTATAAAAAAGCCGAAGTTCGATGCGCACGCGCAGCCTCCCCCGCGCACGCGTTCGACCTCTGAACCGCTGCTTTCAGGAGAACGGAAGTGCCAGTTTCCCATGCATGTGCAGTGCATGCAGGAAACCGGCACTTCCATTGGGCCTACGGGTGTGTACCCCATGCGTACTCACCTGTGGAGACCCGAATTTCTGGGCCATTAGATGAAATAAACATAGTGAGAGAGGAAGTATTAAGGGGTTTAGCAGCTTTAAAAGTGGATAAATCCCCAGGCCCGGATGAAATGTATCCCAGGCTGTTAAGCGAAGCAAAAGAGGAAATAGCAGAGGTCCTGACCATCATTTTTCAATTCTCTCTGGCTTCAGATGTGGTGCCGGAGGACTGGAGGACTGCTAATATGGTACCCTTGTTTAAAAAGGGAGAAAAGGATAGACCGAGTAAATACAGGCTAGAAAGAATTCTGAAGGACAGGATAAATCTTCATTTAGAAAGACGCGGATTAATCAAGGATAGTCAGCATGGATTTGTTAAGGGAAGGTCTTGTCTGACAAACTTGATTGAATTTTTTGAGGAGGTAACAAGGAGGGTAGATGAGGGTAGTGCATTTGATGTAGTGTATATGGACTTTAGCAAAGCTTTTGATAAGGTTCCACATGGCAGACTGGTCACGAGTGTCAAGTTGGATTCAAAACTGGCTCGGAGATAGGAAGCAGCGGGTAATGGTTGATGGGTGTTCTTGTGACTGGAAGGCTGTTTCCAGTGGGGTTCCGCAGGGCTCAGTACTAGGTCCCTTGCTTTCTGTGGTATATATCAATGATCTCGACTTGAATATAGGGGGTATGATTAAGAAGTTTGCAGATGATACTAAAGTCGGCTGTGTGGTTGATACTGAAGAAGTAAGCCATAGACTGCAGGAAGATATCAATAAATTGGTCAGGTGGGCAGAACAGTGGCAAATGGAATTCAACCCGGAGAAGTGTGAGGTAATGCATTTGGGGAGGGCTAACAAGGAAAGGGAATACACATTAAATGGTAGGACACTGAGTAGTGTAGAGGAACAAAGGGACCTTGGAGTGCATGTCCACAGATCCCTGAAGGTAGCAGGCCAGGTAGATAAGGTTGTTAAGAAGGCATACGGAATGCTTGCCTTTATTAGCCGTGGCATAGAATACAAGAGCAGGGGGGTTATGCTTCAACTGTATAAAACACTAGTTAGGCCTCAGCTAGAGTACTGCGTGCAGTTCTGGTCACCACATTACAGGAAAGATGTGATTGCACTAGAGAGGGTACAGAGGAGATTTACAAGGATGTTGCCAGGAGTAGAGAATCTTAGCTCTGAGGAAAGACTGGATGGGCTGGGTCTGTTTTCATTGGAACAGAGGAGGCTGAGGGGAGACCTTATTGAGGTGTATAAAATTATGAGGGGCATAGATAAAGTGGATAGAAAGGACCTATTTCCCTTAGCAGAGGGGTCAAAAGCCAGGGGGCACAGATTTAAAGTAATTGGGGGAAGGTTTAGAGGGGATTTGAGGGGAAATTTCTTCACCCAGAGGGTTGTGGGGGTCTGGAACTCACTGCCTGAAAGGGTGGTAGAGGCAGGAACCCTAACCACATTTAAAAAGTACTTAGATGTGCACTTGGGATGCTCTAACCTGCAGGGCTACGGACCAAGAGCTGGGAAGTGGGATTAGGCTGGATAGCTCTTTGGTGGCCGGCGTGGACAGGATGGGCTGAAATGGCCTCCTTCCATGCTGTAACTTTCGATAATTCTATGAAAACGAAGTTTGCAGGCGTGATGCTCAATTCACACATCGAAAGTGAGAGAGATGCTGTGGGACACACACTTAAGTCCAGTAGCTGGCAGTGATTAACAGACTGGGTTTTGTGTTTAGTAATCCCGGGCGTGTTACCGATACCTTCCCTGGATACCAAGGCTGGGAGAAGCACTCTGGAAGGCTTGGGGAGCTGGGACTTGCCCATGAGAGTAACCGAAGGTATGAGAACTGAAATAATCTAGAGTTAGAAAGGAGAAAAGGCCCAAAAATGGAGCAGTCGGTAACAGGACATCAGTTAGTCTCCTCTTATCTTGGGGAAATCAAATACTCGACACATTGTGTATTTGAAGCAAAGCTGATTTATTTAAGGAGTAGAAAAGAGGAATAAGAGTGAGTGTGTTGGATAGTACTGGAGGAGATAGTGCTAGAGGTGGTAGTAGTACCATATTAGATAGGAGCAGATTAAGAAAGACTGCAAAAAATTCAAAAATGGGTTTAGAATGCACAAAGTGTGATGAATAAGGTTGGTGAGCAACAAGCACAATTAGCCGTGTGGCAATATGATGTTGTGGCAATAACGGAAACGTGTCTTAAAACGGTGCAGACTGGTCACTTAATATTCAAGGGTACAAGGTGTTCAGAAAAGATAGGGAAGGAAAAAAGGGAGGTGGGTGGCAGTGTTGATTAAGGAAGACATTGTAGTGTTGGAAAGGGAGGATGTTCTTGAGGGGAGAAGGACAGAATCCATTTGGTTCGAGTTGAGGAGCAAGAAGGGTATGATCACGCTATTGGGATATTCTATAGGTCTCCAAATAGTGAGAGGGAGGTAGAGGAACAAATCTGCAGGGATGTTGCAGAGATATACAAGAGCTATAGATTGGTGATATTGAGGGATATTAATTACCTAAATATTGATTGGGATAATGCTAGGGTAAAGGGAAAGGAGGGGGAGGAATTTCTGAAATGTGTTCAGGAGAATTTCCTGGACCAATATGTTCTTGGCCCAACTAGGAAGGAGGCATTGCTGGATCTGGTGCTGGGGAATGAATGGGACAGGTCGACCAAGTGTCTGTGGGAGAACACTTGGGTACAATTAATCATCGTATCATAAGATTTAGATTAGCAATGGAGAGAAGCAAGGAACAATCTAGAGTGGAACTTCTAAACTGGAATAGGGCTAACTTCAATGGGAAGTGAAAGGATCTAGCCAAGGTAAAATGGAACCAAAGACTGACAGGAAAAACTGTAATGGAACAATGGGTGATCTTTAAGGAGGAGATATTCCAAGTAGAGGCTAGGTACATTCTAACAAGAGGGTAGGGTAAGGGAACCAAAGCAAGGGCTCCTTGGATGATGAGGGAGATAGAGAAGAGGGTGTATGATGCATGTCAGGTGAATTCTTCAAGGGAGAACCAGACCAAATACAATAAGTTGAGAGGGGATGTGAAGATGAAAAGCAGATTGGCAAAGTGAGAATATTAGAGTAGAATGGCGGTTAACATAAAAGGCAACCCAAAATCTTCTACTGGCATGTAAACAGTAAGCGGGTAGTAAGAGGCGGGGTGGGGCCTATTAGAGACAAAGAAGGTGATATATGCTTAGAGGCGCAGGGCAAGGCTAAAATATTCAATGAGTACTTTGTATCGGTGTTTACTAAAGAGGTGGATGCTGACAAAATATCGGTAGAAGTGGAAAAGGTAGAAGCAATGGAAGGGGTGAAAATTAATAGACAGGATGTACTAGAAAGGCTGGGTATGCTTAGAGTGGACAAGTCGCCTGGCCCAGATGGCTTGCATCCCAGGTTGCGAAGGGAATTGGGGGAGGAGATAGCGGAAGGGTTTGCCATAATTTTCCAATCTTCCCTAGATGCAGGGGAAGTGCCTGAGGATTGGAAAGTGGCAAATGTGACACCATTGTTCAAGAAAGGGTGTGAGGACAATCCTAGTAACTACAGGACCACCAGTTTAACATCAGTGGTGGGTAAAGTTTTAGAAACAATAATCAAGGAAAAAATTAATGGGCACTTGGAGAGGTTTAAGCTAATTAAGGAGAGCCAACACAGATTCCTAAAAGCAGATCGTGTTTGACTAATCTAATTGAATTTTTTGATGAAGTAACAGACAGCATAGAGGGTGCTTTAATCTGTATCTAACCTGTGCTATACTTGCCCTGGGAGTGCTTGTTGAGACAGTGTAGAGGGAGCTTTACTCTATATCAAACCCGTGCAGAACCTGCCCTGGGAATGTTTGATGGGACAGTGTAGAGGGAGCTTTACTCAGTATCTAACCCGTGCAGAACCTGCCCTGGGAATGTTTGATGGGACAGTGTAGAGGGAGCTTTACTCTATATCAAACCCGTGCAGAACCTGCCCTGGGAATGTTTGATGGGACAGTGTAGAGGGAGCTTTACTCTATATCAAACCCGTGCAGAACCTGCCCTGGGAATGTTTGATGGGACAGTGTAGAGGGAGCTTTACTCTGTATCTAACCCGTGCAGAACCTGCCCTGGGAATGTTTGATGAGACAGTGTAGAGGGAGCTTTACTCTATATCAAACCCGTGCAGAACCTGCCCTGGGAATGTTTGATGAGACAGTGTAGAGGGAGCTATACTCAGTATCTAACCCGTGCTGTACCTGCCCTGGGAGTGTTTCATGGGACAGTGTAGAGGAAACTTTACTCTGTATCTAACCCGTGCTGTACCTGTCCTGGGAGTGTTTCATGGGACAGTGTAGAGTGAGCTTTCCTCTGTATTTAACCCTTGCTGTACCTGCCCTAGTAGTATTGGATGGGACACTGTTGAGGAGCTTTACTCTGTATCTAACCCGTGCTGTTCCTGCCCTGGGATTGTTTGATGGGATAGTGTAGAGGGAGCTTTACTCTGTATCTAACCCATGCTGTTCCTGCCCTGGGATTGTTTGACGGGACAGTGTAGAGGGAGCTTTACTCTGTATCTAACCTGTGCTGTAACTGTCCTGGGAGTTTTTGATGAAACAGTGTAGAGGGAGCTTTACTCTGTATTTAACCCGTGCTGTACTTGCCCTGGGAGTGTTTGATGAAACAGTGTAGAGGGAGTTTTACTCTGTATCTAACCTGTGCTGTACTTACCCTGGGAGTGTTTGATGAGACAGTGTAGAGGGAGCTTTATCTGCATCTAACCGTGCTGTACTTGCCTTGGGAGTGTTTGATGAGACAGTGTAGAGGGAGCTTTACTCTGTATCTAACCTGTGCTGTAACTGTCCTGGGAGTTTTTGATGAAACAGTGTAGAGGGAGCTTTACTCTGTATCTAACCCGTGCTGTACCTGCCCTGGGAGTTTTTGATGAAACAGTGTAGAGGGAGCTTTACTCTGTATCTAACCTGTGCTGTACTTACCCTGGGAGTGTTTGATGAGACAGTGTAGAGGGAGCTTTATCTGCATCTAACCGTGCTGTACTTGCCTTGGGAGTGTTTGATGAGACAGTGTAGAGGGAGCTTCCAGAGTGGTCCCCCCCATGATGTGGGACCCTGGGGAGGCAGGGATAGCAATCCCTCTTACAGGAGACATGGGGAGGGAACTGACACCAGGTTTTGGATTGGGAGAGGGAGATTGGTACCAGCAGGCTGCCAGGTATCTTATACAGTGCAGGCTGTTGGCGCCAGGGGGAGAAGGCTCCCAGCCAGCTAGGGCTTTGACCCTGGCTCAGGGTCCGCCAGCCAAAGTTTCCCCCACAGAGACGCCCCTCAGAAGGTCTCAGCGGGCCCGCAAGCCCAAGAAAAGGTGGTCACCAGGGTACCTGCCACAAAGAGCAATCTCCCAAACCAGGGAGAAGCCAAAGGGCAGAGGTCCCCAATCAACAGCCATAAGGTGCGAGTGACTCGAGGCAGGAGGCAGTCCAGCTTTGCTGCAGCCAGCAGCAACCTGCGACAGTGCCAGAGATTAGCCTGGCCGTCCAGAGATGGGCGGCATTTGTATTATAGCTTTGGTGTGAATATAGCGTGCTTTTAAGGTTTGTATTTTAAGTTTAGAATGTTTCAAATGTTTTGAGTTTAAGTAAGAAGTTTACATGTGTGCCAAATGTTTGTATTTTGGTCCGAGGTCGAGTGACCCGACCATGTCTCCACCTAAGGCAGCAGGTCAGTAAGACCCGGCTGCATGTCCTTTTAAGTTTTGCAGGAGAGTTGACAATGAAGCAGCCCTGTTTGCCCAGCCCGAGCTGGGCACCGAATGAAGATATGGATACAGAATGTTGGGGATCACCTCGCCACTGGACGAATCCAGAGGGAAACCCCGCAGCGGCCTTCGGGAGAAACCGGACAGGGTCCAGAGGAACTTGCCTACTCCTCCTACGCAGAAGAGATGGCCCCAGCTGGGTGGGGCACGGCCCCAACCCAGCACTATCCTGACCGAAGTTCACTTGCGGGAGACCTCGCTGTTGAGGAGTCATGATGGGGAAGCGCGGGCGCCTTGTCAGATAGGGACGCGTTCCCCGGGAGTGGGTGGTGATGGCCCGGGAAAGATTGTACAGGGGAGGGGGAGACCCAAGAGTCACGTGGGTGTGGTCGGGGGAGGGAGGAACTCACCCAGGGGCCCACGGGTAAAGTTAGTGTAAGTGTGGCTAGAGAGGATGAATGGGTGGCCGGATCTGGGATCCAAGTTTGAGTGTGGGGCCAGCGAGAGCCGCCACACAGGCACCCATCATTTTCTGCAGCCAGTCAAAGGTAGACGGGAGGGGGAGGGACTGGGAGTCGCGATCCCATACTCCCCGGCCTCGGTCTGTGCCAAGGTAATTTTAAACATGAGGGGTACCCCGCCTCCACAAAGGGACAAGAGAATGGCTCAGGGCTGGCGGAGCAGGCTGGTATGTAAATCCATTCTGTCTGTTTCAAAGGTTTAAGACAATCAAAGGGGGGTGGAAGGTACATTTACTGCCCGGATGGGAGGAGCAATGCCCACTCAAATTTCGCGACCCATCATTGGCACGTGATGGTCGGGGTTTTATTTAAGCATGTTGTTTCACATGTTTATAGTTTAAGATTTTTTGTATTTTGTTTTATAGTTCCAAGTTGAGTAGAGGCGTGCTTGGGATCATTTTGATTACATTGTGTAACTAAGATTGCAACATTTTGTAATAAGTTATAATGTAAAAGGTGATTGTAAATTTTGATTGCATTGTAATTTTACAGGCGTGTAGGGGTATGAGACCCCTTACTGTAAACTGATGTATCTGTAAGATGCCTACTGTACCACGGTTTTTTCTCAAATTTTAGGGGAATAGATGGTTCGGGGGATCAGTGGCAGATATAGGTAACTACAGGGGATGGTTGTTTGTGAGGGGGTCTGAAAATTTTGCTCACTCCTTTGAGTTGATACTTCAATCAAGCTGGGAGTATCAAAAGGGGGGAATGTAGGGGTTTACAAAATTCCCCTATTTTTCCCTGAAGATTGAAAATACTGTTCCACATCGTGGATGAAGAATTATATGTTTTGAATTGCCTCTGGGTAGGACAGTGTTTTTTTCAAAACATACCCAGAATAGTGAAAAGCTGCATTGGACAGAGCAGCACTTGGGCAACATCAGGATCTAAGAAATTACATTTTTATTAAAATGGTACCTCTGAGTTTCGAACTGTATATTTCAAAGAGGTTTTAAAATGGCCATCAGTAAAAGCATGGCAGAGAAAGCATTGGCCAAGATACTGGGGCTTAAAAACCAGCCCGTGAGCTCTGTGTGTATAAAGTGGGAGGATCAATACAGTGGCAGTCAAAGACCTGCCAATCAAAGGGAGGTTCCCTTCAGAAGCACTTGAAGTTGCTTATTGACATAAGGAATTACAACTACTTGAGACTAACCGCAAGGACAATCGATTGAAACTGCTTCTGTTTACACAGCAATTCAGCCATTCAAAGCACTCACAGACAATGAGATACTGAAACCATGAAATGGACTTTTGAAAGGGAACAGTTTAAGCATTGAATGGGTTTGAATCACCCATCATTCTGGACAATAGGGCAGTCGCATTCCCTTTTGTTTTAGCCCAGGTGAGCTCCGGATGTGGGCGGGAACATTTCGGCCCCACAGTGCAGACACATTAACCCATTCCAACCACTTTGAATCAGCCAATCACAGCGTTTCTCTTGTGTATTGGAACTTTGGGCGCGAATTTTGCAGACAGGCTCTTTCAGGTATAAAGATAGCTCCTGAGAAGCTATCACTCGCTTACTTCGCTGGACCACAGGTGAGCAGGGTTTCTGACTCCTCAGCAAAGCAACCTAGTAAGGAGTTAGGGGATGGTAATTAAGGGGATATTGCGAAGATTGTTTAATCAACATTGTAGCCACTTGCCCCTCGTTCTTGCCGTCTGCCTTCCTCCATTTAAGCAATTTTACTGTAATTTACTGTGATCGTGTGGTATAGTTTTATATTTGATTATAGTTTCTTCTAGTTAATAAAGCTTGATTTTTCTCTCATCCAGACCATTTGTCCGTTATTAATATCATTAATTATAATTCCTTCAGTCAGAACTGGAAGGTGGGGTAGCGATTCGAAACCGCTGTTTGAAAATTGGTTTATTGGAAATTGGTTTACAGTGTAGCAGCAGGCTGCCTGACCAGGTGAATTACCGTAAACCAGGTAAAAGATTGGAATTGGTCAGTGTGCAGGCAAAGGCTGCAAGACCAGCTAAATTACCTTAAACCAGTTAAAAGATGCCCCCCTACAGTTCCCCCAACACCCCCGGCGACAGCATCGGAGACGGAGTCAGGGGATCTTCCCCCTCACCGCCATCAGCCACCGACCCAGCGGACTGGGGAGCTTGAATACATTCCTCGGCCATGTCGAGCGGTGCCTGGGAATGGTCCGGACTGTCCTGGGTGAGCCCAGCCTCACTGGCCTCGCACTCCCCAGACTCCAGGGCGCCCGACATGGCGAGATGTTCTTTTGTTATTTCCTCCGCGGGTAGATCCGCGGACCCCCCACATGCAGGGTCTCTTCCCCATCCCTGGGAGGTGCAGGCGGGACAGACTCATCTGTCGTACCCTCCCGAGGGACAGGCAACTCCTGCCGAATACAGATGTCAGTAATGGTAGGGGGGGGCGCAGCACCCATGGCGGGCGACGATTCCCTCTGCGAGGAGGGACATTGTCTCTCGTGGTCCTCCTCCTCTCCCAGGGACTCCCACCTCCGTTTTGTTACGGAGGGACACGAAGGCTGGGAGACCTCCATACCTACCGGGGCCTCCTCCTCCGCTCCCTCCCATTACGTAGGTTGCTCGGGTCCCTCGAGCCCGAGCCCGGTCACAGGTCTTAAATCTTCCGCCTCAGCGGTTGCGATCACGGGCCCGGGCACGAGGCCCCCCAAACTCTGAGACTCCGCCGCCACCAGCGCAAGGTATGCGGGCGTAAGATCCGCCAGATCGTCCGTATCCATGTGCTCACCGAGGGGACCCGCCATAAGGTGCTTCATCTTCTTCTGCACCTTCCTTTCATGTGGATGTTCCCTCCCCCCCTCCGCCGGAGGCCGTGATGGCGTTGTCCTCCGACGTCGACCGTGCATCAAGTGTTGAGGACGCGCAGACAGGATCGGGGGGGGAGCGTCGGCAGCGCCTTCCTTGGCCGCCTCAGATGCTCTGGCAGCCTTGGAGGCAGGGCAGTTCTTTCGTACATGCCCCAACTCCTTACAGGCATGGCACTGCACATCATCTGACATCCAAAAGACACAGTAGGCAGCCCCCTCATGGCACACAATAAAAGTGCCCTCGGTGTTCTCCTCCCATGCCAGCTGAACAAAAAGCTGTCGCCAGAAGGAGAAGAGGCTGGCCTCCCTGCATCCGAGCGGGATCGGTGTGATCCCCGACCTCACCTCCCCCAGTTGACGTAGGTGGGGGAGGAGGGGCTCAGCCGAAACCAAGGGTGGGACGTTTGATAAAGGGTCCTCTGCACGGTGGCCTTGAGAGGATCCACCGGCAGGAAGGTCCCGCCCACGGCGAGCCCCTTGGTTACGGCCAGGGACACCGCCCGCTCCAACCCCAGGAAGAACACAGCCTTGCCGTACATTTGAGACGGCGATGATGGCTGAAGGGCCGACAACCCCAGCCATGGCCTTCACGCATGCCTCGATAGTCATGTTGGGGTAAGTGTAGCTCTTCACCCCGTGTTTTTTAGTGAGAAGGCGGAAAGGTGACGGGGCAGCAGAAGCAGCGGGAGCAGCCATGGCCATGGCTGCCACACTTGCGTATGACCTTGCTGGCCCCATCACCGGCGATGATGTGGTCGCCATCGTGGGGTGCTTATTATAAAGTGCTACACCCACCCCAAGTCACAGGCCTGGTGATCTTAATGGCCTCAGTGGTTGTTTTCCCTGAGCAGGGGGAGCTTTAAAAAATGTGAAGGAACACCTCTCCCCTTGTTGATTAAATTGGCAGAGGGGCCTTCTCCCCTCTGCTCAATGGGCAATTAATAGATACAAGGTGCCTCTTTAGAGAGAGACAAAGAGAGAGGCAAAGAGAGAGAGAAAGGTGGGTGGGAAGGAGGGAGGCTGCAGGGGCTGGGTCTCCACTCAAGATGGTGGGTGGGTGCTCGCAGGGGTGCACTCTCCGAAAAGTAAGTCTCTATTGATGGTCTTCTTGTGGGGGGAGAAGATGTCTTCACCTGGGCAAATAGGAACACAAGAACATAAGAAATAGGAGCAGGAGTAGGCCAATCGGCCCCTCGAACCTGCTCCGCCTTTCAATAAGATCATGGCTGATCTGATCCTAACCGCCAATCTACTATCACTGAACCATCTCCTGAATCTAACAGGATTAGACACACGAAATAGGAGCAGGATCAGGCTACATGGCCCCTGGGCCCGCTTCGCTACCCACAGGGCCATGACCGATCCGAACCTAGACTCATGTCCAAATTCCTGCCCGTTCCCCATAACCCTTTATTCCCTTTACTTCTCGGAAACTGTCTATTTCTGTTTTAAATTTATGTAATGATGTAGCTTCTACAGCTTTTTGGGGCAGCATATTCCATGGACCTACCACCCTCTGAGTGAAGTAGTTCCTCCTTATCGCAGTTTTGAAAGAGCAGCCCCTTATTCTAAGATTATGCCCCCTAGTTCTAGTTTCACCCATCATCGGGAACATCCTCCCCGCATCCACCCGATCCAACCCCTTCACAATCTTATATGTTTCAATAAGATCGCCTCTCATTCTTCTGAACTCCAATGAGTAGAGTCCCAATCTACTCAACCTCTCCTCATATGTCCATCCCCTCAACCCCGGGATTAACCGAGTGAACCTTCTTTGTACTGACTCGAGAGCAAGTATGTCTTTTCTTTGTACTTCAGTACTTTCCAGTTTCTTGCCATTAAGATAATAACTTGCTCTATGATATTTCCTGCCAAAGTGCATAACCTCACACTTTCCAGTATTGTATTCCATCTGCCAAATCTCTGCCCACTTACTTAGCCTGGCTATGTCCCCTTGCAGGTTTTTTATGTCCTCCTCACTCACTACTTTCCCTCCCATCTTAGTATCATCTGCAAACTTTGATATGTTACACTCGGTCCCCTCCTCCAAATCGTTAATATAGATTGTAAAGAGCTGGGGACCCAGCACTGACCCCTGTGGAACACCACTAGTTACTGATTGCCAGTCCGAGAATGAACCATTTATCCCAACTCTCTGCTTTCTGTTAGATAGCCAATCCTCTATCCATGCCAGAATATTACCCCCAATCCCGTGATTTTTTATCTTAACAATAATCTTTTGTGTGGCACCTTGTCAAATGCCTTTTGGAAGTCTAAATACACTACGTCCACTGGTTCCCCTTTATCCGCCCTATATGTTACTTCCTCAAAGAACTCCAGCAAATGTGTCAAACATGACTTCCCCTTCATAAAACCATGCTGACTTTGTCCTATTAAATTATGATTATCCAAATGTCCTGTTACTGTCTCCTTAATAATGGACTCCAATATTTTACCTACCACAGATGTTAGGCTAACCGGACTATAGTTTCCAGCCTTCTGTCTACTGCCCTTTTTAAATAAGGGCGTTACATTAGCAGTTTTCCAGTCTGCCGGGACCTTTGCTGATTCCAGGGAGTTTTGGAAAATTATTACCAATGCATCCACAATCCCTACCGCCACTTCCCTCAAGACCCTAGGATGTAAGCCATCAGGTCCAGGTGATTTATCCGCCTTGAGTTCCATTATTTTACCGAGTACCACTTCCTTAGTGATTTTGATCGTGTTTAGCTCCTCCCCCCCATAGCCCCCTGTTTGTCCAGTGTTGGGATAAAGCTGGAGATGCCCAGGCTCAGTCCACCACCAGGTCTTAACGATGTGATAATTAAATGATGACTTCGCCTGGGCAGCTCCAGCTGTCCCAGGTCAAGCAATAGGGAGGGGTGTTTGCTAGTGGTGTGTGTGGCCAATTTTTACAGGAGCCACACACACCCCTAGATGTTTTCTTCTCCTTCTTCTTTCCTCCCCCCACTTAAATACAAAGGGGGAGAAATGTGGTTGTTTGCGCCACCCGTTAGTGCCTAAAGAGGCTGACATGTCAGGCGATAACCAACGAGCATCTGGGCGCAGCAATCCCTGTGCCTCTCCCCATATTGAGCGGGCATTTAGCGCCGGTGCTAAACCGTAGCGCCCGCCTACCGGCGTATGCAGATCATGACGTCATTTCAGTGTGCAATGCCTTTGGGGCGACCCGGACTGGAAATTCAGTGGCGCCCCCCTCCGTTCCACCTGGCGCTAATAAGGACAGCTTACCTGGAACGTTCCCCAGTCGTTGTCGGGCTGGGGGGTCGTTCTTTAAAGGGGACTGCTGTGGTATAAAAGCGGCAGCCATTTTTGGACCACAACTTCTTCGAGAGATACAGAGAGTTGCTCAGCTGCACACTGAGAGCCACTTCAACATTGAGCCAGCGCTGGCAGAAGAACTTCAGCCTTCTGACCATCACCTTGCTGTTGGTGAGAATTTCAAACGGGAAAACTTTCTGTGCGCACTTATTATGGGGGCTGCATTGGAGGGGAACGTCCTGCTGCTGAATCATCTTGGGAGGGCACAGAGACGCAGGGAGAGAGGGGCAGGCATGGCCAGACGGAGGAGGGGCAACAGACGTTGCCACACGAGACCTTACGCTGCCAGGGTTTTCCGACAGCAATTTTCATACATGAACATGTCGGAGGAGCAGTGTATCAGAACGCTGTGCTTTAGAAAGGAGGTGGTGACTGAGCTGTGCCACCTGCTTCAGCCAGATCTGCAGCCTCAGATAAGGTGCAGGACATCTCTGTTGGTGGCTGTGAAGATGACTGTTGCCCTGAACTTCTACGCAAGCGGCCCCTTTCAGGCCGCAATTGGGGACATAGCCAACATCTCGCAGTTTGCGGTGCATTGCTGCATCCGTCAAGTGACTGATGCCCTCTTTAAAAGGAGGCGGCAGTACATCTCCTTCCCCATGACCCCGGACAAGCAGCGGGAGCAAGCAGAGGGCTTCGCAGCAATAACGGACTTCCCCATGGTGCAGGGCGCCATTGACTGCATGCACGTGGCTTTGCGGGCACCTGTAGAGAATGCGGAGGAGTTCCGCAACTGCAAGGGGTTCCATTCCTTGAATGTCCAGCTGGTCTGTGACCACCGACAGCTGATCCTCGCTGTGACTGCCCAGTTTCCAGGCAGCAGCCACGACGCCTTCATCCTGCACCAGGCTTCTGTGGCAGGCCTTTTCAAGGCCCCAGCTCACCCAGGAGGCTGGCTTCTCGGGGACAAGGGCTATCCTCTGTGCCCGTGGCTGATGACCCCGCTCCATTCGCCCAGCACCCCTGCTGAAGAATGCTACAATGGGAGCCATCAAGTGACGAGGAACATTATTGAGCACACAATCGGCGTGCTGAAGCAGCGGTTCCGCTGTCTGGACCATTCCAGAGGAGCCCTGAAGTACTCACCTGAGCGAGTCTCCCACTTCGTGGTTGTATGTTGCATGCTGCATAACCTCGCTATCCTCCGTACCCAGCCAATGCCACCAGACATTGAAGCACCAGCAGAGGAGGAGGAGGAGGAGGAGGAGGAGGACCAAGACAGGAGGGAGGCACAAACTGGAAGGGCCGTCCATCAGAGGCTGATCAGAAGTCGCTTCTAGGCCCCTCTCAGGGAATGCTTGCTGCCATTCCAAGAACAGGAATGGAACCGTTCTGATACCCCAAAGCCTGTGAAGGGCAAAATGTATGTAAATAGCAGACATGGCCATTGTAAATAAAGAAAGTTGTTTATTTTACAAAATGTGCTTCCTTCCAGCATGACAAAGCAATGGCAACAGAAAGCAAAACTAACAGACTGCCACATAAGTGCCTCGCACACCCGGGAGACTGTCCAAAACATCACCAACATTCAGAATAAGTGCCTCGCACACCCGGGAGACTGTCCAAAACATCACTAACATTCAGACCAGCATCCTCGGCCTTGATTTCTACAAATAATAGGTATCAGCAGCACCTTCTACTTTTCCCCCCTCGATGGTGATCTGCTTCGCTTGCGAGATTGGCCCCTTCCCTCCCTGCAGCTCCTCTGTAATGGGACCCCAGTGGCTGCAGCAAGGCTGGGGAAGGCCTGCTGACTGTCCGAAAGCGCAGATGCCCCTGAGGGATGGCCTGGACGAGCTCTGGTCCTGGAGGGCCCAGCTGCTGACTGCTCCAACTCTGCATGGGTGGAAGCAATCTGTCCTACAGGTGGTGGCAGCTGCAGTGGAGACGTGCCAGTGGTGGCATCAGGAATGCTGTCATCCTGAGAGTGGACAGCAGCTCCCTGGTCAGCCGACACACTGGCACTCTGATGGGGCAGCACCGCAGCATGCGCAGCAATCGTCTGGTGCACAGATTGCTGGCCTGCTGTGGCACAGCGAGGGCCCCGGGGAATCCTGCCCGATCCAGCGAGGGTGGCAGCAGTCAGTGCTCGCGTGGCCTCAATCTGCGTCTGCATGAGACCAGCGAATGACTGCATGGCAACACTCAGCACTTGCGTGGCAGGTGCGAGTGCTTCGGTGAAGCCCTGGACAATCCTTTCCAGTGCTGTCCCAAAGTCCTGCGCACTCCTTGCCAGTGCTGCACTGAAGTCTTGGACACTCCTTGCCAGTGTCTCGATAGATTCAGGCATCCTTGCCACTGCAGCCATGAGCTCAGTGTGCCTCAGCCCAGCCTGGGTGCTCATTTCTGCGAGGGCACGCGCCTCTTCTGCGCTCTGTGCAGCAGCACTCGCGGCCTGACTCGCCCTCCGGGGAGACGGCCCCCGAGCTTCCCTACCCCCTTGCGTTGCTGCAGGCCGCTGGTTCCTGGAGCTGGTTCCTCCTCAGAGCATTCCCCCCTGCTCCCCTCCAGGGAAGTAGCCTCCCCAGTCAGTAGTCTCCCCAGTCTGCAGATGGGTTGGCTCACCTGAGGGTGGTACGGATGGTCCGGCTTCCTCCTGCTCATTGCCTCCCAAGTCAGTGGCAGTGGCAGCTTGAGGGCCCGGCTCCCGAGCTGGTGATGCAGCATCTGAAAGCAGGGAGGTTGAAGAGTGGCTTTAGCGAAAGGACAGGGTGGCAGCAAGGGATGCATGTGTGCTGCAATGCTCTGACTTGGGTCCAGAGTGAAAAAGCATGCTGGTGGGGGGAACAAGTGGAAGGAGAGAGTTCAAAAAGGTGGTGACCTTACCATCGCTGTGCACAATGGGGTCGGCAGCTCCAGAGGTGACGGGACCACTCATCTGGCTTGCAACGATCTGGTGGACTCGCTCCTCCAGGTCTGTAAGGGTCTGCAGGTGAGGCCGGCCTCCTCTGGTACAAAGCTGCTCCCTGCGGTTCCTGGCCAGCTTGGCCTGCAAGAGAAAGGACGGGATGTGATGAAACATGCTGCCCTGAGCGGACATCACATGCCCCCCCATGGTAGAATAGCCCTTACATTATGCACTGAGCTGAATGTGCGTGTGTGTTTCCAGAAAGGGCCATGGGTGCTGGATGACAGCTGGCCATTGGGGCTTCGCGCACCCTCTGGCCATAAAGTGAGGTGGAGATGGAGGGATGAAGATGATTGTGAAAAAGGCACTCACCCTAACGACCCGAGTGAGGTCGTTGAACTTCTTCCTGCATTGCACAAGAGTCCTGGGCACCATGCTGCTGGAGGTGACTTTTTGGGAAACCTCCCTCCAAGTTCTGCGGTATTCGGTCTGATTAGGCCTCCTGCCATTCTCCGGGTACAGCACAGATCGCCGGCGCTCCACTGCGCCAACCAGAGCATACAATGCCCCCTCGCTGAAGCGCTGCGCTCTCTCCCTGACCCTCTCCATGTCTTGGAAGTTTTGGCTGCCACAGGTAGATCACCGCCGATTTTGAGGCCTACAAGGCGCAGAGTGTGGCTGCAGATGAGAATCGATTTGCCCCTTTAATAGCTGGCCGGCGCCAGCGTGTCTAGGTGAAATCGATTATTGACAGCACCTGCGCTGCGCCTGCCCACGGAGAATTTGAGTTGCGCCACCGAGTTAGTGCCTTAAGACTACCGTGCAGCGCCTGATTTAGCGCCGCGATCACCTTCAGGGGCGTGGCAACCCAATATCGCGTGAGGTGGTGATAATTTGTGCCTGGCGCAAAACTTTGCGCACCGCCAATACCAGCGCGCCCCAAACGGGGCGATACCCAATATTTCCCACAAAGTCTTTATGAGAGTGCACCATGAAACACCCACCTGTAGAAGTTTTCCAATGGCTCTCCCTCCTTCTGAACAGATGTAGGATGTTTGTTTTTCTCCCCTCTCCCTCTCCTGTAATGGAGACCAGTTGGGGAAGCAGTGATGGAATGTCTTCCCTTTGTTGTTAGCTCTGGTCTGGTCTGGTCTCTCCTCTCCTCTGGCACCCCAATAGTAGCTGCAGCAGCAACAGATGTGGTCTCTCCTCCTGGACACAGAGAGAGACCTCTCCTCTCCTCTCCCCTCCCTTCTCCCCTCTCTTCTGCCACAGCAGCAGCACAAGATTCCTGGCTGGCTACCAGGGACCCAGGGGTTCATGAACCCGCTCCCTGACCTCTCACCTGATGTGTCAACAGCTGCTGCCAAGGTCCGCGCATGCTCAGCTCACCTTCTGTTGTTCAGGTTTAAAGGTCAAGCCCTGCCCCTCACACACTCCGATTGGTTGGAGGACCCGCCGCCCCCTCGGTCCTCCAGCCCTGCCCCGCTCTTCCAATTGGTCCGGAGCTCCCGTCAATCACCCGGGCAGTGTGAGCTGAGCATGCTCGGCCCTTGGCAGCAGCTGCTGACACATCAGGTGAGAGAGTTCAGGGAGCGGGTTCATGAACCCCGGGGGGACATGGGCTGCTCACACCCCGAGCTCAGGGAGCGGGTTCATGAACCCCGGGGGGACGCGGGCCGCTCACACCCCGAGCTCAGGGAGCGGGTTCATGAACCCCGGGCGGACGCGGGCCGCTCACACCCCGAGCTCAGGGAGCGGGTTCATGAACCCCGGGGGGACGCGGGCCGCTCACACCCCGAGCTCAGGGAGCGGGTTCATGAACCCCGGGGGAACGCGGGCCGCTCACACCCCGGGCTCAGGGAGCGGGTTCATGAACCCCGGGGGAACGCGGGCCGCTCACACCCCGAGCTCAGGGAGCTGGTTCATGAACCCCAGGGGAGGCTGCGAGATCTCAGCAGCTCAGCTCTGCTCGGTGCTGTGTGAACGGGCTGCACCACACCCCGGCTGCTCACGGGGAATGCCAGTGCTGAGGGCCCAGTGCAGAAGGCCCAGGGTGGAAGACCCAGAGGAGAGTGTCCTAGGCGGGAGGCCCAGCACGGAGGACCCCAGGCGGGAGGCCCAGCACGGAGGACCCCAGGTGGGGCACCTAGGGCGGAGCGGCTGGTCGCCAGAAGCGGAGTCGGGAGATGCTGTGGGTGAGCATGCTGCACGGTTTCTAAAGTTGAAGAACGGTCTCCGGCCCAAATGAGTTCCAGCGGCCCCGTCTGTGCTCCGTTTGGTGGCAGCTGTGAGGCTTTGTTTCGGTGATGGGATCGGGTTTGTGCGCCGCCATTTGGTGGAGGAAAGACAGACTGTTCCTATCTATAGTATGGTGCTTGAACAGCCATAAGATGGGAAAAGAGAACGGGATAAAAGTGAAAAAGGAAAATAAAAGACAAAACAAGGTGTATCGGCAAGGAATAACGAATATCTTGATGGCTGGGTCCTGTGAGTGATAACAGCAAGAAGAAGGGAATTTGAGTCCTCGTTTTCTTCTTTTACGGGATTTGAGAAAGTGGTCGGCTTCTTTTCTGTGGAAAGATTGAAGACTGTGGATAAGGATCATGACATTATATGGTTGGATAACATCAAGTGAAAATGAGGAGTTATTAGAGTGTCAATAGGACTGGCGTTGAACTGGTATTAACTTGTTTTTGAAGAAGTTTCAGGTTCTGGTTAAAAGTAGTTTACTTAAAGTCTTAAGTGATTTTTTGATATGGTTGTGGGATTTTGTATATTGTGGTGTTATTTAGTGTTAAAGCCTTCCTTAATCGAACGAACGCTCTAGTGAACGCACGCATGCGGATACAAATATATGCACGCATGCACGCATACACAATGGAACTTACGTTCAACCACATGAAGGGCCCGCTCCCCAGGATGGGGGTCACTCGGTGAGCGTGAGGCCTGCCGGATGGATGAACAAATGCATGCATGCACGCAGGTAGACAAATGATGCGCACGCTTACACAATGTAACTTGCGTTCGGCCGAATGAAGGCCCACTTGGTGAGCATGAGGCCTGCCGGACAGATGAACGAATGCATGCATGCACGCAGATAGAAATGGCACACATGTAAGCAGTCATGCACATGGAACTGATGCTTGAGCGAACGAACGGACAAATGGAGGAATGAATGACTAAATGATTGAACAATGCCAGTTGGACGGGCGTGTACGGATTCTTGGTTTATTAAATAGTTGCAGTTTGTACTGTAAATATTATTCATTTACCTGTAAAATTTATTGTTGTATTTATATTGTTGACCATAATTGGTCAATGAATGTAATGGATTTACTATGTAACTGTTGACTTGTATAAGTACTGTTGTACTTGAATGTTAAAATTTAAAAAAAAGGACAACAGGTTATCCAAGCAAAAATGAAGAGTTACTAGATTGCCAGTAGGACTGGTATGTATTGTTTTTTACTATGGGTACCTGTATTGTTGACATTGGTTTTGTCTGGAAAAATTTATTATTGTATTTGTACTATTAATCCTAAAACAGTTTCTTCTAAGGCTTAGCCTTATTGTGGTTAATGAATGTAATGGATTTATCATGTAATTGATGAATTGTAACAAGTACTACCAGATTTAAATAAAAGATTAATGAACCCCGGGGGGACGCGGGCTGCTCACACCCCGAGTGCGGCCCCAGGCCCCATTATTAAAACACTCAACATTATCCGCTTCACACACACCCGGGGTGGGCCTCAGGCCCCGAACAAGAGCCTCCGGGCCGGGCGTTTGCCCCGAGCGGGGCGGCAGCTGCGGGGCTTTCTCCTGGTGACAGGCCCGGGGTAACGGCCGCCATCTTGAGAGGCTCAGGGGGCAGCAGGGCGCATGTGCAGCCCACTTGGCCAGGAACCAGGAGGAGAGAAACTTGTCAATTTCTATCCTGGACTCTCAGTGATGGCTTTTGTAAACTCCTTTTACAGGCTGTGAGAAGGGCAGCATTTACACACCGCAAACTCACACCAAACATCACATCAAGATCTGACAGAGTCACTCCATTCATCAGGACCCGAATATCATCGGCCTTTGTCTGTTCTGTCTGTGGGAAAAGATTTCAAACATCAGTGTGACTGGAAAAGCACCGAGACACACACACCCAAGTGAGAGTGTTCCAGTGCACTGACTGTGGAAAGAGCTTTAACCAGTTACACAGCCTGAAAAAACATTGCGCCATTCACAGCGGGGAGAAACCGTACACGTGTTCTGTGTGTGGACGAGGCTTCAACTGATCATCCAACCTGGAGAGACACAAGGACACCCGCACCACGGTGTAACCATGGAAATGTGGGGACTGTGAGAAGGGATTCAATTACCCATACCAGCTGGAAACTCAGCGACGCAGTCACACTGGGGAGAGGCCATTCACCTGCTCCATCTGTGGGAAGGGATTCACTCAGTCATCCCACTTGCTGACAAACCATCGAGTTCACACTTTGGAGAGACCGTTCACCTGCTTTGTGTGTGGGAAGGGATTCACTCACTCATCCCCGCTCCGAACACACCAGCTCATTCACACTGGGGAGAGACCTTTTAAATGCTCTGACTGTGGGAACAGCTTTAAAAGTTCTGCAGAGCTTTTGAGACACCAGCGAGTTCACACTGGGGAGAGGCCATTCACCTGCTCCGTGCGTGGGAAGGGATTCACTCAGTCATCCGACCTTTTGATACACCACCGAGTTCACGCTGGGGAGAGGCCGTTCATTTGCTCCGTATGTGAGAAGGGATTCACTCTAGTAGGCAACCTGCTGAGACATCAGCGAGTTCACACTGGGGAGAGGCTGTTCATCTGCTCCGTGTGTGCGAAGGGATACACTCAGCACTCCAGCCTGCTGACACACCAGCGACTTCACACTGGGGAGCGGCCATTCACCTGCACCTTGTGTGGGAAGGGATTCACTCAGTCATCCAACCTGCTGACACACCAGCGAGTTCACATGTGACTGCAGGGGTTGGATTCTGCTGTTATTGCTGTTAATTACATCCAGGACTGAACCATATTCATTCTGACAGTTGGGGTTTGTTTCTGCAGATGTTAATAACCACTATAACTGGGCTGGAGTTTAATATTCTGGATATATGTGAAATAAATCAGCTTTGTTTTAAACACATTGTTGTAGATTTTTGTCTTTCCCACCTGTGTGTTCAGCATCACCTGGCTGGAGCTCAGAAAGGATAATCTGGGGGAGGATCGTACGGCGGGAACAGAACTTCAGCCTGGACACAGTCCTTCAGGGCCACACTGAGAGGGGCAAACGGCACTTTGGTCTCTATCATGTTCTCGGGCGAATTCCTCACGTGTGTTCAGGATGATTTTCTGCAACAATATGTCCTAGAACGAACAAGGGGGCAGGCCATGTTAGATTTAGGAATGTACCAGATTTAGTGAACAGCCTCACGGTGAGTGAACATTTATCTAACAGCGATCATAACGTGATCGAGTTCCACATAATGTTTGAAAGGGAGAAATGCGAAACAGCTACTAAGATTCTAGTGTTAGTTCAGGGCAACTTCAACAGGATGAGACAGAGACTGTCCACAGTAAACTGGGCAAATCTGTTAATGGGTAAAACAACAGAAGATCAGAGGGAGATGTTCAAAAAATAATTTACGGTGATACAGAACCAGCTTCTACCCCCGAGGGGCAAGAGCTCTACTTACCAAAAAACCCCAGCCATGGACGACTAAAGAGAGAAGGGACAACATCAAACTAAAAGAACAAGTACACAGAAATACAATAAATAGCACAAATCATGGTGATTGGGAGAAATACAAAGAACAACAAAGGGTGACAAAACAGAGAGCAAGAGCTACAAAAAGGGAGTATGAAAAGAAACTTGTAAGGATTATCAAAATCAACACAATTTTTATTACAATTACATTAGGAAAAAGAGGGTGGTCAGGAGCAATGTGGGCCCCTTGAAAACTGATAATGGTGACATTGTAAATGAAAATAAGGAAAAAGGTGGACATGTTGGATAATTATTTTGTGTCAGTATTTACAGAGTGGAAGAGGATTGCATGCTGGATATCCCAAGGAAACTAATATTGAATCAGGGACGGGGACTCACCAAAATAACAAAGAAAATAATGGCACTAAAGAGTAACAAATCCCCAGGGCCAGATGGTTTCCAAGCCAGTGTTTTAAAGGAAGTAGGTGAGAACATTGCAGATGCCCAAACTATAATCTTCCAAAGTTCTCTCGATTTGGTAACCATTTCATCAGATTTGAAAATTGCGCATGTCACTCCGTTATTTCATAATGGTGAGAGAGGGAAACCAGGGAATTAGAGACCAGTTAGCTTAACATCTGTTGTGGGGAAATTACTAGAGTCTATAATTAAGGACAGGGTGACTGAAAACCTTGAAAATTTTCAGTTGATCAGAGAGAGCCAGCATGGGTTTGTGAAAGGTCGGTCATGCCTGCTGAACCTGATTGAATATTTTGAAGAGGTGATTGAAGTAGACAGGGGAATGTCTATGGATGTTATTTATATGGACTTCCAGAAGGCATTTAATAAAGTCCCTTATAAGAGTCTGTTAGGTAAAGTTGAAGCCCGTGGAATTGGCTGAGTAGCGGGAGACAGAGTGGGGATAATGGGCAGGGACTCTAATTGGCAGGATGTGACTAACGCTGTCCAGCAAGGATCTGTGTTGGGGCCTCAACTATTCACCGTATTTATTAATGACTTAGATGATGGGATAGAAAGCCACATATGCAAGTTGCCGATGACACAAAGATAGGTAGCGTTGTAGGCAGTGTAGATGGAAGCATAAAATTAGAGAGATATTAACATTAAGCGAATGGACAAAACTGTGGCAAATGGATTTCAATGTAAGCAAATGTGAGGTCATCCACTTTGGACCTAAAAAGGACAGAACAGAGTACTTTCTAAATGGTGAAAAGCTAGAAACAGTGGAGGTCCAACGAGACTTGGGGATCCAGGTACATAGATCATTAAAATGTCATGGACAGGTACAGGAAATAATCAAAAAGGCTAATGGGATGCTGGCCTTTATATCTCGAGGACTAGAATACAAGTGGGTAGAAGTTACACTACAGCTATACAAAGCCCTGGTTAGACCACACCTGGAGTACTGAGAGCAGTTCTGGGCACCACACCTTGGGAAGGATATGTTGGCCTTGGGAGGAGTGCAGCGTAGGTTTACCAGAATGATACCTGGATTCCAGGGGTTAAATTACAAGGAGAGATTAAACAAATTAGGGTTGTATTTCCTGGAATTTAGAAGGTTAAGAGGTGATTTGATTGAAGTTTTCAAGATATTAAGGGGAACTGATAGAGAGAATCTATTTCTGCTGGTTGGGGAGTCTAGGACTGGGGGCAGAGTGTAAAAATTAGAGCCAGACCTTTCAGGAGTGAAGTTAGGAAATACTTCTACACACAAAAGGTGTTAGAAGTTTGGAACCCTCTTCCACAAACAGCAGTTGATGCTCGGTCAATTGTTAATTTTAAATCTGGGATTGATAGATTTGCGTTAACCAAAGGTATTAAGGACTATGGGGTAAAGGCGGGTATATGGAGTAAGATCTCATTGAATGGTGGGCAGGCTCGAGGGGCTGAATAGCCTACTCCTGTTCCTATGTTGCCAAGCTCTGGAATTTCATTCCTAAACCTTGCCACCTCTCTGCCACTCTTTCCTCCTTTAAGATACTCCTTAAAACCTACCTCTTTGATCAAGATTTTGGTTACCTGCCCTAATATCTCCTTATATGACTCGCTGTCAAATTTTGTTTGAAAATGTTCCTGTGAAGCAACATGGGATGTTTACTATGTTAAAGGCACTATCTAAATGCAAGTTATTGTCTGTGACCACTTACACTGTGACACCAAATCCAGGGACCACTTACACTGTGACACCAAATCGAGGTACCACTTACACTGTGACACCAAATCCAGGGACCACTTACACTGTGACACCAAATCCAGGGACCACTTACACTGAGGCTATAAATGGGAATCAGAGAGCCTCAGTGTGGAGAATGGTCATGGTGGTGAAACCAGCTCTAGTGAGGGTGAAAGGCGGGTAATGGATGAAGATATGATGGTGGAATCAGATGGTGATTGGTGGGGCCTGGTGACAGGTTATTGTCAGAAGCCCTTTTCAGGCAGGCTGATGACTGGATGTAATCTGCACAATACCTGGCTCCGCCTGTTCTTGTCCAAAATCACAAAGTCTAATGTCCGTGATGTCTATTTCTGTGAGAATTGTAGAGATGTGAGAGAGGAAATCAGGCTCGGGTCAGAAAAAAGGTTCCTTGAATGAACAATTCATGAGGCTGTTTTGTGACTCGTCTGCGTGAGGTTCAAAAACATGAAATGGAAAAGGATGCTTCTAGTGACACTGGCATTGTCAATAGTGGTTTCTAACCTTAATCACAATTTCCTAAGCTTAATATCCTATCGACAACCCCCAAGCACTGACCCCAATCCTGACCATTAACCCCAATCCTAACCAATAACCACTAGCCCCAACCACTAACCCCAATCCTAACCAATAACCACGAGCCCCAACTACTAACTCCAATCCTAACCAATAACCACGAGCCCCAACCACTAACTCCAATCCTAACCAATAACGACTAGCCGCAATCACGAACCCCAATCCTAACCAATGACCACTAGCCCCAAGAACTAATGCCAATCCTAACCAATAACCACTAACCCCAATCCTAACCAATAACCACGAGCCCCAACCACTAACCCCAATCCTAACCAATAACCACTGGCCCCAACCACTGACCCCAATCCTAACCAATAACCACTAACCCTAATCCGAACCAATAACCACGAGCCCCAACCACTAACCCCAATCCTAACCAATAACCATTAGCCGCAACCACTAACCCGAATCCTGACCAATAACCTATAACCCCAATCCTAACCAATAACCACGAGACCCAACCACTAACCACAATCCTAACCAATAACCACTAGCCCCAACCACGAACCGCAATCCTGACCAATAACCACTGGCCCCAACCACTAACCCCAATCCTAACCAATAAGCACTGGCCCCAACCACTAACCCCAATCCTAACCAATAACCACGAGCCCCAACCACTAACATCAATCCTAACCAATAACCACGAGCTCCAACAACTAACCCCAATCCTAACCAATAACCACTAGCCCCAACCACTAAACCCAATCCTAACCAATAACCACTGGCCCCAACCACTAACCTCAATCCTAACCAATAACCACTAGCCCCAACCACTAACCCCAATCCTAACCAATAACCACTGGCCCCAAACACTAACCCCAATCCTAACCAATAACCACGAGACCCAACCACTAACCCCAATCCTAACCAATAACCACTAACCCCAATCCTAACCAATAACCACGAGTCCCAACCACTAACCCCAATCCTAAGCAATAACCACTAACCCCAACCACTAACCCCAATCCTAACCAATAAGCACGACCCCCAACCACTAACCCCAATCCTAACCAATAACCACTAGCCCCAACCACTAACCCCAATCCTAACCAATAACTATGAGCCCCAACCACTAACCCCTATCCTGACCATAACCACTGGCCCCAACCACTAACCCCAATCCTAACCAATATCCACTAGCCCCAACCACTAACCCCAATCCTAACCAATAACCACTGGCCCCAACCACTAACCCCAATCCTAACCAATAACCACTAGCGCCAACACTAACCCCAATCCTAACCAATAACCATGAGCCCCAACCACTAACCCCAATCCTTACCAAAAACCACTGGCTCCAACTACTAACCCCAATCCTAACCAATAACCACTGGCCCCAACCACTAACCCCAATCCTAACTAGTAACCACTGGCCCCAACCACTAACCCCAATCCTAACCAATAACCACTCACCCCAATCCTAACTAATAACCACTAACCCCAATCCTAACCAATAACCACCAACCCCAATCCTAACCAATAACCACTATCCTCAACCACTAACCCCAATCCTAACCAATAACCAGAAGCCCCAACCACTAACCCCAATCCTAACCAATAACCACTAACCCCAATCCTAACCAATAACCACTGGCCCCAACCACTAACCCCAATCCTAACCAATAACCACTAACACCAATCCTAACCAATAACCACTAACACCAACCATTCACCCCAATCCTAACTAATAACCACTAACACCAATCCTAACCAATAACCACTAACACCAACCACTAACCCCAATCCTAACCAATAACGACTAACACCAACCACTAACCCCAATCCTAACCAATAACCACTAGCCACAATCACTAACCCCAATCCTAACCAATAACCACTAGCCCCAACCACTAACCCCAATCCTAACCAATAACCACGAGCACCAACCACTAACCCCAATCCTAACCAATAACCACTACCACCAACCACTAACCCCAATCCTAACCAATAACCACTAGCCCCAACCACTAACCCCAATCCTAACCAATAACCACTAGCCCCAACCACTAACCCCAACCCTAACCAATAACCACTGGCCCCAACCACTAACCCCAATCCTAACCAATAACCAATAACCCCATCACTATCCCCAATCCTAACCAATAACCACTAACCCCAATCCTAACCAATAACCACTGGCCCCAACCACTAACCATAATCCTAACCAATAAGCACTAGCCCCAACCACTAAACAATAACCACTAGCCCCAACCATTAACTCCAATCATAACCAATAACTACTGGCCCCAACCACTAACTTCAATCCTAACCAATAACCACTGGCCCCAACCACTAACCCCAATCCTAACCAATAACCACTAGCCACAACCACTAACTCAAATCCTAACCAATAACCAATAGCCCCAACCACTAACTCCAATCCTAACCAATAACCACTAACCCCAATCCTAACCAATAACCACTGGCCCCAACCACTAACCCCAATCCTAACCAATAACCACTGGCCCCAACCAATAACTCCAATCCTAACCAATAACCACGAGCCCCAACCACTAACTCCAATCCTAACCAATAACCACTAACCCCAACCACTAACCCCAATCCTAACCAATAACCACTGGCCCCAATCCTAACCAATAACCACTGGCCCCAACCACTAAACCCAATCCTAACCAATAACCACTAACCCCAATCCTAACCAATAACCACGAGCCGCAACCACGAACCCCAATGCTAACCAATAACCACGAGCCCCAACCACTAACCCCAATCCTAACCAATAATCACTAGCCCCAACCACTAACCCCAATCCTAACCAATAACCAATGGCCCCAACCACTAACCCAATCCTAACCAATAGTCACTAGCCCCAACCACGAACCCCAATCCTAACCAATAACCACCAGCCCCAACCACTAACCCCATTCCTAACCAATAACCACTCGCCCCAACCACTAACCCCATTCCTAACCAATAACCACTCGCCCCAACCACTAACCCCATTCCTAACGACTAACCACTAACCGCAATCCTAACCAAGAACCACTAGCTCCAACCACTCACCTCAATCCTAACCAATAACCACTAGCCCCAACCACTGACCCCAATCCTAACCAATAACCGCTAGCCCCAACCACGAACACCCAATCCTAACCAATAACCATTAGTCCCAACCACTAACACCAATCCTAATCAATAACCACTACCCCAACCACTAACCCCAATCCTAACCAATAACCAGGGGCCCAACCACTAACCCAAATCCTAACCAATAACCACTGGCCCCAACCACTAACCCCAATCCTAATCCATAACCACTACCCCCAACCACTAACCCCAATCCTAACCAATAAGCACTAGCCGCAACCACTAACCCTAATCCTAACCAATAACCACTAGCCCCAACCACTAACCCCCATCCTAACCAATAACCACTGGCCCCAACGACTAACCCCAATCCTAACCAATAACCACTAGCCCCAACCACTAACCCCAATCCTAACCAATAACCACTGGCCCCAACCACTAACTCCAATCCTAACCAATAACCACTGGCCCCAACCATTAACCCCAATCCTAACCAATAACCACTAGCCCCAACCACTAACTCAAATCTTAACCAATAACCACTAGCCCCAATCACTAACTCCAATCCTAACCACTAACCACTAACCCCCATCCTAACCAATAACCACGAGACCCAACCACCAACCCCAATCCTAACCAATAACCACTAACCCCAATCCTAACCAATAACCACTAACCCCAATCCTAACCAATAACCACGAGTCCCAACCACTAACCCCAATCCTAACCAATAACCACTAGCCCCAACCACTAACCCCAATCCTAACCAATAACCACGAGCCCCAATCACTAACTCCAATCCTAACCAATAACCACTAACTCCCATCCTAAACAATAACCACGAGACCCAACCACCAACCCCAATCCTAACCAATAACCACTAACCCCAATCCTAACCACTAACCACTAACCCCAATCCTAACCAATAACCACGAGTCCCAACCACTAACCCCAATCCTAACCAATAACCACTAGCCCCAACCACTAACCCCAATCCTAACCAATAACCACGAGCCCCAATCACTAACTCCAATCCTAACCAATAACCACTAACCCCCATCCTAACCAATAACCCCAATCCTAACCAATAACCACGAGTCCCAACCACTAACCCCAATCCAAACCAATAACCACTAGCCCCAACCACTAACCCCAATCCTAAGCAATAACCACTAACCCCAACCACTAACCCCAATCCTAACCAATAACCACGAGCCCCAACCACGAACCCCAATCCTAACCAATAACAACTAGCCCCAACCACTAACCCCAATCCTGACCAAGAACCGCTAGCCCCAACCACTATCCCCAATCCTAACCAATAACTACGAGCCCCAACCACTAACCACAATCCTAACCAATAACCACAAGCCCCAACCACTAACCCCCATCCTGACCATAACCACTGGCCCCAACCACTAACACCAATCCTAACCGATAACAACTGGCCCCAACCACTAGCCCCAATCCTAACCAATATCCACTAGCCCCAACCACTAACCCCCATCCTAACCAATAACCACTGGCCCCAACCACTAACTCCAATCCTAACCAAAAACCACTCACCCCAATCCTAACTAATAACCACTAACCCCAATCCTAACCAATAACCACTAACCCCAATCCTAACCAATAACCACTAGCCCCAACCACTAACCCCAATCCTAACCAATAACCACAAGCCCCAACCACTAACCCCAATCCTAACCAATAACCACTAGCCCCAATCACTAACCCCAATCCTAACCAATAACCACTGGCCACAACCACTAACCCCAATCCTAACCAATAACCACTCACCCCAATCCTAACTAATAACCACTAACCCCAATCCTAACCAATAACCACTAACCCCAATCCTAACCAATAACCATTAACACCAACCACTAACCCCAATCCTAACCAATAACCACTAACCCCAATCCTAACCAATAACCACTAGCCACAATCACTAACCCCAATTCTAACCAATAACCACTAGCCCCAACCACTAACCCCAATCCTAACCAATAACCACGAGCACCAACCACTAACCCCAATCCTAACCAATAACCACTAGCCCCAACCACTAACCCCAATCCTAACCAATAACCACGAGCACCAACCACTAACCCCAATCCTAACCAATAACCACTACCACCAACCACTAACCCCAATCCTAACCAATAACCACTAGCCCCAACCACTAACCCCAATCCTAAACAATAACCACTCGCCCCAACCACTATCCCCAATCCTAACCAATAACCACTAACCCCAATCCTAACCAATAACCACTGGCCCCAACCACTAACCATAATCCTAACCAATAAGCACTAGCCCCAACCACTAACCAACAACCACTAGCCCCAACCATTAACTCCAATCATAACCAATAACCACTGGCCCCAACCACTAACTCCAATCCTAACCAATAACCACTGGCCCCAACCACTAACCCCAATCCTAACCAATAACCACTAGCCACAACCACTAACTCAAATCCTAACCAATAACCAATAGCCCCAACCACTAACTCCAATCCTAACCAATAACCACTAACCCCAATCCTAACCAATAACCACTGGCCCCAACCACTAACCATAATCCTAACCAATAAGCACTAGCCCCAACCACTAACCAACAACCACTAGCCCCAACCACTTACTCCAAGCCTAACCAATAACCACTGGCCCCAACCACTAACCCCAATCCTAACCAAT
Organism: Somniosus microcephalus; assembly: GCF_052327205.1. NCBI lineage: Eukaryota > Metazoa > Chordata > Chondrichthyes > Squaliformes > Somniosidae > Somniosus > Somniosus microcephalus. The sequence continues at coordinate 30,578,407 of NC_140990.1, read as the reverse complement.
AACCACTGGCCCCAACCACTAACTCCAATCCTAACCAATAACCACTAGCCCCAACCACTAACTCCAATCCTAACCAATAACCACTAACCCCCCTTCTAACCAATAACCACGAGACCCAACCACCAACCCCAATCCTAACCAATAACCACTAACCCCAATCCTAACCAATAACCACGAGTCCCAACCACTAACCCCAATCCTAAGCAATAACCACTAACCCCAACCACTAACCCCAATCCTAACGAATAAGCACGACCCCCAACCACTAACCCCAATCCTAACCAATAACCACGAGCCCCAACCACTAACCCCAATCCTGACCAATAACCGCTAGCCCCAACCACGAACCCCAATCCTAACCAATAACTACGAGCCCCAACCACGAACCACAATCCTAACCAATAAGCACTAGCGCCAACCACTAACCCCTATCCTGACCATAACCACTGGCCCCAACCACTAACACCAATCCTAACCGATAACCACTGGCCCCAACCTCTAACCTCAATCCTAACCAATATCCACTAGCCCCAACCACTAACCCCAATCCTAACCAATAACCACTGGCCCCAACCACTAACCCCAATCCTAACCAATAACCACTAGCGCCAACACTAACCCCAATCCTAACCAATAACCATGAGCCCCAACCACTAACCCCAATCCTTACCAATAACCACTGGCTCCAACTACTAACCCCAATCCTAACCAATAACCACTGGCCCCAACCACTAACCTCAATCCTAACCAATAACCACTCACCCCAATCCTAACTAATAACCACTAACCCCAATCCTAACCAATAACCACCAACCCCAATCCTAACCAATAACCACTAGCCTCAACCACTAACCCCAATCCTAACCAGTAACCACAAGCCCCAACCACTAACCCCAATCCTAACCAATAACCACGAGCCCCAATCACTAACCCCAATCCTAACCAATAACCACTGGCACCAACCACTAACCCCAATCCTAACCAATAACCACTCACCCCAATCCTAACTAATAACCACTAACCCCAATCCTAACCAATAACCACTAACCCCAATCCTAACCAATAACCACTAACACCAACCACTAACCCCAATCCTAACCAATAACGACTAACACCAACCACTAACCCCAATCCTAACCAATAACCACTAGCCACAATCACTAACCCCAATCCTAACCAATAACCACTAGCCCCAACCACTAACCCCAATCCTAACCAATAACCACGAGCACCAACCACTAACCCCAATCCTAACCAATAACCACTACCACCAACCACTAACCCCAATCCTAACCAATAACCACTAGCCCCAACCACTAACCCCAATCCTAACCAACAACCACTAGCCCCAACCACTAACCCCAACCCTAACCAATAACCACCAGCCCCAACCACTAACCCCATTCCTAACCAATAACCACTCGCCCCAACCACTAACCCCATTCCTAACGACTAACCACTAACCCCAATCCTAACCAAGAACCACTAGCTCCAACCACTCACCTCAATCCTAACCAATAACCACTAGCCCCAACCACTGACCCCAATCCTAACCAATAACTGCTAGCCCCAACCACGAACACCCAATCCTAACCAATAACCATTAGTCCCAACCACTAACCCCATTCCTAAACAATAACCACTACCCCAACCACTAACCCCAATCCTAACCAATAACCAGGGGCCCAACCACTAACCCAAATCCTAACCAATAACCACTGGCCCCAACCACTAACCCCAATCCTAACCAATAACCACTAACCCCAATCCTAACCAATAACCACTGGCCCCAACCACTAACCCCAATCCTAACCAATAACCACGAGCCCCAACCACTGACCCCAATCCTAACCAATAACCGCTAGCCCCAACCACGAACACCCAATCCTAACCAATAACCACTGGCCCCAACTACGAACCCCAATCCTAACCAATAACCACTAGCCCCAACCACTAACCCCAATCCTAACCAATAACCACTAGGCCCAACCACTAACCCCAATCCTAACCAATAACCACTAGCCCCAACCACTAACCCCAATCCTAACCAATAACCACGAGCCCCAACCACTAACCCCAATCCTAACCAATAACCACTACCATCAACCACAGACCCCAATCCTAATCAATAACCACTAGCCCCAACCACTAACCCCAATCCTAACCAATAACCACTAGCCCCAACCACTAACCCCAATCCTAACCAATAACCACTGGCCCCAACCACTAACCCCAATCCTAACCAATAACCACTAACCCCATCACTAACCCCAATCCTAACAAATAACCACTAACCCCAATCCTAACCAATAACCACTGGCCCCAACCACTAACCATAATCCTAACCAATAAGCACTAGCCCCAACCACTAACCAATAACCACTAGCTCCAATCATAACCAATAACCACTGGCCCCAACCACTAACTCCAATCCTAACCAATAACCACTGGCCCCAACCAGTAACCCCAATCCTAACCAATAACCACTAGCCCCAACCACTAACTCCAATCCCAACCAATAACCACTAACCCCCATCCTAACCAATCACCACGAGACCCAACCACCAACCCCAATCCTAACCAATAACCACTAACCCCAATCCTAACCAATGACCACGAGTCCCAACCACTAACCCCAATCCTAACCAATAACCACTAGCCCCAACAACTAACCCCAATTCTAAGCAATAACCACTAACCCCAACCACTAACCCCAATCCTAACCAATAACCACGAGCCCCAATCACTAACTCCAATCCTAACCAATAACCACTAACCCCCATCCTAACCAATAACCATGAGACCCAACCACCAACCCCAATCCTAACCAATAACCACTAACCCCAATCCTAACCAATAACCACGAGTCCCAACCACTAACCCCAATCCAAACCAATAACCACTAGCCCCAACAACTAACCCCAATCCTAAGCAATAACCACTAACCCCAACCACTAACCCCAATCCTAACCAATAACCACGAGCCCCAACCACGAACCCCAATTCTAACCAATAACCACTAGCCCCAACCACTAACCCCAATCCTGACCAATAACCGCTAGCCCCAACAACTAACCCCAATCCTAACCAATAACTACGAGCCCCAACGACTAACCACAATCCTAACCAATAACCACAAGCCCCAACCACTAACCCCTATCCTGACCATAACCACTGGCCCCAACCACTAACACCAATCCTAACCGATAACCACTGGCCCCAACCACTAACTCCAATCCTAACCAATATCCACTAGCCCCAACCACTAACCCCAATCCTAACCAATAACCACTGGCCCAAACCACTAACCCCAATCCTAACCAATAACCACTAGCGCCAACACTAACCCCAATCCTAACCAATAACCATGAGCCCCAACCATGAACCCCAATCCTAACCAATAACCACTGGCCCCAACCACTAACCCCAATCCTAACTAGTAACCACTGGCCCCAACCACTAACCTCAATCCTAACCAATAACCACTCACCCCAATCCTAACTAATAACCACTAATCCCAATCCTAACAAATAACCACTAACCCCAATCCTAACCAATAACCACTAGCCCCAACCACTAACCCCAATCCTAACCAATAACCACAAGCCCCAACCACTAATCCCAATCCTAACCAATAACCACTAACCCCAATCCTAACCAATAACCACTAGCCCCAACCACTAACCCCAATCCTAACCAATAACCACAAGCCCCAACCACTAACCCCAATCCTAACCAATAACCACTAGCCCCAATCACTAACCCCAATCCTAACCAATAACCACTGGCCCCAACCACTAACCCCAATCCTAACCAATAACCACTCACCCCAATCCTAACTAATAACCACTAACCCCAATCCTAACCAATAACCACGAACCCCAATCCTAACCAATAACCATTAACACCAACCACTAACCCCAATCCTAACCAATAACCACTAGCCACAATCACTAACCCCAATCCTAACCAATAACCACTAGCCCCAACCACTAGCCCCAATCCTAACCAATAACTACGAGCACCAACCACTAACCCCAATCCTAACCAATAACCACTACCACCAACCACTAACCCCAATCCTAACCAATAGCCACTAGCCCCAACCACTAACCCCAATCCTAACCAATAAGCACTAGCCCCAACCACTAACCCCAATCCTAACCAATAACCACTGGCCCCAACCACTAACCATAATCCTCACCAATAAGCACGAGCCCCAACCACTAACCAATAACCACTAGCCCCAACCATTAACTCCAATCATAACCAATAACCACTGGCCCCAACCACTAACTCCAATCCTAACCAATAACCACTGGCCCCAACCACTAACCCCAATCCTAACCAATAACCACGAGCCACAACCACTAACTCAAATCCTAACCAATAACCAATAGCCCCAACCACTAACTCCAATCCTAACCAATAACCACTAACCCCAATCCTAACCAATAACCACTGGCCCCAACCACTAACTCCAATCCTAACCAATAACCACTAGCCCCAACAACTTACTCCAAGCCTTACCAATAACCACTGGCCCCAACCACTAACCCCAATCCTAGCCAATAACCACTGGCCCCAACCACTAACTCCAATCCTAACCAATAACCACTAGCCCCAACCACTAACTCCAATCCTAACCAATAACCACTAACCCCAACCACTTACCCCAATCCTAAACAATAACCACTGGCCCCAACCACTCAACCCAGTCCTAACCAATAACCACTAACCCCAATCCTAACCAATAACCACGAGCCGCAACCACGAACCCCAATGCTAACCGATAACCACAAGCCCCAACCACTAACCCCAATCCTATCCAATAACCACTAACCCAATCCTAACCAATAACCACTTGCCCCAACCACGAACCCCAATCCTAACCAATAACCACCAGCCCCAACCACTAACCCAATCCTAACCAATAACCACTTGCCCCAACCACGAACCCCAATCCTAACCAATAACCACTAGCCCCAACCACTAACTCCAATCCTAACCAATAACCACGAGCCCTAACCACTAACCCCATTCCTAACCAATAACGACTCGCCCCAACCACTTACCCCAATCCTAACGACTAACCACTAACCCCAATCCTACCCAATAACCACTAGCTCCAACCACTAACCTCAATCCTAACCAATAACCACTAGCCCCAACCACTGACCCCAATCCTAACCAATAACCGCTAGCCCCAACCACAAACACCCAACCCTAACCAATAACCATAAGTCCCAACCACTAACCCCAATCCTAATCAATAACCACTACCCCAACCACTAACCCCAATCCTAACCATTAACCGTGGCCCCAACCACTAACCCCAATCCTAACCAATAACCACTGGCCCCAACCACTAACCCCAATCCTAACCCATAACCACTACCCCCAACCACTAACCCCAATCCTAACCAAAAACCACTAGCCGCAACCACTAACCCTAATCCTAACCAATAACCACTGGCCCCAACCACTAACACCCATCCTAACCAAAAACCACTGGCCCCAACTACTAACCCCAATCCTAACCAACAACCAATAGCCCCAACCACAAACCCCAACCCTAACCAATAACCACTGGCCTCAACCACAGACCCCAATCCTAACCAATAACCACTAACCCCAACCACTAACACCAATCCTAACCAATAACCACGAGCCCCAACCACTAACCCCAATCCTAACCAATAACCACGAGTTCCAACCACTAACCCCAATCCCAACCAATAACCACTAGACCCAACCACTAACCCCAATCCTAACCAATAGCCACTGGCCCCAACCACTAACCCCAATCTTAACCAATAACCACTGGCCCCAACCACTAACCCCAATCCGAACCAATAACCACTAACCCCAATCCTAACCAATAACCACTAACCCCAATCCTAACCAATAACTAACCCCAATCCTAACCAATAAGCACTGGCCCCAACCACTAACCCCAATCCTAACCAATAACCACTTGCCCCAACCACAAACCCCAACCCTAACCAAGAACCACTGGCCCCAACCACAGACCCCAATCCTAACCAATAACCACAGGCCCCAACTACTAACCCCAATACTAACCAATAACCACTGGCCCCAACCACTAACCCAAATCCTAACCAATAACCACGAGCCCCAACCACGAACCCCAATCCCAACCAATAAACACTGGACCCAACCACTAACCCCAATCCTAACCAATAACCACAGGCCCCAACCACTAACCCAAATCCTAACCAATAACCACGAGCCCCAACCACTAACCCCAATCCTAACCAACAACCAGTAGCCCAAACCACTAACCGCAATCCTAATCAATAACTAACCCCAGCCACTAACCCCAATCCTAACCAATAACCACTAGCCCCAACCACTAACCGCAATCCTAACCAATAACCACTAACTCCAACCCTAACCAATAACTACTAGCCCCAACCACAAACCACAATCCTAACCAATAACCACTGGCCCCAACCACTAACCCCAATCTTAACCAATAACCACTAGCCCCAAACACTAACCCCAATCCTAACCAATAACCACTGGCCACAACCACTAACCCCAATCCTAACCAATAACCACTACCCCCAACCACTAACTCTAATCCTAACCAATAACCACTAGCCCCAACCACTAACTCCAATCCTAACCAATAACCACTGGCCCCAACCACTAACCCCAATCTTAACAAATAACCACTAGCCTCAACCACTAACCCCAATCCTAACCAATAACCACTATACCCAACCACTAACCCCAATCCTAACCAACAACCACGAGCCCAAACCACTAACTCCAATCCTAACTAATAACCACTAGCCCCAACCACTAACCCCAATCCTAACCAATAACCACGAGCCCCAACTACAAACTCCAATTCTAAACAATAACCACGAGCCCCAAACACTAACTCCAATCCTAACCAATAACCACTGGCCCCTACCACTAACTCCAATCCTAACCAATAACCACGAGCCCCAACCACTAACCCCAATCCTAACCAATAACCACTAACCCCAATCCTAACCAATAACCACGAGTCACAACCACTAACCCCAATCCTAACCAATAACCACTTGCCCCAACCACTAACCCCAATCCTAAGCAATAACCACTAACCCCAACCACTAACCCCAATCCTAACCAATAACCACGAGCCCCAACCACTAACCCCAATCCTTACCAATAACCACTAGCCCCAACCATTAACCCTAATCCTGACCAATAACCACTAGCCCCAACCACTAACCCCAATCCTAACCAATAACCACGAGCCCCAACTACAAACTCCAATTCTAAACAATAACCACGAGCCCCAAACACTAACTCCAATCCTAACCAATAACCACTGGCCCCTACCACTAACTCCAATCCTAAACAATAACCACGAGACCCAACCACCAACCCCAATCCTAGCCAATAACCACTAACCCCAATCCTAACCAATAACCACGAGTCACAACCACTAACCCCAATCCTAACCAATAACCACTTGCCCCAACCACTAACCCCAATCCTAAGCAATAACCACTAACCCCAACCACTAACCCCAATCCTAACCAATAACCACGAGCCCCAACCACTAACCCCAATCCTTACCAATAACCACTAGCCCCAACCATTAACCCTAATCCTGACCAATAACCGCTCGCCCCAACCACTAACCCCAATCCTAAACAATAAGCACGAGCCCCAACCACGAACCCCAATCCTAACCAATAACCACTAGCCCCAACCACTAACCCCAATCCTAACCGATAACCACTGGCCCCAACCACTAACCCCAATCCTAACCAATATCCACTAGCCCCAACCACTAACCCCAATCCTAACCAATAACCACTGGCCCCAACCACTAACCCCAATCCTAACCAATAACCACTAGCGCCAACACTAACCCCAATCCTAACCAATAACCACGAGCCCCAACCACTAACCCCAATCCTAACCAATAACCACTGGCCCCAACTACTAACCCCAATCCTAACCAATAACCACTGGCCCCAACCACTAACCCCAATCCTAACTAGTAACCACTGGCCCCAGCCACTAACCCCAATCCCAACCAACAAGCACTCACCCCAATCCTAACTAATAACCACTAACCCCAATCCTAACCAATAACCCCAATCCTAACCAATAACCACTAGCCCCAACCACTAACCCCAATCCTAACCAATAACCACGAGCCCCAACCACTAACCCCAATCCTAACCAATAACCACGAGCCCCAATCACTAACCCCAATCCTAACCAATAACCACTAGCCCCAACCACCAACCCCAATCCTAACCAATAACCACGAGCCCCAACCACTAACCCCAATCCTAACCAATAACCACTACCACCAACCACAGACCCCAATCCTAACCAATAACCACGAGCCCCAACCACTAACCCCAATCCTAACCAATAACCACTACCACCAACCACAGACCCCAATCCTAACCAATAACCACTAGCCCCAACCACGAACCCCAATCCTAACCAATAACCACTAGCCCCAACCACTAACCCCAATCCTAACCAATAACCACTGGCCCCAACCACTAACCATAATCCTAACCAATAAGCACAAGCCCCAACCACTAACCAATGACCACTAGCCCCAACCACTAACTCCAATCATAACCAATAACCACTGGCCCCAACCACTAACTCCAATCCTAACCAATAACCACTGGCCCCAACCACTAACCCCAATCCTAACCAATAACCACTAGCCCCAACCACTAACTCCAATCCTAACCAATAACCACAAACCCCAATCCTAACCAATAACCACGAGACCCAACCACCATCCCCAATCCTAACCAATAACCACTAACCCCAATCCTAAGCAATAACCACAAGTCCCAACACGAACCCCAATCCTAACCAATAACCACTAGCCCCAACCACTAACCCCAATCCTAAGCAATAACCACTAACCCCAATCCTAACCAATAACTACGAGCCCCAACCACTAACCACAATCCTAACCAATAGCCACTAGCCCCAACCACTAACCACTATCCTGACCATAACCACTGGCCCCAACCACTAACCCCAATCCTAACCGATAACCACTGGCCCCAACCACTAACCCCAATCCTAACCAATATCCACTAGCCCCAACCACTAACCCCAATCCTAACCAATAACCACTGGCCCCAACCACTAACCCCAATCCTAACCAATAACCACTAGCGCCAACACTAACCCCAATCCTAACCAATAACCATGAGCCCCAACCACTAACCCCAATCCGAACCAATAACCACTGGCCCCAACTACTAACCCCAGTCCTAACCAATAACCACTGGCCCCAACCACTAACCCCAATCCTAACTAGTAACCACTGGCCCCAACCACTAACCCCAATCCTAACCAATAACCACTCACCCCAATCCTAACTAATAACCACGAACCCCAATCCTAACCAATAACCACTAACCCCAATCCTAACCAATAACCACTAGCCCCAACCACTAACCCCAATCCTAACCAATAACCACAAGCCCCAACCACGAACAACAATCCTAACCAATAACCACTAGCCCCAACCACTAACCCCCATCCTAACCAAAAACCACTGGCCCCAACTACTAACGCCAATCCTAACCAATAACCACTAGCCCCAATCACTAACCCCAATCCTAACCAATAACCACTAGCCCCAAACCACTAACTCGAATACTAACCAATAACCACTGGCCCCAACCACTAACCCCAATCCTAACCAATAACCACTGGCCCCAACCACTAACCCCAATCCTAACCAACAACCACTAGCCCCAACCACTAACCCCAATCCTAACCAATAACCACTGGCCCCAACCACAAACCCCAACCCTAACCAATAACCACTGGCCCCAACCACAGACCCCAATCCTAACCAATAACCACTAACCCCAACCACTAACCCCAATCCTAACCGATAACCACGAGCCCCAACCACTAACCCCAATCCTAACCAATAACCACGAGCTCCAACCACTAACCCCAATCCCAACCAATAACCACTAGACCCAACCACGAACCCCAATCCTAACCAATAACCACTGGCCATAACCACTAACCCCAATCTTAACCAATAACTACTGGCCCCAACCACTAACCCCAATCCGAACCAATAACCACGAGCCCCAACCACTAACCCCAATCCTAACCAATAACCACTAACCCCAATCCTAACCAATAACTAAACCCAATCCTAACCAATAACTACTAGCCCCAACCACTAACCCGAATCCTAACCAATGACCACTAGCCCCAACCACTAACCCAAATCCGAACCAATAACCACTGGTCCCAACCTCTAACCCCAATCCTAACCAATAACCACTAGCGCCAACACTAACCCCAATCCTAACCAATAACCATGAGCCCCAACCACTAACCCCAATCCTAACCAATAACCACTGGCCCCAACTACTAACCCCAATCCTAACCAATAACCACTGGCCCCAACCACGAACCCCAATCCTAACTAGTAACCACTGGCCCCAACCACTAACCCCAATCCTAACCAATAACCACTCACCCCAATCCTAACTAATAACCACTAACCCCAATCCTAACCAATAACCACTAACCCCAATCCTAACCAATAACCACAAGCCCCAACCACTAACCCCAATCCTAACCAATAACCACAAGCCCCAACCACTAACACCAATCCTAACCAATAACCACTAGCCCCAATCCTAACCAATAACCACTGGCCCCAACCACTAACCCCAATCCTAACCAATAACCACTCAGCCCAATCCTCACTAATAACCACTAACCCCAATCCTAACCAATAACCACTAACCCCAATCCTAACCAATAACCACTAACACCAACCACTAACCCCAATCCTAACCAATAACCACTAACCCCAATCCTAACCAATAACCACGAGCCACAATCACTAACCCCAATCCTAACCAATAACCACTAACCCCAATCCTAACCAATAACCACGAGCACCAACCACTAACCCCAATCCTAACCAATAACCATTACCACCAACCACTAACCCCAATCCTAACCAATAACCACTAGCCCCAACCACTAACCCCAATCCTAACCAATAACCACTAGCCCCAAACACTAACCGCAATCCTAACCAATAACCACTGGCCCCAACCACGAACCCCAATCCTAACCAATAACCACTAACCCCATCACCATCCCCAATCCTAGCCAATAACCACTATCCCCAATCCTAACCAATAACCACTGGCCCAAACCACTAACCATAATCCTAACCAATAAGCACTAGCCCCAACCACTAACCAATAACCACTAGCCCCAACCACTAACTCCAATCATAACCAATAACCACTGGCCCCAACCACTAACTCCAATCCTAACCAATAACCACTGGCCCCAACCACTAACCCCAATCCTAACCAATAACCACTAGCCACAACCACTAACTCAAATCCTAACCAATAACCAATAGCCCCAACCACTAACCCCAATCCTAACCAATAACCACTAGCCCCAACCACTTACTCCAAGCCTAACCAATAACCACTAACCCCAATCCTAACCAATAACCACTGGCCCCAACCACTAACTCCAATCCTAACCAATAACCACTAGCCCCAACCACTAACTCCAATCCTAACCAATAACCACTAACCCCAACCACTAACCCCAATCCTAACCAATAACCACTGGCCCCAATCCTAACCAATAACCACTGGCCCCAACCACTAAACCCAATCCTAACCAATAACCACTAACCCCAATCCTAACCAATAATCACTAGCCCCAACCACTAACCCAATCCTAACCAATAACCACTAGCCCCAATCCTAACCAATAACCACTAACCCCAAGCCTAACCAATAACCACTGGCCCCAACCACTAACCCCAATCCTTAACAATAACCACGAGCCCTAACCACTAACCCCATTCCTAACCAATAACCACTCGCCCCAACCACTAACCCCAATCCTAACGACTAACCACTAACCCCAATCCTAACCAATAACCACAAGCTCCAACCACTGACCCCAATCCTAACCAATAACCGCTAGCCCCAACCACGAACACCCAATCCTAACCAATAACCACTAGCCACAACCACTAACTCAAACCTTAACCAATAACCACTAGCCCCAATCACTAACCCCAATCCTAACCAATAACCACTGGCCCCAACCACTAAACCCAATCCTAACCAATAACCACTCACCCCAATCCTAACTAATAACCACTAACCCCAATCCTAACCAATAACCCCAATCCTAACCAATAACCACGAGCACCAACCACTAACCCCAATCCTAACCAATAACCACTAGCCCCAACCACTAACCCCAATCCTAACCAATAACCACGAGCACCAACCACTAACCTCAATCCTAACCAATAACCACTACCACCAACCACTCACCCCAATCCTAACCAATAACCACTAGCCCCAACCACTAACCCCAATCTTAACCAATAACCACTGGCCCCAACCACTAAGCCCAATCCTAACCAATAACCACTAACCCCATCACTATCCCCAATCCTAACCAATAACCACTAACCCCAATCCTAACCAATAACCACTGGCCCCAACCACTAACCATAATCCTAACCAATAAGCACTAGCCCCAACCACTAACTCCAATCATAACCAATAACCACTGGCCCCAACCACTACCTCCAATCCTAACCAATAACCACTGGCCCCAACCACTAACCCCAATCCTAACCAATAACCACTAGCCACAACCACGAACTCAAATCCTAACCAATAACCAATAGCCCCAACCACTAACTCCAATCCTAACCAATAACCACTGGCCCCAACCACTAACCCCAATCCTAACCAATAACCACTGGCCCCAACCACTAACTCCAATCCTAACCAATAACCAATAGCCCCAACCACTAACTCCAATCCTAACCAATAACCACTGGCCCCAACCACTAACCCCAATCCTAACCAATAACCACTGGCCCCAACCACTAACCCCAATCCTAACCAATAACCACTAGCCCCAAACACTAACCGCAATCCTAACCAATAACCACTGGCCCCAACCACGAACCCCAATCCTAACCAATAACCACTAACCCCATCACCATCCCCAATCCTAGCCAATAACCACTATCCCCAATCCTAACCAATAACCACTGGCCCAAACCACTAACCATAATCCTAACCAATAAGCACTAGCCCCAACCACTAACCAATAACCACTAGCCCCAACCACTAACTCCAATCATAACCAATAACCACTGGCCCCAACCACTAACTCCAATCCTAACCAATAACCACTGGCCCCAACCACTAACCCCAATCCTAACCAATAACCACTAGCCACAACCACTAACTCAAATCCTAACCAATAACCAATAGCCCCAACCACTAACCCCAATCCTAACCAATAACCACTAGCCCCAACCACTTACTCCAAGCCTAACCAATAACCACTAACCCCAATCCTAACCAATAACCACTGGCCCCAACCACTAACTCCAATCCTAACCAATAACCACTAGCCCCAACCACTAACTCCAATCCTAACCAATAACCACTAACCCCAACCACTAACCCCAATCCTAACCAATAACCACTGGCCCCAATCCTAACCAATAACCACTGGCCCCAACCACTAAACCCAATCCTAACCAATAACCACTAACCGCAATCCTAACCAATAATCACTAGCCCCAACCACTAACCCAATCCTAACCAATAACCACTAGCCCCAATCCTAACCAATAACCACTAACCCCAAGCCTAACCAATAACCACTGGCCCCAACCACTAACCCCAATCCTTAACAATAACCACGAGCCCTAACCACTAACCCCATTCCTAACCAATAACCACTCGCCCCAACCACTAACCCCAATCCTAACGACTAACCACTAACCCCAATCCTAACCAATAACCACAAGCTCCAACCACTGACCCCAATCCTAACCAATAACCGCTAGCCCCAACCACGAACACCCAATCCTAACCAATAACCACTAGCCACAACCACTAACTCAAACCTTAACCAATAACCACTAGCCCCAATCACTAACCCCAATCCTAACCAATAACCACTGGCCCCAACCACTAAACCCAATCCTAACCAATAACCACTCACCCCAATCCTAACTAATAACCACTAACCCCAATCCTAACCAATAACCCCAATCCTAACCAATAACCACGAGCACCAACCACTAACCCCAATCCTAACCAATAACCACTAGCCCCAACCACTAACCCCAATCCTAACCAATAACCACGAGCACCAACCACTAACCTCAATCCTAACCAATAACCACTACCACCAACCACTCACCCCAATCCTAACCAATAACCACTAGCCCCAACCACTAACCCCAATCTTAACCAATAACCACTGGCCCCAACCACTAAGCCCAATCCTAACCAATAACCACTAACCCCATCACTATCCCCAATCCTAACCAATAACCACTAACCCCAATCCTAACCAATAACCACTGGCCCCAACCACTAACCATAATCCTAACCAATAAGCACTAGCCCCAACCACTAACTCCAATCATAACCAATAACCACTGGCCCCAACCACTACCTCCAATCCTAACCAATAACCACTGGCCCCAACCACTAACCCCAATCCTAACCAATAACCACTAGCCACAACCACGAACTCAAATCCTAACCAATAACCAATAGCCCCAACCACTAACTCCAATCCTAACCAATAACCACTGGCCCCAACCACTAACCCCAATCCTAACCAATAACCACTGGCCCCAACCACTAACTCCAATCCTAACCAATAACCACTAGCCCCAACCACTAACTCCAATCCTAACCAATAACCACTGGCCCCAACCACTAAACCCAATCCTAACCAATAACCACTAACCCCAATCCTAACCAATAACCACGAGCCGCAACCGCAAACCCCAATGCTAACCAATAACCACGAGCCCCAACCACTAACCCCAATCCTAACCAATAACCACTAACCCCAATCCTAACCAATAATCAGTAGCCCCAACCACTAACCCCAATCCTAACCAATAACCACCAGCCCCAACCACTGACCCCATTCCTAACCAATAACCACTCGCCCCAACCACTAACCCAATCCTAACCAATAACCACGAGCCCTAACCACTGACCCCATTCCTAACCAATAACGACTCGCCCCAACCACTAACTCCAATCCTAACGACTAACCACTAACCCCAATCCAAACCAATAACCACAAGCTCCAACCACTCACCTCCATCCTAACCAATAACCACTAGCCCCAACCACGAACACCCAATCCTAACCAATAACCATTAGTCCCAACCACTACCCCCAATCCTAATCAATAACCACTACCCCAACCACTAACCCCAATCCTAACCAATAACCAGCGGCCCCAACCACTAACCCAAATCCTAACCAATAACCACTGGCCCCAACCACTAACCCCAATCCTAACCCATAACCACTACCCCCAACCACTAACCCCAATCCTAACCAATAACCACTAGCCGCAACCACTAACCCTAATCCTAACCAATAACCACCAGCCCCAACCACTAACCCCCATCCTAACCAAAAACTACTGGCCCCAGCTACTAACCCCAATCCTAATCAATAACCACTAGCCCCAACCACTAACCCGAATCCAAACTAATAACCACTAGGCCCAACCACTAACCTCAATCCTAACCAATAACCACTAGCCCCAACCACTAACTCGAATGCTAACCAATAACCACTGGCCCCAACCACTAACCCCAATCCTAACCAATAACCACTGGCCCCAACCACTTACCCCAATCCTAACCAACAACCACTAACCCCAACCACTAACCCCAATCCTAACCAATAACCACGAGCCCCAACCACTAACCCCAATCCTAACCAATAACCACGAGCTCCAACCACTAACCCCAATCCCAACCAATAACCACTAGACCCAACCACTAACCCCAATCCTAACGAATAACAACTGGCCATAACCACTAACCACAATCTTAACCAATAACCACTGGCCCCAACCACTAACCCCAATCCGACCCAATAACCACGAGCCCCAACCACTTAACCCAATCCTAACCAATAACCACTAACCCCAATCCTAACCAATAACTAACCCCAGTCCTAACCAATAACCACTAAACCTAATCCTAACCAATAACCACTAGCCCCAACCACTAACCCAAATCCTAACCAATAACCACTGGTCCCAACCACTAACCCCAATCCTAACCAATAACCACTAGCCCCAACCAATAACCCCAATCCTAACCAATAACCACTAGCCCCAACCACTAACTCGAATCCTAACCAATAACCACTGGCCCCAACCACTAACCCCAATCCTAAGCAATAACCACAAGCCCCAACCACTAACCCCAATCCTAACCAATAACCACTAGCCCCAAAAACTAACCCCAATCGTAACCAATAACCACTGGCCCCAACCACAAACCCCAATCCTAATCAATAACCACTAGCCCCAACCACAAACCCCAACCCTAACCAAGAACCACTGGCCCCAACCACAGACCCCAATCCTAACCAATAACCACTAACCCCAATCCTAACCAATAACCACTAACCCCAATCGTAACCAATAACCACGAGCCCGAACCACTAACCCCAATCCTAACCAATAACCACGAGCTCCAACCACTAACCCCAATCCCAACCACTAACCCCAATCCTAACCAATAACCACTGGCCCCAACCACTAACCCCAATACTAACCAATAACCACTGGCCCCAAACACTAACCCCAATCCTAACCAGTAACCACGAGCCCCAACCACTAACCCCAATCCTAACCAACAACCACTAGCCCCAACCACTAACCCCAATCCTAACCAATAACTAACCCCAACCACTAACCCCAATCCTAACCAATAACCACTAGCCGCAACCACTAACCCCAATCCTAACCAATAACCACGAACTCCAATCCTAACCAATAACTACTAGCCCCAACCACTAACCACAATCCTAACCAATAACCACTGGCCCCAACCACTAACTCCAATCGTAACCAATAACACTAGCCCCAACCACTAACTCCAATCCTAACCAATAACCACTAGCCCCAATCACTAACCCCAATCCTAACCAATAACCACTAGCCCCAACCACTAATCACAATCCTAACCAATAACCACGAGCCCCAACCAGTAACCCCAATCCCAACCACTAACACCCAATCCTAACCAATAACCACGAGCCCCAACCACTAACCCCAATCCTAACCAATAACCACGAGCCCCAACCACTAACCCCAATCCTAACCAATAACCACGATCCCCAACCACTAACCCCAATCCTAACCAATAACCACTGGCCCCAACCACTAACCACAATCCTAACCAATAACCACTGGCACCAACCACTAACCCCAATCCTAACCAATAACCACTAGCCCCAACCACTAACCCCAATCCTAACCAATAACCACGAACTCCAATCCTAACCAATAACTACTAGCCCCAACCACTAACCACAATCCTAACCAATAACCACTGGTCCCAACCACTAACCCCAATCCTAACCAATAACCACTAACTCCAATCCTAAGCAATAACCACTAGCCCCAACCACTAAACACAATCCTAACCAATAACCACTGGCCCCAACCACGAACTCCAATCCTAAACAATAACACTAGCCCCAACCACTAACTCCAATCCTAACCAATAACCACTAGCCCCAATCACTAACCCCAATCCGAACCAATAACCACTAGCCCCAACCACTAATCACAATCCTAACCAATAACCATGAGCCCCAACCAGTAACCCCAATGCCAACCACTAACACCCAATCCTAACCAATAACCACTAACCCCAACCACTAACCCCAATCCTAACCAATAACCACTGGCCCCAATCCTAACCAATAACCACTGGCCCCAACCACTAACCCCAATCCTAACCAATAACCACTAACCCCAATCCTAACCAATAACCACGAGCCCCAACCACGAACCCCAATGCTTACCAATAACCACGAGCCCCAACCACTAACCCCAATCCTAACCAATAACCACGAACCCCAATCCTAACCAATAATCACTAGCCCCAACCACTAACCCCAATCCTAACCAATAACCAATGTCCCCAACCACTAACCCAATCCTAACCAATAACCACTAGCTCCAACCAATAACCCCAATCCTAACCAACACCCACGAGCCCTAACCACTAACCCCATTCCTAAACAATAACCACTCGCCCCAACCACTAACCCCAATCCTAACGACTAACCACTAACCCGAATCCTAACCAATAACCACTAGTTCCAACCACTCACCTCAATCCTAACCAATAACCACTAGCCCCAACCACGAACACCCAATCCTAACGAATAACCATTAGTCCCAACCACTAACCCCAATCCTAATCAATAACCACTACCCCAACCACTAACCCCAATCCTAACCAATAACCACTGGCCCCAACCACTAACCCAAATCCTAACCAATAACCACTGGCCCCAACCACTAATCCCAATCCTAACCCATAACCACTGCCCCAACCACTAACCCCAACACTAAACAATAACCACTAGCCGCAACCACTAACCCTAATCCTAACCAATAACCACTAGCCCCAACCACTAACCCACATCCTAACCAAAAACCACTGGCCCCAACTACTAACCCCAATCCTAACCAATAACCACTAGCCCCAACCACGAACCCCAATCCTAACCAATAACCACTAGGCCCAACCACTAACCCCAATCCTAACCAATAACCACTAGCCCCAACCACTAACTCGAATCCTAACCAATAACCACTGGCCTCAACCACTAACCCCAATCCTAACCAATAACCACTGGCCCCAACCACTCACCCCAATCCTAACCAACAACCACGAGCCCCAACCACAAACCCCAACCAATAACCACTGGCCCCAACCACAGATGCCAATCCTAACTAATAACCACAAGCCCCAACCACTAACCGCAATCCTAACCAATAACCACTAACCCCAACCACTAACCCCAATCCTAACCAATAACCACGAGCCCCAACCACTAACCCCAATCCTAACCAATAACCACGAGCTCCAACAACTAACCCCAATCCCAACCAATATCCACTAGACCCAACCACTAACCCCAATCCTAACCAATAACCACTGGCCCCAACCACTAACCCCAATCCTAACCAATAACCACTGGCCCCAACCACTAACCCAATCCGAACCAATAACCACGAGCCCCAACCACTAACCCCAATCCTAACCAATAACCACTATCCCCAACCACTAACCCCAATCCTAACCAATAACCACTAGCCCCAACCACTAATCCCAATCCTAACCAATAACCACTAACCCCAAACACTAACCCAAATCCTAACCAATAACCACTGGCCCCAACCACTAACCCCAATCCTAACCAATAACCACTATCCCCAACCACTAACCCCAATCCTAACCAATAACCACTGGCCCCAACCACTAACCCTAATCCTAACCAATAACCACTAGCCCCAACCACTAACCCAAATCCTAACCAATAACCACTGGCCCCAACCACTAACACCAATCCTAACCAATAACCACGAGCCCCAACCACTAACCACAATCCTAACCAATAACCACTAGCCCCAACCAATAACCCCAATCCTAACCAATAACCACTAGCCCCAACCACTAACTCGAATCCTAACCAATAACCACTGGCCCCAACCACTAACCCCAATCCTAACCAATAACCACAAGCCCCAACCACTAACCCCAATCCTAACCAATAACCACTAGCCCCAAACACTAACCCCAATCCTAACCAGTAACCACTGGCCCCAACCACTAACCCCAATCCTAACCAATAACCACTAACTCCAATCCTAACCAATAACCACTAGCCGCAACCACTAACCACAATCCTAACCAATAACCACTGGCCCCAACCACTAACTCCAATCCTAACCAACAACACTAGCCCCAACCACTAACTCCAATCCTAACCAATAATCACTAGCCACAATCACTAACCCCAATCGTAACCAATAACCACTAGCCCCAACCACTAATCACAATCCTAACCAATAACCACTGGTCCCAACCACTAACCCCAATCCTAACCAATAACCACTAACTCCAATCCTAACCAATAACCACTAGCCGCAACCACTAACCACAATCCTAACCAATAACCACTGGCCCCAACCACTAACTCCAATCCTAACCAACAACACTAGCCCCAACCACTAACTCCAATCCTAACCAATAATCACTAGCCACAATCACTAACCCCAATCCTAACCAATAACCACTAGCCCCAACCACTAATCACAATCCTAACCAATAACCAAGAGCCCCAACCAGTAACCCCAATGCCAACCACTAACACCCAATCCTAACCAATAACCACTAACCCCAATCCTAACCAATAACCACTGGCCCCAATCCTAACCAATAACCACTGGCCCCAACCACTAACCCCAATCCTAACCAATAACCACGAGCCCCAACCACGAACCCCAATGCTTACCAATAACCAAGAGCAGCAACCACTAACACCAATCCTAACTAATAACCACTAACCCCAATCCTAACCAATAATCACTAGCCCCAACCATTAACCCCAATCCTAACCAATAACCAATGTCCCCAACCACTAACCCAATCCTAACCAATAACCACTAGCCCCAACCACTAACCCCAATCCTAACCAATAACCACCAGCCCCAACCACTAACTCCAATCTTAACCAATAACCACTAGCCCCAACCAATAACCCCAATCCTAACCAATAACCACTAGCCCCAACCACTGACCCCAATCCTAACCAATAACCACTAGCCCCAACCACGAACACCCAATCCTAACGAATAACCATTAGTCCCAACCACTAACCCCAATCCTAATCAATAACCACTACCCCAACCACTAACCCCAATCCTAACCAATAACCACTGGCCCCAACCACTAACGCAAATCCTAACCAATAACCACTGGCCCCAACCACTAACCCCAATCCTAACCCATAACCACTGCCCCAACCACTAACCCCAATCCTAAACAATAACCACTAGCCGCAACCACTAACCCTAATCCTAACCAATAACCACTAGCCCCAACCACTAACCCACATCCTAACCAAAAACCACTGGCCCCAACTACTAACCCCAATCCTAACCAATAACCACTAGCCCCAACCACTAACCCCAATCCTAACCAATAACCACTAGGCCCAACCACTAACCCCAATCCTAACCAATAACCACTAGCCCCAACCACTAACTCGAATCCTAACCAATAACCACTGGCCTCAACCACTAACCCCAATCCTAACCAATAACCACTGGCCCCAACCACTAACCCCAATCCTAACCAACAACCACTCGCCCCAACCACAAACCCCAACCCTAACCAATAACCACTGGCCCCAACCACAGATGCCAATCCTAACCAATAACCACAAGCCCCAACCACTAACCGCAATCCTAACCAATAACCACTAACCCCAATCCTAACCAATAACCACGAGCTCCAACAACTAACCCCAATCCCAACCAATATCCACTAGACCCAACCACTAACCCCAATCCTAACCAATAACCACTGGCCCCAACCACTAACCCCAATCCTAACCAATAACCACTGGCCGCAACCACTAACCCCAATCCGAACCAATAACCACGAGCCCCAACCACTAACCCCAATCCTAACCAATAACCACTATCCCCAACCACTAACCCCAATCCTAACCAATAACCACTAGCCCCAACCACTAACCCCAATCCTAACCAATAACCACTAACCCTAATCCTAACCAATAACCACTAGCCCCAACCACTAACCCAAATCCTAACCAATAACCACTGGCCCCAACCACTAACCCCAATCCTAACCAATAACCACTAGCCCCAACCACTAACCCCAATCCTAACCAATAACCACTAGCCCCAACCAATAACCCCAATCCTAACCAATAACCACTAGCCCCAACCACTAACACGAATCCTAACCAATAACCACTGGCCCCAACCACTAACCCCAATCCTATCCAATAACCACAAGCCCTAACCACTAACCCCAATCCTAACCAATAACCACTAACTCCAATCCTAACCAATAACTACTAGCCCCAACCACTAACCACAATCCTAACCAATAACCACTGGTCCCAACCACTAACCCCAATCCTAACCAATAACCACTAACTCCAATCCTAAGCAATAACCACTAGCCGCAACCACTAACCACAATCCTAACCAATAACCACTGGCCCCAACCACTAACTCCAATCCTAACCAACAACACTAGCCCCAACCACTAACTCCAATCCTAACCAATAACCACTAGCCCCAATCACTAACCCCAATCCTAACCAATAACCACTAGCCCCAACCACTAATCACAATCCTAACCAATAACCATGATCCCCAACCAGTAACCCCAATGCCAACCACTAACACCCAATCCTAACCAAAACCACTAACCCCAATCCTAACCAATAACCACTGGCCCCAATCCTAACCAATAACCACTGGCCCCAACCACTAACCCCAATCCTAACCAATAACCACTAACCCCAATCCTAACCAATAACCACGAGCCCCAACCACGAACCCCAATGCTTACCAATAACCAAGAGCAGCAACCACTAACCCCAATCCTAACTAATAACCACTAACCCCAATCCTAACCAATAATCACTAGCCCCAACCACTAACCCCAATCCTAACCAATAACCAATGTCCCCAACCACTAACCCAATCCTAACCAATAACCACTAGCCCCAACCACTAACCCCAATCCTAACCAATAACCACCAGCCCCAACCACTAACTCCAATCTTAACCAATAACCACTAGCCCCAACCAATAACCCCAATCCTAACCAATAACCACGAGCCCTAACCACTAACCCCATTCCTAAACAATAACCACTCGCCCCAACCACTAACCCGAATCCTAACGACTAACCACTAACCCGAATCCTAACCAATAACCGCTAGTTCGAACCACTCACCTCAATCCTAACCAATAACCACTAGCCCCAACCACTGACCCCAATCCTAACCAATAACCACTAGCCCCAACCACGAACACCCAATCCTAACGAATAACCATTAGTCCCAACCATTAACCCCAATCCTAATCAATAACCACTACCCCAACCACTAACCCCAATCCTAACCAATAACCACTGGCCCCAACCACTAACGCAAATCCTAACCAATAACCACTGGCCCCAACCACTAACCCCAATCCTAACCCATAACCACTGCCCCAACCACTAACCCCAATCCTAAACAATAACCACTAGCCGCAACCACTAATCCTAATCCTAACCAATAGCCACTAGCCCCAACCACTAACCCACATCCTAACCAAAAACCACTGGCCCCAACCACTAACACCAATCCTAACCAATAACCACTAGCCCCAACCACTAACCCCAATCCTAACCAATAACCACTAGGCCCAACCACTAACCCCAATCCTAACCAATAACCACTAGCCCCAACCACTAACTCGAATCCTAACCAATAACCACTGGCCTCAACCACTAACCCCAATACTAACCAATAACCACTGGCCCCAACCACTAACCCCAATCCTAACCAACAACCACTAGCCCCAACCACAAACCCCAACCCTAACCAATAACCACTGGCCCCAACCACAGATGCCAATCCTAACCAATAACCACAAGCCCCAACCACTAACCGCAATCCTAACCAATAACCACTAACCCCAATCCTAACCAATAACCACGAGCTCCAACAACTAACCCCAATCCCAACCAATATCCACTAGACCCAACCACTAACCCCAATCCTAACCAATAACCACTGGCCCCAACCACTAACCCCAATCCTAACCAATAACCACTAGCCCCAACCACTAACCCCAATCCGAACCAATAACCACGAGCCCGAACCACTAACCCCAATCCTAACCAATAACCACTATCCCCAACCACTAACCCCAATCCTAACCAATAACCACTAGCCCCAACCACTAACCCCAATCCTAACCAATAACCACTAACCCTAATCCTAACCAATAACCACGAGCCCCAACCACTAACCCAAATCCTAACCAATAACCACTGGCCCCAACCACTAACCCCAATCCTAACCAATAACCACTAACCCCAATCCTAACCAATAACCACTAGCCCCAACCAATAACCCCAATCCTAACCAATAACCACTAGCCCCAACCACTAACTCGAATCCTAACCAATAACCACTGGCCCCAACCACTAACCCCAATTCTAACCAATAACCACAAGCCCCAACCACTAACCCCAATCCTAACCAATAACCACTGGCCCCAACCACTAACCCCAATCCTAACCAATAACCACTAGCCCCAACCACAAACCCCAACACTAACCAAGAACCACTGGCCCCAACCACAGACCCCAATCCTAACCAATAACCACTAACCCCAATCCTAACCAATAACCACTAACCCCAATCCTAACCAATAACCACGAGCCCCAACCACTAACCCCAAACCTAACCAATAACCATGAGCTCCAACCTCTAACCCCAATCCCAACCAACAACCACTAGACCCAACCACTAACCCCAATCCTAACCAATAACCACTGGCCCCAACCACTAACCCCAATCCTAACCAATAACCACTGGCCCCAACCACTAACCCCTATCCTAACCAATAACCACGAGCCCCAACCACTAACCCCAACCCTAACCAACAACCACTAGCCCCAACCACTAACCCCAATCCTAACCAATAACTAACCCCAACCACTAACCCCAATCCTAACCAATAACCACTAGCCCCAACCACTAACCCCAATCCTAACCAATAACCACTGAGGGTTACGGAGAAAAGGCGGGGACGGGGTACTGAACTGGTAAGATCAGCTATGATCTCAGACGAAGATCAGCCATGATCTCATTGAATGGCGGAGCAGGCTCGAAGGGCCGAATGGCCTACTCCTGTTCCTATCTCTATGTTTCTATGTTTAACTCCAATCCTAACCAATAACTACTA
The DNA here is from genome assembly GCF_052327205.1 of Somniosus microcephalus. NCBI lineage: Eukaryota > Metazoa > Chordata > Chondrichthyes > Squaliformes > Somniosidae > Somniosus > Somniosus microcephalus. The sequence continues at coordinate 30,553,465 of NC_140990.1, read as the reverse complement.
GCCCCAACCACTAACCACAATCCTAACCAATAACCACTGGCCCCAACCACAAACCCCAATCCTAACCAATAACCACTAACTCCAATCCTAAGCAATAACCACTAGCCCCAACCACTAACCCCAATCCTAACCAATAACCATGAACCCCAACCACTAACCCCAATCCTAACCAATAACCACTAACCCCAATCCTAACCAATAACCACGAGCCCCAACCACGAACCCCAATGCTTACCAATAACCAAGAGCAGCAACCACTAACCCCAATCCTAACTAATAACCACTAACCCCAATCCTAACCAATAATCACTAGCCCCAACCACTAACCCCAATCCTAACCAATAACCAATGTCCCCAACCACTAACCCAATCCTAACCAATAACCACTAGCCCCAACCACTAACCCCAATCCTAACCAATAACCACCAGCCCCAACCACTAACTCCAATCTTAACCAATAACCACTAGCCCCAACCAATAACCCCAATCCTAACCAATAACCACGAGCCCTAACCACTAACCCCATTCCTAAACAATAACCACTCGCCCCAACCACTAACCCGAATCCTAACGACTAACCACTAACCCGAATCCTAACCAATAACCGCTAGTTCGAACCACTCACCTCAATCATAACCAATAACCACTAGCCCCAACCACGAACACCCAATCCTAACGAATAACCATTAGTCCCAACCACTAACCCCAATCCTAATCAATAACCACTACCCCAACCACTAACCCCAATCCTAACCAATAACCACTGGCCCCAACCACTAACGCAAATCCTAACCAATAACCACTGGCCCCAACCACTAACCCCAATCCTAACCCATAACCACTGCCCCAACCACTAACCCCAATCCTAAACAATAACCACTAGCCGCAACCACTAACCCTAATCCTAACCAATAACCACTAGCCCCAACCACTAACCCACATCCTAACCAAAAACCACTGGCCCCAACTACTAACCCCAATCCTAACCAATAACCACTAGCCCCAACCACTAACCCCAATCCTAACCAATAACCACTAGGCCCAACCACTAACCCCAATCCTAACCAATAACCACTAGCCCCAACCACTAACTCGAATCCTAACCAATAACCACTGGCCTCAACCACTAACCCCAATCCTAACCAATAACCACTGGCCCCAACCACTAACCCCAATCCTAACCAACAACCACTAGCCCCAACCCTAACCAATAACCACTGGCCCCAACCACAGATGCCAATCCTAACCAATAACCACAAGCCCCAACCACTAACCGCAATCCTAACCAATAACCACTAACCCGAATCCTAACCAATAACCACGAGCTCCAACAACTAACCCCAATCCCAACCAATATCCACTAGACCCAACCACTAACCCCAATCCTAACCAATAACCACTGGCCCCAACCCTAACCAATAACCACTGGCCCCAACCACTAACCCCAATCCGAACCAATAACCACGAGCCCCAACCACTAACCCCAATCCTAACCAATAACCACGATCCCCAACCACTAACCCCAATCCTAACCAATAACCACTAGCCCCAACCACTAACCCCAATCCTAACCAATAACCACTAACCCTAATCCTAACCAATAACCACTAGGCCCAACCACTAACCCAAATCCTAACCAATAACCACTGGCCCCAACCACTGACCCCAATCCTAACCAATAACCACTAGCCCCAACCACTAACCCCAATCCTAACCAATAACCACTAGCCCCAACCAATAACCCCAATCCTAACCAATAACCACTAGCCCCAACCACTAACTCGAATCCTAACCAATAACCACTGGCCCCAACCACTAACCCCAATCCTAACCAATAACCACAAGCCCCAACCACTAACCCCAATCCTAACCAATAACCACTGGCCCCAACCACTAACCCCAATCCTAACCAATAACCACTAGCCCCAACCACAAACCCCAACCCTAACCAACAACCACTAGCCCCAACCACTAACCCCAATCCTAACCAATAACTAACCCCAACCACTAACCCCAATCCTAACCAATAACCACTAGCCCCAACCACTAACCCCAATCCTAACCAATAACCACTAACTCCAATCCTAACCAATAACTACTAGCCCCAACCACTAACCACAATCCTAACCAATAACCACTGGCCCCAACCACTAACCCCAATCCTAACCAATAACCACTAACTCCAATCCTAAGCAATAACCACTAGCCCCAACCACTAACCACAATCCTAACCAATAACCACTGGCCCCAACCACTAACTCCAATCCTAACCAATAACACTAGCCCCAACCACTAACTCCAATCCTAACCAATAACCACTAGCCCCAATCACTAACCCCAATCCTAACCAATAACCACTAGCCCCAACCACTAATCACAATCCTAACCAATAACCACGAGCCCCAACCAGTAACCCCAATCCCAACCACTAACACCCAATCCTAACCAATAACCACGAGCCCCAACCACTAACCCCAATCCTAACCAATAACCACGAGCCCAACCAGTAACCCCAATCCTAACCAATAACCACGATCCCCAACCACTAACCCCAATCCTAACCAATAACCACTAGCCCCAACCACTAACCCCAATCCTAACCAATAACCACTAACCCTAATCCTAACCAATAACCACTAGGCCCAACCACTAACCCAAATCCTAACCAATAACCACTGGCCCCAACCACTGACCCCAATCCTAACCAATAACCACTAGCCCCAACCACTAACCCCAATCCTAACCAATAACCACTAGCCCCAACCAATAACCCCAATCCTAACCAATAACCACTAGCCCCAACCACTAACTCGAATCCTAACCAATAACCACTGGCCCCAACCACTAACCCCAATCCTAACCAATAACCACAAGCCCCAACCACTAACCCCAATCCTAACCAATAACCACTGGCCCCAACCACTAACCCCAATCCTAACCAATAACCACTAGCCCCAACCACAAACCCCAACCCTAACCAACAACCACTAGCCCCAACCACTAACCCCAATCCTAACCAATAACTAACCCCAACCACTAACCCCAATCCTAACCAATAACCACTAGCCCCAACCACTAACCCCAATCCTAACCAATAACCACTAACTCCAATCCTAACCAATAACTACTAGCCCCAACCACTAACCACAATCCTAACCAATAACCACTGGCCCCAACCACTAACCCCAATCCTAACCAATAACCACTAACTCCAATCCTAAGCAATAACCACTAGCCCCAACCACTAACCACAATCCTAACCAATAACCACTGGCCCCAACCACTAACTCCAATCCTAACCAATAACACTGGCCCCAACCACTAACTCCAATCCTAACCAATAACCACTAGCCCCAATCACTAACCCCAATCCTAACCAATAACCACTAGCCCCAACCACTAATCACAATCCTAACCAATAACCACGAGCCCCAACCAGTAACCCCAATCCCAACCACTAACACCCAATCCTAACCAATAACCACGAGCCCCAACCACTAACCCCAATCCTAACCAATAACCACGAGCCCAACCAGTAACCCCAATCCTAACCAATAACCACGAGCCCCAACCACTAACCCCAATCCTAACCAATAACCACTGGCCCCAACCACTAACCCCAATCCTAACCAATAACCACTAACTCCAATCCTAACCAATAACTACTAGCCCCAACCACTAACCACAATCCTAACCAATAACCACTGGCCCCAACCACTAACTCCAATCCTAACCAATAACCACTAGCCCCAATCACTAACCCCAATCCTAACCAATAACCACTAGCCCCAACCACTAATCACAATCCTAACCAATAACCACGAGCCCCAACCAGTAACCCCAATCCCAACCACTAACACCCAATCCTAACCAATAACCACGAGCCCCAACCACTAACCCCAATCCTAACCAATAACCACGAGCCCAACCAGTAACCCCAATCCTAACCAATAACCACGAGCCCCAACCACTAACCCCAATCCTAACCAATAACCACTGGCCCCAACCACTAACCCCAATCCTAACCAATAACCACTAACTCCAATCCTAACCAATAACTACTAGCCCCAACCACTAACCACAATCCTAACCAATAACCACTGGCCCCAACCACTAACTCCAATCCTAACCAATAACCACTAGCCCCAATCACTAATCACAATCCTAACCAATAACCACGAGCCCCAACCAGTAACCCCAATCCCAACCACTAACACCCAATCCTAACCAATAACCACGAGCCCCAACCACTAACCCCAATCCTAACCAATAACTACGAGCCCCAACCACTAACCCCAATCCTTACCAACAACCACTAGCCCCAACCACTAACCCCAATCCTAACCAATAACCACTGGCCCCAACCACTAACCCCAATCCTAACCAATAACCACTAACCCCAATCCTAACCAATAACCACGAGCCCCAACCACGAACCCCAATGCTTACCAATAACCAAGAGCAGCAACCACTAACCCCAATCCTAACTAATAACCACTAACCCCAATCCTAACCAATAATCACTAGCCCCAACCACTAACCCCAATCCTAACCAATAACCAATGTCCCCAACCACTAACCCAATCCTAACCAATAACCACTAGCCCCAACCACTAACCCCAATCCTAACCAATAACCACCAGCCCCAACCACTAACTCCAATCTTAACCAATAACCACTAGCCCCAACCAATAACCCCAATCCTAACCAATAACCACGAGCCCTAACCACTAACCCCATTCCTAAACAATAACCACGAGCCCTAACCACTAACCCCATTCCTAAACAATAACCACTCGCCCCAACCACTAACCCGAATCCTAACGACTAACCACTAACCCGAATCCTAACCAATAACCACGAGCCCCAACCACTAACCCCAATCCTAACCAATAACCACTGGCCCCAACCACTAACCCCAATCCTAACCAATAACCACTAACTCCAATCCTAACCAATAACTACTAGCCCCAACCACTAACCACAATCCTAACCAATAACCACTGGCCCCAACCACTAACTCCAATCCTAACCAATAACCACTAGCCCCAATCACTAACCCCAATCCTAACCAATAACCACTAGCCCCAACCACTAATCACAATCCTAACCAATAACCACGAGCCCCAACCAGTAACCCCAATCCCAACCACTAACACCCAATCCTAACCAATAACCACGAGCCCCAACCACTAACCCCAATCCTAACCAATAACCACGAGCCCAACCAGTAACCCCAATCCTAACCAATAACCACGAGCCCCAACCACTAACCCCAATCCTAACCAATAACCACTGGCCCCAACCACTAACCCCAATCCTAACCAATAACCACTAACTCCAATCCTAACCAATAACTACTAGCCCCAACCACTAACCACAATCCTAACCAATAACCACTGGCCCCAACCACTAACTCCAATCCTAACCAATAACACTAGCCCCAACCACTAACTCCAATCCTAACCAATAACCACTAGCCCCAATCACTAATCACAATCCTAACCAATAACCACGAGCCCCAACCAGTAACCCCAATCCCAACCACTAACACCCAATCCTAACCAATAACCACGAGCCCCAACCACTAACCCCAATCCTAACCAATAACCACGAGCCCCAACCACTAACCCCAATCCTTACCAACAACCACTAGCCCCAACCACTAACCCCAATCCTAACCAATAACCACTGGCCCCAACCACTAACCCCAATCTTAACCAATAACCACTAGCCCCAACCACTAACCCCAATCCTACACCTTAACCCCAGCCCCTGACCAAGGATTATTGACAGGAGGAGCTAAAGACCTGATAAAGGGAGTCTTTGAAACAATTATCTTGATTAATGAAATAGTGCAAGGTATGTTAGTAACAAGAGATTAAATCAAAGAGACCATCAAAATCAACAATGACAATTACAAAGATCAGAACATTTCTAAGGCTGTCACATGCAGTATGTGTGGAGTTTTTTTTTAAATCGTATCCAAGAGATGTTAAATGATACTGAAAATAACAGATTTCAAATCTTATGCAAGGTAGTTCTGTAAAGGGGTGGTTCAAAGGAATTTCAGATGAGTGTAAAGTGAGACACTACAGTTCAGTCTATGACACCCACAAGCCGTGTACACAAATGGAACAAGTTTGGGGTTTGATGTGGTAGAAGGTGAACTAGATGAAAACTGAAATAATCCAGAGTAAGGAAAGGCCCAAAAATGGAACAGTCAGTAACAGAACATCAATTAGACTCCTCTTATCATGGAGAAATCAAATATTAGACACACTGTGTGTTTGAAACAAAGCTGATTTATTTAATATTTGTCCAGAATATTAATCTCAAGCTCAGTTATTCTAGTTATTAACATCAGCAGAAACAAAGCCCAATTGCCAGAGTGAACATGGTTCAGTCCTGGATGTGATTAACAGCAATAACAGCAGAATCCAACCTCTGCAATCACTGGTGAACTCGCTGGTGTCTCAGCAGAGTGCATGACTGAGTGAATCCCTTCCTACACAGAGCAGGTGAATGGTTTCTCCCCAGTGTGAACTTGCTGGTGATTAAGGTTAGACTTCCAAGTGAAAACCTTCCCACAATAAGAGCAGGTGAAACATCGCTCCTCAGTGTGAACTCGCTGGTGTCTCAGCAGAGTGCAGGACTGAGTGAATCCCTTCCTACACACGGAGCAGGTGAATGGTCTCTCCCCAGTGTGAGTGCGTTGGTGGGTCAGCAGGTTGCTTGTGTTTTTAAAGCTCTTCTCACAGTCAGAACATCTAAATGGTCTCTTAACAGTGCGAACAAGTTGGTGAGTCAGAAGATGGGATGACTGAGTGCATCCCTTCCCACACACAGAGCAGGTGAACGGCCTCTCCCCAGTGTGAACTCGCTGGTGTATCTGGAGATGGTATAACTAAGTAAATCCCTTCCCACATTCAATACACGTGGACAGCCTTTTGCCAGTATGAACTCTCTGGTGTATCTAGAGCTTGGATAACTGCGAATCCCTTCCCACACACGAAGCAGGAGAGCGGTTTCTCCCCAGTGTGAACTCGCTGGTCTCTATGCAGGCTGGATGACTGAGTGAATCCCTTCCCACATTCAAAACACGTGAACGGCCTCTCCCCAGTGTGAACTCGCTGGTGTATCTGGAGCTTGGATAACTCTGCGAATCCCTTCCCACACACGGAGCAGGTGAACGGCCTCTCCCCGGTGTGAGTGCACCGATTAGTTTCCAGCTTGGATGGATAATTGAATCTCTTCCCACAGTCCCCACATTTCCATGGTTTCTCCGTCGTGTGGGTGTCCTTGTGTCTCTCCAGGTTCGACAATCGGTTGAAGCCTCGTCCACACACAGAACACGTGTATGGTTTCTCCCCGCTGTGAATGGTGCGATGTTTTTTCAGGTTGTGTAACTGGTTAAAGCTTTTTCCACAATCGGTGCTCTGGAACACTCTCACTCGGGTGCGTCTCGGTGCTTTTCCGGTCACACTGATGTTTGAAATCTTTTCCCACAGACCGAACAGACAAACATTCCTCCTTCCACATTCAAAGGCCGATGATATTCAGGTCCTGATGAATGGAGTGACTGTCAGATCTTGATGTGATGTTTGGTTTGAGTTTCCTGTCTGTAAATCCTCCCCTTCTAATACCCTGTAAAAGGAGTTTACAAAAGCCATCACTGTAAGTACAGGATAGAAATGCAGGGCAATTCTAGTTTCTATGGAACATTCTTTCCTCTCTTGTTCCCCCAAAGCTGTAAATCCCCATCCCACACACTCTCCCTCCTCCCTGTGCTGAAATCCAAACCCATCGCACCATCTCCAACATTTCTTTCCTCCACTCCCAGTTTTCTCCCTCCCTCTACTCTGGTTGGGTTCAGTTCCACACCCGCTGTGTGCAGAGTGAGAATAAAATCAGTGAGTCAATGAAAGTCTCTCCTGGTCACTGGGACCCTGAAGCCCCGCCCACTCCCTGTTCCTGTACCAAGATGGCCGCGCATGCGCCGTGCTGCAGGTGGAACTGGTCTGTCTTCGCTCCGCCAAGATGGCGGCGCATAAATGATGAGCAGTTTTGATCGAGCAAGTAGGGAGAAACTGTTCAGTCTGGCAAGTGGGTCGGTAACCAAAGGTCACAGATTTAAAATAGTTGCTAAAAGAACTAGAGGGAAATGAGGAGAACTGTTTTCACACAGAGGGTTGTTAAGATCTGGAATGCACCATTTGAAAGGATGCTGGAATCAGGTTCCACAGGAACTTTCAAACGGTAATTGGACATGTACTTGAAGAGGACTAGTTTGCAGAGTTCTGGGGATAAAGCTGGGGTTTGGGACTAAATTGGACAGCTCTTTCAAAGAGCCGGCACAGACACCATGGGCCGAATCACCTCCTTCTGTGCTGTTAGATTCGATGATCAGTGTGAACACGCTGGTGTCTCTTAAGGTTCTTCGAGCTTTTAAAGCTCTTCCCACAGTCAGAACATTGAAAGGGTCTCTCGTCAGTGTGAACAAGCTGGTGTGACAGGAGGGTGGATGACACAGTGAATCCCTTCCCACACACGGAGCAGGTGAACGGTCTCTCCCCAGTGTGGAGGAGCTGGTGTCTCTTCAGCTCCCCGCAGCTTTTAAAGATCTTTCCACAGTCAGAACATTTAAAGGGTCCCTCGTCAGTGTGAACTCGCTGATGTGCGAGCAGGTTGGAGGGCTGAATGAATCCCTTCCCACACACAGAGCAGGTGAGCGGTCTCTCCCCAGTGTGTAGGTTTTGGTGTCTCTTCAGCTCCCCGGAGCTTTTAAAGCTCTTCCCACAGTCAGAACATTTAAAGGGTCTCTCGTCAGTGTGAGCTCGCTGGTGATGCTTCAGATACTGGCGCCTTTTAAAGCTCTTCCCACAGTCAGAACACTGAAATGGTCTCTCCCCAGTGTGAACAAGCTGGTGTCCCTTCAGTTCCCCGGGGCTTTTAAAGCTTTTCCCACAGTCAGGACACTGAAATAGTCTCTCATCAGTGTGAACTCGCTGGTGTTGCTTCAGCTCTCCAGCATTTTTAAAGCTCTTCCCACAGTCAGAACACGGAAATGGTCTCTCATCAGTGTGAGCTCGCTGGTGTCGCTTCAGATCCCTGGTGCTTTTAAAGCTCTTCCCACAGTTAGGACACTGAAATGGTCTCTCATCAGTGTGAACAAGCTGGTGTTCCTTCAGATCCTGGGGGCTTTTAAAGCTCTTCCCACAGTTAGGACACTGAAATGGTCTCTCGTCAGTGTGAACAAGCTGGTGTACCTTCAGCTCCTGGGGGCTTTTAAAGCTCTTCCCACAGTCAGAACAGTTAAATGGTCTCTCGTCAGTGTGAACTCGCTGGTGTGTCTGCAGGTGGGATAAACGAACAAATCCCTTTCCACACACGGAGCAGGTGAATGGACTGTCCCTGGTGCGACTGCGCCATTGAACTTCTGTTGCAGACGGGGAACTGAATCCCTTCCCACCGTCCCCACCTTTACCCGGTTTCGCCCCGGTGTGACGGTGCATGTGTCTCGCCAGGTCAGGCGATCGGCTGAATCCACGTCCACACACTGAACACGTGTGCGGTTTGTCATCGCTGCGATCGCTGCTTTCTCCTTCCATGTGCAAAGGCCGATGATATTCAGGTCCTGATGAATCGAGCGACTCTGTCAGATCTTGACGTGATGTTTGGTCTGAGCTTCTCGCCTGTAACTGCTCCACTTCTATAACCCTGTAAATTGAGATCAGAAAAGGATCAGAGACAAACTGTTGTTTAATTTTCCCCTTTCCAAACCTAGGGGCAGTGAAGCTGATTTTCAGGCCCCAGCTGCTGCAGAGGTTGGTTGAAAGGATCAGCAGTAATGGCGGCTGTAATACCCACAAGCCCCGGCGCTCCAGAAAGCGCTCTGCTGACTCTGAGTCCCGTACATGTGCTCATGGCCCCCGCGCTCTCCCTCCTGCTCCACAATTGCCCGTCCCGATTAGTCCGCAACGCACATGCTCAGCGCACAAATCCCCGCGGTTCGAACATCGGGCGTGCATGTGGAGCCGCAACATCTGGTACGTGTGCGCGGCTCAGGTGGGGGCGAGTCGGTGTTTCGCCTCAGCCACCAGGGAGGTGCGCATGCGCAGGATGACCCAACATTCTTCCTGTCAGCAATCACTCCCTCGTTTCTTTAATAAAAACAGAAAATGCTGGAAATACTCAGCAGGTCAGGCAGCATCTGTGGAGAGAGAAACAGAGTTAACGTTTCAGGTCGATGACCCTTCGTCACAGACATAGAAACATAGAAGATAGGAGCAGGAGTAGGCCATTCGGCCCCTCGAGCCTGCTCCGCCATTCAACGTGATCATGGCTGATCATCCAAAATCAGTACCATGTCCCTGCTTTCTCTCCAGTCCCTGCTTTCTCTCCATATCCCTTGATCCCTTTAGCCTTAAGAAATATATCCAACTCCTTCTTGAATATATTTAATGAATTGGCCTCTACTGCCTTCTGTGGTAGGACCAGAGCGACGGACCTGGGTGAGGATTGAGGAGCACGGCGGCAGTTAAAAGCGGCGGCAGCGAGGCGAGGCCCGACCAGAGCGACGGACCTGGGTGAGGATTGAGGAGCGCGGTGGCAGTTAAATGTGGCGGCAGCGAGGCAAGGCCCGACCAGAGCGACGGACCTGGGTGAGGATTGAGGAGCGCAGTGGCAGCGAGGCGAGGCCCGACCAGAGCGACGGACCTGGGTGAGGATTGAGGAGCGCAGTGGCAGCGAGGCGAGGCCCAACCAGAGCGACGGACCTGGGTGAGGATTGAGGAGCACGGCGGCAGTTAAAAGCAGCGGCAGCGAGGCGAGGCCCGACCAGAGCGACGGACCTGGGTGAGGATTGAGGAGCACGGCGGCAGTTAAAAGCAGCGGCAGCGAGGTGAGGCCCGACCAGAGCGATGAACCTGGGTGAGGATTGAGGAGCGCGGCGGCAGTTAAAAGCGGCGGCAGCGAGGCGAGGCCGGACCAGAGCAACGGACCTGGGTGAGGATTGAGGAGCGCAGCGGCAGTATAAAAGCGGCGGCAGCGAACGAGGCCCGACCAATTCAGCAACGGGGGAGAGAGGTAAAAAGTAATCAAAGTGTGATGTCACCAGGAAGCAGGTAAGTGATTGGTTGGTGAGTATTTCTCTTTTTTTAAATTTTAACTCTGGTTTATAGTTACTAAGGTCTCGCTGGTGTAGTGGGGACTGTTGGTAAACCATTTAACTGTAGTGTAATTAGTGGGATTGAATGATTTAATTTAAATTCAATTAATTAAAGGGTAAGTCATGGCAGGACAGCCCGGCCACGTGGTGTGCTCCTCCTGCGATATGTGGGAACTCAGGGACACTTCCTGTGTCCCTGCCAACTACATGTGCAGGAAGTGCATCCAGCTGCAGCTACTGACAGACCGCATTGCGGCACTGGAGCTGTGTTTGGATGCATACTGGAGCGTTCGCGATGCTCGGGACGTCGCGAATAGAACGTTTACGGAGTTGGACACACCGCAGGTAGAGGTTGGACAGGAAGAAAGGGAATGGGTGACCAACAGGCAGAGTACTAGGCACAGGCAGGTAGTGCAGGGGTCCCCTGTGGACATCCCACTCTCAAACAGATACACCACTTTGAGTGCTGTTGGGGGGGGTGGCTTATCAGAGGAAAGCAGCAGCAGCCAACTTCCTGGCACCAGGGGTGGCTCTGCTGCACAGGACGGGAGGAAAAAGAGCGGGAGAGCTATAGTAATAGGGGAATAGATAGGCGTTTCTGCGGCCGCAAACGAGACTCCAGGATGGTGTGTTGCCTCCCTGGTGCAAGGGTCAAGGATGTCTCAGAACGGCTGCAGAATATCTTGGAAGGGGAGGGTGAACAGCCAGTTGTCATGGTGCATATAGGCACCAACGATATAGGTAAAAAGCGGGATGAGGTCCTAAAAGCAGAATATAGGGAGTTAGGAGGTAAATTAAAAAATAGGACCTCAAAGGTAGTAATCTCAGGATTGCTACCAGTGCCATGTGCTCGTCAGAGTAGAAATAGAAGGATATTTCAGATGAATACGTGGCTAGAGGAATGGTGCAACGGAGAGGGATTCAAGTTCCTGGGACATTGGAACCAGTTCTGGGGGAGGTGGGACCAGTTCAAATCGGACGGTTTGCAGCTGGGCAGGGCTGGAACCAATGTCCTAGGGGGAGAGTTCGCTATTGCTCTGGGGGAGGGTTTAAACTAAAATGGCAGGGGGTTGGGAACCTGAGCAGGGGGACAGAGGAAAGGGAAACAAGGATAAAAGCAAAAGATAGGAAGGAGGAAAACAAAAGTGGCAGTCGGAGAAATCAATGGTCTAAATCAAATGTGGCCACAGTAAATAATAATTCTAATAGGTCTAAGAGCGTTAAAAAAACAAGCCTGAAGGCTTTGTGTCTTAATGCGAGGAGCATTCGTAATAAGGTGGATGAATTGGCTGCGCAAATAAAGGCAAATGAATATGATTTGGTTGGGATTACGGAAACGTGGCTCAAGGATGGCCAAGGCTGGGAACTCAACATCCAGTGGTATTCGATATTCAGGAAAGATAGGCAAAAAGGAAAGGGAGGTGGGGTAGCATTGCTGGTTAAAGAAGGGATTAACACAATTGTAAGGAAGGATATTAGCTCTGATGATGTGGAATCTGTATGGGCAAAAAACATTAGTGGGAGTGGTATATAGACCTCCCAACAGTAAGGCGGAGGTTGGGGATGGCATTACAAGGGAAATTAGAGAAGCGCGCAATAAGGGCACAGCAGTCATCATGGGTGACTTTAATCTACATATAGATTGGGCGAACCAAATTAGTAACAATACTGTGGAGGAGGAATTCCTGGAGTGTATACGGGATGGTTTCCTGGACCAATATGTCGACGAACCAACCAGAGATCAGGCCATCTGAGACTGGGTATTATGTAACGAGAAAGGATTAATTAGCAATCTTGTTGTACGAGGCCCCTTGGGTCGGAGCGACCATAATATGATCGAATTCTTCATTAAGATGGAGAATGAAGTATTTAACTCAGAGACTAGGGTCCTAAATTTAAATAAAGGAAACTACGATGGTCTGAGGCGCGAGTTGGGTAGGATTGATTGGGGAATGTCACTCAAAGGGTTGACGGTGGATAGGCAATGGCAAAGAATCAAAGACCGAATGGATGAACTACAGAATTTGTTCATCCCAGTTTGGCATAAAAATAAAACAAAAAAGGTGACTCAACCGTGGCTAACAAGGGAAATTAGGGATAGCATAAGATCCAAGGAGAGGACATATAAAGTGGCCAGAAAAAGCAATAATCCTGAGGGTTGGGAGCAGTTTAGGATTCAACAAAGGAGGACAAAGGGATTAATTAAGGGGAAAATAGAATATGAGAGTAAGCTTTCAGGGAACATAAAAACTGACTGTAAAAGCTTTCATAGATATGTGAAGAGAAAAAGATTGGTGAAGTCAAGCGTAGGTCCCTTGCAGTCAGAATCAGGGGAATTTATAATGGGGAACAAAGCAATGGCAGACCAACTAAATTCATACTTTGGTTCTGTCTTCACAAAGGAGGACACAAATAACCTCCCAGAGATGCCGGGAAACATAGGGTCTGATGAAAGGGTGGAACTGAAAAAAATCAGTATTTGTAGGGAAATGGTGTTAGGAAAATTGATGGGACTGAAGGCCGATAAATCCCCAGGGCCTGATAATCTACATCCTAGGGTAATTAAGGAAGTGGCCCTAGAAATAGTAGATGCATTGCTGGTCATCTTCCAGAACTCAATAGACTCTGGAACAGTAAGAACATAAGAAATAGGAGCAGGAGTAGGCCATACGGCCCCTCGGGCCTGCTCCGCCATTCAATAGGATCATGGCTGATCTGAATCTAGACTCACGTCCACATCCCTGCCCTTTCCCCGTAACCCCTAATTCCCTTATCTGCTAGGAAAATGTCTATCTCCATTTTAAATTTATTTAATGTTGCAGCTTCCACAGCTCTCTGGGGTAGCAAATTCCATAGATTTACTACCCTGTGAGTGAAGAAATTTCTCCTCATCTCAGTTTTGAAAGAGCAGCCCCTTATTCTAAGATTATGCCACCTAGTTCTAATCTCACCCATCAGTGGAAACATCCTCACCGCATCCACCCGATCAAGCCCCCTCACAATCTTATATGTTTCGATAAGATCGCCTCTCATTCTTCTGAACTCCAATGAGTAGAGTCCCAACCTTATCAACCTTTCCTCATACGTCAAACCCCTCATCTCTGGAATCAACCGAGTGAACCTTCTCTGAACCGCCTCGAGAGCAAGTATATCTTTTCTTAAATATGGAAACCAAAACTGCACGCAGTATTCCAGGTGTGGCCTCACCAATACCCTGTATAACTGCAGCAAGACTTCCCTGTTTTTATACTCCATCCCCCTTGCAATAAATGCCAAGATTCCATTGGCCTTCCTGATCACCTGCTGCACCTGCATACAAACATTTTGTGTTTCATGCACCAGGACCCCCAGATCCCTTTGTACTGTAGCACTTTGCAGTTTCTCTCCATTTAGATAATAACTTGCTCTTTGATTTTTTCTGCCAAAGTGCATAACCTCACACTTTCCAACATTATATTGCATCTGCCAAATCTCTGCCCACTCACTTAGCCTGTCTATGTCCTTTTGCAGGTTTTTTATGTCCTCCTCACTCACTGCTTTCCCTCCCATCTTTGTATCGTCGGCAAACTTGGATATGTTGCACTCGGTCCCTTCCTCCAAATCGTTAATATAGATTGTAAAGAGTTGGGGTCCCAGCACTGACCCCTGCGGAACACCACTAGTTACTGATTGCCAGCCCGAGAATGAACCATTTATCCCAACTCTTTGTTTTCTGTTAGATAGCCAATCTTCCACCCATGCCAGTATATTACCCCCAATCCTGTGATTTCTTATCTTGATCAGTAATCTTTTGTGTGGAACCTTGTCAAATGCCTTTTGGAAGTCCAAATACACTACATCCACTGGTTCCCCTTTATCCACCCTGTATGTTACATCCTCAAAGAATTCGAGCAAATTTGTCAAACATGACTTCCCCTTCGTAAAACCATGCTGACTCTGTCCTATTACATTATGTTTATCCAAATGCTCTGTTACTGTTTCCTTAATAATGGACTCCAGCATTTTGTCAACCACAGATGTTAGGCTAACTGGCCTATAGTTTCCAGCTTTTTGTCTACTTCCCTTCTTAAATAAGGGTGTTACATTAGCAGTTTTTCAATCTGCTGGGACCTTTCCTGAGTCCAGGGAGTTCTGGAAAATGATCACCAATGCATCCACAATCCCTACCGCCACTTCTCTTAAGACCCTAGGATGTAGGCCATCAGGTCCGGGGGATTTATCCGCCTTAAGTCCCATTATTTTACTGAGTACCATCTCCTTAGTGATTTTAATCGTGTTTAGCTCCTCCACCCCCATTGCCCCCTGTTTGTCCAGTGTCGGGATATTTTTAGTGTCCTCTACTGTAAAGACTGATACAAAATAATTGTTCAGCGTCTTTGCCATCTCCATGTTCCCCACCACTAGTTTCCCAGTCCCATCCTCGAAGGGACCAACATTCACTTTAGCCACCCTTATTCTTTTTATATAGCTGTAGAAACTCTTGCTATCTGTTTTTATATTTTTTGCGAGTTTACTTTCATAATCTATCTTCCCTTTCTTATTTAATCTTTTGGTTATTGTTTGCTGGCTTTTAAATGCTTCCCAATCTTCTACCCTCCCACTTGATTTGGCTACTTTATATGCCCTTGTTTTCAGTCGAATACTATCCTTTACTACTTTACTAAGCCACGGATGGCTGTCTTTTCTTTTACTCCCCTTTTTCCTCAGTGTAATATATTTATCTTGAAAGATGTGAAATATCTCCTTGAATGTGGACCACTGCTCTTGTACCGTCTTACACTTTAATCTGTTTTCCCAGTCCATTTTAGTCAATTCTACTCTCATACCTTCATAGTCTCCTTTATTTAAGCTTAGTACGCTGGTTTGAGATCCAGCTCTCTCCACCTCAAACTGAATTTGGAATTCAACCTTATTATGGTCACTCATTCCAAGGGGATCCTTTACTAGGACATTTTTTATGAATCCTGTCTCATTACACAGGACCAGATCTAAGATTGCCTGACCCCTGGTTGGTTCAGTTACATACTGCTCAAGGAACCCGTCCCTAATACACTCTATGAACTCTTCCTCAATGCTGCCATGCCCAATTTGATTAGTCCAGTCAATATGAAAGTTAAAATCCCCCATGATTATAGCTGTTCCCTTATTACAAGCCCCAACTATTTCCTGATTTATACTCCGACCAACAGAGTTGCAACTGTTAGGAGGCCTATAGACTACGCCCACTAGTGACTTTTTCCCCTTATTATTCCTTATCTCCACCCAAACTGTTTCACTATCCTGATCCTTTGACCCAATATCATTTCTGACTATTGCAGTGATTCCATCCTTGATTAACATAGCAACCCCACCTCCCTTTCCTTCCTGTCTGTCCTTCCTAATTGTCAAATACCCTTGTATGTTTAGTTCCCATTCATGATTATCTTGCAGCCATGTTTCCGTAATGGCCACCAGATCATACCCATGTGTAGTTATTTGCACTGTCAACTCATCAATTTTGTTACGAATGCTGCGTGCATTCAGATAAAGAACTTTCAAATATGTTTTCTGACAATTTATTCCTGCTTTTACCCCTTTTACTACTTTACCTTTATCATTATATACATTCTGTCCCTTCCTGACATGCTCTGGTTTTAATTCCCCCACTGCTACCTTGCTCTATTGCCTTCTCCGCTGTCATTTTTATTTTTCGCTCTCTTAAAACCTCCCCCCAACTAATTAGTTTAAAGCCCTCTCTACAGCCCTAGTTATTCGATTCGCCAGGATTCTAGTCCCAGCACTGGCCAAGTGAAGTCCGTCCCAACGGAACAGCTCTCTCCTGTCCCAGTACTGATGCCAGTGTCCCAGGAAGCAAAACCCAATTCTCCCACACCAGTCTTTGAGCCACGCATTTAACTCTCTAATTTTATTTACCCTAGCCAAATTTGCATGTGGCTCAGGTAGTAATCCAGAGATTATTACCCTTGTGGTTCTGCTTTTTAATTTGGCCCCTAGATGCTCAAACTCCCTCAGCAGAACCTCCTTCCTTGTCCTATCTATGTCGTTGGTAGCAACATGGACCCCGACAACTGGATCCTCCCACTCCAAGTTTCTCTCCAGCCCAGAGGAGATGTCCTTAACCCTGGCACCGGGCAGGCAACACAGCCTTCGGGACTCTCGCTCTCGGCTGCAAAGAACTCTATCTATCCCCCTAATGATACTATCCCCTACCACTACAACATTTCTTTTAACTCCCCCCACTTGAATGGCCCCCCACTCCACGGTGCTGTGGCCAGGTTGCTCATCCTCCCCGCAGTCCCATGGATTGGAGGGTAGCTAATGTTACCCCACTATTCAAAAAAGGTGGTAGAGAAAAAGCGGGGAATTATAGACCGGTAAGCCTGACATCGGTAGTGGGGAAAATGCTAGAGTCCATTATAAAAGATGTAATAGCAGAGCACTTGGAAAGCAGTGACGGGATCAGACAAAGTCAACATGGATTTACAAAAGGTAAATCGTGCTTGAATAACCTACTGGAATTTTTCGAGGATGTAACTGGTAAAATAGATAAGGGAGAACCAGTGGACGTGGTATATTTGGACTTTCAGAAGGCTTTCAATAAAGTCCCGCATAAGAGATTAGTGTGCAAAATTAAGGCACATGGGACTGGGGGCAAGGTATTGACTTGGATAAAGACCTGGTTGGCAGATAGAAAGCAAAGAGTTGGAATAAACGGGTCGTTTTCCGAGTGGCAGGCAGTGACGAGTGGGGTACCGCAAGGATCGGTCCTAGGACCCCAGCTGTTCACAATATATATTAATGATCCGGACGAGGGAATTGGATGTAATATCTCCAAATTTGCAGACGACACAAAGCTGGGTGGGAGGGTATGCTGTGAGGAGGATGTCGTGAAACTCCAGTATTATTTGGACAGGTTGGGTGATTGGGCAGAAACATGGCAAATGCACTGTAATGTGGATAAATGTGAGGTTATCCACTTTGGTGGCAAAAACAGGAGGGCAGACTATTACTTGAATGGCAATAGATTGGGAGAAGGGGAAGTGCAAAGAGACCTGGGTGTTCTTGTGCACCAGTCGCTGAAGGTAAGCATGCAGGTGCAGCAGGCGGTTAAGAAGGCAAATGGTATGTTGGCCTTCGTAGCAAGAGGGTTCGAGTACAGGAACAAGGATGTCTTGCTGCAGTTGTACAGGGCCTTGGTGAGACCGCACCTTGAGTATTGTGTGCAGTTTTGGTCGCCTTATCTGAGGAAGGATGTTCTTGCCATGGAGGGAGTGCAGCAAAGATTCACCAGGCTGCTACCTGGGATGGCAGGAATGACGTATGAGAGATTGTGTCGATTGGGCTTATACTCACTGGAGTTTAGAAGATTGAGAGGGGATCTTATCGAAACCTATAAAATTCTGTCAGGTCTGGACAGGCTAGATGCAGGAAGGATGTTTCCGATGGCCGGGGAGTCCTGAACCAGGGGTCATAGTCTAAGGATAAGGGGTAAGCCATTTAGGACTGAAGTGAGGAGGAATTTCTTCACCCATAGAGTGGTGAACCTATGGAATTCTCTGCCACAGAGGGCGGTGCAGGCCAGTTCATTAAATATATTCAAGAAGGAGTTGGATATATTTCTTAAGGCTAAAGGGATCAAGGGATATGGGGAGAAGGCAGGGACAGGGTGTTGAATTTGGATGATCAGCCATGATCTCATTCAGTGGCGGAGCAGGCTCGAGGGGCCGAATGGCCTACTCCTGCTCCTATCTTCTATGTTTCTATGTAGAGAATTCCACAGGTTCACCACGCTATGGGTGAAGAAATTCCTCCTCATCTCTGTCCTAAATGGCTTACCCCTTATCCTTTAACTGTGACCCCTGGTTCTGGACTCCCCGGCCATCGGGAACATCCTTCCTGCACCTAGTCTGTCTAGTCCTGTTAGAATTTTATAAGTTTCAATGAGACCCCCTCTCATTCTTCTAAACTCCAGCAAGTATAAGCCCAATCGACCCAATCTCTCCTCAAACGTCATTCCTGCCATCCCAGGTATCAGCCTGGTGAATCTTCGCTCCACTCCCTCCATGGCAAGAACATCCTTCCTCTGATAAGGCGACCAAAACTGCACACAATACTCAAGATGTGGTCTCACCAAGGCCCTGTACAACTGCAGCAAGACATCCTTGTTCCTGTGCTCAAACCCTCTCGCTACGAAGGCCAACATGCCATTTGCCTTCTTAACCGCCTGCTGCACCTGCATGCTTACCTTCAGCGACTGGTGCACAAGGACACCCAGGTCTCATTGCACTTCCCCTTCTCCCAATCTATTGCCATTCAGATAATAATCTGCCTTCCTGTTTTTGACACCAAAGTGGATAACCTCGCATTTATCCACATTATATTGCATCTGCCATGCTTCTGCCCAATCACCCAACCTGTCAAAATCATACTGGAGTTTCTTGGCATCCTCCTCACCACACACATGCCCACCCGGCTTTGTGTCCTCTGCAAACTTGGAGATATTACATTTAGTTCCCTTGTCTAGATCATTAATATATATCGTGAATAGCTGGGGTCCTAGGACCGATCCCTGCGGTACCCCACTAGTCACTGCCTGCCACTCGGAAAAAGACCCGTTTATTCCTGCCAACCAGTTCTCTATCCAAGTCAATACCTTGCCGCCAATCCCATGTGCCTTAACTTTACACGCTAATCTCTTATGCGGGACCTTATCGAAAGCCTTCTGAAAGTCCAAATACACCACATCCACTGGTCTCCCTTATCTATTTTACCAGTTACATCCTCAAAAAATTCCAGTAGATTAGTCAAGCACGATTTACCTTTTGTAAATCCATGTTGACTTTGTCTGATCCTGTCACTGTTTTCCAAGTGCTCTGCTATTACATATCTTTTATAATGGACTCTAGCATTTTCCCCACTACCGATGTCAGGCTTACCGGTCTATAATTCCCCGTTTCCTATCTACCACCTTTTTTGAACAGTGCGGTAACATTAGCTACCCTCCAATCCATGGGTACTGTTCCAGAGTCTATCGAATTTTGGAAGATGACCAGCAATGCATCTACTATTTCTAGGGCCACTTCCTTAAGTACCCTGTATGTAGATTATCAGGCCCTGGCGATTTTTCGGCCTTCAATCCCGTCAATTTCCCTAACACCATTTCCCTACAAATACTGATTTCATTCAGTTCCTCTCTCTTATTAGACCCTATGTTCCCCGACATCTCTGGGAGGTTATTTGTGTCCTCCTTTGCGAAGACAGAACCAAAGTATGTATTTAATTGGTCCACCATTTCTTTGTTCCCCATTATAAATTCCCCTGATTCTGACTGCAAGGGAACTACGCTTGACTTCACCAATCTTTTTCTCTTCACATATCTATAAAAGCTTTTACAGTCCATTTTTATGTTCCCTGCACGCTTACTCTCATACTCTATTTTCCCCCTCTTAATTAATCCCTTTGTCCTCCTTTGCTGAATCTTAAACTGCTCCCAATCCTCAGGTTTACTGCTTTTTCTGGCCAATTTATATGTCCTCTCCTTAGATCTTATGCTATCCCTAATTTCCCTTGTTAGCCACAGTTGAGTCACCTTCTTTGTTTTATTTTTATGCCAAACAGGGATGAACAAATTCTGTAGTTCATCCATGCGGTCTTTGAATGTTTGCCATTGCCTATCCACCGTCAACCCTTTGAGTGACATTCCTCAATCAATTCTACCCAACTCACGCCTCATACATTCGTAGTTTCCTTTATTTAAGTTCAGGACCCTAGTCTCTGAGTCAACTACTTCATTCTCCATCTTAATGAAGAATTCTATCATATCATGATCGCTCTGACCCGTCAGAACTGCTTGTTCTTTAGTGTCAGCCAGTGGCTCAGTTGGTAGCACTCTCACCTCTTGAGTCAGAAAGTTGTGGGTTCAAGTCCCACTCCAGAGACTTGAGCACAAAAATCTAGGCTGATACTCCAGTGCAGTGCTGAGGGAGTGTGGCACTGTCAGGGGTGCCGATTTTTGGAGCAGACGTTAAACCGAGGCTCCGTCTGCTCTCTCAGATGGACATCAAAGATCCTGTGGCACTATTTCAAAGAAGAAAAGCAAAGAGAGGGCATGAAAAGATATTGGCAAGGAAAACAAGTGGAGCCTATTTGGGACTATAAAGGTAACCTGTGTGTGGAAGACATGAATACTTCTTAATGAATACTTTGCGCCTGTTTTCACAAAAGAGAGGGACGATGCAGACATTGCAATCAAGGAGGAGGAGTGTTGCAGTGGGGAAAGAGTTAAACGGACATCGCTGTCAGTTTCACTGAATGGTGCAATAAAGATCATACTTTGCAGTAATAAGCTTTTTCTAAGTTGCTGAATTGGCAGTGGAGATAACATAGCCGGACATGGAACCATAAGAGGCCGAGAGGATATAAGTTCTGTTCTGGCAGGAAAGTAAAACAATGAGTTGGAAGTAAAAGAGGCCTAGAGAGGCAGGAAAGGAGGACAACGTGTACCCCATCTGTTGATTAAGTTACAGCATCCGTGTGGTTATTGAAAAACATCATACTCTCAGAATCACAGATCTAACAGTGGCGACGAGTGTCGATTCGAATCTACCTGCAGCTCTGCATTTCCCTTCGAGGATTCGCTCCGGAGGGCGGTGGAAGAAAGTCGAAGCCAGAAGCACGGGCGTCGACCACGAGCCCAGTCATCTGGCAGAGAGTGAACATCGCAGGGGAGGCTGTGGAGAGCCGGGCTTGGTTCCCCAGCCACGACGATCAGCAACAGACTGATGACAGGTACAGCGCAGACCCTTCCCGGACAGTGGCGGCTGGAGCCGACCGACGGCGGAGAAAAAGCCGAGCAGCGTTGACGGGGTAAGATAGGGGGTGAAGCATACAGGGCGCAGCCGGGGGTTGAAAACCGAGCGGTGTCGAGGAAAAACAAAACGGAGAGAGAGAGGGTAAAGCAGCAGCCGGGTTCAGGACCGAGCGGCGGAAACAGGAAAGGCGCACAGAAAGAAAAAAAAACGCGCAGAGCACAGCCAGGGCTCAAGGGCTGAACAGTGTCCGCAGGGAGAAGAAGGGAGAGCGCGAGAGACGCCATTGAGCCGCGGAGAAGGAAGAGCGCGGGAGACGCCATTTTTAGAAGCCGCAGCGGAGAAGAAGGGCGTGCGCAGGAAGGAAGAAAAGCGCGGGAGATGCCATTTTGTGCCAGCGGAGAAGAAGGGGAAATGCGGGAGACGCCATATTTGACAGTTAAATCACACCCAGGGATGCCGAAGAGTGGCAGTATCTCTACGTTCGACAATGAAGTCGAAGATTGGGCAACATATGTGGAACATATGGAGGTGTACTGCAGGGCAAATGAAGTGCCAGATGCTAGGAAAGCACTGGTTTTGTTAAATTCCATGGGTGCAAAAACTTATGGGTTACTGCGAAACCTAATAACCCCAGAGAAGCCTGTGAACAAGAATCTCGAAAGCATAGTAGAAATCCTACAAGACCACTTAAACCCCACACCGCTGCTGATAGCAGAACGAGTTAAGTTCCATAAAAGGAACCAACACAAAGACGAAAGCAATGCTGAGTACTTAACGGAACTGCGCAAGCTATCGAAACACTGCCAGTTTGGAGTGCGACTAGCAGATACGTTAAGGGACAAGTTTGTCTGTGGGCTGCAAAGTGAGGGAACCCAGAAACGGCTTCTATCAGAAAAGGATCTTACGCTGGACAAGGCTTTCAGTATGGCAGTATCACATGAAGCAGCCGCAAGGAGCGCTGCAGAGATACAACGGAGACTGCAAGAATATGGCACCAATGAAATGTCCTATGGAACAGGGAAGTGCTATCGCTGCGGCAGAACAACACACGACCAGAAGGTTGTTGGTTCAAGGACCAAGTGTGCAGACAGTGTGGAAAAGCAGGACACACAGCATGAGTCTGCAGGTCTGGGAAGAAAACCAACAGTAAGAAATCTCCACAGGAGAAGTACAAAAAGGTACACAAGGTGATGGACAGTAGTTCTGACGAACAGAAAAGTGACACAGACTCCGGAAGCAAAGAGCTGGGTTGTCTGAAACTACATAAGGTAACCAAAATGGAGGATCACCAGACTATCTGGGTTACACTCAAGATAGACAGAGTCCAAGTGAAAATGGAATTGGACACAGGATCAGCCCTAACAGTCATAAACCAAAGGGACTACAAGCGGCTATTTTCACATATACCCTTGAAAGCTACAGAGATTGTCTTGAAGACGTACATGGGGCAAAAAGTCTACCCCAAAGGAAAAATAAGGGTGAAAGTGATATATAAATGCCAGGAAACACCTAAAATGGACATATATGTATTGCCAGAGGGAGGACCACCACTGCTAGGACGTGAATGGATCCGGAACATACAATTAGATTGGCATTCCATACAGGCACTGAAGGTTGAGGCCAAAAAGGATGACGATGTCACACCTGGACGACTGTCAAAAATGCTAACTGACGCAAAAGACGTGTTCCAGGAGGGACTTGGAACACTAAAAGACATAACAGCAACGATTAAAATAGAGGAAAATGCAAGCCCAAAGTTTCTTAAGGCCAGACCAGTGCCTTATGCGATCAGGCCAGCCGTCGAAGCAGAGCTGGAAGGGTTGGAACGTTCAGGAGTACTGTCCAAAGTAGACTGGAGCGAGTGGGCTACACCCATCATTCCTGTAATTAAGAGGTCGTTGAGTAATACGCCTGGGGAACCAAAGAAGGTCCGCATCTGTGGGGATTTTAAGGTGACAGTGAACCCAGTCCTTCACACGGTACAATATCTGCTTCCGCGAATTGAGGATATTTTTGCCTCGCTATCTGGAGGTAAACGCTTCACCAAAATTGATCTAGCCCAGGCGTACTTGCAAATGGAGGTAGAAGAAGCCTCGAAACAATACCTTACGATTAACACTCATAAAGGTCTCTATCAATACAACCGGCTGGTGTTCGGGCTAGCAATGCTCCGGCTATTTGGCAAAGGGCGATGGATCAAGTCCTGCAAGGGATTCCAGGGACCCAGTGTTATTTGGACGACATCCTGGTCACGGGCGAAAATGACAGCGATCACCTCGCCAACTTGGAGAAGGTGCTCACCAGATTAAAGGAATATGGGCTACGAGCTAATCGCCACAAGTGCGAGTTTTTCCAGAAGCAGATCACGTATTGTGGCCACGTCATCGATGAAGAGGGCTTACATAAGTCCCCTGAAAAGATTGAGGCAGTAGTCAAGGCTCCAGCACCGGAAAATGTGTCACAACTGAGGTCGTTCCTCGGACTGGTAAACTACTACCATAAGTTCTTACCAAATTTGTCCACGGTATTACACCCACCGAACACCCTACTGCAAACAGGGGTACCATGGAAGTGGAATGACGAACGTAGATGAGCTTTCCAGAAGTGTAAAGAATTGATCACATCAAAAGAGGTGTTGGCCCATTTCAACCCAGCACTACCAATTCGTTTGGCATGTGATGCATCACCCTATGGTATTGGAGCGGTGCTGTCGCACAAATTCCCAGACAGGTTGGAGAGGCCAGTAGCCTTTGCGTCTCGGTCACTAACCTCAGCCGAGCGCAACTACACCCAGATTGACAGGGAGGCCCTCAGCCTAGTATGGGGAGTAAAAAAATTCAACCACTATCTGCATGGGCAGAAGTTCACCTTGCTGACTGACCACCAACCACTTGTCTCCATCTTTAATCCTAAGAAGGGCGTTCCAGTGATGACTGCACAACGGTTACAAAGATGGCCCCTGTTTCTAGGGGAGAATCAATATGAAATAGAATATAAAGGCACGAAACAGCATGGAAACGCTGATGGGCTATCGGGCCTGCCACTGCCTACTGTGGAGGAAGCACCAGCATTGGACCCGATCGAGATATTTTATTTGTCAATAATTGAACGATTGCCAGTAACGAACGTGGATATAGAGAAGGAGACCCGCAATGATCCGACGCTGTCTCGGGTATATGATTTGACAGTGAGGGGATGGCCAACACATGGTGACTCACTGTTGCCAGCATTCTCATCCAGAAGAGAACAGCTGTCAGTATGCCAGGGGACAGTGATGTGTGGATCCAGAGTGGTGATTCCACCCAAGTTAAGGGAGAGAGAGAGTGAGATCCGACATGCAGAATTCTGTAAAGGTATCCTCCGGACTCAAAGGAAAACCGTATACAATGCATGCAGGGCAGAACTAGGCCAATATCCATTAATAATTACTATCCAAAAAAGAGCCACCAAATTTTGGAAACACCTAAAAATGAGCAACCCCCACTGCTATCATTACGAAGCCCTGAAATGCCAAGAGAGGACCATAAAGAAGAATACCCTCAGTCAACTAGTCCTGGGACTCAGTGAATTAACTACTAACACGACTAACAATAACCAGCCCCAGGACAGTGACATCGTAGCACAGAGAATTCGACCCAACACAATTGTCACTAAGCAAAAGGAAAAATATCTGTCATATTGGGCAGAAACAACAAAAACCCAAAACAAACTCAATTGCTACTTGGCCCTAAACAGACAGTACAACATGGCTGAATACCTGACCATGGTAAGGGATAGCAAACTGAGAAAAACCTTGACAAGGTACAGACTTAGTGAACATAGCCTGGCCATCGAAAAAGGCAGACACAGACAGACCCGGCTGCCAAGAGAGGACAGGATATGCTCTCACCGCAGTCAGGGAGTGGTGGAGACAGAGAGGCACTTCCTCACAGCTTGTGGAAAATATCAGGGCATCAGGGAGAATTTCTACCAAAAATGCACAAAAATATGCCCTGAATTCAGAAATTTGAATGACGACCAAAAACTCCCATACCTACTAGGGGAAGAGAGAAATTGTGTAACCTTAGCGGCACACTATGTTACAGCTTGCCATAAACAGAGGGACAACCAGTAAACCTAAGAAAAGAGTATATACAAATTATACGAATGTATATTTATACACTCAGGGATATATCTGTTTATACACTGTATGAATAGATCTGCGTTTATGTGTTCAACCATAAAAGTTTTTCGATGCTTTGGCAACATAAGGTGTACCTTATCATGCCAATAAAGCGATTTGAATTGAATCGAATTGAATTGAGTGCTAAATGAGCTACATGAAGGTCATCTGGGGGGAGTGAAAATGAAAAGCCTTGCTAGGGCTTATGTGTGGTGGCCGGGAATCCATCAACAAATCGAAGACCTAACCAGGAGCTGCTCAGGATGCCAGAAGGTCCAAAATGCACCACCACATGCCCCTCTACACCCATGGGAGTGGCCCTCCTCTCCATGGCAACGGGTGCATATTGATTTTGCTGGTCCATTCATGGACTCAATGTTCTTAATAGCAGTGGATGCTCATTCGAAGTGGCCTGAGGTGATAAAAATGTCCTCAACCACTACAGAGAAAACGATTGCAGTCCTATGGACCATATTTGCCAGAAACGGCTTGCCAGAGCAGATTTGCTCTCATAATGGACCACAGTTTGTGTCCGAAGAGTTTCGAAAATTTATGAGAAGGGATGGGGTAAGGCATTACACATCCGTCCCGTATCATCCAGCCACAAATGGATTGGCTGAGAGGTTCGTACAAACCTTTAAGAAGGCAATAAAGGCCATGTGCGACGATGAAATTCCACTACAGCATAAGGTGGACAATTTCTTATTAGCCTACCGAAACGCGACACATGCAGTTACCAACCAGACCCCGGCCATGATGTTCTTTAACCGAAGGTTGAGATCTCGTCTGGACTTGCTCAGACCAAATGTGCGAAGAAATGTTGAGGATAAACAATTCCAGCACATCAATGAGAAGCCGACAAGGAGCTTCAATGTAGGACAACCAGTCTTGGCCCGTGACTACCGAACAGAGAAATGGCAACCCGGAACGATATGCACACGGCAGGGGCCATTAATGTACACAGTGGATGTCGGGGAGAACATCGTGAGACTCTACGTTGATCAGATCTTAGCGTCACAGGAACGAGTCAACCCCATGTCTTGCGTACCTGGGGATGAACCCGACACACCGGTAGCATCTACCTCCGAACCAGTAGCAGTGGAACCCGATGAACTAACCGATGAAAAGGGGCCAGAATCGCCTCCGCACCAAGAACAAGAACCTCAGGAAAGGCGCTATCCCGAAAGGATCAGGAAGCCGCCCCAAAGACTGAATCTATAAATGGACTATTGTTGTTTAATGTACATGTTAAAGTGTTAATTGTTATTTGAATATTATGGGTACTGCTAATCTAAAAGGGGGGGAATTGTAGTGTATGTACCTTTAAGAGAGAACTACTTTTACAGCTCCTCTATACTGTAATGCCGGCAGTGACCACACCTGTATATAAGCCTTGAGCATGCCTCTGTACCCCAGTCTTGAGATTACCCTACTCCACTAAATACCTGTTGATTGTTAAGTTACAGCATCCATGTGGTTATTGAAAAAACATCATACTCTCAGAATCACGGATCTAACAACCTCCTTCTGTGCTGTTAGATTCGATGATCAGTGTGAAGACGCTGGTGTCTCTTAAGGTTCTTAGAGCTTTTAAAGCTCTTCCCACAGTCAGAACATTTAAAGGGTCTCTCGTCAGTGTGAACTCGCTGATGTACCAGCCAAGGCCTTTCACGATTATGATACGGCCTCTAACTGAAGCTGAGAAAGCTGCAAAGAAATCTCATTCCATGTAGGACATCGGTACCACGGCGGCTGAAGATTGTCGGGCAGGAGTGCGGGAAAGGTGGAGCGAGGCGCCAATGAAGATGGCTGCCGTCCTTCCGGGCTCCGTGCATACCAGGCAGCTAAGTGTCCTTTGCTGCTTGGTGCGCTCGGCTCGTTAAGAAAAAAGCATTTCACTGACTGGATTTCACTTGTTGTATTTGGTTATGTGACAAACAACATTGAAATTGAAATTGAAATTGAGGTGGGCTGACTGAGTGAATCCTTTCCCACACACGGAGCAGGTGAATGGTCTCTCTCCAGTGTGAACTTGCTGATGTGGCAGCAGGTGGGATGAATGAGTGAATCCCTTCCCACACACTCTCCCCAGTGTGGAGGCGCTGGTGTTGCTTGAGCTCCCCGGGGCTTTTAAAGCTCTTCCCATAGTCAGAACAGTTAAAGGATCTCTCGTCAGTGTGAACAAGCTAGTCTCTCATCAGTGAGAACTCGCTGGTGTACCAGCAGGTTGGAGGGATGAGCGAATCCCTTCCCACACACGGAGCAGGTGAACGGCCTCTCCCCAGTGTGTAGGTGTTGGTGTCTGTTCAGCTCCCTGGAGCTTTTAAAGCTCTTCCCACAGTCAGAACATTTAAAGGGTCTCTCGTCAGTGTGAACAAGCTGGTGTGTCTGCAGTTTGGATGACTCAGTGAATCCCTTCCCACATTCAGAGCAGATGAATATCCTCTCCCCAGTGTGGAGGCGCTGGTGTTGCTTGAGCTACCGGGGGCTTTTAAAACTCTTCCCACACTCAGAACATTTAAAGGGTCTCTCGTTAGTGTGAGCTCGCTGGTGTTGCTTCAGATACTGGGGGCTTTTAAAGCTCTTCCCACAGTTAGGACACTGAAATGGTCTCTCCCCAGTGTGAACTCGCTGGTGTCCCTTCAGTTCCCCGGGGCTTTTAAAGCTCTTCCCACAGTCAGAACACTGAAATGGTCTCTCCCCAGTGTGAACTCGCTGGTGTGTTTGCAGGTGGGATGAACAAACAAATCCCTTTCCACACACGGAGCAGGTGAACGGACTGTTCCTGGTGTGACTGCGCCGTTGAACTTCCAATGCAGACGGGGAACTGAATCCCTCCCCGCCGTCCCCACCTTTACCCGGTTTCTCCCTGGTGTGACGGTGCACGTGTCTCACCAGGTCAGGTGATCGGCTGAATCCGTGTCCACACACCGAACACGTGTGCGGTTTGTCATCGCTGTGATCACTGCTTTCTCCTTCCATGTGCAAAGGCCGATGATATTCAGGTCCGGATGAATCGAGTGACTCTGTCAGATTTTGACATGATGTTTGGTCTGAGCTTCCCGCCTGTAACTGCTCCACTTCTATAACCCTGTAAATTGAGTTCAGAAAAGGATCAGAGGCAAACTGTTGTTTAATTTTCCTCTTTCCGACCCTAGGGGCAGTGAAGCTGATTTTCAGGCTCCAGCTGCTGCACAGGTTGGTTGAAAGGATCAGCAGTAATGGCGGCTGTAATACCCACAAGCCCCGGTGCTCCAGAAAGCACTCTGTTGACTCTGAGTCCCGCTCATGTACTCATGGCCCCCGCGCTCTCCCTCCTGCTCCACAATCGCCCGTCCCGATCGGTCCGCAACGCGCATGCTCAGCGCACAAAACCCCGTGGTTGGAACATCGGGCGCGCATGCGGTGCCGCAACACCTGGTACGCGTGCGCGGCTCAGGTGGGGGCGAGTTGGTGTTTCGCCTCAGCCGCCAGGGAGGTGCGCATGCGCAGGACGACCCAACATTCTTCCTGTCAGCAATCACTCCCTCGTTTCTTTAATAAAAACAGAAAATGCTGGAAATACTCAGCAGGTCAGGCAGCATCAGTGGAGAGAGAAACAGAGTTAACGTTTCAGGTCGATGACCCTTCGTCAGAACTGCTTGTTCTTTAGTGTCAGTTGTGACTCAGTTGGTAACACTCTCGCCCCTGAGTCAGAAAGGTGTGGGTTCAAGTTCCACTCCAGAGACTTGGGCAGAAAAATCTAGGCTGACACTCCAGTGCAGTACTGAGGGAGTGCTGCACTGTCGGAGGTGCCATCTTTCGGATGAGGCGTTAAACTGAGGCCCCGCCTGCTCTCTCAGGTGGATGTAAAAGGTCCCATGGCACTATTTCAAGAAAGAAAGACTTGCATTTATATAGTGCCTTTCATGACCACCAGATGTCTTGAAGTGCTTTACAGCCAATGAAGTACTACAATGAAGTAGTCACTGTTGTAATGTGGGAAAGAGCAGGGCAGTTATCCCCAGTCTCCTAGCCAATGTTTATCTCTCAATCAACATAAAAAGATACATTATCTGGTCATCATCACATTGCTGTTTGTCGGAGCTTGCTGTGCGCTAATTGACTGCCGCGTTTCTTACATTACAACAGTGACTACACTTCAAAAGTACTTAATTGGCTGTAAGACACTTTGGGATGTCTGGTGGTGGTGAAAGGTGCTATATAAATGCAAGTCTTTCTTTCTTCACTGGTCTCACCAGCGACCTCTTCTTGCTGATGGTTGATTGACATTACAAGAGGATTTGAGTACAGGATAAAGAAGTCTTACTCCAATTATATAGGGCCTTGGTGAGACCACACCTGGAGTACTGTGTACAATTTTGGTCTCCTTCTCTAAGGAAGGATATACTTGCCATAGAGGGAGTGCAACAAAGGTTCACGAGATTGATTCCTGGGATGGCGGGACTGTCGTATGAGAAGAGATTGAGTAAACTAGGCCTGTATTCTCTTGAATTCAGAAGAATGAGAGGGGATCTCATTGAAACATACAAAATTTCAGGGCTTGATCGGGTAGATGCTGGGAGAATGTTTCCCTTGGCTGGGGAGTCTAGAACCAGGGGCCACAGCCTCAGGATAAAGGGTCGGCCATTCAGGACTGAGATGAGAATACATTTCTTCACACAGAGGGTGGTGAATCTTAGGAATTCTCTACCCCAGAGGGCTGTGGAGGCTCAGTCATTGGGTATATTCACAAGAGAAGTCGATAGATTTCTGACCAGTAAGGGCATCAAGGGATGTGGCGATAGGGCCGATGAATGGAGTGGAGGTGATGATCAGCCATGATCTCATTGACTGGTGGAGCAGGCTCGAGGGGCCGAATGGCCACTCCTGCTCCTACTGGGGACAGAGCGTCCGTGCATGCGCACATGGAGCGGCGGTTTGGGCCGAGTCCAGCACAGCGACCCCTCCCGGTCACCAAGGGCAACGACCGCGCATGCCCAGAGGACACCAATCCCCTCCCCCACTCGGAGCTGCGCCTGCGCACTCGGATCCTGCCGGACGGAGTCGGCGCGGAGCATTCCGGGGAAAGGCCTTGGTGTCGGTTACAGAGTCGCGATCGGTGACGGAAAGTGAGTTTTCTCCGCTCCGATTGGGTGGAGAATCGCGCGGGGTGGGGGGAGGGGTGGATCGGGAGAGAATAAAGAGAAATAGAAAAACCTGAGAGTCCGCGAGGCCCCAGACCGAGCGGCGTCAGTTGGACGGTGCACGTGATCTCCTCGGTGACATGTGACCCGGGACCACGGCCTGATTGACGGGAGCTTCCGACCAATAGGGAGCGAGTGGGGCGGGGCTGGAGGAGCGCGCCGCGGCGGGTCCTCCAACCAATCGGGGAGCCCGAGGGGCGGGACTAGCGCCGGCTGATTGTCTGATCTGCAGGGCAGCGAGTTTCTTCAGTCCCTTGTTCAGGGCCCGGGGCCAGGGGAGGCTGTGGGCCTTTATTCCCCTTATTGGACACAAGGCTCTTTGTCTCACAACACACTGGCTCAGGTTTTAATACAGACTTTTTAAATTCATCAATAAAAGCAGATAAACCCCGTGCTTCTGTGGAACAAACTTGCTAATATTTCATAGAATCATAGAATGGTTACAGCACAGAAGGAGGCCATTCGGCCCATCGAGCCCGTGCCGGCTCTTTGCAAGACCACTTCAGCTAGTCCCACTCCCCGCCCTTTCCCCATAACCCTGTAATTCTTTTTCCTTCAGGTACTCATCCAATTCCCTTTTGAAAGCTGTGATTGAATCTGCCTCCACCACCCTTTCAGGCAGTGCATTCCAGATCCTAACCACACGCTGTCGCCTTTGGTTCTTCTGTCAATCACCTTAAATCTGTGTCCTCTGGTTCTCGACCCTTCCGCCAATGGAAACAGTTTCTCTCTATTATAAAAGATGTAATAGCAGAGCACTTGGAAAACAGTGACAGGATCGGACAAAGTCAACATGGATTTACAAAAGGTAAATCGTGCTTGACTAATCTACTGGAATTTTTTGAGGATGTAAGTGGTACAATAGATAAGCGAGAACCAGTGGATGTGGTGTATTTGGACTTTCAGAAGGCTTTCGATAAGGTCCCGCATAAGAGATTAGCGTGTAAAGTTAAGGCACATGGGATTGGGGGCAAGGTACTGACTTGGATAGAGAACTGGTTGGCAGACAGGAAGCAAAGAGTTGGAATAAACGGGTCTTTTTCCGAGTGGCAGGCAGTGACCAGTGGGGTACCACAGGGATCGGTGCTAGGACCCCAGCTATTCACAATATATATTAATGATCTAGACGAGGGAACTAGATGTAATATCTCCAAGTTTGCAGACGACACAAACCTTGGTGGGCGTGTGTGCTATGAGGAGGATGCCGAGAAACTCCAGTATGATTTGGACAGGTTGGGTGATTGGGCAGATACAGTATGATGTGGATAAACGCGAGGTTATCCACTTAGGTGGTAATAAACAGGAAGGCAGATTACTATCTGAACGGCAATAGATTGGGAAAAGGGGAAGTGCAACGAGAGCTGGGTGTCCTTGTGCACCAGTCGCTGAAGGTAAGCATGCAGGTGCAGCAGGCGGTTAAGAAGGCAAATGGTATGTTGGCCTTCGTAGCGAAAGGGTTCGAGTACAGGAACAAGGATGTCTTGCTGCAGTTGTACAGGGCCTTGGTGAGACCACACCTCGAGTATTGTGTGCAGTTTTGGTCACCTTATCTGAGGAAGGATGTTCTTGCCATGGAGGGAGTGCAGCGAAGATTCAGCAGACTGTTACCTGGAATGGCAGGAATGATGTATGAGGAGAGATTGAGTCGATTGGGCTTATACTCGCTAGAGTTTAGAAGAATGAGAGGGGATCTCATTGAAACTTATAAAATTCTAACAGGAGTAGACAGACTAGATGCAGGAAGGATGTTCCCGATGGCCGGGGAGTCCAGAACCAGGGGTCATAGTCTAAGGATAAGGGGTAAGCCATTTAGGACAGAGATGAGGAGGAATTTCTTCACCCAGCACATGGTGAACCTGTGGAATTCTCTACCACAGAAGGAAGTGGAGGCCAATTCATTAAATATATTCAAGAAGGAGTTAGATATATTTCTTAAGGCTAAAGGGATCAGGGGATATGGGGAGAAGGCAGGGACAGGGTACTGAATTTGGATGATCAGCCATGATCTCATTGAATGGCGGAGCAGGCTCGAGGGGCCGAATGGCCTGCTCCTACTCCTATCTTCTATGAACTCTATGAACTATCTACGCTGTCCAGAACCCTCATGATTTTGAACACCTCCATCAAATCTCCTCTCAACCTTCTCTGCTCTAAGGAGAACCACCGCCAGCTTCTCGAGTCTATCCACATAACTGAAGTCCCTCATCCCTTATCCCTGGAACCATTCTTGTAAATCTTTTCTGCACCATCTCTAAGGCCTTCACATCCTTCATAAAGTGTGGTGCCCAGTGTTATATCCGTGTATCTTAATGTTGTGTCCTTCAATAATCAGACAACAGACTGCAGGGAACGATCAACAGGTGTTTACTGAATGAGGGTTCAAACTGCAACTGACTGTACAGATCACTACTCAGGGTTTATATACAGGTGTGGTCACTGCCGGTACTACAGGATACAGGAGCTGTAAAAAGTAGTTCTCCCCCTTAAAGGTACATACATTACACCCAGAATTGGACACAATACTCCAGTTGAGGCCGAACCAGTGTTTTATAAAGGTTCATCATAACGTCCTTGCTTTTGGACTCCATGTGGGTGATTTTAGCTCAGGTGTGGGATGGTGTCGTGTTAACGAATTTCGGGTTTCCCACACGAATCTAAATGGAGGTGGGAGATTGATGCAATTTTAACTCAATTGGCCAATTGATTTCCAACATGTGGGAAGCCTTTGCAAAGGGATTTTTCATGACTGAAAGTCCCCTCCGATTACATCTTTATTGCTGCTGCATTTAAGGTCTGCAACAAGCCTTGCTTCTTCTGCAGACAGCCCACCTTTTGCCCGTTCATGCTAGAGGGACCTGGAGGCAGAATGACCAGCGAGAGACCTAGGTCTGCTCCCAGGTTTGATGATGTGGCCCTGCAGGCTTTAGTTGAGGGAGCAGGAGCTCATAAAGAGGTGCTCTTCCCTTCTTCAGGGAGGAAGAAGCCTCCCCAGCAGACCAGGGCTGTGTGGATCCAGGTGGCAGAGGGGGTCAACTCATTATCAGTACCCCGCAGAACCTGGATTCAGTGCAGGAAGAGATTTCATGACCTTCTCCGCACTGGAAAAGTGAGTATGACTTTGCCATCGCCCTCAATCTGAACCCCATTGCCTTTCCTCACCAGCACTCAGCTTTAGCAATCTCTTCCTCCACATCCCACTTGACACTGACATCCATGTACCCTTACCCATTCCCTCTTTCTCTATGGTCACATTCACAGCACTATTCGGCTATGCAGCCCTCACACTCCCTATCACTCTGATGCTATGAAAACAACTGACAACACACAGGGAGGGCCCTTGGTCTTGCAACCTCACTCCATCTTTGTCTCCTTCTAAGTATCTATGCTATGGAATCTCTAAACTCACTCCTTCATTCTCACTCAAACTCCACTTGTCTCTCTCTTTGCAGGAAAAGAGAGCTCACAACAGGAGAGCGCGAGCCAGGACAGGAGGAGGGCCACCCTCAGTAGCCCAGCTCACCCCCTGGGAGGAGGTGGTCCTGGAGATCATTGGAGTGGAGGAAGATGCACAAGTGGGGGATGGACAGACGGGTGCATCACAGCAAGCTGGTGACAGAATAGTTTTCCATCGCTCTCATTGACATTGCATGAGTCCCTGATAATGATTCTGAAGTTCTAACAGATGGACTTATGATCATCTGCAATATGCAATGTACATGTAACCTTGACATCACATCTCTGACTCTTTCCTTTACTTCCCCACAGGACCATCGCAAGCAGCCATCCCCACTAGCCAGGAGGAACAGCCTGAGCATCCAGACTCCTCAGAGGAAGCTGCAATCTCTGAGGGCGCAGCATCAGCAGAATGCAACGCACCCAGCACCAGCGCAGACACGCCTCGGTGGGACCTTCGGGACATAGAGTAGTGTTGTCACCTGGTGTATCACAGCTCACAAGTGAGCATCAGCAGATTGTGGAGACAGGGACAGCAGTGGAGTGTGCTAGTCAGAGGGCGCAGGACTCTGCCAGCTTGGCTCAGCTGTATGTCGATCCTCTTCCTCTGGCTCCATCCATAAGATCAGCGGGGCTGGAACTCCAGGAACAGATGCAGGAGTCTCTGGCAGGTTTTGTCTCCAGGGTCGCTGCGAGTGTGGAGCGAATGGAGGAGTCCATAGCAAACATGAGCAGAGCCTTGGTGGAGTCATTGGCGCATGAACGCATCACCATGGAAAGGATGGCAACCGCCATGGAGGAGATAAGTCGCCAGGGTATGGAAAACATGGTGAGTGTTCATAATAGAATGACATCTGTTGAGGAGCGATGGGCATCTATGGAACAGAGAAACCAGACCTTCATGGTCTCCAGTGCAGATACGGGTCCCCATGGCCCCCTGATGTGCAGCAAGGTGCTCTCAAGCCACTTCAGGTGGGTGAGCAGCAGCCTGGCGCTCCTGTTGCTGCTGCTGTTGTTCCTGGTTCTGCTGGTGCCGTGGCTTGTGTTCGAGCTCATCTAATGCCCAGAAGGGAAGGAAATAAATGGCTCCCATGCTTCTGGTATATGCCTCCGTTGAGGAAGCGCTGAGTGAAGGTGGCGAGCAGGGTTTCCCAGGAGGTCACACTGGAGATGTGTGTGAGGCTCCAACCTTCCACAGGTGTGGTTAAGCCTGGTAAAAGTTGCCCCAGGCCTGAAACAACAAAGTCCTGCCACCTGCAAATGATGACTGATCAAATCTCTTTAATGGTTGACCTGCAGCTAATAGTCAGCAAGCCAATGGTGCTCACGCCAGGTTTCACAGGCGTGAGCCCCACCAGACACGTTTTACGTGGGAAAAGGGTTAAAAATGCAAGGGCCTGTTGAAATGGGATTATAAAGGCCAATTATTGCTGATTAAGGGCCTTAAAGACCAGTCCCGCCTGTTGGAGGCGGGACTGATTCGGGACCATCAGACACGCCTGGGTTAAAATGGCTCGGGGTCGGGAACCAGGCCGGGGGGGGGGGGGGGGGGGGGGGGGGGGTCCCGACCCCCAGGTTTTGCGATTATAACCCCCCACACACCTCAAAGCCCGCCTCACGGCTGAGTTAAAATCGACCCCACAGTGTGTCGAGACCTTGATTTCTCACAATGAGAGGAGACTAATTGTTGTCCTGTTACAGACTGTTCCTTTTTTGGGCCATTTCTCCTTTGTTAATTAAAGACTTGTATTTATGTAGCACCTCACTCGACCTCAGGACGGCCCAAAGTGCTTCACAGCCAATGAAGTACAACAACATCAAAGTACATTTGAAGAGCATTCACTGTTGTAGGAAATGCAGCAGCCAATTTGCGCACAGCAAGCTGCCATGAACAGCAATGTGATAATGGCGAGGCAATCTGTTTCAGTGATGTTGGTTGAGGGCTGATGGGGCCTCAGTTCAACAACTCATCCAAAAGACGGCACCTCCGACAGTGCCGCACTCCCTCAGCACTGCATTGGAGCGTCAGCCTAACTTTATGTACTCAAGTCCCTGGAGTGGGACTTGAACCCACAAACTTATGCCTCAGAGGCGAGTGTGCTACCCACTGAGCCACAGCTGACGCCCGATCATTACTCTCGATTATTTCAGGTCTGATACCTACAGTTACTCTCATGGACAAGGCGCAGCTCCCCATACCTGCCAAAGTGCTTCTCCTAGCCTGGTACAGCACGGGTTAGATGCAGAGTAAAGCTCCCTCTTCACTGTCTCATCAAACACTCCCAGGGCAGGTACAGCATGGGTTAGATACAGAGTAAAGCTCCCTCTTCACTGTCCCATCAAACACTCCCAGGACAGGTACAGCATGGGTTAGATACAGAGTAAAGCTCCCTCTACACTGTCTCATCAAACACTCCCAGGGCAGGTACAGCATGGGTTAGATACAGAGTAAAGCTCCCTCTACACTGTCAATCAAACACTCCCAGGACAGGTACAGCACGGGTTAGATACAGAGTAAAGCTCCCTCTACACTGTCCATCAAACACTCCCAGGACAGGTACAGCATGGGTTAGATACAGAGTAAAGCTCCCTCTACACTGTCTCATCAAACACTCCCAGGGCAGGTACAGCATGGGTTAGATACAGAGTAAAGCTCCTTCTACACTGTCCATCAAACACTCCCAGGACAGGTGCAGCACGGGTTAGATACAGAGTAAAGCTCCCTCTATACTGTCCCATCAAACACTCCCAGGGCAGGTACAACACGGGTGAGATACAGAGTAAAGCTCCCTCTACACTGTCCCATCAAACACTCCCAGGGCAGGTACAACACGGGTGAGATACAGAGTAAAGCTCCCTCTTCACTGTCTCATCAAACACTCCCAGGGCAGGTACAGCACGGGTTAGATACAGAGTAAAGCTCCCTCTTCACTGTCCCATCAAACACTCCCAGGACAGGTACAGCATGGGTTAGATACAGAGTAAAGCTCCCTCTACACTGTCTCATCAAACACTCCCAGGGCAGGTACAGCATGGGTTAGATACAGAGTAAAGCTCCCTCTACACTGTCCATCAAACACTCCCAGGACAGGTACAGCACGGGTTAGATACAGAGTAAAGCTCCCTCTATACTGTCCCATCAAACACTCCCAGGGCAGGTACAACACGGGTGAGATACAGAGTAAAGCTCCCTCTACACTGTCCCATCAAACACTCCCAGGGCAGGTACAACACGGGTGAGATACAGAGTAAAGCTCCCTCTTCACTGTCTCATCAAACACTCCCAGGGCAGGTACAGCACGGGTTAGATACAGAGTAAAGCTCCCTCTTCACTGTCCCATCAAACACTCCCAGGACAGGTACAGCATGGGTTAGATACAGAGTAAAGCTCCCTCTACACTGTCTCATCAAACACTCCCAGGGCAGGTACAGCATGGGTTAGATACAGAGTAAAGCTCCCTCTACACTGTCCATCAAACACTCCCAGGACAGGTACAGCACGGGTTAGATACAGAGTAAAGCTCCCTCTATACTGTCCCATCAAACACTCCCAGGGCAGGTACAACACGGGTGAGATACGTCCAGCGTTAGTGCGATGTCGGAGGCTTTGTCAAGGGTGAGGTCACTCTGCTCCAGCAGTCGCTGTCGGGTGTAGTTGGACCTGTGGCCCGCTACGAAGGCATCCCGGATCAGTTCCTCCGTGTACTTAGTGGGCGTTACCGCCTTACACCCACAGGCCCGGCCAAGCACGGACAGTGCTTGGAGGTATTCCTCAGTCGATTCCCCAGGTTGTTGCTTGCGACTCCCCAGAAGGTGCCTAGCGTATACTTCGTTCACAGGGCGCGTGTACTGGGTCTTGAGGAGCTGGAGGGCGGCTGTGTACGAGGTCACGTCCCGGATGACTGAGTACACTCGGTGGTTCACCTTGGAGAACAGGACAGACAGTTTGTCCGCATCCGTTTCGACCGCAGTGGAGGCAGTCAGGAATGTCTCGAAGCACGTGAGCCAGTGAGCAAACTTGGTGGAAGCGTCCGCTTCCCGACTGTCCAGGTCCAGGCATGCTGGTGTGAGGATCTTCTCCATTATAAAAAATTTAGTTAATAAAATTGATGCGCCATCAATTACTCAAAAGACTGAAGTTGAGCGAGTAACAATCAGGCTTTTATTAACTAAAGAATGAAGGTCTAGTCTCGAGTGGTCGACCCGTCCAGAATACTAAGGGACTGGGAGGTAGTCACTTATATACCTGGAATAGTGGGAGGAGTCAGCCGAGGCATGTCCAGACCTGTACCTAGTGGAATACACATACAGACACAGACAGGTATGACAGTGGTTTACCACACAGAGTAAAGCTCCCTCTACACTGTCCCATCAAACACTCCCAGGGCAGGTACAACACGGGTGAGATACAGAGTAAAGCTCCCTCTACACTGTCCCATCAAACACTCCCAGGGCAGGTACAACATGGGTGAGATACAGAGTAAAGCTCCCTCTACACTGTCCATCAAACACTCCCAGGACAGGATCAGCACGGGTTAGATACAGAGTAAAGCTCCCTCTATCCTGTCCCATCAAACACTCCCAGGGCAGAAGTCATACCTGGCACGAAGCAAGATGGTTGTGGTGGTTGGTGGTCAATCGTCACAGCCCCAGGACATCGCTGCTGGATTTCCTCAGGGCAGTGTCCTAGGCCCAACCATCTTCAGTTGCTTCATCAATGACCTTCCCTCAAACATAAGGTCAGAAATGGGGATGTTCGCTGATGACTGCACAATGTTCAGGGCCATTCACAACTCCTCAGATAATGAAGCAGTCCATGCCCGCATGCAACAAGACCTGGATGACATTCAGGCTTGGGCTGATAAGTGGCAGGTAACATTTGCACCACACAAGTGCCAGGCAATGACTATCTCCAACAAGCGAGAGTCTAACCACCGCCCCTTGTCATTCAACGGCATTACCATCGCCGAACCCTCCAACATCAACATCCTGGGGGGTCACCATTGACCAGAAACTTAACTGGACCAGCCACATAAATACTGTGGCAACAAGAGCAGGTCAAAAGCTGGGTATTCTGTGATGAGTGTCTCACCTCCTGACTCCCCAAAGCCTTTCCACCATCTACAAGGCACAAGTAAGAAGTGTGAAGGAATACTCTCCACTTGCCTGGATGAGTGCAGCTCCAACAACACTCAAGAAGCTCGTCACCATCCAGGACAAAGCAGCCCGCTTGATTGGTACCCAATCCACCACCTTAAGCATTCACTCCCTCCACCACTGGCGTACCGTGGCTGCAGTGTGTACCATCTACAAGATGCACTGCAGCAACTCACCTAGGCTTCTTCGGCAGCACCTCCCAAACCCACGACCTCTTCCACCTCGAAGGACAAGGGCAGCAGGCGCATGGGAACACTCCAAATTCCACCTCCAAGTCACACACCATCCTGCTTTAGAAGTATATCGCTGTTCCTTCATCATCGCTGGGTCAAAATCCTGGAACTCCCTACCTAACAGCACTGTGGGAGTACCTTCACCACACAGACTGCAGCGGTTCAAGAAGGCAATTAGGGATGGGGCAATAAATGCTGGCCTTGCCAGCAATGCCCACATCCCATGAACTAATAAAAAAAAAGGTATAGCATGGGTAAGATACAGATTAAAGCTCCCTCTACACTGTCCTATCATACACTCCCAGGGCAGGTACAGCATGGGGTAGATACAGAGTAAAGCTCCCTCTACACTGTCCCATCAAACACTCCTAGGTATCAGTAACATATCCAGGTACCTGCTCCAGGTCAATTGCTACTTGGCCCTAAACAGACAATACAACATAGCTGATTACCTGACCATGGTAAAGGATAACAAACTGAGAAGAACCTTGACAAGGTACAGACTTAGTGAACATAGCCTAGCGATCGAAAAAGGCAGACACAGGCAGACCAGGCTGCCAAGAGAAGACAGGATATGCTCTCACTGCAGTCAGGGAGTAGTGGAGACAGAGATGCACTTCCTCACAGCCTGTGGAAAATATCAGGGCATCAGGGAGAATTTCTACCAAAAATTCTCACAAATATGCCCTGAATTCAGAAATCTGAATGACAACCAAAAACTCCCATTCCTACTGGGGGAGGAGAGAAGCTGTGTAACACTGGCGGCACACTATGTTACAGCTTGCCATGAACAGAGGGACAACCAGTAAACTAAGAAAAGAGTATATATAAACAATGCGAATGTATACTTATACACTCAGGGATATACCTGTTTATACACTGTATGAATAGAACTGCGTTTATGTGTTCAACCATAAATGTATTTTGATGCTTTGGCAACATAAGATGTACCTTATCATGCCAATAAAGCGACTTGAATTTGAATTTGAATTTGACCTGCCTGGGAGTGTTTGATGGGACAGTGTAGAGGGAGCTTTACTCTGTATCTAGCCCGTCCTGTACCTGTCCTGGGAGTGTTTGATCGGACAGTGTAGAGGGAGCTTTACTCTGTATCTAACCCATGCTGTACCTGCCCTGGGAGTGTTTGATGGGACAGTGTATTGGGAGCTTTACTCTGTATCTAACCCGTGCTATACCTGCCCTGGGAGTGTTTGATGGGACAGTGTAGAGGGAGCTTTACTCTGTATCTAACCCCTGCTGTACCTGCCCTGGGAGTGTTTGATGGGACAGTGTAGAGGGAGCTTTACTCTGTATCTAACCTATGCTGTACCTGCCCTGGGAGTGTTTGATGGGAGAGTGTAGAAGGAGCTTTACTCTGTATCTAACCCGTGCTGTACCTGACTGGAGAGTGCTTCAGGCAGATACTCGGTGCTCAGAACACCCCATTCCCCAGCACTGACATCCATCAGCTCGATGAGAACATTTAACCCAAAGATAAGAGAAACCCATCAGTTTCTCCCCGGACACAGATCCGAAGGGACAGTGAGTGTCCTGAACATTTTTGTACGGTGTGCTCGATAGTTCATCGCTGGGTCGGAGCCTTTTGGTGATGATTTGAATTTGATGCCCTCTAGTTCCTGACTCACCGACTGGTGGAAATAGTTTTCCCTCATTTACCTGATCAAATTCTGAACCCTTTGTTCGAATGAAAAGAGCCCCAGTTTCTATAGAGTTTAGAAGAATGAGAGGGGATCTCATTGAAACTTATAAAATCCGAACAGGACTAGACACACTGGATGCAGGAAGGATGTTCCCGATGGCGGGGGAGTCCAGAACCAGGGGTCACATTCTAAGGATAAGGGGTAAGCCATTTAGGACTGAGATGAGGAGGAATTTCTTCACCTAGAGAGTGGTGAACCTGTGGAATTCTCTACCACAGAGGGCAGTTGAGGCCAATTCATTAAATATATTCAAGAAGGAGTTCGATATATTTTTTTGAGGCTAAAGGGATATGGGGAGAAAGCAGGGACAGGGTACTAAGTTTGGATGATCAGCCATGATCTCATTAAATGGCGGAGCAGGCTCGAGGGGCCAAATGGCTCCTATCTTCTATGTTTCTATAATCTCTCCTGATAACTAAAGGCTCTCTTCCCTGGTGTCATCTC
Organism: Somniosus microcephalus; assembly: GCF_052327205.1. Taxonomy (NCBI): domain Eukaryota; kingdom Metazoa; phylum Chordata; class Chondrichthyes; order Squaliformes; family Somniosidae; genus Somniosus; species Somniosus microcephalus. The sequence goes on along the minus strand of NC_140990.1, from coordinate 30,511,128 downwards.
AGTGAATCTCTATGCACCCTCTCCACGGCCTTGACATCCTTCCTGGTGTAAGATGCCCCAAAACTTGACCCAATATTCTAACTGCAGCCTCACCAATGATTTGTACAGGTTTACATGACCTCTGCCCTTTTGTACTCTACACCCCTATTTATAAAACCGGGGATCCCTCGTGCTTTTTCAAACTACTTTATCAACTTGTCCTCCCACTTTTAAAGGCTGGTGTATCTGAGCCGCTTGTTTCCTACAATACAGCACTGTCAGTGACTACTCTTCCAAAGTACTTCATTGGCTGTGAAGCACATTGCGAAGTCCTGAGGTGGTGAAAGGTGCTATATAAATGCAAGTCTTTCTTTCTTGTAGGTTTTAGAGATTTTAACATAACAAGGCTAAAATTCATTGTCATAAAGTGTCTGATATAATGTGTATTATGGGAAAGAGAAGTTTAGTCTGAGTTAGAAACTCAAACAGGCGTTTCACTGCAGACAGGTCGCCATGGCAACACTGATAAGACATTCCATTCACTGAATCGACTGGTTGGAATCTGTAATCAGATCAGGGGAAATAACAGGTTTTGTCTGTTATTAACCACAATATTAGCTTAAAGCAGAGTGAGTAATAGAATAGTTTAGATTATAATGTGTGATGTTTATACCTATAATTGTGAAACTATAAAGAAATAACATAATTAACAGCAGGGATAATAGTTTAGGGAAAATGAGAACATTACTGAAGAAAAGTAACTGCTGGGAACCAGGGAAAGTGTCCTTGTAAATCACAGATTACAGAACTTCCAGCTGTTTTTTCCTTGATTCCTGCCAAAACCCAGCAGAGAAGACAAGGTATAAAAGTGAGGGGATCCTGATGTAAGGGGGCAGTCGGGACTGGAGACACCGGAGATCAAGCTCAGGGTGCCCGTGGTTCCATCCAGCGGGCTGACCTCGTGTACGGGAGAGGACAAAAAAAATCTGCTGACCTTATATTTCCTAATGAGGTATTAAAGTTGGTGACACGAGACTCTCAATTCTGCTAATTAATATATGTAAGAAGTCACACAACACCAGGTTATAGTCCAACAGCTTTATTTGAAATCACAAGCTTTTGGAGCGCTGCTCCTTCGTCAGGTGAAGTGGAGAAATGCATAAAGACACAGCTTCTATAGTCAGAGAATAATGTCAGATGTTTACAGGTAATCTTGCCAACTGCCATTTATCACACCTCGGCAGAGAGATAATCACAGCAGTCAAAGGTGTGAATGGTGTCCAAACAGGTCAGTCAGGGAAACATTACATCAAAGAACAATGAGGTGGGTATACACAGGATCTGCTCAGACAAGGAGGGACGCGATGGACACCTACAGACACTGAAAGACGCCCTTGTAAGAACGGGATATGACGCTCGACTCGTCGATTGACAGTTCCGACGGGCCACAGCGAAAAATCGCACCGACCTCCTCAGAAGACAAACACGGGACACAACCAACAGAGTACCCTTCGTCGTCCAGTACTTCCCCGGAGCAGAGAAACTACGCCATGTTCTTCGCAGCCTTCAACATATCATCGATGACGACGAACACCTCGCTAAGGCCATCCCCACGCCTCCACTACTCGCTTTCAAACAGCCGCCTAACCTCAAACAGACCATCGTTCGCAGCAAATTACCCAGCTTTCAGGAGAACAGCGACCACGACACCACACAACCCTGCCACAGCAACCTCTGCAAGACATGCCAGATCATCAACACAGATACCATCATCACACGTGAGGACACCACCCACCAGGTACATGGTACATACTCATGTGACTCGGCCAACGTTGTCTACCTCATACGTTGCAGGAAAGGATGCCCTGGAGCATGGTACATCGGCGAGACCATGCAGACACTGCGACAACGGACACCGCGCAACAATCACCAGGCAGGAGTGTTCCCTCCCAGTCGGGGAGCACTTCAGCAGTCAAGGGCATTCAGCCTCCGATCTTCGGGTAAGCATTCTCCAAGGCGGCCTTCGAGACACACGACAACGCAAAATCGTCGAGCAGAAACTGATAGCCAAGTTCCGCACCCATGAGGACGGCCTGAACCGAGATCTTGGGTTCATGTCACGCTACATGTAACCCCACCTGACGCAGGGTCATCCAGACTCGAGTCGACATTGGCTTGTTCTCTCTACACAGATGCGAACGGACCTGCTGTGATTTCCAGCCAAAAAAAAAAGTTTCTTGTCTGTTTTTTTGTTTTTCATACAGACCCCAGCATCTGCAATATTTGACCCCTTGTGGCCCCACCTCATTGTTCTTTGATGTAATGTTTCCCTGACTGACCTGTTTGGACACCATTCACACCTTTGATTGCTGTGATTATCTCTCTGCCGAGGTGTGATAAATGGCAGTTGGCAAGATTACCTGTAAACATCTGACATTATTCTCTGACTATATAAGCTGTGTCTTTATGCATTTCTCCACTTCACCTGACGAAGGAGCAGCGCTCCGAAAGCTTGTGATTTCAAATAAAGCTGTTGGACTATAACCTGGTGTTGTGTGACTTCTTACATTTGTCCACCCCAGTCCAACTCCGGCATCTCCACACCATGGCTAATTAATAAGACAAGGCATTAACCAGAATCTTACACCCCAAAGTCTCTCTGCTCCTCTACTCCTTTTAAAGTTTTACCATTTAAAGTAGATTTCCTACTTTTTTCTTCCACCCAAAATGCATCACCTTATAATTCTCTGCGTTAAATTTAATCTGACATCTCCCGGCCCCATTTACTAACCTGTGTATTCACACTGGAGTCACTTACAGTCCTCTTCACAGCTCCCCACAATCCCTAGTTTGGTCTCATCTGGAGATTTTGATCTTGTGCCCCAAATAGCCAAGCCCAGATCATAGGATTACATTGGATTACATTAGATATACGCCACAGAAACATAGAAGATAGGAGCAGGAGTCGGCCATTCAGCCCCTCGGGCCTGCTCCGCCATTCAATGAGATCATGGCTGATCATCCAAATTCAGTACCCTGTCGCTGCCTTCTCTCCATATCCCTTGATCCCTTTAGCCTTAAGAAATATATCCAACTCCTTCTTGAATATATTTAATGAATTGGCCTCCACTGCCTTCTGCGGTAGAGAATTCCACAGGTTCACCACTCTCTGGGTGAAGAAATTCCTCCTCATCTCTGTTCTAAATGGCTTACCCCTTATCCTTAGACTGTGAGCCCTGGTTCTGGACTCCCCGGCCATCGGGAACATCCTTCCTGCATCTAGTCTGTCTAGTCCTGTTAGAATTTTATAAGTTTCAATGAGATCCCCTCTCATTCTTCTAAACTCCAGCGAGTATAAGCCCAATCGACCCAATCGCTCCTCATACGGCATTCCTGCTGCAGTGGGGAAAGAGTTAAACTGACATCGCTGGCAGTTTCACTGAATGATGTAATAAAGACAATAATCTAATAGGTTTTTGCAGTAATAAGCTTTTTCTAAATTGCTGAACTGGCAGTTGAGATAACCTAAGCAGTTGTGTTAGAATGACTGATGACTGCAAACTGTATAATGTGGAACCATAAGAGGCCGAGAGGATGTAAGTTCTGGTCTGGCAGGAAAGTAAAACAATGAAAGAGGCCTAGAGAGGCAGGAAAGGAGGACAATGAGTCAGAAGTACAATGTTGATGAGACCCATCTGGCATAAACAAAGGTCAGAGGTGCAACAACAGCTTGGGGGATAACGGACATATACTTTTCCGATAATAAAGGCGGTACTTTAATGTAACTCGGCATAGGCAACCAATCAGTGAAGATGCATGCGGGCCAAGGTCCAATCAGGTGGCAGGAATGAATTTTGGATGAGCTGGACATGTGTTGTAATGTATAAAAATGTAGTGTTTGCTGTAACAATTTGGAAAGGTCTGGCTAAGACAGAGCAGACTGTTTCCCCACTGGTGTAATAAAGACAACTTGATTATCGATCTAAAACCTTGTGTCGAGTGTTAGTTTAAAATACTCCACAACAATTGGCATCACGAACAGGTTTTTCACACAGACGGGAGGCACGGGCGAGTAAAGCTGAGCCAAAAACGTGAGTACTTTTAAATACCACGTACAGTTAGGGCGAGGCAACACCGTCTCGTGTCCACCGCCCCCTTTGGAATCAAAGAACTAAAAGGTTTGAATCGATAAGTCAAGCGGTCTTGGGGTTAGGGTGAAGCACGCGGAAGTATAGGCGTGGTATGAGTTGCAAGTAGTGCGTTAACTTTGGAGTAAAAGTCTAAAGCATACCTCTGACAACTCGAGTTGCAAGTTGTGCAGAAAGTTTAAGCATAACTCTGACAAAAAATTACCCGAACAAAATTGTTGCAAGTATGGTCTCACTCTGCGAGAGTAAAAAGTAAGAGAGCTTTCTCTGACAACTGGGGTTACAAGTACCGTCTCACTCTGCGAGAGTAAAGTAAGAGAGGTGCCTCTGACAACTGGGGTTACAAGTACCGTCTCACTCTGCGAGAGTAAAGTAAGAGAGGTACCTCTGACAACTGTGGTTACAAGTACCGTCTCACTCCACGAGAGTAAAGTAAGAGAGGTACCTCTGACAACTGCGGTTACAAGTACCGTCTCACTCCACGAGAGTAAAGTAAGAGAGGTGCCTCTGACAACTGTGGTTACAAGTACCGTCTCACTCTGCGAGAGTAAAGTAAGGGAGGTACCTCTGACAACTGTGGTTACAAGTACCGTCTCACTCTGCGAGAGTAAAGTAAGGGACGTACCTCTGACAACTGCGGTTACAAGTACCGTCTCACTCCACGAGAGTAAAGTAAGAGAGGTGCCTCTGACAACTGGGGTTACAAGTACCATCTCACTTCGCGAGAGTAAAGTAAGAGAGGTACCTCTGACAACTGTGGTTACAAGTACCGTCTCACTCCGCGAGAGTAAAGTAAGAGAGGTACCTCTGACAACTGGGGTTACAAGTACCGTCTCACTCTGCGAGAGTAAAGTAAGAGAGGTACCTCTGACAACTGTGGTTACAAGTACCGTCTCACTCTGCGAGAGTAAAGTAAGAGAGGTACCTCTGACAACTGGGGTTACAAGTACCGTCTCACTCCACGAGAGTAAAGTAAGAGAGGTGCCTCTGACAACTGCGGTTACAAGTACCGTCTCACTCCACGAGAGTAAAGTAAGAGAGGTACCTCTGACAACTGGGGTTACAAGTACCATCTCACTTCGCGAGAGTAAAGTAGGGGAGGTACCTCTGACAACTGTGGTTACAAGTACCATCGCACTCCGCGAGAGTAAAGTAAGGGACGTACCTCTGACAACTGCGGTTACAAGTACCGTCTCACTCCGCGAGAGTAAAGTAAGGGAGGTACCTCTGACAACTGTGGTTACAAGTACCGTCTCACTCCGCGAGAGTAAAGTAAGGGACGTACCTCTGACAACTGGGGTTACAAGTACCGTCTCACCCTGCGAGAGTAAAGGGACGTACCGCTGACAACTGCGGTTACAAGTACCGTCTCACTCTGCGAGAGTAAAGTAAGGGAGGTACCTCTGACAACTGGGGTTACAAGTACCGTCTCACTCCGCGAGAGTAAAGTAAGGGAGGTAGCTCTGACAACTGCGGTTACAAGTACCGTCTCACTTCGCGAGAGTAAAGTAAGGGACGTACCTCTGACAACTGTGGTTACAAGTACCGTGTCACTTCGCGAGAGTAAAGTAAGAGAGGTACCTCTGACAACTGCGGTTACAAGTACCGTCTCACTTCGCGAGAGTAAAGTAAGGGACGTACCTCTGACAACTGGGGTTACAAGTACCGTCTCACCCTGCAAGAGTAAAGTACGGGAGGTACCGCTGACAACTGTGGTTACAAGTACGGTCTCACTCTGCGAGAGTAAAGTAAGGGAGGTACCTCTGACAACTGTGGTTACAAGTACCGTCTCACTCTGCGAGAGTAAAGTAAGAGAGGTACCTCTGACAACTGGGGTTACAAGTACCGTCTCACTCCGCGAGAGTAAAGTAAGGGAGGTACCTCTGACAACTGGGGTTACAAGTACTGTCTCACTGTGTGAGAGTAAAGTAAGGGAGGTACCTCTGACAACTGGGGTTACAAGTACTGTCTCACTGTGTGAGAGTAAAGTAAGAGAGGTACCTCTGACAACTGGGGTTACAAGTACCGTCTCACCCTGCAAGAGTAAAGTACGGGAGGTACCGCTGACAACTGTGGTTACAAGTACGGTCTCACTCTGCGAGAGTAAAGTAAGGGAGGTACCTCTGACAACTGTGGTTACAAGTACCGTCTCACTCTGCGAGAGTAAAGTAAGAGAGGTACCTCTGACAACTGGGGTTACAAGTACCGTCTCACTCCGCGAGAGTAAAGTAAGGGAGGTACCTCTGACAACTGGGGTTACAAGTACTGTCTCACTGTGTGAGAGTAAAGTAAGGGAGGTACCTCTGACAACTGGGGTTACAAGTACTGTCTCACTGTGTGAGAGTAAAGTAAGAGAGGTACCTCTGACAACTGGGGTTACAAGTACCGTCTCACTCCGCGAGAGTAAAGTAAGGGAGGTACCTCTGACAACTGGGGTTACAAGTACTGTCTCACTCTGCGAGAGTAAAGTAAGGGAGGCACCGCTGACAACAATTAACCATGGGAAGTGAAAAACTCGAGTCTCTGACACACTATTTAGCGAACAAAAATAAAAGATTAATTGATAAAATGGTTAAAAATGATTGGCAACCGAAGGACCCACCGGCCAAACAAAGAGAATGGTGGGCTAATGAAACAAAATTAAAGGAAGAAAAGGCCATCATTTTAGTGGCTCGCACATATTATGAGTTGAGTCGACGTACTCGAATTTGGACCAAAAACGGTGCCAAAATTGTACCCGAGTGCCAGTAATTTAAGAAAGGGAATAAGGAAAAAATTAAAGTTTTATCGACACAGATGACATCAGTTTCTGTCCAAACAAGTAAAATCCAGGATTTGCTGAGTGAAAGGAATCTTAAAAGGAATGCTGGAATCTCGGTTTGTGTGAAAGTGTGTGTTAAAAGTGGGGAAGTTTTCTGTCTTTGAAAGAAAATATCTGTTGTGTTTGTTTTAACTCCACCCACTCTTTTGTACAGAGAGCTAAAAGCTGTTTAACCCTTTGAAGACTTGTCTTGAAGGATGGACAAGCGTGTGTCGTTTTAAGTTTGTTAATTGTTTTACAAAAGATAAGCTTCAGCCCTGAAGTCACAGTTGCCAATGTGCCTGGAAGAAAACAAAGCTATGGTTTCTTTCTTTTCCAAGTGATACTGGTTAGTTAAAAAAAATTGATCTGGATTGGATTGGAGTTATGAGGTTAATTAACCTATTAAAACCAGACATTTATTGTGGCCACGGTGAAATTCTGGTTGGTGTAAATTTGTGTAGACCGCATTGAATAAGATATTTAATGGTCTGAAACCATATTTACAGTCTTGGATATAACAAATGGGTTCTGGTCCATACCACTGACAGGGGAATCACAAGGGAAATTCGCCTTTACTGTCAGGGATAGACAGTATACATGGACCAGGGTCCCGCAGGGGTTCCACAATAGTCCAAATATATTCCACTGTGTACTGAGTCAAGCCTTAGACGGGTTAGACCTCTCAAAGTACCAGAGCGCCCTACTCCAATATATCGATGACATAATGATTGCATCAGAGGATGCCAAAGGACACATGGGAGCATTACTAGCCACCCTCCAGATACTTAAAGCTGGCTGTAAATTGAACCCAAAAAGGGACAGGTTGGACTGTCCAAAGTAAAGTATCTGGGGCACGAAATGAGCCAGGGATATAAGGCACTCCCGCAGGAACAAAAGGCAGCCATAAAAGACATGCCAAGGCCAGTGACTGTCCGGGGAGTGAGGAAAGTGTTGGGACTGTTTAACTACTGCATGGGCGGTGCAGATATGCGAGCCCGTCACTATGTCAGGACAGCTGATATTACACACGCAACACACAGTGTGGACCTGCTAAACACAGGCAAAATGAAGGCTGTATCAGACAGAAGGAGGGCAGCTTGGGAAGCAGTATTGATACCCAAGGACAGATCAGTCCAGATTATAAGGGAACTAGAGTCAACCCCGCAGAGGGAATGCTATCAGAGGGTGAGGCACACGAGTGTCAGTTAGTAATCGAAGAAGAGGTCAGAGGAACTGTATCAGAATTGCCCCTTGAAAATCCCGAAAACACCTTTTATGTAGATGGATCTCGCCGAGATATAAATGGGGAGCCACACACTGGTTACATAGAAGATAGGAGCAGGAGTGGGCCATTCGGCCCCTCGAGCCTGCTCTGCCATTCAATGCGATCATGGCTGATCATCCAAATTCAGTACCCGGTCCCTGTTTTCTCCCTATACCCCTTGATCCCTTTAGCCTTAAGAAATATATCCAACTCCTTCTTGAATATATTTAATGAACTGGCCTCCACTGCCTTCTGTGGTAGAGAATTCCACAGGTTCACCACTCTCTGTGTGAAGAAATTCCACCTCATTTCTGTCCTAAATGGCTTACCCCTTATCCTTAGACTGTGTCCCCTGGTTCTGGACTCCCCGACCATCAGGAACATCCTTCCAGCATCTAGTTTGTCCAGTCCTGTCAGAATTTTATAAGTTTCAATGAGATCACCTCTCATTCTTCTAAACTCCAGCAAGTACAAGCCCAATCGACCCAATCTCTCCTCATACGTCATTCCTGCCATCCCAGGTATCTGCCTGGTGTATCTTCGCTGAACTCCTTCCATGGCAAGAACATCCTTCCTCAGATAAGGCGACCAAAACTGCACACAATACTCAAGGCGTGGTCTCACCAAGGCCCTGTACAACTGCAGCAAGACATCCTTGTTCCTGTACTCAAACCCTCTCACTACAAAGGCCAACTTACCATTTGCCTTAACCGCCTGCTGCACCTGCATGCTTACCTTCAGCGACTGGTGCACAAGGACACCCAGGTCTCGTTGCACTTCCCCTTCTCCCAATCTATTGCCATTTAGATAATAATCTGCCTTCCTGTTTTTGTCACCAAAGTGGATAACCTCACATTTATCCACGTTATATTGCATCTGCCATGTTTCTGCCCAATCACCCAACATGTCCAAATCATCCTGGAGTTTCTCGACATCCTCCTCACAGCACACATGCCCACCCAGCTTTGTGTCGTCTGCAAATTTGGAGATATTACATCTAGTTCCCTTGTCTAGATCATTAATATATATTGTGAATAGCTGGGGTCCAAGGACCGATCCCTGCGGTACCCCACTAGTTACTGCCTGCCACTCAGAAAAGGACCCATTTATTCCAACTCTTTGGTTTCTGTCTGCCAACCAGTTCTCTATCCAAGTCAATACCTTGCCCCCAATCCCATGTGCCTTAACTTTACACGCTAATCTCTTATGTGGGACCTTATCGAAAGCCTTCTGAAAGTCCAAATACACCACATCCACTGGTTCTCCCTTATCTATTTTACCAGTTACATCCTCAAAAAATTCCAGTAGATTAGTCAAGCACGATTTACCTTTTGTGAATCCATGTTGACTTTGTCCGATCCTGTCACTGTTTTCCAAGTGCTCTGCTATTACATCCTTTATAATGGACTCTAGCATTTTCCCCACTACCGATGTCAGGCTTACGGGTCTGTAATTCCCCGTTTTCTCTCTACCACCTTTTTTGAATAGTGGGGTAACATTAGCTACCCTCCAATCCATGGGTACTGTTCCAGATTCCATTGAATGTTGGAAGATGATCAGCAATGCATCTACTATTTCTAGGGCCACTTCCTTAAGTACCCTAGGATGTAGATTATCAGGTTGGGCAGTAGTATCCGCGAACGGAGAAACAGTCGCAAAGGGAGGGCTTGAAGGAGGAACCTCAGCGCAGGTAGCAGAACTACTGGTTGTCACGGAAGCATTGAAATTGGCAAAGGGAAAACGAGTAAATATATTCACAGACAGTAGATATGCGTTTGGGGTAGTGCATGATTATATGATAGCGTGGAATAGGAGAGGATATGTAACCTCCGGAGGAGGACAAATACAGCATGAGGAGGTAGTGAGAGACCTAGTAGAAGCGGTAAAAGGAGCAGAAGAGGTAGCAGTGATTAAAATAAAGGCACACCGCAAGATAGTGAGCGAGCAACAAAAAGGAAATATGCTAGCTGATCAGGCAGCAAGAGCAGCAGGTAGACTAACAGCAGAGGAAGTGAACATTAAAAGAATCCAAGAGGAGGCCGAAATGGAGGAGCAGGAGCAGTGGACAAAGAGAGGCGCAGCCAAAGGTAGAGATGGAATATGGAAAAAGGATCACAGGGTGACCGGACTGACACCATATGAACTCAGGACTGGACGAGCAATGTGTCTGCCGGAAGGAGTAGCATCTGGTAGCGAGGGACTGGGACCCTTAAAAGATAAAATGAGGAAATACGTACAAACATTGGACAATCAATTGAAGGAGCTCAAACAAGAAGTTAAAGAACAAGACATGAGATAAAAATACACAAAAGCAGGGGGCCTCGGAGCCCTTACCCAAGGTGGGCGAGTTGGTATTTGTTAAAATATCGACAGAGAGATCGGGATTCTCACCTAGATGGACCGGACCATTTGAGGTTATCATGACCAGCGATACGTGCGCATGTATAGATATGAGGGGAAAGGGTAGATGGAAACATTGGACCCAATTAAAACGGTACAACAATAACCCATCTGATCTTAAATCCCACAGGAACAATGGAATAAACACCGGAGATAAACTAACCTCTGGTGACGACCAGGCTTCTGCTGAATTTACAGGGAAACTTCACCATGAAGGTGGGATTACTGCTGGGACACGAAATAAGCAAAGGGACATCCCACATTACACGACAAGTACATGATGAAGAAGCACCATGTTTTAATGGAACAATCACATTCGGAGTCTCATTCACGGCTCCCAATACACAGAAAGAAGAGACAAGCGAACCGAGGATGCTACAATGTCCAGATATGAAACCTGGACCCATGAATGGACTAGTTTTATTTACCGAGGGAGAACAACTGTATGGTAACATGAGACACGAAATTGTACCGGTGCTAATGAACTTAACCATGTTACAATGGCCAGGATATTGTGAAAGGTTTACTAAAACTAGAGAATTGTATGCATATATGATGAAGAATGTAATTAACCAAGCTGCTGATGCGACAGGGGCGACTAATTTTAGGGGGCATGCTGCATTCCACCAAAGGATTAAGAGGAGCTTAGGAGCCGATATATTCACGGGAACATCATTCATTAATGCCCTAGCTATACAAGGAGTCCAGAGTCATGTGGAACGACTACAAAGGGTAATACAACAGATTTTAGAGAAGGAAACTGGTTTGGTTCGACAATGATCAGAGTTAGGAGGACACATGATAAGGAAATTACTCGAGGGAATCAAGGTTATAGAGGACCATGCCAGCATTATCAACAAACTAAACCATAGAGATGAGGAACAGGCAAAAGACGGGGTAGGGAGAGGCTTGTGTCATGCCTATGGCCAATGGATCACCGGACAGTTAGAACATAATCAGGCACAGACACAGCGAGGCAAGGTACCAGACTGGATTAACAGCACACAGCTCTATGGCCTGAGCCAAAATCCAGGCCCTCTGAGTGCTTATACCCTCAAAAGGGATGACCAGAGTATATCCAGTGATACAAAAATGTAAAGCAGAAGTGACAGCAATGATAGGCATGGTACTCCTGATACCAGTGATGGGACTAGACACGACTCCATACCCACAGTACCAGGTAACAAACATAGACATAGTGAGGGGTGAGACATACCTCCAATACTATCCAATTGATACCTATGCCATCAGGAAGAATGGTACTATGAGAGGAATCTCCCTAAACGGATGCCATGGGAAAGGCACGCTTACGATATGCCCACATCCGGTAGGAGAAGGCCCTAAGGATGAGTGCGGCTATAATAAGGCAGAGGGGTGTGTGTTGGAATTATCACATGTTGATCACCATCACACCCGCTCGGGATATAGAGGCGAAGGGGAGTATTGTATAGCCACCACAGAGACTGAGTACCAATATAGTAACCTTGTATGTGCAATCACAATGCCTAACTTTTGCTTTACGCCAAAGATCCCTGTGACAATTGGACACACCAGATTGGTGTATGTACATTCAAGGGAGGAGATAAAACTAAATGTGCCAGATAGTCTAAAGGACGAGTTGGTTAACTATGAAGATCCGGTAGGGGCCCCAATACCCCGCCTGCAAGAGGATCTGCAAGAAATGAAAGAGGATTTAAGTAAGATGGTGAAACAATACATAGTGTTGCAAAGGAATCTTGGGGAATTAGAAAGGGACATAGAGGTAGAGCTACAGGACGTCCCGTGGTATGAGAAGCTGTGGGATTGGGGAATGAATGTCAACATACACCCATGGATCCGCATCATTTCTCATATATTAGTGATAGTACAGTTAGTCATGGCTATAGGATGGGGAATAGCAGTATGCACCACTTGTAAAAAGAAACGGACCAAACAAAGAGCTAAAGCGAGTCGGAAAACACAAGTTTGCTCTAAACATGATGGGTATGCAGGGCCTCCCGAACCAGCGCCTGATCACCGCATGGAGCAGGAGGCACAGCGATACTTATACATGTGGTTTAACTTGGGCAAGGGCCAAGTACCAAAAGGGGGGATTGCAGTGGGGAAAGAGTTAAACTGACATCGCTGGCAGTTTCACTGAATGGTGTAATAAAGACAATAATCTAATGGGCCTTTTGCAGTAGTAAGCTTTTTCTAAGTTGATAACATAGTCGGATGTGGAAACCATAAGAGACCCAAGAGGATGTAAGTTCTGTTCTGGCAGGAAAGTAAAACAATGAAAGAGGCCTAGAGAGGCAGGAAAGGAGGACAATGAGTCAGAAGTACAATGTTGATGAGACCCATCTGGCATAAACAAAGGTCAGAGGTGCAACAACAGCTTGGGGGATAACGGCCAATAATAAAGGTGGTGCTTTAATGTAACGCAGCATAGGCAACCCATCAGTGAAGATGCATGCGGGCCAAGGTCCAATTGGGTGGCAGGAATGAATTTTGACGTGTGTTGTAATGTATAAAAATGTAGTGTTTGCTGTACCAATTTGGAAAGGTCTGGCTAAGACAGAGCAGACTGTTTCCCCACCGGTGCAATAAAGACAACTTGACTATCGATCTAAAACCTTGTGTCGAGTGTTGGTTTAAAATACTCCACAACAGTGTAGTCACGGACAAATTATTCTAAAGAGCTTTTAAAAGCTACAAGATACGGGACTGAAGACATTCCTCAAACGGAGGGGGGACAAATCCCAGGGACATGATGGTTTCCATCCGAGGATTCTGAGGGAAGTCAGGGGAAGGAATAACGGAGGGTCCCAGAGTATAAATTGGCTGGCGCCTTTCCCTACATTACAACAGCGACAGCAATTCAAAATCAATGAATTGGCCGTGAAGCGCTTTGGGCATTGTGGGGTCGTGAAGGGCAGTGAATAAATGCACCCTCGCCTCTGAGTCAGAGGTTGTGGGTTCAAGTCCCACTCCAGAGACATGAGCCCAAAAATCCAGGCTGACGCTCCAGTGCAGTGCTGAGGGAGTGCTGCACTGTCAGAGGTGCCGTCTTTCAGATGAGATGTTAAACCGAGGCCTCCTCTGCTCTCTCGGGTGGACGTAAATGATCCCAGGGCACTATTTCGAAGATGATTAGGGGAATTATCCTCGGTGTCCTGGCCAATATCAACATCACTAAAAAAAAATTATCTAGTCATTATTACGTTGCATAGAAACATAGAAAAATAGGAGCAGGAGTAGGCCATTCGGCCCTTCGAGCCTGCTCCACCATTCAATATGATCATGGCTGATCCTCTATTTCAATACCATATTCCCGCTATCTCCCCATACCCCGATGCCTTTTGTGTCTAGAAATCTATCTATCTACCTTCTTAAACATATTCAGTGACTTGGCCTCCACAGCCTGCTGTGGTAGAGAATTCCACAAGTTCACCACCCTCTGAGTGAAGAAATTTCTCCTCATCTCAGTCCTAAATAGCCGACCCCGTATCCTGAGACTGTGACCCCTTGTTCTAGAACCCCCCAGCCAGGGGAAACATTCTCCCTGCATCCAGACTGTCTAGCCCTGTCAGAATTTTATACGTTTCAATGAGATCCTCTCTCATTCTTCTAAACTCTAGTGAATACAGGCCTAGTTGACCCAATCTGTCCTTACGACAGTCCTGCCATCCCAGGAATCAGTCTGGTGAACCTTCGCTGCACTCCCTCTATGGCAAGTATATCCTTTCTTAGGTAAGGAGACCAAAACTGCACACAGTACTCCAGGTGTGGTCTCACCAAGGCCCTGTATAACTGTAGTAAGACATCCTTGCTCCTGTACTCAAATCCTCTTGCAATGAAGGCCAACATACCATTTGCCTTCCTAACTGCTTGCTCACCTGCATGTTTGCTTTCAGTGACTGGTGTACAAGTACACCCAGGTCCCTTTGTACATCAACATTTCCCAATCTATCACCATTTAAATAATACTGCCTTTCTGTTTTTTCTACCGAAGTGGATAACTTCACATTTATCCACGTTACACTGCATCTGCCATGTATTTGCCCACTCACTCAACTTGTCTAAATCGCCTTGAACCCTTTTTGCCTCCTCCTCACAACTCACAATCCCACCTAGTTTCATGTTGTCAGCAAACTTGGAAATATTACCTTTGCTTCTCTCATCCAAATCATTGATATATATTGTGAATAGCTGGGGCCCAAGCACTGATCCCTGCGGTACCCCACTAGTCACCGCCTGCCACCCCGAAAAAGACCCATTTATTCCTATTCTCTGTTTCCTGTCTGTTAACCAATTTTTAATCCATGCCAGTTTATTACCCCCAATCCTATGAGCTTTAATTTTGCACACTAACCTCTGATGTGGGACTTTAATCAAAGGCCTTCTTAAAATCCAAATCCACCACATCCACTGGTTCTCCCTTATCTATTCTACCAGTTACATCCTCAAAAAACTCCAGTAGGTTTGTCAAACACGATTTCCCTTTCATAAACCCATGTTGACTCTGTCTAATCCCATTGATATTTTCTAAGTGTCCTGTTATCACATCCTTTATAATCGACTCTAGCATTTTCCCTACTACTGATGTTAGGCTAGTAGCGGGGTTACATTTGCCACCCTCCAATCTGCAGGAACTGTTCCATAATCTATAGAATTTTGGAATTGCCGTTTGTGGGATGTTGCTGAGCACAAATTGGCTGCCGGTTTTCCTACATTACAACAGTGACTCCACTTTATTGGCTGTAAAGCTTTGGGGCGTGCGATGGTGGTGAAAGGCGCTATATAAATGCAAGTCTTTCTTTTCTTTCTTTGAGTTCTTTGTTTCTCTTTTTCACTCCATTTTGACCCAGACTGTCTAGCAATGGAGGGGTTATCATAGAATCACAGAAATTTAGGACACAGAAGGAGGCCATTCGGCCCATCGTGCCTGAGCCGGCCGAAAAACAGCTTTCCAGCCTAATCTCACTTTCCAGCTCTTGGTCCGTAGCCCTGCAGGTTACCGCACTTCATGTGCATATCCAAGTACTTTTCAACTGAGAGGAGGGTTTCTGCCTCTACCACCCTTTCAGGCAGAAAGTTCCAGACCCCGACCACCCTCTGAGTGAAAAAAGTTCTCCTCAACTCCCCTCTAATCCTTCTACCAATTACTTTAATTCTATGGCCCCTGGTTATTGACCTCGCTGCTGAGGAAAATAGGTCCTTCCTACCCACTCTATCCAGGCCCCTCATAATTTTATACACCTCAATCAAATCTCCCTCAGTCTCCTCTGTTCCAAAGAGCAGTTAGTAACAGAGATTGGAGAAGTTTGGGGCTTTTTTTTTTTTTTTTTTTGCACAGAAGCAGTGAAGGATGAGGGCCAGCCTGATGGAGGTCCTCAAGACCATGAGGGTTATTGATCAAAGGCAAATGACAGATTCCTCTCTGGGCACCTCAAAGTCCACATGCGCCGCTCTTGTTGGGGTTTAGAATGCACATGCTCAGGGGCAGCGGAGTCTGAGGACCAGCTGCTAGTGGGCATGCTCAGGGGCAGAGTCCCAGGACCAGCTGCTAGTGGGCATGCTCAGGGGCAGAGTCCCAAGACCAGCTGCTAGTGGGCATGCTCAGGGGCAGAGTCCTAGGACCAGCTGCTAGTGGGCATGCTCAGGGGCCCAGTGTCCTCGGGCCAGCTGCTAGTGCGCATGCTCAGGGGAAGCAGAGTCCCAGGACCAGTTGCTAGTGCGCATGCTCAGGGGAAGCAGAGTCCCGGACCAGCTGCTAGTGCGCATGCTCAGGGGAAGCAGAGTCCCAGAACCACCGGCTAGTGCGCATGCTCAGGGGAAGCAGAGTCCCGGACCAGCTGCTAGTGCGCATGCTCAGGGGAAGCAGAGTCCCGGACCAGCTGCTAGTGCGCATGCTCAGGGGAAGCAGAGTCCCAGAACCACCGGCTAGTGCGCATGCTCAGGGGAAGCAGAGTCCAGGACCAGCTGCTGGTGCACATGCTCAGGGGAAGCAGAGTCCCGGACCAGCTGCTAGTGCGCATGCTCAGGGGAAGCAGAGTCCCAGAACCAGCTGCTAGTGGGCATGCTCAGGGGAAGCAGAGTCCCAGAACCAGCTGCTAGTGCGCATGCTCAGGGGAAGCAGAGTCCCAGACCAGCTGCTAGTGGGCATGCTCAGGGGAAGCAGAGTCCCAGAACCAGCTGCTAGTGGGCATGCTCAGGGGAAGCAGAATCCCAGAACCAGCTGCTAGTGGGCATCCTCAGGGGAAGCAGAGTCCCAGGACCAGCTGCTAGTGGGCATGCTCAGGGGAAGCAGAGTCCCAGAACCAGCTGCTAGTGGGCATGCTCAGGGGAAGCAGAATCCCAGAACCAGCTGCTAGTGGGCATCCTCAGGGGAAGCAGAGTCCCAGGACCAGCTGCTAGTGGGCATGCTCAGCGGTAGTGGAGTCCCAGGACCAGCTGCTAGTGGGCATGCTCAGGGGAAGCAGAGTCCCAGGACCAGCTGCTAGTGGGCATGCTCAGGGGCAGAGTCCCAGGACCAGCTGCTAGTGGGCATGCTCAGGGGCAGAGTCCCAGGACCAGCTGCTAGTGGGCACGCTCAGCGGCAGAGTCCCAGGACCAGTTGCTAGTGGGCATGCTCAGGGGCCCAGTGTCCTAGGACCAGCTGCTAGTGGGCATGCTCAGGGGCAGCAGAGTCCCAGAACCAGCTGCTAGTGGGCATGCTCAGGGGAAGCAGAGTCCCAGGACCAGCTGCTAGTGGGCATCCTCAGGGGCAGCAGAGTCCCAGAACCAGCTGCTGGTGGGCATGCTCAGCGGCAGAGTCCCAGGACCAGCTGCTGGTGGGCATGCTCAGCGGCAGAGTCCCAGGACCAGCTGCTAGTGGGCATGCTCAAGGGCAGAGTTCCAGGACCAGTTGCTAGTGGGCATGCTCAGGGGGCAGCAGAGTCCCAGGACCAGCTGCTAGTGGGCATGCTCAGGGGCAGCAGAGTCCCAGGACCAGCTGCTAGTGCGCATGCTCGGGGGAGTCCCAGGACAAGCTGCGGGTGCGCATGATCAGGGATAGAGTCCCAGGACCAGCTGCTAGTGGGCATGCCAGGGGCAGAGTCCCAGGACCAGCTGCTAGTGGGCATGCTCAGGGGCAGAGTCCCAGAACCAGCTGCTAGTGGGCATGCTCAGCGGCAGAGTCCCAGGACCAGCTGCTAGTGGGCATGCTCAGCGGCAGAGTCCCAGGACCAGCTGCTAGTGGGCATGCTCGGGGTAGCAGAGTCCCAGGACCAGCTGCTAGTGGGCATGCTCAGGGGCAGAGTCCCAGGACCAGCTGCTAGTGGGCATGCTCAGGGGGCAGCAGAGTCCCAGGACCAGCTGCTAGTGGGCATGTTCAGGGGCAGAGTCCCAGGACCAGCTGCTAGTGGGCATGCTCAGGGGGCAGCAGAGTCCCAGGACCAGCTGCTAGTGCGCATGCTCAGGGGCAGAGTCCCAGGACCAGCTGCTAGTGGGCATGCTCAGGGGGCAGAAGAGTCCCAGGACCAGCTGCTAGTGGGCATGTTCAGGGGCAGAGCCCCAGAACCAGCTGCTAGTGCGCATGCTCAGGGGCAGCAGTGTCCCAGGACCAGCTGCTGGTGGGCATGCTCAGGGGCAGAGTCCCAGAACCTGCTGCTAGTGCGCATGCTCAGGGGGTGGAGTCCCAGAACCAGTTGCTAGTGCGCATGCTCAGGGGCGACGCTCTGGGTAACGGTCGAAGAGTCGGAATTACCGGCGGAAAGCGAGTTTTCTCAGCTGGACGGACGAGCGGAGAGACGGGGAAATAAATGACGGTAAACACAAACCTGGAAGTCGGAAGGTCCCGGGAAGCGAACAGAGCGGAGTCAGCCTCGCGGAGCGGATCAGACTTCCTCGGCGACACATGACCGGTGCCTGCGGTCTCTCTGACGTTATCGCCTCATGGGCACGTGACCCGGGCCCACTGCCTGATTGACGGGCGCTTCCGACCAATAGGGAGCGAGTGGGACGGGGCTGGAGGTGCGAGCCGGAGGAGTGAGCCGGCGGCAGGTACTCCAACCAATCGGGGAGCCCGAGGGGCGGGACTAGCGCCGGCTGATCGTCTGATCCGCAGGGCAGCGAGTTTCTCCAATCCCTTGTTCAGGGCCCGGGGCCAGGGGAGGCTGTGGGCCTTTATTCCCCTTATTGGACACAAGGCTCTTTGTCTCACAACACACTGGCTCAGGTTTTAATAGAGACGTTTTAAATTCATCAATCAAAGCAGACAAACCTCGTGCTTCGGTAGAACAAAATTTTTTATATTTGGGAGTAAAAGTACAAGTTTTATTCCCTCTGGGGAATTTATTATTCGTTTCAGGAAACAACAACAACTTGCATTTATAAAGCGCCTTTAATGTAGTAAAACCTCCCAAGGCTCTTCACAGGATCGTTATAAAACAAAATTTGACACCGAGCCACATAAGGAGGTTCGGGCAGATGACCAAAAGCTTGGTCAAAGAAGTAGGTTTTAAGGAGCATCTTAAAGAAGGAGAGAGAGGTAGAGAGATGGAGAGGTTTAGGGAAGGAATTCCAGAGCTCAGGGCCCAGGCAGCTGAAGGCACGGCCACCAATGGTGGAGCGATTAAAATCGGGGATGCTCAAGAGGCCGGAATTAGAGAAGCACAGATGTATCGGAAGGTTGTAGGGGCTGGAAGAGATTACAGAGATAGGGAGGGGCGAGGCCACGGAGGGATTTGAAAACAAGGATGAGAATTTTAAGGATCAGACACTTGAGGAAAAGCAGGGAGTGGGGGAGGGTCAAGCCCTTATGGGACAGGGTCGCTATTTCTGTTCTGCGACAGTTACTGGGACATACTGTATCTCCCCCTCTCCTCCACACAGGGATTTGTGGTAGTTAAAGGGACAGTGATTCTCCTTGTTTTGCGAGATTGTAATTAAAGGGTCACTACTCTGAGATGGCTGCGAACTTTTAGTGCCGCCAGCCTTTTAAAACATCTTCCTTTCTTTGAAGATCTGTGTGAACTTGCTGGTGACTCAGCAGGTTGGATGAACTCTGAAACCTCTTTGCACAGTCAGAACATTTAAAGAGTCTCTCATCGGTTCTGGGGCAGGAGGGATCTGGTTAACAGTGATCACAATATCAGTAGGTTTAAAGTATTTATGGAAAGGGACAAAGAAAAATCAGTGGTGAAAATACCCAGCTGGAAGAGAGCCAATTTCAGTGATTTGAGAAGGGATCGAGCACAGGTGGACTGGAAACAAAGATTGTCCAGGAAAACAGTGAATGACCAATGGCAGGCCTTCAAGGCTGAGATAGTTCGGGTACAAACCAAGCATATTCCCATAAGGAGGAAAGATGGGCATCCAAAGCTAGAGCTCCCGATGACAAAGGATATAGAGGTTAAATTAAAACAGATAAAGGAGGTTTACGACAAATGTCAGGTACAGAATACAGTCAAAAACCAGGCAGAATACAGAGAGTGCGGGGGAAAATGAAACAGGATATAAGAAGGGCAAAGAGAGAATATGAGAAAAGATTAGCGGGCAACATAAAAGAGTACCCAAAAATCTTCTATGAAAAGTAAAAGGATAGTTAAAGGAATGGTGGGGCCGATTAGGGACCAAATAGGAGCTCATCATACGGAGGCAGAGGGCGTGGCTGAGGTACTGAATGAGTACTTAGCATCTGTCTTCACAAGAGGATGAAGTTAATGTTGCAGTAGAGCGGGGGGGGGGGGGGGGGGGGAGTAGAGAAACTGGATAAAAATAGATAGAAAGGAGGTGCTAAATAGGTTGTCATCACTCAAAGTTAACAAGTCACCCGGACCAGATGCGATGCATCCTAGGTTGCTGAGGGAAGCTAGGGTGGAGATAGCAGAAGCTCCGACCACAATCTTTCAATCGCCCTCAGATATATGGGAGTGGTGCCAGAAGACTGGAGGATTGCAAATGTTACACCCCTGTTCAAAAAAGGGGAGAGGGATAAACCTGGTAACTACAGGCCAATCAGTCTAATGTCAGTGGTGGGTGAACGACTAGAGACCATTGTCAAGGACAACATTAATTCTCACTTGGAGAAGCATGGGTTAATAAGGGGCAGCCAGTATGGATTTGTTAATGGTAAATCGTGTCTGATTAACCTGATTGAGTTCTTTGATGAAGTAACAGAGGGTTGATGAAGGTAGTGCAGCAGATGTTGTATATATGGACTTTCAAAAGGCATTTAAGAAAATACCACACAAGAGACTTACTCAGAAAATAGAAGCAGAGGGAATTAAAGGGCTGATGGTAATTTGGGTATAATTGGCTAAGGGAGAGGAGGCAGTGAGCAGTGCTGAGGGATGTTTTTCTGACTGGAGGGAAGTATGCAGTGGGTTCCCCAGGGGTCGGGATTAGGACCATTGCTTTTCTTGTTATATATAACTGACCTGGACTTGGGTATAGGTGGACAAGTTTGAAGTTTACGGATGATACAAAACTTGGCAACGTAGTAAATAGTGAGCATAGTAGTAGCAGACTTCAGAAGGACAGAGACAGACTGTGAAATGAGCAGACACAAGGCAGATGAAATTAAATGAGGATAAGTGTGAAGTGATACACTTTGGGAGAAACAACAGGGAGAGGCCGTATAATCTAAATGGGACTATTTTGAGGGGGTGCAAGAGCAGAGGGACCTGGGGGTCCATATTCACAAATCTTTGAAAGTGCCACGGCAAGTTGGTGAGGCAGTTCAGAAAGCGTATGGGATACTTGGCTTTGTAAATATGGCCATTGAATACAAAAACAAGGAAGTTACACTAAGCCTTTACAAATCACTAGTTAGGAACATAGGACAGGAGGAGGCCATTCAGCCCCTCGAGCCTGTTCCACCATTCAATGAGATCATGGCTGATCTGCGACCTAACTCCATACACCCGCCTTTGGCCCATATCCCTTAATACCTTTGGGTAACAAAAACCTATCAATCTCAGATTTAAAACTAACAATTGATCTCACATCAATTGCCGTTTGCGGAAGAGAGTTCCAAACTTCTACCACCCTTTGTGTGTAGAAGTGTTTCCTAATTTCACTCCTGAAAGGTCTGGCTCTAATTTTTAGACTATGCCCCCAGTCCTAGAATCCCCAACCAGCGGAAATAGTTTCTCTCTATCTACCCTATCTGTTCCCCTTAATATCCTGAAAACTTCGATCAGATCACCCCTTAACCTTCTAAATTCTGGGGAATACAACCCTAATTTGTGTAATCTCTCCTCGTAACTTAACCCTTGAAGTCCGGGTATCATTCTGGTAAACCTACGCTGCACTCCCTCCAAGGCCAATATATCCTTCCTAAGGTGTGGTGCCCAGAACTGCTCACAGTACTCCAGGTGTGGTCTAACCAGGGTTTTGTACAGCTGTAGGGTTTTGGCCTCAGCTGGAGTCTTGTGTACAGTTCTGGGCACCACACTTTAGGAAGGATGTCAAGGCCTTGGAGAGGGTACAGAGGAGGTTGACCAGGATGGTACCAGGGATGAGGGTCATCAGTTATGTGGAGAAATTGGAGAAGCTGGGATTGTTCCCCTTAGAGCAGAGAAGGTTAAGAGGAGACCTAATAGAGGTGTTCAAAATGATGAGGGGTTTTGATTGAGCAAGTAGGGAGAAACTGTTCACTCTGGCAAGTGGGTCGGTAACCAAAGGTCACAGATTTAAAATAGTTGCTAAAAGAACTAGAGGGGAATGAGGAGAATTGTTTTCACACAGAGGGTTGTTAAGATCTGGAACGCACCATCTGAAAGGATGCTGGAATCAGGTTCCACAGGAACTTTCAAACGGTAATTGGACATGTACTTGAAGAGGACTAGTTTGCAGAGTTCTGGGGATAAAGCTGGGGTTTGGGACTAAATTGGTCAGCTCTTTCAAAGAGCCGGCACAGGCACGATGGGCCGAATCACCTCCTTCTGTGCTGTTAGATTCTATGATCAGTGTGAAGTTGCTGGTGTCTCTTAAGGATGTTAGAGCTTTTAAAGCTCTTCCCACAGTCAGGACATTGAAAGGGTCTCTCGTCAGTGTGAACTCGCTGATGTGCCAGCAGGTGGGATGACTGAGTGAATCCCTTCCCACACACAGAGCAGGTGAACGGCCTCTCCCCAGTGTGTAGGTGTTGGTGTTGCTCGAGTTCCCGGGGGCTTTTAAAACTCTTCCCACACTCAGAACATTTAAAGAGTCTCTTCCCAGTGTAAGCTCGCTGGTGTCCCTTCAGCTCCCCAGAGCTTTTAAAGCTCTTACCACAGTAAGGACAGTTAAATGGTCTCTCATCAGTGTGAGCTTGCTGGTGTTGCTTCAGTTTCCCGGGGCTTTTAAAGCTCTTCCCACAGTTAGGACACTGAAATGGTCTCTCATCAGTGTGAAGAAGCTGGTGTCCCTTCAGCTCCCGGGGGCTTTTAAAGCTCTTCCCACAGTCAGAACATTGAAATGGTCTCTCCCCAGTGTGAACTCGCTGATGTACCAGCAGGTTGGATGACACACTGAATCCCTTCCCACACACAGAGCAGGTGAACAGCCTCTCCCCAGTGTGAACTCGCTGGTGTGTTTGCAGGTGGGATGAACAAACAAATCCCTTTCCACACACGGAGCAGGTGAACGGACTGCCCCGGTGTGACTGCACTGTTGAACTTCCAATGCAGACGGGGAACTGAATCCCTTCCCACCGTCCCCACCTTTACCCGGTTTCTCCCCGGTGTGACGGTGCACGTGTCTCGCCAGGTCAGGTGATCGGCTGAATCCGCGTCCACACGCCGAACACGTGTGCGGTTTGTCATCGCTGCTTTCTCCTTCCATGTGCAAAGGCCGATGATATTCAGGTCCTGATGAATCGAGTGACTCTGTCAGATCTTGACATAACGTTTGGTCTGAGCTTCCCGCCTGTAACTGCTCCACTTCTATAACCCTGTAAATTGAGATCAGAAAAGGATCAGAGGCAAACTGTTGTTTAATTTTCCCCTTTCCGACCCTAGGAGCAGTGAAGCTGATTTTCAGGCTCCAGCTGCTGCACAGGTTGGTTGAAAGGATCAGCAGTAATGGCGGCTGCAATACCCACAAGCCCCCGTGCTCCAGAAAGTGCTCTGTTGACTCTGAGTCCCGCGCATGTGCTCATGGCCCCCGCGCTCTCCCTCCTGCTCCACAATCGCCCGTCCCGATCGGTCCGCAACGCGCATGCTCAGCGCACAAAACCCCGCAGTTGGAACATCGGGCGCGCATGCGGAGCTGCAACATCTGGTACGCGTGCGCGGCTCAGGTGGGGGCGAGTCGGTGTTTCGCCTCAGCCGCCAGGGAGGTGCGCATGCGCAGGTCGACCCAACATTCTTTCTGTCAGCAATCACTCCCTCGTTTCTTTAATAAAAACAGAAACTGCTAGAAATACTCAGCAGGTCAGGCAGCATCTGTGGAGAGAGAAACAGAGTTAACGTTTCAGGTCGATGACCTTTTGTCAGAACTGCTTGTTCTTTAGTGTCAGTCAGTGGCTCAGTTGGTAGCACTCTTGCCTCTGAGGCATATAGTTGTGGGTTCAAGTCCCACTCCAGAGACTTGAGCACAAAAATCTAGGCTGACGCTCCAGTGCAGTACTGAGGGAGTGCGGCACTGTCGGAGGTGCCGTCTTTCGGATGAGACGTTAAACTGAGGCCCCGTCTGCTCTCTCAGGTGGATGTAAAAGATCCCATGGCACTATTTCAAGAAAGAAAGACTTGCATTTATATAGTGCTTTCATGACCACCAGATGTTTTGAAGTGCTTTACAGCCAATGAAGTACTACAATGAAGTAGTCACTGTTGTAATGTGGGAAAGAGCAGGGCAGTTATCCCCAGTCTCCTAGCCAATGTTTATCTCTCAATCAACATAAAAAGATAGATTATCTGGTCATTATCACATTGCTGTTTGTGGGAGCTTGCTGTGCGCTAATTGACTGCCGTGTTTCCTACATTACAACAGTGACTACACTTCAAAAGTACTTCATTGGCTGTAAAACACTTTGGGATGTCCAGTGGTGGTGAAAGGGGCTATATAAATGCAAGTCTTTCTTTCTTCATTGGTCTCACCAGCGATCTCTTCTAGCTGATGGTTGATTGACATTACAAGAGGATTTGAGTACAGGACTAAAGAAGTCTTACTCCAATTATATAGGGCCTTGGTGAGACCACACCTGGAGTACTGTGTACAATTTTGGTCTCCTTACCTAAGGAAGGATATACTTGCCACAGAGGGAGTGCAACGAAGGTTCACGAAATAACAACAGAAAATGCTGGAAAAACTCAGCAGGCCAGGCAACATCCGTAGAGAGAAAATAGAGTCGACGTTTTGGGTCTAACCCTTTTTCAAAACTGGAAAGGAAATGAAATAGATCGAAAGGCAGGGCTGGGAGAGAACAAAAGAAGTTAAAGACATTAAGAGGTATTCAAAACAAGACGAGGTGGTGATAGGACTAGTGGAGACAAAAGACGGCTCTAGAGTAGGTGTGAAATGTTCTGGCAGAATGGGAGACAGCTGCCATGTGGGAGAGAGAAAAGAAAGGAGGTGGGGGGGGGGGGGGGAAGGGCCAAAACAAAGATGTGGATAAAATATAAGCAAAAATGTAATGGGGGCCGAGGTTATGATCTGAAATTGTTGAACTCGATGTTGAGTCCGGAAGGCTGTAAAGTGTCTAATCGGGAGATGAGGTGCTGTTCCTCGAGCTTACGTTGAGCTTCATTGGAACAATGCAATAGCCCGAGTACAGTGAGGTCTGAGTGGGAATGGGGCGGTGAATTAAAATGACAGGCGACTGGACGCTCGGGGTCACCCTTACGGACTGAACGATCACGAGATTTGTGGTGTATGTGCCTTTAAGAGCAATTGTGGTGTATGTGCCTTTAAGAGCCCCAGGTGTGCATAATGCCGGTAATTGCCACTTGGGCTATATAAGCCTGTGTATTGTGTATATCCTTTAGAACCCCCCCCAGACTTGCTTAGTAAATACCTATGAACCAACTCCTGTCTTCAGTGTCTTTATCTACACACGGACACTACAGTGGCGACGAAGTGGAAACGGACTTACCCGCAATTCGGCAGCACCTCAAGGACATCGATTCCTCCAGCGTCCAGAAGACTCAAGGAAGTTATAGAAACTGTGGTTTCACCAGCTGGCCAAGCTGGTGGCAGGTACTGCGCTAATCCTTCCTGGGCGTCAGGCTGGAGCTCCAGCGGCGGGCTCTACAGCTGAGACAGGCAGCGAAATCGGAGGCAAGCAATAACGGACTGGGAGGGTGCACTCGAGAGACAGCCGGCGCGGCAAGCAGGTCAGCGTTTAGACCTCCGTCGGGAACGAGTCTCCAACAGTGAATAAATGGAAACCACAGTAAAACAGCGTTGTTATCGGTAGCAGCGGCGGGAAAGCGCAGGAAGCGCCATATCGTTTTTGAAATGCCTAAGTCTGGCAATATTGATGCTTTTGATAACAAAACAGAGCCTAACTTTGGCAATATTGATGTTTTTGATAACAAGATAGAGGATTGGACCACATATGTAGAAAGAGTGGAGGTGTTTTGCACCGCAAATGGAATAGAAGGTGAAAAAAAAGCTTCAGTGCTTCTGGATCTAATGGGCGCAGAAACATACAAGCTGTTACGCAACTTAATCACTCCAGCCGAACCGATGGACAAGAATTTTGAGGAGATTGTTGATACCCTACACTGCCAATTCGAGGCAGGACTTGCAGATTCTCTGCAAGACAAATTAATCTGCGATCCCCTAAGTGTAGAAACACAAAAAAAGGTATCTTCTGGAAAAGATTTAACACTGGACAAGGCTTTCAGTGCAATAGGAGCGGCAAAGATACAGCAACGGCCACAGGACTTCGGCACCCATGAAATGACACGGGGTTTCGAGAGATGTTATCGCTGCGGCAGATCCACCCATGACCAGAGGGATTGCTGGTTCAAAGAAAAAGCATGCAGGCGATGCGGAAAGATGGGACACATTCCACGTGTATGCCGATCTGAAAATAAAAAATCCACTAACGGGAAAAGAATCAATAAGGAAAAGCACAGAAAGGTACAAATGATGACGGACAGTAGCTCCAAAGACCAGAAGAGCGATAGCGACTCCGGGAACAAGAGACTAAGCTCTCTCAAATTACATAATGTAATTGCCAATGAAGATTACCAGACCATTTGGGTTACCCTCACAATAGCAGGGTCCCCAGTTAAAATGGAGCTAGATACAGGATCAGCCCTAACCGTAATAAATCGACGAGATTACGAGAGGCTATTTTCGCATATACCTCTAAAAGACACATCCATTATCTTAAAAACATATACGGGCCAGAAAGTATACCCCAAAGGAAAAATAAAGGTGCCTGTGGTATACAACGGCAAAGGAATACTAAAGTTGTATTTATACATTCTACAAGATGGTGGTCCACCGTTGTTGGGACGTGAATGGATAAGGAAGATACGTTTAGACTGGCACTCCATTCAGGCACTGACAGTGACCAGTAAGGAAAAAAACAATGATGACATCATACCTGAACGATTAAAAGACATCTTGGCCAACGCCAAAGAAGTGTTTCAAGAGAAACTAGGAACCTTGAAAGGCATCACCGCCTCAATAAAAGTGGAAGATGCAGCAATTCCAAAATTTTTTAAGGCAAGACCGGTGCCATACGCAATACGTCCGGCAGTCGAGGCAGAGCTGGAGAATTTGGAAAAGGCAGGCGTATTATCCAAAATAGATTGGAGCAAATGGGCAACACCCATCGTTCCAGTCATGAAAAAAGCATTGAAAAATAACTCTGAGGAACAGAGAAAAATTCGCATCTGTGGGGACTTTAAGGTGACTGTAAACCCGGTCCTTCACACGGTACAGTATCCTCTTCCGAGGATAGAAGATATTTTCGCCTCACTATCCGGAGGAAAACGTTTCACAAAAATTGACTTGGCACAGGCATATCTACAGATGGAGGTTGAGGAGACCTCTAAAATGTATCTCACAATAAACACACACAAAGGCCTGTACCAGTACAATCGACTGGTTTTTGGAGTAGCAACAGCTCCAGCTATCTGGCAAAGAGCTATGGAGCAAGTCCTGCAAGGGATTCCGGGGACTCAGTGTTACCTGGATGACATCCTTATAACAGGAGAAAACGACAACGGGCACCTTGCCAATTTGGAGCAGGTGCTCACTAGGCTGAAAGAATGGGGCCTACGAGCAAATCGCCCCAAGTGCGAATTTTTCCAAAATCAGATATCATATTGTGGCCACATAATTAATAAGGAAGGGTTGCATAAGTCACCTGAAAAAATTGAAGCAGTTATAAAAGCCCCAGCACCTCAAAATGTTTCACAATTGAGGTCATTCCTGGGATTAATAAATTACTATCATAAATTTTTACCAAACTTATCAACTATTCTACACCCTCTTAATGATCTTCTACACACAGGAGTGATTTGGAAATGGAACGAAGACTGTAAACGTGCCTTCCATAAATGTAAAGACTTAATCACATCCGAGAAAGTTTTGGCTCATTACAACCCATCACTACCAATCAGACTGGCGTGCGATGCATCCCCTTACGGCATAGGAGCGGTATTGTCCCATAGATTCCTTGATGGCTCGGAACGGCCGATAGCTTTTGCGTCACGCTCATTGAACTCAGCTGAGCGTAACTATTCCCAGATAGACAGGGAAGCACTCAGCCTGGTATGGGGAGTGAAGAAATTCAACCATTACCTACACGGACAAAAATTTACCTTGCTGACTGACCATCAACCCCTCATCTCCATATTCAACCCTAAGAAAGGTGTCCCCATTATGACGGCACAAAGACTACAGAGGTGGTCCCTTTTTCTAGGGGCACACCAATACAACATTGAATACAAAGGGTCAAAACAGCATGGGAATGCTGACGGTTTATCGCGCCTGCCGTTGCCAACGATAGAAGAGGCACCTACAGTAGACCCAGTAGAGATATTCCACTCTACCATAGTGGAATGTCTACCGGTGACAAATTCTGCCATTGAAAGGGAGACAAGAAATGACCCGACTCTCTCACGGGTCTACGATTTAACAGTGAAGGGATGGCCAGCACATGGCGAACCACTGTTGCCAGCATTCTCGCAAAGAAGAGAACAGCTGTCAGTGTGCCAAGGAACCTTGATGTGTGGATCCAGAGTGGTGATTCCACCCAAACTCCAGGATAAAGTGCTAAAGGAGCTTCACGAGGGGCATCTGGGTGGAGTGAAAATGAAGAACCTAGCTAGGGCGTTTGTATGGTGGCCAGGTATCGATGGAGACATCGAAGAAATGACCAAGAGCTGCCTAGGATGCCAGAAGGTCCAAAATGCTCCGCCACAGGCCCCTCTACATCCATGGGAGTGGCCCTCATCTCCCTGGCAAAGGGTGCACATCGACTTTGCTGGTCCATTTATGGACTCAATGTTCTTAATCGCAGTTGATGCACACTCCAAGTGGCCGGAGGTAATAAAGATGTCCTCCACCACCACGGAAAAAACCATCACAGTATTAAGGACCATATTTGCCAGGAATGGGCTGCCGGAACAGATATGTTCTGATAATGGACCGCAATTTGTGTCCGAAGAATTCAGAAAGTTCTTAAAGAACAATGGGGTAAAGCACTACACGTCCGCCCCATACCATCCCGCCACCAATGGATTGGCTGAAAAAGGTCTGGACAAACCTTTAAGAAGGCCATAAAGGCCATGGGTAATGAAGACATAAAACTTCAGCACAAGGTGGATAACTTCTTATTTGCATATAGGAATGCAACACATATGGTTACAAACCAAACTCCCGCCATGATGTTCTACAATAGAAACCTAAGATGCCGGCTGGATTTGGTCAAGCCCAACATCCGAAGGGACGTGGAGAACCGGCAGTTTCAGGGCATGAATGAAAGGCCAACTAGGGCCTTCCAGATAGGCCAACCGGTTTTGGCCCGGGACTACCGTACCGAGAAATGGCAGCCTGGAACTATCTGCACACGACTAGGACCACTGATGTATACCGTGGACATCGGAGAAAGCATAATAAGGCGCCATGCTGACCAAATCATCAAGTCATCCGAAAAGGGACAACCTACACCACCACGCTATACATCTAACGATGAAGTAGAGATACCCATATCTACCTCCGATCCGGTGATACTGGAACCCGATGAACCTGACACTGGCCTTCAAGCCGAATCAGCCTTGCCAGAAGAACCTACTACACCACCAGAAACTACTACACCCCCGAGGCGTTATCCGGACCGAGTCAGGAAGCCTCCTGAGAGACTAACTTATAATTAATTAATACAGCAATGTATATTATTTTGCATATAACATGTAATTAATAATTACTTAAAATATGATGTACTAGTTCGCTAGAAGGGGAGGAATTGTGGTGTATGTGCCTTTAAGAGCAATTGTGGTGTATGTGCCTTTAAGAGCCCCAGGTGTGCGTAATGCCGGTAATTGCCACTTGGGCTATATAAGCCTGTGTATTGTGTATATCCTTTAGAACCACCCCCCAGACTTGCTTAGTAAATACCTATGAACCAACTCCTGTCTTCAGTGTCTTTATCTACACACGGACACTACAAGATTGATTCCTGGGATGGCGGGACTGTCGTATGAGAAGAGATTGAGTAAACTAGGCCTGTATTCGCTTGAATTCAGAAGAATGAGAGGGGATCTCATTGAAGCATACAAAATGATTACAGGGCTTGATAGGGTGGATGCTGGGAGAATGTTTCCCTTGGCTGGGGAGTCTAGAACCAGGGGCCACAGCCTCAGGATAAAGGGTCGGCCATTCAGGACTGAGATGAGAAGAAATTTCTTCACACAGAGGGTGGTGAATCTTTGGAATTCTCTACCCCAGAGGGCTGTGGAGGCTCAGTCATTGGGTATATTCACAACAGAAGTCGATA
This sequence comes from Somniosus microcephalus, assembly GCF_052327205.1. Classification (NCBI taxonomy): domain Eukaryota; kingdom Metazoa; phylum Chordata; class Chondrichthyes; order Squaliformes; family Somniosidae; genus Somniosus; species Somniosus microcephalus. Next base: position 30,480,622 of record NC_140990.1, on the reverse strand, counting down.
GATTTCTGACCAGTAAGGGCATCAAGGGATATGGGGATAGGGCCGGTGAATGGAGTTGAGGTGATGATCAGCCATGATCTCATTGAATGGTGGAGCAGGCTCGAAGGGCCGAATGGCCACTCCTGCTCCTACTGGGGACAGCAAGAGTCCGCGCATGCGCACACGGGACTGCGGTTTGGGCCGAGTCTGGCACAGCGACCCCTCCCGGTCACCAAGGGTAACAACCGCGCATGCCCGGAGGACAGCAAACCCCTCCCCCACTCGGAGCTGCGCCTGCGCACTCGGATCCTGCCGGACGGAGTCGGCGCGGGGCATTCCGGGAAAGGCCTTGATGTCGGTTCCAGAGTCGCGATCAGTGATGCAAAGTGAGTTTTCTCCGCTCCGATTGGGTGGAGAATCGCGCGGGGTGGATCGGGAGAGAATAAAGAGAAATAGAAAAACCCGAGAGTTCGCGAGGCCCCGGACCGAGCGGCATCAGTTGGATGGCACACGTGATCTCCTTGGGGACACATGACCCGGGCCCGCGGCCTGATTGACGGGAGCTTCCGACCGATAAGGAGCGAGCGGGGCGGGTCTGGAGGAGCGAGCCGGCGGCGGGTCCTCCAACCAATCGGGGAGCCCGAGGGGCGGGACTAGCGCCGGCTGATTGTCTGATTCGCAGGGCAGGGAGTTTCTCCAGTCCCTTGTTCAAGGCCCGGGGCCAGTGGAGGCTGTGGGCCTTTATTCCCCTTATTGGACACAAGGCTCTTTGTCTCAGGCATAGGGTGACGTCGCACTGAACTTTCCTCCCTCCTTTACACAGATGGCTGCCGTTAACCTGGGCCTGTAAGGGGAAGAAATCCCCGCAACTGCAATCACGGAATCTTCAGGTTATTATTCGGGGCTTGCCTCCTGCACGAGTTGTATATGAAGTCTCCCCACCTACCGACCGGTCCATTACTCCCCTCTGTCGCGATTCTTACCCGCTGAAACATCGCGCTCCCGGCTTCAGCTCCTCTCCGTCCAGCTCCAGTAACGCACTGCGCATGCTCAATATACCGGCCCCTCCCGCGCCTGCGCACTGGGCTCCTGTAGCCTGGGTGCGGCACGTGGTCCACCGCGGGGAATGCTGGGTAAAAGCCCCCCATTGAAAGACCAGATTAGTGAATAGAACATGATTTACTGTGATCGGATTGAGGACTGAACCATGTTCATTCCAGTGGTGATGGTTTGTTTCTGCTGATCTTAATAACCCCTGTATCTGCGCAAGAGATTAATATTCTGTATAAATAGTGAATAAATAAAGCTCGAGGAACAGCACCTCATCTTTCGATTAGGCCCTTTATAGGCTTCTGGACTCATCTCGTTCGCCTTCCACCACATCAAACCCCAAGCTTGCTCCGTTTGAGTACACGACTTGTGGGTGTCATAGAATGAACTGTAGTGTCTCACTTACACTCATCTGCCATCAATTGGTCCAGGCAGCGGGCGGACGAGGGGGTCATTCGACCTGACTGCTAGTGCGCATGCTCGGGGGCAGTGGAGTCCCAGGACCAGCCGCTAGTGGGCATGCTCAGGAGCAGCAGAGTCCCAGGACCAGCCGCTAGTGGGCATGCTCAGGAGCAGCAGAGTCCAAGGACCAGCTGCTAGTGCACATGCTCAGGGGCAGAGTCCCAGGACCAGCTGCTAGTGGGCATGCTCAGGACCAGCAGAGTCCCAGGACCAGCTGCTAGTGGGCATGCTCAGGGGCAGCAGAGTCCCAGGACCAGCTGCTAGTGGGCATGCTCAGGGGCAGAGTCCCAGGACCAGCTGCTAGTGGGCAGAGTCCCAGGACCAGCTGCTAGTGGGCATGCTCAGGGGCAGAGTCCCAGGACCAGCTGCTAGTGGGCATGCGCAGGACTAGCAGAGTCCCAGGACCAGCTGCTAGTGGGCATGCTCAGGGGCAGCAGAGTCCCAGGACCAGCTGCTAGTGGGCATGCTCAGGGGCAGAGTCGCAGGACCAGCTGCTAGTGGGCATGCTCAGGGGCCCAGAGTCCCAGGACCAGCTGCTAGTGCGGATGCTCAGGGGCAGTGGAGTCCCAGGACCAGCTGCTAGTGGGCATGCTCAGGGGGCAGCGGAGTCCCAGGACCAGCTGCTAGTGGGCATGCTCGGGGCAGAGTCCCAGGACCAGCTGCTAGTGCGCATGCTCAGGGGCTGCAGAGTCCCAGAACCAGCTGCTAGTGGGCATGCTCAGGGGCAGAGTCCCAGGACCAGCTGCTAGTGCGCATGCTCAGGGGAATTGGAGTCCCAGGACCAGCTGCTAGTGGGCATGCTGAGAGGGAAGCAGAGTCGCAGGACCAGCTGCTAGTGGGCATGCTCAGGGGCCCAGAGTCCCAGGACCAGCTGCTAGTGCGGATGCTCAGGGGCAGTGGAGTCCCAGGACCAGCTGCTAGTGGGCATGCTCAGGGGGCAGCGGAGTCCCAGGACCAGCTGCTAGTGGGCATGCTCGGGGCAGAGTCCCAGGACCAGCTGCTAGTGCGCATGCTCAGGGGCTGCAGAGTCCCAGAACCAGCTGCTAGTGGGCATGCTCAGGGGCAGAGTCCCAGGACCAGCTGCTAGTGCGCATGCTCAGGGGAATTGGAGTCCCAGGACCAGCTGCTAGTGGGCATGCTGAGAGGGAAGCAGAGTCCCAGGACCAGCTGCTTGTGGGCATGCTCAGGGGCAGCAGAGTCCCAGAACCAGCTGCTAGTGGGCATGCTCAGGGGCAGAGTCCCAGAACCAGTTGTTAGTGGGCATGCTCAGGGGCAGCAGCGACCTCGGACCAGCTGCTAGTGTGCATGCTCAGGGGCAGCAGAGTCCCAGGGCCAGCTGCTGGTGCGCATGTTCAGGGGCGACACTCTGGGTAACGGTCGTTAACGGTTGAAGAGTCGGAATTACCGGCGAAAACGAGTTTTCTCAGCTGGACGTACAAGCGGAGAGAGACGGGGAAATAAATGGCGGTAAACACATCCCGGGAAGCGAACGGAGCGGATTTAGCCTCGCGGAGCGGGTCAGACTTCCTCAGCGACACGTGACCCGGGCCCGCGGCCTGATTGACGGGAGCCTCCGACCAATAGGGAGCGAGCGGGGCGGGGCTGGAGGCGCGAGCCGGCGGCGGGTCCTCCAACCAATCGGGGAGCCCGAGGGGCGGGACTAGCGCCGGCTGATTGTCTGATCCGCAGGGCAGCGAGTTTCTCCAGTCCCTTGCTCAGGGCCCGGGGCCAGGGGAGGCTGTGGGCCTTTATTCCCCTTATTGGACACAGGGCTCTTTGTCTCACAACACACTGGCTCAGGTTTTAATACAGACTTTTTAAATTCATCAATAAAAGCAGTTAAACCTGGACGCTTCTGCAGAATAAACTTTTCAATATTTGGGAGTAAAAGTACAAGTTTTTTTTCCCTCTGGGGAATTTGTTATTAGTTTCAGGAAACAACAACAACCACTTGTATTTATAAAGCGCCTTTAATATAGTGAAACGTCCCAAGGCTCTTCACAGGAGCGTTAGAAAACAAAAATTGACACCGAGCCACATCGGGAGATATTCGGGCAGATGACCAAAAGCTTGGTCAAAGAGGAGAGAGAGGTGGAGAGATGGAAAGGTTTAGGGAAGGAATTCCAGGGCTCAGGGCCCAGGCAACTGCAGGCACGGCCACCAATGGTGGAGCGATTAAAATCGGGGATGCTCAAGAGGCCAGAATGAGAGAAGCGCTAATATCTCGGAAGGTTGTAGGGGCTGAAAGAAATTACAGGGATAGGGAGGGGCGAGGCCACGGAGGGATTTGAAAACAAGGATGAGAATTTTAAGGATGAGACACTTGAGGAAAAGCAGGGAGTGGGGGAGGGTCACTAATTCTGTTCTGCGACAGTCTGTATCTCCCCTCTCCTCCACACTGGGATTTGTGGTAGTTAAAGGGACAGCGATTCTTCTTGTTCTGTGAGATTGTAATTAAAGGGACACTACTCTGAGATGGCTGCGAACCTTTAGTGCCGCCAGCCTTTCTAAAACATCTTCCTTTCTTTGAAGATCTGTGTGAACTCGCTGGTGACTCAGCAGGTTGGATGAACTCTGAAACCTCTTTACACAGTCAGAACATTTAAAGGGGGTCTCATCGGTTCTGGGGCAGGAGGGATCTGGTTAACAGTGATCACAATATCATTAGGTTTAAAGTATTTATGGAAAGGGACAAAGAAAAATCAATGGTGAAAATACCCAGCTGGAAGAGAGCCAATTTCAGTGATTTGAGAAGGGATTGAGCACAGGTGGACTGGAAACAAAGATTGTCCAGGAAAACAGTGAATGACCAATGGCAGGCCTTCAAGGCTGAGATAGTTCGGGTACAAACCAAACATATTCCCATAAGGAGGAAAGATGGGGCATCCAAAGCTAGAGCTCCTGATGACAAAGGATATCGAGGTTAAATTAAAACAGAAAAAGGAAGTTTACAACAAATGTCAGGTACAGAATATAGTCAAAAAACAGGCAGAATACAGAGAGTGCGGGGGAAATGAAACAGGATATAAGAAGGGCAAAGAGAGAATATGAGAAAAGATTAGCGGGTAACATAAAAGGGAACCCAAAAATATTCTATAAACATATGAAAAGTAAAAGGATAGTTAAAGGAATGGTGGGGCTGATTAGTGGAGCTCTAAGAACATAAGAAATAGGAGCAGGAGTCGGCCACTTGGCCCCTCGAGCCTGCTCCGCCATTCAGTGAGATCATGGCTGATCTGATCTTGGGCTCAGCTCAGCTCCATTTCCCTGCCTGCTCCCCATAACCCTTCACTCCCTTATTGTTCAAAAATCTGTCTCTCTCCACCTTAAATATATTTAATGACTCCGCCTCCACAGCTCTCTGGGGCAGAGAATTCCACAGATTTACGACCCTCTGTGAGAAGAAATTCCTCATCAGTTTTAAAAGGGCGACCCTTTATTCTGAAACTATGCCCCGAGTTCTAGATTTCCCGAGGGGAAACATCCTCTCTGCATCTACCTTGTCGAGCCCCCTCAGTATCTTATATGTTTCAATAAGATCACCTCTCATTCTTCTGAACTCCAATGAGTATAGGCCCAGCCTGCTCAACCTTTCTTCATAAGTCAACCCCCTCATCTCTGGAATTAACCTGGGGAATCTTCTCTGAACTGCCTCCAATGCAAGTATATCCCTCCTTAAATAAGGAGACCAAAACTGTACACAGTACTCAAGGTGTGGTCTCACCAATACCCTGTACAGTTGTAGCAGGACTTCCCTGCTTTTATACTCCAGCCCCCTTGCAATAAAAGCCAACATTTCATTTGCCTTCCTGATTACTTGCTGTACCTGCATGGTAACTTTTTGTGTTTCATGAACAAGGACCCCCAGGTCCCTCTGTACTGTAGCATTTTGTAATCTCTCTCCATTTAAATAATAATTTGCGTTTTTGTTTCTCTTACAATTTGCCAACCGGATTTATCCCGACTCTCTGTTTTCTGTTCGTTAGCCAATCCTCTATCCATGCTAATATATTACCCCCAACTCCGTGAGCTCTTATCGTGTGCAGTAACCTTTTATGTGGCACCTTATCGAATGCCTTCTGGAAATCCAAATGCACCACATCCACTGGTTCCCCTTTATCCACCCTGCTCGTTACATCCTCAAAGAACACCAGCAAATTTGTCAACATGATTTCCCTTTCATAAAACCATGCTGACTCTGCTTGACTGTATTATGATCACACGGAGGCAGAGGGCGTGGCTCAGGTATGAATGAGTACTTAGCATCTGTCTTCACAAAAGAAGAGGATGATGTTAATGTCGCAGTAGAGGAGGGGGGAGTAGAGAAATTGGATAAAAATGGATAGAAAGGAGGTGCTCAATAGGTTGTCATCACTGAATGTTAACAAGTCACCCGGTCCAGATGCGATGCATCCTAGGTTGCTGAGGGAAGCTAGGGTGGAGACAGCAGAAGCTCTGACCACAATCTTTCAATCTCCCTCAGATATATGGGAGTGGTGCCAGAAGACTGGAGGATTGCAAATGTTACACCCCTGTTTAAAAAAGGGGAGAGGGATAAACCTGGTAACTACAGGCCAAATCAGTCTAATGTCAGTGATGGGTGAACAACTAGAGACCATTGTCAAGGACAAAATTAATTCTCACTTGGAGAAGCCAGTGTGGATTTGTTAAAGGTAAATCATGTCTGACTAACCTGATTGAGTTCTTTGATGAAGTAACAGAGGGTTGATGAAGGTAGTGCAGCAGATGTTATATATATGGACTTTCAAAAGGCATTTGATAAAGTACCACACAAGAGACTCACTCGGAAAATAGAAGCACAGGGAATTAAAGGGCTGATGGTAATAATTGGCTAAGGGAGAGGAGGCAGTGAGCAGTGCTGAGGGATGTTTTGCTGACTGGAGGGAAGTATGCAGTGGGTTCCCCCAGGGGTCGGGATTAGGACCATTGCTTTTCTTGTTATATATAATTGACCTGGACTTGGGTATAGGTGTACAAGTTTGAAGTTTACAGATGATACAAAACTTGGCAATGTAGTAAATAGTGAGCATAGTAGTAGCAGACTTCAGAAGGACAGAGACAGACTGTGAAATGAGCAGACACAGGGCAGATGAAATTAAATGAGGATAAGTGTGAAGTGATGCACTTTGGGAGAAACAGCAGGGAGAGGCCGTATAATCTAAATGGGACTATTTTGAGGGAATGCAAGAGCAGAGGGACCTGGGGGTCCATATTCACAAATCTTTGAAAGTGCCACGGCAAGTTGGTGAGGCGGTTCAGAAAGCGTATGGGATACTTGGCTTTGCAAATAGGGCCATTGAATACAAAAACAAGGAAGTTACACTAAACCTTTACAAATCACTAGTTAGGCCTCAGCTGGAGTTTTGTGTACTGTTCTGGGCACCACACTTTAGGAAGGATGTCTAGGCCTTGGAGAGGGTACAGAGGAGGTTGACCAGGATGGTACCAGGGATGAGGGACTTCAGTTATGTGGAGAGATTGGAGATTGTTCCCCTTAGAGCAGAGAAGGTTAAGAGGAGACCTAATAGAGGTGTTCAAAATGATGAGGGGGTTTTGATCGAGCAAGTAGGGAGAAACTGTTCACTCTGGCAAGTGGGTCGGTAACCAAAGGTCACAGATTTAAAATAGTTGCTAAAAGAACTAGAGGGGAAATGAGGAGAATTGTTTTCACACAGAGGGTTGTTAAGATCTGGAACGCACCATCTGAAAGGATGCTGGAATCAGGTTCCACAGGAACTTTCAAACGGTAATTGGACATGTACTTGAAGAGGACTATTTTGCAGTTATGGGGATAAAGCTGGGGTGTGGGACTAAATTGGACAGCACTTTCAAAGAGCCGGCACAGACACAATGGGCTGAATCACCTCCTTCTGTGCTGTTAGATTCGATGATCAGTGTGAACTCGCTGGTGTCTCTTAAGGCTCTTAGAGCTCTTCCCACAGTCAAAACATTTCACGGGTCTCTCATCAGTGTGAACAAGCTGGTGTGACAGGATGGTGGATGAATGATTGAATCCCTTCCCACACACTGAGCAGGTGAGCGGCCACTCTCCAGTGTGAAATCGTTGGTGTCCATTCAGCTCCCGGGAGCTTTTAAAGCTTTTCCCACAGTCAGAACATTTAAAGGGTCTCTCGTCAGTGTGAACTCGCTGATGTACCAGCAGGTTGGAGGACCGAGCGAATCACTTCCCACACACAGAGCAGGTGAACGGTCTCTCCCCAGTGTGTAGGTGCTGGTGTCGCTTCAATTCCCGGGAGCGTTTAAAGCTCTTCCCACAGTTAGAACATTTAAAGGGTCTCTCGTCAGCGTGAACAAGCTGGTGTGACAGGAGGGTGGATGAATCAGTGAATCCCTTCCCACATTTGAAGCAGGTGAACGGCCTCTCCCCAGTGTGGAGGTGCTGGTGTCGCAGCAGGTTGGTTGACCGAGTGAATCCCTTCCCACACAAAAGGCAGGTGAATGGCCTCTCCCCAGTGTGAGCTCGCTGGTGTCCCTTCAGCTCCCCAGAGCTTTTAAAGCTTATCCCACAGTGGGAACATTTAAATGGTCTCTCATCAGTGTGAGCAAGCTGGTGTCTCAGCAGGGTAGATGAACCAGTGAATCCCTTCCCACACACGGAGCAAGTGAACGGCCTCTCCCCAGTCTGAGCACGCTGGTATGTCATCAGATCCCGGAAGCTTGTAAAGCTCTTCCCACAGTCAGAACACGTAAATGGTCTCTCATCAGAGTGAATAAGCTGGTGTCCCTTCAGATCCCCGGAACATTTAAAGCTCTTCCCACAGTCAGAGCATTTACACGGTCTCTCATCAGTGTGACCAAGCCGATGTCTCAGCAGGGTGGATGACAGAGTGAATCCCTTCCCACACTCGGAGCAGGTGAACGGACTGTCCCCGGTGTTACTGTGCCAATGAACTTCCGACACAAACGGGGAACTAAAACCCTTCCCGACATCCGCACCTTGACCCAGCTTCTCCCCGGTGTGACGGTGCACATGTCTCGCCAGGTCAGGCGATCGGCTGAATCCGCGACCACACACGGAACACGTGTGCGGTTTGTCATCGCTGCGATCGCTGCTTTCGCCTTCCATGTGCAAAGGCCGATGATATTGAGGTCTGGATGAATCGAGCGATTCCGATCTTGATGTGATGTTTGGTCTGAGCTTCCTGTCTGTAAATGCTCCACTTCTAAAACCCTGTAAAATAATTAGAAAGGGTTAAGAGGGAGAAGGGTGTGTCAGACACCGCGCATGCGCCACATGACCCAGCCCGCACCGTGCATGCTCAGTACACCACCCCTCCCCCACATGTCTCTCCTGCGCCGGGCGCTGATTCTTGGCCGTGGCCGATGTCGGTTCCCAGTCGGAAGGCGGGGGGGTGAAAGTGAAGTTCGCTAAACATCCGAATGCGATCCCAGCGAGACGGAAAATCCGCACCTCAGTCGGTGGCGGCCCAACACGGCCCCGAGCCCGTCACCCCGCAACCCGCTCACCGCCTGATTGACGGCAGCTTCCGACCAATATGGGGACAGTGGGCGGGGCTGGAGGACCAGTAGAGGGCGGTGGGTCCTCCAACCAATCCGGGGGCCCGAGCGGCGGGGCTTCAGGGAGCTTCACTCAGCGTCAGAGCAGCACCTGCCCTGGGAGTGTTTGACGGAACAGTGTAGAGGGAGCTTTACTCTGTATCTAACCCGTGCTGTACCTGCCCTGGGAGTGTTTGATGGGGCAGTGTAGAGGGAGCTTTATTCTGTATCTAACCCGTGCTGTACCTGCCCGGGAGTATTAGATGGTACATTGTAGAGGGAGCTTTACTCTGTATTTAACCCATACTGTAACTGCCCTGGGAGTGTTTGATGGGACAGATGTAGAGGGAGCTTTACTCTGTATCTAATCCATGCTGTATCTGCCCTGGGAGTGTTTGATGAAACAGTGTAGAGGGAGCCTTACCCTGTATCTAACTCGTGCTGTACCTGCCCTGGGAGTGTTTGAGGGGACAGTGTAGAGGGAGCTTTACTCTGTATCTAACCCGTGCTGTACCTGCCCTGGGAGTGTCTGATGGGGCAGTGTAGAGGGAGCTTTACTCTGTATCTAACCATTGCTGTACCTGGCCTGGGAGTGTTTGAAATATATCGCCGGTCCTTCATCGTCACTGGGTCAAAATCCTGGGCCTCCCTCCCAAACAGCACTGTGGGTGGACCTTCACCACACGGACTGCAGCGGTTCAAGAAGGCAGCTCACCACCACCTTCTCAAGGGCAATTAGAGATGGCCAATAAATGCTGACCTTGCCAGCACCGCCCACATCCCAGGAATGATTTTTTTTTTAAATTCCTACCACAGTCGTTAATATAGGAATAACACTATTTAATATATATATATAAATCCATAAGTATATAAATATATAGACATAAATATATGTACAAAAATACATTTGACAACTTTGACTAGTTTCTCCTGCCTGATGTAAACCAAACCCACAGTCACCGACACCAATCTCCTCCTGTCTGATATAAACCAACCCCATAGTCACTGACACCAATCTCCTCCTGTCTGATATAAACCAACCCCACAGTCACTGACACCAATCTCCTCCTGTCTGATATAAACCAACCCCACAGTCACTGACACCAATCTCCTCCTGTCTAATATGAAGGTGGACATCCAATGGCTAACATTCAAGGAAATAATGCATAATTTGCAACAAACATATATTCCTCCAGGGCATAAAAACCCAAAAGGAAAAGTGATCCAAACGTGGCTAACAAAAGAAATTAAAGCTAGTACAGGAAACTTTCGTTTAAACGGCAGTTAAATATCCGGAACGCTCTATCCACCGGCAAAATTCAGGAGTCGGTTCAGATAACTTTTTTTACTTTGTTATTTTTTTACTCATTTGTGGCTGTGCAAGTGTCTAGCTGAAGCAGTTGCTAAGCTACAGAGACGCTTGCAAGCTGAGCTAATTGTTTTGAAGCTGTTGCTAAGCAACAGGGTTTGTTGCTTCAGACAGAGCTCAGAAGCTCCGTATGTTTTAACTATAGCGCTCGGTTCTCCGGCAGTTTTGATGGGCCGGCACCAGCTCGGTCCCGTCCGTGCCAGATACCAGAAAGTTTCCTGTAGTAAGTTAAAAGGAGGAAGCTTATAAAGTTGCCAGAAAAAGCGGTCAGCCTGAGAATTGAGATCTTTTTAGAAATCAGCAAAGGGGGACCAAGAAATTGATAAAGAAAGGGAAAATGGAATATGAGCACAAACTAGTGAAAAATGTAAAAACGTATTGTAAAAGCTTCTACAGGTATGTGAAAAGGAAAAGACTGGCGAAGGTAAATGTAGGTCCTTTACAGTCAGAGATGGGAGAATTTATAATGGGGAAATGAGGAAATGTCAGAGAAATTTAATAAATACTTTGTTTCTGTCTTCACGGAGGAAGACACAAAAAACCTCCCAGAAATACAAGCAAACCAAGGGTGTGGCGAGAATGAGGAACTTAGAGATTATTAGTAAATAAACAATACTAGCAAAATTAATGGGACTAAAAGTCAATAAATCCCAAGGACTGGATGACCTACATCCTAGTGTTTTGAAAGAGGTGGCCATTGGGATAGTGGACGCACTGGTTGTAATCTTCCAAAATTCTATAGATTCTGGAATGGTTCCTGCAGACTGGAGGATAGCAAATGTAACCCCGCTATTTAAGAAAGGAGGGAGAGAGAAAACGGGGAACTACAGACCTGTTAGCCTCACATCAGTAGTTGGGAAAATGCTGGAATCTATTATAAAGGATGCAATAACTGTGCACTTAGAAACTAATTGTAAGATGTAAGAGAATGTTTCCCTTGGCTGGGGAGTCTAGAACCAGGGGCCACAGCCTCAGGATAAAGGGTCGGCCATTCAGGACTGAGATGAGAAGAAATTTCTTCACTCAGGTGGTGAATCTTTGGAATTCTCTACCCCAGAGGGCTGTGGAGGCTCAGTCATTGGGTATATTCAAAACAGAAGTCGATAGATGTCTGACTAGTAAAGGCATCAAGGGATGTGGCGATAGGACCGATGAATGGAATTGAGGCAGTAGATCAGCCATGATCTCATTGAATGGCAGAGCAGGCTCAAGGGGCCGAATGGCCTGCTCCTGCTCCTATTTCTTATGTTTTTAGAATCCAACTCCTGCAGTCACTTGTGAACTCGCTGGTGTCTCAGTAGACTGGTTGACTGAGTGAATCCCTTCCCACACATGGAGCAGGTGAACGGCCTCTCGGCGATGAGTTTCCAGCTGGGTCAGGTAACTGGATCCTTTACCAGTCCCCACATTTCCAAGGTTTCTCCGTAGTGTGGGTGTCCTGTGTCTGTCCAGGTTGGATGATCGGTTGTAGCCTCGTCCACACACAAAAATACGTGGACGGTTTCTCCCCGCTGTGAATGGTGCGATGTTTTTCCAAGCTGTCTAACTGGTTAAAGCTCTTTCCACAGTCAGTGCACTGGAACACTTTCACTCGGGTGTGTGTGTTCGGTGCTTTTCCAGTCACACTGATATTTGAAATCTTTTCCCACAATCTTTTCTCCTTCCACATTCAAAGGCTGATGATATTCAGGTCCTGATGAATGGGGTGACTCTGTCAGATCTTAATGTGATGTTTGGTTTGAGTTTGCGGTGTGTAAATGCTGCCCTCCTCGCAGCCTGTAAAAGGAGTTTACAAAAGCCATCACTGTGAGTCCAGGATAGAAATTGACAAGATTCTCTCCTCCTGGTTCCTGGCCACGGGGGCCGCGCACGCGCCCTACTGCCCCCCGAGCCTCTCAAGATGGCAGCCGTTACCCCGGGCTTGTCACCGGGAGAAAGCCCCGCAGCTGCCGCCCCGCTCGGGGCAAACGCCCGGCCCAGAGGCTCTTGTTTGGGGCCTGAGGCCCACCCCGGGTGCGTGTGAAGCGGATAATGTTGAGAGTTTTAATAATGGGGCCTGGGGCCGCACTCGGGCTGTGTGAAGCCCACGCCCCCCCGGGGTTTATTAACCCGCTCCCTCCACCCATCTCTCACCTGCTGCCTCACCCACAGTCGCCACCGTCGCCCGCGCATGCTCAGCTCACTGCCCGGGCGATTGACGGGAGCTCTGGACCAATAGGAAGGGCAGGGCGGGGCTGGAGGACCGAGCGGGCGGTTGGTCCTCCAAACAATCGGAGTGTGTGAGGGGCGGAGCTTGCGGCACCCTGGGTCATGGTGACCATAGAAACATAGAAGATAGGAGCAGGAGTAGGCCATTCAGCCCCTCTAGCCTGCTCCACCATTCAATGCGATCATGGCTGATCATCCAAGTTCAGTACCCAGTCCCTGCTTTCTCCCCATACCCCTTGATCCCTTTAGCCTTAAGAAATATATCCAACTCCTTCTTGAATATATTTAATAAACTGGCCTCTACTGCCTTCTGTGGTAAAGAATTTCACAGGTTCACCACTCTCTGGGTGAAGAAATTCCTCCTCATTTCAGTCCTAAATGGCTTACCCCTTATCCTTAGACTATGACCCCTGGTTCTGGACTCCCCGACCATCAGGAACATCCTTCAAGCATCTAGTCTGTCCAGTCCTGCCAGCATTTTATAAGTTTCAATGAGATCCCCTCTCATTCTTCTAAACTCCAGCGAGTACAAGCCCAATCGTTGCAATCTCTCCTCATACGTCATTCCTGCCATCCCAGGTATCAGCCTGGTGAATCTTCGCTGAACTCCTTCCATGGCAAGAATATCCTTCCTCAGATAAGGCGACCAAAACTGCACACATTACTCAAGATGTGGTCTCACCAAGGCCCTGTACAACTGCAGCAAGACATCCTTGTTCTTGTACTCAAACCCTCTCGCTACAAAGGCCAACATACCATTTGCCTTCTTAACCGCCTGCTGCACCTGCATGCTTACCTTCAGCGACAGGTGCACAAGGACACCCAGGTCTTGTTGCACTTCCCCTTCTCCCAATCTATTGCCATTCAGATAATAATCTGCCTTCCTGTTTTTGACACCAAAGTGGATAACCTCACATTTATCCACGTTATATTGCATCTGCTATGCTTTTGCCCAATCACCCAACCTGTCCAAATCATCCTGGAGTTTCTCAGCATCCTCCTCACAGCACACACGCCCACCTAGCTTTGTGTCATCTGCAAATTTGGAGATATTACTTCTAGTTCCCTTGTCTAGATCATTAATATATATTGTGAATAGCTGGGGTCCAAGGACCGATCCCTGTGGTACCCCACTAGTCACTGCCTGCCACTCGGAAAAAGACCCGTTTATTCCAACTCTTTGCTTTCTATCTGCCAACCAGTTCTCTATCCAAGTCAATACCTTGCCCCCAATCCCATGTGCCTTAACTTTACACCACCATTAAACCATCACAAACACTGTCAGCGCAGGCAGCTGGTGAGAGAACCAACACGCGGGAATAACCTACTTGACCTCGTCCTCAGCAATCTACCTGTTGCAGATCCGTCTGTTTATGACAGTATTAGTCGGAGTGACCACTACACAGTGCTTGTGGAGACCAAATACTCTCCACACACTGAGGATCCCCACCATCGTATCGTGTGGCACTACCACCGTGCGAAGTGGGATAGATTAAGATCAGATCTAGCAGCTCAAAATTGGGCATCCATGAGGCGCTGTGGCCCCACAGCGGCAGCTGAATTGTGTTCCACCAAAATCTATAAACTCGTGGCCCTCACTCCTCCATCACCATTAAGGCAGACAACCAGCCCTGGTCAATGAGGAGTGTAGAAGATTCAACCCGGCCAATTACCGTCCTGTCAGCCTGCTCTCAATCATCAGAGTGATGGAAAGAGTCATCAAGCAGCACCTAGTAACCAATAAGGGGTGGAAGTGATGTTACAACTGTACAGAGCGCTGGTTAGACCCGATCTGGAGCACTGGATTCAGATCTGGGCTCGGCCCCTCAGGAAGGATATATTGGCCTTGGAGAGGGAGCAGCGCAGATTCACCAGAATGATCCCGGGGCTAAAAGGGAAAAATTATGAGGACAGTTTGCACGGACTCGGCTTGTATTCCACTAAAGATCGAAGATTAAGTGGTGATCCAAACTAGGTTCACTGTCAGACAGTTCGACAAGTCAGACGTTAATCACCTCTAGACCTATGCTGGCAGGTAAAACCCCAGACGGTTTATCCAGAATAATAAGAACCCCTGTAACTGAGCTGGAGTTTAAGATCAGCAGAAATGAAACCCAACTATCAGAGTGAACATGGTTCAGTCCTGGATGTGATTAACAGCAGCAATAACAGCAGAATCCAACTCCTGCCGTCACATGTGAACTCGCTGGTGTTTTAGCCGGTCGGATGAACGGGTGAATCTCTTCCCACACACGGAGCAGGTGAACGGCCTCTCCCCAGTGTGAGTGCGTTGGTGTGTCAGCAGATCCCTTGTGCTTTTAAAGGTCTTCTCACAAACAGAACATTTAAAAGGTCTCTCATCAGTGTGAACCAGTTGGTGTGTCAGCAGATCCTTTGTGGTTTTAAAGGTCTTCTCGCAGACAGAACAATTAAAAGGTCTCTCGTCACTGTGAACAAGTCGGTGTCTCAGCAGGTTGGATGACCAAGAGAATCTCTTCCCACACACGGAGCAGGTGAACGGCCTCTCCCCAGTATGAGTGCGTTGGTGTGTCAGCAGATCATTTTTGCTTTTATACTTGTTCTCACAGTCAGAACACTGAAAAGGTCTCTTATCAGTGTGAACAAGTTGGTGTGTCTGGAGCTTAGACAACTCTGTGAATCCCTTCCCACACACAGAGCAAGTGAACGGCCTCTCCCCGGTGTGAATTCGCTGGTGTGTCACAAGGCCGGATGATTTAGTGAATCCCTTCCCACACACAGAGCAGGTGTACGGTCTCTCTCCGGTGTGACTGTAATAATGAGTTTCCAGCTGGGACGGGTATTTGAATCCCTTCCCACAGTCCCCACATTTCCACGGTTTCTCCATGGAGTGGGTGTCCTCAAGTCTCTCCAGGTTGGCTGATCAGTTGAAGCCTTGTCCACACACAGAACACGTGTACGGTTTCTCCCCGCTGTGAACGGTGCGATGTTTTTTCAGGCTGTGTAACTGGTTAAAGCTCTTTCCACAGTCAGTGCACTGGAACACTCACTCGGGTGCGAGAGTCTTGGTGCTTTTCCAGTCACACTGATGTTTGAAATCTTTTCCCACAGAGAGAACAGACAAACATTTCTCCTTCCACATTCAATGGCCGATGATGTTTGAGTCCTGATGAATGGAGTGACTCTGTCAGATCTTGATGTGATGTTTGGTTTGAGTTTGCAGTGTGTAAATGCTGCCCTTCTCACAGCCTGTAAAAGGAATTTACAAAAGCCATCACTGTGAGTCCAGGATAGAAATTGACAAGATTCTCTCCTCCTGGTGCCTGGCCAAGGGGGCCGCACATGCGCCCTGCTGCCCCCTGAGCCTCTCAAGATGGCGGCCGTTACCCCGGGCCTGTCACCGGGAGAAAGCCCCGCAACTGCCACCCCACTTGGGGCAAACGCCCGGCGCCTCTTGTTCGGGGACTGAGGCCAACACTGGGTGTTTGTGAAGCGGATAATGTTGAGTGTTTTAATAATGGGGCCTGGGGCCGCACTCGGGGTGTGAGCAGCCCGCGTCCCCCCGGGGTTCATGAACCCACTCCCTGAGCTCGGGGTGTGAGCGGCCCGCGTCCCCCCGGGGTTCATGAACCCGCTCCCTGAGCTCGGGGTGTGAGCGGCCCGCGTCCCCCCGGGGTTCATGAACCAGCTCCCTGAGCTCGGGGTGTGAGCGGCCCGCGTCCCCCCGGGGTTCATGAACCCGCTCCCTGAGCTCGGGGTGCGAGCGGCCTGCGTCCCCCCGGGGTTCAGGTTCATGAACCCGCTCCCTGAGCTCGGGGTGTGAGCGTCCCGCGTCCCCCCGGGGTTCATGAACCCGCTCCCTGAGCTCGGGGTGTGAGCGGCCCGGGGTTCATGAACCCGCTCCCTGAGCTCGGGGTGTGAGCGTCCCGCGTCCCCCCGGGGTTCATGAACCCGCTCCCCGAGCTCGGGGTGTGAGCGTCCCGCGTCCCCCCGGGGTTCATGAACCCGCTCCCCGAGCTCGGGGTGTGAGCGTCCCGCGTCCCCCCGGGGTTCATGAACCCGCTCCCCGAGCTCGGGGTGTGAGCGTCCCGCGTCCCCCCGGGGTTCATGAACCCGCTCCCCGAGCTCGGGGTGTGAGCGTCCCGCGTCCCCCCGGGGTTCATGAACCCGCTCCCCGAGCTCGGGGTGTTAGCGGCCCGCGTCCCCGCGGGGTTCATGAACCCGCTCCCTGAGCTCTCTCACCTGACGTGTCAGCGGCTGCTGTCAAGGGCCGCGAATGTTCAATTCATCTTCTGTTGTTCCGGTTTAAAGGTGAAGCCCCGCCCCTCGCACACTCCGATTGGTTGGACGACCCGCCGCCCTCTCGGTCCTCCAGTCCCGCTCCCCTCTTCCTATTGGTCCGGAGCTCCCGTCAATCACCCGGGCAGTGTGAGCTGAGCATGCGCGGACCTTGGCAGCAGCCGCTGACACATCAGGTGAGAGAGTTCAGGGAGCGGGTTCATGAACCCCGGGGGGACGCGGGCTGCTCACACCCCGAGTGCGGCCCCAGGCCCCATTATTAAAACGCTCAAACTTATCCGCTCGCCGCTTCCCGGTTCCTTCCGATTCGCTCAGCAAAGGGGCCCCGCGTCAAACTCCGGGACAGACAGGAAGTCAAGGAGCGTCTGTAAATAGAGGAGAAATGGTGACTGGTCAGGGAGCGTCTGTAAATGGAGGAGAAATGGTGACTGGTCAGGGAGCGTTTGTAAATGGAGGAGAAATGGTGACTGGTCAGGGAGCGTTTGTAAATGGAGGAGAAATGGTGACTAGTCAGGGAGTGTCTGTAAATGGAGGACAAATGGTGACTGGTCAGGGAGTGTCTGTAAATGGAGGACAAATGGTGACTGGTCAGGGAGTGTCTGTAAATGGAGGACAAATGGTGACTGGTCAGGGAGTGTCTGTAAATGGAGGAGAAATGGAGACTGGTCACGGAGCGTCTGTAAGTGTAGGTGAAATGGAGACTGGTCAGGAAGTGTCTGTGAATGGAGGAGAAATGGAGACTGGTCACGGAGCGTCTAAATGGAAGCGAAATGGTGACTGGTCAGGGAGTGTAAATGAAGGAAAATGGAGACTGGTCAGGGAGCGTCTGTAAATGAAGGAGAAATTATTCATTATTTTGGGGCTTGGTTTGTGTGAATAAATATATCACTAATTTCAATTAGACTCTTTTCCGTGACCCAGCTCCTGTAAATACTGGCTGGAAAGGGGCCAGACTCTCAGGAGGCTCCACACCGCTGGCTGCTCCTGCGTAAGTGATCTCCCATTAGATTAATGTGTGTCTGCTGTGTGTGTGCTTAACAAAGTGCCCAAAGCAGTTCATAAGGTGGGGAACCAGTGAATGTAGAACTGAATCCATTCAGATTCAGCACTTTCAGGGGAGGAGAGAGAGGGGAACAAGTGAGTGTAGAACTGAACCCAGCCAGAGTCTGCACCTTCCGGGGAGGAGAGGGAGGGGAACCAGTGAGTGTAGAACTGAACCCAGCCAGAGTCAGCACCTTCAGGGGAGGGGAACCAGTGAGTGTAGAACTGAACCCAGCCAGTGTCAGTACCTTCAGGGGAGGAGAGAGAGGGGAACCAGTGAGTGTAGAACTGAACCCGGCCAGAGTCAGCACCTTCAGGGGAGGAGAGGGTGGGGAACCAGTGAGTGTAGAACTGAACCCAGCCTAGGCAGTTTGCAGCCTTCCGGACTCAATATCGAGTTCAACAATTTCAGATCCTAACCTCGGCCCCTATTACTTTTTTACTTATAATTTTTTCCACCCCTTTGTTTTGGGTCCTCCTTCCCCCCCGCCCCCCTCCTTTCCTTTTGTTTCTCTCTCTCTCACCTGGCAGCTGTCCTTATCCTGCCAGTACACCACACTTAATCTCAGCTGCCTTTTGTCTCCACGGGTCTGTTACTATCTCGTCTGGCTTCGAATGCCTTTTATTGTCTCTTTTGTTCGATCGCAGCCTTGCCTTCGATCTATTTTCTTTTCTTTGCAGTTTTGAAGAAGGGTTTCAACCCGAAACATCAACTCAAATTTCTCTCCACGGATGTTGCCTGACCTGCTGAGTTTTTCCAGCATTTTCTGTTGTTATTTCAGTCTGTCTTCAACTATTTATTGTACTACCAATAACATACAAATGTCAATGCACTATTCCCTTATAACTCCAAACAATACCAACATACACCGTTCCCTTTAGCTATTTAATTTCTCACACCACTCACCCCGGCGATCAAGTGGAGGAGTCTGTTTCCATCTGTATGGGTGATCAAACCCTCCGCAGTTTTCCTCGCAAGTTGCCCTGTTCTCTTTCTAAACACCCTTTTATAATACAAAAGATCAAAGCCCGTGACAATAGATTGACACAAACCCTTCCCCTTTTGATTGTACCATCTTAATCTCGTTTTTCTGCCATTCTGTTCAATTTCAAACCATACAATAAAAAAAGGAAATGTCTTCATCCTTGAAAAACTCAGCAGGTCAGGCAACATCCATGGAGAGAAATTAGAGTTGACGTTTCGGGTCAAAACCCTTCTTCAAAACTGGAAAGGAAATAAAATAGATCGAAGGCAGGGCTGCGATTGAACAAAAGAAGTAAAAGAGACATTAAAAGGTATTCAAAACCGGTCGCCTGTCATTTTAATTCACCGCTCCATTCCCACTCGGACCTCACCGTCCTTGGCCTCTTGTATTGTTCCACGGAAGCTCAACGTAAACTCAAGGAACAGCACCTCATCTTCCGATTAGGCACTTTGCAGCCTTCCGGACTCAATATCGAGTTTAACAATTTCAGATCATAACCTCGGCCCCTTTTACTTTTTTACTTATTTTTTTCCACCCCTTTGTTTTGGGTCCTCCTTCCCGCCCCACCCCTTTCCTTTTGTTTCTCTCTCCCACATGGCAGCTGTCTCTTATCCTGCCAGTACACTTCACACCTAATCTCAGCTGTCTTTTGTCTCCACTGGCCTATTACCATCTCGTCTGGTTTTGAATACCTTTTAATGTCACTTTTACTTCTTTTGTTCGATCGCAGCCCTGCCTTCAATCTATTTTATTTCCTTTCCAGTTTTGAAAAAGGGTTTCGACCCGAAACGTCAACTCAAATTTCTCTCCACGGATGTTGCCTGACCTGCTGAGTTTTTCCAGCATTTTTTGTTGTTTTTTCGGATTTCCAGCATCTGCAGTATTTTGCTATCGTACTAATGTCTTCATCCTGTTGGATGTTCGACCATTATCACACACAGAAATGTCTTGATTAGACACTTCCTTGCTTATCGTCAGTTTGAAAGGTTCTTCTTCTTAGGCAGTCCCTCGGAACCGAGGATGACTTGCTTCCACACTAAAGGTTAGTGAATGGGTTTCAATCCAGCGACAATCCTGGAATTAACATTTCCAAAAGATGTTCCAGACTCGGTGGAGCCAATTGTAAGTCTGGTTAACAGCTGGAGCGAGGAGATTCGCTGGACAGGACAGTCAGTTGAATTTACACAAACACAGGCCATTGTGTGGTTCGATTGTTCCAGCCACTTCCTTGATTAGCATATTCATGAAGTAAAAGGAGTCATGTCTGTGGTTCTTATGCTGTTTAATCCAGAGCGTGTATTACACGTTCCCTTTAAAAGTCTCGCTGGTTCCTCAGGTGATGCTGGGATACGAAGTTTGGTCAGTTTCTTATGATTGGTCAATTTCACAAAACTGCCTTTACAGACCAGCCATTTGACCCTTTAATGTTGGTATCATTTGAGTTGAATGTGTTCTTGCTGCAGGAACTGGCTACACTCTGAGTTTCTTGTACGAGGACACCTAAATCTCTCTAAACACCAACATTTAATACAATAGCAAAATACTGCGGATGCAGGGAATCTGAAATAACAACAGAAAATGCTGGAAAAACTCAGCAGGCCAGGCAGCATCAGTGGAGAGAGAAACAGAGTTAACGTTTCAGGTCCAATATTTAATAGTTTCTCACCTTAACAATATTCTGTTTTCCTATTCTTCCTACCAAAGTGAATAACCTCACATTTCCCCACATTATACTCCATCTGCCACCTTACTGCCCACTCACTTAGTCTATCGATATCCCTTTGCAGACTCTGTGTTCTCCTCACAGCTTACTGTCCCACCGAGCTTTGTATCATCAGCAAACTTGGATACATTACACTCAGTCCCTTCATCTAGGTCATTAATATAGATTGTAAATAGCTGAGGCCCCAACACTGATCCTTGATGCACCCCACTAGTTACAGCCTGCCAACTGGAAAATGACCCATTTCTCCCTACTCTCAGTTTTCTGTCCGTTAACCATTCCTCTCTCCATGATAATACATTACCCCCAACCTCATGCGTAACAACCTTTTATGTGGCACCTTACCGAATGCCTTTTGGAAATCCAACTACATCCACTGGTTCCCCTTTATCTACCCTGCTAGTTACATCCTCAAAAACTCTAATAAATTTGTCAAACACAATTTCCCTTTTATAAAACCATGTTGACTCTGCCTAAATCATATTATCATTTTCTAAGTGCCCTGTTCCACTTCCTTAATAATGGATTGCAGCATTTTCCCGAGGACTGATGTCAGGCTAACTGGCCTGTAGATCCCTGTTTTCTCTCTTCCCTCCTTTCTGGAATAGCGGGGTTACATTTGCTACCTTCCAATCCACGAGGACCTTTCCAGAATCCAGTGAATTTTGGAAGATCACAACCAATGCATCCACTATCTCTGCAGCCACCTCTTTTAGAACCCTAGGATGTAGGCCGTCAGGTCCAGGGGATTTGTCAGCTTTTAGTCCTGTTAGTTTCTCAAGTACTTTTTCTCGACTGATATTAATTACTTTAAGTTCCTCACTCTCATTAGCCCCTTGGTTCCCACTATTTCTGGAATCTCACCTTCTCCAGTGTAGGTCACGCAGCTCCAGCTCGCTCAGCCGAAGCCTGGGCTGTCCGCAGTGCGGCCGCAACATGCTCATAGACTTGCACGAGTGGTCGGGACCTCTCGTCCTGACTGAGGTGGACGAGAAGCCTGCGCAGCCCCTCCGTGTCAAGTATGACAACGTGGACATAGATGTGCTGGGTAAAGTGCTGAGCCCGGCCCAGGTACTGACTGCAGCTGAGAGCTGAACACACAAGAACCGCTCCAGTGCCTGGAGCCGGCAACAAGAGGCAACAAAAGCAAGGAAGGCACAGAGTCCAAAAGCAAGTAAGTTATGATGAACCTTCGTAAAACACTGGCTCGGCCTCAACTGGAGTATTGTGTCCAATTCTGTGCATCGCACTTCAGGAAGGATGTGAAGGCCTTAGCAGGGGTGCAGAAAAGATTTACGAGAATGATTCCAGGGATGAGGGACTTCAGTTACGTGGATAGACTGGAGAAGCTGGGGTTGTTCTCCTTAGAGCAGAGAAGGTTGGGAGGAGATTTGATCGAGGTGTTCAAAATCATGAGGTGTCTGGACAGAGTAGATAGAGAGAAACTGTTCCCATTGGCGGAAGGGTCGAGAACCAGAGGACACAGATTTAAGGTGATTGGCAGAAGAACCAAAGGCGACATGAGGAAAAACTTTTTTAAGCAGCGAGTGGTTAGGATCTGGAATGCACTGCCTGAAAGGGTGGTGGAGGCAGATTCAATCTCCGCTTTCAAAAGGGAATTGGATAAGTACCTGAAGGAAAGACATTTGCAGGGTTACGGGGAAAGGGAGGGGAGTGGAGTGGGAGTGGCTGAAATGGTCTTGGAGAGAGCCGGCACGGGCTCGACGGGCCGAATGGCCTCCTTCTGTGCTGTAACCATTCTATGATTCTATAAAATATTAGAAAGTTTGTGCCACAGAAGCACGGGGTTTATCTGCTTCTATTGATGAATTTTAAAAGTCTCTATTAAAACCTGAGCCCGTGTGTTGTGAGACAAAGAGCCTTGTGTCCAATAAGGGGAATAAAGGCCCACAGCCTCCCCTGGTCCCGGGCCCTGAACAAGGGACTGGAGAAACTTGCTGCCCTGCGGATCAGACAATCAACCGGCGCTAGTCCCGCCCCTCGGGCTCCCCGATTGGTTGGAGGACCCGCCGCCAGCTCGCTCCTCCAGCCCCGCCCCGCTCCCTCCGTATTGGTCGGCAGCTCCCGTCAATCAGGCCGTGAGCCCAGGTCACGTGTCCTCGAGGAGATCACGAGCTCCGTCCAACTGACGCCGCTCGGTCCAGGGCCTCGCGGACTCTCAGGTTTTTCTATTTCTCTTTATTCTCTCCCGATCCACCCCTCCCCCCCACCCCGCGCGATTCTCCACCCAATCCGAGCGGAGAAAACTCACTTTGCGTCACCGATCGCGACTCTGTAACCGACACCAAGGCCTTTCCCCGGAATGCCCCGCGTAAGACAGGATCCGAGTGCGCAGGCGCAGCTCCGAGTGGGGGAGGGGTTTGATGTCCTCTGGGCATGCACGGTTATTACCCTTGGTGACCGGGCGGGGGCGCTGGTCCGGACTCAGCCCAAACCACCGCTCCCGTGTGCGCATGCGCGGACTCTGGCTGTCCCCAGTAGGAGCAGGAGTGGCCATTCGGCCCCTCGAGCCTGCTCCACCATTAAATGAGATCATGGCTGATCTTCTGCCTCAACTCCATTCACCGGCCCTATCGCCATATCCTTTGATGCCCTTACTAGTCAGGAATCTATCGACTTCTGTTTTGAATATACCCAATGACTGAGCTTCCACAGCCCTCTGGGGTAGAGAATTCCAAAGATTCACCACCCTCTGTGTGAAGAAATGTCTTCTCATCTCAGTCCTGAATGGCCTACCCTTTATCCTGAGGCTGTAGCCCCTGGTTCTAGACTCCCCAGCCAAGGGAAACATTCTCCCAGCATCCACCCTATCAAGCCCTGTAATAATTTTGTATGCTTCAATGAGAGCCTCTCTCATTCTTCTGAATTCAAGAGAATACAGGCCTAGTTTGTAGTGTCCGCGTAGCAATAATACACGGACTGCAGGAGAACAATAATAACAGGTATTTACTGAACAGAGGGTAAGCTTAAACTGCAAGTACAGAAGCCTGCTATGGCTTTATATACAGGTGTGGTCACTGCCGGTACTACAGTATAAAGTCAGTTCTCTCTTAAAGGTACATACACAACAATTCCTCCCCTTTTAGATAAACAGTACATAACATTCATTTAACAATTAAATAATAACATTACAATTACAATTTTCTCTGAACTATATACATCAACTGAAATAATCATTTATAAGTTCAGTCTTTGAGGAGGCTTCCTGATCCTGACTGGATAGCGCCTTTCTCGAGTAACCTGTTCTTGCGGCGGAGTCGATTCTGGCTCATTGTCATTGGTTGGTTCGTCAGCTTCCAATACCACTGATTCTGAGGTAGACGCAATCTGTACTTCGGGTTCATTACCAGGTGCACATGCTAGTGGTATGGGTTTGGCTTGTTCCTGTGACTCTAGAATCTGGTCAGCATGGCGTCTCACGATGCTCTCTCCAACGTCCACTGTGTACATTAGTGGTCCCTGCTGTGTGCATATCATTCCTGGCTGCCATTTTTCTGTTCGGTAGTCGCGGGCCAAGACTGGTTGCCTTATCGTGAAGCTCCTGGTTGGCTTCTCATTGATGTGCTGGAATTGCTTATCCTCAACATCTCGTCTTATGTTTGGTTTGAGCAAATCCAGGCGACATCTTAGCCTTCGGTTGAAGAACATTATGGCTGGAGCTTGGTTGGTGACTGCATGTGTCGCATTCCGGTAAGCAAACAAGAAATTATCCACCTTGTGTTGTAGTGGTATGTCGTTGTTATACATCGCCTTTATTGCCTTTTTAAAGGTCTGAACAAACCTCTCAGCCAATCCATTTGTGGCTGGATGATATGGGGCAGATGTGTAATGTTTCACCCCATTATTCCTCAGAAACCTCCGGAAATCCTCGGACACAAACTGTGGTCCATTGTCGGAGCAAATCTGTTCTGGCAAGCCATTCCTGGCGAAGATGGTCCGTAGGACTGCAATAGTTTTCTCCGTGGTGGTGGAGGACATTTTGATGACCTATGGCCATTTCGAATGGGCATCCATGATGATTAGAAACATTGAGTCCATAAATGGACCAGCAAAATCAATGTGTACCCGTTGCCATGGAGATGAGGGCCACTCCCATGGGTGTAGCGGGGCCTGTGGTGGAGCATTCTGGACCTTCTGGCATCCTGTACATCTCTTGGTCATTTCTTCGATTTCTTTATCGATTCCCGGCCACTACACAAATGCCCTGGCTAGGCTCTTAATTTTCACCCCTCCCAGATGACCCTCATGAAGCTCATTGAGCACTCTTTCTCTGAACTTGGGTGGAATTACCACTCGGGATCCACACATCAAGGTCCCCCAGCACACTGACAGCTGTTCTCTCCTTGGCGAGAATGCTGGCAACAGTGAGTCGCCATGTGCTGGCCATCCCTTCACCGTCAAATCATAGACCCGAGAGAGTGTCGGGTCATTTCGGGTCTCCTTCTCTATACTTGAGTTTGTAACAGGTAGACATTTGACTATGGTCGAATGGAATATCTCAACAGGGTCCACTGCAGGTGCTTCCTCCACCGTAGGCAACGGTAGGCGCGACAGCCCATCAGCATTTCCATGCTGTTTCGTACCCTTGTACTCTATGTCGTACTGATGTGCCCCTAGAAAAAGTGACCATCTTTGCAGCCGTTGTGCCGTCATCACTGGAACGCTCTTCTTTGGGTTAAAAATGGAGACCAGGGGCTGATGATCAGTCAGTTGGGTGAATTTCTGCCCGTGCAGATAGTGATTGAACTTCTTCACCCCCCACACCAGGCTGAGGGCCTCCCTGTCAATCTGGGCATAGTTACGCTCGGCTGAGGTTAACGAGCGCGACGCAAAGGCTATTGGCCTCTCTGAACCATCAAGGAATTTGTGTGACAGCGCCGCTCCAATGCCGTAGGGAGACGCATCACATGCCAACCAAATCGGTAGTGTTGGACTATAGTGGGCCAATACTTCTTTTGAAGTGATTAGGCATTTACATTTCTGAAAGGCACGCTTACACTCATCACTCCAGTTCCATGTTACTCCAGTTTGCAGCAGGGTGTTCAGTGGGTGCAGAATTGTAGATAAATTCAGCAAGAACTTATGGTAGTAGTTCACCAACCTGAGGAACGACCTCAGTTGCAACACATTTTCCGGTGCTGGAGCCTTGACTACTGCCTCAATCTTGTCTGGGGATTTATGCAACCCTTCCTCATCAATCATGTGGCCACAATACGAGATTTGTCTCCTGAAGAGCTCGCATTTGGGGCGGTTGGCTCGTAGCCCATATTCTTGTAATCTAGTGAGCACCTGCTCCAGGTTGGCAAGGTGTTCACTGTCATTTTCGCCCGTAACCAGGATGTCGTCCAAATAACACTGGGTCCCCGGGATCCCTTGCAGGACTTGTTCCATCGCCCTCTGCCAAATAGCCGGGGCTGATGCTACCCCGAATACCAGTCGGTTGTACTGGTAAAGACCTTTGTGAGTGTTTATCGTGAGGTATTTCCTAGATGCTTCTTCCACCTCCATTTGTAGATACGCTTGGGCCAGATCAATCTTCGTAAAGCGTTTCCCTCCAGATAGTGAGGCGAAAATATCTTCTATCCGTGGAAGTGGATATTGTACTGTGTGCAGGACTGGGTTCACAGTTACCTTGAAGTCCCCACAGATGCGAGCCTTCTGCGGCCCCCCAGGCGTGCTGCTCAATGATTTCTTCATTACAGGAACGATGGGTATGGCCCACTCGCTCCAGTCCACCTTGGACAGCACACCCGAACGCTCCAGACTCTCCAGCTCTGCTTCAACGGCTGGGCGGATCGCGTACGGTACCGGTCTGGCCTTAAAAAATTTTGGGTTTGTGTTATCTTCGATTTTTATCGTTGCCGTTACTCCTTTTAGAGTCCCAAGTCCTTGTTGGAACACCTCTTTCGCGTCAGTTAGAATTTTTGACAGTCGTCCAGGTGTGACGTCGTCATCCTTTTTGTCAGTCACAGTTAGCGCTTGAATGGAATGCCAATCCAATTGTATTTTTCGGATCCATTCACATCCCAATAATGGTGGTCCTCCATCTTGTAGTATATATAGATACAGTTTCTGTGTTTCCTTGCCGTTGTATTTAACTGGCACCCTTAATTTTCCTCTGGGGTAGACCTTTTGCCCCGTGTATGTCTTCAATACAATGGACGTGTCCTTCAAGGGTATGTGTGAGAATAGCCGCTCATAGTCTCATCGATTCATGACAGTTAGGGCTGATCCTGTGTCCAATTCCATCTTTACTTGGGACCCTGCTATCATGAGGGTGACCCAAATGGTTCGGTGATCCTCCTTTGCGATCACGTTGTGTAACTTTAGACAACTTAGTCTCCTGCTCCCGGAGTCATTATCACTCTCCTGACCTTCTGAACTACTATCACTCTCCTGACCTTCTGAACTACTGTCTGTCATTTTTTTTACTTTCTTGTACTTTTCCTTAGTTCTTTTAGTGTTGGTTTTCTTTCCCGACCTGCAGACTCTTGCTATGTGTCCCATTTTCCCACATTGCCTGCATACTTTGTCCTTAAACCAGCAGTCCTTCTGATCATGGGTTGTTCTGCCGCAGCGATTGCACTTTTCTGCTCCATACGCCATTTCGTTAGCGCTGTATTCTTGTGGTTTTTGTTGTATTTCCGCAGCTCCCCGTGCTGCTGCTTCGTAGGATACTGCCACGCTGAAAGCCTGTTCTAGAGTCAGGTCCTTTTCCAAAAGTAGTCGTTTCTGGGTTCCTTCACTCTGGAGCCCGCAGACAAACTTATCCCTTAAGGTGTCTGCCAGTCCTGCTCCGAACTGGCAGTGCTTCGATAACCTGCGTACTTCCGTAAGATAGTCAGCATTGCTCTCATCTTTGTGCTGGTTTCTTTTATGGAACTTGAATCTTTCTGCTATCAGCAGCGGTGTAGGATTTAGGTGTTCCTGTAAGATATTAACAATCTCTTCAAAACTTTTCTCCATTGGTTTAGCTGGGGTAATTAAATTCCGCAATAGGCCGTACGTTCTCACGCCCATCAAATTTAATAATACCGATGCCTTCTTTCCATCGGCCACCTCATTTGCCTTGCAGTATACTGCAATTCTTTCCACATACGTGGTCCAGTCTTCTACCTCGTTGTCGAAAGCAGTGATACTGCCACTCTTCGGCATCTTGGGTGGTTTAAAATGACGCCTCCCGCGCTTTACCTTCTTCCCCTTGCTGCCAACGCTGCTCCTAGCGTTCTGCAGGGTAATGGCGGCGACCCGCGGCTTTGGCGCGTCTCACCTTTCCTTCCCCTCGTTTTATTTTCTCTATGCTGCCCGGTTCTTGAGCACCGACCCTCTCTGTCTCTCTTTTCCTCCCGACGACGCTGCACGGCTCCTTTTGCAGAGCCGCTCGATCGAGCCCGAGCCCGCCGCAGTCCGGAAGGGTCAGCGCACTACCTGCTACCAGCACGATTTGCTGGAACACCTTGACTGGGGAGCCAAACCCAGCTCTCCACAGCCTCCCCTGCAATTCGCCGAACTCCGATGGATCACTGGGCGGTTGCCCGCGGTCGACGCCCGTTGCTCTGACTTCGACCTCCAAGAAGCTTCTTTTCAGGGAAAGATCCCCGTGAGGTGATGCAGTATTGCAGGTGAGTTCGAACCTGCTCGTCGCCAGTGTAGTGTCCGCGTAGCAATAATACACGGACTGCAGGAGAACAATAATAACAGGTATTTACTGAACAGAGGGTAAGCTTAAACTGCAAGTACAGAAGCCTGCTATGGCTTTATATACAGGTGTGGTCACTGCTGGTACTACAGTATAAAGTCAGTTCTCTCTTAAAGGTACATACACAACAGTTTACTCAATCTCTTCTCATACGACAGTCCCGCCATCCCAGGAATCAATCTCGTGAATGTTCGTTGCACTCCCTCTATGGCAAGTATATTCTTCCTTAGGTAAGGAGACCAAAATTGTACACAGTACTCCAGGTGTGGTCTCACCAAGGCCCTATATAATTGGAGTAAGACTTCTTTAGTCCTGTACTCAAATCCTCTTGTAATGTCAATCAACCATCAGCTAGAAGAGGTCACTGGTGAGACCAATGAAGAAAGAAAGACTTGCATTTATATAGTGCCTTTCACCACCACCGGATGTCCCCAAGCGTTTTACAGCCAATGAAGTACTGTTTGAAGTGTAGTCACTGTTGTAATGTAGGAAACGCGGCAGCCAATTAGTGCACAGCAAGCTCCCACAAACAGCAATGTGATAATGACCAGATAATCTATCTTTTTATGTTGATTGAGAGATAAACATTGGCTAGGAGACTGGGGATAACTGCCCTGCTCTTTCCCACATTACAACAGTGACTACTTCATTGTAGTACTTCATTGGCTGTAAAGCACTTCAAAACATCTGGTGGTCATGAAAGCACTGTATAAATGCAAGTCTTTCTTTCTTGAAATAGTGCCATGGGATCTTTTACATCCACCTGAGAGAGCAGACGAGGCCTCAGTTTAACGTCTCATCCGAAAGACGGCACCTCCGACAGTGCAGCACTCCCTCAGCACTGCACTGGAGTGTCAGCCTAGATTTGGTGTCCAAGTCTCTGGAGTGGGACTTGAACCCACAACCTTATGCCTCAGAGGCGAGAGTGCTACCAACTGAGCCACTGGCTGACACTAAAGGACAAGCAGTTCTGACGACAGGTCATTGACCTGAAACGTTAACTCTGTTTCTGTCTCCACAGATGCTGCCTGACCTGCTGAGTATTTTCAGCAGTTTCTGTATTTATTAAAGAAACGAGGGAGTGATTGCTGACAGGAAGAATGTTGGGTCGTCCTGCGCATGCGCACCTCCCTGGCGGCTGAGGCGAAACACCGACTCGCCCCCACCTGAGTCGCGCACGCGTACCAGATGTTGCGGCACCGCATGCGCGCCCAGTGTTCCAACCGCGGGGTTTTGTGCGCTGAGCATGCGCGTTGCGGACCGATCGGGATGGGCGATTGTGGAGCAGGAGGGGGAGCGCAGGGGCCATGAGCACATGCGCAGGACTCAGAGTCAACAGAGCGCTTTCTGGAGCATGGGGGCTTGTGGGTATTGCAGCCGCCATTACTGCTGATCCTTTCAACCAACCTGTGCAGCAGCTGGGGCCTGAAAATCAGCTTCACTGCCCTTGGGTTCGGAAAGGGGAAAATTAAACAACAGTTTGCCTCTGATCCTTTTCTGATCTCAATTTACAGGGTTATAGAAGTGGAGCAGTTACAGACGGGAAGCTCAGACCAAACATCACATCAAGCTCTGACAGAGTCACTCGATTCATCAGGACCTGAATATCATCGGCCTTTGCACATGGAAGGAGAAAGCAGTGATCGCAGCAATGACAAACCGCACACGTGTTCAGTGTGTGGATGCGGATTCAGCCGATTGCCTGACCTGGTGAGACACGTGCACCGTCACACCGGGGAGAAACCGGGTAAAGGTGGGGACGGCGGGAAGGGATTCAGTTCCCCATCTGCATTGGAAGTTCAACAGCGCAGTCGCACCAGGGACAGTCCATTCACCTGCTCCGTGTGTGGAAAGGGATTTGTTTGTTCATCCCACCTGCAAACACACCAGCGAGTTCACACTGGGGAGAGACCATTTCAGTGTTCTGACTGTGGGAAGACCTTTAAAAGCCCTGGGGATCTGAAGAAACACCAGCTTGTTCACACTGATGAGAGACCATTTCAGTGTTCTGACTGTGGGAAGAGCTTTAAAAGCCCCGGGGATCTGAAGGAACACCAGCTTGTTCACACTGGTGAGAGACCATTTCAATGTTCTGACTGTAGGAAGAGCTTTAAAAGCCTCAGGAATCTGAAGCGACACCAGCTTGTTCACACTGGTGAGAGACCATTTCAATGTTCTGACTGTGCGAAGAGCTTTAAAAGCCTCAGGGGACTGAAGGGACACCAGCTTGTTCACACTGATGAGAGGCCATTTCAGTGTCCTAACTGTGGGAAGAGCTTTAAAAGCTCCGGGCAGCTGAAGGGACACCAGCGAGTTCACACTGATGAGAGGCCGTTTAACTGTCCTGACTGTGGTAAGAGCTTTAAAAGCTCTGGGCAGCTGAAGGGACACCAGCGAGTTCACACTGGAGAGAACCCCTTTAAATGTTCTGACTGTGGGAAGAGCTTTAAAAGCCCGGGGGAACTGAAGGGACACCAGCTTGTTCACACTGACGAGAGACCATTTCAATGTTCTGACTGTGGGAAGAGCTTTAAAAGCCCCCAGGATCTGAAGGGACACCAGCGAGCTCACACTGATGAGAGACCATTTCAATGTTCTGACTGTGGGAAGAGCTTTAAAAGCCCCCAGTATCTGAAGGAGCACCAGCTTGTTCACACTGACGAGAGGCCATTTCAATGTTCTGACTGTGGGAAGAGCTTTAAAAGCCCCCAGGATCTGAAGGGACACCAGCGAGTTCACACTGATGAGAGACCATTTCAGTGTCCCAACTGTGGAAAGAGCTTTAAAAGCCCCAGGGAACTGAAGGTACACCAGCGAGCTCACACTGATGAGAGGCCGTTTAACTGTCCTGACTGTGGTAAGAACTTTAAAAGCTCCGGGGATCTGAAGGGACATCAGCTTGTTCACACTGACGAGAGACCCTTTAAATGTTCTGACTGTGGGAAGAGCTTTAAATGCTCCGGGGAGTTGAAGAGACACCAACACCTACACACTGGGGAGAGGCCGTTCACCTGCTCTGAGTGTGAGAAGGGATTCACTGAGTCATCCCATCTGCTGGTACATCAGCGAGTTCACACTGGGGAGAGACCGTTCACCTGCTCCGCGTGTGGGAAGGGATTCGCTCGGTCCTCCAACCTGCTCGTACACCAGCGAGTTCACACTGACGAGAGACCCTTTAAATGTTCTGACTGTGGGAAGAGCTTTAAAAGCTCTAACATCCTTAAGAGACACCAGCGTGTTCAAACTGATCATAGACTCTAACAGCACAGAAGGAGGTGATTCGGCCCATCGTGTCTGTGCCGGCACTTTGAAAGTGCTGTCCAATTTAGTCCCAAACCCCAGCTTTATCCCCAGAACTCTGCACACTAGTCCTCTTCAAGTACATGTCCAATTACTGTTTGAAAGTTCCTGTGGAACCTGATTCCAGCATCCTTTCAGATGGTGCGTTCCAGATCTTAACAACCCTCTGTGTGAAAACAATTCTCTTCATTTCCCTCTAGTTCTTTTAGCAACTATTTTAAATCTGTGACCTTTGGTTACCGACCCACTTGCCAGACTGAACAGTTTCTCCGTACTTGCTCGATCAAAACCCCTCATCATTTTGAACACCTCTATTAGGTCTCCTCTTAACCTTATCTGCTATAAGGGGAACAATCCCAGCTTCTCCAATCTCTCCACATAACTGAAGACCCTCATCCCTGGTACCATCCTGGTCAACCTCCTCTGTACCCTCTCCAAGGCCTTGACATCCTTCCTAAAGTGTGGTGCCCAGAACTCTACACAAGACTCCCGCTGAGGCCCAAACCCTGCAGCTGTACAAAACCCTGGTTAGACCACACCTGGAGTACTGTGAGCAGTTCTGGGCACCACACCTTAGGAAGGATATATTGGCCTTGGAGGGAGTGCAGCGTAGGTTTACCAGAATGATACCCGGACTTCAAGGGTTAAGTTACGGGGAGAGATTACACAAATTAGGGTTGTATTCCCTGGAATTTAGAAGGTTAAGGTGTGATCTGATCGAAGTCTTCAGGATATTAAGGGGAACAGATAGGGTAGACGGAGAGAAACTATTTCCGCTGGTTGGGGATTCTAGGACTGGGGGCATAGTCTAAAAATTAGAGCCAGACCTTTCAGGAGTGAAATTAGGAAACACTTCTACACACAAAGGGTGGTAGAAGTTTGGAACTCTCTTCCGCAAACGGCAATTGATGCGAGATCAATTGTTAATTTTAAATCTGAGATTGATAGGTTTTTGTTACCCAAAGGTATTAAGAGATATGGGCCAAAGGCGGGTATATGGAGTTAGGTCACAGATCAGTCATGATCTCATTGAATGGCGGAACAGGCTCGAGGGGCTGAATGGCCTCCTCCTGTCCTATGTTCCTAACTAGTGATTTGTAACGGTTT
Source organism: Somniosus microcephalus (assembly GCF_052327205.1). Classification (NCBI taxonomy): domain Eukaryota; kingdom Metazoa; phylum Chordata; class Chondrichthyes; order Squaliformes; family Somniosidae; genus Somniosus; species Somniosus microcephalus. The sequence continues at coordinate 30,447,860 of NC_140990.1, read as the reverse complement.
AGTGTAACTTCCTTGTTTTTGTATTCAATGGCCCTATTTACAAAGCCAAGTATCCCATACACTTTCTGAACCGTCTCACCAACTTGCCGTGGCACTTTCAAAGATTTGTGAATATGGACCCCCAGGTCCCTCTGCTCTTGCACCCCCTCAAAATAGTCCCATTTAGATTATACGGCCTCTCCCTGTTGTTTCTCCCAAAGTGCATCACTACTCACTTATCCTCATTTAATTTCATCTGCCTTGTGTCTGCTCATTTCACAGTCTGTCTCTGTCCTCCTGAAGTCTGCTACTACTATGCTCACTATTTACTACGTTGCCAAGTTTTGTATCATCCGTAAACTTCAAACTTGTACACCTATACCCAAGTCCAGGTCAATTATATATAACAAGAAAAGCAATGGTCCTAATCCCAACCCCTGGGGAACCCACTGCATACTTCCCTCCAGTCAGAAAAACATCGCTCAGCATTACTCACTGTCTCCTCTCCCTTAGCCAATTATACCCAAATTACCAGCCCTTTAATTCCCTGTGCTTTTATTCCCCGAGTAAGTCTCTTATGTGGTACTTTATCAAATGCCTTTAGAAAGTCCATGTATACAACATCTACTGCACTACCTTCATCAACCCTCTGTTACTTCATCAAAGAACTCAATCAGGTTAGTCAGACACGATTTACCTTTAACAAATCCATACTGGCTGCCCCTTATTAACCCATGCTTCTCCAAGTGAGAATTAATTTTGTCTTTGTCAATGGTCTCTAGTCGTTCACCCATTACTGACATTAGACTGATTGGCCTGTAGTTACCAGGTTTATCCCTCTCCCCTTTTTTAAACAGGGGTGTAACATTTGCAATCCTCCAGTCTTCTGGCACCACTCCCATATATCTGAGGGAGATTGAAAGATTGTGGTCAGAGCTTCTGCTATCTCCACCCTAGCTTCCCTCAGCAATCTAGGATGTATCACATCTGGACCGGGTGACTTGTTAACTTTGAGTGGTGACAACCTATTGAGCACCTCCTTTCTATCTATTTTTATCCAATTTCTCTACTCCCCCCTCCTCTACTGTGACATTAACTTCATCCTCTTTTGTGAAGACAGATGCTAAGTACTCATTCAGTACCTCAGCCACGCCCTCTGCCTCCGTATGATGAGCTCCTATTTGGTCCCTAATCGGCCCCACCATTCCTTTAACTATCCTTTTACTTTTGATACATTTATAAAAGATTTTTGGGTTCCCTTTTACGTTACCCACTAATCTTTTCTTGTATTCTCTCCCCTGTGTCAGCTGGGGCTCAGTGGGTAGCACACTCGCCTCTGAGTCAGAAGGTTGTGGGTTCTAGTCCCACTCCAGGGACTTGAGCACATAATGCTAGGCTGACACTCCAGTGCAGTGCTGAGGGAATGCTGCACTGTCGAAGGTGCCGTCTTTCTGATGAGACTTTAAACTGAGGCCCCGTCTGCTCTCTCAGGTGGATGTAAAAGATCCCATGGCACTATTTGAAGAAGAGTAGGGGAGTTATCCCTGGTGTCCTGGCCAATATTTATCTCTCAACCAACATAACAAAAACAGATTACCTGGTTATTATCACATTGCTGTTTGTGGGAGCTTGCTGAGCACAAATTGGATGCCGTGTTTCCCACATTACAACAGTGACTCCACTTCAAAAATACTTCATTGGCTGTAAAGAGCTTTGAGATGTCTGGTGGTCGTGAAAGGCGCTATATAAATGCAAGTCTTTCTTCCATATGTCCTTTTTCAATTTCCCCCCACTCTCTGTATTCTCCTGGTTTTTGACTGTATTCTGCACCTGACATTTGTCGTAAACCTCCTTTTTCTGTTTTATTCTAACCTCGATATCCTTTGTCATCGGGAGCTCGAGCTTTGGACACCCCATCTTTCCTCTTTATGGGAATATGCTTGGTTTGTACCCGGTGTCAAATTTTGTTTTATAACGTGAAGTGTGTTGGGACATTTAACTACATTAAAGATGTTCTATAAATACAAGTTGTTGTTATTGTCTGAAACTAACAAATTCCTCAGAGGAAAAATAACAGTATATTTACTCCCAAGTAGTAAATATTTTGTTCCATGAAGTTTAACTGCTTTTATTGATGAATTTTAAAAGTCTCTATTAAAACCTGACCCAGTGTGTTGTGAGACAAAGAGCCTTGTGTCCAATAAGGGGAATAAAGGCCCACAGCCTCCCCTGGCCCCGGGCCCCGAACAAGGGACTGGAGAAACGCGCTGCCCTGCGGATCAGACAATCAGTCGGCGCTAGTCCCGCCCCTCAGGCTCCCCAATTGGTTGGAGGACCCGCCGCTGGCTCGCTCCTCCAGTCCCGCCCCGCTCACTCCCTATTGGTCGTAAGCTCCCGTCACTCACCCGGGAAGTGTGAGCTGAGCATGCGCGGACCTTGGCAGCAGCCGCTGACACATCAGATGAGAGAGCTCAGGGAGCGGGTTAATGAACCCCGGGGTCCCTGATAGCCAGCCAGGAATCTTGTGCTGCTGCTGTGCCAGAGGAGAGGAGAGGTCTGTCTCTCTCTCTGTCCAGGAGGAGAGACCACATCTGTTGCTGCTGCAGCTACTATTGGGGTGCCAGAGGAGAGACCAGGAGACCAGACCAGAGCTAACAACAAAGGGAAGCCATTCCATCTCTGCTTCCCCAACTGATCTCCATTACAGGAGAGCGAGAGAGGGGAGAATAACAAACATCGTACATCTGTTCAGAAGGAGGGAGAGCCATTAGAAAACTTCTACAGGTGGGTGTTTCATGGTGCACTCTCATAAAGACATAGAAACATAGAAGATAGGAGCAGGAGTAGGCCATTCGGCCCTTCGAGCCTGCTCCGCCATTCAATGAGATCATGGCTGATCATCCAAATTCAGTACCCTGTCCCTGCCTTCTCCCCATATCCCTTGATCCCTTTAGCCTTAAGAAATATATCCAACTCTTTCTTCAATATATTTAATGAACTGGCCTCCACCGCCCTCTGTGGCAGAGAATTCCACAGGTTCACCACTCTCTGGGTGAAGAAATTCCTCCTCATTTCAGTCCTAAATGGCTTACCCCTTATCCTTAGGCCATCAGAAACATCCTTCCTGCATCTAGTCTATCCAGGCCTGACAGAATTTTATAGGTTTCGATGAGATCCCCTCTCAATCTTCTAAACTCCAGTGAGTATAAGAACATAAGAACATAAGAAATAGGAGCAGGAGTAGGCCAATCGGCCCCTCGAGCCTGCTCCGCCATTCAATAAGATCATGGCTGATCTGATCCTAACCGCCAATCTTCTATCACAGAACCATCTCCTGAATCTAACAGAATTAGACACATGAAATAGGAGCAGGATCAGGCTACATGGCCCCTGGGCCCGCTCCGCTACCCACAGGGCCATGACCGATCCGAACCTAGACTCATGTCCAAATTCCTGCCCGCTCCCCATAACCCTTTATTCCCTTTACTTCTAGGAAACTGTCTATTTCTGTTCTAAATTTATGTAATGATGTAGCTTCTACAGCTTTTTGGGGCAGCATATTCCATGGACCTACCACCCTCTGAGTGAAGTAGTTCCTCCTCATCTCAGTTTTGAAAGAGCAGCCCCTTATTCTAAGACTATGCCCCCTAGTTCTAGTTTCACCCATCATCGGGAACATCCTCCCCGCATCCACCCGATCCAACCCCTTCACAATCTTATATGTTTCAATAAGATCGCCTCTCATTCTTCTGAACTCCAATGAGTAGAGTCCCAATCTACTCAACCTCTCCTCATAAATCCATCCCCTCATCCCCGGGATTAACCGAGTGAACCTTGTTTGTACTGACTCGAGAGCAAGTATGTCTTTTCTTAAGTATGGATACCAAAACTGTATGCAGTATTCCAGGTGCGGTCTCACCAATACCTTGTACAACTGAAGCAATACCTCCCTATTTTTATATTCTATCCCCCTAGCAATGAAAGCCAACATTCCATTGGCCGCCTTAATCACTTGCTGCACCTGCATACTAACCTTTTGAGTTTCGTGCACCAGGACCCCCAGATCCCTTTGTACTTCAGTACTTTCCAGTTTCTTGCCATTAAGATAATAACTTGCTCTATGATTTTTCCTGCCAAAGTGCATAACCTCACACTTTCCAGTATTGTATTCCATCTGCCAAATCTCTGCCCACTTACTTAGCCTATCTATGTCCCCTTGCAGGTTTTTTATGTCCTCCTCACTCACTACTTTCCCTCCCATCTTAGTATCATCTGCAAACTTTGATATGTTACACTCGGTCCCCTCCTCCAAATCGTTAATATAGATTGTAAAGAGTTGGGGACCCAGCACTGACCCCTGTGGAACACCACTAGTTACTGATTGCCAGTCCGAGAATGAACCATTTATCCCAACTCTCTGCCTTCTGTTAGGTAGCCAATCCTCTATCCATGCCAGAATATTACCCCCAATCCTGTGATTTTTTATCTTAAGCAATAATCTTTTGTGTGGCACCTTGTCAAATGCCTTTTGGAAGTCTAAATACACTACGTCCACTGGTTCCCCTTTATCCACCCTATATGTTACTTCCTCAAAGAACTCCAGCAAATTTGTCAAACATGACTTCCCCTTCATAACACCATGCTGACTTTGTCCTGTTAAATTATGATTATCCAAATGTCCTGTTACTGTCTCCTTAATAATGGACTCCAATATTTTACCTACCACAGATGTTAGGCTAACCGGTCTATAGTTTCCAGCCTTCTGTCTACTGCCCTTTTTAAATAAGGGCGTTACATTAGCAGTTTTCCAGTCTGCCGGGACCTTTGCTGAGTCCAGGGAGTTTTGGAAAATTATTACCAATGCATCCACAATCCCTACCACCACTTCCCTCAAGACCCTAGGATGTAAGCCATCAGGTCCAGGTGATTTATCCGCCTTGAGTCCCATTATTTTACCGAGTACCACTTCCTTAGTGATTTTGATCATGTTTAGCTCCTCCCCCCCTATAGCCCCCTGTTTGTCCAGTGTTGGGATATTCTTAGTGTCTTCTACTGTAAAGACTGATATGAAATATTCATTCAGTGTTTTTGCCATCTCCATATTTCCCACCATTAATTTCCTGGTCCCATCCTCTAAGGGACCAACATTTACTTTAGCCACACTTTTTCTTTTTATATAACGATAAAAACTCTTACTATCTGTTTTTATATTTTTTGCGAATTTACTTTCATAATCTATCTTCCCTTTCTTAATCAATCTTGTTGTTATTTTTTGCTGTCTTTTAAAGTTTTCCCAATCCTCGATCCTCCCACTAGATTTGGCTACCTTATATGCCCTTGTTTTTAGTTGAATACTATCTTTAATTTCTTTACTTAGTCACGGATGGCTGTCTTTTCTTTTACACCCTTTTCTTCTCAGTGGAATATATTTTTTTTGGAAGTTGTAAAATAACTCCTTAAATGTACACCACTGATCATGTATCGTCTTACCCTTTAATCTATTTTCCCAATCCACTCTACTCAATTCCGCTCTCATACCTTCATAGTCTCCTTTATTCAAGCTTAGCACGCTTGTTTGAGATCCAACCTTCTCACCCTCTAATTGAATATGGAATTCAACCATGTTATGGTCACTCATTCCAAGGGGATCCTTTACTAGGACATTTTTAATTAATCCTGTCTCGTTACATAGGACCAGATCTAAGGTTGCTTGCCCCCTGGTCGGTTCAGTTACATACTGCTCAAGAAACCCATCCCTAATACACTCAATGAACTCATCCTCAAGGCAGCCCTGCCCAATTTGATTTGTCCAATTAATATGATAGTTAAAATCCCCCATAATTATAGATGTTCCCTTATTACAAGCCTCAACTATTTCCTGATTGATGCTCCGTCCAACAGAGTTGCAACTGTTCGGAGGCCTATAGACTACGCCCACTAGTGTTTTTTTCCCCTTATTATTCCTTACCTCCACCCAAACTGTTTCATTATCCTGCTCTTTTGACCCAATATCATTTCTCTGTATTGCAGTGATTCCTTCCTTTATTAACATAGCCACCCCACCTCCCCTTCCTTCCTGCCTGTCCTTCCTGATCATTAAATAACCTGGTATGTTTAATTCCCAGGCATTGTCACCCTGCAGCCATGTTTCTGTAATGGCCACAAGATCATACCCATATGTAGTTATTTGTGCCATTAACTCATCTATTTTTTTACAAATGCTACGTGCATTCAGATAGAGAACTTTCAAATATGTTTTGTGACACTTAGTTCCTGCTTTTGCCCTTTTTATTACTTTACCTTTTACTCCATACCTTCTGCCCCTTCCTGACACGCTCTGGTTTTTAATTTCCACACTGCTACCTAAGTCTATGACCTTCTCTGTTGTCATTTTTATTATTTGCTCTCTAGGAACCTCCCCCACACTAGTTAGTTTAAAGCCCTCTCTACAGCCCTAGTTATATGATCCGCCAGGACTCTAGTCCCAGCACTGGCCAAGTGAAGCCCGTCCCAATGGAACAGCTCCCTCCAGCCCCAGTACTGGTGCCAGTGTCCCAGGAAGCAAAACCCATTTCTCCCACACCAGTCTTTGAGCCACGCATTTAACTCTCTAATTTTATTTGTCCTAGCCAAATTCGCTCGTGGCTCAGGTAATAATCCAGAGATTTTTACCCTTGAGGTTCTGTTTTTTAATTTGACCCCTAGCTGCTCATACTCCTTTAACAGAACTGGCTTCCTAGTCCTATCTATGTCGTTTGTACCAACATGGACCATGACAACTGGATCCACCCCCTCCCACTGCAAGTTTCTTTCCAGCCCAGAGGAGATGTCCTTAACCTGGCACCGGGTAGGCAACACAGCCTTCGGGACTCTCGCTCTTGGCTGCAGAGAAATCTATCTATCCCCCTAATAATACTATCCCCTACCACTACAACATTTCTATTTACTCCCCCAAGCTCAATCGACACAATCTCTCCTCATACGTCATTCCTGCCATCCCAGCTATCAGCCTGGTGAATCTTCATTGCACTCCTTCCATGGCAAGAATGTCCTTCCTCAGGTAAGGCGACCAAAACTGCACACAATACTCAAGGTGCGGTCTCACCAAGGCCCTGTACAACTGTAGCAAGACATCCTTGTTCCTGTACTCTCAACCTCTTGCTACGAAGGCCAACATACCATTTGATTTCTTAACCGCCTGCTGCACCTGCATGCTTACCTTCAGCGACTGGTGCACAAGAACACCCAGGTCTCTTTGCACTTCCCCTTCTCCCAATCTATTGCCATTCAAATAATAATCTGCCTTATTTAGTTGGTCTGCCATTTCTTTGTTCCCCATTATAAATTCCCCTGATTCTGACTGCAAGGGACCTACGCTTGACTTCACCAATCTTTTTCTCTTCACATATCTATAAAAGCTTTTACAGTCAGTTTTTATGTTCCCTGCAAGCTTACTCTCATATTCTATTTTCCCTTTCTTAATTAATCCCTTTGTCCTCCTTTGTTGAATCCTAAACTGCTCCCAATCCTCAGTATTATTGCTTTTTCTGGCCAATTTATATGTCCTCTCCTTGGATCTTATGCTATCCCTAATTTCCCTTGTTAGCCACGGTTGAGTCACCTTTTTTGTTTTATTTTTATGCCAAACTGGGATGAACAAATTCTGCAGCTCATCCATTCGATGTTTGAATGTTTTCCATTGCCTATCCACCGCCAACCCTTTGAGTGCCATTCCCCAATCAATCCTACCCAACTCACTCCTCAGACCATCATAGTTTCCTTTATTTAAATTGAGGACCCTAGTCTCTAAGTCAACTACTTCATTCTCCATCTTAATGAAGAATTCGATCATATTATGATCGCTCTGACCCAATGGGCCTCGTACAACAAGATTGCTAATTAATCCTTTCTCGTTACATAATACCCAGTCTAAGATGGCCTGATCTCTGGTTGGTTCCTCAACATATTGGTCCAGGAAATCATCCCGTAAACACTCCAGGAATTCCTCCTCCACATTATTGTTACTAATTTGGTTAACCCAATCTATATGTAGATTAAAGTCACCCATGATGACTGCTGTGCCCTTATTGCACGCTTCTTTAATTTCCCTTTTAATGCCATCCCCAACCTCTGCCTTACTGTTTGGAGGTCTATATACCACTCCCACTAATTTTTTTTCCCCTTAGTATTTCTCAATTCTACCCATACAGAACCCACATCATCAGAGCTAATATCCTTCATTACAATTGTGTTAATCCCTTCTTTAACCAGTAATGCTACCCCACCTCCCTTTCCTTTTTGCCTATCTTTTCTGAATATCGAATACCCCTGGTTGTTGAGTTCCCAGTCTTGGCTATCCTTGAGCCATGTTTCTGTAATCCCAACCAAATCGTATTTGTTTATTTCTATTTGCGCAGCCAATTCATCCACCTTATTACAAATGTTCCTCGCATTAAGACACAAAGCCTTCAGGCTTGTCTTTTTAACGCTCTTAGACCTATTAGAATTATTATTTACTGTGGCCACGTTTGATTTAAATCGTTGATTTCTCTGACTGCCACTTTTGTTTTTCTCCTTCCTATCTTTTGCTTTTATCCTTGTTTCCCTTTCCTCTGTCTCCCTGCTCAGGTTCCCAACCCCCCTGCCATTTTAGTTTAAACCCTCCCCCAGAGCACTAGCCAACACTCCTCCTAGGACCAGCGGGAGCAGCGAGGAGGAGCTCGGGAGAAAACCCGGTGACCAGCGAGGCCCGAGACCAGTCGGGAGCAGTGTGGTGAGACCGGTATAAAACCAGAGAGAGGCGAGGCCCGAGACCAGTCGGGACCAGCGGGAGCAGCGAGGAGGAGCTCGGGAGAAAACCCGGCGACCAGCGAGGCCCGAGACCAGTCGGGAGCAGTGTGGTGAGACCGGTATAAAAACCGGAGAGAGGCGAGGCCCGAGACCAGTCGGGACCAGCGGGAGCAGCGAGGAGGAGCTCGGGAGAAAACCCGGCGACCAGCGAGGCCCGAGACCAGTCGGGAGCAGTGTGGTGAGACCGGTATAAAAACCGGAGAGAGGCGAGGCCCGAGACCAGTCGGGACCAGCGGGAGCAGCGAGGAGGAGCTCGGGAGAAAACCCGGCGACCAGCGAGGCCCGAGACCAGTCGGGAGCAGTGTGGTGAGACCGGTTTTAAAACCGGAGAGAGGCGAGGCCCGAGACCAGTCGGGACCAGCGGGAGCAGCGAGGAGGAGCTCGGGAGAAAACCCGGCGACCAGCGAGGCCCGAGACCAGTCGGGAGCAGTGAGTCGGAGACCGGTTTTAAAACCAGAGAGAGGCGAGGCATACCAACTCAGCAGCGGGGAGAGAGGTAAAAAGTAATCAGTGTGTGACGTCACCAGGGAGCAGGTAGGTGATTGGTTGGTGAGTATTTCTCTTTTTTCAATACAAGCTTGAATTCTGTGGTGTTAAATTTCTGTGGTGTAGTGGGGATAGTTGGTAAATAAAGCGCCCTAGAGCATACCTGTAACTGGGGTATTGAATAAATTTTTAAAGAAATTAAAGGGGTAAGTCATGGCAGGAGAGTTCAGACCCATGCTCTGCTCCTCCTGCTCTATGTGGGAAGTCAGGGATGCTGCCAGTGTCCCTGATGACCATGTGTGCAGGAAATGCATCCAGCTGCAGCTACTTGTAGACCGCATTGCGGCGCTCGAGCTGCGGGTGGATGAATTTTGGAGCATGCGCGATGCTGAAAGGCTCGTGGATAACACGTTTAGCGAGTTGTGCACGCCTCAGGGTAGGGCAGCACAGGGGGTGACCATCAGGTGGAGCAACAAAGGCAGGCAGGTAGTGCAGGGAACCCCTGCGGACATCCCCCTTTCAAACAAGTATACCGCTTTGGATACTGTTGAGGGGGATGACTCACCAGGGGAAGGCAGCAGCGGCCAACTTCCTAGCACTGGGGGTGCTCCTGCTGCCCAGGAAGGGGGGAAAAAGAGTGGGAGAGCAATAGTGGTAGGGGATTCTATAGTAAGGGGAACAGATAGGCGTTTCTGTGGCCGTAGACGTGAATCCAGGATGGTTTGTTGCCTCCCTGGTGCCAGGGTCAAGGATGTCACTGAGCGGCTGCAGGGCATTCTGGAGGGGGAGGGAGAACAGCCAGTGGTCGTGGTCCACATTGGTACCAACGACATAGGTAAAAAGAGGGATGAGGTCCTGCAGCAAGAATTTAGGGAGCTAGGTGAAGGATTAAGGAGCAGGACCTCAAAGGTTGTAATCTCTGGATTACTCCCGGTGCCACGTGCTAGTAAGTATAGGAATAGGAAGATAGAACAGATGAATGTGTGGCTAAAGGGATGGTGCAAGGGGGAGGGCCTTAGTTTCCTGGATCACTGGGTCTGCTTCTGGGAAAGGTGGGACTTGTACAAGTCGGACGGTTTACACCTGAACCAGGGGGGAACCAATATCCTTGCGGGGAGGTTTGCTAGCACTGCTGGGGAGGGTTTAAACTAACTTGGCAGGGGGTTGGGGTACAGAGTGGAGCTATAGTAGGGGGTGATTTACGGCCAAATACAGATGGAAAAACAAGTCAGCTGGGAAGGCAGAGCAAATATGTGAAGGCAAAAGAGAATATGGCAGGGCTGGAAGGCATTTATTTTAATGCAAGGAGTCTTGCAAATAAGGTGGATGAACTGAAGTTGTTGTTGAACACATGGGAGTACGATATTGTTGCTATCACGGAGACATGGTTGAGGGAGGGTCAGGACTGGCAGCTCAATATTCCGGGGTATAGAATCTTCAGGCGAGACAGAGGGGGGTGTAAAAGGGGAGGGGGTGTTGCAATATTAATTAAGGGTCAATTACTGCTGTAAGGAGGGATGATATATTAGCGGGTTCCTCTAATGAGGCCATATGGGTAGAACTTAAAAACAAAAAGGGGGCAAGCACTTTGCTGGGAGTGTACTATAGGCCCCCAAACAGTCAGGGGGAGATAGAGGAACAGATATGTAGGCAAATCTCCGAGAAGTGCGAAAATAATAGGGTAATAATAGTGGGGGATTTCAACTTCCCCAATATAAATTGGGACAGTCAGAGTGTGAAAGGCTTAGAGGGTGCAGAATTCTTAAAGTGCATCCAGGAGAGCTTTTTGAGCCAACATGTAGAAAGTCCTACAAGAGAGGGGGCGGTACTGGACCTAATTCTGGGGAATGTAGCCGGGCAAGTGGTGGAAGTGTCAGTAGGAGAGAATTTTGGCGACAGTGACCATAATTCGGTGAGATTTAAGGTGGTCATGGAAAAAGACAAAGACGGCCCGGAAATAAGGGTTCTAAATTGGGGGAAGGCCGATTTTAATATGATAAGGCAGGATCTGGCCAAAGTGGACTGGGAGCAGCTGCTTATAGGAAAATCCACATCAAAACAGTGGGAGACTTTCAGAAGGGAAATAGAGAGAGTACAACGCCAACATGTTCCTGTAAAGGTCAAGGGTGGGACCAACAAGCAAAGGGAACCTTGGATGACAAGGGATATACAAAAATGCATTAGAAATAAGAGGGGGGCTTTTGGCAGTTACAAAAGACTAAAGACAGAAGAAGCCCTAGAGGAGTATAAAAAGTGCAGGGGCATACTTAAAAAAGAAATTAGGAGGGCGAGGAGGGGCCATGAAATAACACTGGCGAGCAAAATAAAGGAAAATCCTAAGATGTTTTATAAGTATATTAAGGGCAAGAGGATAACCAGGGAAAGGGTAGGGCCCATTAGGGACCAAAGTGGCAATCTGTGTGTAGAGCCAGAGGATGTAGGCGGGGTTTTAAATGAATTTTTTGCATCTGTGTTCACTATGGAGAAAGACGATGCAGACATAGAAATCGAGCAAGGGGACTGTGACATACTTGAACATATTAGCATCGAGAGGGAGGAGGTGCTAGCGGTTTTAGCGGGCCAAAAAGTGGATAAATCCCCAGGCCCGGACGAGATGTATCCCAGGCTGCTGTGGGAGGCAAGGGAGGAGATTGCAGGGGCTCTGACACTAATTTTCAGAACCTCTCTGGCCACAGGGGATGTACCAGAGGACTGGAGAACAGCTAACGTAGTACCATTATTCAAGAAGGGTAGCAGGGATAAACCAGGGAATTACAGGCCAGTGAGTCTAACATCTGTGGTGGGGAAATTATTGGAAAAAATTCTGAGGGACAAAATTAATCTCCACTTGGAGAGGCAAGGATTAATCGGGGATAGTCAGCATGGCTTTGTCAAGGGTAAATCATGTCTAACAAATCTGATCGAATTTTTCGAGGGGGTGACTAGTGGGGTGGATGAGGGAAATGCTGTGGATGTGGTGTACATGGACTTCAGTAAAGCTTTTGACAAAGTCCCGCATAGGAGACTGGTCAAGAAGGTAAGAGCCCATGGGATCCAGGGTGCCTTGGCGCGTTGGATCCTAAACTGGCTGAGTGGCAGGAGGCAGAGGGTGATGGTCGAAGGTTGTTTTTGTGACTGGAAGCCTGTGTCCAGTGGGGTACCTCAGGGATCGGTGCTGGGTCCCTTATTGTTTGTGATCTACATAAATGATTTGGATGAAAATGTAAAAGGTATGATCAGTAAGTTCGCAGATGACACGAAAATTGGTGGGATGGTAAATTGCGAGGAGGAAAGCCTCCGGCTACAGGACGATATAAACGGGTTGGTCAGATGGGCGGAAAAGTGGCAAATGGAATTTAACCCTGAAAAGTGCGAGGTGATGCATTTTGGATGGACAAATAAGGCAAGGGAATACACAATGAGTGGTAGGACCCTAGGAAGTACAGAGGGTCAGAGGGACCTTGGTGTACATGTACATAGATCCCTGAAGGCAGCGGAGCAGGTAGATAAGGTGGTTAAAAAGGCATATGGGATACTTGCCTTCATTAGCCGAGGCATAGAATATAAGAGCAGGGAGGTTATGATGGAGCTGTACAAAACGCTGGTGAGGCCACAGCTGGAGTACTGTGTGCAGTTCTGGTCGCCTCACTATAGGAAGGATGTGATTGCTTTGGAGAGGGTGCAGAGAAGATTCACCAGGATGTTACCTGGGATGGAGCGCCTCAGCTATGAAGAGAGGCTGGACAGGCTGGAGTTGTTTTCCTTGGAGCAGAGAAGGCTGAGGGGGGACCTGATTGAGGTGTACAAAATAATGAGGGGCATAGATAGGGTAGATAAAGAGGAACTTTTCCCCTTAGTGGGGGGGGTCAATAACAAGGGGGCATAGATTCAGGGTAAGGGGCAGGAGATTTAGAGGGGATTTGAGGAGGAACTTTTTCACCCAGAGGGTGGTTGGAATGTGGAACTCAATGCCTGAAAGGGTGGTGGAGGCAGGAACCCTCACAACATTCAAGAAGCATTTGGATGAGCACTTGAAATGCCATTGCATACAAGGCTATGGACCAAATGCTGGAAAATGGGATTAGACTGGACAGGGATGGATGGGCGGCGCAGACACGATGGGCCGAAGGGCCTCTTTCTGTGCTGTAAAACTCTATGACTCTATGACTCTATGACTCTATGACATCGATTCCAGCCCTGCCCAGGTGCAAACCGTCTGGTTTGAACTGGTCCCACCTCCCCCAGAACCGGTTCCAATGTCCCAGGAACTTGAATCCCTCCCCCTGGCACCATTCCTCTAGCCACGTATTCATCTGAAGTATCCTTCTATTTCTACTCTGACTAGCACATGGCACTGGTAGCAATCCTGAGATTACTACCTTTGAGGTCCTGTTTTTTAATTTATCTCCAAACTCCCTATATTCCGCTTTTAGGACCTCATCCCGCTTTTTACCTATATCGTTGGTGCCTATATGCACCACAACTGGCTGCTCACCCTCCCCTTCCAAGATGTTCTGCAGCCGCTTGGAGACATCCTTGACCCTTGCACCAGGGAGGCAACACACCATCCTGGAGTCTCGTTTGCGGCCGCAGAAACACCTACCTAGCCCCCTTACAATAGAATCCACTATTACTATAGCTCTACCCCTCTTTTTCCTCCCATTCTGTACAGCAGAGCCACCCCTTATGCCAGGAAGTTGGCTGCTGCTGCCTTCCTCTGATAAGCCATCCCCCCAACAGTACCCAAAGTGGTGTATCTGTTGGAGAGGGGGATGGCCACAGGGGACCCCTGCACTGCCTGCCTGCGCCTATTACTCTGCCTGTTGGTCACCCGTTCCCTTTCTTCCTGTCCAACCTCTACCTGCGGTGTGTCCAACTCCGTAAACGTGCTACTCAGGGTGTCCTGAGCATCGTGAATGCTCCAGTATGCATCCAATCACAGCTCCAGTGCCGCAATGCGGTCTGTCAGTAGCTGCAGCTGGATGCACTTCCTGCACATGTAGTTGTCAGGGACACAGGAAGTGTCCCTGAGTTCCCACATATCGCAGGAGGAGCATATCACGGGGCCGGGCTGTCCTGCCATGACTTACCCTTTAATTAATTGAATTTAAATTAAATCAATCAATCCCACTATTACACTGCAGTTAACTGGTTTACCAACAGTCCCCGCTACATCAGAGAGACCTTAGAAACTATAAACCAGAGTTAAAGCTTAAAAAAAACAGAGATATACTCACCAACCAATCACTTACCTGCTTCCTGGTGACGTCACACTTTGATTACTTTTTACCTCTCTCCCCCGCTGTTGAATTGATCGGGCCTCATTCACTGCCGTCGGTTTTAAACTCTGCCGCCGCTCCCCACTGCTCCCACACAGGTCCGATGCTCTGGTCGGGCCTCGTTCACTGCCGCCAGTTTTAAGCTCTGCCGCCGCTCCTCACTGCTCCCACACAGGTCCGATGCTCTGGTCTGGCCTCACCTCGCTGCTGCCGGCAGTTTTAAACTGCCGCCGCTGCTCAGTGTTTCCCACGCAGGTCCGCTTTGGTCGGGCCTCACCTCACTGCTCGCTGCCGGTTTTATCCTCCGCCGCTGCTCAGTGTTTCCCACGCAGGTCCGCTCTGTATTTAAGTGGGGGGAGGAAAGAACAAGGAGAAGGAAACATCTAGGGGTGTGTGTGAGTGTGTGTAGCTCTCGTAAAAACTAGGCCACGCACACCACTAGCTAACACCCCTCCCTATTGCTTGACCTGGGACAGCTGGTCATTTAATTATCACATCGTCCAGACCTGGTGGTGGACTGAGCCTGGGCATCTCCAGCTTTATTTTCCCAGGTGAAGACATCTTCTCCCCCCACAAGAAGACCATCAATAGAGACTTATTTTTTGGAGAGTGCACCCCTGTGAGCACCCACCCACCATCTTGAGTGGAGACCCAGCCCCTGCGGCCTCCCTCCTTCCCACCCCCCTTTCTCTCTCTCTTTGCCTCTCCCTAAGAGGCACCTCATATCCATTAATTGCCCGTTGAGCAGAGGGGAGCAGGCCCCTCTCCCAATTTAATGAACAAGGGGAGAGGTGTGCCTTCACTTTTTAAAGCTCCCTCTGCTCAGGGAAAAGCAACCATTGAGGCCATTAAGATCACCAGGCCTGTGACTTGGGGTGGGTGTAGCCCTTTATAATAAGCACCCCACGATGGCGACCACATCATCACCGATGACGGGGCCAGCAAAGTCATATGCAAGTGTGGCAGCCACAGCCACGGCTGCTCCCGCTGCTTCTGCTGCTCCGTCATCATTCCGCCTCATCACTAAAAAACACGGGGTGAAGAGCTACACTCACCCCAACATGACTATCGAGGCGTGAGTGAAGGCCATGGCTGGGGTTGTCGGCCCTTCAGCCATCGTCGCCACCTTGAAAATGTACGGCAAGGCTGTGTTCTTCCTAGGGTCGGAGCGGGCGGTGTCACTGGCTGTAACCAAGGGGCTCACCGTGGGAGGGACCTTCCTGTCGGTGGATCCTCTCAAGGCCACCGTGCAGAGCATCCTCTTATCAAACGTCCTGCCCTTTGTTTCGGCTGAGCTCCTCCTCCCCCACCTACATCAACTGGGGGAGGAGAGGTCGGAGATCACACCCATCCCGCTCGGATGCAGGGAGGCCAGACTCCAGCACGTCTTCTCCTTCCGGCGCCAGCTTTTTGTTCAGCTGGCGCGGGAGGAAGACACCGAGGGCAATTTTATTGTATGCCACGAGGGGGCTGCCTACTGTGTCTTTTGGACGTCGGACAGTGTGCGGTGCCACACCTGTAAGGAGGAGGGGAATGTACGAAAGAACTGCCCCGCCTCCAAGGCCGCCAGAACATCTCAGGCGGCCAAGGCTGGCGCCACCGCCGCTCCCCCCCCTGATTCTGTCCACGCGTCCTCAACACCTGATGCGCAGTCGACGTCGGAGGCCAACACCATCACGGCCTCTGGCGGGGGGGAGGGAGAGCGTCCGCACGAAGGGAAGGTGCAGAAGAAGATGAAGCACCTTAGGGCGGGTCCCCTCAGCGAGCACACGGTTACGGACGATCTGGCGGAACTTACGCCTGCATACCTTGCGCTGGTGGTGGTGGAGTTTCAGAGTTTGGGGGGCCTTGTGCCCGGGCCCGTGATCGCAACCACTGAGGCGGAAGAATTAAGACCTGCGACCGGGCTCGGGCTCGAGGGACCCGAGCCACCCACTCGATGGGAGGGAGCGGAGGAGGAGGCCTCGGTAGGTATGGAGGTCTCCCAGCCTTCGTGTCCTTCCATAACAAAAAGGAGGCGCAAGTCCCTGGGAGAGGAGGAGGACCACGAGAGACAATGTCCCTCCTCGAGGGGGGAATCATCGCCCACCGTGGGTGCTGCGCCCCCCCTACCGTTACCGTCATCTGTATTCGGCAGGAGTTGCCGGTCCGTCGGGAGGGTATGACAGATGAGTCTGTCCCACTTGCGCCTCCCGGGGATGGGGAAGAGACCCTGCGTGTGGGGGGGGGGACTGCGGGTCTACCTGCGGAGGAAATAACACAAGAACCGTTACATCTCGCCATGTCGGGTGCCCTGGAGACTGGGGTGGGTGAGGCCAGTGAGGCTGGGCTCACCCAGGACAGTCCGGACCATTCCCAGGCGCTGCTCGCCGTGGCCGAGGAATGTATTCAAGCTCCCCAGTCTGCTGGGTCGGTGGCTGATGGCGGTGAGGGGGAAGGCCCCCTGACTACGTCTCCAATGCTGGCGCCGGGGGTGTTGGGGGAAATGGGGATAGTGGTCTCCCTGGTTTCCCCGTGCACCCCGGTGCCTGGGGCGGAGGGGGGCCCCGAACCACCGCCACCTCCTGACCCGGCAGCTCCGGAGGAGCCCAGGGAGGAATCCTCTGCCGCCAATCCTGGGGGTGGGATGGGAACAGAGGCGGGGCCAGCTGATGACGACCTCCCGGAGGAGGACGGGGACCCGGCGGAGAGCACCGAGGACGAGTCAGACTCCGTCGCCAGTGAGGCGGCGGATACCCTCGTATCCCCCTCCGCGTCCCCCCTCATCCCCATTGTGGAACTCCGGGACTTTCTGGCTGCGTGCCGGGGTCACCCTGGCAAAATCCAGCTGGCCCTAGACAGATGGTCAGATCTGGCACTGCTCATCGGCTCCATCCGTGCCGCTGTCAAACCATGGGCGTGGACGAGAGCGCGGGGCCGCGCGAGCAGCGTCAGATCAACAAGTTCCTCGCTGGGCTGCTGAGGGAGTGGCGATCAACAAGCAGCCACTCTCCCTCCTCCCATTAGGTTAAGTAGAGGTTGCACTATGCTCTTGTCATGAAGATAACCATAGCCAGCCTCAACATCAACGGCAGCAGAGATGCACGCCGTAGATTTAATAACTTCTCGGTCCTCTGGGATGGGAGGTATGCGGTGTGCTTCCTGCAAGAAACCCACACCATTCTGGAGGACGAGGCCACATGGCTCCTGGAGTGGCAAGGAGGGGTCAGCATGAGTCACTTCTCCAACTATTCCAGCGGGGTGGCTATCTTGCTGGCGCCGCATTTTCAGCCAGAGATCTTGGGGGTCAAGGAGCACGTGCCGGGCCGCTTGCTCCAGGTCACTTTTTGCCTGGGGGGTGTGCCGCTCCATCTAGTGAACGTGTACGCCCCTGCGGACGGTGCACAGCAAGTGTGCTTCTTTGAAGAAGTGTCCGCTCTTCTGGGCTCCATTGACGTCGGTCAGTGCGTCATCCTCGGAGGGGATTTTAATTGTAACCTCGAGGCGAGGGACCGTTCAGGTCCCCCGTACAGCCTGGCGGCGATGGAGAAGTTGAGGGACCTGGTCGGGTCTGTTATGTTCATAAATAAATAGACGTTTTCATTATGAACAGCTTGCTTGAGCTAGTCATTTATTCAGCCATGTGAACTAGTATACAGCAGTTCAAAGTCATATCTTTGCAGCTTCATCATGAGTCATTGAATCCTTGGAGACATCTCATTCAGGTTTTTTTTTATGATGGCAACCAGTGGGCAGTGGTCTGTCTCAACTGTGAAGGTGGGAAGTCCATATATGTAGCCATGGAACTTTTCTAGTCCAACTACCAAGCCTAGACATTCCTCTTCAGTCTGGGCGTATCGACAATCAGAATCAGTCATAGACCTGGAGGCATAGGCAACAGGCTTCCAATCTTCACCCTCTGCTTGTAGCAAGACCGCACCTAGGCCATCTTTTGATGCATCCATTGACACTTTGATTCACTTTGTTAGGTCAAAGAAGGTGAGTGCAGGTGTGGTTGTCAGCACTGTTTTGAGGTTCATCCACTCTTGTTCATTTCTTTCTGTCCATGCGAACTCATTTGTTTTATGCAGCAGGTCTCGCAGACAGGCTGTCTTGGCTGACAAGTTAGGAATGAACTTTCCAATGAAGGTTATCATCCCCATGATGCATAGCACTCCTTTTTTATCAGTGGGTCGGGGCATGTTGAGTATGGCGTTTACTTTTTCCATATCTGGCTCTATTCCTTTACCAGATAGATTATCTCCTAGGAAAGTGACTTCCTGGATGCCAAACTGACACTTGGCTTTGTTGAGCTTCAGTCCATTCCGGCGTATGCTCTGTAGCACTTTAGTCAGCCTCTCATTGTGTTCTTTCAGTGTGGAGCCCCAGATGATAATGTCATCAACATAGACCCGAACTCCTTCCAGACTTTCAATTATGTGTTCCATCGCTCTATGAAAGATTTCAGATGCAGATATTATCCCGAAAGGCATTCTGAGGAACCAATACCTGCCAAATGGTGTGTTGCAGGCACAGTATTTGGTGCTCTCTTCATCCAGTTTAAGTTGCCAAAATCCTTGTGAGGCATCGAGCTTTGTGAAGATTGTGAAGTGTCTGGCACCTGACATTTCACTGGTGATTTCTTCTCGCTTGGGAATCTGGTAGTGTTCACGTTTTATGTTTGCATTTAAGTCCTTTGGATCCATGCATACTCTTAGATCATTGTTCTTTTTCTTCACACATACCATGGAGTTAACCCAGTCTGTTGGCTCTTCGACTTTCCTGATGACTCCTAGTGTTATCATTCTGTCCAGTTCTTTCTTGAGCCGGTCACGCAGGGGTGCTGGAACTCTTCATGGAGCATGTACCACTGGCTGAGCATCCTCCTTTAGCTGGACCTTGTAAGTGAATGGTAGAACTCCAAATCTTTTGAACACATCCTGGAAATTACTCACTACAGGATCCACTGAGTCATCTGGTCTGCTTATGGCACAGTTTATACAGTAGACTCTCTTGACCAGTTATAAATCCTCACAAGCTTTGTCACCTAGTAGTGAATCAAGTCCTTCAGCCACAACAGAAAACATGAGATAGAGTCATAGAGTCATAGAGTTATACAGCACGGATAGAGGCCCTTCGGCCCATCGTGTCTGCGCCGGCCATCAAGCCCTGTCTAATCTAATCCCATATTCCAGCATTTGGGCCGTAGCCTTGTATGCTATGGCATTTCAAGTGCTCATCCAAATGCTTCTTAAATGTTGTGAGGGTTCCTGCCTCCACAACCCTTTCAGGCAGTGAGTTCCAGACTCCAACCACCCTCTGGGTGAAAAAGTTCTTTCTCAAATCCCCTCTAAACCTCCCGCCCTTTACCTTGAATCTATGCCCCCTAGTTATTGACCCTTCTACTAAGGGAAAAAGCTCCTCAGTGTCCATCCTATCTATGCCCCTCATAATTTTGTACACCTCAATCATGTCCCCCCTCAGCCTCCTCTGCTCCAAGGAAAACAAACCCAATCTGCCCAGTCTCTCTTCATAGCTGAAGCGCTCCAGCCCTGGTAACATCCTGGTGAATCTCCTCTGCACCCTCTCCAAAGCGTTCACATCCTCCCTGTAGTGTGGTGACCAGAACTGCACACAGTATTCCAGCTGTGGCCTAACCAGTGTTTTATACAGCTCCATCATAACCTCATTGCTCTTATATTCTATGCCTTGGCTAATGAAGGCAAGTATCCCATATGCCTTTTTTACCACCTTATCCACCTGTTCCGCTGCCTTCATGGATCTGTGTACTTGCACACCCAAATCCCTCTGACCCTCTGTCTTGCCTAGGGTCTTACCATTCATTGTGTATTCCCTTGCCATGTTAGTCCCCCCAAAGTGCATCACCTCGCACTTTTCCGGGTTAAATTCCATTTGCCACTGTTCCGCCCATCTGACCAACCCATCTATATCGTCCTGCAGACTGAGGCTACCCTCCTCGCTATTTACCACCCTACCAATTTTTGTATCATCCGCGAACTTACTGATCATACCTTTTACATTCATATCCAAGTCATTAATGTAGACCACAAACAGCAAGGGACCCAGCACCGATCCCTGTGGTACCCCACTGGCCACAGGCTTCCAGTCACAAAAACAACCTTCGACCATCACCCCCTGCCTTCTGCCACTAAGCCAGTTTTGTATCCAATGTGCCAAGGCACCCTGGATTCCATGGGCTCTTACCTTCTTGACCAGTCTCCTGTGCAGGACTTTATCAAAGGCCTTACTGAAATCCATGTATACCACGTCCACTGCGTTACCCTCATCCACACACCTAGTCACCCCCTCAAAAAATTCAATCAAATTAGTCAGACATGATCTTCCCTTGACAAAGCCATGTTGACTATCCTTGATTAATCCTTGCCTCTCCAAGTGGAGACAAATTTTGTCCCTCAGAATTTTTTCCAATAATTTTCCTACCACTGATGTTAGGCTCACTGGCCTGTAGTTCCCCGGTTTTTCCCTACTTCCCTTCTTGAATAATGGTACTACATTAGCAGTTCTCCAGTCCTCTGGCACGTCCCCTGTGGCCAGAGAGGTCCTGAATATATGTGTTAGAGCCCCCGCAATCTCTTCCTTTGACTCACACAGCAGCCTGGGATACATTTCGTCCGGGCCTGGGGATTTATCCATTTTTAGGCCAGCTAAAACCGCCAATACCTCCTCCCTCTCGATGTTAATATGTTCCAGCATATCACAGTCCCCCCGCCCTTTCTATGTCTACATCGTCCTTCTCCATAGTGAAAACAGATGCAAAAAATTCATTTAGAACCCCTCCTACATCTTCCGGCTCCACACACAGATTGCCACTTTTGTCCCTAATGGGCCCTATTTTTTCCCTAGTTATCCTCTTACCCTTAATATACTTATAAAACATCTTAGGATTTTCCTTTATTTTGCTCGCCAGTGTTATTTCATGGCCCCTCCTTGATCTCCTAATTTCTTTTTTAAGTATCCCCCTGCACTTTTTGTACTCCTCTAGGGCTTCCTCCGTCTTTAGCCTTTTGTATCTGCCAAAAGCCCTCCTTTTTTTCCTAATTGATTCTCGTATGTCCCCTGACATCCAAGGTTCCCTGTGGTTTTTGGAACCACCCTTGACCTTTACGGGAACATGTTGCCATTGTATGATCTCAATCTCCCTTCTGAAAGCCTCCCACTGCTCCGATGCGGATTTTCCTACAAGTAGCTGATCCCTGTCCATTTTGGCCAGATCCCGCCTTATCCTATTAAAATCGGCCTTCCCCCAATTTAGAACCTTTATTTCTGCCCCATCCCTGTCCTTTCCCATGACCACCTTAAATCTCACCATATTATGGTCACTGTCACCAAAGTGCTCACCTACTAGCACTTTTTCCACTTGGCCGGCCACATTCCCTAGAATTAGGTCCAGTACCGCCCCCTCTCTTGTAGGACTTTCTACATGCTGGCTCAAAAAGTTCTCCTGGATGCACTTTAAGAATTCTACACCCTCTGAGCCTTTCACACTCTGACTATCCCAGTTAATATTGGGGAAGTTGAAATCCCCCATTATTATTACCCTATTATTTGCACATTTCTCTGAGATTTGCCTACATATCTGTTCCTCTATCTCCCCCTGACTGTTTGGAGGCCTATAGTACACTCCCCGCAAAGTGCTTGCCCCCTTTTTGTTTTTAAGCTCCACCCATATGGCCTCATTAGAGGAACCTGCTAATATATCATCCCTCCTTACTGCAGTAATTGACTCCTTAATTAATATTGCGACACCCCCTCCTCTTATACCTCCCCCTCTGTCTCGCCTGAAGATTCTGTACCCCGGAATATTGAGCTGCCAGTCTTGCCCCTCCCTCAACCATGTCACCATGATAGCAACAATATCATACTCCCATGTGTTTATCAACACCTTCAGTTCATCCACCTTATTTGCAAGACTCCTTGCATTAAAATAGATGCCATCCAGCCTTGCCCTTATATATTTGCCCTGTCTACCAAGCTGACTTGTTTTTTTCTCTATAATTGGCAGCACATCACCCCCTATTTCAGCTCCCCTCTGTATCCCATCCCCCTGCCAAGTTAGTTTAAACCCCCCCCAACAGTGCTAGCAAACCTCCCCGCAAGGATATTTGTCCCGCTCTGGTTCAGGTGCAACCCGTCCAACTTGTATAAGTCCCACCTTTCCCAGAAGCAGGCCCAGTGATCCAGGAAAGTAAAACCCTCCCCCCTACACCAACTCTTTAGCCACGCATTCATCTGCTCTATCCTCCTATTCCTATACTCACTAGCACGTGGCACTGGGAGTAATCCAGAGATTACAACCTTTGAGGTCCTGCTCTTTAATCTGTTACCTAGCTCCCTAAATTCTTGATGCAGGACCTCATCCCCCTTCCTACCTATGTCGTTGGTCCCAATGTGGACCACGACCTCTGCCTGCTCACCCTCCCCCTTAAGAATGCCCTGTAGCCGCTCAGTGACATCCATGACCCTGGCTCCAGGGAGGCAACAAACCATCCTGGAGTCACGTTTGCGGCCACAGAAATGCCTATCTGTTCCCCTTACGATAGAATCCCCTACCACTATTGCTCTCCCACTCTTTTTCCTCCCTTTCTGAGCAGCAGAAGCGTCCCTGGTGCCAGGAAGCTGGCTGCTGCTGCCTTCCCCTGGTGAGTCATCCCCCTCAACAGTATCCAACTTGGTATACCTGTTTGAAAGGGGGATGTCCGCAGGGGTTCCCTGCACTTCCTGCCTGCCTCTGTTGCTCCGCCTGATGGTCACCCAATTTCTTTCTGCCTGTGCAGCCCTACTCTGCGGCATGAACAACTCACTAAACGTGCTATCCACGACCCTCTCAGCATCGCGCATGCTCCAAAACTCATCTACCCGCAGCTCGAGCGCCGCAATGCGGTCTACAAGTAGCTGCAGCTGGATGCATTTCCCGCACACATGGTCATCAGGGACACTGGCAGCATCCCTGACTTCCCACATGGAGCAAGAGGAGCAGAACACGGGTCTGAGCTCTCCTGCCATGACTTACTCCTTTAATTAATTAAAAAATTTATTCAACACCCCAGTTACAGGTATACTCTAGGGCGCTTTATTTACCAACTGTCCCCACTACAACACAGAGACCCTAGAAATTTAACACCACAGAATTCAAGCTTGTATTGAAAAGAGAGAAATACTCACCAACCAATCACTTACCTGCTTCCTGCTGACGTCACACTTGGATTACGTTTTACCTCTCTCCCGGAACCTGGATTGGTATGCCTCTGGTTGCTCCCTTTTAACCTCCGCCGCCTCGGGCTGCTCCCGCACAGGTCCGCTGCTTCTCCGGTCTCGGGGCTGTGGGCCTCGGTGCCTCTGGTTGCTCCCTTTTAACCTCCGCCACCTCGGGCTGCTCCCGCACAGGTCCACTGCTTCTCCGGTCTCGGGGTTGTGGGCCTCGGTGCCTCTGGTTGCTCCCTTTTAACCTCCGCCGCCTCGGGCTGCTCCCGCGCAGGTCCGCTGCTTCTCCGGTCTCGGGGCTGATGCACTTTGTCTTTGACTGTCACTTTAAGTCTGCA
Organism: Somniosus microcephalus; assembly: GCF_052327205.1. Lineage (NCBI taxonomy): Eukaryota > Metazoa > Chordata > Chondrichthyes > Squaliformes > Somniosidae > Somniosus > Somniosus microcephalus. Next base: position 30,423,706 of record NC_140990.1, on the reverse strand, counting down.
TACACCTAAGCTATCTATTTTCTGTCCATTATAGTTCTTCAGTAGTACTGACTTTTTCTGTATTTTGGGCTTTTCTTTCATATTTTTAATGTCACTCATACTGATTAAGTTTGCTTTTGCCCCAGTGTCTAGTTTCAATGTAACTAATGCTCCATTTACCTGCAGTGGCATCATCCATTTGTCCTCTTTTACTGCATTAACTTTTTGTTCAGCATTGTCCATTCCTGAGGGCTGCACATTTTCTGTACCCTTTTCTATATTGTCACATGACACCATTCCTACAAAAAATGTCTCACTTAAATCAGTGTCCTCAATCACATTGACTTGTTGCCCTTTCTTTGTTTTTACTTTTGAAAAGCATTGTTTGGCAAAGTGATTCTTTCCATTACATTTTGTGCACATTTTCCCAAACGCTGGGCATTGTCCTGACTGGTGCTGGTAACCACAGCATTTACAATTGAAAGTTCCATCCTCCGATTGCTCTGTATTTCTGTTCTGCCCACATTTCTTCCCCTTGTAGGACACAGCACCGACAGCAGCACCGTCATTCACTACAGTCGCATTATTATTGATTTCACTGAATGTCTTCGCGTGCTGTTCAGCTAGCTCACTGGCATGGCATATTTTCACAGCATCCTCCAATGTTAGTTCGGTTTCTCTCAACAAATGTACCCTGACTTTTTTATCATGAATATCAAACACAATCTGGTCACGAATCATGGATGATTTCAGTTCAGAGAATTTACATGTCTGTGCTTTCAGTTTCAGATCGGTCACAAAGCTATCAAAAGTCTCATTTTTCTGCTGTGTCCGTGAACGGAACACGTACCTCTCATAGGTCTCGTTCTTTTTTGGAGAACAATGTGTATCAAACTTCTTTAGCACATCGTCCATTTTTTCTCTGTCCTCCTTTTGATCAAATACAAACATATTAAATACCTCTATCGCCTGCGGGCCTGCAACCGTGAGCAGCAATGCTATTTTCCTTGCATCTGGCATCGTACCGAACCTGATGGCGGCAATGTAGAGTTTGAATTGTTGTTTGAAAGTCCGCCAATTGCAGTCGACATTCCCCATGAGTTTCAAACCCTCCAGTGGCTTCAAATTCTCCATGTCGCGTTTCGCAATATTCAGCAGATATTCCCACTTCTGGTACCATGTTATTATGTTCATAAATAAATAGACGTTTTCATTATGAACAGCTAGCTTGAGCTCGTCATTTATTCAGCCATGTGGACTAGTATACAGCATCCATCTTGACTACTGCATCTTGGGTAGCCCACTCCTAAACATACAGCTCCACCTAGTGTACCATTATAGTGTGACATGTTACTGATCATTATAGGGTCCTTCGACTTGGTGGACATCTGGCGAAATCTCCATCCCGACTCCAGCGCCTTCACTTATGTGAGGTCTGGAGGAGGAAGATCCAGAATCGACCGCCTTTACATTTCCCGGGCGTACGTCTGCTGCATTCCAGCAGCTTCCATGCTGCCGGTGCCGTGCACGGACCACCACCTGGTGTGGGCGGAGCTCGCGCCATTATGCGCACAGAGGGGGTCCACGTACTGGCATTTTAACAACCTGCTGCTGGAGGACGAGCGGTTCTGGGATTTGATTCGTCGGTTCTGGGCCAACTGGAGAAGGGAGCGGGGGGGCTTCCCCTCCTTGAGGCTATGGTGGGACGTAGGCAAGGCTCACGTCCGTCTCTTCTGTCAGGAGTACGCGTGGGGGTCGACCAAGAGGCGGGAGGCCCGGTTCGGGCGGTTGGAGAGGGAGGTGCTCGACCTGGAGTCCCGTCTCGGTCAAGTCGTCGATGACCCGGCCCTGTGGAAGGTGTACGAAGAGAAGAAGGGTGCACTGAAGGACCTGCAGCTCATCGGGTCCTGAGGCGCGTACGTGAGGTCGCGGATCCAGATCCTCTGGGACCTGGACTGCGGCTCCCCCTTCTTCTACTCGCTGGAAAAAAGACGGGGGGTCCATAAGCAGCTCTTGGGGCTGCTGGCCGATGATGGATCACTGGTCTCGGATCCGGAGGGGATCAGCGCGGAGACCCGGGCCTATTACGGGGCTCTGTTCTCTCCGGATCCATCCAGCGAGGATACGCACAGAGTTTTGTGGGAGGACCTGCCGAAAGTCGGCCTGGAGGGCGCCAAAAAATTGGACGCTCTGCTATGCTTGGCAGAGCTGACCGAGACCTCGGCCAGCTCTCGAGGGTAAAGTCCCCGGGGCTGGACGGGCTGACCGTGGTGTTCCACAGGGCGTTCTGAGACATCCTGGGGGTGACTACGTGCGGGTCCTGGGGGAATGTCTGGCGACCGGGGCAATGCCCCTCTCATGGTGCAGGGCGGTCATTGTCCTGCTGCCTAAGAGGGGCGATCTCCGCCTTTTAAAAAACTGGCGCCTCAGCTCGGATTATAAAAATTTTGCCAGGGCCATGTCTGCCCACCTTGGCACCGTGCTGGCACACATGATCCACCCCAACCAGTCCTACACGGTCCCGGGCCGGACTATCCATGATAACATCCATCTGGTCCGGGACCTGGTCCACCATTCCCAGAGGGCTGGTCCATCGGTCGCCTTCCTTTCCCTGGATCAGGAGAAGGCGTTCGACAGGGTGGATCACGAGTATCTCTTCGGAACTCTGCGTGCATTTGGGTTCGGGACGCATTTCGTCGCCCGGATCCGACTTCTGTATGCCGCCGCGGAGTGTCTGATAAAAGTTAACGGGTCTTTGACGGCACCCCTTCGCTTCAGTAGGGGGGTGCGTCAGGGATGTCCCATGTCTGGTCAGTTGTATGCCGTCTGCATGGAGCCTTTCCTGCGCCTCTTGTGAAAGAGGTTGACGGGACTGGCTCTGCAAGGGCCGGGCGTGGAAGTCGTCCTCTTGGCTTACGCCGATGACATGCTCCTCATGGTTACGGATCCTGCTGACTTGCGGAGGATGCGAGAATGCCAGCAGATTTACTCGGACGCATCCTCCGCCAGGATCAACTGGGAGAAATGTTCTGGACTCCTGGTGGGCCAGTGGTGGGTGGACTGCTGGAGGAGTTCAGGCCCTTCACCTGGAGCACCACGCACCTCCTCTATTTGGGAGTCTACCTTAGCCCTGCCGAGGACGCCTGGCCGGTGAACTGGCAAGAGCTGGAGGCCAAAGTCACCACTCGCCTAGGACGCTGGACAGGACTGCTCTGAGTGTTGTCCTACAGGGGTCGAGCGCTGGTCATAAACCAGCTGGTGGCCACCATGTTGTGGTACTGGTTGGTAACTTTGATCCCGCCCCCTGCCTTTGTTGCCAAGATGCAGAAGAAGGTCATCGCCTTCTTCTGGACAAAGGGAAGCACTGGGTCTCTGCCGCGGTTCTGAGTCTCCTGCTTAGGGAGGGTGGTCAGGCGCTGGTGTGCCTTTGCACCTGGGTGGCGATTTTCCATCTACGGACCCTGCAGAGATACCTGTACATCGAGAATCCTCCTCGATGGTGTGCGCTGGCGATGTATTTCTTCCGCCAGCTGCACGGCCTCAACTATGACACGCAGCTCCTGTTTGTGGAATTGGGCCATACGCGTGTCTACCTGCGGGAGCTGCCTGTCTTCTACCAGGAACTGCTATGGGTCTGGAACAGCATCGCCTCCAGGCGGAGTTCTCCCCCGTCAGGAGTGGTGGCTCTCCTTCAGGAGCCGCTGCTCAGGAATCCGCACCTCTGGGACCACTGGATCGGGCGGCTGGTGGAGGGCAGGGCTGTGCCTGGTAAGGTGACCAGGGTTGGGGACCTGCTCGATGGCGGAGGAGCGGGTTGGATGGAGCCGGAGGAGCTGATGCAGCGCCTGTCCTGGGCCAATGTCCGGCTCACGGCCAAAGCCATTGAGACGCTGAAAGTGGCACTGGGCCCCAACTCCACTAGGTGTATCGAGGAGGCTCAGGCACGTGGGGCGATCCCGTCCGAACTGACCCCTGTGCGGACGGAATTCCTCATCAGCGCGTGGCCCCGAAACCCCTCTTGGGAACCGGCGCCTCACAACTTGAGCCGTCTCAAGGAAATGCCCTCCGTGCCTTTCAGTTCTGCGCGGAGGAGTTTCCTGTATGGGCTGCTCCTGCACACTCTCCACTTTATCATCTTCACCTGCCGTCTGGACACGCCTTGGCATGCCATCTTGCCGTCTGGCGGAGGTTCCCAAAGGGGGGCTCTCTACGCGGGAGTCCTCCCTTTATTTATTGGGGACTTGGCCTGGAGGGTGTTGCATGGAGCAGACCCGTGCAATAAGATTTTAAGTAAGTTCACGGACTCCCAGGCCGCTTGCTATTTTTGTGGCCTAGAGGAGTCCATGTTCCATACCTATACTGAATGTGAGAGGTTGCAGCCCCTGTTCCATTATTTAAAGGGGCTACTCCTCGATTTTTGGCTGCACTTCAGTCCCATGCTCCTGATCTAATGCCACCTGGTGCGGAGGGGAGAGGGATGGTCGGAGGACCTCCTTGTAGGACTGCTCCTGGGCCTGGCCAAAGTGGCCATAAACAGGTCCAGGCAGTGGGCAGTCGAGGGGGTGGTTCGGCCCGATTGCCTGCCTCTCTTCCGCAGCTATGTTCATGCCCGGGTGGCCCTGGAGATGGAGCACGCGGTGTCCACCGGCACGCTCGAGGCCTTCTGAGACCGGTGGGCGCCGCGGGGACTGGAGTGCATCATCACCCCGGCCAATGTGATTTTAATTTAATTTGATAAGTTTTAAAAATTAACCTAGTGTTTTTAAGCTTCTTTACAGTCCATTTGTTCGGCTGGGAGAGCGGGAGGCTCCGCTCGGCGATGCAGAGAGCCCTGCAGATGGAGAAGAATGTCAACCAGAGTCTGCTGGATCTGCACAAACTCTCCACTGGGAGCGCCGACCCTCAACTGTGTGAATTCCTGGAGACCCACTATCTGGATGAACAAGTGAAGATGATCAAGAAGCTTGGAAATCACATCATTAACGAAAGAAAAAAAAAAAAACACCGGGATGAGCGAACGAATGGACGAATGGAGGAATGAATGACTGAATGATTGAACGATGCCAGTTGGACTGGCGTGTATGGGTTCTTGGTTTATTACATAGTTGCAGTTTGTACTGTAAACATTATTGATTTACCTGTAAAATTTATTGTTGTATTTATATTGTTGACCATAATTGGTCAATGAATGTAATGGATTTACTATGTAACTGATGAGTTGTATAAGTACTGTTGTACTTGAATGTTAAAATTAAAAAAAAGGATAACAGGTTATACCAAGCAAAAATGAAGAGTTACTACATTGCCAGTAGGACTGGTATGTATTGTTTTTTACTATGGGTACCTGTATTGTTGACATATAAAAAAAAATGAACCTCGGGATCCCTGATAGCCAGCCAGGAATCTTGTGCTGCTGCTGTGCCAGAAGAGAGGGGAGGACAGGAGAGGAGAGGAGAGGAGAGGTCTCTCTCTCTCTCTGTCCAGGAGGAGAGACCACATCTGTTGATTAAAAAAAAAAGAACCCCGGGGGGACGCGGGCCGCTCACACCCCGAGTGCGGCCCCAGGCCCCATTATTAAAACACTCAACATTATCCGCTTCACACACACCCGGGGTGGGCCTCAGGCCCCGAGCAAGAGCCTCCGGGCCGGGCATTTGCCTCGAGCGGGGCGGCAGCTGTGGGGCTTTCTCCCGGTGACAGGCCCGGGGTAATGGCCACCATCTTGAGAGGCTCAGGGGGCAGCAGGGCGCATGCGCGGCCCCCTTGGCCAGGAACCAGGAGGAGAGAATCTTGTTAATTTCTATCCTGGACTCACATTGATGGCTTTTGTAAACTCCTTTTACAGGCTGTGAGAAGGGCAGCATTTACACACTGCAAACTCAAACCAAACATCACACCAAGATCTGACAGAGTCACTCCATTCATCAGGACCTGAATATCATCAGCCTTTGAATGTGGAAGGAGAATATGTTTGTCTATTCTCTCTGTGGGAAAAGATTTCAAACATCAGTGTGACTGGAAAAGCACCGAGGCACACACACCCAAGTGAGAGTGTTCCAGTGCACTGACTGTGGAAAGAGCTTTAACCAGTTACACAGCCTGAAAAAACATCGCACCATTCAGTGGGGAGAAACCGTACCCGTGTTGTGTGTGTGAACGAGGTTTCGACCGATTGTCCAACCTGAAGTCACACAAGGACACCCGCACCACGGAGAATCCGTGGAAATGTGGGGACTGTGGGAAGGGATTCCATTACCCGTCCCAGCTGGAAACTCATCAACGCAGTCACACTGGGGAGAGGCCATTCACTTGCTCCGTGTGTGGGAAGGGATTCACTCGCTTGTGCATTCTGCAGACACATCAGTGAGTTCACACTGACGAGAGACCATCCAGCTGCTGGGCATTGTCTTAACTGGTGTTTGTAACCACAGCGTTTACAATTAAAAATTTCATCCTCCGATTGCTTTTCATTTCTGTTCTGCCCACGTTTCTTCCCCTTGTAGGACACAGCACCGACAGCAGCATTATCACTCATTACAATCGCATCATTATTGATTTCACTGAAAGTCTTCGCGTGCTTTCGAGCTAGCTCGCTGGCTTGGCATATTTTCACTGCATTTTCCAAATTTAGTTCAGTTTCTCTCAACAGACGTTCCTGACTTTTTTATCATGAATACCAAACACAATCTGGTCATGAATCATGGATGCTTTGAGCTCAGAGAAATTACATGTCTGTGCTTTCAGTTTCAGATCAGTTATAAAGCTATCAAAAGTCTCATTTTGTTGCTGTGTCCGAGAACGGAAGATGTATCTTTCATAGGTCTCATTCTTTTTGGGAGAGCAATGTGCATCAAATTTTTTTAGCACATCTTCTAATCTTTCTCTGTTCTCCTCTGGATTAAATACAAATGTATTAAATACCTCTATCGCCTGTGGGCCTGCAACCGTAAGCAGCAACGCTATTTTTCTTGCGTCTGGCTTTGTACCGAATCCGATGGCAGCAATGTAGAGTTCGAATTGTTGTTTAAAAATCCACCAATTTTAGTTGACATTTCCCTCGAGATTCAAATGCTCTGGTGGCTTCAAATTCTCCATGTCGCTTTACACTATTTTTTAGCAGATATTTACAACTCTTGGTATCCTGGTACCATCTTATGTTCATTAATAAATAGACATTCTTATTATGAACACAGCTAGCTTTTGCTAGTTACTTTATTGAGCACATGCGGACTAGGTACAGTATCTGTAGAGGCTTCCACCTTGACTGCTGCCTTGTGGGCAGCCTAGTGCCTCATGGGTAATGTAGTCTTAATATACATACAGCTGGGTAGTGTAGTCTTATACATACAGCTATATACAGCTCTACGGCTCCACCTAGTGTCCACTATGGAATGACATGTTATTGATCATTACACACGGTCAGGCCGTGTGGAGTCAAGGGCCAGGCAGCAGAATGGATGGAAAGATCACAACAAACTTCCCTTAACTCCAACCCTCTGATTTCTGTTTTGTAGCCAACTTTCCATCCATTCTGCTGCCTGACCCTTCACTCCACACGGCCTGACCTTGGTCATCTTCTAGATCTTACAAACTGTTATGGATAACAAGCTGGTTACAAAACAGAAAACAGAGAGTAGGGGTTGTGAATAGCTACTCAGACTGGCAAAAGGTGGGAAGTGGTGTTCCACAGGGATCGATGATGGGATCACTGTTGTTCACCATTTACAGAAATGGTTTGGACTCGGGAATTGGAAGTCCAATTTCAAACTTTGTTGATGACATCCAATTGGGAGGTAGAGTTAATACTGAGGAAGACTGCGACAAAATCATGGGTTAAACTCCCTCTCTAACAGCACTGTGGGAGCATCTTCATCACATGGACTGCAGCAGTTCAAGAAGGCGGCTCACCACCACCTTCTCAAGGGCAACTAGGGATGGGCAATAAATGCTGGCCTTGCCAGCGACGCCCACATCCGATGAACGAATATTTAAAAAAACGCAAGAAGACATTAAGAAGCTTCCAGAATGGGAGGGTAATTAGAAAATGAATTTTAAGATACGTGGTGCATTTTGGTAGGAATAATAAGGAGGCCACATACTGCTTGGAAAATAAGAATCTAAAAGGGGTAGAGGAGCAAAGGGACCTCGGGGTCCAGATACACAAATCACTAAACATAGCGACGCAGGTTAATGAGGCCATAACAGGGGCAAACAATGGACTGGGGATCATTTCTCGAGGGATAGAATTGAAAAGCAGAAAAGTTATGTTGAACTTGTATCGAACCTTGGTTAGACCACACTTGGCGTACAGTGAACAGTTCTGGTCTCCATGTTATAAAACAGAGATAGAGGCACTGGAGAATGTGGAAAAAGGCTTTGCAAGGATGATCCTAGAACTGAGATGATATACTTATCAGGAAAGGCTGAACAGGCTGGGGCTCTTTTCTCTAGAATAAAGAGAAGGCCGATGGGTGACCTGATCGAGGTCTTTAAGATGATGAAAAGGTTATAGAGGGTGGACCTGGAGAAAATGTTTCCACTTGTCGGGGAGTCCAAAACTACAGGTCATAAATATAACACAGTCTCTAATAAATCCAATGGGGAATTCAGGAGAAACTTCTTTACCCAAAGAGAGGTCAGAATGTGGAACGTGCTACCACAAGGAGTAGTTGAGGCGAATAGCACAGATACATTCATGGGGAAGGTAGATAAGCCCATGAGGGAGAAAGGAATAGAAGGATATGCTAATAGGGTTTGATGAAGAGTGGTGGGAGGAGACTCGTGTGGAGCAGAAACACCGGCATTGACCAGTTGGGCCGAATGGCCTGTTCCTGTGCTGTAGACTCTGTAATTCTATGTAACTCTGTGTAACTCTGTCTTCTGACTCCTGACATAGCTGGAAAAGCTTTTACTATTATTACCACAATTGTGCATCATCTTCCAAAAGATCTCTGAGCTTCTCTAATGGCTGCTTTTAACTCCCTCAATTGTGGGTGATATTTGTTCCTATTCTCCTATAAACTGAACTCACCTTGATCTGAACTGGGTTCAATGTAAGACAGTTCGGGGAGTCAGGAGTTATTCACCCCTAGACCTACGCTGGCCGGTAAAACCCCAGACGGTTCCTCGGTAAGGATTCCTCTGGTTCCTCGCCATATATTTGTCAGGATACTGAAACTCAGCTTTCTTCCAGTCCACTCCTGGAGGCCCCACTCCCTGAGCCTACAACCTTCAGCAGGGTCAGTGGTGGAGTTCCACAGTGGGAGTGATCCCAGAGTAACTGTCGGGATCGCATCCCCATGAATGTTCCGTGTCGTGTATTTTTATTTATCCTGGTGTCTAACACACACACATCAATAAAACAGGGAATTTCTGGAAACACGCTGCAGGTCCTTCTTTATCTGGAGATCAATTGTCTGTTGTATAATTGTACCAGCAGTTAACAGGCTCCTGTGAACTCCTCCGTCTGCTATTTTAATGCAGAATTTAACAAATTTATATTTTCACCTGCCTTAAAATGGTAGACTCAGGACTGTCACATAAACACTTTAAAACTTCATAGAATAATTGCCAGTCATTTTTAGACTGGAAACTTAAACCTGCCGTTTCACTTTCAGTCAGGAACAGATCGCAGTTTTACACCAATCTCTGATTTGACAGCACGTTTCCAGCATTCACCGTTGTTCCTCCTGACTCTAAACACAGTTGTAAAGGAGCCTTCAGTTCTGTGCCTAGAAGCTCTGAACCATGGAAGAGAGCGGCTAGGACACATTTCTTACAGGCCTCAAGATTAACCCTCATGGCGACTTTGCCGTCAATGAAGAGAGACGAGAAAGACCAAAGTGCCGCTTGTTCCTCTCAGTGTGGCCCTGAAGGACTGTTTCCAGGCTGGAGTTCTGTTCCCGCCATACGATCCTCCCCCAGATTGTCCTTTCTGAGCTCCAGCCAGGTGATGCTAAACACTCAGGTGGGAAAGATATAAATCTACAACAATGTGTTTAAAACAAAGCTGACACATATCCAGAATATTAAACTCCAGCCTAGTTGTAGGGGTCATTAACCTCAGCAGAAATAAACCCCAACTGTCAGAATGAACATGGTTCAGTCCTGGATGGGATTAACAGCAGCAACAACAGAATCCAAACCCTGCAGTGAATTGTGAACTCGCTGGTGTCTCAGCAGGTTGGATGACTGAATGAATCCCTTCCCACACATGGAGCGGGTGAATGGCCTCTCCCCAGTGTGAACTGGCTGGTGTCTCAGCAGGCTGTAGTGCTGAGTGAATCCCTTCCCACACATGGAGCAGGTGAACGGCCAATCCCCAGTGTGAGTGCGTTTGTGTTGTTTCAGTTTCCTTTTGCTTTTAAAATTCTCCTCACAGCCAGAACATTTAAAAGGTCTCTCATCAGTGTGAACAAGTTGATGATCAGTGAGGTGGGATGAGCGAGTGAATCCCTTCCCACACACGGAGCAGGTGAACAGTCTCTCCCCAGTGTGAGTGCGTTGGTGTACAATGAGTTCAGATGATCGCCTAAACCCAGTCCCGCAGTGAGAGCACCTGAACGGTCTCTCGTCAGTGTGAACACGTTGATGGCATATCAGTTCCCCAGAACTTTTATAGCACTTCCCGCAGTCCGAGCATTTAAAAGGTCTCTCCTCAGTGTGAACTCGCTGGTGTGTCAGCAGGTTGGATGAATTAGCGAATCTCTTCCCACACTCGGAGCAGGTGAACGGCCTCTCCCCGGTGTGAGTACGTTGGTGTCTCAGCAGACCACTTGCGCTTTTAAAGCTCAGCTCACACTTAGAACATTTAAAAGGTCTCCTATCAGAGTGAACAAGCTGGTGTTTCAGCAGGTTGGATGACTGAGTGAATCGCTTCCCACACACGGAGCAGGTGAACGACCTCTCCCCAGTGTGAACTCGCTGGTGTTGCAGCAGTGTGGTTGAATGAGTGAATCCCTTCCCACACACGGAGCAGGAGAACGGCGTGGCTCCAGTGTGAACTCGCTGGTGTCTGATCAGGTAGGATGAGTGAGTGAATCCCTTCCCACACACGGAGCAGGTGAACGGCCTCTCCCCGGTGTGACTACGTCGATGAGTTTCCAGGTGGGACGGGGAACTGAATCCCTTTCCACAGTCCCCGCATTTCCACGATTTCTCCGTGGTGCGGGTGTCCTTGTGTCTCTCCAGGTTGGACAATCGGTTGAAGCCTCGTCCACACACAGAACACGTGCGCGGTTTCTCCCCACTGCGAATGGTGTGATGATTTTTCAGGCTGTGTAACTGGTTAAAGCTCTTTTACATTCAGTTCACTGGAACACTCTCACTCGGGTGTGTGTGTCTCGGTGCTTTTCCAGTCACACTGATGTTTGAAATCTTTTTCCATAGAAAGAACAGAGAAAAAGGCTGATGATATTCAGGTCCTGATGAATCGAGTGACTCTGTCAGATCTTGACGTGATGTTTGGTTTGAGTTTCCCGTCTGTAAATCCTCCCCTTCTCACACCCTGTAAAAGGAGTTTACAAAAGTCATCACTGTAAGTACAGGATAGAAATTCAGAAAAGGCAATTCTAGTTTCTATGGAACAATCTTTCCTCTCTTGTTCCCCCAAAGCTGTAAATCCCCATCCCACACATTCTCCCTCCTCCCTGTGCTGAAATCCAAACCCATCGCACCATCTCCAACATTTCTTTCCTCCACTCCCAGTTTTCTCCCTCCCTCTACTCTGGCTGGGTTCAGTTCTACACCCGCTGTGTGCAGAGTGAGAATAGAATCAATGAGTCAATGATTGTCTCTCCTGGTCACTGGGACCCTGAAGCCCCGCCCACTCCCTGTTCCTGCCCAAGATGGCCGCGCATGCGCTGTGCTGCAGGTGGAACCAGTCTGTCTTTCCTCCACCAAGATGGCGGCGCCTAACCCGGGCCTGTCACCGAGAAAAAGCCTCACCGCTGCCGTCCGGTGGAACACAGACCAGGCCGCTGGATCTCATTCAGGCCTGAGGCCATTCTCCAACTTTATAAACCCTGCGGCGTGGCCTACCCGCAGTTTATAATCTCCCGGCCCCGCTCCCGTTGACCTGCAGCTCTGCCCGGTGACTGTGCGAGGCTTTCTTTGTAACGTCGGTGAGGGACACGTGACCCGGTCCCATGGCCTGATTGACGGGAGCTTCCGACCAATAGGGAGCGAGCGGGGCGGGGCTGGAAGAGCGAGCCGGTGGTGGGTCCTCCAACCAATCGGGGAGCCCGAGGGGCGGGACTAGCGCCGGCTGATTGTCTGATCCGCAGGGCAGCGAGTTTCTCCAGTCCCTTGTTCAGGGCCCGGGGCCAGGGGAGGCTGTGGGACTTTATTCCCCTTATTGGACACGAGGCTCTTTGTCTCACAACACACTGGCTCAGGTTTTTAAAATATTTGATTCACCAGGAAATGACAAAGTACAACATTAAATAAATCTTGAATGAAAAGTTTGTATCAGTGATGGCGACCATGAAAGCATCGGATTGTGTAAAAACCCATCTGGTTCACTAATGTCCTTTAGGGAAGGAAATCTGCCGTCCTTACCTGGTCTGGCCTATTGGTGACTCCAGACCCACAGCAATGTGGTTTACTCTTAACTGCCCTCTGAAATGGCCCAGCGAGTCACTTAGTTGTATTCAGAAGGCAGCTCACCACCACCTTCGAGGGCAATTAGAGATAGGCAATAAATACTGGCCTTGCTGGCGATGCCCACATCCTGTGAATGAATAAAAACACACAGTGGTCAGCTTCAGAACATAATAATTAGGAGCAGGAGTCGGCCATACGATCATGGCTGATCTTCGACCTCAACCCCACCTGATCCACATATCCCTTGATTCCACTAGAGTCCAAAAATCTATCTCAGCCTTGAATATACTCAACGATTCAGCATCCACAGCCCTTTGAGGCAGAGAATTCCAAAGATTCACAACCCTCTGAGTGAAAAAATTCCTCCTCATCTCTGTCTTCAAAGGTCGACCTCTTATCCTGAGACTATGCCCCCTACTTCCAGACTCTCCAGCCAGGGGGAAACAACCTCTTAGCATCTACCCTGTCAATTCCCCTCAGAATCTTATGTTTCAATGAGATCACCTCTCATTCCTCCAGGTCCCAGCAAGTACTACCAGGGCAGGGATGGCACAGGTTAGATACAGATTAAATCTCCTTCTACACTGTCCCATCAAACACTCCTGGGGCAGGTACAGCATGGGTTAGATACAGAGTAAAGCTCCCTCTACACTATCCCATCAAACACTCCCAGGGCAGGCACAGCACAGGTTAGATATAGAGTAAAGCTCCCTCTACACTGTCCCATCAAACACTCCAAGGCCAGGAACAGCACGGTTTGTATACAGAATAAAGCTCTCTCTACATTATGCCAAACACTCCCAGGGTAGGTACAGCACAGGTTAGTTACAGAGTAAAGCTCCCTCTACACTATTCCATCAAACACTCCCAGGGCAGGCACAGCACAGGTTAGATACAGAGTAAAGCTCCCTCTACACTGTCCCATCAAACACTCCCAGGGCAGGGACAGCACGGTTTGTATACAGAATAAAGCTCTCTCTACATTATGCCAAACACTCCCAGGGTAGGTACAGCACAGGTGACTTACAGAGTAAAGCTTCCTCTACACTGTCCCATCAAACACTCCCAGGGCAGGTACAGCACAGGTTAGATACAGAGTAAAGCTCCCTCTACACTGTCCCATCAAACAATTCCAGGGCAGGTACAGCACAGGTTAGATACAGAATAAAGCTCCCTCAACACTGTCCCATCAAACACTCCCAGGGCAGGTACAGCATGGGTTAGATACAGAGTAAAGCTCCCACTACACTGTCCCATCACACACTCCCAGGGCAGGTACAGCACAGGTTAGATACAGAATAAAGCTCCCTCTACACTGTCCCATCAAACACTCCCAGGGCAGGTACAGCATGGGTTAGATACAGAGTAAAGCCTCCTCTGCACTGTCCCATCAAACACTCCCAGGGCAGGTACAGCACGGGTAGATACAGAGTAAAGCTCCCTCTGCACTTCAGTCAATGTCCCAAATTCCTCCATCACCATCTCTGGGTATGTTCTGTCCCACCGGCAGGACAGACTCACCAGGGGTGGTGGCTCAGTGATGTTCAGTCCAGTAGGAGTTGCCCTGGGAGTCCTCAACATTGATTCCGGATCCCATGAAGTTTCATGGCTTCAGATCAAGCATAGGCAATGAAACCTCCTGCTGATTACCACCTACCGCCCTCCCTCAGCTGATGAATCAGTACTCCTCCATGTTGAACACCACTTGGAAGAAGTACTGAGAGTAGCAAGGGCACAGAATGTACTCTGGGTGGGGGATTTCAATATCCATCACCAAGAGTGGCTCGGTAGCACCACTACTGACCGAGCTGACCGAGTCCTGAAGGACATAACTGCCAGTCTGGGCCTGCGACAGGTGGTGAGAGAACAAACACGAGGGAAAAATCTACTTGACCTCGTCCTCACCAATCTACCTGTCACAGATGCATCTGTCCATGACAGTATTGGTAGCAGTGACCACTGCACAGTCATTGTGGAGACGAAATCTCATCTTCACACTGAGGACACCCTCCATCGTGTTGTGTGGCACTACCACCGTGCTAAATGGGATAGATGCAGACCAGTTCTAGGAGCTCAAAACTGGGCATCTATGAGGTGCTGTGGGCCATCAGCAGCAGCAGAATTATATTCCAACACAATCTGTAACCTCATGGCCCGGCATATCCCTCACTCTACCATTACCACCAAGCCAGGTTTAACAATGAGTGTAGAAGAGCATGCCAGGAGCAGCACCAGGCATACCTAAAAATGAGGTGCCACCCTGGGGAAGCTGCAACACAGGACTACATGCATGCTAAAAAGTAGAAGCAGCATGCTATAGACAGGGCGAAGCGATCCCACAATCAACAGATCAGATCAAAGCTCTGCAGTCCTGCCACATCCAGTCATGAATGGTGGTGGATCATTAAACAACTAACGGGAGGAGGAGGCTCCATGAATATCCCAATCCTCAATGATGGTGGAGCCCAGCATGTGAGTGCAAAAGACAAGGCTGAAACATTTGCAACCATTTTCAGCCAGAAGTGCCGAGCGGATGATCCATATCGGCCTACTCGAGGTCCCCACCATCACAGAAGCCAGTCTTCAGCCAACTCGATTCACTCCACGTGATAGCAAGAAACAGGTGAGTGCACTGGATACAGCAAAGACTATGGGCCCCGACAACATCCCAGCTATCGTGCTGAAGACTTGTGCTCCTGAACTAGCCGCGCCTCTAGCCAAGGCGTTCCTGTACAGCTACAACAATGGCATCTAACCGACAATGTGGAAAACTGCCCAGGTATGTCCTGTCCACAAAAAGCAGAACAAATCCAATCCAGCCAATTACCGCTCCATCAGTCTGCTCTCAATCATCAGCAAAGTGATGGAAGGTGTCATCGACAGTGCTATCAAGCGGCACTTACTCACAAATAACCTGCTCACTGATGCCCAGTTTGGGTTCCGTCAGGATCACTGAGCTCCCTATCTCATTACAGCCTTGGTCCAAACATGGACAAAGGAACTGAATTCCGAGGTGAGGTGAGAGTGACTGCCCTTGACACCTACAAGGCACAAGTCAGGGGTGTGATGGAACACTCTCCACTTGCCTGCATGAGTGCAGCTCCAACAACACTCAAGAAGCTTTACACCATCCAGGACAAAGCAGCCCGCTTGATCGGCACCCCGTCCACCACCTTAAACATTCACTCCCTCCACCACTGGCGTACTGTGGCTGCAGTGTGTACCATCTACAAGATGCACTGCAGCAACTCACCAAGGCTTCTTCAGCAGCACCTCCCAAACCCGTGACCTCGACCACCGAGAAGGACAAGCACAGCAGATACATGGGAACACCACCACCTCCAAGTTACACCAAGTCACACATCATCCTGACTTAGAAGTATATCGCTGATCCTTCATCATCGCTGGGTCAAAATCCTGGAATCCTCCCTAACAGCACTGTGGGAGCACTTTCACCACACGGACTGCAGTGGTTCAAGAAGGCGGCTCACCACTACCTTCTCAAGGGCAATTAGGGATGGGCAATAAATGCTGACCTTGCCAGCGATGCCCACATCCCATAAAAGCGAATACATTTTGATTTTAAAAACACTGTCCCATCAAACACTCCCAGGGCAGGTACAGCACAGGTTAGATACAGAATAAAGCTCCCTTGACACTGTCCCATCAAACACTCCCAGGGCAGGTACAGCATGGGTTAGATTCAGAGTAAAGCTCCCTCAACACTGTCCCATCAAACACTCCCAGGGCAAGTACAGCACAGGTTAGATACAGAGTAAAGCTCCCTCTACACTTTCCCATCAAACACTCCCAGGGCAGATACAGCACGGGTTAGATACAGAATAAAGCTCCCTCTACACTGTCCAAGTAAACACTCCCAAGGCAGGAACAGCACAGGTTAGATACAGAGTAAAGCTCTCTCTACACTTTCCCATCAAACACTCCCAGGGCAGATACAGCACGGGTTAGATACAGAATAAAGCTCCCTCTACACTGTCCAAGTAAACACTCCCAAGGCAGGAACAGCACGGGTTAGATACAGAGTAAAGCTCCCTTTACACTTTCCCATCAAACACTCCCAGAGCAGATACAGTATGGGTTAGATACAGTCACTGACACCAATCTCCTCCAGTCTGATATAAACCAACCCCACAGTCACTGACACCAATCTCCTCCTGTCTGATATAAACCAACCCCCCAGTCACTGACACCAATCTCCTCCAGTCTGATATAAACCAACCCCACAGTCACTGACAGCAATCTCCTCCTGTCTGATATAAACCAGCCCCACAGTCACTGACACCAATCTCCTCCTGTCTGATATAAACCAGCCCCGCAGTCACTGACACCAATCTCCTCCTGTCTGATATAAACCAACCCCACAGTCACTGACACCAATCTCCTCCTGTCTGATATAAACCAACCCCAGTCACTGACACCAATCTCCTCCTGTCTGATATAAACCAACCCCAGTCACTGACACCAATCTCCTCCTGTCTGATATAAACCAACCCCAGTCACTGACACCAATCTCCTCCTGTCTGATATAAACCAACCCCACAGTCACTGACACCAATCTCCTCCTGTCTGATATAAACCAACCCCACAGTCACTGACACCAATCTCCTCCTGTCTGATATAAACCAGCCCCACAGTCACTGACACCAATCTCCTCCAGTCTGATATAAACTAACCCCACAGGCCCAGAAAGGTTAAACTCAGCCCGTTACTTGGATTGGACTTGTCTCCATTCCCATGACGAGGGGATTGCTGTACCAGACAGGAGGGGCAACATTTGGGGACTCTCGATTCTTCACCAATTCCCATTCCCCTTCTTTCTGGTGGATAATGGAGGTGCCACTGTGTGTAATGTGCAAGCCAGTAAGAATTGTCAGTGAGGATTAATCAGCACTTTCTAACTGGAGATGTCAATCAGTGGAACTTTTCAGAGAATAAATTGTAGATTTTGTACCAAAGGTCAATTTAGGGTTAAAGTAAAATTCATAATTTTATTGTCAAATAATTTCTTATGAAAGTCCTGAATTAAGGGGAACGATCACAGACAACGATTCTTAAAGGGACACTGCAGCCCCAACAAGTCAATCAGCTATATATCCAGAATATTAATAACCCTATAACTGGCTGGAGTTTAACATCAGCAGAAACAAACTCCAACTGTCAGAATGAACATGGTTCAGTCCTGGATGTGATTAACAGCAGCAACAGCAGAATCCAACCCCTGCAGTGAATTGTGAACTCGCTGGTGTCTCAGCAGGTTGGATGACTGAGTGAATCCCTTCCCACACATGGAGCAGGTGAACAGCCAATCCCCAGTGTGAGTGTGTTCGTGTTGTATCAGTTTCCTTTTGCTTTTAAAACTCTTCTCACAGTCAGAACATTTAAAAGGTCTCTCCTCAGTGTGAACTCGCTGGTGTATCAGCAGGTTGGATGAATTAGTGAATCCCTTCCCACACTCAGAGCAGGTGAATGGCCTCTCCCCGGTGTGGGTGCGTTGGTGCCTCAGCAGACCACTTGCGCTTTTAAAGCTCAGCTCACACTTAGAACATTTATAAGGTCTCCTATCAGAGTGAACAAGCTGGTGTTTCAGTAGGTTGGATGACTGAGTGAATCTCTTTCCACACACGGAGCAGGTGAACGGCCTCTCCCCAGTGTGAACTCGCTGGTGTTGCAGCAGTGTGGTTGAATGAGTGAATCCCTTCCCACACACGGAGCAGGAGAACGGCGTGTCTCCAGTGTGAACTCGCTGGTGTCTGCTGAGGTAGGATGAGTGAGTGAATCCCTTCCCACACACGGAGCAAGTGAACGGCCTCTCCCCAGTGTGAACTCGCTGGTGAATCAGCAGGCCAGATGACTGAGTGAATCCCTTCCCACACACAGAGCAGGTGAATTGCCTCGCCCCAGTGTGAACTCACTGGCGTGTCCAAAGGCCGGATGAACAAGTGAATCCCTCCCCACACACGGAGCGGGTGAATGGCCTCTCCCCAGTGTGAAGTCGCTGGTGTGTCAGCAGGTTGGATGATTTAATGAATCCCTTCTCACACATGGAGCAGGTGAACGGTCTCTCCCCAGTGTGAGTGCGCTGGTGTACAATGAGATTGGATGAAGACCTGAACCTCTTCCCACAGTGAGATCAACTGAATGGTTTATCGTCAGTGTGAACTCGCTGGTGTTGAATCAGTTCCTCAGAGCTTTTAAAGCAGTTCGCACAGTTGGAGCATTTAAAAGGTCTCTTGTCAGTGTGAACTTGCTGGTGTCTCAGAAGGTGGGCTGAATTAGTGAATCCCTTCCCACACACGGAGCAGGTGAACGGCCTCTCCCCAGTGTGAACTCGCTGGTGAGTCAGCAGGTTGGATGGCTGAGTGAATCCCTTCCCACACATGGAGCAGGTGAACGGCCTCTCCCCGGTGTGACAGTAGCGATGTGTTTCCAGCTGGGATGGGGAAAGGAATCCCTTCCCACACACGGAGCAAGTAAACGGCCTCTCCCTGGTGTGACTGCGTCGATGAGTTTCCAGCTCAGATGGGTAATTGAATCCCTTCCCACAGTCCCCACATTTCCATGGTTTCTCCGTGGTGCGGGTATCCTTGTCTCTCCAGGTTGGACGATCGGTTGAAGCCTCGTCCACACACACAACGCGTGTATGGTTTCTCCTCGCTCTGAATGGTGCGATGTTTTTTCAGGCTGTGTAACTGGTTAAAGCTCTTTCCACAGTCAGTGCACTGGAACACTCTCACTCGGGTGTGTGTGGCTCGGTGCTTTTCCAGCCACACTGATGTTGGGGTGATGTTTGGTTTGAGTTTCCTGTCTGTAGACCCTCCCCTTCTAATACCCTGTAAAAGGAGTTAGCACTGTTGCCTCACAGCGCCAGGGGCCCGGGTTCGAATCCGGCCTCGGGTGACTGTCTGTGTGGAGTTTGCACATTCTCCCCGTGTTTGCGTGGGTTTCCTCCGGGTGCTCTGGTTTCCTCCCACAGTCCAAAGATGTGCGGGTTAGGTTGATTGGCTATGATAAATTGACCCTTAGTGTTAGGGGGATTAAATACGTGGGGTTACGGGGATAGGGTGGGATATGTGTTGGTGTAGGGGTTACGGGGATCGGTGGGATATGTGTCGGTGCAGGCTCGATGGGCCGAAATGGCCTCTATCTGCACTGTGGGGTTTCTGTGATTCTGTGAAGAGACATCACTGTAAGTACAGGATAGAAATTCAGAACAGACAATTCTAGTTTCTATGGAACAATCTTTCGTCTCTTTTTCCCCAAAGCTGTAAATCCCCATCCCACATATTCTCCCTCCTCCCTGTGCTGAAATCCAAACCCATAGCACCATCTCCAACATTTTTCCTTTTAATCGACTTTTCTTCTTCCCCCTGAAGGTGTTGACTCTGATGGGTTCAGTTCTACACTCATGAGGGACTGGAAGCCCGCACCCTGCGGGGACCGGACTCTGTCATAAAATAATGGCTTCAGAAGAGAAATTGAAGAAACTATTTAAAAGGTGTGGTGGTGAAATGTTGGGCGGGTGCTCAGCATCTCACACATTGTGCAAGATTAACATTCCACATGTTCATTCCGTCCCTGATTTGGGCATCTCTTGAGCTGGCACTTCTTGTCCCATGATACCGAGTTGGTGCAACAGGAGAGCCCGGGATCAGGGGGATATTGGACAGGAAGCACACAGCACGGGCATTACACTGCAGGTGGGATATGTGAGAGTGTTACAGTGAGGGCTTCGGGCACTTTATTAAACACACCCACAGCAGAAGCACATTAATCTGATGGGAGATCACTGACACACGAGCAGCCAGCAGTGTGGAGCCTCCTGAGAGTCTGGCCCCTTTCCAGCCAGTATTTACAGGAGTTGGGACACAGAAAGTGTCTCATTAAAATCACTGATATATTTGTTCACACAAACCAACCCCCAAAAAATTCTGAATGATTTCTCCCAGACACTCCCTGACCAGTCACCATTTCTCCTCCATTTACAGATGCTCCCTGACCAGTCACCATTGCTGCTCCATTTACAGACGCTCCCTGACCAGTCACCATTTCTCCTCTATTTACAGACGCTCCCTGACCAGTCACCATTACTGCTCCATTTACAGACGCTCCCTGACCAGTCACCATTTCTGCTCCATTTACAGATGCTCCCTGACCAGTCACCATTTCTCCTCCATTTACAGACGCTCCCTGGCCAGTCACCATTTCTGCTCCATTTACAGATGCTCCCTGACCAGTCACCATTACTGCTCCATTACAGATGCTCCCTGGCCAGTCACCATTTCTCCTCTATTTACAGATGCCCCGTGACCAGTCACCATTTCAGCTCCATTTAGAGATGCTCCCTGACCAGTCACCATTTCTCCTCCATTTCCAGACGCTCCCTGACCAGTCACCATTTCACCTCCATTTACAGATGCTCCCTGACCAGTCTTCATTCCTCCATTTACAGATGCTCCCTGACCAGTCTTCATTCCTCCATTTACAGACGCTCCCTGACCAGTCCCCATTTCTCCTTCATTTACAGACGCTCCCTGACCAGTCACCATTTCTCCTCCATTTACAGACGCCCCTTGACCAGTCACCATTTCTCCTCCATTTACAGACGCTCCCTGACCAGTTACCATTTCTCCTCCATTTACAGACGCGCCCTGACTCAATTCCTGTCTGTCCTGGAGTTTGGCGCTTTGTTGAGATTCAGGCCGGAGTGAAACGGGAACCCGCGGGTGGGGGCGGACAATGTTCACTGCTCTTATAATCGGGCCTGGGGCCGCACTCGGGGTGTGTGAAGCTCGCGTCCCCCCGGGGTTCATTAACCCACCTCCCTCTGACCTGCTGCAGCCTCTCCCATGCATGCTCAGCTCACACTGCCCAACAATCAGCCTCTGCTGCGCATGCTCAGCTCACACAGCCCGACAATCAGCCTCTCCCGCGCATGCTCAGCTCACACTGCCCAACAATCAGCCTCTATTGCGCATGCTCAGCTCACAGCTCCACAATCAGCCTCTCCCGCGCATGCTTAGCTCACCTTCTGTTGTTCAGGTTTAAAGTTCAAGCCCTGCCCCTCACACACTGATTGGTTGGAGGACCCGCCGCCATCTCGGTCCTCCAGCTCCGCCCCGCTCGCTCCCTATTGGTCCGGACCTCCCGTCAATCACCTGGGTAGTGTGAGCTGAGCATGCGCAGGCCTTGGCAGCAGCCGCTGACACATCAGGTGAGAGGTTAGGGAGCGGGTTCATGAACCCCGGGGGGACACGGGCTGATCACACCCCGAGCTCAGGGAGCGGGTTCATGAACCCCGGGGGGACACGGGCTGATCACACCCCGAGCTCAGGGAGTGGGTTCATGAACACCGGGGGGACATGGGCCGCTCACACCCCGGGCTCAGGGAGCGGGTTCATGAACCCCGGGGGAGGCTGCGAGATTCTCAGCAGCTCGGCTCTGCTCGGTGCTGTGTGAACGGGCTGCTCCACACCCCGGCTACTCACAGGGAATGCCAGTGCGGAGGGCCCAGTGCAGAAGGCCCAGGGTGGAAGACCCAGAGGAGAGTGTCCTAGGCGGGAGGCCCAGCACGGAGGACCCCAGGCGGGGGGCCTAGGGCGGAGCGGCTGGTCGCCAGAAGCGGAGTCGGATGATGCTGTGGGTGAGCATGCTGCACGGTTTCTAAAGTTGAAGAACGGTCTCCGGCCCGAATGAGCCCCGAGACCGGAGAGGCAGCGGACCTGCGAGGGATCACCAGAGGCGGCGGAGCTACTTAAAGAGCAGCCCGAGGCAGCGAGGCACAGAGCCCGGAGACCGGAGAGGCAGCGGACCTGTGAGGGATCACCAGAGGCGGCGGAGCTACTTAAAGAGCAGCCCGAGGCAGCGAGGCCCAGAGCCCCGAGACTGGAGAGGCAGCGGACCTGCGAGGGATCACCAGAGGCGGCGGAGCTACTTAAAGAGCAGCCCGGGGCAGCGAGGCCCAGAGCCCCGAGACCGGAGAGGCAGCGGACCTGCAAGGGATCACCAGAGGCGGCGGAGCTACTTAAAGAGCAGCCCGAGGCAGCGAGGCCCAGAGCCCCGAGACCGGAGAGGCAGCGGACCTGCGAGGGATCACCAGAGGCGGCGGAGCTACTTAAAGAGCAGCCCGAGGCAGCGAGGCCCAGAGCCCCGAGACCGGAGAGGCAGCGGACCTGCGAGGGATCACCAGAGGCGGCGGAGCTACTTAAAGAGCAGCCCGAGGCAGCGAGGCCCAGAGCCCCGAGACCGGAGAGGCAGCGGACCTGCAAGGGATCACCAGAGGCGGCGGAGCTACTTAAAGAGCAGCCCGAGGCAGCGAGGCCCAGAGCCCCGAGACCGGAGAGGCAGCGGACCTGCGAGGGATCACCAGAGGTGGCGGAGCTACTTAAAGAGCAGCCCGAGGCAGCGAGGCCCAGAGCCCCGAGACCGGAGAGGCAGCGGACCTGCGAGGGATCACCAGAGGCGGCGGAGCTACTTAAAGAGCAGCCCGAGGCAGCGAGGCCCAGAGCCCCGAGACTGGAGAGGCAGCGGACCTGCGAGGGATCACCAGAGGCAGCAGAGCTACTTAAAGAGCAGCCCAAGGCAGCGAGGCCCAGAGCCCCAAGACCGGAGAGGCAGTGGACCTGCGAGGGAGCACCAGAGACGGCGGAGCTACTTAAAGAGCAGCCCGAGGCAGCGAGGCCCAGAGCCCCGAGACTGGAGAGGCAGCGGACCTGCGAGGGAGCACCAGAGGCGGCGGAGCTACTTAAAGAGCAGCCCGAGGCAGCGAGGCCCAGAGCCCCGAGACTGGAGAGGCAGCGGACCTGCGAGGGATCACCAGAGGCGGCGGAGCTACTTAAAGAGCAGCCCGAGGCAGCGAGGCCCAGAACCCTGAGACCGGAGAGGCAGCGGACCTGCGAGGGATCACCAGAGGCGGCGGAGCTACTTAAAGAGCAGCCCGAGGCAGCGAGGCCCAGTGCCCCGAGACCGGAGAGGCAGCGGACCTGCGAGGGATCACCGACCAATCCAGGTTCCGGGAGAGAGGTAAAAAGTAATCCAAGTGTGACGTCAGCAGGAAGCAGGTAAGTGATTGGTTGGTGAGTATTTCTCTCTTTTTTAAACTTTAACTCTGTTTTATAGTTTCTAAGGTCTCTGGTGTAGCAGGGACTGTTGGTAAACCAGTTAACTGTAGTGTAATTAGTGGGATTGATTGATTTAATTTAAACTCAATTAATTAAAGGGTAAGTCATGGCAGGACAGCCCGGCCCTGTGATCTGCTCCTCCTGCGAAATGTGGGCACTCAGGGACACCTCCTATGTCCCTGAAAACTACGTGTGTAGGAAGTGCGCCCAGCTGCAGCTACTGACAGACTGCATTGCGGCACTGGAGCTGCGATTGGATGCATACTGGAGCATTCACGATGCTCGGGACATCGTGAATAGCATGTTTAGGGAGTTGGACACACCACAGGTAGAGGTTGGACAGGAAGAAAGGGAACGGGTGACCAACAGGCAGAGTACTAGGCGCAGGCAGGTAGTGCAGGGGTCCCCTGTGGCCATCCCCCTCTGCAACAGATATACCACTTTGAGTACTGTTGGGGGGGATGGCTTATCAGAGGAAGGCAGCAGCAGCCAACTTCCTGGCACCAGGGGTGGCTCTGCTGCACAGAATGAGAGGAAAAAGAGTGGTAGACCTATCGTAATAGGGGAATCAATTGTAAGGGGAAGAGATAGGTGTTTCTGCGGCCGCAAACGAGACTCCAGGATGGTGTGTTGCCTCCCTGGTGCAAGGGTCAAGGATGTCTCCAAGCGGCTGCAGAACATCTTGGAAGGGGAGGGTGAACAGCCAGTTGTCATGGTGCATATAGGCACCAACGATATAGGTAAAAAGCGGGATGAGGTCCTAAAAGCGGAATATAGGGAGTTAGGAGGTAAATTAAAAAACAGGACCTCAAAGGTAGTAATCTCAGGATTGCTACCAGTGCCACATGCCAGTCAGAGTAGAAATAGAAGGATACTTCAGATGAATACGTGGCTAGAGGAATGGTGCCAGGGGGAGGGATTCAACTTCCTGGGACATTGGAACCGGTTCTGGGGGAGGTGGGACCAGTTCAAATCGGACGGTCTGCACCTGGGCAGGGCTGGAACTGATGTCCTATGGGGAGTGTTTGCTAGTGCTGTGGGGGAGGGTTTAAACTAAAATGGAAGGGGGTTGGGAACCTGAGCAGGGAGACAGAGGAAAGGGAAACAAGGATAAAAGCAAAAGATAGGAAGGAGAAAAACAAAAGTGGCAGTCAGAGAAATCAACGGTTTAAATCAAACGTGGCCACAGTAAATAATAATTCTAATAGGTCTAAGAGTGTTAAAAAAACAAGCCTGAAGGCTTTGTGTCTTAATGCGAGGAGCATTTGTAATAAGGTGGATGAATTGGCTGCGCAAATAGAGGTAAACGAATATGATTTGGTTGGGATTACGGAAACGTGGCTCAAGGATGGCCAAGACTGGGAACTCAACATCCAGGGGTATTCGATATTCAGGAAAGATAGGCAAAAAGGAAAGGGAGGAGGGGCAGCATTACTGGTTAAAAAAGGGATTAACACAATTGTAATGAAGGATATTAGCTCTGATGATGTGGAATCTGTATGGGTAGAATTGAGAAATACGAAGGGGAAAAAAACATTAGTGGGAGTGTTATATAGACCTCCAAACCGTAAGGCGGAGGTTGGGGATGGCATTAAAAGGGAAATTAAAGAAGCGTGCAATAAGGGCACAGGAGTCATCATGGGTGACTTTAATCTACATATAGATTGGGCTAACCAAATTAGTAACAATGCTGTGGAGGAGGAATTCCTGGAGTGTTTACGGGATGGTTTCCTGGACCAATATGTCGAGGAACCAACCAGAGATCAGGCCATCTTAGACTGGATATTATGTAACGAGAAAGGATTAATTAGCAATCTTGTTGTACGAGGCCCCTTGGGTCGGAGCGATCATAATATGATCGAGTCTTCATTAAGATGGAGACTGAAGTAGTTGATTCAGAAACTAGGGTCCTTAATTTAAATAAAGGAAACTACGATGGCCTGAGGAGTGAGTTGGGTAGGATTGATTGGGGAATGGCACTCAAAGGGTTGACTGTGGATAGGCAATGGCAAACATTCAAAGACCGAATGGATGAACTACAGAAGTTGTTCATCCCAGTTTGGCATAAAAATAAAACAAAAAAGATGACTCAACCGTGGCTAGCAAGGGAAATTAGGGATAGCATAAGATCCAAGGAGAGGACATATAAATTGGCCAGAAAAAGCAATAATCCTGAGGATTGGGAGCAGTTTAGATTCAACAAAGGAGGACAAAGGGATTAATTAAGAAATGGAAAATAGAATATGAGAGTAAGCTTGTAAGGAACATAAAAACTGACTGTAAAAGCTTTTATAGATATGTAAAGAGAAAAAGATTGGTGAAGTCAAGCGTAGGTCCCTTGCAGTCAGAATCAGGGGAATTTATAATGGGGAGCAAAGAAATGGCAGACCAACTAAATACATCTTTTGGTTCTGTCTTCACAAAGGAGGACACAAATAACTTCCCAGAAATACCACGGAACATAGGGTCTGATGAAAGGTTGGAACTGAAAGAAATCAGTATTTGTAGGGAAATGGTGTCAGGAAAATTGATGGGACTGAAGGCCGATAAATCCGCAGGGCCTGATAATCTACATCCCAGGGTACTTAAGGAAGTGGCCCTAGAAATAGTAGATGCATTGCTGGTCATCTTCCAGAACTCAATAGACTCTGGAACAGTACCCATGGATTGGAGGGTAGCTAATGTTACCCCACTATTCAAAAAAGGTGGCAGAGAAAAAGCGGGGAATTATAGACCGGTAAGCCTGACATCGGTAGTGGGGAAAATGCTAGAGTCCATTTTAAAGGATGTAATAGCAGAGCACTTGGAAAGCAGTGACAGGATCGGACAAAGTCAACATGGATTTACAAAAGGTAAATCATGCTTGACTAATCTACTGGAATTTTTTGAGGATGTAACTGGTAAAATAGATAAGGGAGAACCAGTGAATGTGGTGTATTTGGACTTTCAGAAGGCATTTGATAAGGTCCCGCATAAGAGGTTAGCGTGCAAAATTAAGGCACATGGGATTGGGGACAAGGTATTGACTTGGATAGAGAACTGGTTGGTGGACAGAAAGCAAAGAGTTGGAATAAACGGGTCATTTTCCGAGTGGCAGGCAGTGACTAGTGGGGTACCGCAAGGATCGGTCCTAGGACCCCAGCTGTTCACAATATATATTAATGATCTGGACGAGGGAATTGGATGTAATATCTCCAAATTTGCAGATGACACAAAGCTGGGTGGGAGGGTATGCTGTGAGGAGGATGTCGTGAAACTCCAGTACGATTTGGACAGGTTGGGTGATTTGGCAGAAACATGGCAAATGCACTATAATGTGGATAAATGTGAGGTTATCCACTTTGGTGACAAAAACAGGAAGGCAGATTATTATTTGAATGGCAAAAGATTGGGAGAAGGGGAAGTGCAACGAGACCTGGGAGTTCCTGTGCACAAGTCGCTGAAGGTAAGCATGCAGGTGCAGCAGGCGGTTAAGAAGGCAAATGGTATGTTGGCCTTCATAGCAAGAGGGTTCGAGTACAAGTACAAGGATGTCTTGCTGCAGTTGTACAGGGCCTTGGTGAGACCGCACCTTGAGTATTGTGTGCAGTTTTGGTCACCTTACCTGAGGAAGGACGTTCTTGCCATGGAGGGAGTGCAGCGAAGATTCACCAGGCTGATACCTGGGATGGCACAAATGACGTACGAGGAGAGATTGTGTCAATTGGGCTTATACTCACTGGAGTTTAGAAGATTGAGATGGGATCTCATCGAAACCTATAAAATTCTGTCAGGTCTGGACAGACTAGATGCAGAAAGGATGTTTCTGATGGTCAGGGAGTCCAGAACCAGGGGTCATAGTCTAAGGATAAGGGGTAAGCCATTCAGGACTGAAATGAGGAGGAATTTCTTCACCCAGGGAGCGGTGAACCTGTGGAATTCTCTGCCACAGAGGGCGGTGGAGGCCAGTTCATTAAATATATTCAAGAAAGATTTGGATATATTTCTTGAGGCTAAAGGGATCAAGGGATATGGGGAGAAGGCAGGGACAGGGTACTGAATTTGGATGATCAGCCATGATCTCATTGAATGGCGGAGCAGGCTCGAAGGGCCGAATGGCCTACTCCTGCTCCTATCTTCTATGTTTCTATGAGTTCCAGCGGCCCCGCCTGTGCTCTGTTTGCTGGCAGGTGTGAGGCTTTGCTTCGGTGATGGGATCGGGTTTGTGCGCCGCCATTTGGCGGAGGAAAGACAGACTGTTCCTATCTATAGTATGGTGCTTGAAGAGCCATAAGATGGGAAAAGAGAACCGGATAAAAGGAAAAAAGGAAAATAAAAGACAAACAAGGTATATCGGTGAGGAATAACGAATGTCTTGATGGCTGGGTCCTGTGAGTGATAACAGCAAGAAGAAGGGAATTTGAGTACTCGTTTTCATCTTTTACCCGATTTGAGAAAGTGGTCGGCTTCTTTTCTGTGGAAAGGTTGAAGATTGCGGATAAGGATTATGACATTATATGGTTGGATAACATCAAGTGAAGACGAGGCATTATTAGAGTGCCAATAGGACTGGCATTGAACTGGTATTACTTGTTTTTGAAGAAGTTTCGGGTTCTGGTTAAAAGTAGTTTACTTGAGATCTTAAGTGTTTTTTTTTTATATGGTTGTGGGATTTTCTATATTGTTGTATTATTTAGTGTTAAAGCCTTCCTTAATCGAATGAACGAACGCTCTAGTGAACGCACGCATGCGGATACAAATATATGCACACACGCACACACGCATACACAGGATGTGGTCACTCGGTGAGCGTGAGGCCTGCCGGATGGATGAACGAACGCACGCATGCACACAGGTAGACAAATGATACGCACGCTTACACAATGGAACTTACGTTCAACCGAATGCAGGGCACTGTAGTGTATGTACCTTTAGGAGCCCCTGTGTACTGTAATACCGGTAGTGACCACTCGGGTATATAAGCCTGTATAGCGTATTGTATCTTTTAGTTCACCTCCAGACTTTGTTCAGTAAACACATTTAAACCAACTCCTGCATTCCATGTCTCCATTAACACACGGATACAACAGTGGCGACGAGGATGGGATCAGGAAGATACGTTTACACTGGCACTCCATTCAGACACTGACGGTGACCAGTAAGAAAAAAAATGATGATGACGTCATACCT
This sequence comes from Somniosus microcephalus, assembly GCF_052327205.1. Lineage (NCBI taxonomy): Eukaryota > Metazoa > Chordata > Chondrichthyes > Squaliformes > Somniosidae > Somniosus > Somniosus microcephalus. Next base: position 30,394,817 of record NC_140990.1, on the reverse strand, counting down.
GAAGGATTAAAAGACATCTTGGCTAACGCCAAAGAAGTGTTTCAACAGGAACTAGGAACCTTGAAAGGCGTCACCGCCTCAATAAAAGTGGAAGATGTGGCAATTCCCAAGTTTTTTAAGGCAAGGCCGGTGCCATATGCAATTCGTCCAGCAGTCGAGGCAGAGCTGGAGAATTTGGAAAAGGCAGGCGTGTTATCCAAGGTAGATTGGAGCGAGTGGGCAACACCCATCATCCCGGTCATGAAGAAAACGTTGAATAATAAATCTGAAGAACAGAGAAAAATTCACATCTGTGGGGACTTCAAGGTGACTGTAAACCCGGTCCTTCACACGATACAGTATCCTCTTCCAAGGATAGAAGATATTTTCGCCTCACTATCCAGAGGGAATTGTTTCACCAAAATTGACTTGGCACAGGCATATCTACAGATAGAGGTTGAGGAGGCCTCTAAAAAGTATCTCATGATAAACACACACAAAGGTCTGTACCAGTACAATTGACTGGTTTTCGGAGTAGCATCAGCTCCAGCTATCTGGCAAAGAGCTATGGAGCAAGTCCTGCAAGGGATTCCGGGGACTCAGTGCTACCTAGACGACATCCTTGTAACAGGAGAAAATGACAACGAGCACCTTGCCAATTTGGAGCAGGTGCTCACTAGGCTGAGAGAACGGGGCCTATGAGCAAATCGCCCCAAGTGCAAATTTTTCCAGAAACAAATATATTGTAGCCATATAATTAACGAAGAAGGGTTGCATAAGTCACCTGAAAAAATTGAAGCGGTCATAAAAGCCCCAGCACCTGAAAATGTCTCACAATTAAGGTCGTTCCTGGGATTGATAAATTACTATCTTAAATTTTTACCGAACTTGTCAACTGTTCTGCACCCTCTTAATGCACTGCTACAAACGGGAGTAATTTGGAAATGGAGCGAAGACTGTAAACGTGCCTTCCATAAATGCAAAGGCTTGATCACGTCCGAGGAAGTGTTGGCTCATTACAACCCATCACTGCCAATCAGACTGGCGTGCGATGCATCCCCTTACGGCGTAGGAGCGGTATTATCGCATAGATTCCCTGTTGGCTCGGAGCGGCCAATAGCTTTTGCGTCACGCTCATTGAACTCAGCTGAGCGTAACTATGCCCAGATCGACAGGGAAGCACTCAGCCTGGTGTGGGGAGTGAAGAAATTCAACCATTACCTACACGGACAAAAATTTACCTTGTTGACTGATCATCAACCCCTCGTCTCCATATTCAACCCTAAAAAGGACGTTCCCATTATGACAGCGCAAAGGCTACAGAGGTGGTCCCTTTTCCTAGGGGCACACCAATATGACATAAAATACAAAGGATCAAAACAGCATGGGAATGCTGATGGTTTATCACGCCTACCGTTGCCAACGGTAGAAGAGGCACCTACAGTGGACCCAGTGGAGATGTTCCACTCAACCATAGTAGAATGTCTACCAGTAACAAATTCTACTATTGAAATGGAAACGAGAAATGACCCGACTCTCTCACGAGTCTACGATTTAACGGTGAAGGAATGGCCAGCACATGGTGAACCCCTGTTGCCAGCATTCTCGCAAAGAAGAGAACAGCTGTCAGTGTGTCGAGGAACCTTGATGTGTGGATCCAGCGTGGTGATCCCACCCAAACTCCAGGATAAAGTGCTAAAGGAGCTTCACGAGGGGCATCTGGGTGGAGTGAAAATGAAGAACCTCGCCAGAGCATTTGTGTGGTGGCCAGGTATCGATGGAGACATCGAAGAAATGACCAAGAGCTGTCTAGGATGCCAGAAGGTCCAAAACGCCCCACCACCAGCCCCTCTACATCCATGGGAGTGGCCCTCATCTCCATGGCAAAGGGTACATATCGACTTTGCTGGTCCATTTATGGACTCAATGTTCTTAATCGCGGTTGATGCACACTCCAAGTGGCTGGAGGTAATAAAGATGTCCTCCACCACCACGGAAATAACCATCACAGTATTAAGGACCATATTTGCCAGGAATGGGCTGCCTGAACAGATCTGTTCTGATAATGGACTGCAATTTGTGTCCGAAGAATTCAGGAAGTTCTTAAAAAACAATGGGGTTAAGCACTACACGTCCGCCCCATACCATCCCGCCACCAATGGATTAGCTGAAAGGTTTGTCCAGACCTTCAGGAAGGCCATAAAGGCCATGGGTAATGAAGACATAAATCTACAACATAAGGTAGATAACTTCTTGTTTGCATACAGGAATGCAACACGTGGTTACAAACCAAACTCCCGCCATGATGTTTTTCAATAGAAGACTAAGATGCCGGCTGGATTTGATCAAGCCAAACATCAGAAGGGACGTAGAGAACCGACAATTTCAAGGCATGAATGAAAGGCCAACTAGAACCTTCCAGATAGGTCAACAAGTTTTGGCCCGGGACTACCGTACCGAGAAATGGCAGCCTGGAACTATTTGCACATGACTAGGACCGCTGATGTATACCGTGGACATTGGTGAATGCATAATAAGGCGCCATGCTGACCAGATCATGGAGTCATCCGAAAAGGGACAACCTACACCACAACTCTATACGCCTAATGATGAAGCAGAGATACCCATAGTATCTACCTCCGATCCGGTGATACTGGAACCAGATGAACCCGACACTGGCATTCAAGCCGAATCGATCTTGCCAAAAGAACCTACTACACCACCGAAAACTACTACCCCACCGAGGCGTTATCCGGACCGAGTCAGGAAGCCTCCAGAGAGACTGACTTGTAATTGATTAACGGCAGCAAATGTGTAGATTATTGTTCTTGTAAACATGTTAATTAATGATTACTTAAAATGTTATGTACTAATTATCTAAAAAGGGAGGAATTGTAGTGTATGTACCTTTAAGAGCCCCTGTGTACTGTAATACCGGTAGTGACCACTCGGGTATATAAGCCTGTATCGCGTCTTGTATCTTTTAGTTCACCTCCAGACTTTGTTCAGTAAACACCTGTTAAACCAACTCCTGCATCCCATGTCTCCATTAACACACGGATACAACAGGCCCTTGCTCCCCAGGTGAAAGTCAGCTTGGTGAGCATGAAGCCTGCCGGACAGATGAACGAACACATAGTCATGCACGCAGATAGAAACAGCACACATGTACGCAGTCATGCACATGGAACTTACGCTTGAGCGAACGAACGGACGAATGGAGGAATGAATGACTGACTGAATGATTGAACAATGCCAGTTGGACTGGCATGTACGGATTCTTGGTTTATTAAATAGTTGCAGCTTGTCCTGTAAACATTATTGACTTACCTGTAAAATTTATTGTTGTATTTATATTGTTGACCATAATTGGTCAATGAATGTTATGCATTTACGATGTAACTGTTGAGTTGTATAAGTACTGTTGTACTTGAATGTTAAAATTTTAAAAAAAGGACAACAGGTTATACCAAGCAAAAATGAAGAGTTACTAGATTGCCAGTAGGACTGGTATGTATTGTTTTTTTACTATGGGTACCTGTACTGTTGACATTGGTTTTGTCTGGAAAAATTTATTATTGTATTTGTACTGTTAATCCTAAAACTGGCTTCTCTAAGGCTTAGCCTTATTGTGGTGAATGAATGTAAAGGATTTATCATGTAATCAATGAATTGTAACAAGTACTATCAGATTTAAATAAAAGACTAATGAACCCCGAGGGAGGCTGCGAGATTCTCATCAGCTCAGCTCTGCTCGGTGCTGTGTGAACGGGCTGCTCCACACCCCAGCTGCTCACGGGGAATGCCAGTGCAGAGGGCCCAGTGCAGAAGGCCCAGGGTGGAAGACCCAGAGGAGAGTGTCCTAGGCGGGAGGCCCAGCACGGCAGACCCCAGGCGGGGGTCCTAGGGCGGAGCGGCTGGTCGCCAGAAGCGGAGTCGGGAGATGCTGTGGGTGAGCATGCTGCACGGTTTCTAAAGTTGAAGAACGGTCTCCGGCCCGAATGAGTTCCAGCGGCCCTGCCGGTGCTCCATCTGGTGGCAGCTGTGAGGCTTTGTTTCGGTGATGGGATCGGGTTTGTGCACCGCCATTTGGTGGAGGAAAGACAGACTGTTCCTATCTATAGTATGGTGCTTGAACAGCCATAAGATGGGAAAAGAGAATGGGATAAAAGTAAAAAAGGAAAATAAAAGACAAAACAAGGTGTGTCGGCAAGGAATAACGAATGTCTTGATGGTTGGGTCCTATGAGTGATAACAGCAAGAAGAAGGGAATTTGAGTACTCGTTTTCTTCTTTTACGCGATTTGAGAAAGTGGTCGGCTTCTTTTCTGTGGAAAGGTTGAAGACTGTGGATAAGGATTATGACATTATATGGTTGGATAACATCAAGTGAAGATGAGGAGTTATTAGAGTGCCAATAGGACTGGTGTTGAACTGGTATTACTTGTTTTTGAAGAAGTTTCGGGTTCTGGTTAAAAGTAGTTTATTGACGTCTTAAGTGATTTTTTGATATGGTTGTGGGACTTTCTATATTGTGGCGTTATTTGGTATTAAAGCCTTCCTTAATCGAACGAATGAACGCTCTAGTGAACGCACGCATGCGGGTACAAATATATGCACACATACACAATGGAATTTACGTTCGACCGAATGAAGGGCCCCCTCTCCAGGACGGGGGTCACTCGGTGAGCATGAGGACTGCCGGACGGATGAACGAACGCACGCACACAGGTAGACAAATGATACGCACGCTTACACAATGGAACTTACATTCGACCGAATGAAGGGCCCTCGCTCCCCAGATGAAAGTCGGCTTGGTGAGCGTGAAGCCTGCCGGACAGATGAACGAACACATAGGCATGCAGGCAGATAGAAACGGCACACGTGTACGCAGTCATGCACATGGAACTTACGCTTGAGCGAACGAATGGAGGAATGAATGACTGAATGATTGAACAATGCCAGTTGGACTGGCGTGTACGGATTCTTGGTTTATTAAATAGTTGCAGTTTGTACAGTAAACATTTTTGATTTACCTGTAAAATTTATTGTTGTATTTATATTGTTGGCCACAATTGGTCAATGAATGTAATGGATTTACTATGTAACTATTGAGTTCCATAAGTACTGTTGTACTTGAATGTTAAAATTTAAAAAAAAGGACAACAGGTTATACCAAGCAAAAATGAAGATTGCCAGTAGGACTGGTATGTATTGTTTTTTACTATGGGTACCTGTATTGTTGACATTGGTTTTGTCTGGAAAAATTTATTATTGTATTTGTACTGTTAATCCTAAAGCTGTTTCTTCTAAGGCTTAGCCTTATTGTGGTTAATGAATGTAATGGATTTATCATGTAATTGATGAATTGTAACAAGTACTACCAGGTTTAAATAAAAGATTAATGAACCGTGGGGGGACGCGGACTGCACACGCCTCGAGTGCGGCCCCAGCCCCCATTATTAAAACACTCAACATTATCCGCTTCCCCACAACTACCCGCCGAAAAATCCAAATTTCTATCCTGACATTTGTAAACTCGTTTTACAGGGTATTAGAAGGGGAGGATTTACAGACGAGAAACGCAAACCAAACTTCACGTCAAGATCTGACAGAGTCACTCCATTTTTCAGATTTCAAACATCAGTGTGACTGGAAAAGCACCGAGACACACACACCTGAGTGAGAGTGTTCCAGTGTACTGACTGTGGAAAGAGCTTGAACCAGTTTCACAGCCTGAAAAACATCGCACCATTCACAGCGGAGAGAAACCGTACACGTGTTTTGTGTGTGTGAATGAGGCTTCAACTGATCATCCAAACTGGAGAGACACAAGGACACCCGTACCATGGAGAAACCGTGGAAATGTGAAGACTGTGGGAAGGGATTCCATTACCCGCACCAGCTGGAAATTCATCGACGCAATCACACCGGGGAGAGACCATTCACCTGCTCCGTATGTGGGAAAGGATTCACTCACTCATCCCCGCTCCGAACACACCAGCTCATTCACACTGGGGAGAAACCTTTTAAATGCTCTGACTGTGGGGACAGCTTTAAAAGTTCTGCAGAGCTGGTGAGACACCAGCGAGTTCACACTGGGGAGAGGCCGTTCACCTGCTCCGTGTGTGGGAAGGGATTCACTCAGTCATCCGACCTTTTGACACACCACCGAGTTCACACTGGGGAGAGGCCATTCACTTGCTCCATATGTGAGAAGCGATTCACTCTGGTAGGCAACCTGCTGAGACATCAACGAGTTCACACTGGGGAGAGGCTGTTCATCTGCTCTGTGTGTGGGAGGGGATTCACTCAGCACTCCAGCCTGCTGACACACCAGTGACTTCACACTGGGGAGCGGCCGTTCATCTGCTCCATGTGTGGGAAGGGATTCACTCAGTCATCCAACCTGCTGGCACACCAACGAGTTCACAAGTGACGGCAGGGGTTGGATTCCAATGTTATTGCTGCTGTTAATCACATCCAGGACTGAACCATGTTCATTCTGACAGTTGTTTCTGCTGATGTCAGTAATTCCTGTAATTGAGCTGGAGTTTAATATTGTGGATATATGTCAAATAAATCAGCTTTGTTTTAAATACATTGTTGTAGATTTTCGTCTTTCCCACCTGAGTGTTTTGCATCACCTGGCTGAAACTCAGAAAGGACAATCTGCGGGGACGATCGTACGGCGGGAACAGAACTTCAGCCTGGACAGAGTCCTTCAGGGCCACACTGAGAGGGGTAAACGGCACTTTGGTCTCTATCGTCTTCTCGGGTGAATTTCTCATGTGTCCAGAATCATTTTCTGCAACAATATGTCCTAGAACCAACAAGGGGGCAGGCCATATTAGATTTAGTAATGAGCCAGATTTAGTCAAAAGCCTCATGGTGCGTGAACATTTATCAAACAATGATCATAACATGATCGAGCTTCACGTTATGTTTGAAAGGGAGAAACGCAAAACAGCTACTAAGATTCTAGTGTTAGATAAGGGCAATTTCAATGGGATGCGACAGAGACTGTCCACAGTAAACTGGGAAAATCTGTTAATGGGTAAAGCGACAGAAGATCAGTGGGAGGTGTTCAAAAACATAGAAACATAGAAGATAGGAGCAGGAGTAGGCCATTCGGCCCCCCGAGCCTGCTCTGCCATTCAATGAGATCATGGCTGATCATCCAAATTCAGTACCCTGTTCCTGCCTTCTCTCCATATCCCTTGATCCCTTTAGCCTTAAGAAATATATCCAACTCCTTCTTGAATATATTTAATTAATTGGCCTCTACTGCCTTCTTTGGAAGAGAATTCCACAGGTTCACCACTCTCTGGGTGAAGAAATTCCTCCTCATCTCTGTCCTAAGTGGCTTACCCCTTATCCTTAGACTGTGACCCCTGGTTCTGGACTCCCCGACCATCGGGATATCCTTCCAGCATCAAGTCTGTCCAGTCCTGTTAGAATTTTATAAGTTTCGATAAGATACACTCTCATTGTTCTAAACTCCAGCGAGTACAAGCCCAATTGACCCAATCTCTCCTCTTACATCATTCCTGCCATCCCAGGTATCAGCCTGGTGGATCTTCGCTGCACTCCTTCCATGGCAAGAATATCCTTCCTCAGATAAGGCAACCAAAACTGCACACAATACTCAGGATGTGGTTTCACCAAGGCCCTGTACAACTGCAGCAAGACATCCTTGTTCCTGTACTCGAACCCTTTCGCTATGAAGGCCAACATACCATTTGCCTTCTTAACCGCCTGCTGCACCTGCATGCTTCCTTTCAGCGACTGGTGCACAAGGACGCCCAGGTCTCATTGCACTTCCCCTTCTCCCAATCTATTGCCATTCAGATAATAATCTGCCTTCCTGTTTTTGACACCAAAGTGGATAACCTCGCATTTATACGCGTTATATTGCATCTGCCATGCTTCTGCCCAATCACCCAACCTGTCCAAATCATACTGGAGTTTCTTGGCATCCTCCTCACAGCACACACTCCCACCCAGCTTTGTGTCATCTGCAAACTTGGAGATATTACAGCTAGTTCCCTCGTCCAGATCATTAATATATATTGTGAATAGCTGGGGTCCAAGGACTGATCCTTGCGGTACCCAACTAATCACTGCCTGCCACCCGGAAAAAGCCATTTATTCCAACTCTTTGCTTTCTGTCTGCCAACCAGTTCTCTATCCAAGTCAATACCTTGCGCCCAATCCCATGTGCCTTAATTTTACATGCTAATCTCTTATGCAGGATCTTATCGAAAGCCTTTTGAAAATCCGAATACACCACATCCACTGGTTCTCCCTTATCTATTTTACCAGTTACATCCTCAAAAAATTCCAGCAGATTAGTCAAGCACGATTTACCTTTTGTAAATCCATGTTGACTTTGTCCGATCCGGTCACTTTTTTCCAAGTGCTCTACTATTACATCCTTTATAATGGACTCTAGCATTTTCCCCACTATCGATGTCAGGCTTACCGGTCTGTAATTCCCCGCTTTCTATCTACCACCCTTTTTGAACAGTGGGGTAACATTAGCTACCCACCCTCCATGGATACTGTTCCAGGGTCTATCGAATTTTGGAAGATGACCAGCAATGCATCTACTATTTCTCGGGCCACTTGCTTAAGTACCCTAGGATGTAGATTATCAGGCCCTGGGGATTTATCGGCCCTCAATCCCATCAATTTCCCTAACACCATTTCCCTACAAATACTGATTTCTATCAGTTCCTCCCTTTCATTAGACCCTCTGTTCCCCGACATCTTTGAGAGGTTATTTGTGTCCTCCTTTGTGAAGACAGAACCAAAGTATGTATTTAATTGTCCTGCCATTTCTTTGTTCCCCATTATAAATTCCCTGATTCTGACTGCAAGGGACCTACGCTTGACTTCACCAGACTTTTTCTCTTCACATATCTATAAAAAACTTTGCAGTCAGTTTTTATGTTCCCTGAAAGCTTACTCTCATACTCTATTTCCCCCCGCTTAATTAATCCATTTGTCCTCCTTGTTGAATCCTAAACTGCTCCCAATCCTCAGGTTTACTGCTTTTTCTGGCCAATTTATACGTCCTCTCCTTGGATCTTATGCTATCCCTAATTTCCCTTGTTAGCCACGGTTGAGTCACCTTTTTTGTTTTATTTTTACGCCAAACTGGGATGAACAAATTCTGTAGTTCATCCATGCGATCTTAGAAAGTTTGCCACTGCCCATCCACCATCAACCCTTTGAGTGACATTCCCCAATCAATCCTACCCAACTCGCACCTCATACCATCGTAGTCTCCTTTATTTAAATTCAGGACCCTAGTCTCTGATTCAACTATTTCACTCTCCATCTTAATGAAGAATTCTATCATATTATGATCGCTCTGACCCAAGGGGCCTCGCACAACAAGATTGCTAATTAATCCTTTCTCATTACATAATACCCAGTCTATGATGGCCTGATCTCTAGTTGTTTCCTCGACATATTGGTCCAGGAAACCATCCCGTATGCACTCCAGGAATTCCTCCTCCACAGTATTGTTACTAATTTGGTTAGCCCAATCTATATCTAGATTAAAGTCACCCATGATAACTGCTGTGCCCTTATTGCATGCTTCTCTAATTTCCCATTTAATGCCATCCCCAACCTCGGCATTACTGTTTGGCAGTCTATATACCACTCCCACTAACGTTTTCTGCCCCTTGGTATTTCTCAGTTCTACCCATACAGATTCCACATCATCAGAGCTAATATCATAGCAAAATACTGCCGATGCTGGAAATCTGAAACAACAACAGAAAATGCTGGAAATACTCAGCAGGCCAGGCAGCATCCGTGGAGAGAGAAACAGAGTTAACGTTTCAGGTCTGGGACCCTACATCAGAACTGGAAAAGCTGTAGATGTAACAGATATTAAGCAGGTGCAGAGACAGGGGGGGGGGTGTTTAGGAGGGGAGGAAGGAATAGAAAGAACACCCTGTACTTTTGTAAGAGGCAGGAAAGATAAAATGTTGCAAATGGGAATGGCAAAAATCATACTGCATGAAAAATGGGGGCAGGGATAATTACCTGAAATTGTTGAACTCAATGTTGAGTCCAGCAGGCTGTAAAGTGCCCAATCGAAAGATGAGGTGCTGTTCCTCGAGCTTACGTTGAGCTTCATTGGAACAATGCAATAGTCCGAGGACAGAGAGATCAGAGTGGGAGTGAAGCGGTGAATTAAAGTGACAGGCAACCGGAAGCTCAGGGTCACCCTTATGGACTGAACGGAGGTGTTCCGCAAAGCGGTCGCCCAATCTGCATTTGGCCTCCCCAATGTGGAAGAGACCACATCGTGAGCAACGAATACAGTATCTTAAATTTCAAGAAGTACAAGTAAATCACTGTTTCACCTGGAAGGGGTGTTTGGGGCCCTGGACAGTGGGAAGGGAGGAGGTAAAAGGACATGTGTTGCATCTCCTGCGCTTGCACAGGAAGGTGCCAGGTGAAGGAGAAGGGCTGTTGGGGGTGATTGAGGAGTGGACCAGGGTGTCGCGGAGGGAGTGGTCCCTTCGGAATGCTGAAAGGGGAGGTGAGGGGAAGATGTGTTTGGTGGTGGGATCACATTGGAGGTGGCGGAAATGGCGGAGGATGATCCGTTGAATGTGGAGGCTGGTGGGGTGAAAGGTGAGGACAAGGGGAACCCTATCATGGTTTTGAGAGGGAGGGGAAGGGGTGAGAGCAGAAGTGCGGGAAATAGAACGGACACGGTCAAGGGCCGTGTCAACCACGGTAGAGGGGAATCCTCGGTTGAGGAAAAAGGAAGACATGTCGGAAGCACTGGTATGGAAGGTGGCATCGTCAGAACAGATGCGGTGGAGACGGAGAAACTGGGAGAATGGAACAGAGTCCTTACAGGAAGCGGGGTGGGAGGAAGTGTAGTCCAGGTAGCTGTGGGAGTCGGTGGGCTTGTAGTGGATGTTTGTTGAAAGCCGATCACCAGAAATGGAGACGGAGAAGTCAAGGAAGGGAAGGGAAGAGTCGAAGATGGACCATGTGAAGGTGAGGGAAGGGTGGAAATTGGAAGTAAAGTGAATTAACTTATCTAGTTCAGGGCGAGAGCAGGAAATGGCACCAATACATTCATCGATATACCGGAAGAAGAGGTGAGGGAGGGGACCTGAGTAGGACTGGAACAAAGAGTGTTCCACATATCTCATGAACAGGCAGGCATATCTAGGGCCCATGCGGGTTCCCATAGCAACACCTTTAATTTGGAGGAAGTGAGTGGAGTCAAAGGAGAAGTTGTTCAATGTGAGAACAAGTTCAGCCAGGCGGAGGAGGGTGGTCATGGATGGGGACTGGTTGGGCCTCTGTTCAAGGAAGAAACGGAGCGCCCGAAGGCCGTCCTGGTGGGGGAAGAAGGTGTAGAGGGATTGGACGTCCATGGTGAAAAGGAGACATTTGGGGCCAGGAAACTGGAAACTTTTAAAGTGACAGAGGGCGTCGGAAGAGTTGCGAATGTAGGTGGGAAGAGGCTGGACAAGGGGAGAAAAAATAGAGTTGAGATAGGAAGAGATAAGTTCCGTGGGGCAAGAACAGGCTGAAACGATTGGTCTACCAGGGCAGTCCTGTTTGTGGATCTTGGGAAGGAGGTAGAAGCGGGCTGTGCGGGGTTGGGGGTCTATGAGGTTGGTGGCGATGGAGGGAAGATCTCCAGAGGAGATGAGGTCAGTGACACACTTGGAAACAATGGCTTGATGTTTGCTAGTGGGGTCATGGTCCAGGCGGAGGTAGGAGGAGGTGTTGGAGAGTTGGTGTTCAGCTTCCGCACGGTAGAGGTCGGTTCGCCAAACAACAACAGCACCACCCTTATCAGCAGGTTTACTGACAATGTTAGGGTTGGATCGGAGAGAACGGAGTGCTGCAAGTTCAGCGGGAGGTACGTTGGAGTGAGTGAGGGGAGCAGAGAAATGGAGATGGCCGATGTCACGTCGGCAGTTAGCGATGAAAAGATCTAGAGAGGGTAAGAGGCCAGAGGGAGGGGTCCAAGTAGAACGAGAATTTAGAAAGCGGGAGAAAGGATCAGCTGTGTGGGGGGAAGACTCCTGGCCAAAGTAGTGGGCACGCAGACGAAGGTGACGGAAGCAGAGCTCAGCATCATTCCGAGCTTGAAATTCATTCAGATGGGGGCGTAAGGGGATGAAGCTCAAGCCCTCTCTGACCCCGAACGATCAGTCCTCAGCAAAGGCCTGAGCTTCATCCCCTTATGCCCCCATCTGAATGAATTTCGAGCTCGGCACGATGCTGAGCTCTTCTTCCGTCGCCTTTGTCTGCGTGCCCACTACTTTGGCCAGGAGTCTTCCTCCCGCACGGCTGATCCTTTCTCCCGCTTTCTAAATTCTCGTTCTACCTGGACCCCTCCCCCTGGCCTCTTACCCTCTCTAGATCTTTTCATCGCTAACTGCCGCCGTGACATCGGCCGTCTCCATTTCTCTGCTCCCCTCACTCACTCCAACCTACCTCCCTCTGAACTTGCAGCACCCCGTTCTCTCTGATCCAACCCTAACATTGTCATTAAACATGCTGATGAGGGTGGTGCTGTTGTTGTTTGGCGAACCGACCTCTACCGTGCGGAAGCTGAACGCCTACCTCCGCCTGGACCATGACCCCACTAGCAAACATCAAGCCATTGTTTCCAAGTGTGTCACTGACCTCATCTCCTCTGGAGATCTTCCCTCCATGGCCGCCAACCTCATAGTCCCCCAGCCCCGCACAGCCCGCTTCTACCTCCTTCCCAAGATCCACAAACAGGACTGCCCTGGTAGACTAATCATTTCAGTCTGTTCTTGCCCCACGGAACTTATCTCTTCCTATCTCAACTCTATTGTTTCTCCCCTTGTCCAGTCTCTTCCCACCCACATTCGCGACTCTTCCGATGCCCTCCGTCACTTTAACAGTTTCCAGTTTCCTGGCCCCAACCATCTCCTTTTCACCATGGACGTCCAATCCCTCTACACCTCCATCCCCCACCAGGACGGCCTTTGGGCGCTCCGTTTCTTCCTTGAGCAGAGGCCCAACCAGTCCCCATCCACGCCCACCCTCCTCTGCCTGGCTGAACTTGTTCTCAGATTGAACAACTTCTCCTTTGACTCCACTCACTTCCTCCAAATTAAAGGTGTTGCTATGGGAACCTGCATGGGCCCTAGATATGCCTGCCTGTTCATGGGATATGTGGAACACTCTTTGTTCCAGTCCTACTCAGGTCCCCTCCCTCACCTCTTTTTCCGGTACATCGTTGACTGTATTGGTGCCGTTTCCTGCTCTCGCCCTGAACTAAATAAGTTCATTCACTTTACTTCCAATTTCCACCCTTCCCTCACCTTCACATGGTCCATCTTCGACTCTTCCCTTCCCTTCCTTGACTTCTCCATCTCCATTTCTGGTGATCGGCTTTCAACAAACATCCACTACAAGCCCACCGACTCCCACAGCTACCCGGACTACACTTCCTCCCACCCCGCTTCCTGTAAGGACTCTATTCCATTCTCCCAGTTTCTCCATCTCTGCCGCATCTGTTCTGGCGATGCCACCTTCCATACCAGTGCTTCCGACATGTCTTCCTTTTTCCTCAACTGAGGATTCCCCTCTACCGTGGTTGACACGGCCCTTGACTGTGTCCATTCTATTTCCCGCACTTCTGCTCTCACCCCTTCCCCCCCCTCCCAGAACCACGATAGGGTTCCCCTTGTCCTCACCTTTCACCCCACCAGCCTCCACATTCAACGGATCATCCTCTGCCATTTCCGTCAGCTCCAACGTGATCCCATCACCAAATACATCTTCCCCTCACCTCCCTTTTCAGCATTCCGAAGGGACCGCTCCCTCCGCGACACCCTGGTCCACTCCTCAATCACCCCCAACAGCCCTTCTCCTTCACCTGGCACCTTCCCGTGCAAGCGCAGGAGATGCAACACATGCCCTTTTACCTCCTCCCTTCCCACTGTCCAGGGCCCCAAACACCCCTTCCAGGTGAAACAGCGATTTACTTGGACTTCTTGAAATTTAATATACTGTATTCGCTGCTCACGATGTGGTCTCCTCTACATTGGGGAGACCAAACGCATATTGGGCGACCGCTTTGCGGAACATCTCCGTTCTGTCCGTAAGGGAGACCCTGAGCTTCCGGTCGCCTGTCACTTTAATTCACCGCTTCACTCCCACTCTGATCTCTCTGTCCTCGGCCTATTGCTTTGTTCCAATGAAGCTCAACGTAAGCTCGAGGAACAGCACCTCATCTTTCGATTGGGCACTTTACAGTCTGACGGACTCAACATTGAGTTCAACAATTTCAGATAATTATCCCTGCCCCCATTTTCCATGCAGTATGATTTTTGCCACTCCCATTTGGAACATTTTATCTTTCCTGCCTCTTACAAAAGTACAGGGTGTTCTTTCTATTTCTTCCTCCCCTCCTAACCCCACCCCCCCCTGTCTCTGCACCTGCTTAATATCTGTTACATCTCCAGCTTTTTCCAGTTCTGATGAAGGGTCCCAGACCTGAAACGTTAACTCTGTTTCTCTCTCCACGGATGCTGCCTGGCCTGCTGAGTATTTCCAGCATTTTCTGTTGTTATATCATAGCTAATATCCTTCCTTTCAATTGTGTTAATCCCCTCTTTAACCAGCAATGCTACCCCACCTCCCTTTCCTTTTTCCCTGTCGTTCCTGAATATTGAATACCCCTGGATTTTGAGTTCCCAGCCTTGGTCACCCTGGAGCCATGTTTCTGTGATCCCAATTATATCCTATCCGTTTACTTCTATTTGCACAGCTAATTCATCCACCTTATTACAAATGCTCCTCGCGTTAAGACACAAAGCCTTCAGGCTTGTTTTTTTAACGCTCTTACATCTTTTAGAATTATTATTTACTGTGGCCATGTTTGATTTAAACGCTTGATTTCTCTGCCTGCCACTTTTGTTTTTCTCATTCCTCTCTTGCTTTTGTTGTGTCTGTGTATAATAAGACACAGACTGCAGGAGAAATGGTACAACAGGTGTTTACTCAACGTGGCTCATCGTGGAACTGATCTGTACAGATTACTACTCAGTGCTATATACAGGTGTGGTCACTGCTGGTACTGCAGTATACATGAGCTGTAAAAGATAGTTCCCTCCCTTAAAGGTACATACATTACAATTCCTCCCCTTTTAGATTAACAGTACCATAACACTCATTTAACAATTAAATATCAAACTAATTACAATTAACACTTTTAACATGCAACATTAGCTGAAAATAGTCTATTTATATATTCAGTCTTTGGGGAGGCTTCCTGATCCTTTCTGGATAGCGCCTTTCCCGAGTGTCTTGCTCTTTGTGCAGAGGCGATTCTGGCCCCCTGTCGTCGGTTGGTTCATCAGCTTCCGATGCTACTGTTTCTGGGGTAGATGCGACCTGTACGTCAGGTTCATCACCAGGTACGTATGGGCGAGGCATGGGGTTGACTTGTTCCTGTGGCTCTAGGATCTGGTCAGCATGGCATCTCACGATGCTCTCCCCAACGTCCACTGTGTACATTAGTGGGCCCTGCCGTGTGCATATCGTTCCTGGCTGCCATTTTTCTGTTCGGTCGTCACGGGCCAAGACTGATTGCCCTACATTGAAGCTCCTTGTTGGCTTCTCATGGATGTGCTGGAATAGCTTACTCTCAACATCTCTTTGTACGTTTGGTCTGAGCAAATCCAGGCGAGATCTTAACCTTCGGTTAAAGAACATCATGGCTGGGGCCTAGTTGGTGACTGCATGTGTCGCATTCCGGTAGGCGAACAGGATATTGTCCACCTTGTGCTGCAGCGGAATGTTTCATTGTACATAGCCTTTATTGCCTTCTTAAAGGTTTGTACGAACCTCTCAGCCAATCCATTTGTGGCTGGATGATACGGGGCGGATGTGTAATGCCTTACCCCATTCTTTTTCAAGAACCTCCGGAACTCTTCGGACACAAACTGTGGTCCGTTGTCAGAGTAAATCTGTTCTGGCAAGCCATTCCTGGCAAAAATGGTCTGTAGGACTGCAATAGTTTTCTCCGTGGTGGTGGAGGACATTTTGATTACCTCAGGCCATTTCGAGTGCTCATCCACGGCTATTAAAAACATTGAGTCCATGAATGGACCAGAAAAATCAATATGCACCCGTTGCCATGGAGATGAGGGCCACTCCCATGGATGTAGAGGGGCCTGTGGTGGTGCATTTTGGACTTTCTGGCATCCTGTGCAACTCTTGGTCAGGTCCTCGATTTGCTTATCGATTCCCGGCCACCATGCATAAGCCCTGGCTAGGCTTTTCATTTTTACCCCTCCCAGATGACCCTCATGAAGCTCATTGAGCACTCTATCCCTTAACTTGGGTGGAATTACCACTCGGGATCCACACATCAAGGTCCCCCGGCACACTGACAGCTGTTCTCTCCTTGTCGAGAATGCTGGCAACAGTGAGTCGCCATGTGCTGGCCATCCCTTCGCCGTCAAATCATATACCCGAGACAGTGTCGGGTCATTTCGGGTTTCCTTTTTGATACAAGCGTTAGTTACCTGTAGGTATTCAACTATAGTCGAATGGAATATTTTGACAGGATCGACTGCTGGTGCTTCCTCCGCAGTAGGCAGTGGCAGGCGTGATAGCTCATCAGCATTTCCATGCTGTTTCGTGCCCTTATATTCAATCTCATAGTGGTGCGCCCCTAGAAAAAGTGACCATCTTTGTAGTCATTGCGCAGTCATCACCGGAACGCCCTTCTTCGGATTAAAAATGGAGACAAGAAGCTGGTGATCAGTCAGCAAGGTGAATTTCTGCCCATGCAGATAGTGATTGAACTTTTTCACTCCCCACACTAGGCTGAGGGCCTCCCTGTCAATCTGGGCGTAGTTACGCTCGGCTGAGGTTAGTGATCATGACGCAAAGGCTATTGGCCTCTCTGAGCCGTCCAAGAATTTGTGCGACAGCACCGCTCCAATGTCGTAGGGTGACGCATCACATGCCAACTGAATTGGTAATGCCGGGTTGTAATGGGCCAATACCTCTTTCGATGTGATTAGTGTTTTGCTCTTCTGGAAAGCTCATCTACATTCGTCACTCCACTTACATGGCACCCCAGTTTGCAGTAGGGTGTTCAGTGGGTGTAGTATTGTAGACAAATTTGGCAAGAACTTATGGTAGTAGTTTACCAGCCCGAGGAACGACCTCAGTTGTGACACATTTTCCGGTGCTGGAGCCTTGACTACTGCCTCAATCTTCTCTGGGGACTTATGTAACCCCTCTTTATCGATAATGTGGCCAGAATACGAGATCTGTTTTCTAAAAAACTCGCATTTGGGGCGGTTAGCTCGGAGCCCATATTCCTGCAACCTAGTGAGCACCTGCTCCAGGTTGGCAAGGTGATCACTGTCATTTTCGCCCGTGACCAGGATGTTGTCCAAATAACACTGGGTCCCTGGGATCCCTTGCAGGACTTGTTCCATTGCCCTCTGCCAAATAGCCAGAGCTGATGCTACCCCGAATACTAGCCAGTTGTATTGGTAGAGACCTCCATTTGCAGATACGCCTGGGCCAGATCAATCTTAGTGAACCATTTCCCTCCAGATAGCGAGGTGAAAATATCTTCAATCCGCGGAAGTGGATATTGTACGGTGTGAAGGATCGGGTTCACTGTTACCTTAAAGTCCCCACAGATGCGAACCTTCCTTGGTTCCCCAGGCATGCTGCTCAACGACTTTTTCATCACAGGGACGATGGGTGTAGCCCACTCGCTCCAGTCTACCTTGGACAGTACACCTGAATGTTCCAGACTCTCCAGCTCTGCTTCGATGGCTGGGCGGATCGCATAAGGTACCGGTCTGGCCTTAAAAAAATTTGGGCTTGCGTTTTCTTCAATTTTAATTATCGCTGTCATGCCTTTTAGCGTTACGAGTCCTTGCTGGAACACTTCTTTCACTTCAGTTAGGGCCTTTGACAGTCGCCCAGGTGTGACGTCATCCTTTTTGTCAGCCACAGTCAGTACCTGTATGGAATGCCAATCCAGTTGTATTTTCTGGATCCATTCACGTCCCAGTAATGGTGGTCCTCCATCTTGCAATACATACAGGTCTAGTTTTGGTGTTTCCTTACCGTTATATATAACGGTCACCCTTATTTTTCCTTTGGGGTAGACTTTTTGCCCCGTGTACATCTTCAAAATAATTTTTGTTTCTCTGAAGGGTATGTGTGAGAATAGCCGCTTGTAGTCCCGTCGGTTTATGACTGTTAGGGCTGATCCTGTGTCCAATTACATCTTTACCTGGACTCCTGCTATCTTGAGAATGACCCAAATGGTTCGGTGATCCTCCGTTGTGATCATATTATGTAGCTTCAGACAACTCAGTTCCCTGCTTTCGGAGTCGTTATCACTCTTTTGTTCATCTGAACTATTCTCCGTCATCTTATGTGCCTTCTTGTACTTTCCTTTGGTAGGTTTCTATTTGCTGGTTTTCTTTCCCGACCTGCAGACTCGTGCTATGTGTCTTACTTTTCCACACTGTCTGCACACTTTGGCCCCGATTTTCGGCTTATTTGGGGAATTGTCGGATTTCCCCGAATGTGGGGTTTCTGACACACATAAAATAGTATCAGCCAGCCCCACGCAATTTTCCCTCAATTGGCCAATTAATTCCCAGCATGTGGGAAGCCTTGCTAATTGTCTAA
Organism: Somniosus microcephalus; assembly: GCF_052327205.1. Taxonomy (NCBI): domain Eukaryota; kingdom Metazoa; phylum Chordata; class Chondrichthyes; order Squaliformes; family Somniosidae; genus Somniosus; species Somniosus microcephalus. The sequence goes on along the minus strand of NC_140990.1, from coordinate 30,376,122 downwards.
ATCGAGTCAGAAATCCCCACAGCATGATGTCATCATTCGTGGTGCTTTCAAGGTCCATGGCAAGCACTGCATCCTCTGAAGGCTTCCAAATGAACCATACAGGATGGTGGAGGAGCCTGCAGCAGCTGTGGACAGTGCCAGGCCCCGAGCTGCCTTCAAATTCGACGAGGCTTCATTGCAGGCATTATTGGATGGGGTTAGGGCCCACAGGGAGGTCCTCTTCCCTAGGTCAGGGAGGAAGAGGCCTCCGACTGAGACCAATGCTGCATGGATGCAGGTGTCAGCAGATGCCAACTCGCTGGGAGTCACCAGAGGAACCTTGGCATTACATCTGTAACTCCTTCCTTTACTCCCCCACAGTACCATCCAGAGCCCCCGTCCTCACTGTGGAGGAGGAAGAGGCTGTGCAGCCAGACTCCTCCGAGGAAGCTCCAACCTCTGAGAGTGCAGCATCAGCAGAAGTAAGCACACCCAGCACCAGCGCAGACACTCACACCTCGTGGGGACCTTCGGGACATAGAGTAGTGTTGTCACCTGGTGTTTCACAGCTGGCAAGTGAGCCTCAGCAGATTCTGGAGTCAGGGACAGCAGCGGAGAATCCTCGTCGCAGGGCGCAGGGCTCTGCCAGCTCAGCTCAGCTGCACTGCATCTCGACCCTGTGCCTCTGGGTCCATCTGCAAGAGAAGAGGTGTTAGATCTCCATGCACAGATGCAGGAGTCTCTGGCAGGTTTTGTTTCCAGGGTCGCTGTGAGTGTGGAGCGAATGGAGGAGTCCATAGCGACCATGAGCAGAGATTTTGTGGAGTCATTGGTGCATGAACGCAGCACCATGGAAAGGTTGGCAACCTCCATGGATGAGATAACTTGCCAGCATACGGAAAACATGGTGAGTGCTCATAAGAGAATGACATCTCCTGAGGAGCGTTGGCCATCTGTTGAACAGAGAAACCAGATCTTCATGGAAGTCCTTCTGAGTAGGACTGCCAGTGCAGAAACGGGTCCCACTGGCCCCCTAAAGCGGAGCAAGGTGCTCTCAAGCCACTTCCAAGCGCTGGCCCCTTCTGGCTTGTGTAGCTTCAGGTGAGTGAGCAGCAGACTGGTGCTCCTGGTAATCATCCTGCTGTTCCTGGTTTGCTGCTGCCACCTCTGCTTTTGGAGACCCCCTAATGCCAGGAAGGGAAGGTGCCATAGGCCTCCCATGCTTCTAGCAGATGCCTCGGTTGAGGAGGTCCTGAGTTAGGGTGGTGAGAGGGGCTTCCCAGGAGCTCACACTGAAGAAGTGTGTAAGGCTCCAACTTTCTGCAGCTGCTCCTAAGGCTTCAAATAGTTCCCCCAAGCCTTGATCAACAAGGTCCTGCAGCCTACAAATGCTGCCTCTTTAAATATCTTCAGCCCTCAGTGACCTGCTGCTGCAAGCAAGCAAGCCAGCTGTTTTCACACCAGCTCTCATCGGTGGGGTTCCCCGTAGGCGGGTTTCAGGTGGGGAAAGCCCCAAAGTCGCAACGGCACAGGAAAATCGTCCTTAACAAGGTGATCATTGGTGATTAGTGCTCCGCCGAGCAGTCCCGCCAGCGGCGGGCGGGACTGAAGCGGGGCGCGTGGAAACGGCAGTCTGAAAGTCAGACGGGGTGGGGAATCAGGCAGGGGGGGTCCCAACCCGCTTTTTCCGCGATTTTTGGACCACGGCCGCATGAAAAGCCGCCCGACAGCTGCCCGAAAATCGAGACCTTTGTCTTTGAACCAGCAATCATTCTGGTCGTGTGTTGTTTTGCCACAGCGATAGCACTTCTCTGTTCCATATGACATTTCGTTTGTGCCATATTCTTGCGGTCTCTGTTGTATCTCTGCAGCGCCACGTGCTGCTGCTTCATATGATACCGCAATGCTGAAAGCCTTTTCCAGCGTAAGGTCCTTTTCAGATAAAAGCCGCTTCTGGGTTCCTTCACTTTGAAGCCCACACACAAACTTATCCCTTAAGGTATCTGCCAGTCCCGCTCCAAACTGGCAGTGTTTTGATAGTTTGCGCAGTTCTGTTAAATAATCAGCATTGCTTTCATTCTTATGCTGGTTCCATTTGTGAAACTTGAATCTTTCTGCTATCAGCAGCGGTGTGGGGTTTAAATGTTCCTGTAGTGTCATTACTCTGTCTTCAAAACTCTTTTCCATTGGCTTCGTTGGGGTTACTAGATTTTGTAATAAACCATACGTCTTTGCACCCATTAAATTTAACAATACCGATGCTTTCTTGTCATCTGGCACCTCATTTGCCTTGCAGTACACCTCTATTCGTTCGACATATGTAGTCCAATCTTCGACTTCATTGTCAAATGCAGTGATACTGCCACTCTTCGGCGTTTTGGGTGTGGTTTAAAATGGCGTCTCCCAATGACTTAAAATGGCATCTCCCGTGCTTTCCTTCCTCCCCCGCTGCTGCCAACGCCGCTCCCGGCGGTTCTCATGGCAATGGCAGTGCACTGTAGGTTTCGCGCGCTTCTCCTGCGCTGCTGCCAATGCCGCTCTCGGCAGTCCTCGTGGCAATGGCAGCGCCTCGCGGGTTTCTGTGCATCTCCCTCTCTCCCTCTCTTCGACGCTGCTCGGCCCTGAGCACCGGCTGTGCCCTGTGCACTCTGCCCTCTCTCTCTCTCCCCCATCAACGCTGCTCGGCCCTTTGCTGTGCCGCTCGGTCGGGCTCTAGCCCGCCGCTGTCCGGGAAGGGTCTGCGCACTACCTGTTGCAAGCCCGTTTTGCTGGGCCACCTCGACTGGAAAGCCAAGCCTGGCTCTCGACAGCCTCCCCCGCAATTTTCGAGTCTCTGCTGGATGACTGGGCGGTTGCCCGTGGTCGACGCCCGAGTCTCTGGCCTTGACCTCCAATCCACTGATCTCCAGGAATGAATCCCCAGGAGGTGATGCAGAGTTGCAGGTAGGTTCGAACTTGCCTTGTCGCCAATGTTGTGTCTGTTTATAATAAGACACAGACTGCAGGAGAAACAGTACAACAGGTGTTTACTCAACGTGGCTCACAGTGGAACTGATCTGTACAGATTACTACTCAGTGCTATATACAAGTGTGGTCACTGCCGGTACTGCAGTATACATGAGCTGTAAAAGATAGTTCCCTCCCTTAAAGGTACATACATTACAGCTTTTATCCTTGTTTCCCTTTCCTCTGTCTCCCCGCAAAGGTTCCCAGCCCCCTGCCATTTTAGTTTAAACCCTCCCCCAGAGCATTAGCAAACACTCCCCCGAGTACATCGGTCATGGCCCTGCCCAGGTGCAACCCATCCGTTTTGTACTGGTCCCACCTCCCCCAGAACCGGTTCCACTGTCCCAGGAATTTGAATCCCTCCCCCTTGTACCATTTATCTAGCCACGTATTCATCAGAAATATCCTTCTATTTCTACTCTGACTAGCACGTGACACTGTTAGCAATCCTGAGATTACTACGTTTGATGTCCTTTTTTAAAAATTTACCTCCAAGCTCCCTATATTCAGCTTTTAGGACCTCATCCCGGTTTTTACCTATATCGTTGGTACCTATATGCACCAGGAGAACTGGCTGTTCACCCTCCCCTTCCAAAATGTTCTGTAGCCGCTCTGAGACATCCTTGACCCTTGCACTAGGGAGGCAACACACCACCCTGGAGTCTCATTTGCGGCCGCAGGAACGCCTATCTATTTCCCTTACCATAGAATCCCCTATTACAACAGCTCTCCCCCTCTTTTTCCTCCCGTCCTGTGCAGCAGAACCACCCCTGGTGCCAAAAGTTGGCTGCTGCTGCTTTCCTCTGATAAGCCATCCCCCCCATCAGTATCCAAAGCGGTATATCTGTTTGAGAGGGGGATGGCCACAGGGGACCCCTGCACTACCTGCCTGTGCCTACTACTCTGCCTGTTGGTCACCCGTTCCCTTTCTGCCTGTGCCACCTTTACCTGCGGTGTGACCAACTGCTTAAACGTGATATCCACGACGTCCTCAGCATCGCAAATGGTCCAGTATGTATCCATTCGCAGCTCCAGCACCACAATGTGGTCTGTCAGTAGCTGCAGCTGGACACACTTCCTGCACACATGGTTGTCAGGGAGAGAAGAAGTGTCCCTGAGTTCCCACATAGCGCAGGAGGAGCATACCACGGCATCGAGCTGTCCTGCCATGACTGACCATTTAATTAATTCAAATTAAATTAAACAAATCAATCCCACCAATTTCACTACATTTAAATGATATAAGGGCCCTGTTTTACAAACAGTTCCCACTACATCACAGAGAGCTTAGAAACTATAAACCACAGAGTTAAAGTTTAAAAAGAGAGAAATACTCACCAACCAATCACTTACCTGCTTTGTGGTGACGTCACATTTCGATTACTTTTTACTTCTCTCCCTCTGAGATTGGAGATTAGTGACGCTCTGAGGCCTACCTGCGCCTCCGGCTCACTTTAAATACTTGCTACTGCTCGGATTCCCGCCGCTGCCGCATTGGGGCCTACCCGCGCCTCGGGCTCACCTTAAATACTTGCTGCCACTTGGATTCCCACCGCTGCCGCACTGAGGCCTACCTGCACCTCGGGCTCACCTTTTACAGCTCACCGCCACCGAGATTCCCGCCGCTGCCGCTCTGAAGCCTACCTGCGCCTCGGGCTCACCTTTCATAGCTCACCGCCATGAAATTCCAGCCGCTGCTGCTCTGAGGCCTACCCGCGACTCGGGCTCACCTTTTATAGCTCACTGCCACCGAGATTCCCGCCGCTGCCGCTCAGAGGCCTACCCACGCCTCGGGCTAAAACTTTATACTGCTGCCGCCGCCGCCGAGATTCCTGCCGCTGCCGCTCTGAGGCCTACCCACACCTCAGGCTCACCTTTTATACTGCCGCCACCACCGCCGAGACAATCATTGGCTCATTGATTTTATTCTCACTCTGCACACAGCGGGTGGAGAACTGAACCCAACCAGAGTAGAGTGCGGTGGGGGGAAACTGGGAGTGGAGGAAAGAAATGTTGGAGATGGTGCGATGGGTTTGTATTTCAGCACAGGGAGGAGGGAGAGTGTGTGGGACGGGGATTTACAGCTTTGGGGGAAAAAGAGAGGAAAGAATGCTCCATAGAAACTAGAATTGTCTGTTCGGAATTTCTATCCGGTACTTACAGTGATGACGTTTGTAAACTCCTTTTACCGGGTATTAGAAGGGGAGGATTTACAGACAGGGAACTCAAACCAAACATCATGCCAAGATCTGACAGAGTCACTTCATTTATCAGGACCTGAATATCATCACCCTCTGAATGTGGAAGGAGAAATGTTTGTCTGTTCTGTCTGTGGGAAAAGATTTCAAACATCAGTGTGACTGGAAAAGCACCAAGACACCCACACCCGACTGAGAGTGTTCCAGTGCACTGACTGTGGAAAGAGCTTTAACCTGTTACACAGCCTGAAAAAACATTGCACCGTTCACAGCGGGGAGAAACTGCACACGTGTTCTGTGTGTGGACGAGGCTTCAACCGATTGTCCAACCCGGGAGACACAAATACACCATGGAGAAACCATGGAAATGTGGGGACTGTGGGAAGGGATTCAATTACCCATCTGAGCTGGAAACTAATCGACGCAGTCACACTGGGGAGAGACCATTCACCTGCTCCGAGTGTGGGAAGGGATTCAGTCAGTCATCCAATCTTCTGACACACCAGCGAATTCACACTGGGGAGGGGCCATTCAACTGTTCCGTGTGTGAGAAGACTTTCACTCACTTGTCCACCTTGCTGACACACCAGCAAGTTCACACCGATAATAGACCTTTTGAATGTACTAACTGTGGGAAGAGCTTTAAAAGCACAAAGCAACTGGTGACCCATCAACGCACTCACACTGGGGAGAGGCCTTTCACTTGCTCCATGTGTGGGAAGGGATTCAATTACCCATCTGAGCTGGAAACTCATCGACGCAGTCACACTGGGGAGAGACCATTCACCTGCTCCGAGTGCGGGAAGGGATTCAGTCAGTCATCCAACCTTCTGACACACCAGCGAATTCACACTGGGGAGAGGCCATTCACCTATTCCGTGTGTGAGAAGACTTTCACTCACTTGTCCACCTTGCTGACTCACCAGCAAGTTCACACCGATGATAGACCTTTTGAATGTACTAACTGTGGGAAGAGCTTTAAAAGCACGAAGCAACTGGTGACCCATCAACACACTCACACTGGGGAGAGGCCTTTCACTTGCTCCGAGTGTGGGAAGGGATTCACTTGTCTGTTCGCTGGTGTGTCAGAAGGTTGGATGACTGACTGAATCCCTTCCCACACTCGGAGCGGGTGAATGGTCTCTCCCCAGGGTGACTGCGTCGATGAGTTTCCAGCTCAGATGGGTAATTGAATCCCTTCCCACAGTCCCCACATTTCCATGTTGTGAGATTTTATTCTCACTCTGCACACAGCGGGTGGAGAACTGAACCCAACCAGAGTAGAGGGGGGTGGGGGGAAAACTGGGAGTGGAGGAAAGTGTAGTGTCCGTGTGTTGATAAAGACACTGAAGACAGGAGTTGGTTCATAGGTGTTTACTAAGCAAAATCTGGGGGGGGTTCTAACGGATATACACAATATACAGTCTTATATAGCCCGAGTGGCCATTACCGGCATTACAGCACACCTGGGGCTCTTAAAGGCACATACACTACAATTCCTCCCCATTTAGTTAACCAGTACATCATATTTTAAGTAATTATTAATTACATGTTATAAGAAAAATAATATACACATTAATGTAGTTAATTAATTATAAGTCAGTCTCTCAGGAGGCTTCCTGACTCAGTCCGGATAACGCCTCAGGGGTGTAGTAGTTTCTGGTGGTGTAGTAGGTTCTTTTGGCAAGGATGATTCGGCTTGCATGCCAGTGTTGGGTTCATCGGGTTCCAGTATTGCCGGATCGGAGGTAGATATGGGTATCTCTACTTCATCGTTAGACGTATAGAGTTGTGGTGTAGGTTGTCCCTTTTCGGATGACTTTATGATTTGGTCAGCATGGCGCCTTATTATGCTTTCTCCGATGTCCACGGTATACATCAGTGGTCCTAGTCGTGTGCAGATAGTTCCAGGCTGCCATTTCTCGGTACAGTAGTCCTGGGCCAAAACTTGTTGACCTATCTGGAAGGTTCTAGTTGGCCTTTCATTCATGCCTTGAAACTGCCAGTTCTCCACGTCCCTTCTGATGTTGGGCTTGACCAAATCCAGCTGGCATCTTAGGTTTCTATTGAAGAACATCATGGCGGGAGTTTGGTTGGTAACCATATGTGTTGCATTCCTGTATGCGAATAAGAAGTTATCCACCTTGTGCTGAAGTTTTATGTCTTCATTACCCATGGCCTTTATGGCCTTCTTGAAGGTCTGGACAAACCTTTCAGCCAATCCATTGGTGGCGGGATGGTATGGGGTGGACGTGTAGTGCTTAACCCCATTGTTTTTTAAGAACTTTCTGAATTCTTCGGACACAAATTGCGGTCCATTATCAGAACATATCTGTTCCAGCAGCCCATTCCTGGCAAATATGGTCCTTAATACTGTGATGGTTTTTTCTGTGGTGGTGGAGGACATCTTTATTACCTCCGGCCACTTGGAGTGTGCATCAACTGCGATTAAGAACATTGAGTACATAAATGGACCAGCAAAGTCGATGTGTACCCTTTGCCAGGGAGATGAGAGCCACTCCCATGGATGTAGAGGGGCTTGTGGTGGAGCGTTTTGGACCTTCTGGCATCCTAGGCAGCTCTTGGTCATTTCTTCGATGTCTCCATTGATACCTGGTCACCATACAAACGCCCTAGCTACGTTCTTCATTTTCACTCCACCCAGATGCCCCTCGTGAAGCTCCTTTAGCACTTTATCCTGGAGTTTGGGTGGAATCACCACTCTGGATCCACACATCAAGGTTCCTTGGCACACTGACAGCTGTTCTCTTCTTTGCGAGAATGCTGGCAACAGTGGTTCGCCATGTGCTGGCCATCCCTTCACTGTTAAATCGTAGACCCGTGAGAGAGTCGGGTCATTTCTCATCTCCCTTTCAATGGCAGAATTTGTTACTGGTAGACATTCCACTATGGTAGAGTGGAACATCTCTACTGGGTCTACTGTAGGTGCCTCTTCTACCATTGGCAACGGTAGGCGCGATAAACCGTCAGCATTCCCATGCTGTTTTGATCCTTTGTATTCTATATTGTATTGGTGTGCCCCTAGAAAAAGGGACCACCTCTGTAGCCTTTGCGCTGTCATAATGGGAACACCCTTTTTAGGGTTGAATATGGAGATGAGGGGTTGATGGTCAGTAATCAAGGTAAATTTTTGTCTGTGTAGGTAATGGTTGAATTTCTTCACTCCCCATACCAGGCTGAGTGCTTCCCTGTCGATTTGGGCATAGTTACGCTCAGCTGAGTTTAATGAGCGTGACGCAAAAGCTATCGGCCGTTCCGAGCCATCAGGGAATTTATGGGATAATACTGCTCCTATGCCGTAAGGGGATGCATCGCATGCCAGTCTGATTGGCAGTGATGGGTTGTAATGAGACAAAACTTCTTCGGATGTGATTAAGTCTTTGCATTTATGGAAGGCACGTTTACAGTCTTCGTTCCATTTCCAAATCACTCCTATTTGTAGAAGTTCATTAAGAGGGTGTAGAAGAGTTGATAAGTTCGGTAAAAATTTATGATAGTTATTTATTAATCCCAGGAACGACCTTAATTGTGAAACATTTTCAGGTGCTGGGGCTTTTATGACCGCTTCAATTTTTTCAGGTGACTTATGCCACCCTTCATTATTAATTATGTGGCCACAATACGATATCTGATTTTGGAAAAATTCGCACTTGGGGCGATTTGCTCGTAGGCCCCGTTCTTTCAGCCTAGTGAGCACCTGCTCCAAATTGGCAAGGTGCTCGTTGTTGTTTTCTCCTGTTACAAGGATGTTGTCTAGGAAGCATTGAGTCCCCGGAATCCCTTGCAGGACTTGCTCCATAGCTCTTTGCCCGATAGCTGGAGCTGATTTACTCCAAAAACCAGTCGATTGTACTGGTACAGACCTTTGTGTGTGTTTATCGTGAGATACTTTTTAGAGACCTCTTCAACCTCCATCTGTAGATATGCCTGTGCCAAGTCAATTTTGGTGAAACGTTTCCCTCCGGGCAGTGAGGCGAAAATATCTTCTATCCTCGGAAGAGGATACTGTTCTGTGTGAAGGACCGGGTTTACAGTCACCTTGAAGTTTCCACAGATGCAAATTTTTCTCTGTTCGTCAGATTTATCATTATTCAAATCTTTCTTCATGACTGGGACGATGGGTGATGCCCACTCGCTCCAAACTATTTTGGATAATACGCCTGCCTTTTCCAAATTCTCCAGCTCTGCCTCGACTGCTGGACGAATTGCGTGTGGCACCGGTCTTGCCTTAAAAAATTTGGGAATTGCTGTATCTTCCACTTTTATTGAGGCGGTGATGCCTTTCAAGGTTCCTAGTTTCTCTTGAAACACTTCTTTGGCGTTGGCCAAGATGTCTTTTAATCGTTCAGGTATGATGTCATCATTGTTTATTTTCTTACTGGTCACCGTCAGTGCCTGAATGGAGTGCCAGTCTAAACGTATCTTTCTGATCCATTCACGTCCCAACAACGGTGGACCACCATCTTGTAGAATGTATAAATACAACTTTTGTATTTCTTTGCCGTTGTATACAACAGGCACCCTTATTTTTCCTTTGGGGTATACTTTCTGCCCCGTATATGTTTTTAAGATAATGGATGTGTCTTTTAGAGGTATATGCGAAAATAGCCTCTCGTAATCCCGTCGATTTATTATGGTTAGAGCTGATCCTGTATCTAGCTCCATTTTAACAGGGGACCCTGCTATCGTGAGGGTAACCCAAATGGTTTGGTAATCATCTTTGGCAAGTACATTATGTAATTTGAGACAGCTTTGTCTCTTGTTTTCGGAGTCGCTATCGCTCTTCTGGTCTTTGGAGCTACTGTCCTTCATCATTTGTACCTTCCTGTACTTTCCTTTATTGATTTTTTTTTTTCTGTCTGTGGATTTATTTTGTCCAGATCGGCATACCCGTGCAATGTGTCCAATCTTTCCGCATTGCCTGCATGCTTTGTCCTTGAACCAGCAGTCCTTCTGGTTATGGGTGGATCTGCCGCAGTGATAACATCTTTCGAAACCCTGTGTCATTTCATGGGTGCCGAAGTTCTGTGTCTTTTGTTGTATCTCTGCAGCTCCTCTTGCTGCTGCTTCGTATGATACAGCCATACTGAAAGCTTTGTCCAATGTTAAATCTTTTTCAGAAAGCACCCTTTTTTGTGTTCCTTCACTTAAGAGACCGCAAACGAATTTGTCTCGAAGATAATCTGCTAGTCCTGCCCCGAATTGGCAGTACTTTGATAGCTTTCTTAATTCGGTTAGGTAATCAGCACTACTTTCATTCTTGTGTTGATTTCTCTTGAAGAATTTGAATCGTTCCGCTATCAGCAGCGGTGTTGGGTTTAAGTGCTCCTGCAGGGTATCATCAATTTCTTTAAAATTCTTGTCCTTTGGTCTGGCTGGAGTGATTAAATTTTGTAACAGCCCGTATGCCTTTGCGCCCATTAGGTTCAGCAGTACTGAAGCTTTTTTTTCATCTTCTATTCCATTTGCAGTGCAATATACCTCTACTCTTTCCACGTATGTGGTCCAATTCTCTATTTCGCTATCAAAAGCATCAATATTGCCAGACTTAGGCATTTCAGAAAAGATATGGCGCTTCCCGCGTTTTCCCGCCGCTGCTGCCGATGACAACGCTGTTACCCACGGTTTCCGTTCTTTGTTTTTTTATTTGTTTACAGTTGGAGACTCATTCCCGCCGGACTTTCTCTCCAGGTCTGAACACTGACCTGCTTGCCGTGCCGGCCGTCTCCCGAGTGCTCCCTCCCAGTCCGTTATTGCTTGCCACCGATTTCGCTGCCTGTCTCAGCTGTAGAGCCAACCGCTGGAGCCCCAGCCTGATGCCCAGGAAGGATTAGCGCAGTACCTGCCACCAGCTTGGCCAGCTGGTGAAACCACAGCTTCTCTCACTTTCTTGAGTCTTCTGGACGCCCGAGGAATCGTTGTCCTGGAGGTGCTGCCGAATTGCAGGTAAGTCCGTTTCCACCTCGTCGCCACTGTAGTGTCCGTGTGTTGATAAAGACACTGAAGACAGGAGTTGGTTCATAGGTGTTTACTAAGCATAGTCTTGGTGGGGGCGGTTCTAACGGATATGCACAATATACAGGCTTATATAGCCCGAGTGGCCATTACCGGCATTACAGCACACCTGGGGCTCTTAAAGGCACATACACTACAGAAAGAAATGTTGGAGATGGTGCGATGGGTTTGGATTTCAGCACAGGGAGGAGGGAGAGTGTGTGGGACGGGGATTTACAGCTTTGGGGGAACAAGAAATGAAAGAATGTTACATAGAAACTAGAATTTTCTGTTTGGAATTTCTATACTGTACTTACAGTGATGACTTTTGTAAACTCCTTTTGCCGGGTATTAGAAGGGGAGGATTTACAGACGGGGGACTCAAACCAAACATCATGTCAAGATCTGGCAGAGTCACTTCATTCATCAGGACCTGAATATCATCACCCTCTGAATGTGGAAGGAGAAATGTTTGTCTGTTCTGTCTGTGGGAAAAGATTTCAAACATCAGTGTGACTGGAAAAGCACCAAGACACCCATACCTGACTGAGAGTGTTCCAGTGCACTGACTGTGGAAAGAGCTTTAACCTGTTACACAGCCTGAAAAAACATTGCACCGTTCACAGCGGGGAGAAACTGTACACGTGTTCTGTGTGTGGACGAGGCTTCAACCGATTGTCCAACCGGGGAGACACAAATACACCATGGAGAAACCATGGAAATGTGGGGACTGTGGGAAGGGATTCAATTACCCATCTGAGCTGGAAACTCATCGACGCAGTCACACTGGGGAGAGACCATTCACCTGCTCCGAGTGTGGGAAGGGATTCAGTCAGTCATCCAACCTTCTGACACACCAGTGAATTCACACTGGGGAGAGGCCATTCACCTGTTCCATGTGTGAGAAGACTTTCACTCACTTGTCCACCTTGCTGACACACCAGCAAGTTCACACGGATGATAGACCTTTTGAATGTACTAACTGTGGGAAGAGCTTTAAAAGCACAAAGCAACTGGTGACCCATCAACGCACTCACACTGGGAAGAGGCCATTCACCTGCTCCCTGTGTGGGAAGGGATTCAATCAGTCATCCAAAATCATTGTACACCGGCGTGTTCACACTGGGGGAGACCTTTCACCTGCACTGTGTGTGGTAAGCGACTGGGGGGGACGAGAGAGAGCGACTGGGGGGGAAGAGAGAGAGCGACTGGGGGGGAAGAGAGAGTGCGACTGGTTGCTCTCATGGACAAGTCCCAGCTCCCCATACATTCCAGAGTGCCTCTCCTAGCCTTGATATCCATAGAAACATAGAAGGTAGGAGCAGGAGTAGGCCATTCGGCCCCTCTAGCCTGCTCCGCCATTCAATGTGATCATGGCTGATCATCCAAATTCAGAATAACAACAGAAAATGCTGGAAAAACTTAGCAGGTCAGGCAACATCCGTGGACAGAAATTTGAGTCAACTCAAATTTCTGTCCACGGATGTTGCCTGACCTGCTGAGTTTTTCTAGCATTTTCTGTTGTTATTTCGGATTTCCAACATCCACAGTATTTTGCTATCATCCAAATTCAGTATCCGGTCCCTGCTTTCTCCCCATACCCCTTGGTCCCTTTAGCCTTAAGAAATATATCCAACTCCTTCTTGAATATATTTAATGTATTAGCCTCAACTGCCTTCTGTGGTCGAGAATTCCACAGGTTCACCACTCTCTGGGTGAAGAAATTCCTCCTCATTTCTGCCCTAAATGGCCTACCCCTTATCCTTAGACTGTGACCCCTGGTTCTGGACTCCCCGACCATCGGGAACATCTTTCCAGCATCTAGGGAAGGTATCGGTAACACTCCCGGGATCACTAAATACAAACCCAGTCTGTGAATCACTTTCAGCTACTGGATTTAGCGTCTGCCCCACAGCATCTCTCTCACCTTCGATGTGTGATTGGGGAATCACGCCTGCAAACCTCATCTTGAATTTAAATCCACTCAGCAAATGTATTTAACAAATTACAAACAAGTAAACACATCACGGGTCAAGAATCCCGCTCTATATTTACAGGAGAAAGTCTGGTATCTACTCCTCGAGTGGACAAAATAAGGAAACATCCCAAATGGAAGATGCCCTTGAATTCTTTATTAATACCTTTCAAATCGTGATCGGTTCCTTCCTTATTCTAGAATTCCCCATCCCTGTGGGAATCGATATTGGGCAATAACTGCGAATTGGAAATTTTTAACTGGAGTTTCAAGCTGACCAGTTCCTTCTCTCAGAGAATCTCCAAGGAGACTCTTTGATTTAAACACAGCTCTCCCCTCTTTTATATCCAGGATTAGAGTTACGGGGTATTTAAAAATGGCTCATCAGTCCTCTACAGATTGAACCAATCATGCAGCTGTGGGTCAGTTTGAATTATTCCTCTCTCCAGCCTGTAACGGATGAAACTTGTAACACATTCACTTCCGTGCTCCAGGGGTGCAGGCAGTGCTGGGCACAGAGGGGGCAGCAAACTGGCTTCAGAGAGGGCACTCTGAGTGAAACTTACCCTGAGTTTTCCAATTAACTTACGCAGGGGGTTCCAGCCCTGGGACTGTATATGGCAATTCCAACCCTGGGAACTTATATGGGGATTCTTACCCTGGGACTGTACATGGGGATTCTAATGGTGGGACTGTACATGGGGATTCCGACCCTGGGATTGTACATGGGGATTCCAACCCTGGGACTGTATATGGGGATCCCAACACAGGGAATGTACATGGGGATTCTGACCCTGGGACTGTACATGGTGATTCTAACCCTGGGACTGTACATGGGGATTCTAATCCTGGGACTGTACATGGGGATTCTAATCCTGGGACTGTACATGGGGATTCTAACCCTGGGACTGTACATGTGGATTCTAATCCTGGGACTGTACATGGGGATTCTAATCCTGGGACTGTACATGTGGATTCTAATCCTGGGACTGTACATGGGGATTCTAACCCTGGGACTGTACATGGGGATTCTAAACCTGGGACTCGACATGGGGATTCTAATCCTGGGACTGTACATGGGGATTCTATCCCTGGGACTGTACATGGGGATTCTAACCCTGGGACTGTACATGGGGATTCTAACCCTGGGACTGTACATGGGGATTCTAACCCTGGGACTGTACATGGGGATTCAAACCCTGGGACTGTACATGGGGATTCTAAACCTGGGACTGTACATGGGGATTCTAACCCTGGGACTGTACATGGGGATTCTAACCCTGGGACTGTACATGGGGATTCTAAACCTGGGACTGTACATGGGGATTCTAACCCTGGGACTGTACATGAGGATTCTAACCCTGGGACTGTACACGGGGATTCTAACCCTGGGAGTCTACATGGGGATTCTAACCCTGGGACTGTGCATGGGGATTCTAACCCTGGGACTGTACATGGGGATTCCAGCCCTGGGACTGTACATGGGGATTCTAACCCTGGGACAGTACATGGGGATTCTAACCCTGGGACAGTACATGGGGATTCTAACCCTGGGACAGTACATGGGGATTCTAATCCTGGGACTGTACATGGGGATTCTAATCCTGGGACTGTACATGGGGATTCTAATCCTGGGACTGTACATGGGGATTCTATCCCTGGGACTGTACATGGGGATTCTAACCCTGGGACTGTACATGGGGATTCTAACCCTGGGACTGTACATGGGGATTCTAACCCTGGGACTGTACATGGGGATTCTAACCCTGGGACTGTACATGGGGATTCTAACCCTGGGACTGTACATGGGGATTCTAACCCTGGGACTGTGCATGGGGATTCTAACCCTGGGACTGTACATGGGGATTCTAACCCTGGGACTGTACATGGGGATTCTAACCCTGGGACTGTACATGGGGATTCTAACCCTGGGACTGTACATGGGGATTCTAACCCTGGGACTGTACATGGGGATTCTATCCCTGGGACTGTACATGGGGATTCTAACCCTGGGACTGTACATGGGGATTCTAACCCTGGGAATGTACATGGGGATTCTAACCCTGGGACTGTACATGGGGATTCTATCCCTGGGACTGTACATGGGGATTCTAATCTTGGGACTGTACATGGGGATTCTAACCCTGGGACTGTACATGGGGATTCTAACCCTGGGACTGTACATGGGGATTCTAATCCTGGGACTGTACATGGGGATTCTATCCCTGGGACTGTACATGGGGATTCTAACCCTGGGACTCTACACGGGGATTCTAACCCTGGGACTGTACATGGGGATTCTAACCCTGGGACTGTACATGGGGATTCCAACCCTGGGACTGTACATGGAGATTCTAACCCTGGGACTGTACATGGGGATTCTAACCCTGGGACTGTACATGGGGATTCTAACCCTGGGACTGTACATGGGGATTCTAACCCTGGGACTGTACATGGGGATTCTAACCCTGGGACTGTACATGGGGATTCTAACCCTGGGACTGTACATGGGGATTTTAACCCTGTGTCTCCTCCAATACAATTCTTTGGGATTTAAACAGTTAAATCGCAAGAGGCTTCAGGAAAGAAGGTGAGAAACCCCCTGTGTGCAGAGTGAGAAAATAATCAATGAGTCAATGATTGTCTCTCCTGGTCACTGGGACCCTGAAGCCCCGCCCACTCTTTATTCCTGTACCAAGGTGGTGGGCGATTACACAACAGACATTTGATCTTCAGATAAAGAAGGACCTGTGGCCTGTTTACAGGAATTCCCTGTTTTATTGATGTGTGTGTGTTAGTCACCAGGAAAGCTAAAAATACACGACCAGGAACATCCACGGGGGTGCAATCCCGACAATTACTCTGGGATCATTCCCGCTGCTGAACTCCACCACTGACCCTGCTGAAGGTTGTAGGCTCAGGGAGTGGGGCCTCCAGGAGTGGACGGTAAGAAAGCTGGGTTTCGGTATCCTGACAAATATATGGCAAGAGCCAGAGGAATTCTTACTGAGGAACCGTCTGGGGTTTTACCAGCCAGCGTAGGTCTAGGGGTGAAAGATGCCTGACTCCCTGAACTGTTTTACATTGAACCCAGGTCGGATCGAGGTGAGTTCAGTTTATTAAACCTCAGTCTGCTTCCCCTCAAGCTGCTGAGTGAGTGAATCAACACCTTCTTCACAAATCACCAGAAAGCCAGGCCACAAGTCACACCCTCAACTCCGTTTATTGGTTACAACTCTCAACTTCAAGTTACATTTGGGCACAGGGGTGCTTTGCAGACAAGTATAAATGTAATCAGAGTCATCCAGCAGTTATACAGTGAAGAGTATTGTAATGTATACAACATTGAAGGGACTACTTTGTTTTGCGGATGTACACCCTTAGTTGCGAGCGTATATAACAGACGCGTATCGATTTGTACAGTCAGTGCCGAAGTTCCAGTTACCCAGTAAAGATCACTTGAAGTTACTCTCAGTCTCTGCTGCTTTATTATTTTATGTAGTTGTGTATAGCGGTACAAACACATCAAATTGGTGACGAGAATTATGAACCTACGTCTCCCTATTCTGGCATCGCATCCAGAGGACACCGAAATTTGGAAGAAAGGAGCGAGAAAGTAGAGGAAATGAAGCACGCTTGCTAAGCTAGGCAGGGGATAGGTAAGTCAAGTGAAAAGTGCACAGGACTTGCATGACACTAGCTAACTAGTAAAGAAAGAAAAATGTGTTTGGAAAAAAAAATGGCGATGATTGGCACGATTGCAGCATTTGATAGCAGCATTGAAGACTGGGCAACGTAGATTGACAGAGTGGAGTTGTACTGTAAGGCTAATGGAGTGGAGGTAGAAAAGAAAGCCACTGTTTTGCTGAGTGTTATGGGTGCAAAGACATACGGGCTGCTATGTAGTTTATTAACCCCTGAAAACCCAGCAAACAAAACATTCAAACAAATAGTGGACACAATCCAAGACCATTTAAGCCCCAAACCACTGCTCATAGCCGAAAGATTTAACTTCCATAAACAGAACCAGAGCAAAAATGAAAGCATTTCTGAATATTTGGCAAAGTTGCGCAAATTATCAGAACATTGCCAATTTGGAGTGGGCTTATCAGATGCATTGAGGGACAGATTTGTGTGTGGCATGCAAAGTGAAAGCACACAAAAGAAACTCCTGTCTGAAAAAGACCTCACATTAGAGAAGGCTCTGAGTATTGCAATATCAGTGGAAGCAGCAGCACGTGGCGCTTTAGAAATTCAACAAAAATCCCTGGAATATTCAACTAATAAAATGTCACTGAAACAAGAAAAGAAGTGCTATCGCCATGGCAAAATGTCACATGACCACAATGACTGTTGGTTTAAAGACAAAGACTGCAGACAATGTGGCAGACGAGGGCACATTGAAAGAGTCTGCAAAGCAAATAAGCAGAAAACTGATACAATACAGAGTAACAAAAAGGTACATCAAGTGACTGAAAACAAGAAACCTTTCAAAGATAGATACAAGAAAGTACACCACGTGACTGGAGATAGTTCAGATAAAGAAAAAAGTGACACAGACTCAGAGGAAGAGGATCTGGCTTGTCTAAAACTACACAGTGTGAAAGAAACAGGGGATCACAGAATAATATGGGTTACTCCAGAAGTGGCAGGAGTTAGGCTGAAAATGGAGTTGGACACAGGCTCAGCTTTAACAGTGATCTCTGTACATGACTACAATTGACTGTTTTCACACATACCGCTAAGGCCAACTAAAGTACTGTTGAAGACATACACAGGACAAAGAGTGTGCCCCAAAGGTAAAATAAAAGTGACAGTGACAGACAAAGAAAAAAAAATACCGCAATTGAACCTCTATGCAGTGGAAAATGGAGGACCACCATTGCTGGGACGCGAATGGCTCAGGAAAATACAGTTGGATGGCACACCATCCAAGCACTGTTTGTGTCAGCAAAGGAGGACAGCAACGCCACTCCTGAGAGACTGTCACAAATACTCTCTGACTCTCAGGAAGTGTTCAAGAAGCGAATAGGAACACTTAAGGGCATGAAAGCAAAAATTAAGATTGAGGAGAATGCAAATCCAAAGTTCCACAAGGCCAGACCAGTGCCTTATGCAATTCGCCCTTCAGTAGAAGCAGAGCTGGAGAACTTGGAGCAGTTAGGGGTCCTGTCCAAGGTGGATTGGAGTGAATGGGCCACACCTAGAGTTCCAGTGATGAAGAAAACCTCCAGCACAAAACCAGGAAAGCCAAGAAAAGTGCGCATTTGTGGAGACTTTAAGGTGACTGTTAACCTAGTCCTCCACACAGTACAGTACCCATTGCCTCGCATTGAGGACATCTTTGCTTCCCTGTCAAGAGGGGAACGTTTCAGAAAAATTGACTTGGCCCAGGCCTATCTCCAAATGGAAATTGATGATGCATCAAAGAAGTACCTGACAATAAATACGCACAAAGGCCTTTACCAGTACAATCAGCTGGTATTCGGAATAGCATCAGCTCCTGCAATCTGGCAAAGGGCAATGGACCAAGTCCTGCAGGGGATCCCAGGTACTCAGTGTTATCTTGATGACATCATCATTACTGGCAAGAATGACAACGACCACCTTTCCAACCTTGAACAGGTGCTCATCAGGTTACGGGAGTATGGGCTCTGAGCGAACCGAGACAAGTGTGAGTTTTTCAAAAAGGAAATCTCATACTGTGGACATGTGATTGACAAGGTCGGTTTACACAAGTCTCCAGACACGATTGAAGCTGTGATTAATGCACCAACACCTGAAAATGTGTCTCAGTTGAGATCATATCTTGGACTGGTGAACTACTATCACAAGTTCTTGCCCAACCTATCCACAGTGTTACATCCACTAAATGCACTGCTACAGAAAGGGTAACAATGGAAGTGGAGTGACAGCTGTGAACAAGCTTTTCAAGAGAGTAAAAGACTCATTACTTCAGAAGAGGTGCTAGCTCACTTTGACCCATCCTTACCTATTCGACTGGCATGTGATGCTTCACCCCATGGCATTGGTGCCATGTTGTCACATAAGTTCCCAGATGGCTCAGAAAGACCAATAGTCTTTGCCTCAAGATCATTGATTACAGCTGAACGCACTTATGCACAGATTGACCGAGAGGCCCTCAGCCTTGTGTGGGGAGTCAAGAAATTCAACCACTACTTGTATGGTCAACAGTTTACATTGTTAACTGACCACCAGCCTCTCGTTTCAATCTTCAACCCAAGGAAGGGCGTTCCAGTGATGATGGCACAACGGCTGCAGCGATGGTCACTTTTCCTAGGGGCTCACCTGTATGACATTGAATACAAGGGGACCAAGCAACATGGCAATGCTGATGGTTTGTCACGTTTACCACTGCCGACCTCAGAGAGAACTACAACAGTTGACTCAGCAGAGGTATTTCACACAACAATAGTTGAGCAGCTACCAGTGACAAACTCCCTCATTGAAAAAGAAACACGCAATGACCCTACATTGTCAAAAGTTTATGACATCACTGTGAAGGAATGGCCAGTGCATGGTGACTCATTGTTTCCAGCATTCTCAGCTAGGAGGGAGCAGTTATCAGTGTGTCGAGGAACACTGATGTGCAGCTCACGAGTTGTGATTCCTCCCAAGCTTCGTAACCGAGTGCTAAATGAACTGCATGAAGGCCACTTAGGTACGATAAAGATGAAAATCCTTGGCCGTGGATACGTGTGGTGGCCAGGAATTGACAAACAGACCGAGGACCTGACAAAGAGCTGCTCAGGGTGTCAAAAGGTCCAGAACGCACCACCACAAGCCCCTCTCCACCCATGGGAATGGCCCTCATCACCATGGTAACGTGTGCACATCGACTTTGCTGGACCGTTCATGGACTCCATGTTCTTGATTGCAGTCCATGCACATTCCAAATGGCCCGAGGTCATTAAAATGAAATGAACCACATCTGAAAAGACCATTTCAGTTCTGAGGACCATGTTCGCTAGAAATGGCCTACCAGAACAAATCTGCACAGACAATGGATGACAATTTGTCTCTGACGATTTCCAAGGTTTCATGAGGAAAAATGGAATCAAGCACTACACATCTGCCCCATACCATCCAGCCACAAATGGCTTGGCAGAAAGATTCGTACAGACTTTCAAGAAGGCCATCAAAGCAATGTACAGCGAGAATCTACCACTGCAACACAAGATAGACAATTTCCTCTTTGCTTATCGGAACGCAGTACATGCAGCCACTAATCAGGCTCCAGCGATGATGTTTCTGAACAGGAACCTGAGATCTCGCATGGACCTTCTTAAACCGAATGTACGTCATGATGTAGAGAACAAACAGTTCAAACATTTGAATGCTAAGCCAACAAGAAGCTTCAGTGTGGGACAGTCAGTTCTTGCTCGGGATTTCCGGACGGAAAAGTGGCAACCAGGTACAATATCCACAAGAGAGGGACCACTGATGTATACTGTGGATGTGGGAGAGAACGTTTTGAGACGTTATGTGGACCAAATTCTGGATGTTCAGGTGAAAAACACCCCTATACCTCGCCCAGACTCACCTGACATAGAAACAGACATTCCTGATTCATCAGCATCAGCACCAGCCTCATCCACAGCTGAGAGCTCTACCTGTGCTGATAACTCATCTGATGCACCTGTACCTGTACAGTCTCATTCCCCAAAGCAAAAGAGTCTGGAGAGACGTTACCCAGAGAGGCAGAGGAGGCCTCCCCAGAGACTTGACTTGTAAAAGGGCTGTTGACAAAATAAAATGTTCTGTTGGAATTTGAATTTTGTTACTGTAAAGACAGGCTCTGTATGTTAATTATAGAAATTTTGCGTTAATATACTATTAAACTAAAGGGGGAGGAAGTGTAATGTATACAACATTGAAGGGACTACTTTGTTTTGCGGATGAACACCCTTAGTTGCGAACGTATATAACAGATGCGTATCGATTTGTACAGTCAGTGCCGAAGTTCCAGTTACCCAGTAAAGATCACTTGAAGTTACTCTCAGTCTCTGCTGCTTTATTATTTTATGTATAGCGGTACAAACACAACAAGTATCTTAACAAAACAAGCAGAAAAGGTTACCCAGGCTATTCAGTGAATCACTGTAAATCAACACTAATGGATGTTGAGTATTAATTACAACAGGGACCAGAGTCGGTGGTTATAAATTGGTGAGATTACTTTAAGAATAATTCCTTTGATAGCTGACACGTTAACAGCTTTGAACAGCCCGTCTATCAAATAGCTCAAGTCTACGTGTGATTACCAACATTCAGTGTTTACATAGCCTCCTCCTCTAGTTGCAGGACAGACTTTCTCCTGCCAGTATAGAGCGAGAGGATTGGGCCGTGACCTGTTTGCAGGCGCGATGCTCTATTCACACATCGAAGGTGAGAGAGATGCTGCAGGTCACATGTTATGTCCAGTAGGGGTTATTCACATCAGAAACAACCGCCAACTGTTGGAATGAACATGGTTCAGTCCTGGATGTGATTAATAGCAACAATAACAGCAGAATCCACCCCCTGCAGTCACTTGTGAACGCGCTGGTGTCTCAGCAGTGTGGATGACCGAGTGAATCCCTTCCCACATACAGAGCAGGTGAACGGCCTCTCCCCAGTGTGAATGCGTTGCTGTTTCAGCAGATAACTTGTGCTTTTACAACTCTTCTCACAGTCAGAACATTTAAAAGGTCGCTTATCAGTGTGAACAAGTTGGTGAGCAGTGAGGCTGGAGGAGTTAGTGAATCCCTTCCCACACACAGAGCAGGTGAATGGTCTCTCCCCAGTGTGAACTCACCGGTGTGTCAGCAGTTTGGATTCCTGTGTGTATCCCTTTCCACACACTGAACAGGTGAATGGCCTCTCCCCAGTGTGAATACGCTGGTGTGTCAGAAGGTTGGATGATTTAGTGAATCCCTTCCCACACACGGAGCCGGTGAATGGCCTCTCCCCGGTGTGACTGCGTCGATGAGTTTCCAGATCAGATGGGTAACTGAATCCCTTCCCACAGTCCCCACATTTCCACTGTTCCTCCATGGTGCGGGTGTCCTTGTGTTTCTCCAGGTTGGACGATCGGTTGAAGCCTCGTCCACACACCGAACACGTGTACGGTTTCTCCCCGCTGTGAATGGTGTGATGTTTTTTCAGGCTGTGTAACTGGTTAAAGCTCTTTCCACAGTCAGTGTACTGGAACACTCTCACTCGGGGGTGTGTGTCTCACTGCTTTTCCAGTCACACTGATGTTTGAAATCTTTTACCACAGACAGAACAAACATTTCTCCTTCCACATTCAAAGGCCGATGATATTCAGGTCCTGATGAACCGAGTGACTCTGTCAGATCTTGATGTGATGTTTGGTTTGAGTTTCCTGTCTGTAAATCCTCCCCTTCTAATACCCTGTAAAAAGGAGTTTACAAAAGTTAGCACTGTAAGTGCAGGATAGAAATTCCGAACAGACAATTCTGGTTTCTATGGAACATTCTTTCCTCTCTTGTTCCCTAAATCATGTGGTCCAATCAAACTAAGAGAAACCAAAATAAGCAACAAAGTCCCTCCAAAAGCAAAGGGAACCTTCCCAAATAAACCAGAATGTTGTTACCAGTGTCTGAGAGACACTCTGTACCCTGAGGTGCCCACCGGTCGAGGAAGGTATCAAGTGAACCAGTGGACACCGCCTGCTCCCTCTCCAGAGCCACCTGGGCATGGAGAAGACTGCGGAACAACAACTTTTATTTATATTGCGCCTTTGCCGTAGTAAAACGTCCCAAGGTGCTTCACAAGAGTGTTAGAAATCAAAATTTGACACAGAGCCACATATTAGGGCAGAGGACCAAAATTAGGGCATCTGCCCATATTAGGGCAGGTGACCAAAAGCTTGGTCAAAGAGGCAGGTTTTCAGGGGTGTCTTAAAAGAGCAACGAGAGGTAGAGAGGCAGAGAGGTTTAGGGAAGGATATCCAGAGCTTAGGGCCCAGGCAGCTGAAGGCACGGCTGCCAATGGTGGAGCCATTAAAATCAGGGATGCTCAAGAGGGCAGATTTAGAGGAGCGTAGATATCTCGGGGGTTTGTGGGGCTAGAGGAGGTTACAGAGATAGGGAGGGGCGAGACCATGGAGGGTTTTGAAAACAAGGATGAGAATTTTAAAATTGAGGCGCTGCTTAACCGGGAGCCAACGTAGGCCAGCGAGCACAGGGTTGGTGGGCGAACGGGACTTGGTGCAAGTTAGGACACAGGCAGCTGAGTTTTGGATGACCTCTAGTTTACGTAGGGTGGAATGTGGGAGGCCAGCCAGGAGTGCATTGGAATAGTCAAGTCTCGAGGTAACAAAGGCATGGATGAGGGGTTCAGCATCGGATGAGCTGAGGCAGGGGTGGAGTCGGGCGATGTTACAGAGGTGGCAATAGGCCATCTTAGTGATGGTGCGGAAATGTGGTCAGCTCTCATCTTGGAATCAAATATGATACCAAGGTTGTGAACAGTCTGGTTCAGCCTCAGACAGTTGTCAGGGAGAGGGATGGAGTCGGTAGCTAGGGAACGGAGTTTGTGATGGGGATTGAAGACAATGGCTTCGGTCTTCCCAATATTTAGTTGGAGGAAATTTCTGCTCATCCACAACTGGATTCCGGACAAGCAGTCTGACAATTTAGAGACAGCAGAGGGGTTGAGTGAGGTGTTGGTGAGATAGATCTGGCTGTCATAAGAATATAAGAATTCGGAGCAGGATTAGGCTATACGGACCTTCGAACCTGCTCCGCCATTCAATAAGATCATGGCTGATCTTCGACCTCAACCCTACTTTCCCGCCCGATCCCCATAAGCCTTGATTCCCCTAGAGTCCAAAAATCTATCTGTCTCAGCCTTGAATATACTCAACGACTCAGCATTCACAGCCCTTTGGGGTAGAGAATTCCAAAAATTCACAACCCTCTGAGTGAAGAAATTCCTCCTCATTGCAGTAGTTAGTATACATGTGGAAACTGATGCTGTGTTTTCAGATGATGTCGCTGAGGGGCAGCAGGTAGATGAGAAATAGGAGGGGGACAAGGATAGTTCCTTAGGAGACACTAGAGGTAACAGTGCTGGAGCAGGAAGAGAAGCCATGGCAGGAAATTCTTTGGCTACGACTGAGTAGAGAAGAATGGAACCAGGCGACTGCAGTCCCACCGGGTTGGACGATGGTGGAGAGGTGTTGGAGGAGGATGGTGTGGTCAACCGTGTCAAAGGTTGCAGATAGGTCAAGAAGGGATAGTTTCCCTTTGTCACAGTCACATAGGATGTCATTTATGACTTTAATAAGAGCTGTTTCGGTACTGTGATGGGGCAGAAACCTGATTGGAGGGATTCAATCATGGATTTCCAGAAAAGTTGGACACGGATTTGGGAGGTGACAAAACATTAACAGATTTTGGAGAGGAGAGGGAGGTTGGAGATGGGACGGTAGGGGTGGGGTCAAGGCTTGTTTTTTTGAGGTAGAGAGGCAGGCAGCCAGAGCGACCCCTCCATGGGCCCCGCCCATCCTGGACCTACAAATTGCTGTTTTCACCAGGCCCAAGAGCAGGTCCAGGAGAAGATTCTCCCACTTACCCACCCCCCTCCGCACCAGGCGGGCAAAGATTAGGAGCGTGGGGCTAAAGTGTAACCAAGAGTTGAGGAGCAGCCTTGATGGCAATAGATTGGGAGAAGGGGAAGTGCAACGAGACCTGGGTGTCATTCTGCACCAGTTGCTGAAGGTAAGCATGCAGGTGCAGCAGACGGTTAAGAAGGCAAATGGTATGTTGGCCTTCGTAGCTAGAGGGTTTGAGTACAGGAACAAGGATGTCTTGCTGCCGTTATACAGGGCCTTGGTGAGACCACATCTTGAGTATTGTGTGCAGTTTTGGTTGCCTTATCTGAGGAAGGATGTTCTTGCCATGGAAGAAGTTCAGCGAAGATCCACCAGGCTGATACCTGGGATGGCAGGAATGACGTATGAGGAGAGATTGGGTCGATTGGGCTTGTACTCGCTGGAGTTTAGAAGAATGAGAGGGGATCTCATTGAAATTTATAAAGTTCTGACAGGACTGGACAGATTAGATGCAGGATGTTCCCGATGGTCGGGGAGTCCAGAACCAGGGGTCACTGTCTAAGGATAAGGGGTAGGCCATTTAGGACAAAAATAACGAGGAATTTCTTCACCCAGGGAGTGGTGAACCTGTGGAATTCTCTACCACAGAAGGCAGTGAAGGCTAATTCATTAAATATATTCAAGAAGGAGTTGGATATATTTCTTAAGTCTAAAGGGATCATGGGGTATGGGGAGAAAGCAGGGACTGGGTACTGAATTTGGATGATCAGCCATGATCATATTGAATGGTGGAGCAGGCTTGAGGGGCCGAATGGCCTACTCCTGCTCCTATCTTCTATGTTTCTATGTTATGGAGGGACACGAAGACTGGGAGACCTCCATACCTACCGAGGCCTCCTCCTCCGCTCCCTCCCATCGAGCGGGTTGCTCGGGTCCCTTGAGCCCGAGCCCGGTCACAGGTGTTGATTTTTCCACCTCAGCGGTTGCGATCACGGGCCCGGGCACGAGGCCCCCCAAACTCCAAGACTTCGCCACCACCAGCGCATGGTATGTGGGCGTAAGTTCCATCAGATCATCCGCATCCATGTGCTCACCGAGGGGACCCGCCCTAAGGTGCTTCATCTTCTTCTGCACATTCCCTCTGCGTGGACGCTCTCCCTCCACCCCCCCCCGCCGGAGGCCGTGATGGCGTTGGCCTCCGACGTCGACCGCGCATCAGGTGTTGAGGACGTGTGGACAGAATCAGGGGGGGAGCGGCGGCGGCGCCAGCCTTGACCGCCTCAGATGTTCTGGCGGCCTTGGAGGCAGGGCAGTCCTTTCGTACATGCCCCACCTCCTTACAGGGGTGACACTGCACACCGTCCAACGTCCAGAAGATGCGGTAGGCAGCCCCCCCATGGCACACGACAAAAGTGCCCTCGGTGTCCTCCTCCCACGCCAGCTGAACAAAAAGCTGGCGCCAGAAGGAGAAGACGGCAGGAGGCTGGCCTCCCTGCATCCGAGCGGGATCGGTGTGATCCCCGACCTCACCTCCCCCAGTTGACGTAGGTGGGGGAGGAGGAGCTCAGCTGAAACAAAGGGCGGGACGTTTGATAAGAGGATCCTCTGCATGGTGGCCTCGAGCGGATCCACCGGCAGGAAGGTCCCGCCCAAGGTGAGCCTCTTGGTTATGGCCAGGGACGCCGCCCGCTCCGACCCCAGGAAGAACACAGCCTTGCCGTACATTTTTGAGGCAGCAACGATGGCTGAAGGGCCAACAACCCCAGCCATGGCCTTCATGCACGCCTCGATCGTCATGTTGAGGTGAGTGTAGCTCTTCACCCTGTGTTTTTTAGCGATGAGGCGGAATGGTGACGGGGCAGCAGAAGCTGCAGGAGCAGCCATGGCCGTGGCTGCCACACCTGCGTATGATCTTGCTGGCTCCGTCACCGGCGATGATGTGGTCGCCATCATGGGGTGCTTATTATAAAGTGCTACACCCACCCCAAGTCACAGGCCTGGTGATCTTAATGGCCTCAGTGGTTGTTTTCCCTGAGCAGAGGGAGCTTTAAAAGTGAAGGCACACCTCTCCCCTTGTTGATTAAATTGGGAGAGGGGCCTTCTCCCCTCTGCTCAATGGGCAATTAATGGATATGAGGTGCCTCTTTAGAGAGAGACAAAGAGAGAGAGAAAGGGGGGTGGGAAGGAGGGAGGCCGCAGGGGCTGGGTCTACACACAAGATGGTGGGTGGGTGCTCGCAGGGGTACACTCTCTGAAAAATAAGTCTCTATTGATGGTCTTCTTGTGGGGGGAGAAGATGTCTTCACCTGGGAAAGTAATGCTGGAGATGCCCAGGCTCAGTCCACCACCAGGTCTGACCGATGTGATAATTAAATGATGACTTCGCCTGGGCAGCTCCAGCTGTCCCAGGTCAAGCATTAGGGAGGGGTGTTTGCTAGTGGTGTGTGTGGCCTAGTTTTTACAAGAGCCACACACACCCCTAGATGTTTTCTTCTCCTTCTTCTTTCCTCCCCCCACTTAAATACAAAGTCTTTATGAGAGTGCACCATGAAACACCCACATGTAGAAGTTTTCCAATGGCTCTCCCTCCTTCTGAACAGATGTAGGATGTTCGTTTTTCTCCCCTCTCTCCCTCTCCTGTAATGGAGACCAGTTGGGGAAGCAGTGATGAAATGTTTTCCCTTTGTTGTTAGCTCTGGTCTCTCCTCTCCTCTCTCTCCTCTGGCACCCCAATGGTAGCTGCAGCAGCAACAGATGTGATCTCTCCTCCTGGACACAGAGAGAGACCTCTCCTCTCCTCTCCTCCCCTCTCCTCTGGCACAGCAGCAGCACAAGATTCCTGCCTGGCTATCAGGGATCCCAGGGTTCATTAACCCGCTCCCTGAGCTCTCTCACCTGATGTGAACATAAGAACATAAGAAGTAGGAGCAGGAGTAGGCCATACGGCCCCTCGGGCGGGCTCCACCATTCAATAGGATCATGGCTGATCCAAATCTAGACTCACGTCCACTTCCCTGCCCTTTCCCCGTAACCCCTAATTCCCTTATCTGCTAGGAAACTGTCTATCTCCATTTTAAATTTATTTAATGTTGCAGCTTCCGCAGCTCTCTGGGGTAGCAAATTCCATAGATTTACTACCCTCTGAGTGAAGAATTTTCTCCTCATCTCAGCTTTGAAAGGGCAGCCCCTTATTCTTAGATTATGCCCCCTAGTTCTAGTCTCACCCATCAGTGGAAACATCCTCACCGCATCCGCCCGATCAAGCCCCCTCACAATCTTATATGTTTCGATAAGATCGCCTCTCATTTTCTGAACTCCAATGAGTAGAGTCCCAACCTACTCAACCTTTCCTCATACATCATCCCTCTCATCTCCGGAATCAACCGAGTGAACCTTCTCGGAACCGCCTCGAGAGCAAGTGTACCTTTTCTTAAATATGGAAACCAAAACTGCACGCAGTATTCCAGGTGTGGCCTCACCAATACCCTGTATACCTGCAGCAAGACTTCCCTATTTTTATACTCCATCCCCCTTGCAATAAAAGCCAAGATTCCATTGGCCTTCCTGATCACCTGCTGCACCTGCATACTAACATTTTGTGTTTCATGCACCAGGACCCCCAGATCCCTTTGTACTGTAGCACTTTGCAGTTTCTCTCCATCTAGATAATAACTTGCTCTTTGATTTTTTCTGCCAAAGTGCATAACCTCACACTTTCCAACATTATATTGCATCTGCCAAATCTCTGCCCACTCACTTAGCCGGTCTATGTCCTTTTGCAGGTTTTTTATGTCCTCCTCACTCACTGCTTTCCCTCCCATCTTTGTATCATCAGCAAACTTGGATATGTTGCACTCGGTCCCTTCCTCCAAATCATTAATATAGATTGTAAAGAGTTGGGGTCCTAACACTGACCTCTGCAGAACACCACTAGTTACTGATTGCCAGCCCGAGAATGAACCATTTATTCCAACTCTTTGTTTTCTGTTAGCTAGCCAATCTTCCACCCATGCCAGTATATTACCCCCAATCCCGTGATTTCGTATCTTGATCAGTAATCTTTTGTGTGGAACCTTGTCAAATGCCTTTTGGAAGTCCAAATACACTGCATCCACTGGTTCCCCTTTATCCACCCTGTATGTTACATCCTCAAAGAATTCAAGCAAATTTGTCAAACATGACTTCCCCTTCGTAAAACCATGCTGACTCTGTCCTATTAAATTATATTTATCCAAATGCTCTGTTACTGTTTCCTTAATAATGGACTCCAACATTTTGCCAACCACAGATGTTAGGCTAACTGGTCTATAGTTTCCAGCTTTTTGTCTACTTCCCTTCTTAAATAAGGGTATTACATCAGCAGTTTTCCAATCCACTGGGACCTTTCCTGAGTTCAGGGAGTTCTGGATAATAATCACCAATGCATCCACAATCCCTACCGCCACTTCTCTCAAGACCCTAGAATGTAGGCCATCAGGTCCGGGGGAGTTATCTGCCTTAAGTCCCATTATTTTACTGAGTACCATCTCCTTAGTGATTTTAATCGTCTTTAGCTCCTCCCCCCCCCCCCATTGCCCCCTGTTTGTCCAGTGTTGGGATATTTTTAGTGTCCTCTACTGTAAAGACTGATACAAAATATTTGTTCAGCGTCTTTGCCATCTCCATGTTCCCCACCACTAGTTTCCTGGTCCCATCCTCCAAGGGACCAACGTTCACTTTATCCACCCTTTTTCTTTTTATATAGCTGTAGAAACTCTTGCTATCTGTTTTTATATTTTTTGCTAGTTTACTTTCATAATCTATCTTCCCTTTCTTAATTAATCTTTTAGTTATTGTTTGCTGGCTTTTAAATGCTTCCCAATCTTCTATCACAGAATCACAGAATCACAGAAACCCCACAGTGCAGATAGAGGCCATTTCGGCCCATCGAGCCTGCACCGACACATATCCCACCCGATCCCCGTAACCCCTGCACCAACACATATCCCACCCTATCCCTGTAACCCCATGTATTTAATCCCCCTAACACTAAGGGTCAATTTTTTATCATTGCCAATCAACCTAACCCGCACATCTTTGGACTGTGGGAGGAAACCGGAGCACCCGGAGGAAACCCACGCAAACACGGGGAGAATGTGCAAACTCCACACAGACAGTCACCCGAGGCCGGATTCGAACCCGGGTCCCTGGTGCTGTGAGGCAACAGTGCTAACCACTATGCCACCGTGCTGCCCACTAGATTCTCCCACTAGATTTGGCTACTTTATATGCCCTTGTTTTCAGTCGAATACTATCCTTTATTACTTTACTAAGCCACGGATGGCTCTCTTTTCTTTTATTCCCCTTTTTCCTCAGTGGAATATATATATCTTGAAAGATGTGAAATATCTTCTTGAATGTAGACCACTGCTCTTGTACCGTCTTACACTTTAATCTGTTTTCCCAGTCCACTTTAGTCAATTCTGCTCTCATACCTTCATAGTCTCCTTTATTTAAGCTCAGTACGCTGGTTTGAGATCCAACTCTCTCATCCTCAAACTGAAATTGGAATTCAACCATATTATGGTCACTCATTCCAAGGGGATCCTTTACTAGGACATTTTTTATTAATCCTGTCTCATTACACAGGACCAGATCTAAGATTGCCTGCCCCCTGGTTGGTTCAGTTACATACTGCTCAAGGAACCCATCCCTAATACACTCTATGAACTCTTCCTCAAGGCTGTCATGCCCAATTTGATTAGTCCAGTCAATATGAAAGTTAAAATCCCCCATGATTATAGCTGTTCCCTTATTACAAGCCCCAACTATTTCCTGATTTATACTCCGACCAACAGAGTTGCAACTGTTAGGAGGCCTATAGACTACGCCCACTAATGACTTTTTCCCCTTATTATTCCTTATCTCCACCCAAACTATTTCATTATCCTGATCCTTTGACCCAATATCATTTCTGACTATAGCAGTGATTCCATCCTTGATTAACATAGCAACCCCACCTCCCATTCCTTCCTGTCTGTTCTTCCTAATTGTCAAATACCCTTGTATGTTTAGTTCCGAGTCATGATTATCTTGCAGCCATGTTTCCGTAATGGCCACCAGATCATACCCATGTGTAGTTATTTGTACCATCAACTCAATTTTGTTACGAATGCTGCATGCATTCAGATAAAGAACTTTCAAATATGTTTTCTGACAATTTATTCCTGCTTTTACCCTTTACTACTTTACCTTTATCATTATACATTCTGTCCCTTCCTGGCACGCTCTGGTTTTTAATTCCCCCACTGCTACCTTGCTCTATTGCCTTCTCCGCTGTCATTTTTATTTTTTGCTCTCTTAACACCTCCCCCCCACTAATTAGTTTAAAGCCCTCTCTACAACCCTCGTTATTCAATTCACCAGGATTCTAGTCCCAGCACTGGCCAAGTGAAGTCCGTCCCAATGGAACAGCTCTCTCCTGTCCCTGTACTGATGCCAGTGTCCCAGGAAGCAAAACCCATTTCTCCCACACTGGTCTTTGAGCCACACATTTAACTCTCTAATTTTATTTACCCTAGCCAAATTTGCTAGCCAAAGCGGCTGCTGCCAAGGGCCGCGCATGCTCAGCTAACACTGCTTGGGTGATTGACGTGTGTTCTGGACCAATAGGAAGAGCGGGGCGGGGCTGGAGGACCGAGCTGCCGGTGGGTCCTCCAACCAATGGCAGCGTAGCAAGGGGGCAGGACCAGGTGAGCAGCTCAGGTGAGCGGGGGTCGATTGTGATGCGCTGTCCCCAGGTGAGAGCAGCTCAGTCAGCACAGAGCTGGGGCTGGAATCTGGGAGAGGGGCCACAGTCAGCACAGAGCTAGGGCTGGAATCTGGGAGAGGGGCACAGTCAGCACAGAGCTGGGGCTGGAATCTGGGAGAGGGGCCACAGTCAGCACAGGGCTGGAATCTGGGAGAGGGGCCACAGTCAGCACAGAGCTGGGGCTGGAATCTGGGAGAGGGGCCACAGTCAGCACAGAGCTAGGGCTGGAATCTGGGAGAGGGGCCACAGTCAGCACAGAGCTAGGGCTGGAATCTGGGAGAGGGGCCACAGTCAGCACAGAGCTAGGGCTGGAATCTGGGAGAGGGGCCACAGTCAGCACAGAGCTAGGGCTGGAATCTGGGAGAGGGGCACAGTCAGCACAGAGCTGGGGCTGGAATCTGGGAGAGGGGCCACAGTCAGCACAGGGCTGGGGCTGGAATCTGGGAGAGGGGCCACAGTCAGCACAGAGCTAGGGCTGGAATCTGGGAGAGGGGCACAGTCAGCACAGAGCTGGGGCTGGAATCTGGGAGAGGGGCCACAGTCAGCACAGAGCTAGGGCTGGAATCTGGGAGAGGGGCACAGTCAGCACAGAGCTGGGGCTGGAATCTGGGAGAGGGGCCACAGTCAGCACAGGGCTGGAATCTGGGAGAGGGGCCACAGTCAGCACAGAGCTGGGGCTGGAATCTGGGAGAGGGGCCACAGTCAGCACAGAGCTAGGGCTGGAATCTGGGAGAGGGGCCACAGTCAGCACAGAGCTAGGGCTGGAATCTGGGAGAGGGGCACAGTCAGCACAGAGCTGGGGCTGGAATCTGGGAGAGGGGCCACAGTCAGCACAGGGCTGGAATCTGGGAGAGGGGCCACAGTCAGCACAGAGCTGGGGCTGGAATCTGGGAGAGGGGCCACAGTCAGCACAGAGCTGGGGCTGGAATCTGGGAGAGGGGCCACAGTCAGCACAGAGCTGGGGCTGGAATCTGGGAGAGCGGCCGCAGTCAGCACAGAGCTGGGGCTGGAATCTGGGAGAGGGGCCACAGTCAGCACAGAGCTGGGGCTGGAAACTGGGAGAGGGGCCACAGTCAGCACAGAGCTGGGGCTGGAATCTGGGAGAGGGGCCACAGTCAGCACAGAGCTGGGGCTGGAATCTGGGAGAGGGGCCACAGTCAGCACAGAGCTGGGGCTGGAATCTGGGAGAGGGGCCACAGTCAGCAGAGAGCTGGGGCTGGAATCTGGGAGAGAGGCCACAGTCAGCACAGAGCTGGGGCTGGAATCTGGGAGAGGGGCCACAGTCAGCACAGTGCTGGGGCTGGAATCTGGGAGAGGGGCCGCAGTCAGCACAGAGCTGGGGCTGGAATCTGGGAGAGGGGCCACAGTCAGCGGGTCTGGTAAAGGGCCAGAGCCACAGCAGTTTCACGAAAGAAGATTATTTTAAAACACATTGCCTACAGTTTTAGAGACAGCCTTGATCACTGCAATAATTTCTTAAATGTTTAATAATTAAATCAAAAGCATCAAAAACAAAGAGAGTAGCAAAAGTAAAGAAAGAGGACTTTGATTTATATCGCGCCATGCACGACCACCGGACATCTCAAAGCGCTTTACAGTCAGTGAAGTACTTTTTGAAGTGGAGTCACTGTTGTAATGTAGGAAATGCAGCAGCCAGTTTGCACACAGCAAGCTCCCACAAACATCAATGTGATAATGACCAGATAATCTGTTTTTGTTATGTTGGTTGAGGGATAAATATTGGCTGGGACACCGGGGATAACTCCCCTACTTTTCTTCAAAATAGTGCCATGGGATCTTTTACATCCACCTGAGAGGTTTAACATCTCATCCAAAAGACAACCTCTCTGACAGTGCAGCACTCCCTCAGCACTGCACTGGAGTGTCAGCCTAGGTTTATGTGCTCAACTCCCTGGAGTGGGACTTGAACCCACGACCCTTTGACCCAGAGGCGAGTGTACTACCCACTGAGCTACAGCTGACAACATTGGTCCCTTAGAGGTAGAGACAGGAGAAATTATTATGGGGAATAAGGAAATGGCAGGAACATTGAACAAATATTTTGTATCTGTCTTCACAGTAGCAGACACAAAAGCATACCAAAGATGGTGGGGAACCGAGGATCGAATGAGGGCGAGGAACTTAATGTCATTAATATAAGTACTAGAGAAACTAATGGGACTAAAAGCCAACAAATCCCCTGGCCCCGATGGCCTACATCCTAGGACTCTAAAAGAGGTGGCTGTGGAGATAGTGGATGCATTGGTTTTGATCTTCCAAAATTCCCTAGATTCTAGAATGGTCCCAGCGGATTGGAAGGTCGCAAATGTAACACCGCTATTCAAGAAAGGAAGCAAAGAAAAAACAGGGATCTACAGGCCAGTTAGCCTGACATCAGTTGTTGGGAAAATGCTGGAATCCCTTGATACGGAAGTGGTAACAGGGCACTTAGAAAATCATAACATGATTAGGCAGAGTCAACATGGTTTTATGAGAGGGAAATCGTGTTTGACAAATTATTTCGAGTTTTTTGAGGATGTAACTAGCAGGTTATATAAAGGGGAACCAGTGGATGTAGTATATTTGGATTTCCAAAAGGCATTCGATAAGGCGCCACATAAAAGGTTATTACACAAGGGGTTGGGGTAATATAGTAGCATGGATAGAGGATTGGTTAACGGACAGAAAACAGAGAGTAGGGATAAACGGACCTTTTTCAGGCCGGCAGGCTGTAACTAGTGGGGTGCCGCAAGGATCAGTGTTGGGGTCTCAGCTATTTACAATCTATATTAATGACCTAGATGAAGGGACCGAGTGTAATGTATCCAAGTTTGCTGATGATACAAAGCTAGGTGGGACAGTAAGCTGTGAGGAGAACACAAATGTAGTGTATGTGCCTTTAAGAGCCCCAGGTGTGCTGTAATGCCGGTAATTGCCACTCGGGCTATATAAGCCTGTATATTGTGTATATCCATTAGAACCCCCCCCCAGACTTTGCTTAGTAAACACCTATGAACCAACTCCTGTCTTCAGTGTCTTTATCAACACACGGACACTACAGTGGCGACGAAGTGGAAACGGACTTACCTGCAATTCGGCAGCACCTCAAGGACATCGATTCCTCGGGCGTCCAGAAGACTCTAGAAAGTGAGAGAAGCTGTGGTTTCACCAGCTGGCCAAGCTGGTGGCAGGTACTGCGCTAATCCTTCCTGTGCGTCAGGCTGGGGCTCCAGCGGCTGGCTCTACAGCTGAGACAGGCAGCGAAATCAGAGGCAAGCAATAACGGACTGGGAGGGAGCACTCGGGAGACGGCCGGCGCGGCAAGCAGGTCAGCGTTCAGACCTGGAGAGAAAGTCCGGCGGGAATGAGTCTCCAACAGTAAATAAATTTTAAAAAGAACGGAAACCGCAGTAAACAGCGTTGTCATCGGCAGCAGCGGCGGGAAAGCGTGGGAAGTGCCATATCTTTTCTGAAATGCCTAAGTCTGGCAATATTGATGCTTTTGATAGCGAAATAGAGGATTGGACCACATACGTGGAAAGAGTAGAGGTATATTGCACTGCAAATGGAATAGAAGATGAAAAAAAAGCTTCAGTACTGCTAAATCTAATGGGCGCAAGGACATACGGGCTGTTACGAGACTTAATCACTCCAGCCAAACCAAAGGACAAGAATTTTAAAGAAATTGTTGATACCCTACAGGACGACTTAAACCCAACACCGCTGCTGGTAGTGGAACGATTCAAGTTCTTCAAGATAAATCAACACAAGAATGAAAGTAACGCTGATTACCTAACCGAATTAAGAAAGCTATCAAAGTACTGCCAATTCGGGGCAGGACTATCAGATTATCTTCGAGATAAATTCATTTGCAGTCTCTTAAGTGAAGGAACACAAAAAAGGCTGCTTTCTGAAAAAGATTTAACATTGGACAAAGCGTTCAGTATGGCTGTACCATACGAAGCAGCAGCAAGAGGAGCTGCAGAGATACAACAAAAGACACAGGACTTCGGCACCCATGAAATGACACACGGTTTCGAAAGATGTTATCGCTGCGGCAGATCCACCCATAACCAGAGGGACTGCTGGTTCAAGGACAAAGCATGCAGGCAATGCTGAAAGATTGGACACATTGCACGGGTATGCCGATCTGGACAAAATAAATCCAGACAGAAAAAAAAAAATCAATAAAGAAAAGTACAGGAAGGTACAAATGATGACGGACAGTAGCTCCGAAGACCAGAAGAGCGATAGCGACTCCGAAAACAAGAGACTAAGCTGCCTCAAATTACATAATGTACTTGCCAAAGATGATTACCAAACCATTTGGGTTACCCTCACGATAGCAGCGTTCCCAGTTAAAATGGAGCTAGATAGACGATCAGCTCTAACCGTAATAAATCGACGGGATTACGAGAGGCTATTTTCGCATATACCTCTAAAAGACACATCCATTATCTTAAAAACATATACGGGGCAGAAAGTATACCCCAAAGGAAAAATAAAGGTGCCTGTTGTATACAACGGCAAAGAAATACAAAAGCTGTATTTATACATTCTACAAGATGGTGGTCCACCGTTGTTGAGACGTGAATGGATCAGAAAGATACATTTAGACTGGCACTCCATTCAGGCACTGACAGTGACCAGTAAGAAAAAAAACAATGATGACATCATACCTGAACGATTAAAAGACATCTTGGCCAACGCCAAAGAAGTGTTTCAAGAGAAACTAGGAACCCTGAAAGTGGAAGATGCAGCAATTCCCAAATTTTTTAAGGCAAGACCGGTGCCATACGCAATACGTCCAGCAGTCAAGGCAGAGCTGGAGAATTTGGAAAAAGCAGGCGTATTATCCAAAATAGATTGGAGCGAGTGGGCAACACCCATCGTTCTAGTCATGAAAAAAGCATTGAATAATGATAAATCTGAAGAACAGAGAAAAATTCGCATCTGTCGAGACTTCAAGGAGACTGTAAACCCGGTCCTTCACACAGTACAGTATCCTCTTCCGAGGATAGAAGATATTTTCGCCTCACTATCCGGAGGGAAACGTTTCACCAAAATTGACTTGGCACAAGCATATCTACAGGTGGAGGTTGAGGAGGCCTCTCAAAAGTATCTCACGATAAACACACACAAAGGCCTGTACCAGTACAATCGACTGGTTTTTGGAGTAGCATCAGCTCCAGCTATCTGGCAAAGAGCTATGGAGCAAGTCCTGCAAGGGATTCCGGGGACTCAATGCTACCTAGACGACATCCTTGTAACAGGAGAAAACGACAACGAGCACATTGTCAATTTGGAGCAGGTGCTCACTAAGCTGAAAGAACGGGGCCTATGAGCAAATCGCCCCAAGTGCGAATTTTTCCAATATCAGATATCATATTGTGGCCACATAATTAATAATGAAGGGTTGCATAAGTCACCTAAAAAAATTGAAGCGGTCATAAAAGCCCCAGCACCTGAAAATGTTTCACAATTAAGGTCGTTCCTGGGATTAATAAACTACTATCATAAATTTTTACCGAACTTATCAACTCTTCTACACCCTCTTAATGAACTTCTACAAACAGGAGTGATTTGGAAATGGAACGTAGACTGTAAACATGCCTTCCATAAATGCAAAGGCTTAATCACATCCGAAGAAGTTTTCGCTCATTACAACCCATCACTGCCAATCAGACTGGCATGCGATGCATCCCCTTACGGCATAGGAGCAGTATTATCCCATAAATTCCCTGATGGCTCAGAACGGCCGATAGCTTTTGCGTCACGCTCATTAAACTCAGCTGAGCGTAACTATGCCCAAATCAACAGGGAAGCACTCAGCCTGGTATGGGGAGTGAAGAAATTCAACCATTACCTGCACGGAGAAAAATTTACCTTGTTGACTGACCATCAACCCCTCATCTCCATATTCAACCCTAAAAAGTGTGTTCCCATTATGACAGCGCAAAGGCTACAGAGGTGGTCCCTTTTTCTAGGGGCACACCAATACAACATAGAATACAAAGGAGCAACACAGCATGGGAATGCTGACAGTTTATCGCGCCTACCGTTGCCAACGGTAGAAGAGGCACCTACAGTAGACCCAGTAGAGATGTTCCACTCTACCATAGTGGAATGTCTACCAGTAACAAATTCTGCCATTGAAAGGGAGACGAGAAATGACCCGACTCTCTCAGGGGTCTACGATTTAACAGTGAAGGGATGGCCAGCACATGGCGAACCACTGTTGCCAGCATTCTCGCAAAGAAGAGAACAGCTGTCAGTGTGCCAAGGAACCTTGATGTGTGGATCCAGAGTGGTAATTCCACCCAAACTCCAGGATAAAGTGCTAAAGGAGCTTCACGAGGGGCATCTGGGTGGAGTGAAAATGAAGAACCTAGCTAGGGTGTTTGTATGGTGGCCAGGTATCGATGGAGACATCAAAGAAATGACCAAGAGCTGCCTAGGATGCCAGAAGGTCCAAAATGCTCCACCACAAGACCCTCTACATCCATGGGAGTGGCCCTCATCTCCCTGGCAAAGGGTGCACATCGACTTTGCTGGTCCATTTATGGACTCAATGTTCTTAATCGCGGTTGATGCACACTCCAAGTGGCCGGAGGTAATAAAGATGTCCTCCACCACCATGGAAAAAACCATCACAGTATTAAGGACCATATTTGCCAGGAATGGGCTGCCGGAACAGATATGTTCTGATAATGGACCGCAATTTGTGTCCGAAGAATTCAGAAAGTTCTTAAAAAACAATGGGGTTAAGCACTACACGTCCGCCCCATACCGTCCCGCCACCAATGGATTGGCTGAAAGGTTTGTCCAGACCTTCAAGAAAGCCATAAAGGCCATGGTAATGAAGACATAAAACTTCAGCACAAGGTGGATAACTTCTTATTCGCATACAGGAATGCAACACATATGGTTACCAACCAAACTCCCGCCATGATGTTCTTCAATAGAAACCTAAGATGCCGGCTGGATTTGGTCAAGCCCAACATCAGAAGGGACGTGGAGAACCGGCAGTTTCAAGGCATGAATGAAAGGCCAACTAGAACCTTCCAGATAGGTCAACAAGTTTTGGCCCGGGACTATCGTACCGAGAAATGGTAGCCTGGAACTATCTGCACACGACTAGGACCACTGATGTATACCGTGGACATCGGAGAAAGCATAATAAGGCGCCATGCTGACCAAATTATAAAGTCATCCGAAAAGGGACAACCTACACCACAACTCTATACGTCTAACGATGAAGTAGAGATACCCATATCTACCTCCGATCCGGTGATACTGGAACCCGATGAACCCGACACTGGCATTCAAGCCGAATCAGCCTTGCCAGAAGAACCTACTACACCACCAGAAACTACTACACCCCCGAGGCGTTATCCGGACCGAGTCAGGAAGCCTCCTGAGAGACTGACTTATAATTAATTAACTACAGCAATATGTATATTATTTTTCTTATAACATGTAATTAATAATTACTTAAAATATGATGTACTGGTTAGCTAAAAGGGGAGGAATTGTAGTGTATGGGCTTTTAAGAGCCCCAGGTGTGCTGTAATGCCGGTAATTGCCACTCGGGCTACATAAGCCTGTATATTGTGTATATCCGTTAGAACCCCCCCCCCCCCCCCGCAGACTTTGCTTAGAAAATACCTATGAACCAACTCCTGTCTTCAGTGTCTTTATCAACACACGGACACTACAACAAAGACTCTGCAAAGGGATATAGATAGACTAAGTGAGTGGGCAGTAAGGTGGCAGATGGAGTATAATGTAGGGAAATGTGAGGTTATTCACTTTGGTAGGAAGAGTAGAAAAATAGAATATTTTTTAAATGGTGAGAAACTTTCAAATGTTGGTGTTCAGAGAGATTTGGGTGTCCTCGTGCAAGAAACACAGAAAGCTAGCATGCAGGTACAGCAAGCAATGAGGAAGGCAAATGGCATGTTGGCCTTTATTGCAAGGGGGTTGGAGTATAAGAGTAAGGAAGTCTTGCTCCAATTGTACAGGGCCTTGGTGAGACCACACCTGGAGTACTGTGCACAGTTTTGGTCTCCTTATCTAAGGAAGGATACACTTGCCTTGGAGGCGGTGCAACGAAGGTTCACTAGATTGATTCCTGGGATGAGAGGGCTGTCCTATGATGAGAGATTGAGCAGAATGGGCCTATACTCTCTGGAGTTTAGAAGAATGAGAGGTGATCTCATTCAAACATACAAGATTCTGAAGGGGATTGACAGGGTAGATGCTGAGAGGGTGTTTCCCCTGGCTGGAGTGTCTAGAACCAGGGGTCATAGTCTGAGGATAAGGGGTCGGCCATTTAAGGCTGAGCTGAGGAGGAATTTCTTCACTCAGAGGGTTGTGAATCTTTGGAATTCTCTGCCCCAGAGGGCTGTGGATGCTGAGTCTTTGAGTATATTCAAGGCTGAGATCAATAGATTGTTGGACTGAAGGGGAATCAAGGGATATGGAGATCGGGCAGGAAAGTGGAGTTGAGGTCGATGATCAGCCATGATCTTATTGAGGGGCCCTGTGGCCCACTCCTCTTATTTCTTATGGACTTTCAAAAGGCATTTGATAAAGTACCACACAAGAGAGTTATTTTGAAAAGAGAAGCACAGGGTATTAAAGAGATGATGGTAATTTGGGTATATAATTGGCTAAGGGAGAGGAGACAGTGAGTAGTGCTGAGGGATGTCATTGAAACTTATAAAATTCTTACAGGACTAGACAGACTAGATGCAGGAAGGATGTTCCCGATGGCCAGGGAGCCCAGAACCAGGGGCCACAGTCTAAGGATAAGGGGTAAGCCATTTAGGACTGAGATGAGGAGGAATTTTTTCACCCAGAGAGTGGTGAACCTGTGGAATTCTCTACCACAGAAGGCAGTTGAGGCCAATTCATTAAATATATTCAAGAAGGAGTTAGATATATTTCGTAAGGCTAAAGGGGTCAAGGTATATGGAGAGAAGGCAGGGACAGGGTACTGAATTTGAATGATCAGCCATGATCTCATTAAATGGCAGAACAAGCTCGAGGGGCCGAATGGCCTACTCCTGCTCCTATCTTCTATGTTTCGACATGTTTTTCTGACTGGAGGGAAGTATGCAGTGGGGTCCCTCAGGGGTCAGGATTAGGACCATTGCTTTTCTTGTTATATATAACTGACCTGGACTTGGGTATAGGTGGACAAGTTTGAAGTTTACGGATGATACAAAACTTGGCAACGTAGTAAATAGTGAGCATAGTAGTAGCAGACTTCAGAAGGACAGAGGCAGACTGTGAAATGAGCAGACACAAGGCAGATGAAATTAAATGAGGATAAGTGTGAAGTGATGCACTTTGGGAGAAACAACAGGGAAGAGGCCGTATAATCTAAATGGGACTATTTTGAGGGGGTGCAAGAGCAGAGGGACCTGGGGGTCCATATTCACAAATCTTTGAAAGTGCCGCGGCAAGTTGGTGAGGCGGTTCAGAAAGCGTATGGGATACTTGGCTTTGTAAATAGGGCCATTGAATACAAAAACAAGGAAGTTACACTAAACCTTTACAAATCACTAGTTAGGAACATAGGACAGGAGGAGGCCATTCAGCCCCTCGAGCCTGTTCCGCCATTCAATGTGATCATGGCTGATCTGTGACCTAACTCCATACACCTGACTTTGGCCCATATCCCTTAATACCTTTGGGTAACAAAAACCTATCAATCTCAGATTTAAAATTAACAATTGATCTCACATCAATTGCCATTTGCGGAAGAGAGTTC
This sequence comes from Somniosus microcephalus, assembly GCF_052327205.1. Classification (NCBI taxonomy): domain Eukaryota; kingdom Metazoa; phylum Chordata; class Chondrichthyes; order Squaliformes; family Somniosidae; genus Somniosus; species Somniosus microcephalus. The sequence goes on along the minus strand of NC_140990.1, from coordinate 30,334,794 downwards.
CAAACTTCTACCACCCTTTGTGTGTAGAAGTGTTTCCTAATTTCACTCCTGAAAGGTCTGGCTATAATTTTTAAACTATGCCCCCAGTCCTAGAATCCCCAACCAGCGGAAATAGTTTCTCTCTATCTACCCTATCTGTTCCCCTTAATATCCTGAAAACTTCGATCAGATCACACCTTAACCTTCTAAATTCCAGGGAATACAACCCTAATTTGTATAATCTCTCCTCGTAACTTAACCCTTGGAGTCCGGGTATCATTCTGGTAAACCTACGCTGCACTCCCTCCAAGGCCAATATATCCTTCCTAAGGTGTGGTGCCCAGAACTGCTCACAGTACTCCAGGTGTGGTCTAACCAGGGTTTTGTGCAGCTGCAGGGTTTTGGCCTCAGCTGGAGTCTTGTGTACAGTTCTGGGCACCACACTTTAGGAAGGATGTCAAGGCCTTGGAGAGGGTACAGAGGAGGTTGACCAGGATGGTACCAGGGATGAGGGACTTCAGTTATGTGGAGAGATTGGAGAAGCTGGGATTGTTCCCCTTAGAGCAGAGAAGGTTAAGAGGAGACCTAATAGAGGTGTTCAAAATGATGAGGGGTTTTGATCGAGCAAGTAGGGAGAAACTGTTCAGTCTGGCAAGTGGGTCGGTAACCAAAGGTCACAGATTTAAAATAGTTGCTAAAAGAACTAGAGGGGAATGAGGAGAATTGTTTTCACACAGAGGGTTGTTAAGATCTGGAACGCACCATCTGAAAGGATGCTGGAATCAGGTTCCACAGGAACTTTCAAACGGTAATTGGACATGTACTTGAAGAGGACTAGTTTGCAGAGTTCTGGGGACAAAGCTGGGGTTTGGGTCTAAATTGGACAGCTCTTTCAAAGAGCCAGCACAGACATGATGGGCCGAATCACCTCCTTCTGTGCTGTTAGATTCTATGATCAGTGTGAAGATGCTGGTGACTCTTAAGGCTCTTAGAGCTTTTAAAGCTCTTCCAATAGTCAGAACATTTAAAGGGTCTCTCTCCAGTGTGAACTCGCTGATGTGCCAGCAGGTTGGAGGACCGAGCGAATCTCTTCCCACACTCAGAGCAGGTGAACGGTCTCTCCGCAGTGTGTAGGTGTTGGTGTCGCTTCAGCTCCTGGGAGCTTTTAAAGCTCTTCCCACAGTCAGAACATTTAAAGGGTCTCTCGTTAGTGTGAACAAGCTGGTGTGTCTGCAGGGTGGATGATTCAGTGAATCCCTTCCCACACATGGTGCAGGTGAACGCCCTCTCCCCAGTGTGAACTCGCTGATGTTGCTTGAGCTCCCCAGGGATTTTAAAATTCTTTCCACACTCAGAACATTTAAAGGGTCTCTCGTTAGTCTGAACTCGCTGCTGTGACAGGAGTGTGGATGACACAGTGAATCCCTTCCCACACATGGAGCAGGTGAACGGTCTCTCCCCATTGTGAACTCGCTGATGTTGCTTGAATTCCCCAGGGATTTTAAAACTCTTCCCACACTCAGAACATTTAAAGGGTCTCTCGTTAGTGTGAACTCGCTGGTGTCCCTTCAGCTTCCCAAGGCTTTTAAAGCTCTTCCCACAGTCAGAACAATTAAATGGTCTCTCATCAGTGTGAACAAGCTGGTGTCTCTTCAGCTCCTGGGGGCTTTTAAAGCTCTTCCCACAATCAGAACATTTAAAGGGTCTCTCGTCAGTGTGAACAAGCTGGTGTGACAGGAGGGTGGATGACACAGTGAATCCCTTCCCACACATGGAGCAGGTGAACGGCCTCTCGCCAGTGTGAACTCGCTGGTGTTGCTTGAGCACCCCAGGGATTTTAAAACTCTTCCCACACTCAGAACATTTGAAGGGTCTCTCATTAGTGTGAACTCGCTGGTGTCCCTTCAGCTCCCCAGGGATTTTAAAGCTCTTCCCACAGTCAGAACAGTTAAATGGTCTCTCCACAGTGTGAAAAAACTGGTGTCTCATCAGGGTGGAGGACTTCAAGAATCCCTTCCCACACACAGAGCAGGTGAACATCCTTTCCGCAGTGTGAACAAGCTGGTGTCTCTTCAACTCCTGGGGGCTTTTAAAACATTTCCCACAGTCAGGACAGTTAAACGGCCTCTCATCAGTGTGAACAAGCTGGTGTCTCTTCAGCTCCTGGGGGCTTTTAAAGCTCTTCCCACAGTCAGAACATTTAAAGGATCTCTCGTCAGTGTGAACAAGCTGGTGTGTCTGCAGGTTGGATGACTCAGTGAATCCCTTCCCACACATGAAGCAGGTGAATATCCTCTCCCCAGTGTGAACTCACTGGTGTTGCTTGAGCACCCAGGAGCTTTTAAAACTCTTCCCACAGTCAGGACAGTTAAAGGGTCTCTCATCAGTGTGAACAAGCTGGTGTCTCTTCAGATCCCCAGAGCTTTTAAAACTCTTCCCACAGTCAGGGCAGTTAAATGGCCTCTCATCAGTGTGAACAAGCTGGTGTCCCTTCAGATCCCCGGGGCTTTTAAAGCTCTTCCCACAGCCAGAACAGTTAAACGGTCGTTCCCCAGTGTGAACTCGCTGGTGTGTTTGCAGGTGGGATGAACAAATGAATCCCTTTCCACACACGGAGCAGGTGAACGGACTGTCCCTGGTGCGACTGCGCCGTTGAACTTCCAATGCAGACGGGGAACTGAATCCCTTCCCGCCGTCCCCACCTTTACCCGGTTTCTCCCCGGTGTGACGGTGCACATGTCTCGCCAGGTCAGGCGATCGGCTGAATCCGCGTCCACACACCGAACACGTGTGCGGTTTGTCATTGCTGCGATCACTGCTTTCTCCTTCCATGTGCAAAGGCCGATGATATTCAGGTCCGGATGAATTGAGCGACTCTGTCAGATCTTGACGTGATGTTTGGTTTAAGCTTCCCGCCTGTAAATGCTCCACTTCTATAACCCTGTAAATTGAGATCAGAAAAGGATCAGAGGCAAACTGTTGTTTAATTTTCCCCTTTCCGAACCTAGGGGCAGTGAAGCTGATTTTCAGGCCCCAGCTGCTGCATAGGTTGGTTGAAAGGACCAGCAGTAATGGCGGCTGGAAGACCCACAAGCCCCAGCGCTGCAGAAAGCGCTCTGTTGACGCTGAGTCCCGCACATGTGCTCATGGCCCCCGCGCTCTCCCTCCTGCTCCACAATCGCCCATCCTGATCGGTCTGCAACGCGCATGCTCAGCGCACAAAACCCCGCGGTTGGAACATCGGGTGCGCATGCAGAGCCGCAACATCTGGTATGCTTGCGCGGCTCAGGTGGGGGCGAGTCGGTGTTTCGCCTCAGACGCCAGGGAGGTGCGCATGTGCAGGATGACCCAACATTCTTGCTGTCAGCAATCACTCCCTCGTGTCTTTAATAAAAACAGAAAATGCTGGAAATACTCAGCAGGTCAGGCAGCATCTGTGGAAACAGAAACAGAGTTAATGTTTCAGGTCGATGGCCTTTTGTCAGAACTGCGTGTTCTTTAGTGTCAGCCAGTGACTCAGTTGGTAGCACTCGCGCCTCTGAGTCAGAAAGTTGTGGGTTCAAATCCCAATCCAGAGACTTGAGCATCAAAATCTAGGTCTGGCACTGCAGTGCTGAGGGAGTGCGGCACTGTTGGAGGTGGAGTCTTTCAGATGAGATGTTAAACTGAGGCCCCGCCTGCTCTCTCAGGTGGATATATAAGATCCCATGGCACTATTTCGAGAAAGAAAGACTTGCATTTATATAGTACTTTCATGACCAGCAGACGTATTGAAGTGCTTTACAGCCAATGAAGTACTTTTGGCGTGTAGTCACTGTTGTAATGTGGGAGAGAGATCTGGGAATCCCTGGCCCAAGACCGCACAAAATGGAGGAGAAGCATCCGGGAAGGCGCCGAACACCTCGAGTCTCTTCGCCAGGAGCAAGCGCAAGCAGCGCAAGGAGCGCACGTCAACCCAAGCACCCCACCCACCCACCCCTTCAACCACCGTCTGCTCCACCTGTGACAGAGACTGTAGGTCCCGCATTGGACTCATCAGTCACCTGAGAACTCATTTTTAACGTGGAAGCAAGTCATCCTGTTCCGAGGGACTGCCTAAGAAGAAGAAGAGAAGTGGGAAAGAGCAGGGGAATTATCCCTGGTGTCCTAGTCAATGTTTATCCCTCAATCAATGTAACAAAATGATAGATTATCTGGTCATTATCACATTGCTGTTAGTGGGAGCTTGCTGTGCGCTAATTAACTGCTGCAGGAACTAAGTGTCACAAAACATCTTTGAAAGTTCTCTATCTGAATGCACGTAGCATTCGTAACAAAATAGATGAGTTAATGGCACAAATAACTACATATGGGTATGATCTTGTGGCCATTACAGAAACATGGCTGCAGGGTGACCATGACTGGGAATTAAACATACCAGGTTATTTAACAATCAGGAAGGACAGGCAGGAAGGAAGGGGAGGTGGGGTGGCTATGTTAATAAAGGAAGGAATCTCTGTAATACAGAGAAATGATATTGGGTCAAAAGATCAGGATAATGAAAAAGTTTGGGTGGAGGTAAGGAATAATAAGGGGAAAAAACACTAGTGGGCGTAGTCTATAGGCCTCCGAACAGTGGCAACTCTGTTGGACGGAGTATCAATCAGGAAATAGTTGAGGCTTGTAATAAGGGAACATCTATAATTATGGGGGATTTTAACTATCATATTAATTGGACAAATCAAATTGGGCAGGGCTGCCTTGAGGATGAGTTCATTGAGTATATTAGGGATGGGTTTCTTGAGCAGTATGTAACTGAACCGACCAGGGGGCAAGCAACCTTAGATCTGGTCCTGTGTAACGAGACAGGATTAATTAAAAATGTACTAGTAAAGGATCCCCTTGGAATGAGTGAGCATAACATGGTTGAATTCCATATTCAATTAGAGGGTGAGAAGTTTGGATCTCAAACAAGCGTGCTAAGCTTGAATAAAGGAGACTATGAAGGTATGAGAGTGGAATTGACTAGAGTGGATTGGGAAAATAGATTAAAGGGTAAGACGATACATGATCAGTGGTGTACATTTAAAGAGTTATTTTACAATTTCCAAAAAATATATATTCCACTGAGAAGAAAAGGGTGTAAAAGAAAAGACAGCCATCTGTGGCTAAGTAAAGAAATTAAGGATAGTGTTCGAGTAAAAACAAGGGCATATAAGGTAGCCAAATCTAGTGGGAGGATAGAGGATTGGGAAAACTTTAAAAGACAGCAAAAAATAACAAAAAGATTGATTAAGAAAGGGAAGATAGATTATGAAAGAAAATTAGCAAAAAATATAAAAACAGATAGTAAGAGTTTTTATAGTTATATAAAAGGAAAAAGGGTGGCTGTAGTAAATGTTGGTCCCTTAGAGGATGAGACCGGGAAATTAATGGTGGGAAATATGGAGATGGCAAAAACACTGAATTAATATTTTATATCAGTCTTTACAGTAGAAGACACTAAGAATATCCCAACACTGGACAAACAGGGGGCGAAAGGGGGGGAGGAGCTAAACACGATCAAAATCACTAAGGAAGTGGTACTCGGTAAAATAATGGGACTCAAGGCGGATAAATCACCTGGACCTGATGGCTTACATCCTAGGGTCTTGAGGGAAGTGGCGGTAGGGATTGTGGATGCATTGGTAATAATTTTCCAAAACTCCCAGGACTCGGCAAAGGTCCCGGCAGACTGGAAAACTGCTAATGTGACACCCTTATTTAAAAAAGGGCAGTAGACAGAAGGCTGGAAACTATAGACCGGTTAGCCTAACATCTGTGGTAGGTAAAATTTTGGAGTCCATTATTAAGGAGACAGTAACAGGACATTTGGATAATCATAATTTAATAGGACAAAGTCAGCATGGTTTTATGAAGGGGAAGTCATGTTTGACAAATTTGCTGGAGTTCTTTGAGGAAGTAACATATAGGGTGGATAAAGGGGAACCAGTGGACGTAGTGTATTTAGACTTCCAAAAGGCATTTGACAAGGTGCCACACAAAAGATTATTGCTTAAGATAAAAAATCACGGGATTGGGGGTAATATTCTGGCATGGATAGAGGATTGGCTATCTAACAGAAGGCAGAGAGTTGGGATAAATGGTTCATTCTCAGACTGGCAATCAGTAACTAGTGGTGTTCCGCAGGGGTCACTGCTGGGTCCCCAACTCTTTACAATCTATATTAACGATTTGGAGGAGGGGACCGAGTGTAACATATCAAAGTTTGCAGATGATACTAAGATGGGAGGGAAAGTAGTGAGTGAGGAGGACATAAAAAACCTGCAAGGGGACATAGACAGGCTAAGTAAGTGGGCAGAGATTTGGCAGATGGAATACAATACTGGAAAGTGTGAGGTTATGCACTTTGGCAGGGAAAATCGTAGAGCAAGTTATTATCTTAATGGCAAGAAACTGGAAAGTACTGAAGTACAAAGGGATCTGGGGGTCCTGGTGCACAAAACTCAAAAGGTTAGTATGCAGGAGCAGCAAGTGATTAAGAAAGCCAATGGAATTTTGGCTTTCATTGCTAGGGGGATAGAATATAAAAATAGGGAGGTATTGCTTCAGTTGTACAAGGTATTGGTGAGACCGCACCTGGAATGCTGCGTACAGTTTTGGTGTCCATACTTAAGAAAGGACATACTTGCTCTCGAGTCAGTACAAAGAAGGTTCACTCGGTTAATCCCGGGGATGAGGGGATGGACATATGAGGAGAGGTTGAGTAGATTGGGACTCTACTCATTGGAGTTCAGAAGAATGAGAGGCGATCTTATTGAAACATATAAGATTGTGAAGGGGTTGGATCGGGTGGATGCGGGGAAGATGTTCCCGATGATGGGTGAAACTAGAACTAGGGGGCATAGTCTTAGAATAAGGGGCTGCTCTTTCAAAACTGAGATGAGGAGGAACTACTTCACTCAGAGGGTGGTAGGTCCATGGAATATGCTGCCCCAAAAAGCTGTAAAAGCTACATCATTACATAAATTTAAAACAGAAATAGACAGTTTCCTAGAAGTAAAGGAAATTAAGGGTTACGGGGAGCGGGCAGGAATTTGGACATGAGTCTAGGTTCGGATCGGTCATGGCCCTGTGGGTAGCGGAGCAGGCCCAGGAGCCGTGTAGCCCGATCCTGCTCCTATTTTGTGTGTCTAATTCTGTTACATTCAGGAAATGGTTCTGTGATAGTGGATTCGTGGTTAGGATCAGATCAGCCATGATCTTATTGAATGGCGGAGCAGGCTCGAGGGGCCGATTGGCCTACTCCTGCTCCTATTTCTTATGTTCTTATGTTTCCTACATTACAACAGTGACTACACTTCAAAAGTACTTCATTGGCTGTAAAGCACTTTGGGTCGTCCGGTGGTGGTGAAAGGCGATATATAAATGCAAGTCTTTCTTTCTTCACTGGTCTCACCAGCGACCTCTTCTGGCTGATGGTTGATTGACCGACAGGAGCCCGCGCATGCGCATCCGGGACGGCGGTTTGGGCCGAGTCCAGCACAGCGACCCTTTCCGGTCACCAAGGGTAATAACCACGCATGCCCAGAGCAGTACAATCCCCCTCCCCCACTTGGAGCTGCGCCTGCGCCTTCGGATCCTGTCAGACGGAGTCGGCGCGGGGCATTCCGGGAAAGGCCTTGGTGTCGGTTCCAGAGTCGTGATCGGTGACGCAAACTGAGTTTTCTCTGCTCCGATTGGGTGGAGAATCGCGCGGGGGGAGTAGTGGATCGGGAGAGAATAAAGAGAAATAGAAAAACCTGAGAGTCCGCGCGGCCCCGGACCGAGCGCAGGCAGTTGGACGGCTTTCGTGAATTCGTCGGGGCCACGTGACCGAACCCGCGGCTTGATTGACGGGAGCTTCCGACCAATAGAGAGCGAGCGGGGCGGAGCTGGAGGAGCGACCCGGCGGCGGGTCCTCCAACCAATCGGGGAGCACGAGGGGCGGGACTAGCGCCGGCTGATTGTCTGATCCGCAGGGCAGCGAGTTTCTCCAGTCCCTTGTTCAGGGCCCGGGGCCAGGGGAGGCTGTGGGCCTTTATTCCCCTTATTGGACACAAGGCTCTTTGCCTCATAACACACTGGCTCAGGTTTTAATACAGACTTTTTAAATTCATCCATAAAAGCAGATAAACCCCGTGCTTCTGTGGAACAAACTTTCTAATATTTTATAGAATCACAGAATGGTTACAGCACAGAAGGAGGCCATTCGGCCCGTCGAGCCCGTGCCGGCTCTCTGCAAGACCACTTCCGCTAGTCCCACTCCCCCGCCCTTTCCCCGTAACCCCAGGCACCATTGTTAAAACACTCAACATTATCCGCTTCACACACACCCGGGGTGGGCCTCAGGCCCCAAACAAGAAACTCTGGGCCGGGCGTTTGCCCCGAGTGGGGCGGCAGCTGCGTGGCTTTCTCCCAGTAACAGGGCCGGGGTAACGGCCGCCATCTTGAGAGGCTCAGGGGGCAGCAGAGCGCATGCGCGGCCTCCTTGGCCAGGAACCAGGAGGAGAGAATCTTGTCAATTTCTATCTTGAACTCACAGTGATGGCTTTTGTAAACTCCTTTTACAGGCTGTGAGAAGGGCAGCATTTACACACCGCAAACTCAAACCAATCATCACATCAAGATCTGACAGAGTCACTCCATTCATCAGGACCCGAATATCATTGGCCTTTGAATGTGGAAGGAGAAATGTTTGTCTGTGGGAAAAGATTTCAAATGTCAGTGTGACCGAGACACACAGATCCGAGTGAGAGTGTTCCAGTGCACTGACTGTGGAAAGCGTCTTAACCTGTTACACAGCCTGCAAAAACATCGCACCATTCACAGCGGGGAGAAACTGTACACGTGTACTGTGTGTGGAGGAGGCTTCAACTGATCATCCAACCTGGAGAATCACAATGACACCCACACCATGGAGAAACCCTGGAAATGTGGGGACTGTGGGAAGTTCCCCATCGAAGCTCGAAATTCATCGACGATGTCACACCGGGGAGAGGCCGTTCACCTGCTCTGTGTGGGAAGGGATTCTCTCATTCATCCAACCTTCTGGTACACCAGCAAGTTCACACTGGGGAGTGGCCGTTCACCTGCTCCATCTGTGGAAAGAGATTCACTCAATCATCTGAGCTTGTGAAACACCAGCACATTCACACTAGAGAGAGGCTGTTCACCTGCTCCGTGTGTAAGAAGGGATTCACTTGTTCATCCAAGCTTCTCAGACACCAGTGCATTGACACTAGAGAGAGGCCATTCACCGGCTCAACATGTGGGAAGGGATTTAATCGACCATCCAACCTTCTGACACACCAGCGCATTCACACTGGGGAGAGACCGTTCACCTGCTCTGAGTGTGGGAAGGGATTCACTCGGTCATCGCACCTCACTGAACATCAACTTGTTCACACAGATAAAAGACCTTTTAAATGTTCTGACTGTGAGAAGATCTTTAAAAGCACAAAGGATCTGCTGAGACACCAGCGAGTTCACACCGGGGAGAGACCGTTCACCTGTTCCGTGTGTGGGAAGGGATTCACTCAATCATCCAACCTGCTGACCCACCAGCGAGTTCACAAGTGACAGCAGGGGTTGGATTCTGCTGTTATTGCTGCCATTAATCACATTCAGGACTGAACCAGTTTTATTCTAACAGTTGGGATTTATTTCTGTTGATCTAATGACCTCTATAACTGGGTTGGAGTTTAAGATTCTGGATAGATGTCAAATAAATCAGCTTTGTTTTCAATGCATTTCTGTAGATTTTTGTCTTTCTAACCTGTGTGTTCAGCATCACCTGGCTGGAGCTCAGAAAGGACAATCTGGGGGAGGATCGTACGGCGGGAACAGAACTTCAGCCTGGACACAGTCCTTCAGGGTCACACTGAGAGGGGCAAACGGCACTTTGGTCCTTCTCGTCTCTCTTCACTGACAGCAAAGTCCCCATGTGGGTTAATATCGAACGTGTAAGAAATGTGTCCCAGCTGCTCTGTTCCATGGTTCAGAGGTCCTAGGCACGGAACAGAAGGCTCCTTTACAACTATGTTTAGAGTCAGGAAGAACAACGGTGAATGCTGGGAACGTGCTGTCAAATCAGAGATTGGTGTCAAACTGCAATCTGTTTCTGACTGAAAGTAAAATGGCAGGGTTAAGTTTGCAGTCTAAGAATGACTGGTAATTATTCTATGTAGATTTAACGTGTTTGTCTGACAGCCCTGAGTCTACCAATTTAAGACAGATTAACCCATTTAAAATACAACTGTTTAAAATAAATTAACCAAAGCCTACATTAAAATAGCAGAGGGAGGAGTTCACAGGAGCCTGTTAACTGCTGGTACAATTATACAACAGACATTTGATCTCCAGATAAAGAAGGACCTGCAGCGTGTTTCCAGGAATTCCCTGTTTTATTGATGTGTGTGTTAGACACCAGGATAACTAAAAATACATGACCAGAACATCCACGGGGATGCGATCCCGACAGTTACTCTGGGATCACTCCCGCTGTGGAACTCCACCACTGACCCTGCTGAAGGTTGTAGGCTCAGGGAGTGGGGCCTCCAGGAGTGGACGGTAAGAAAGCTGGGTTTTATTAGAAGATCAGATTTAATATGAAATAGAGTCATAAAAGTAAAGTCTTGCTTTGTTTTATATGCATGTATGTTTAATATTAGTGGACTTTGTATTAAAGACCCGTGTCTGGTGAACTATTAGCTTGTAATCACCTCAGACAGAACAAGCTCTAATTATCCCTTTTAAGCTGAAACAGACCTCGTGTGAACAGAACAAGCAGAGCTGAGAACTCTGCCTGTGTGGACTGAGCCGAACCGTGAAGGCCATTTGTTTCTTGAAATGCCTCAGTAAAAGCAAACTCTGACATTGTTCTGACTCGCAGATTCCTCGTAGCTCCAATGAGCAGGAAGCAGTTACTCGATGAACCCTAAACAGCCATCCAATGGAATGCTTTGTTTGATAAATGTCTTTCAGCTCAATGGTTTGATTGGCTGAGGTAACCAGGGTCACATGGGCTGTACCTGATTGGGCTTTAAATACAGGAACAGTTTGCAGCTTAGGTCAGAGAGCACCCCGGGAAGAAGAAAGCTGATGGCTACAGCCAAGGTGGAACATCCTTCGGGCTGTCCCTGGAGAGGGAGCACACGGTGTCCGCCGGGACGCTGGAGGCCTTCCATGACCGGTGGGCACCGGAGGGACTGGAGTCAATTGTCAACACCAGCAACAGTATTCTGATCTGATTTAATTATAATTTGGAGTTGATTGTTTGTGCCCCTTTAAAAAGGGGGCCCTCTCGGTAATGTGACATCGATTGATGACAATGTCATTCTAATTGGCATTTTAAAAGAGTCGAACATCCTTTCATGCCTCTCAGGCTTGGCAATTATCAAAGTCTGAGTTCATGGATACAGCTTGTTAGATTATGAGTCTTGCTATATCACTATAATATTGTAAGAATATTACAAATGCATTCCTTTGTAGAGTCTCCCATATGAATATTTTGCACTCATTTCGTGTAGGAGTTGTATTATTGTGGAATCTACATAGAAAAATAAATCCTATGCTCAGGGGGATTAAGGTGTGGAGTGTTTCATTGGAGATCTCAAACTCAACTAGGAATAGCATAAAAGCTCATCAGGATTGTGAACAACTTCAGTCTGACATACACTGGAGATTGGTGTCAGTGACTGTGGGGTTGGTTTATAACAGACAGGAGGAGATTGGTGTCAGTGACTGTGGGGCTGGTTTATATCAGATGGGAGGAGATTGGTGTCAGTGACTGTGGGGCTGGTTTATATCAGATGGGAGGAGATTGGTGTCAGTGACCGTGGGGTTGGTTTATATCAGACAGGAGGAGATTGGTGTCAGTGACTGTGGGGCTGGTTTATATCAGACGGGAGGAGATTGGTGTCAGTGACTGTGGGGCTGGTTTATATCAGACGGGAGGAGATTGGTGTCAGTGACTGTGAGGTTGGTTTTTATCAGACAGGAAGAGATTGTTGTCAGTGATTGTGGGGTTGGTTTATATCAGACAGGAGGAGATTGGTGTCAGTGACTGGGGTTAAGAACACATGAAATAGGAGCAGGAGTGGGCCATTTGGCCCCTCGAGCCTGCTCCGCCATTCAATAAGATCATGACTGATCATCGACCTCAACTCCACTTTCCCGCCCGATCTCCGTATCCCTTGATTCCCCTCGAGTCCAAAAATCTATCTATCTCAGCCTTGAATATACTCAAAGACTCAGCATTTACAGCCCTCTGGGGCAGAGAATTCCAAAGATTCACAACCCTCTGAGTGAAGAAATTCCTCCTCACCTCAGTCTTAAATGGCCGACCCCTTATCCTGAGACTATGCCCCCGAGTTCTGGACACTCCAGCCAGGGGAAACAACCTCTCAGCAGCTACACTGTCAATCCCCTTCAGAATCTTGTATGTTTCAATGAGGTCACCTCTCATTCTTCTAAAACTCCAGAGAGTTTATCACACAGCAGATGTCAATGCAGTGAAGTCTAGTGCAAGGTTTATCCCTGTGAAAATTTTGCTGAATAGTCAGGATGTGAGTACTGCGGATCTCCTATTTAAATAATTGCAGAATCACAGAAGGATCTTGTGGTAAACCACTTTTATCATTACACTATAGTTATCACTGTTGTATTGTTATCACCGTTATCACTGTTGTATCACGATACGAGGTCGCCTCTTGTCGCGCTGTTATACCTGGGCTGACCACCTCCGACTCCGCCCATGGCTCCACCTACCTGCCCAGGTATAAAGGTAGTCGACTGGCTGGTATTCCTCCTTGTTGGACCCGATCACCCACGAGGGTGGGCTCTGTTATTTAGTCAATAAAAACCTTTAGTTACGTTCCTAACTCGTCGCTTTTTATTGGACGAATTGATAGGTATATCAATTTTATTGACTAAATTTTAAAGATGTCTACTACTGGCCAGCCAGAAGCCCTCCCAGAAGCACAGCCACACCAGCCGGCTTGGCTGCAAGCCCTCAAACCACCGTACCTGGATCTAAACCCACAGGCAGCAAACGCAGCCCTCAACTTCAAACACTGGCTGGACTGCTTCGAATCCTACCTGGAAGAATCCGGCGCCCCGCAGAGATCCAAACTAAGACTTCTGAACGCCCAAGCGAGCCCGAGAGTATACGCACTCATACAGGACACGACTACGTACGAGGCCGCTATCAACCTACTGAAACAGCAGTACCGCAGCCCGGTAAATTACATGTACACCAGGCACCTCCTAAGATCCCGCCCGCAACAGCCAGGAGAGTCTGTAGCTGAATTTTTACGGGCGCTAAGAGCACTCGGCAGGAACTGTGACTTTAAAGCGGTGACGGCTGTTGAAAATACGGAAGATAATATCCGCGATGCCTTTGTGAAAGGCCTACGGTCCGACTACTCACGGCAAAGACTGCTTGAAGCTAAAGACCTCGACCTGGACAAAGCTGAAGCCCTCGCTCTCTCCCTGGAGGTGGCCCATCAGGACCAGGAGGCGTTTTCCAGGTACTGCTCGCGACCCTGGGACTCGGGCCCGACCCCTACCGCAATACCCTTCGCAGCGCCGCCCCCGGGACCTACCTCAGCGTCGGCGTCCCGGACCCGACCGGGCCCGCCACCCCCGGTACCGGCTCCGACATCGGGCACCCGCGATCGGGCCGCCGGCTGCTTCTTTTGCGGCCAGGAGAAGCACCCGAGGTCGCGCTGCCCAGCCAGGAACTCTACCTGCACAACCTGCAGGAAGAAAGGCCATTTCTCTAAGGCCTGCAGGAGCGGATCTTCAGAGGCCAGCAGTGCCTCATGCGAACTGTGGGGGCGGCCATCTTCTTTCACGGCAACTGAGGCCAGTATCCCCACACGTGAGTCATGGGGGCGGCCATCTTTGATCAAGGCAACCGACCCCAATAGTGCCTCATGTGAGTTATGGGGGCAGCCATCTTCTCCGCCATTTTGTCCTACCTCGTGGGAGACGCCATTTTACCCACCACGCCCGACTGCCACCGGGCCCCCGGACCCGACGACCGCCTCGCCCGCAGACGACAACGACTCGCTTACCTACACGCTAGCCTCCGTCACTCTGGATCAAGCCCGCCCACACCACCTGTCCAAGTCGATGATGGACATCAAAGTAAACGGCCACGCCACGACCTGCCTGTTCGACAGCGGAAGCACGGAGAGCTTCATCCACCCAGACACGGTGAGCCACTACTCCCTCCCTGTCCTGCCAACGCGCAACCGAATCTCGATGGCATCGAGGTCCCACGCCACGGACATTAGCGGCTACTGTGCTGTGACCTTGTCGGTTAAGGGTACAGAGTATAAAAACTTTAAACTCCTCGTCCTCCCCCAGCTCTGCGCTGCCGTCCTACTAGGGCTGGACTTCCAATCCCACCTCCAAAGTGTAACCCTAGCATACGGTGGACCCCTCCCCCCACTCACAGTCGACAACCAGCGAAGGTTAAACCGCCCACCGCGTAACACCTGCAGCCTATCCACCCTCAAGGTGCCGCCACCTTCCCTGTTCGCTAACCTCACCCCCGACTGCAAACCCGTCGCTACCAAGAGCAGGCGGTACAGCGCTGGGGACAGAGCTTTCATTAGCTCTGAGGTGCAGCGTCTCCTGAAGGAGGGCATCATCGAGGGGAGCAACAGCCCCTGGCGTGCCCAGGTCGTGGTCGTTAAGACCGGCGATAAAAATCGCCTGGTCATCGACTACAGCCAGACCATAAACAGATACACCCAGCTGGACGCATACCCCCTTCCCCGCATATCTGACATGGTCAATCAGATTGCACAATACCGCGTATTCTCGACCATCGACCTTAAGTCGGCCTACCACCAACTCCCTATCCACCCCGAGGACCGCCAGTACACCGCCTTCGAGGCGAATGGGCGCCTATACCACTTCCTTAGGGTCCCCTTCGGTGTCACCAACGGGGTCTCGGTCTTCCAAAGGGAGATGGACCGGATGGTTGACCAGAACGGACTGCAGGCCACATTCCCCTACCTAGATAACGTCACCATCTGCGGCCGCGACCGGCAGGACCACGACGTGAATCTGGAGAAATTCCTCCGTACAGCCCAACGGCTGAACCTCACCTACAATAAGGAGAAATGTGTGTTTAACACCTCGCGCCTTGCCATCCTTGGCTGTGTAGTAGAGAACGGACTCATCGGCCCCGACCCCGAAAGAATGCGCCCCCTCATGGAGCTACCCCTCCCCCACTGCCCTAAGGCACTTAAGAGAACCCTGGGGCTCTTCGCCTACTATGCCCAATGGGTGCCCAATTATGCGGACAAAGCCAGACCCCTCATGAAGTCCACATCCTTCCCCCTTACGGAGGAAGCGTGCGCAGCCTTCTCCCTCATTAAGGGAGACATTGCCAAGGCCACTATGCACGCAGTGGATGAGTCCATCCCCTTCCAAGTCGAGAGCGATGCATCCGACTTCGCCCTAGCCGCCACCCTTAACCAGGAGGGGAGACCGGTGGCCTTCTTCTCAAGGACCCTACAGGGCCCTGAGATCCGACACTCGTCGGTCGAGAAGGAGGCCCAGGCGATTGTGGAGGCGGTACGACGCTGGAGGCACTACCTGGCAGGCAAACAATTTACCCTCCTTACCGACCAACGTTCGGTCGCTTTTATGTTTAATAACAAGCTGAGGGGCAAAATCAAGAATGACAAGATCTTGAGGTGGAGAATCGAGCTCTCCACCTACGATTATGATATCTTGTACCGGCCAGGTAAGCTGAACGAACCCCCCGATGCTCTGTCACGAATTACATGCGCCAGCGCGCAAAGTGATAGACTTCAGACCCTCCACAACGACCTCTGCCACCCCGGGGTCACCAGACTTTACCACTTCATTAAGGCCCGCAACCTGCCCTACTCCATCGAGGAGGTCAGGACCATAACCAGGAACTGCCAGACCTGCGCCGAGTGCAAACCGCACTTCTTTAGGCCGGACAGAGCAAGCCTGATCAAGGCCACCCGCCCCTTCGAGCACCTGAGCATCGACTTTAAGGGGCCCCTCCCGTCCTCTGACCGTAATGTGTACTTCCTCAACATTGTTGATGAGTACTCCCGTTTCCCCTTTGCCTTCCCCTGCCCAGACATGACCAGTACCACGGTCATTAAATGCCTGAACGACCTCTTCGCCTTGTTCGGGTTCCCAAACTATATACATAGTGACCGGGGCTCCTCTTTCATGAGCGAGGAACTCCGTCAGTTCCTACTAGCGAGAGGTATTGCAGTAAGTAGGACCACCAGCTACAACCCCCAAGGGAACGGCCAGGTGGAAAGAGAGAACGCGACGGTATGGAAGGCCGTCCTCTTAGCCTTAAAGTCTAAGGGCCTCCCAACCTCCCGCTGGCAGGAAGTCCTCCCGACAGCGCTGCACTCCATCCGGTCACTACTTTGCACTGCCGTTAACGCCACCCCCCATGAACGAATGTTTGTTTTCCCCAGGAAGTCGACTACGGGAACCACTCTACCAACCTGGCTGACCTCTCCGGGGCCCGTCTTGCTGCGAAAGCACGTGAGGGCCCATAAAACAGACCCCCTGGTCGAAAGGGTGAACCTCCTGCACGCCAACCCCCAGTACGCCTACGTGGCTTACCCAGACGGGCGGGAGGACACTGTCTCCTTACGAGACCTCGCACCCTCGGGCACTCCGGAGACACCACCTTTACCCCCCCCAACCACCCCCCCAATTCCAGCCCAGGTAGACGGCATGCCGGAACCCCACGAGCCTTCGCCGACCACGCAGACACCAGCACTAACACCGGATAATGCAGCACCACCGCTGCGACGATCGGAGAGGCTTACGAGGCCTCCGGACAGACTGACATACCAGAACTGGTAGTACACTTCACCCCGCCGGACTCAAATCTAAACAAGGGGTGAATGTGGTAAACCACTTTTATCGTTACACTATAGTTATCACTGTTGTATTGTTATCACCGTTATCACTGTTGTATCACGATACGAGGTCGCCTCTTGTCGCGCTGTTATACCTGGGCTGACCACCTCCGACTCCGCCCATGGCTCCACCTACCTGCCCAGGTATAAAGGTAGTCGACTGGCTGGTATTCCTCCTTGTTGGACCCGATCACCCACGAGGGTGGGCTCTGTTATTTAGTCAATAAAAACCTTTAGTTACGTTCCTAACTCGTCGCTTTTTATTGGACGAATTGATAGGTATATCAGATCTTTACTCGCACTCTAAACTGTGCTGTACCTGCCCTGGGAGTGTTTGATGGGACAGTTTAGGGAGAGCTTTACTTTGTATCTAACCCGTGCTGTACCTGCCCCGGGCGTGTTTGATGAGACAGTGTGGAGGGAGCTTTACTCTGTATCTAACCCGTGCTGTACCTGCCCTGGGAGTGTTTGGTGAGACAGAGTAGAGGGAGCTTTAGTTGCACTCTAACCCGTGCTGTACCTGTCCTGGGAGTGTTTGATGGGACAGTTTAGAGAGAGCTTTACTTTGTATCTAACCCGTGCTGTACCTGCCCTGGGAGTGTATGATGTGGCAGTGTAGAGGGAGCTTTACTCTGTATCTAACCCGTGCTGTACCTGCCCTGGGAGTGTATGATGGGGCAGTGTAGAGGGAGCTTTACTTTGTATCTAACCCGTGCTGTACCTGTCCTGGGAGTGTTTGATGAGAGAGAGTAGAGGGAGCTTTACTCTGTATCTAACCCGTGCTGTACCTGCCCTGGGAGTGTTTGATGGGACAGTGTAGAAAGAGCTTTACTTTGTATCTAACCCGTGCTGTACCTGCCCTGGGAGTGTTTGATGGGACAGTGTAGAGGGAGCTTTACTCTGTATCTAACCCGTGCTGTACCTGCCCTGGGAGTGTTTGATGGGACAGTGTAGAGGAAGATTTACTCTGTATCTAACCCGTGCTGTACCTGCCCTGGGAGTGTTTGATGGGACAGTTTAGAGAGAGCTTTACTTTGTATCTAACCCGTGCTGTACCTGCCCTGGGAGTGTTTGATGAGACAGAGTAGAGAGAGCTTTACTTTGTATCTAACCTGTGCTGCACCTGCCCTGGGAGTATTTCATGGGACAGTGTAGAGGGAGCTTTACTCTGTACCTAACCCGTGCTGTACCTGCCCTGGGAGTGTTTGATGGGACAGTTTAGAGGGAGCTTTACTTTGTATCTAACCCGTGCTGTACCTGCCCTGGGAGTGTTTGATGAGACAGAGTAGAGAGAGCTTTACTTTGTATCTAACCTGTGCTGCACCTGCCCTGGGAGTATTTCATGGGACAGTGTAGAGGGAGCTTTACTCTGTACCTAACCCGTGCTGTACCTGCCCTGGGAGTGTTTGATGGGACAGTTTAGAGGGAGCTTTACTCTGTATCTAACCCGTGCTGTACCTGCCCCGGGAGTTTTGATGGGGCAGTGTAGAGGGAGCTTTACTCTGTATCTAACCCATGCTGTACCTGCCCCGGGAGTTTTGATGGGGCACTTGGTGCTGACCTCGATGATCACAACATTTAACCCAAGGATGATAGAATATAAAGGCATCAGCTTCTTAATAGAGTATTAAAGTTGGTGACACTGGACACTTGAATCTTACACCCTTAGTCTCTCTGCTCCTCTATTCCTTTCAAAGTTTTCCATTTCATGTACATTTCCTATGTTTTTCTTCCTCCTAAATCTATCACCTCAGACATCTCCAGTCTGAAGAACATCCATTAACCACTACTCTCTGTTTTCTGCCCTTTACGCAACTTCCTATCCACGCTGCCCCATTCCCTTTCATACCTTGAGCCTTAATTTGATCAACAAGCCTCCTGTCCAACATTTATCAAACACCTTTTGACAATCCATCTCCACAACACCCACTGCATTTCCTTCCCCACTATACTGAGTGCGGCCCCCGGCCTGATTATAAACATAGAAACATAGAAGATAGGAGCAGGAGTAGGCCATGCCGCCCCTCGAGCCTGCTCCGCCATTCAATGCGATCATGGCTGATCATCCAAATTCAGTACCCTGTCCCTGCTTTCTCCCCACATCCCTTGATCCCTTTAGCCTTAAGAAATATATCCAACTCCTTCTTGAATATATTTAATGAATTGGCCTCTACTGCCTTTTCTGGTAGAGAATTCCACAGGATCACCACTCTCTCGGTGAAGAAATTCCTCCTCATCTCTATCATTAGACTGCGGCCCCTGGTTCTGGACTCCCTGACCATTGGGAACATCCTTCCTGCATCTAGTCTGTCTAGTCCTGTTAGAATTTTATAAGTTTCAATGAGGTCCCCTCTCATTCTTCTAAACACCAGCGAGTACAAGCCCAATCGACCCAATCTCTCCTCATACGTCATTCCTGCCATCCCAGGTATCAGCCTGGTGAATCTTCGCTGCACTCCTTCCATGGCAAGAACATCCTTCCTCAGATAAGGCAACCAAAACTGCACACAATACTCAAGATGTGGTCTCACCAAGGCCCTGTACAACTGCAGCAAGACATCCTTGTTCCTGTACTCAAACCCTCTCACTACGAAGGCCAACATACCATTTGCCTTCTTAATCGCCTGCTGCACCTGCATGCTTACCTTCAGTGACTAGTGCACAAGAACACCCAGGTCTCGTTGCACTTCCCCTTCTCCCAATCTATTGCCATTCAGATAATAATCTGCCTTCTTGTTTTTGACACCAAAGTTGATAACCTAGCATTTATCCACGTTATATTGCCTCTGCCATGCTTCTGCCCAATCACCCAACCTGTTCAAATCATACTGGAGTTTCTCAGCATCCTCCTCACAGCACACACGCCCACCCAGCTTTGTGTCGTCTGCAAACTTGGAGATATTACATCTAGTTCCCTCGTCCAGATCATTAATATATATTGTGAATAGTTGGGGTCCAAGGACCGATCCATGCGGTACCCCACTTGTCACTGCCTGCCACTCGGAAAAAGAGCCATTTATTCCAACTCTTTGCTTTCTGTCTGCCAACCAGTTCTCTATCGAAGTCAATACCTTGCCCCCAATCCCATGTGCCTTAACTTTACACGCTAATCTCTTATGCGGGACCTTATCAAAAGCCTTTTGAAAGTCCAAATACACCACATCCACTGGTTCTCCCTTATCTATTTTACCAGTTACATCCTCAAAATATTCCAGTAGATTAGTCAAGCATGATTTACCTTTTGTAAATCCATGTTGACTTTGTCCGATTCGGTCACTGTTTTCCAAGTGCTCTGCTATTACATCTTTTATAATGGACTCTAGCATTTTCCCCACTACCGATTATTACCCGTTTTCTCTCTACCACCTTTTTTGAACAGTGGGTTATCATTAGCTACCTGCCAATCCATGGGTACTGTTCCACAGTCTATCGAATTTTGGAAGATGACCAGCAATGCATCTACTATTTCTAGAGCCACTTCCTTAAGTACCCTAGGATGTAGATTATCAGGCCCTGGCGATTTATCGGCCTTCAATCCCGTCAATTTCTCTAACACCATTTCCCTACAAATACTGATTTTTATTAGTTCCTCCCTTTCATTAGACCCTATGTTCCCCAACATCTCTGGGAGGTTATTTGTGTCCTGATTCGTGAAGACAGAACAAAAGTATGTATTTAATTGGTCTGCCATTTCTTTGTTCCCCATTAGAAGTTCCCCTGATTCTGACTGCAAGAGACCTACGCTTGACTTCACCAATCTTTTTCCCTTCACATATCTATAAAAGCTTTTACAGTCCGTTTTTATGTTCCCTGCGAGCTTACTCTCATATTCTATTTTCCCCCTCTTAATTAATCCCTTTGTCCTCCTTTGTTGAATCCTAAACTGCTCCCAATACTCAGGTTTACTGCTTTTCCTGGCCAATTTATATGTCCTCTCCTTGGGTCTTATGCTATCTCTAATTTCCCTTGTTTGCCACGGTTGAGTCACCTTTTTTGTTTTATTTTTATGCCAAACTGGGATGAACAAATTCTGTAGTTCATCCATGTGATCTTTGAATGTCTGCCTTTGCCGATCCACCGTCAACACTTGAAGTGACATTCCCCAATCAATCCTACCCAACTCGCGCCTCATACCATCGTAGGTTCCTTCATATAAATTCAGGACCTTAGTCTCTCAGTCAACTGCTTCACTCTCCATCTTAATGAAGAATTTTTATCATATTATGATTGCTCCGACCCAAGGGGCCTCGCACAACAAGATTGATAATTAATCCTTTCTCATTACATAATACCCAGTCTAAGATGGCCTGATCTCTAGTTGGTTGCTCGACATATTGGTCCAGGAAACCATCCCGTATACACTCCAGGAATTCCTCCTCCACAGTATTGTTACTAATTTGGTTAGACCAATCAATATGTAGATTAAAGTCACCCACGATAACTGCTGTGCCCTTATTGCACGCTTCACTAATTTCCCTTTTAATGCCATCCCCGACCTCCGCATTACTGTTTGGAGGTCTATATACCACTCCCACTAACATTTTTTGCCCCTTGGTATTTCTCAGTTCATCCCATACAGATTCCACATCATCAGATCCTTCCTTACAATTGTGTTAATCCCCTCTTTAACCAGCAATGCTACCCCACCTCCTTTTCCTTTTTGCCTATCTTTCCTGAATATTGAATACCCTTGGATGTTGAGTTCCCAGCCTTGGCCACCCTGGAGCCATGTTTCCGTAATCCCAATCATATCATACTCATTTACCTCTATTTGCACAGCTAATTCATCCACCTTATGATGAATGCTCCTCGCATTAAGACACAAAGCCTTCAGGCTTGTTTTTTTTAACGCTCTTAGATCCTTTAGAATTATTATTTACTGTGGCCATGTTTGATTTAAACCCTTGATTTCTCTGTCTGCCACTTTTGTTTTTCTCCTTCCTGTCTTTTGCTTTTATCCTTGTTTCCCTTTCCTCTGTCTCCCCGCTCAGGTTCCCAACCCCCTGCCATTTTAGTTTAAACCCTCCCCCAGAGCACTAGCAAACACTCCCCCTCGGACATCGGCCCCGGCCCTGCTCAGGTGCAAACCACCCATTTTGTATTGGTCCCACCTCCCCCAGAACCGGTTCCAATGTCCCAGGAACTTGAATCCCTCCCCCTTGCACCATTCCTCTAGCCACGTATTCATCTGAAATATCCTTCTATTTCTACTCTGACTAGCACGTGGCACTGGTAGCAATCCTGAGATTACTACCTTTAAAAACAGTGAACATTATCCACCCGCCTGTTCCCTCAGCATAGGGGCCCCGCACCAACCTCCGGGACAGGCAGGAAGTCAGGGAGCGTCTGTAAATGGAGGAGAAATGGTGACTGGTCAGGGAGCATCTGTAAATGGAGGAGAAATGGTGACTGGTCAGGGAGCATCTGTAAATGGAGGAGAAATGGTGGCTGGTCAGGGAGCGTCTGTAAATGAAGGAGAAATGGTGACTGGTCAGGGAGCATCTGTAAATGAAGGAAAAATGGTGACAAAAATCTACAGGAATGCATTGAAAGCAAAGCTGATTTATTTGACATATATCCAGAATATTAAACTCCAGACCAGTTATAGGTTTAATAACAGCAGCAGAAACAAACTGTTGAACTAGCTGGTATGTCAGCAGTTGGGATGACTGAGTGAATCCCTTCCCACACACTGACCAGGTGAAGGGCCTCACCCCGGTGTGAAGTCGCTGGTGTGTCAGCATATTAGATGACTGAGTGAATCCCTTCCCACACACTGAGCAGGTGAATGGCCTCTCCTCGGTGTGAACTTGCTGGTGTGTCAGCAGGTTAGATGACTGAGTGAATCCCTTCCCACACATGGAGCAGGTGAACTGCCTCTCCCCAGTGTGAACTCGTTGGTGTATCAGCAGTTCCTTTGTGCTTTTAAAGATCTTCTCACAGTCAGAACATTTAAAAGGTCTTTTATCTGTGTGAACAAGTTGATGTGTAGTGAGGTGCGATGACCGAGTGAATCCCTTCCCACGCTCAGAGCAGGTGAATGGTCTCTCCCCAGTGTGAACTCGCTGGTGTGTCAGAACATCGGATGAATTCGTGAATCCCTTCTCACACACGGAGCAGGTGAACGGCCTCTCCCCGGTGTGAACTCGCTGGTGTGTCAGCAGTTTGGAGTGCTGAGTGAATCCCTTCCCACACACGGAGCAGGTGAATGGCCTCTCCCCGGTGTGAACTCGCTGGTGTGTCAGCAGGTTGGATGACTGAGTGAATCCCTTCCCACACACGGAGCAGGTGAATGGCTTCTCCTCAGTGTGAACTCTCTGGTGTCTCAGAAGCTCGGATGAACGAGTGAATCCCTTCTTACACACTGAGCAGGTGAACAGATCCTCTCCAGTGTGAATATGCTGGTGTTTCACAAGCTCAGATGAACAAGTGAATCTCTTCCCACACATGGAGCAGGTGAACAGCCTCTCCCCAGTGTGAGTGCACTGGTGTCTCAGAAGCTCGGATGAACAAGTGAATCTCTTCCCACACACGGAGCAGGTGAATGGCCTCTCCCCAGTGTGACTGCATCGATGAATTTACAGCTTCGATGGGGAACTGAATCCCTTCCCACAGTCCCCACATTTCCAGGGTTTCACCGTGGTGCGGGTGTCCTTGTGTCTCTCCAGGTTGGATGATCGTTTGAAGCCTCGTCCACACACAGAACACGTGTACAGTTTCTCCCCGCTGTGAACGGTGCAATGTTTTTTCAGGTTGTGTAACTGGTTAAGGCTCTTTCCACAGTCACTCTCACTCGGGTGTGTGTGTCTCAGTGCTTTTCCAGTCACACTGACGTTTGAAACCTTCTCCCACAGACAAACATTTCTCCTTCTATATTAAAAGGCCGATGATATTCAGGTCCTGATGAATCGTGTCACTCTGTCAGATTTTGACGTGATGTTTGGTTTGAATTTCTCGTCTGCACATCCTCCCCTTCTAATGCCCTGTAAAAGCAGTTTACAAAAGTCATGACTGTAAATACAGGATAGAAATTCAGATTTTTCTCCCTTTCTCTCCTGAAGGTGGTGCGTGATGGTGGGGTTGGGCCCCAGCCACTCTTTGCCCTCCAGTTCCTTGCTAATGGCAATTCTGAGCTTGTGGGCCTATACAGCGAGCTGCCAGCATTTCGACCATGGGGAGCAGCACAGCCACCGGCCCTGGCTGATTCTGTCTGGAAAAGCTGAGGCCAATGGTAGCACACCAACAACAACTTGCATTTACATAGCGCCTTTAACGTAGTAAAACGTTCCAAGATGCTTCACAAGAGCAGAATCAGGCAAAAATTGACCTTAGGGCCGAGGCAACTGAAGGCATGGCCACCAATGGTGGAGCGAAGGAAGTGGGGGATGCACAACAGGCCAGAATTGGAGGAATGCAGAGTTCATAGAATCAGAGAATGTTACAGCCCTTCGGCCCATTGTCCCAGAGCCAGCTCTTTGAATTTAGGCCCACTCCTCTGCTTTAATTTTCTAGGGCGGTTCGGGAGGATTTAAACTAATTTGGCAGGGGGATGGGAACCTAGGTAGTGGAAAAGAGGGAAGTCATATGAAGTCAGAAATAGATGGTAGAAAGGTGAGAAGCAATAAGCAAAGGAGAGAAACACAAAGGGCCAAACTAATTCATAATGAGAGTGTGAAAAAAGCAAGCCTGAAGGCTTTGTATCTTAATGCTAGAAGCATTAGGAACAAGGTGGATGAATTAGTTGTGGAAATAGAGGTAAACAAGTATGATTTGATTGGGATTACAGAAACGTGGCTGCAGGGTGGGCAAGGCTGGGAACTTAACATCCAGGGATATACAATATTTAGGAAGGATCGGCAAAAAGGTAGGGGAGGTGGGGTAGCATTGCTGGTAAAGGAGGGGATTAATGCAATGGAAAGGAAGGATATTAACTCGGATGAAACGGAATCTGTATGGGTAGAAATGAGAAATAGCAAGGGGAGGAAAACGTTAGTGGGTGTGATATATAGGCCTCCAAATAGTAATATGGAGGTGAGGGAAGGCATAAAAAGGGAAATTAGAGAAGCATGCGATAAGAGCACAGCTGTCATCATGGGTGACTTTAATTTACATATTGATTGGACTACCCAAATTAGTAAAAATTCTGAGGAGGAGGAATTCCTGGAATGTTTTCGGGACGGTTATCTGGACCAATATGTCGAGGAGCCGACTCGAGATCAGGCCATTTTAGACTGGGTATTGTGCAATGAGAAGGGACTTATCAGCAATCTTCTTGTACGAGGCCCCTTGGGTCAGAGCGATCATAATATGATCGAGCTCTCAGTCGAGATGGAGAGTGAGGAAATTGAATCAGAGACTAAGGTCCAGAACTTAAATAAAGGGAATTACGAGGGTATGAGACGGGAATTGGGTAAGATTGATTGGGTGGTGTTTCTGGGGGGATTGACAGTGGAGAGACAATGGCAAGCATTCAAAGATAGAATGGAAGAATTCCAGAACATGTTTATACCGGTTTGGCATAAAAATAAACCTAAAAAGGTGACTCAACCGTGGATAACGAGGGAAATTAGGGACAGCATAAAATCAAAAAAAAGGGCATATCAACTGGCAAAAAAAAGCACCAGACCGGAAGATTGGGGGCAGTACAAGATACAGCAAAAGAGGACAAAGGGATTAATCAGGAAGGGGAAAATAGAATACGAAAGTAAACTTGCAGCAAACATAAAGACAGACTGCAAAAGCTTTTATCGGTATATCAGGAGGAAAAGACTGGTAAAATCCCAAGTCGGTCCCTTGCAGTCCGATTCGGGAGAATATATAATGGAGAATAAGGAAATGGCAGACCAATTAAACTCATACTTTGGTTCTGTATTCACAAAGGAGGACACAAATAACCTCCCAGGAATATCGGCAAACATAGGGACTAATGAGAGGGAGGAGCTGACAGAAATTAGTATCTCTAGGGATATGGTGTTGGGTAAGTTGAGGGGACTGAAGGCCGACAAATCCCCGGGGCCTGATAAACTACATCCTAGGGTACTTAAGGAGGTGGCCCTGGAGATAGCAGATGCTCTAAGGATCATCTTCCGGAACTCCATTGACTCGGGAACAGTACCCGTGGATTGGAGGGTAGCTAATGTTACCCCAATATTTAAAAAGGGGGGTAGAGAGAAAGCAGGGAATTATAGACCAGTAAGCCTTACATCGGTTGTGGGCAAAATGCTAGAGTCCATTATTAAGGATAAAATAGCGGAGCACTTGACAAATGGGGAAAGGATCGGACAGAGTCAACATGGATTTACAAAGGGTAAATCGTGTTTGACTAATCTGCTGGAATTTTTTGAGGAAGTAACTGGTAAAATAGATGGGGGAGAGCCAGTGGATGTGGTGTACCTTGACTTCCAGAAAGCCTTCGATAAGGTTCCACACAAAAGATTATCATGCAAAATTAAGGCTCATGGGATTGGGGGCAAAGTATTAACGTGGATAGAGAACTGGCTGGCGGATAGAAAACAGAGAGTTGGAATAAACGGCTCGTTTTCGGAGTGGCAGGCAGTGACCAGCGGGGTGCCGCAAGGATCTGTCCTGGGACCCCAGCTGTTCACAATATATATAAATGATCTGGATCAGGGAATTGGATGCAATATTTCCAAATTCGCTGACGACACTAAACTAGGAGGAGGGGTGGGCTCTGATGAGGATGTCAGGAGGCTACAGTGCGATTTGGACAGGTTGGGGGAATGGGCAGATACGTGGCAGATGCACTATAATGTGGATAAATGCGAGGTTATCCACTTTGGGGGTAAAAACAGGAGGGTAGATTATTATCTAAATGGCAATAGATTGGGAGATGGGGAAGTGCAGAGGGACCTGGGTGTTCTTGTGCACCAGTCACTGAAGGAGAGCATGCAGGTGCAACAGGCGATCAAGAAGGCAAATGGTATGTTGGCCTTCATATCAAGGGGGTTCGAGTATAGGAATAGGGATACCTTACTACAGCTGTAAAAGGTGCTGGTGAGACCGCATCTGGAGTATTGTGTACAGTTTTGGTCGCCCCATCTGCGGAAGGATGTTCTTGCCATGGAGGGAGTGCAACGGCGATTCACCAGGCTGATACCTGGAATGGCGGGAATGACCTACGAAGAGAGATTAAATAGTTTGGGCTTGTACTCACTGGAGTTTAGAAGATTGAGAGGGGATCTCATCGAAACATATAAAATTATGGCAGGCCTGGACAGGCTGAATTCAGAGAGAATGTTTCCAATGGCCGGGGAGCACAGAACCAGGGGCCACAGTCTAAAAATAGCGGGCAAATCATTTAAAACAGAGATGAGGAAGAATTTCTTCACTCAAAGAGTGGTGAGCCTGTGGAATTCCCTGCCACAGAGGGCTGTGAAGGCTAATTCAATAAATATTTTCAAGAGAGAATTGGATATATTTCTGAAGGCTAAGGGGATTAAGGGTTACGGAGAAAAGGCGGGGACGGGGTACTGAACTGGTAAGATCAGCTATGATCTCAGACGAAGATCAGCCATGATCTCATTGAATGGCGGAGCAGGCTCGAAGGGCCGAATGGCCTACTCCTGTTCCTATCTCTATGTTTCTATGTTAACCCCACAGACCCGCAATTTGTTTCCCAATTCAAGTAGTTCTACAATTCCCCTTTGAAAGATGCCATTGAATCTGCTTCCACCACCACTTCAGGCAGTGCCTTCCAGGTCAAAACAACTCGCTGCTTAAATTCTTTCCTCATGTCGCCGCTGGTTCTTTTGACAATGACCTTAAATCTGAGTCCTCTGGTTACCGACCCTTCTGACACTGGAGTCAGTTTCTCCTTATTAACAGGGTTGTAAACACCTGGTCCACTTGGCACTGAAGTGTCTGAAACTCATAATAGGAGCTCCAGGGAAACAAAATACTGACAAATGTTAAACTGTTCTGTTGACAAATGAAATCTCAATTTAAGTTTTAAAAGATAAATTGTTTAACGGTTTCACACTGACTCACCTGACTCAGGTTCCGCCCCTCAAACACCGCGATTGGTTGCCGAACTCGCTGCTCCCTTGGCCCTCCGGCCTCTGAACTCTTTTCCTATTGGTTCCCAGGGCCATCAATCACCACTCGCCAACATTACACTGCCAGATGAGGTTCAGGGGCTCAGAGGAAGAAAATAAATGAGGCCATGAATCTGAGTTGGGAAATACAATGAGAGAAATATGATTCAATTTGTAAACTAAACTATTTCAAATCAACTCAAATGAATTGTTGCATTAATATATTCTTTTTGCGCCAAGTGGGAAACAAATGATGTTTTCCCATACATGGAGCAGGTGAACAGCCTCTCCCCGGTGTGAGTGCATCGATGAGATTCCAGCTCAGATGGGTAATTGAATCCCTTCCCACAGTCCCCACATTTCCACGGTTTCTCCATGGTGTGGGTGTCCTTGTGTCTCTCTAGGTTGGACGATCAGTTGAAGCCTCGTCCTCATACAGAACACGTGTACAGTTTCTCCCTGCTGTGAACGGTGCAATGTTTTTTCAGGCTGTGTAACTGATTAAAGCTCTTTCCACAGTCAGTGCACTGGAACACTCTCACTCGGGTGTCTGTGTCTCGGTACTTTTCCAGTCACACTGATGTTTGAAATCTTTTCCCACAGACAGAGCAGACAGACATTTCTCCTTCCACATTCAGAGGCCGATGATATTCAGGTCCTGATTAATAGAGTGACTCTGTCAGATCTAGATGTGATGTTTGGTTTGAGTTTGCGGTGTGTAAATGCTGCCCTTCTCACAGCCTGTAAAAGGAGTTTACAAAAGCCATCACTGTGAGTCCAGGATAGAAATTGACAAGATTCTCTCCTCCTGGTTCCTGGTCAAGGGGGCCGCGCATGCGCCCTGCTGCCCCGAGCCTCTCAAGATGGCGGCCGTTACCCCGGGCCTGTCACCGGGAGAAAGCCCCGCAGCTGCCGCCCTGCTCGGGGCAAACGCCCGGCCCGGAGGCTCTTGTTCGGGGCCTGAGGCCCACCCCGGGTGTTTGTGAAGCGGATAATGTTGAGTGTTTTAATAATGGGGCCTGGGGCCACACTCGGGGCGTGTGCAGCCCGCGTGTCCCCAGGGTTCATTAACCCGCTCCCTCCAACTTTATAAACCCTGCGGCGCGGCCTACCCACAGTTTATTAATCTCCCGACCCCGCTCCTGCCAACCTGCAGCTCCACCCGGCAAGGGACACGTGACCCGGGCCCGCGGCCTGATTGATGGGAGCTTCTGACCAATAGGGAGCGAGCGGGGCGGGGCTGGAGGAGGGAGCCGGTGGCGGGTCCTCCAACCAATCGGGGAGCCCGAGGGGCGGGACTAGCGCTGGCTGATTGTCTGATCCGCAGGGCAGTGAGTTCCATAATTTTAAAGCCCTCTATTAGGTCACCCCTCAGCCTTTTTTCAAAAGAAAAGAGACCCAGCCTGTTCATCCTTTCCTGATATGTATACCCTTGCATTTCTGGTATCATCCTTCTAAATCTTCTCTGCACCCTCTCCAGTGCCGCTATATCCTTTTTATAATATGGTGACCAGAACCATACGCAGTTCTCTAAGGGCTGAATTTTGCCGGCACTCAGAGTGTGGGTTTGGAGGCAAGTCCGCTGTCAAAACCACAAAGATTGACAGTGGGTCGGTATCCTGCTCTGAACCGCCTCCTTGTGAGTTTCCTAAGTGTCGGGTCTGTCATCCCTGAACAGACCCGACACCAAGCGGCGGGTCAGCCAATTTAGATACTTTAAAGCTTGATAAAAGGTAGTAAAGCACCATTTTCCCATGTACTTACCATTTTCCCAGGTTTTTAACAAGGTTCCCAGAGAGCGGCTATCACGTCAGGTAAGTATGTCGGGTTCTCAATGACTGTGGATTGCTGTGAATAGGTGAAAGCTGCAGAAGTGGTCTAAAACCTACCATTTCACAGCTGTTCACTTCCCAATCATAGAATCTGGAGCATTAATGATTTGGAACCCACTTTGGAGCTTTATGCAAACATGATTTCCCTTTCATAAAACCATGTTGACTCTGCCTAATCATATAATCATTTTCTAAGTGCCCTGTTCCACTTCCTTAATCATAGATTCCAGCATTTTCCCGAGGACTGATGTCAGGCTAACTGGCCTGTAGATCCCTGTTTTCTCTCTGCCTCCTTTCTTGAATAGCGGGTTTACATTTGCTACCTTCCATTCCACTAGGACTTTTCCAGAATCTAGGGAATTTTGGAAGATCACGACCAATGCAACCACTATCTCTGCAGCCACCTCTTTTAGAAGCCTCGGATGTAGGCCATCAGGTCCAGGGGATTTGTCGGCTTTTAGGCCCGTTAGTTTCTCAAGTACTTTTTCTTGACTGATATGAATTACTTTAAGTCCCTCACTCTCATTAGCCCCTTGGTTCCCCACTATTTCTGGAATCTCAACCTTCTCCAGTGTAGCTCACACGGCTCCAGCTCGTGCAGCATAAGCCCGGGCTGTCCGCAGTGCGGCCACAACATGCCCATAGACTTGCACGAGTGGTCGGGACCTCTCGTCCTGACCGAGGTGGATGAGAAGCCTGCACAGCCCCTCCGTGTCAAGCATGACAACATGGACATAGATGTGCTGGGTAAAGTGCTGAGCCCGGCCCAGGTACTGACTGCAGCTGAGAGCTGAACACACAGGAACTGCTCCAGTGCCTGGAGCCAGCAACAAGAGGCAACAAAAGCAAGGAAGGCACAGAGTCCAAAAGCAAGGAAGTTATGATGAACCTTCATAAAACACTGGCTCGGCCTCAACTGGAATATTGTGTCCAATTCTGGGCCCCGCACTTTAGGAAGGATGTGAAGGCCTTAGAGATGGTGCAGAAAAGATTTACAAGAATGGTTCCAGGGATGCGGGACTTCAGTTACATGGATAGACTGGAGAAGCTGGGGCTGTTCTCCTTAGAGCAGAGAAGGTTGAGAGATCTGATAGCGGTGTTCAAAATCATGAGGGGTCGAGACAGAGTAGATAGAGGGAAACTGTTCCCATTGGCGGAAGGGTCGAGAACCAGAGGACACAGATTTAAGGTGATGGGCAAAAGAACCAAAGGCGACATGAGGAAAAACTTTTTTCCGCAGTGAGTGGTTAGGATCTGGAATGCACTGCCTGAAAGGGTGGTGGAGGCAGATTCAATCACGGCTTTCAAAAGGGAATTGGATAAGTATCTGAAAGAAAAATATTTGCAGGGTTACGGAGAAAGGGCGGTGGAGTGGGACTCGCTGAAGTGGTCTTGCAGAGAGCCGGCATGGGCTCAATGGGCCGAATGGCCTCCTTCTGTGCTGTAACCATTCTATGATTCTAAGCTTATATTGTGGTTAATAACAGACAAAACCTGTTCTTTCCCCTGATCTGTTTACAGTTTCCAACCAGTCGATTCAGTGAATGGAATGTCTTATCAGTGTTGCCATGGTGACCTGTCTGCAGTGAAGCACCTGTTTGAGTTTCTAACTCAGACTAAACTTCTCTTTCCCATAATACACATTATATCAGACATTTGATGTCAATGTATTTTAACCATGTTATGTTAATATCTCTAAAATCTACAGGGACATCAGATACACAAATCTTTAAATGTTGGAGGACAAGTTTATAAAGTGGTTTAAAAATGTTAACCAAGGTTTTTTATAAATGGGGCGTAGAAAACAAAACCATCGGTTCGGCTGCAGTTAGAATAAGTTTTGGGCATCTTACACTGGGAAGGATGTCGGGGCCACAGAGAGGCTGCAGAATAAATTCACTGAGGTTATACCACGGATGAGAGGCTTTAATTATCAGAGAATCCTAGAATGATACAGCACAAAAGGTGGCCATTCGGCCCATCATGCTTGTGCCAGCTCTTTGGGAGAGCTATCCAATTAGTTCCACTCCCTTGCTCTTTCCCCATATCCCGGTAAATGTTTTCCCTTCAAATATTTATCCAATTCCATTTTGAAAGTTACTCTTGAATCTGCTTCCTCCACCCTTTCAGGCAGTGCATTCCAGATCATAATAACTCGCTGGGTAAAGAAATGTTTCCTCATGATGGCCTGTCTGCAGTGAAGTGCCTGTTTGAGTTTCTAACTGAGGTGAACTTCTCTTTCCCAGGAGGAGAGACGAGAGAAACTGGGGCACTTCTCATTAGAACAAAGCAGGGTGAGAGGAGATGTGAGCGAGGTGTTTAAACTTGTTCAACGACACCGACCAAAATATCAGAGACACTACCTGTCCTTCAGGACCTGTGTCCAGGGGAGAAGCTGATGGGTTTATCAGATCATCTTTGGGTTAAATGTTGTGCTCGTGGAGCTGAGCCCCTAGTGTCAGCATCAAACACTCTCCAGTCGGGTACAGCATGGGTTGGATACAGAGTAAACCCATCAACCGCTCCCCGACACAGGTACCGAGGGACAGGGAGTGTCCGGACAATGACATTTCTCACTCAATAAGGTATAAATTGATCCTGTACCTCTCCCCATTAATCCTGGGCTCCACACGGGGTGAATCCTGCTCCTGTTTCCCTTCCTGTAACAGCACTGAGCTAAACCCAGCCCATAATGAGCAGGGCTCAGGGAGGCTGGTTGCTAGGCACTGCAGTGATGTCATAAAGCAGGGCCATTCAGCCCAGCTGGTTGTCTCCTTGTCCCTTTAAAGGTGGAGAGCCGGGACATCCTGTCTCCAAACACATCCCACCTGTTCATACTGAGAATCCCCGGGGAAGGCCCAAGGCCCAGAGTGTGGAACACAACCAAGGGGGAAAGAGGAGGGGAGAAGGGGAAGTGAATCAAGGAGTCGGGACTGAGGGACACCAAGCTTCAGTTTTAGAGCCTGTAGACTTCAGGAGGGAAAGAGTGAGTTCAGTAGTTTTAGGATCCAGGGAGCGAACAAGGAGCAGATGGGGAGACTGGTGTGGATTCCAGCACAGTGAGGATGTCGGGGGAGGGAGATTGTGTCGGGCCGTGTATTAGGGGTGTAGGAGGGACAAGAGAGGAAAGGTCAGAGGAGCAATTACTGCAGCAGTGCCCATAAATAGTGAGAGAGAGAGAGAAGGTGGGGGTTTGAGTGGACCTGGGACAGTCTGTTAAACTCTCTGTTTGCTGTGACCAGTTTTCCTTCGGTTAAAAATGGCCTCCTGTAGCCCAGTGACACAAACAGCCCATTAAACTCCACCAATGGCCTTTGGTCTGGTGAGGTCTCCCTTTGTGAAACATCGGCTGTTGTTAAAGCTTTTCATTCTGACATGCTCACACTGAGAAATGAGCTGCAGAACTGCCGACACCATCAGCTTTAAGGAGACGTTTCCCTTTGGAGATCGGATTGTCCATTGAGTTTGATTAAATTGATGTTAAAGTAACAAGGCTGCTTTGCCCCGTGACAATAACAGATTATCAGAATATTTCCCATAGGTTAAAATCCAATATTACAGGGGCTCACTGCCCTGGATGGTTGAAGTGGACCCTGTGATATAATAGAATTTTCTGTCCTGTCAGACTTGGACATCTTGTAGATCCATCTTTTACCAAGTTGTGGCAACTCAGTTCTCAGATGGTTTCCACTCAGTTTGCAACAAGTCCTCAATCAGCTCGTCTTATTGTCGAGCTATCAAGGACTCGACACACTGTGTGTGTGGGAAACAAAGCTCATTTAATTGACATTAATACAGATTTAAACACCAGCCCAGTTATAGGGGTTATTAACATCAGCAGAAACAAACCCCAACTGTCAGAATGAACATGGTTCAGTCCTGGATGTGATTAACAGCAGCAATAACAGCAGAATCCAACCCCTGCAGCCACATATGAATTCGCTGGTGTCTCAGCAGGTTGGATGATAGACTGAATCCCTTCCCACACATGGAGCAGGTGAGCGGCCTCTCCCCAGTGTGAGTGTGTTGGTGTGTCAGCAGGTTGGATGATAGACTGAATCCCTTCCCACACACAGAGCAGGTGAACAGCCCTCTCCCCAGTGTGAGCTCGCTGGTGTCTCAGCAGGATGGATGATAGACTGAATCCCTTCCCACACATGGATCAGGTGAACGGCCTCTCCCCAGTGTGAACTCGCTGGTGTGTCAGCAGGTGGGATGATAGACTGAATCCCTTCCCACACATGGAGCAGGTGAACAGCCCTCTCCCCAGTGTGAACTCGCTGGTGTCTCAGCAGGATGGATGATAGACTGAATCCCTTCCCACACATGGATCAGGTGAACGGCCTCTCCCCAGTGTGAGTGTGTTAGTCTGTCAGCAGATACTTTGCACTTTCAAGATGTCAAACAGGTGCTTCACTGCAGACAGGCCGCCATGGCAACACTGATAGAACATTCCACTGAATCGACTGGTTGGAAACTGTAATCAGATCGGGAGAAACAACAGAGTTTGCCGTTATTAACCACAATAAAAGCTTAAACCAGAGTGAGTAATACATTAGATTATAATGTGTGATGAAAGGTTCTGACGGAGGGTCAGTGACCTGAACCGTTAACTCTGTTTCTCTCTCCACAGACACTGCCTGACCTGCTGAGGATTTCCAGCATTTTCTCTCTTTATTTCAGATTTCCAGCATCCGCAGTATTTTGCTTTTGTAATTGGATGGATCTTTCAGAGCCGCACAGGCACGATGGGCCAAATGGCCTCCTTCTGTGCTGTATCATTCTAGGATTCTGTGTAGTGTCGGTTAATGCAATTTAAGAAGCATCAATGGGTTTGTGTCAGAATTTAACTGAGTATCGAGCCAACATGTCCAGGTTATGTAAACTGGGCCTGTTCACACTGGAAAGAGAAGGTCGAGAGGTGATAGGATTGCTGTTTTTAGGATTCTAAAGGGACTGGATAATGTAGAGCATGACAAGTTATTTCACCCTGTCCAGAACAGTAGAACCAGAGGACACGGCCTGCGCTTGAATGGGGTAAATTCAAATCCAATCAGTGGAAACAATATTTCAGTGAGTGAGTGGTCAATCTATGGGGCAGGCTCCCTAAGGAGATGGTAAAAGCAGTTAGTGTTGATTCATTCAAATGTAAATTGGACCGATTTCATTCATAGAATAAGATTTTGGGACACAGTGTGTGAGTAATTTGAGACATGGCGTGTGGTCAGTGTAGAATGCTCGGGAGGAAGAGGTGACTTTGGTCCGATGGCTCCTAAAGCTCTCCACCACTGGAGTTTTCCTCACCTCATGTCTGGGTCTGTTGTAGACTCATTGATAGAGATTGATCGCTGTGATTCGTCAACAACTCCATTATCGTTGTATCATGGGACTCCCAGGATGGTAGAAGGCCAATTAGATCAGAACCAAAATAATCCAGTGTAAGAAAGGAGAAACGGCCCAAAAGTGGAACAGTCAGTAACAAGACATCAATCAGTCTCCTCTTATCATTGAGAAATCACAGACTTGACACAAAGTGTGTTTGAAACAAAGCTGATTTATTTGACATTTATACAGAATATTAATCTCCAGCCCAGTTAAAGGGTTATAAACATCAGCAGAAACAAACCCCAACTGACAGAATGAACATGGTTCAGTCCTGGATGTGATTAACAGCAGCAATAACAGCGGAATCCAACCTCTGCAGTTGGTCATGAACTCGCTGGTGTCTCAGTAAGGAGGATGACTGAGTGAATCCCTTCCCACACACGGAGCAGGTGAACTGTCCCTCTCCAGTGTGAACTCGCTGGTGTGTCAGCAGGTAGGATGAATCAGTAAATCATTTCCCACATACAGAGCAGGTGAACGGCCTCTCCCCAGTGTGAGTGCGTCGGTGTATCAATAAATCCTTTTTACTTTTAAAGCACTTCTCACAGTCAGAACAATTAAAAGGTTTGTTATCAGAGTGAACAAGTTGATGTGTCAGAAGGTGGGATGACTGAGTGAATCCCTTCCCAAACATAGAGCAGGTGACCGGCCTCTCCCCAGTGTGAACTCGTTGGTGTGTCAACAGATCCTTTGTGCTTTTAAAGCTCTTCTCACAGTCAGAACATTTAAAAGGTCTCTTATCAGTGTGAACTCACTGGTGTGTCAAGAGGGTTGATAAAGCAGTAAATCCGTTCCCACATTCAATGCAAGTGAACGGTTGCTCTCCAGTATGAACTCTCTGCTGTGTATAGAGGCTGGATGACTGAGTGAATCCCTTCCCACACACGGTGCAGGTAAACGGCCTCTCCCCAGTGTGAGTGCGTCGATGAGTTTCCAGCTCAGATGGGTAATTGAATCCCTTCCCACAGTCCCCACATTTCCACGGTTTCTCCATGGCGCGGGTGCCCTTGTGTCTCTCCAGGTCGGACGATCAGTTGAAGCCTCGTCCACACACACGACACGTGTACAGTTTCTCCCCATTGTGAATGGGGTGATATTTTTCAGGCTGTGTAACTGGTTAAAGCTCTTCACAGTCAGTGCACTGGAACACACTCACTCGGGTGTGTGTGTCTCGGTGCTTTTCCAGCCACACTGATGTTTGAAATCTTTCCCCACAGACAGAACAGCCAAACATTTCTCCTTCCACATTCAAAGACTGATGATATTCAGGTCCTGATGAATGGACTGACTCTGTCAGATCTTGATGTGATGTTTGGTTTGAGTTTGCGGAGTGTAAATGCTGCCCTTCTCACAGCCTGTAAAAGGAGATTACAAAAGTCATCACTGCGAGTCCAGGATAGAAATTGACAAGATTCTCTCCTCCTGGTTCCTGGCCAAGGGGGCCGTGCATGCGCCCTGCTGCCCCGAGCCTCTCAAGATGGCGGCCGTTACCCCGGGCCTGTCACCGGGAGAAAGCCCTGCAGCTGCCGCCCCGCTTGGGGCAAATGCCCAGCCCAGAGGCTCTTGTTCGAGGCCTGAGGCCCACCCCGGGTGTTTATAAAGTCTCCCTGACGGTTGTATTGCTCTCCTGCACTCCGCCGACTCCTCCCCGCTCCAGAATGTTCTCTCCACCTTTCACCGCCATCACCCAACTGGCGGCACTGCACACGCGTGGAACCCACCCCACACCGAGCTCTCCCCGCGCCTGCGCACACCAGGCCCTGCAGCATTGATAGGGCCTATTCTCGCATGCAGTGTGTTCTGGGTAACAACCATCGCCATTTTAGGTCAACAACAAGGTGGCAGAAAAGTGAGTGGAATAGCTGAAGACAGAGATAACTTTGGAGAAGGGAAGAGACGGAGGATGAGCGGTGTGGCACAGAGCTCGAGAATCTGCTAAACAGATTGGTAAGGGGAATTTGGTGAGAATGGGAATTGGATGCTGAGGGGGAAGGAGGTGCTCAGTAATTTAAACCAGGAGCAACAGTAAATAATAAATAATCGCACCGGAGGACACAGAAAAAAGTGATGTTATAATCAACACACAGCAGAGCAAATTAACATAAGTATATCGGTAAGAATATCGATATCCCTTTGTGTGTTTAGTCTCTTTAGTGTTTAGTGTTAAGCTTGACTTAGTAAGGATTTATTAGTGCAAGTAAATGTAAGTCAAAGGAAAACGAGGTAATTGATTAACTTCTAACTGCTTTTAAAGATGCTCATAACTGATAAATAGCGAAGTAATTAATCACAGTTCAAGAAATAATCTACAGATAACAAAAAATGAATTCATTCATTCATTAATAAAGACCAGGCAGTGTGTGGGGATTGTAGTATGTGGGAGTTTGTGAACAACGAGACTGTCCCAGACTGCCACATCTGCAGCAAATGTCTCTGCCTCATGACATTCCAGCTCCGAGTCAGTGAGTTGGAGTCCGAGCTAGAGACAATCCGACATATAAGGGAGGAGCAGGAATTACTGGATAATTTACTCGAGTACAGTCACACACCAGAAGAAAGCACAGGTGCAGGAAGGGGAGAGTGTGACTGTCAGTCAGCTGGGTAAGGGGAATGTAGGAGAAGTAGTGAAGGAAGTCCAGCAGACACTGCTCCTGTCCAACAGGTACAAAGTACTCAATACCTGTGAGGATCAGGAGAAAGACTGGGAGGGACAGCTAGAATGCTGCCCAAGGCACCATGGAACAGAAGGCTGTCCAAGGGGTGGAGGAGCAGATTGGAAACATTGTCGTATAGGGGATTTTATAATTAGAAGGATAGATAGTAGTCTTTACAGTCAGGATCGAGAGTCCTGAAGGGTGTGTTGCCTTTCTGTTGTCAGGGTAAGGGACATCTCAAAATGGCTGGAAAATAATCTGGACATCAAATCCAGGGACCACTTACATTGTGACACCAAATCCAGGGACCACTTACACTGAGACGATAAATGGAAATCAGAGAGCCTCAGTATGGGGAATGGTCATGGTGGTGAAACCTGCTTTAATGAGGGCGAAAGGCGGGTAATGGATGAAGATATGATGGTGGAATCAGATGGTGACAGGTTATTTTCAGAAGCCCTTTTCAGACAGGCTGATGATTGGATGTAACCAGCCCAACACCTGGATCTGCCTGTTCTTGTCCCCAAATCCCAAAGTCTAATGTCCCTGATGTATTTTTCTGTGAGAACTGTAGAGATGTGAAAGAAGGGAAAAAATCAGGCTCCAGCCAGAAAGAATGTTCCTTGAATGAACAATTCATGAGGCTGTTTCGTGACTCGACTGTGTGAGGTTAAAAATCATGAAATGAAAAAAGATGCGTCCAGTGACACCTGTGTTGTTAATAATGGTTTTTAACCTGAAGCACTAACTCCTAAGCCTAACCTCCAATTGACTACCCCAACCACTAGCCCCAATCATAACCAATAACCCCTAGCCCCAACAAATAACCCCAACCCTAACCAATAACCACGAGCCCCAACCACTAACCCCAATCCTAACCAATAACCACTAGCCCCAACCACTAACCCCAATCCTAACCAATAACCACGAGCCCCAACCACTAACCCCAATCCTAACCAATAACCATGAGCCCCAACCACTAACCCCAATCCTAACCAATAACCACCAGCCCCAACCACTAACCCCAATCCTAACCAATAACCACTGGCCCCAACCACTAACCCCAATCCTAACCAATAGCCACTAACCCCAATCCTAACCAATAACCACGAGCCCCAACCACTAACCCCAATCCTAACCAATAACCATGAGTCCCAACCACTAACCCCAATCCTAACCAATAACCACTAGCACCAACCACTAACCCCAATCCTGACCAATAACCACTAATTGATATACCCATCAATTCATCCAATGAAAAGCGACGAGTTAAGAAAGTAACTATAGGTTTTTATTGGCTAAATAACAGAGCCCACCCTCGTGGGTGATCGGATACAACAAGGAGGAATGCCAGCCAGTCGACTACCTTTATACCTGGGCAGGTAGGTGGAGTCATGCTGGTGTCTGCGTGGTCGGCGAAGGCTCGTGGGGTTCCGGCATGCCGTCTACCTGGTCTGGAATTGGGGGGGTGGTGGGGGGGGTGAAGGTGGTGTCTCCGGAGTGCCCGAGGGTGCGAGGTCTCGTAAGGAAACTGTGTCCTCCCGCCCGTCTGGGTATGCCACATAGGCGTACTGGGGGTTGGCGTGCAGGAGGTCCACCCTCTCGACCAGGGGGTCCATTTTATGGGCCCTCACGTGCTTTCGCAGCAAGACGGGCCCCGGAGAGGTCAGCCAGGTTGGTAGCGTGGTTCCCGTAGTCGACTTCCTGGGGAAAGCAAACATTCGTTCATGGGGGGTGGCGTTGATGGCAGTGCAAAGTAGTGACCGGGTGGAATGCAGCGCTGCCGGGAGGACTTCCTGCCAGCGGGAGGTTGGGAGGCCCTTAGACTTTAAGGCTAAGAGGACGGCCTTCCATACCGTCACGTTTTCTCTTTCTACCTGGCCGTTCCCTCGGGGGTTGTCGCTGGTGGTCCTGCTTGCAGCAATACCTCTCGCTAGTAGGAACTGACGGAGTTCCTCGCTCATAAAGGAGGAGCCCCGGTCACTATGTATATAGTTTGGGAACCCGAACAAGGCGAAGAGGTCGTTCAGGCATTTAATGACCATGGTACTGGTCATGTCTGGGCAGGGGAAGGCAAAGGGGAAACGGGAGTACTCATCAACAATGTTGAGGAAGTACACATTACGGTCAGAGGACGGGAGGGGCCCCTTAAAGTCGATGCTCAGGTGCTCGAAGGGGCGGGTGGCCTTGATCAGGCTTGCTCTGTCCGGCCTAAAGAAGTGCGGTTTGCACTCGGCACAGGTCTGGCAGTTCCTGGTCATGGTCCTGACCTCCTCGATGGAGTAGGGCAGGTTGCGGGCCTTAATGAAGTGGTAAAGTCTGGTGACCCCGGGGTGGCAGAGGTCGTTGTGGAGGGTCTGAAGTCTATCACTTTGCGTGCTGGTGCATGTAATTCATGACAGAGCATCGGGGGGTTCGTTCAGCTTACCTGGCCGGTACAAGATATCATAATCGTAGGTGGAGAGCTCGATTCTCCACCTCAAGATCTTGTCGTTCTTGATTTTGCCCCTCAGCTTGTTATTAAACATAAAAGCGACCGAACGTTGGTCGGTGAGGAGGGTAAATCGTTTGCCTGCCAGGTAGTGCCTCCAGCGTCGTACCGCCTCCACAATCGCCTGGGCCTCCTTCTCGGCCGACGAGTGTCGGATCTCAGGGCCCTGTAGGGTCCTTGAGAAGAAGGCCACCGGTCTCCCCTCCTGGTTAAGGGTAGCGGCGAGGGCGAAGTCGGATGCATCGCTCTCGACTTGGAAGGGGATGGACTCATCCACTGCGTGCATAGTGGCCTTGGCAATGTCTCCCTTAATGAGGGAGAAGGCTGCGCACGCTTCCTCCATAAGGGGGAAGGATGTGGACTTCATGAGGGGTCTGGCTTTGTCCGCATAATTGGGCACCCATTGGGCATAGTAGGCGAAGAGCCCCAGGGTTCTCTTCAGTGCCTTTGGACAGTGGGGGAGGGGTAGCTCCATGAGGGGCCGTACGGAGGAATCTCTCCAGATTAACATCGTGGTCCTGCCGGTCGCGGCCGCAGATGGTGAC
This sequence comes from Somniosus microcephalus, assembly GCF_052327205.1. NCBI lineage: Eukaryota > Metazoa > Chordata > Chondrichthyes > Squaliformes > Somniosidae > Somniosus > Somniosus microcephalus. The sequence continues at coordinate 30,293,890 of NC_140990.1, read as the reverse complement.
GTTATCTAGATAGGGGAACGTGGCGTGCAGCCCGTTCTGGTCAACCATCCGGTCCATCTCCCTTTGGAAGACCGAAACCCCGTTGGTGACGCCGAAGGTAACCCTAAGGAAGTGGTAGAGGCAGCCGTTCGCCTTGAAGGCTGTATACTGGCGGTCCTCAGGGCGGATAGGGAGTTGGTGATAGGCCGACTTAAGGTCAATGGTGGAGAATACCCGGTACTGCGCAATCTGATTGACCATATCAGATATGCGGGGAAGGGGGTATGCGTCCAGCTGGGTGTACCTGTTTATGGTCTGGCTGTAGTCGATGACCAGGCGGTTTTTATTGCCGGTCTTAACGACCACGACCTGGGCACGCCAGGGGCTGGTGCTCCCCTCGATGATGCCCTCCTTCAGGAGACGCTGCACCTCAGAGCTAATGAAAGCTCTGTCCCCGGCGCTGTACCGTCTGCTCTTGGTAGCGACGGGTTTGCAGTCGGGGGTGAGGTTAGCGAACAGGGAAGTGGCGGGACCTTGAGGGTGGATAGGCCGCAGGTGTTACGCGGTGGGCGGTTTAAAATCTGCTGGTTGTCGACTGTGAGTGGGGGAGGGGTCCGCCGTATGCTAGCGTGACGCTTTGGAGGTGGGATTGGAAGTCTAGGCCTAGTAGGACGGCAGCGCATAGCTGGGGCAGGACGAGGAGTTTAAAATTTTTATACTCCGTACCCTTAACCGACAGGGTCACAACACAGTAGCCGCTGATGTCTGTGGCGTGTGACCTTGATGCCATCGAGATCCGGTTGCGCGTTGGCAGGACAGGGAGGGAGTAGTGGCTCACCGTGTCTGGGTGGATGAAGCTCTCCGTGCTTCCGCTGTCGAACAGGCAGGTCGTGGCGTGGCCGTTTACTTTGATGTCCATCATCGACTTGGACAGGTGATGCGGGCGGGCCTGGTCCAGTGTGACGGAGGCTAGTGTATAGCTGAGCGAGTTGTTGTAGTCTGCGGTTGAGGCTGTAGTCGGGCCTAGAGGCACGGTGGCGGTCGGGCGTGGTGGGTAAAATGGCGTCTCCCACGAGGTTGGACAAAATGGCAGAGAAGATGGCTGCCCCCATAACTCACATGAGGCACTGCTGGTGTCGGTTGCCTGTATCAAAGATGGCCGCCCCCATGACTCACATGTGGGGATGCTGGCCTCTGTTGCCTTGAAGGAAGATGGCCGCCCCCACAGCTCGCATGAGGCACTGCTGGCCTCTGATGATCCACCTCTGCAGGCCTTAGCGAAGTGGCCTTTCTTCCTGCAGTTTGAGCAGGTAGAGTTCCTGGCTGGGCAGCACGACCTCGGGTGTTTCGCCTGGCCACAGAAGAAGCAGCCGGTGGCCCGATCGCGGGGGTCCGATGTCGGAGCCGGTACCGGGGGTGGCGGTCTCGATTGGGTCCAGGACGCCGACGCTGAGGTAGGTCCCAGGGGGGTTGCTGCGGGGGGTATCGCGGTCGGGGTTGGCCCCAAGTCCCAGGGTCGCGAGTTACAGTACCTTGAGTATGCCTCGAGGTCCTGATGGGCCACCTCTAGAGAGAGAGCGAGGGCTGCAGCTTTGTCCAGGTTGAGGTCCCTTGCTTCCAGTAGTCTTTGCCATGAGTAGTCGGACCGCAGGCCTTTCACGAAGGCATCGCGGACATTGTCTTCAGTATTTTCTGCCGCCGTTACCGCTTTAAAGTTACAGTCTCTGCCGAGTGCTTGTAGCACCCGTAAAAATTCCTCCACGGGCTCTCCTGGCTGTTGCGGGCGGGATCTGAGGAGGTGTCTGGCATACATGGAATTTACCGGGGTTTGGTACTGTCGTTTCAGCCGGTTGAAGGCGTCCTCGTATGTTTTAAGGTCCCGGATGAGTGCGAATACTTTAGGGCTCACTTGGGCATTCAGAACTCTTAGCATGGATTTCTGAGGCACGCCGGATTCTCCCAGGTAGGCTTCGAAGCAGCTCAGCCAGTGTTCGAAGTCGAGGGCTGAGTTTGCTGCCTGTGGGTTTAGATCCAGGTACGGTGGTCTGAGGGCTCGCAGCCAGGCCGGCTGCGGTGGCTGTTGTAGCTGCGCGTCTGGCTGGTCGCTTGGCTGGTCGTTTGACTGCTCAGTTGTCGACATTTTAAAATTTAGCCAATAAAATTGATATACCCATCAATTCATCCAATGAAAAGCGACGAGTTAAGAAAGTAACTATAGGTTTTTATTGGCTAAATAACAGAGCCCACCCTCGTGGGTGATCGGATACAACAAGGAGGAATGCCAGCCAGTCGACTACCTTTATACCTGGGCAGGTAGGTGGAGTCATGGGCGGAGTCAGCAGTGTTCAGCCCAGGTATAGCAGCATGACAAGAGGCGACCTCGTATAGTGATACAACAGTGTGAACAGTGATAACCATAGAGTAACGATATAACAGTGATAACTATAGTGTAACGATAGTGAACGATAAAAGTGGTTTACCACACTAACCCCAACCACTAACCCAATCCTAACCAATAACCACTAACCCCAATCCTAACCAATAACCACTAGCACCAACCACTAACCCCAATCCTAACCAATAACCACTAGCCCCAATCACTAACCCCAATCCTAACCAATAACCACCAGCCCCAACCACTAACCCAATCCTAACCAATAACCACTAACCCCAATCCTAACTAATAACCACTCGCCCCAACCACTAACCCCAATCCTAACCAATAACCACTGGCCCCAACCACTAACCCCAATCCTAACCAATAATCACGAACCCCAATCCTAACCAATAACGAAGAACCACAAACACTAACCCCTAAGCCTACAACCTAACCCCAGCCCCTAACAAAGGATCATTGACAGGGATCAATGGAGGAGCTAAAGACCTGATAAAGGAAGTATTTGAAACAATTATCTCGGTTAAAGAAATAGTGCAAGGTATGTTAGTAACAAGAAATTAAATCAACGAGACCATCAAGCTCAGAAATTAATATTACAAAGATCATAACCTTTCAAAGGTTGTCACATGCAGTACGTGTGGAGGAGTTTTACTATATCGAATCCACAAAGGGTTAAATGATACAGATAATAACAGATTTCAAATCTTAAGCAAGATAGTTCTATAAAGCTATGTTTCAAAGGAATTGCAGCTGAGTGTACTCGTTTGTGCAAACAAATAAACTGGAACTTAGCTTAAAACATTAATGGAAACTTAATAAGTTTAATTAACATTTCATTACCTGTGGTGATGATGCACTCCAGTCCCTGTGGTGTGCAGATGAGTGTAAGTGAGACACTACAGTTCTGTCTATGACACCCACAAGTCGTGTACTCAAACGGAACAAGCTTGGGGTTTAATGTGGTAGAAAGCGAACTAGATATGAACGGAAATAATCGAGAGTAACAAAAGGCCCAAAAATTAAACAGTCGGTAACAGAACATCAATTAGTTTTCTCTTATCATGGAGGCATCAAATATTTGACACACTGTGTGTTTGAAACAAAGCTGATTTATTCACTACTTGCTGAAGTGCCCGGCGGTGCCGAGGCTTTTTCGAGGGCATGTTGTTGTTGGAAGAGAGAGACAGAGAGCGACTGGGGGGGGAGGGAGGGGGAGGGGGGGAAGGGAGGGGGAGGGGGGGAAGGGAAGGCGGGGGGGAGGGGGGGAAGAAGGGGAGGGGGGAAGGGAGGGGGGAAGGGAGGGGAGGGGGGTGGGGGAAAAGGGAGGGCGGGGGGCAGGGGGGGAAGGTTGGGGGGGAAGGAGGGGGGGTGGGGGGGAAGGGAGGGGGGAAGGGAGGGATGGAGGGGGGGTGGGAGGGGAGGGGGGGAGGAAGGGGAGGGGTGGTGGGGGAGAGGGAGGGGAGGGAGGGCGTGGGGCCCCCCCGAGGGTCGCGGCTCCCCACCGAGGGTCACGCCCCCCCCGCCGAGGGTCGCGGCCCCCCCCGAGGGTCGCAGTCCCCCGAGGGTCGCGCCCCCCCCCCCCGAGGTGAAGACCGCCGATTGCGGCTGTGCGAGACGGCCGGCGGGCCCGGTTGCCAGGGTAACCCTTGACGCACAGCAAGCCCCACCCCCCGGCCGAGCCAGAGAGAGATGCCGCGTCTCAGCTCCTGCTGCGCGCGCACCCTTTAGTAAGGTAGCGGCGCAGGCCCGCCCCTCCAGCCTTCGAGTGGGGCCGGGAGGTGCCTAGCTCGGGTGTGGGTGCGGAGGAGAAGCCAAGGCTCGAGGCCTACCTGGAAAAATGGGGAAAGGTAGGAAAATTAATGATATTAGATAAGTTAATTCGTTTCTAAATCATTTTTTTTTAAAACAATATGTGTTTTAAAAGCAACGTTTTTATTAAAGACGCAGAAAGCGGGAAAAAGAAAGGAAAAGTTTGGAATCAAGATGGCAGCGACTCACCTCGGTTCAGAACGATAAGGCCCGCCCACACACGCACCGATTGGCCCGGCCGCACGCGGCAGCAAGCCGCCGTACGATTGGTCGACCTCGAGGTCACTCTGTCGCTAATGAGCAGATAATGAGATGCTAATGAGCGGAATGTTGAAGGTTTTTGGGATACCACGGGCATGATTTTAGCCCGGCCGAAACGTAAATACGCTTAAAATTGTCTCGGAAGCGTAAGCTTTCTTTGGAGGTAACGCGCGCGTAGGTACGCCCTGTAACTTTCGAGCGCATAGCCCGCCAGACGCACACGCGATGACAGACAGAATGACAGATCGACCGATTTATATATATAGATTTATGCAGAATATTAATCTTCAGCGCAGGTACAGGTGTTAAGATCAGAAGAAACAAATCATAACTGCTGGAATGAACATGGTTCAGTCCTCAATGCAATCACAGTAAATCATGTTTTGGTCACTAATACGATCTTTCCGGGGGCTTTTACCCAGCATTCCCGTGCTGGAGAATGTGCCGCACCCAGTCTACAGGAGCCCAGTGCGCAGGCGCAGTAGGAGACGTTATATTGAGCATGCGCAGCACGGTACTGGAGCAGGGCAGACGGAGAAGAGCAGAAGCCGGGAGCGCGCTTCCGCAGCGGTTAAGAATCGGCTGCGCAGGGAAGCAATGAACCGGTAGGTGGGTGGGGAGGCTTCATAAACAACTGTGATAGTCTGCAAGTCCCGAATAATAACCTGAAGATCCTGTGTTGGCAGCTGCGGGGCTTTCTTCCGCTAACAGGCCCAGGTTAACTGCCGCCATCTTTGTAAAGGAGTGCGGAAAGTTCAGTGCGACGCCATTTTGATTTGTAACCGAATGCATGCGTGGCCATCTTAGTACAGGAACTTCCCTCAGAGTGGGCGGGGCTTCGGTGTCTGCTTCCAACTGGGTCCCAGTTCCCGGGAGAGATAGTCAATGTCTCAGTTATTTTATTCTCACTCTCCACACACGGGATTTTTTTACCATCTCTCCTGAAGGCGCTGGTAAGTGCCAAGCTTCGAGTTTACATGCCATTGAATTGTAAGAGAAAAGCCCCAGAAGGTTGTGGGTTCAAAACCCACTCCAGAGACCCGAGCGCAAAAATCTAGGCTGACTTTCCAGTGCAGTGCTGAGGGAGTGCTGCACTGTCAGCGGTGCCGTTTTTCAGATGAGATGTTAAACCAAGTCTGTTCTCTCAGGTGGATGTAAAAGATCCCAGGGCACTATTTTGAAGAAGAGCAGGGGAGTTATCCCCGGTGTCCTGGCCAATATTTGTCCCCCAATCAACATCATTAAAAAAAAACAGATTACCGGGTCATTATCACATTGCTGATTGCGGGAGCTTGCTGTGTGCAAACTGGCTGCCCCCTGTCCTACACTGCAACAGTGACTACACTTCCAAAAGTACTTCATTGGCTGTAAAGTGCTTTGGACGTCCAGTGGTCGTGAAAGGCGCTATAGAAATGCAAGTCTTTTGTTCTATCAGAGCTGCTCCTGCTGTACGGTCCCGGGGCTGGACTCCCCCTCCCCCCCATGCCCTGGACTCCCCCTCGCCCCCCCCCCCCACACCTCTGTACAGTCCCGGGACTGGACTGCCCCCTTCTAACAGGACTAGGCAGACTAGATGCAGGAAGGAGGTTCCCGATGGCGGGGGAGTCCAGAACCAGGAGTCACAGTCTAAGAATAAGGGGTAAGCCATTTAGGACTGAGATGATGAGGAATTTCTTCACCCAGAGATTGGTGAACCTGTGGAATTCTGTACCATAGAAGGTAGTTGAGGCCAATTCATTAAATATATTCAAGAAGGAGTTAGATATATTTCTTAAGGCTAAAGGGATATGGGGAGAAAGCAGGGACAGGGTACTGAACTTGGATGATCAGCCATGATCTCATTAAATGGTGGAGCAGACTCAAGGGGCCAAATGGCCTACTCCTGCTCCTATCTTCTATGTTTCTATGTACGGTCACGGGACTGGAATCCCCCCCCCCCCCCCCCCCCCCCCCCCATACAGTCCCAGGGCTGGGCTGCCCCACCCCACCCCCCGTACAGTCCCGGGGCTGGAATCTTGGGACTGTAGACGGAGGAAGAAAAAAATTGAGGCCAAGAATGTGAGTTGGGAAATACAATTAGAGAAACATGATTCAATTTCTAAGCTAAACTATTTAAAATCGAATCAATCATTGTGATTAATATATTCCTTTTGTTTTGTGTGGGAAACAAGTGATGTCTGGTCTGTGCAGGAGTGTTTGTGCCCAGTTACACAGCGTGTCCCTGACTCTCCACTCCATCTGTGTTTCTTTCAGCTCACTGTATCATTTACACATCCAACTGACTGGATTAACCTCCCCCTACTAAACCCCATCACACAAATAGCAACATTTGGCGTTTAGTTCTGCTAAATCTTAATAAAACACTGGCTAGACCTCAGCTGGAGTATTGTGTTCAATTCTGGGCACCACACTTTAGGAAGAATGTCAAAGCCTTGGAGAGGGTGCAGAAGAGATTTACTGGAATGGTCCCAGGGATGACGGACTTCAGTTATGTGGAGAGACTGGAGAAGCTGGGGTTGTTCTCCTTGGAGCAGAAAAGGTTAAGAGGAGATTTGATAGAGGTGTTCAGAATCATAAACAGTTTTGATAGATTAAATAAGGAGAAAGTGTTTCCAGTGGCAGACGGGTTGGTAACCAGAGGAGGCAGAATTAAGATGATTGGTAAAAGAACCAGATGTGACAAGTGGAATCATTTTTTAATGTAGTGAGTTGTTGTGATCTGGAATTCACTGCCTGAAAGTGTGGTGGAGGCAGAGTCAATAGTAACTTTCAAAAGGGAATTGGATAAATACTTGAAGGGAAAACTATACAGAGCTGTGGGTAAAGGGCAGGGAGTGAGACTCATTGGACAGCTCCACCAAAGAACCGACACAGGCACCATGGGCCAAATGGCCTCCTCCTCTGATGTACCATTCGATGATTATGGCGGATGCTCTTACCCAGAGTGCCCCGCGTGGGTGAATACGGCCTATCTCCATCAGCAGGGGCGCAGGCGCGGGAAGGGCTGGTCCCCGGAGACCGCCTTCCTGCGCGGAGCATGCGCGGCGCGGCTCCAGGACACTGAGCGGAGACGAGCGTGGCCTCAGCAACACCGAGTGCGCGTCTCAGGCCCCGAATCAGAGCGGCCGGGCCCGGCACCAGGAAACCCAGGGTGCAGCGCCTCCCCAGACAGGAGAAACCACAACTGGATCGACACAGCAGAGCCGCCAATCCAGAGCCGGCTTGTATCAGGGCTGGCGCTGGATGCGGAAGTCGCTCCCTGGCCGCCTGTGTAGGTCTTTTTGTTGCTTCAGTTTGAGCTGGAGTGGAGATGGAGGAGAAGCTGCTGGGTTTAACCCCCAGTACTTCTGAGCCCAGGAGGACCCAACAATTTCCAATGTGAGACTGTCAGGGGAGGTGGATTCTGGGGGAGATTAGGTTGTTAAACAGACACTGTCCCTACAATTTATAAGAGTATTGTTTTAGGAACAAGTATTTCTGTAAAGGCATTTAATCCATTTTACATATTCAGATTTTTTATTCATTCTTGGGGTGTGGGCGTCACTGGTAAGGCCAGCATTTATTGCCCATCCCTAGTTGCCCCTTGAGAAGGCGATGGTGAGCCTTCATCATGAACCACTGCAGTCCGTGTGGTGAAGGTGCTCCCACAGTGCTGTCAGGATGGTGTGTGACTTGGAGGAGAACTGGGTGGTGATGGTGCTCCCCTACACCTGCTGCCTTTGTCCTTCTAGGTGCTGGAGGTCGCGGGTTTTGGAGGTTCTGTCAAAGTTCTGGTCGAGTTGCAGATGTATAAAGTTCCTTTCCTTCGACCCACTCCCACCTCTCTCTCACTCTCCTCCCATAGAGGCTAGAGTCGTGTGTAGGCCGAGACCAGGTGGCGGATTCCCTTCCCTGAAGGACATCAGTGAACCAGTTAGGTTTTTATGACAATCCGGCAGCTTTCATGGTCACTTTTTTCTGGTGCCGACCCCACAAATGACCAGATTCATTGAGCTCAATTTCACAACCTGCCTTTGTTTTTTGTGGGTTCTCTCTCACGCTCCCTTTTTCCTGTTTTAAATTCATTTTACAGGATATTAGAAGAGGAGGATTAGCAGACAGGAAACTCAACCAAACATCACGTCAAGATCTGACAGAGTCACTCGACTCATCGGATCTGAATATCATCGGCCTTTGAACGTAAAAGCAAAAAACACCGTTCACAGCGGGGAGAAACCGTACACGTGATCTGTGTGTGGACGAGGCTTCAGCCAATCCTGTGGCCTGTCGAGACACAAGCGCAGTCACACCAGGGGGAAACCGTGTAAATGTGGGGATTGTGAGAAGGGATTCAAATATCCATTTGAGCTGGAAACTCAACGGTGCAATCACACCGGGGAGAGACTGTTCACCTGCTCCGTGTGTGGCAAGAGATGCACTTATTTCTCTGCCCTGCTGATACATCAGTGGGTTCACACTAACGAGAGAGAGTTTAAATGCATCGAGTGGGTGAAGAGATTTAAACGCCCTGAGACACTGAGAGAGCACCAGCACATTCACAGCGCTTACACATTGTTCAGCTGCTCTCACTGTGGGAAGAGGTTCAGGGCATCATCGCACGAGTTCACACCAGTGAGAGGCCGTTCACCTGCTCCGAGTGTGGGAAGGGATTCACTCGTTCATCCACTCTGCTGACACACCAGCGAGTTCACATGGGGGAGAGGCCGTTCACCTGCTCCGTGTGTGGGAAGGGATTCACTCAGTCATCCCACCTGCTGACACACCAACTTGTCCACACTGATAAGAGACCTTTTAAATGTTCTGATTGTGAGAAGAGATTTAAAAGCAGAAGTGATCTGCAGAGACACCAGCGCAGTAACTCTGGGGCGAGACCCTTCGCCTGCTCAGAGTGTGGGAAAGGATTTATTAATTCATCCATTCTGCTGAAGCACGGGTGAGTTCACACTGACGAGAGACCTTTTAAATGCTCGGACTGCGGGAAGTGCTGTAAAAGTTCCTGGGAGCTGACATGCCATCAAACTGTCCACACTGACGAGAGGCTGTTCAGGTGCTCTCACTGTGGGACTGGGTTCAGGCGATCATTTGACCTCACTGTACACCAGCGCACTCACACTGGGGAGAGGCCATTCACCTGCCCTGTGTGTGGGAAGGGATTCATTCGGTCATACACCCTGCTGGCACACCAGCGAGTTCACACCGATGATAGACCTTTTACATGTTCTGACTGTGAGAAGAGATTTAAAAGCAAAAAGGATCTGTTGGGACACCAGCGAGTTCACACTGGGGAGAGGCCATTCACCTGCTCTGAGTGTGGGAAGGAATTCATTCAGAAATCCAACCTGCTGAGACACCAGAGAGTTCACAAGTGACTGCAGGGGTTGGATTCTGCTGCTGTTAATCACATCCAGGACTGAACCATGTTCATTCTGACAGTTGGGGTTTGTTTCTGATGATGTTAATAACTCCCTAACTGGGCTGGAGTTTAATATTTTGGATGGATGTCAAATAAATCAGCTTTGTTTTCAACACATTGTTGTAGATTTTTGTCTTTCTCACCTGAGTGTTTAGCATCACCTGGCTGGAGCTGAGAAAGGACAATCTGGGGGAGGATCATACGGCGGGAACAGAACTTCAGCCTGGACACAGTCCTTCAGGGCCACACTGAGAGGGGCAAATGGCACTTTGGTCTTTCTCGTCTCTCTTCACTGACAGCAAAGTCCCCGTGTGGATTAATCTTGAGGCCTGTGAGGAATGTGTCGCAGCCGCTCTCTGCCATGGTTCAGAGCTCCTCGGCATGGAACAGAAGGCTCCTTTACAACTGTGTTTAGAGTCGGGAAGAACAACGGTGAATGCTGGAAACGTGCTGTCAAATCAGAGATTGGTGTCAAACTGCGATCTGTTCCTGACTGAAAGTGAAACGGCAGGTTTAAGTTTCCAGTCTAAAAATGACTGGTAATTATTCTGCGACGATTTAATATGTGTGTGTGACAGTCCTGAGTCCAACATTTTAAGGCAGGCGTTAACCCATTTAAAATAAACCCGTTTAAAATAAATTGATTAAAGCCTACATTAAAATAGCAGAGGGAGGAGTTCACAGGAGCCTGTTAACTGCTGGTACAATTATACAACAGACATTTGATCTCCAGATAAAGAAGGACCTGCAGCGTGTTTCCAGGAATTCCCTGTTTTATTGATGTGTGTTAGACACCAGGATAACTAAAAATACACGACCAGAACATCCACGGGGAGCGATCCCGACAGTTACTCTGGGATCACTCCCGCTGTAGAACTCCACCACTGACTCTGCTGAAGGTTGTAGGCTCAGGGAGTGGGGCCTCCAGGAGTGGATGGTAAGAAAGCTGGGCTTCAGTATCCTGACAAATATATGCCGAGGAACCAGAGGATTCTAAAGTAAATGTTGGTCCCTTAGAGGATGAGACTGGGGAATTAATAATGGGGAAATGGTAGAGACTCTGAACAAATATTTCGTATCTGTCTTCACAGTAGAAGACACAAACAACATCCCAATAATGGATAATCAAGGGGCCACAGGGAGGGGGAAGTAAAGACAATCACTATCACGAAGGAAATAGTACTTGGTAAAATAATGGGACTAAAAGACGACAAGTCCCCTGGACCAGATGGCCTGCATCCCAGGGTCTTAAAAGAAGTGGCTGCAGAGATAGTGGATGCATTGGTTGCAATATACCAAAATTCCCTGGACTCTGGAGAGGTCCCAGCGGATTGGAAAACCGCAAATGTAACACAACTATTTAAGAAAGGAGGGAGATAGAAAGCAGGAAACTATAGACCAGTTAGCCCAACATCTGTCGTTGGGAAAATGCTGGAGTCCTTCATTAAGGAAGCAGTAGCAGGGCATTTGGAAAATCATAATGCAGTCAAGCAGAGTCAGCATGGTTTTATGAAAGGGAAATCATGTTTAACAAATTTGCTGGAGTTCTTTGAGGATGTAATGAGTAGGGTGGACAAAGGTGAGCCAGTGGATGTGGTGTATTTGGATTTCCAGAAGACATTCGACATAAAGGTTACTGCATAAGGTAAGAGCTCACGGAGTTGGGGTAATATATTAGCATGGATAAAGGATTGGCTAACTAACATAAAGCAGAGAGTCGGGATAAATGGGTCATTTTCCGGTTGCCAACAGGTTGCCACAGGGATCGGTGCTGGGGCCCCAACTATTCACAATCTACATTAATGACATGATGAAGGGACTGAGTGTAATGTAGCCAAGTTTGCGGATGATACAAAGATGGGTGAGAAAGCCAGGTGTGCAGAGGACTCAAAGAACTTGCAAAGGGATATAGACAGGCTAAGTGAGTGGGCAAACATTTGGCAGATGGAGTATAATGTGGGAAAGTGCGAGGCAGGTACACTTTGGCAGGAAAAATAAAAAAGCAAATTATTATTTAAATGGAGAGAGATTACAAAATGCTACAGTTCAGAGGGACCTGGGGGTCCTTGTGCATGAAACACAAAAAGTTAGCATGTAGGTACAGCAAGTAATCAAAAAGGCAAATGGGATGTTGGCCTTTATTTCAAGTGGGTTGGAGTATAAAAGCAGGGACATCCTGTTTTAACTGTACAGGGTAGTGGTGAGCCCACACCTGGAGTACTGCGTACAGTTTTGGTCTCCTTATTTAAGGAAGGATATACTTGCAATGGAGGCAGTTCAGAGATGATTCACCAGGTTAATTCCAGAGATGAGGGGGTTGACTTATGAAGAAAGGTTGAGCAGGCTGGGCCTATACTCATTGAAGTTTAGAAGAATGAGAGGTGATCTTATTGAAACATATAAGATAAGGGGGCTCGACAAGGTAGATGCAGAGAGGATGTTTCCCCTCGTGGGGAAATCTAGAACTCGGGGGCACAGTTTTAGAATAATGGGTCGCCCTTTTAGAACTGAGATGAGGAGGAATTTCTTCTCTCAGAGGGTCATAAATCTGTGGAATTCTTTGCCCCAGAGAGCTGTGGAGGCTGGGTCATTAAATACATTTAAGTTGGAGATAGACAGATTTTTGCAAGATAAGGAAGTGAAGGGTTATGGGGAGCGGGCGGGGAAGTGGCTTTCAGCCCAAGATCAGATCAGCCATGATCTTATTGAATGGCGGAGCAGGCTCGAGGGGCCAAGTGGCCTATTCCTGCTCCTATTTCTTATGTTCTTATGATTCCTTTCTAAGGAACCGTCTGGGGTTTTACCGGCCAGCGTAAGTCTAAGGGTGAATGACTGCTGACTCACTGAACTGTCTTACATTGAACCCAGTTCAGATCAAGGTGAGTTCAGTTTACAGGAGAATAGGGACAAATATCACCCACAATTGAGGGAGTCAAAAGCAGCCATTGGAGAAGTTCAGAGATCTTTGAAAAAGAAGATGCTGCACAATTGTGGTAATAATAGTAAAAGCTTTTCCAGCTATATCAGGAGTCAGGAGACATAGTTACACAGAGTTACATAGAATTACAGAGTCTACAGCACAGGAACAGGCCATTCGGCCCAACTGGTCAATGCCGGTGTTTCTGCTCCACACGAGTCTCCTCCCACCACTCTTCATCTAACCCTATTAGCATATCCTTCTATTCCTTTCTCCCTCATGGGCTTATCTACCTTCCCCATGAATGTATCTGTGCTATTCGCCTCAACTACTCCTTGTGGTAGCACGTTCCACATTCTGACCTCTCTTTGGGTAAAGAAGTTTCTCCTGAATTCCCCATTGGATTTATTAGAGACTGTGTTATATTTATGACCTGTAGTTTTGGACTCCCCGACAAGTGGAAACATTTTCTCCAGGTCCACCCGATATAACCTTTTCATAATCTTAAAAACCTTGATCAGGTCACCCATCGGCCTTCTCTTTATTCTAGAGAAAAGAGCCCCAGCCTGTTCAGCCTTTCCTGATAAGTATATCGTCTCAGTTCTGGGATCATCCTTGCAAAGCCTTATTCCACCTTCTCCAGTGCCTCTATATCCTTTTTATAATATGGTGACCAGAACTGTGCACCGTACGCCAAGTGTGGTCTAACCAATGTCCTATACAAGTTTAACATAACTTTTCTGCTTTTCAATTCTATCCCTCTAGAAATGAGCCCCAGTCCATTGTTTGCTCCTGTTATGGCCTCATTAACCTGTGTCGCTACTTTTAGTGATTTGTGTATCTGGACCCCGAGATCCCTTTGCTCCTCTACCCCATTTAGATTCTTATTTTCCAAGTAGTGTGTGGCCTCATTATTATTCCTACCAAAATGCACCACCTATCTTAAAATTAATTTGCTAATTACCCTCCCATTCTGGAAGCTTATTAATGTCTTCTTGCATGTTGTCACAGTCTTCCTCAGTATTAACTCTACCTCCCAATTTGGTGTCATTGACAAATTTTGGAATTGTACCTCTGATTCCCGAGTCCAAACCGCTTCTGTAAATGGTGAACAACAGTGGTCCCAGCACCGATCCCTGTGGAACATCACTTCCCACCTTTTGCCACTCTTAACTCCTGCTCTCTGTTTCCTGTTTTGTGACCAGCTTGTTATCCATAAACAGTTTGTAAGATCAACAAGATGACCCAGGCCAGGCTGTGTGGAGTGAAGGGCCAGGCAGCAGAATGGATGGAAAGTTGGCTACAAAACAGAAATCAGAGGGTTGGAGTTAAGGGAAGTTTGGTGCGATCTTTCCATCCATTCTGCTGCCTGACCTTTGACTCTACACGGCCTGACTGTGGTCATCTTGTAGACCGTACATACTGCAGACACAGTGCACCAGTGGTGGAGGGGGTGGATATTGAGTCCTGTGGCAGGGGCGCTGATGAAGTGGATTTCTCTGTCCGTGAGTTTTGAGGCATCGCGAGTGGCATTTTTCACCTCTTTCCACCTTTAAATAAACCTTGCTGCCAGTTTATTAAAGCCATTAACAGCCACTTGGGTGGGACACACCAATAAATGAGGCCTTGTTTCCCTCACAATGACAGGCCTGAGCCCGAGTTAGAAAACATTTAGTAATTAAACCAGACTGGGCGGGGCCTGAGGTGCGAGTTAGTAACGGAAAATTGGTGGCCAGCGTACTTCACACCAGGGCTGAGGACCCGGGGACTCGGGTTTCTGTATCATTTATTGATTAATTTAGTTTATTGCCCAATCTCAATCAGACTGGCGGGTCATCTTGCTGTCCGGCGGAGGCGAGGTTCCCCAATGGAGGGCTCTCTACGCGGGGGTCCTTCCCTGCACCATTGGGGATCTGGGGTGGAGACTGTTGCAAGGAGCTGTCATGTGCAACAGTTTTTAAACTCCTTTCTGGACTCCAAGGCCAGCTGTGTTTTCTGTGGCCTAGAGGAGTCCACGGGCCGTGTATATATTCAGTGTGAGAGGTTTCAGCCCCTGTGTAGTTACCTGAAGGGGCTGCTCCTCAACTCTTGGTTACACTTTAGCCCCACGCTCCTAATCTTTGCCCGCCCAGGGTGGAGGGGGGTGGGTAAGTCAGAGGATCTTCTCCTGGACCTGCTCTTGGGCCTGGCAAAAACAGAAATTTGTAGGCCCAGGATGGGCGGGGCCCATGGGGGGGTCACTCTGGCTGCCTGCCTCTCTCCCGTGGTCTTGTCCCTGCCCGGGTGGCCCTGGAGAGGGAGCAGGCGGTGTCCACTGGTTCACTTGATACCTCCCTCAACCGGTGGGCACGGAGGTATCAAGAGGCGATAATCGATCCTCACAATCACATTGTGATTTAATTATTAATTGTGTGTGTGTCACAAATACATTTCTTCTATTCTGATACAAAATCTCTACTGGACATGTTAAACTACTAGTTATTTAATCAGGGCTGCAGCTGCTGAAAGGTTGACTGTACTGAGGTTTGTGGCCAGAGCTGGCAGACGTGTTGTTCTGAAGTCTGATGTCTCACACCTGAACAGTCTGTTTATGTTGTGTTGTAATGACCTTTTCCTGTTGCCTGGTGTCAGAAATAGAAATCAAAGGGAGATGATGCCCCACTCTGTTAATCAACTCTTTGACACATTTCCACGCATTTCCTTTCTTAATTTACAAAGATCACAACTCCATTAGTGAACAATGGATTGCCAGTCTGCCACTTTTTAGTGAGGCTTGAAAGGATTCGCTGTGAAGCTACACCTGCCCATCTGTCTGTGTGTCACTGTGTTTGGATTGTGTTAGACAACAGTCCGAATATCTCGCCTACATCCATTACAATTTTTGAAGTGTTAGATTGTACTTGGAAGAAGTTGAGTTTGAATCTGACAATTCTGAAATTGGGAGCTGTTAATGATTTCTGTTTTTCACATAACTATATAGTGATGTGATCAGTCAAATCAAATTAAAAGATGCTGCTATTTACTGAACACAACTGAATAATTCTACAAGGATGCTATCGCAGTCTTCCTCAGTATTAACTACAATCCCAATTTAGTGTCATCAGCAAATTTTGAAATTGTACCTCTGATTCCCAAGTCCAAATCATTCATGTAAATGATGAACAACAGTGGTCCCAGCACCGATTCCCCGTGGAACACCACTTCCCACCTTCCGCCCGTCTGTAATTCTGAGGGAAACTTACGAGGCCTCGTTGTTTGCCTGTCCTGCTCATGAGGCTGTAAAAGGGTTTAATAATTCAGCAACAATTCTTATAAAGGTGGAAGGTGGTGAAAAACGACACCAGCGTTGCCTAAAACACAAAGACAAAGAAGTTCACTTCATCAGCACCCTGGCACAGGACTCAATATCTACCCCCTCCACCATTGGTGTACTGTGTCCACAGTAAGTACGATCTACAGGGTGACCAAGGTCAGGCCATGTGGAGTCAAGGTCCAGGTAGCTGAATGGGTGGCAAGATGGCTCCAAAACAGAAATCAGAGGGTGGAAGTTAAGGGGAGTTTCTCGGACTGGCAGAAAGTGAGAACTGGTGTCCCACATGGATCCGTGCTGGGGCCACTGGTGTTCACTATCATTTGGACTCAGAAACTGGAGGCATGTTGTTGGAATTGACAGATTACACCAAGTGCCTTCACACTGTGCAAACGATCCATTGTGCTAAGTGCGATAGAATGTGAACAGACCTAGCAGCTTAAAACTGGGTACCCATAAGGCACTGTGGGCCATCAGCAGCATTCATCCATCCATAGGCGAGGGCCCCAAAGGCACGAGCATTAATCCTCCTCTGGGGAGGGCCCATCGGCCCAAGCATTCTATTCAAGAAAGGAGGGAGAGCAAAAACTGGGAACTACAGGCCAGTAAGCCTGACATCAGTCGTCGGGAAAATGCTGGAATCCATTACTGAGGAAGTGGTAACAGGGCACTTAGGCAGAGTGAACACGGTTTTATGAAAGGGAAATCGTCTTTAACAAATGTATTAGATTTTTTAAGGATGTAACTGGCAGGGTAGATAAAGGCGAACCAGTGGATGTAGTATATTTGGATTTGCAAAAGGCATTCGATAAGGTGCCAGATAAAAGGTTGCTAAGCAAGATAAGGGCTCATGGGATTGAGGGTAATGTATTAGCGTGGAGAGAGGATTGGTTGACAGACAGAAAACAGAGAGTAGGAATAAACAGGTCAATTTCCGATTGGCAGGCTGTAACTCGTGGGGTGCCGCAAGAATGCTTGGGCCTCAGCTATTTACAATCTACATCACTGATTAGATGAAGGGACCGAGTGCAATGTATTCAGGTTTGCTGACAATACAAAGCTAGGTGGGAAAGTAAGCTGAGAGCAGGACACAAGCAGCCTGCAAAGGGATGTAGACAGGTTAGGTGAGGGGGCAATAAGACGGCAGATGGAGTATAATGTGGAGAACTGTGAGGTTATTCACTTTGATAGGAAAAATAGGAAAACAGAATTTTTTTAAATATTGAGGAATTATTAAATGTTGTTGTTCAGAGAGATTTAGGTGTCCTCGTACAGGAAACACAGAATGTTAGCATGCAGGTACAGCAAACAATTAGGAAGGCAAATGGCATGTTGGCTTTTACTGCAAGGGGGTTGGAGTATAAGAGTAAGGACGTCTTGCTACAATTGTACAGGGCTCTGGTGAGACCACACCTGGAGTACTGTGCACAGTTTGGCCGCCTTATCTGAGGATGGACATACTTGCCTTAGAGGCGGTGCAACGAAGGTTCACTAGATTGATCCCTAGGATGTGAGATTGAGTAGAATGGGCCTATACTCTCTGGCATTTAGAAGAATGAGAGGTGATCTCATTGAAACATATAAGATTCTGAGGGGGATTGACAGGGTAGATGCTGTGAGGTTGTTTCCCCTGGCTAGAGTGTCTAGAACTGGGGCACAGTCTCAGGATGCGGCGTCGGCCATTTAAGGATGAGGAGAAATTTCTTCACTCGGGGTTCTGAATCTTTGGAATTCTCTACCCCTAATGGCTGTGGATGCTGAGTCGTTGAGGATATTCAAGGCTAAAGATCATCCATGATCTTATTGAATGGCGGAGCAGGCTCGAATGGCCGACTCCTGCTCCTAATTCTTATGCTCTTATGTATGTTCTTAAAGCACCCCATGGGCAAGTGCCACATAGCTCTGAGCATTAATCCACCCCAGGGCCCCGAGGGCCCGAGCATTAATCCACCCCAGGGCCCTGAGGGCCCGAGCATTAATCCACCCAAGGGCCCCGAGGGCCCGAGCATTAAGAACATAAGAAATAGGAGCAGGAGTAGGCCATACGGCCCCTCGGGCCTACTCCACCATTCAATAGGATCATGGCTGATCTGAATCTAGACTCACGTCCACTTCCCTGCCCTCTCCCCGTAACCCCTAATTTCATTATCAGCTAGGAAAATGTCTATCTCCATTTTAAATTTATTTAATGTTGCAGCTTCCACAGCTCTCTGGGGTAGCAAATTCCATAGATTTACTACCCTCTGAATGAAGAAGTTTCTCCTCATCTCAGTTTTGAAAGGGCAGCCCCTTATTCTAAGATTATGCCCCCTAGTTCTAGTCTCACCCATCAGTGGAAACATCCTCACCGCATCCAACCAATCAAGCCCCCTCACAATCTTATATGTTTCGATAAGATCGCCTCTCATTCTTCTGAACTCCAATGTGTAGAGTCCCAACCTATTCAACCTTTCCTCATACGTCAAACCCCTCATCTCTGGAATCAACCGAGTGAACCTTCTCTGAACCACCTCGAGAGCAAGTATATCTTTTCTTAAATATGGAAACCAAAACTGCACGCAGTATTCCAGGAGTGGCCTCACCAATATCCTGTATAACTGAAGCAAGACTTCCCTGTTTTTATACTCCATCCCCCTTGCAATAAAGGCCAAGATTCCATTGGCCTTCCTGATCACCTGCTGCACCTGCATACTAACCTTCTGTGTTTCATGCACCAGGACCCCCAGATCCCTTTGTACTGCAGCACTTTGCAGTTTCTCTCCAATTAGATAATAACTTGCTCTTTGATTTTTTCTGCCAAAGTGCATAACCTCACACTTTCCAACACTATATTGCATCTGCCAAATCTCTGCCCATTCACTTAGCCTGTCTATGTCCTTTTGCAGGTTTTTTATTTCCTCCTCACTCACTGCTTTCCCTCCCATCTTTGTATCGTCAGCAAACTTGGATATGTTGCACTCGGTCCCTTCCTCCAAATTGTTATTTTAGATTGTAAAGAGTTGGGGTCCCAGCACTGACCCCTGCGGAACACCACTAATTACTGATTGCCAGCCCGAGAACGAACGATTTATCCCAACTCTTTGTTTTCTGTTAGATAGCCAATCTTCCACCCATGCCAGTATATTACCCCCAATTCTGTGATTTTTTATCTTGATCAGTAATCTTTTGTGTGGAACCTTGTCAAATGCCTTTTGGAAATCCAAATACACTGCATCCACTGGTTCCCCTTTATCCACCCTGTATGTTACATCCTCAAAGGATTCAAGCAAATTTGTCAAACATGGCTTCCCCTTCGTAAAACCATGCTGACTCTGTCCTATTAAATTATGTTTATTCAAATGCTCTGTTACTGTTTCCTTAATAATGGACTCCAACATTTTGCCAACCACAGATGTTAGGCTAACTGGTCTATAGTTTCCAGCTTTTTGTCTACTTCCCTTCTTAAATAAGGGCGTTACATAAGCAGTTTTCCAATCTGCCGGGACCTTTCCTGAGTCCAGGGAGTTCTGGAAAATGATCACCAATGCATCCACAGTCCCTAACGCCACTTCTCTCAAGACCCTAGGATGTAGGCCATCAGGTCCGGGGGATTTATCCGCCTTATGTCCCATTATTTTACTGAGTACCATCTCCTTAGTGATTATAATCATGTTTAGCTCCTCCTCCCTCCCCCCCCATTGCCCCCTATTTTTCCAGTGTTGGGATATTTTTAGTGTCCTCTACTGTAAAGACTGATACAAAATATTTGTTCAGCGTCTTTGCCATCTCCATGTTTCCCACCACTAGTTTCCTGGTCCCATCCTCTAAGGGACCAATGTTCACTTTAGCCACCCTTTTTCTTTTTATACAGCTGTAGAAACTCTTGCTATCTGTTTTTATATTTTTTGCTAGCTTACTTTCATAATCTATCTTCCCTTTCTTAATTAATCTTTTAGTTATTGTTTGCTGGCTTTTAAATGCTTCCCATTCTTCTATCCTCCCACTAGATTTGGCTACTTTATATGCCCTTGTTTTCAGTCGAATACTATCCTTTATTACTTTACTTAGCCATGGATGGCTGTCTTTTCTTTTACTCCCCTTTTTCCTCAGTGGAATATATTTATCTTGAAAGATGTGAAATACCTCCTTGAATGTAGACCACTGCTCTTGTACCGTCTTACACTTTAATCTGTTTTCCCAGTCCACTTTAGTCAATTCTACTCTCATACCTTCATAGTCTCCTTTATTTAAGCTTAGTACGCTGGTTTGAGATCCAACTCTCTCACCCTCAAACTGAATTTGCAATTCAACCATATTATGGTCACTCATTCCAAGGGGATCCTTTACTAGGCCATTTTTTATTAATTCTGTCTCATTACACAAGACCAGATCTAAGATTGCCTGCCCCCTGGTTGGTTCAGTTACATACTGCTCAAGGAACCCATCCCTAATACACTCTATGAACTCTTCCTCAATGCTGCCATGCCCAATTTGATTAGTCCAGCCAATATGAAAGTTAAAATCCCCCATGATTATAACTGTTCCCTTATTACAAGCCCCAACTATTTCCTGATTTATACTCCGACCAACAGAGTTGCAACTGTTAGGAGGCCTATAGACTATGCCCACTAGTGACTAGCTCTGAGCATTAATCCACCCCAGGGCCCCGAGGGCCAGAGTATTAATCCACCCCAGGGCCCTGAGGGCCCGAGTATTAATCCACCCCGGGGCCCCGAGGGCCCGAGTATTAATCCACCCCAGGGCCCCGAGTGCTCTGAGCATTAATCCACCCCAGGGCCCCGAGGGCCCCAGTATTAATCCGCCCCGAGGGCCCAAGTATTAATCCACCCCAGGGCCCCGAGGGCCCAAGTATTAATCTACCCCATGGGCCCCGAGGGCCCGAGCATTAATCCACCCCAGGGCCACCTAGCTCTGAGCATTAATCCACCCCAGGGCCCCGAGGGCCCGAGTATTAATCCACCCCAGGCCCCCGAGTATTAATCCACCCCAGGGCCTGAGTATTAATCCACCCCAGGGCCCCGAGGGCCTGAGCCTTAATCCACCCCAGGGCCACATAGCTCTGAGCATTAATCCACCCCAGGATCCCGAGGGCCCGAGTATTAATCCACGCCAGGGCCCCGAGGGCCCGAGTATTAATCCACCCCAGGGCCCCGAGGGCCCGAGCATTAATCCACACCAGGGCCACATAGCTCTGAGCATTAATCCACCCGAGGGCCCGAGTATTAATCCACCCCAGGGCCCCGAGGGCCCGAGTATTAATCCACCCCAGGGCCCCGAGGGCCCGAGCATTAATCCACACCAGGGCCACATAGCTCTGAGCATTAATCCACCCCAGGGCCCCAAGGGACTGAGCATTAATCCACCCCAGGGCCCCGAGGGCCCGAGTATTAATCCACCCCAGGGCCCCGAGGGCTCTGAGCATTAATCCACCCCAGGGCCCCGAGGGCCCGAGTATTAATCCACCCCTGCTTTACGTACATAGAATTGACAGTCTAGAAACAGGCCATTTGGCCCAACTGGTCTGTGCCAGTGTTTATAAGAACATAAGAAATAGGAGCAGGAGTAGGCCAATCGGCCCCTCGAGCCTGCTCCGCCATTCAATAAGATCATGGCTGATCTGATCCTAACCGCCAATCCACTATCACAGAACCATCTCCTGAATCTAACAGAATTAGACACACAAAATAGGAGCAGGATCAGGCTACACGGCCCCTGGGCCCGCTCCGCTACCCACAGGGCCATGACCGATCCGAACCTAGACTCATGTCCAAATTCCTGCCCGCTCCCCGTAACCCTTAATTCCCTTTACTTCTAGGAAACTATCTATTTCTGTTTTAAATTTATGTAATGATGTAGCTTCTACAGCTTTTTGGGACAGCATATTCCATGGAGCTACCACCCTCTGAGTGAAGTAGTTCCTCCTCATCTCAGTTTTGAAAGAGCAGCCCCTTATTCTAAGACTATGCCCCCTAGTTCTAGTTTCACCCATCATCGGGAACATCTTCCCCGCATCCACCCGATCCAACCCCTTCGCAATCTTATATGTTTCAATAAGATCGCCTCTCATTCTTCTGAACTCCAATGAGTAGAGTCCCAATCTACTCAACCTCTCCTCATATGTCCATCCCCTCATCCCCGGGATTAACCGAGTGAATCTTCTTTTTACTGACTCGAGAGGAAGTATGTCCTTTCTTAAGTATGGACACCAAAACTGTACGCAGTATACCAGGTGCGGTCTCACCAATACCTTGTACAAGTGAAGCAATACCTCCCTATTTTTATATTCTATCCCCCTAGCAATGAAAGCCAACATTCCATTGGCCTTCTTAATCACTTGCTGCACCTGCATACTAACCTTTTGAGTTTCGTGCACCAGGACCCCCAGATCCCTTTGTACTTCAGTACTTTCCAGTTTCTTGCCATTAAGATAATAACTTGCTCTACGATTTTTCCTGCCAAAGTGCATAACCTCACACTTTCCAGTATTGTATTCCATCTGCCAAATCTCTGCCCACTTACTTAGCCTGTCTATGTCCCCTTGCAGGTTTTTTATGTCCTCCTCACTCACTACTTTCCCTCCCATCTTAGTATCATCTACAAACTTTGATATGTTACACTCGGTCCCCTCCTCCAAATCGTTAATATAGATTGTAAAGAGTTGGGGACCCAGCACTGACCCCTGCGGAACACCACTAGTTACTGGTTGCCAGTCTGAGAATGAACCATTTATCCCAACTCTCTGCCTTCTGTTAGATAGCCAATCCTCTATCCATGCCAGAATATTACCCCCAATCCCGTGATTTTTTATCTTAAGCAATAATCTTTTGTGTGGCACCTTGTCAAATGCCTTTTGGAAGTCTAAATACACTATATCCACTGGTTCCCCTTTATCCACCCTATATGTTACTTCCTCAAAGAACTCCAGCAAATTTGTCAAACATGACTTCCCCTTCATACAACCATGCTGACTTTGTCCTATTAAATTATGATTATCCAAATGTCCTGTTACTGTCTCCTTAATAATGGACTCCAAAATTTTACCTACCACAGATGTTAGGCTAACCGGTCTATAGTTTTCAGCCTTCTGTCTACTGCCCTTTTTAAATAAGGGTGTTACATTAGCAGTTTTCCAGTCTGCCGGGACCTTTGCCGAGTCCAGGGAGTTTCGGAAAATTATTACCAATGCATCCACAATCCCTACCGCCACTTCCCTCAAGACCCTAGGATGTAAGCCATCAGGTCCAGGTGATTTATCCGCCTTGAGTCCCATTATTTTACCGAGTACCACTTCCTTAGTGATTTTGATCGTGTTTAGCTCCTCCCCCCCTTTAGCCCCCTGTTTGTCCAGTGTTGGGATATTCTTAGTGTCCTCTACTGTAAAGACTGATACAAAATATCTACACGAGCCTCCACCCACTCTAATAACCTCTGCCTACCCTGCCCTCATATCCCTTTATTCCCTTCTCCCATAGATACATCAACCCTGCTCTTAAATGTACCATTGCTATCTGCTTCAGTCACTCAGTGTGGCAGCGAGTTCCACATTCTCACCACACTGTGTGTGAAGAACTTCCTCCGAACTTCTTTATTTGATCTGTTAGTGGCGATCTTATATTGCTGCCTCCTTGTCTGACTCACCCAGAAGTGGAAACAGTTTCTCCACATCTACCCTATAAACCCCCTCGTATCAATCAGGACTCCTCTCAGTCTTCTCTTTCCCAGAGAAAAGAGCCCAAACCTGCTCAATCGTGCCTGAGAGTTGCACCCTCTCAATTCTGGTAACGTTCTTGTAAATCTTTTCAGCATTTTCTCCAGTGCTTCAATATCCTTTTGTCGAGTGAAGACCCGAACCGCTCACAGTGCTCCAACTGTGGTCTAACCAAGGTTCAATATAAATTGAACATTACCTCCCTGCACTTGTATTATATTCCTCTAGAAATGAACCGCTCACAGTGCTCCAACTGTGGTCTCACCAAGGTTCAATATAAATTGCACATTACCTCCCTGCTCTTGTATTATATTCCTCTAGAAATGAACCGCTCACAATGCTCCAACTGTGGTCTCACCAAGGTTCAATATAAATTGAACATTACCTCCGTGCTCTTGTATTCTATTCTAGAAATGAGCCCCAGTCCTTTCTTTGCCCTCTTTATGCCCTGTTCAACTTGTGTTGCTACTTTTATGTGTCTGTAATCACAGATCTCTTTGCACCTTTATTCCATTTAATTCATTCCCTTCCACAACAACAACAACAACTTGTATTTGTATAGCGCATTTAACGTAGTAAAACGTTCCAAGGTGCTGCACAGGAGTATTTTAAGACAAAATATTTGACAGCGAGCTACATACGAATAAATTACATCAGGTGACCAAAAGCTTGGTCAAAGAGGTAGGTTTTAAGGAGCGTCTTAAAGGAGGAAAGATAGGTAGCGAGGCAGAGAGGCTTAGGTAGGCAATTTCAGAGCTTAGGGCCTAGGCAACAGAAGGCATGACCACCAAAGATTGAGCGATTATAATCAGGGATGCTCATGATGTGTTTTCTGCCCTTGCAGCGCGTTCCTATGCAGAGCTAGACAGGTAGCTAACAACTTGATATCTTCCCATAAAAATCACAAGGCTTGACTTTTCTTGTAAACTTTACTGAAAGATTCTTATTGTGAAACTGAAATACAATACAGAAATGGAAGCACACATTAGTATCCAAGCACATAACTGATATGCATACACAAATTTAGGTACGCCTGAGCAACACAGTACATTTGGCATGTAACTTACCAAAACACGTGGAAACACAGCTTACTGTGAATATACATTTAGCAAACTGGAAGGCATTCTCTTTAAATTAGCCCTGTACATAGTGCATCAAAATACAGCTACAAGTTAACCAGCTAGACAGAGAGTGAGCACTTCAGGGCTAGCTGTGTAAGTTTGCTTGCAGAGAAAAGTTACAAACTAAACATTTTCTGCAAAATATAGTGTACACTAATCATCTATAACATTCTCAAGTACTTACAGACAAATAGTGTCCAAGGCTGGAGCGTGACAAGAATATAACTTCCCAGACCATTTGTGGCTGCAGGTCTGTGATATACAGTAGTTTACTTTACTGTGCTTTACTGTACTTTACTGCACTTGCTAGGTACCAAATATCCACTAGGTGGCGGCACACAATGGAAATCGACCCAAATTACTCAAACCCCTGAATGAACTGGAAAACTAACATAAATTCCTAAAGAAAGGTAGCACAATGTGGTCTCCTCAACACTGGGGAGACCAAACACAGATTGGGTGACTGCTTTGCGGAACACCTCCGTTCAATCCATAAGGGTGACCCCGAGCTTCCAGTCGCCTGTCACTTTAATTCTCCACTCCACTCCCACTCTGATCTCTCCATCCTCAGCCTCTTACACTGTTCCAATGAAGCTCAATGTAAGCTCAAGGAACAGCACCTCTTCTTTCGATTGGGCACTTTACAGCCTTCCGGACTCAACATTGAGTTTAACAATTTCAGACTATAACCTCTGTCCCTATTTTTTTCTTTTTTTCCCCTCTCTCACAAGGCAGCTGTTGATCATCCTGCCATTGCCATTTACACTTCATCTAGAGTCATCTTTTGTTTCTTAACTTGTCCCATTACCATCTCCTTTTGCTTTGCACCATCATCCCTTTTGTCTCTTAATCTCCCCTGCCTTCCATCCTATCACAGACCTTCCCTTTTGTTCTTTCCTCCCCTCCCCCCTTTCCCTGTCCCTACACTCGCTTAAAAACCTGTTGCATCTCTGTGGTAAACCACTGTTATACCTGTCTGTATGTGTATTCCACTAGGTACAGGTCTGGACATGCCTCGGCTGACTCCTCCCACTATTCCAGGTATATAAGTGACTACCTCCCAGTCCCTTAGTATTCTGGACGGGTCGACCACTCGAGACGAGACCTTCATTCTTTAGTTAATAAAAGCCTGGTTGTTACTTGCTTAACCTCAGTCTTTTGAGTAATTGATGGCGCATCAATTTTATTAACTACATTTTTTATAATGGAGAAGATCCTCACACCAGCATGCCTGGACCTGGACAGTCGGGAAGCGGACGCTTCCACCAAGTTTGCTCACTGGCTCATGTGCTTCGAGGCATTCCTGACTGCCTCCACTGCGGTCGTAACGGATGCGAACAAACTGTCTGTCCTGATCTCCAAGGTGAACCACCGAGTGTACTCAGTCATCCGGGACGCGACCTCGTACACAGCCGCCCTCCAGCTCCTCAAGACCCAGTACACGCGCCCTGTGAACGAAGTTTACGCCAGGCACCTCCTGGGGAGTCACAAGCAACAACCTGGGGAATCGACTGAGGAATACCTCCAAGCACTGTCCGTGCTTGGCCGGGCCTGTGGGTGTAAGGCGGTAACGCCCGCTAAGTACACAGAGGAACTGATCTGGGATGACTTCGTAGCGGGCCACAGGTCCAACTACACCCGACAGCGACTGCTGGAGCAGAGTGACCTCACCCTCGACAAAGCCTCCGAAATCGCACTAACGCTGGACGCAGCCTACCGGGGCATGGATGCCTACTCCTCTGCACCGTGGACGCCGTGGGGAACAACAACCTGGGACACGGTAGGACAGCCCCATAGCACCGTGCCACCCCAGCCACAGCCCAACAACGGCCCAACCACCGCAGCAGTGTCCCAAAGCCAGACAGCAGTATCCCAAGGCCAGAAATGCTACTTCTGTGGCCAGGCCAAACACCCCAGAGTGTGCTGCCCAGCGAAGAATGCGACCTGCTCGGGCTGCGGGAAAAAGGGACACTATGCTAGTGTCTGCAAGGCCAGAGCCACCCCGAATGCCAGCAGCGCCACATGTGGGCTGTGTGAGCCGCCATCTTGGGCCCCCAACAGCGTCGCATGTGGGCCGTGCGGGCCGCCATCTTGGGCCTCCCCAGCCATGTGTGAACCACCGCAGCAGCAGCCATCTTGGACGACTCCAGCCTCATGGGAATCATGGACGCCGCCATCTTGGACACCAGCCGGGACGCAGCAGGCCGCCAATCCCCCCCCATCTGATACCCGCAGCGACACACCGACCCCTACGCTGGCCTCTGTTACGCTGGACCAAACGAGACCGCACCAACTAGCTCAGTCCAAAATGGACGTTAAGGTAAACGGCCATGCAATAAACTGCCTTTTTGACTCCGGGAGCGCAGAGAGCTTCATCCACCCCGACACGGTGCGGCGTTGCTCTCTCCCAGTCCTGCCTGCGCACCAGTGGATTTCTATGGCCGCCGAGTCCCAGTCAGCGGACATTGGCGGCTACTGTGTGGTGACACTAGTAGTAGACGGGACTGTGTTCAATAATTTTAAACTCCTGGTCCTGCCCCAACTTTGCGCTGCCGTTCTACTGGGGTTGGATTTCCAGTGCCACCTCAAAAGCGTTACGATGGCGTACGGTGGCCCCCTCCCCCCACTCACAGTCCGCAGCCAGCAGCCTCCAAATTGCCCGCCGCGCACCAGATGCAACCTCTCCACACGCAGAGTCCCACCCCCCCCACTGTTTGCTAACCTCACCCCCGACTGTAAGCCCATCGCCACAAAGAGCAGGCGATACAGAGCCGGGGACAGGGTTTTCATCAAAACCGAAGTGGAGCGACTCCTGAAGGAGGGGATTATTGAGGGCAGCTCCAGCCCCTGGCGAGCCCAGGTTGTGGTCGTTAAGACCGGCGAGAAACAACGCCTGGTCATCGACTACAGCCAAACAATAAACCGCTACACCCTGCTGGACGCCTACCCACTCCCCCGCATAGCTGACATGGTCAACCAGATCGCGCAGTACCGCGTCTTTTCAACCATTGACCTGAAATCAGCGTACCACCAGCTCCCCATCTGCCCTGAAGACCGCCAGTATACTGCTTTTGACACAAACGGCCGCCTCTATCACTTCCTTAGGGTTCCCTTTGGCGTTACCAACGGGGTCTCCATCTTCCAAAGGGAGATGGACCGGATGGTCGATCAAAACGCGCTGCAGGCCACTTTCCCTTACCTAGACAATGTGACCATCTGCGGCCATGACTTGCAGGACCACGACGCAAACCTCGAGAAATTCCTCCGCACCGCCCAACTCCTGAACCTGACATATAACAAGGAGGAGTGCATATTCCGCACAGACCGCCTCGCCATCATTGGCTGTGTTGTGGAACACGGGGTCATCGGTCCCGACCCGGACCGGATGCGTCCCCTTATGGAACTCCCACTGCCCCACTGCCTAAAAGCTCTGAAGAGGTGCCTAGGGTTTTTTTCCTACTACGCCCAGTGGGTCCCCTACTATGCAGACAAAGCTCGTCGGCTGATCAAATCCACCTCTTTTCCCCTGATGGCAGAGGCCCGCTTGGCCTTCCACTGTATCAAGGAGGACATTGCCAAAGCCACCATGCACGCAGTGGATGAATCCATCCCCTTCCAGGTGGAAAGCGATGCGTCCGACTTCGCTCTGGCCGCCACCCTTAATCAGGCGGGGAGACCTGTGGCATTCTTCTCACAAACCCTCCAGGGCCCGGAGACCAGACACTCCGCTATTGAGAAGGAGGCCCAGGCTATTGTGGAGGCTGTGCGTCATTGGAGGCACTACCTGGCCAGAAAACGATTTACCCTGCTCACTGACCAGCGTTCAGTTGCTTTTATGTTCAACAACAAGCAGAGGGGCAAAATCAAAAATGACAAGATCTTGAGGTGGAGAATCGAACTTTCCACCTACAATTACGAGATCTTGTACCGGCCTGGGAAGCTCAATGAACCCCCAGATGCCCTATCGCGTGGCACCTGCGCCAGCGCGCAGATCGATAGGCTGAGGGCCCTCCACAATGACCTCTGCCACCCGGGGGTCACCAGGTTCTTCCACTTCATCGAGGCCCGCAACCTGCCTTACCCCATTGAGGAGGTCAGGACCATGACCAAGAACTGCCAAGTCTGCGCTGAGTGCAAACCGCACTTTTATAGACCAGACAGAGCCCACCTGATAAAAGCCACTCGCCCTTTCAAACGACTGAGCGTCGATTTTAAAGGGCCTCTCCCCTCCTCCGACCGCAATGTGTACTTCCTCAACATCATTGACGAGTACTCCCGTTTCCTGTTCGCTATCCCCTGCCCGGACATGACCAGTGCCACGGTCATTAAATGTCTGAACAGCCTCTTCACCCTGTTCGGTTTCCCCAGCTATATCCATAGCGACCGGGGCTCATCATTTATGAGCGACAAACTCCGCCAGTATCTGCTCGCTAGGGGTATAGCCACAAGCAGGACCACCAGTTACAACCCCCGGGGGAACGGACAGGTGGAAAGAGAGAATGCAACAGTTTGGAAGGCCGCCCTACTAGCCTTAAAGTCTAGGGGCCTTCCGACCTCCCGCTGGCAGGAGGTGCTCCCCGATGCGTTCCACTCGACTCGGTCACTGCTCTGCACTGCCACCAATGCCACCCCTCATGAGAAAATGTTTGTCTTCCCAAGGAAGTCCACATCGGGGACAGCGTTACCGCCATGGCTGATGTCCCCAGGGCCGGTACTACTGAGAAGACACGTGAGGACCAATAAAACGGACCCTCTGGTCGAGAGGGTCGACCTCCTCCATGCCAACCCCCAGTACGCTTACATTGCGTACCCGGACGGGCGGGAGGACACAGTCTCCATACGAGACCTCGCACCCTCGGGGACCACTGTAACCCACTACCCATTACCACCCCCCCCACGACACCCTCGGGGACCGCTGTAACCCACTACCCATTACCACCACCCCCCACGACCCGACATCCAACCCCAGCAGCCGGCTCGCCTTGGACCGTCACCCACGAGGACTACACTCCAGTGCCCCAGCCTACACGGGACGCGACGCCGGAAGCTCCACCACCCCTGCCGTCGCCACGTCGATCACAGCGGCAGACAAGACCTCCGGAGAGACTCCAGTACACGAACTTTTAAATACACTTCACCTCGCCGGACTCATTTTTAAACAAGGGGTGAATGTGGTAAACCACTGTTATACCTGTCTGTATGTGTATGTGTATTCCACTAGGTACAGGTCTGGACATGCCTCGGCTGACTCCTCCCACTATTCCAGGTATATAAGTGACTACCTCCCAGTCCCTTAGTATTCTGGACGGGTCGACCACTCGAGACTAGACCTTCATTCTTTAGTTAATAAAAGCCTGGTTGTTACTCGCTTAACCTCAGTCTTTTGAGTAATTGATGGCGCATCAATCTCCAAATTTTTCCAGTTCTGATGAAGGGCCATCAACCTGAAACGTTAGCTCTTTCTCTCTCCACAGATGCCGTCTGACCTGCTGAATATTTCCAGCATTTTCTGTTTTTATTTCAGATTTCCAGCATCCGCAGTGTTTTGCTTTTATGTCATGGTAAACAACACTAGTCCCAGCAGCACAGATCACTGCGGGGCACCACTTCTCACTTTCTGCCACACCGAGAAATGTTCTTAAACTTCAACTTCTGATTTCTGTTTTGTAGCCAATTTTCCATCTGTTCTGCTACCCGGCCCTTGACTCCACACAGCCTGACCTTGCTCATCTTGTAAACCGTACGTACTGCAGACACACGGCACCAGTGGTGGAGCGGTTAGATGTTGAGACCTGTAGTAGGGGCGCTGATTAAGTGAATTTCTCTGTCCCCTGTGTTTAGAGGCATTGCCAGTGGTATTTTTAAACTCTTTCCATCTTTTAAAAACTCTTGTTGCCAGCTTATTTAACCCGTTAACAGCCTCTCAGATAGGACACACAAAAAATGAAGCCTCTAGAGTTTCCCTTTGAACAACAGTCATAAATTCGAGTTGAAAACTCATTTAGTGACTAAACCAGGCTGCGAGGAACGGGCCAGAGAAAAATGTTGGTAACGGAAAAGTGGCACCCAGTCAGGTTTCTGTATAATTTCTTGATTGATTTTGTTTATTTCCTCTTCGCCCACAAGCTCGATGGGATGATGTCCCTAATTGGAGCTTTCAATGGCGGGATGTATACCCAGAATCCACCGCGGGCAGAATATGTCCTATCAATGACTATAGGAGCCCAGTGCGCAGGCGCAGGACAGGGCATGTTCTGAGTATGCGCAGTGCGTGCGGTCTCATTGGTCTGAAGCGGAAGAGACGGTAGGAGATTGTGGGCTCGGGGAGGAATTGGACCCGCGGGTGAGCTGGGAAGCTTTATAAACATCCGATGTAGGTCTCAGGCCCCGAATAAGAGCCCACTGGCCCCGTATTTGCCCGGGCCGCCCGGGTCAGCGGGGTCACTGGCCGCCATCTTGGACAGGGCGGGATCACGGCGCATGTGCGGTTAACTTGAACAGGAACAGAGAGTGGGCGGGGCTTCAGGGTCCCAGTGACCAGGAAAGACAATCATTGACTTATTTATTTTATTCTCACTCTGCACACAGGGGTGTTTCACGATTTTCATAAAGGATTTCAGACATCAGTGTGACTGGAAAAGCACTGAGACACACACACCCGAGTGAGAGTGTTCCAGTGCACTGACTGTGGGAAGAGCTTTAACCAGTTACAGAGCCTGAAAAAACATCGCACCGTTCACAGCGAGGAGAAACCGTACACATGTTTTGTGTGTGGACGAGGCTTCAACTGATCATTCAACCTGGAGAGACACAAGGACACCCGCACCATGGAGAAACCCTGGAAATGTGGGGACTGCGGGAAGGGATTCAGGTGCCCATCCGAGCTGGAAACTCATCGACGCAGTCACGCTGGGGAGAGGCCGTTCACCTGCTCCGTGTGTGCGAAGGGATTCACTAAATTATCCCACCTTCTGACACACCAGCGTATTCACACTGGGGAGAGACCGTTCACCTGCTCCATGTGTCGGGAGGGATTCACTCACTCTACCACCCTGCGGATACATCAACTTGTTCACTCTGACAAGAGACCTTTTAAATGTTCAAAGTGTGAATTGAGCTTTAAAAGCACAAGTGGTCTGCTGAGACACCAACGCACTCACACCGGGGAGAGGCCGTTCACCTGCTCCGAGTGTGGGAAGGGATTCACTAATTCATCCCACCTGCTGATACACCAGCGAGTTCACACTGATGAGAGACCTTATCAATGCCCGGACTGCGGGAAGTGCTATAAAAGTTCCGGGGAACTGATGTGCCATCAACGTGCTCACACTGATGAGAGGCCGTTCAGGTGCTCTCATTGTGGGACTGGGTTCAGGCGATCATCTGAACTCACTGTACACCAGCGTACACACACTGGGGAGAGGCCGTTCACCTGCTCCGTGTGTGGGAAGGGTTTCACTCAGTCATGCCACCTCACTTCACACCAACTTGTTCACACCAGTAACAGACCTTTTCAATGTTCTAACTGTGAGAAGAGCTTTAAAAGGAGAAATGATCTGCTGAAGCACCAGCGAGTTCACAAGTGACTGCAGGGGTTGGATTCTGCTGTTATTGCTGCTGTTAATCACATCCAGAACTGAACCATATTCATTCTAACAGTTGGGGTGTGTTTCTGCTGACGTTAATAACCCCTGTAACTGGGCTGGAGTTTAATATTCTGGATATTTGTCAAATAAATCAGTTTTGCTTTAAACACCTTGTTGTGTATTTCTCGTCTCTCTTCACTGACAGCGAAGTCTCTGTGCGGGTTAATCTTGAGGCCTGTAAGAAATGTGTCCCAGCCGCTCTCTTCCATGGTTCACAGCTCCTAGGCACGGAACAGAAGGCTCCTTTACAACTGTGTTTAGAGTCAGGAAGAACAATGGTGAATGCTGGAAATGTGCTGTCAAGTCAGAGATTGGTGTAAAACTGCGATCTGTTCCCGACTGAAAGTGAAACGGCAGGTTTAAGTTTCCAGTCTAAAAATGACTGGCAATTATTCTATGAAGTTTTAACGTGTTTGACAGTCCTGAGTCTACCATTTTAAGGCAGGCATTAACCCATTTAAAATAAACCCGTTTAAAATAAATTGGTTAAAATCTGCTTTAAAATAGCAGACGGAGGAGTTCACAGTAGCCTGTTAACTGCTGGTACAATTATACAACAGACATTTGATCTCCAGATAAAGAAGGACCTGCAGCGTGTTTCCAGGAATTCCCTGTTTTATTGATGTGTGTGTGTTAGTCACCAGGATAACTAAAAATACACGACCCGGAACATCCATGGGGGTGCGATCCCGATAGTTACTCTGGGATCACTCCCGCTGTGGAACTCCACCACTGACCCTGCTGAAGGTTGTAGGCTCAGGGAGTGGGGCCTCCGGGAGTGGACTGTAGGAAAGCTGGGCTTCAGTATCCTGACAAATATATGCCGAGGAACCAGAGGAATCCTTACTGAGGAACCGTCTGGGGTTTTACCGGCCAGCGTAGGTCTAGGGGAGAATGATGCCTGACTCCCCGAACTGTCTTACATTGGATCCAGTTTGGATCAAGATGAATTCAGTTTACAGGAGAATAGGGATAAATATCACCCACAATAGAGGGAGTCAAAAGCAGCCATTGGAGAAGCTCAGAGATCTTTGGAAAAGAAGATGCTGCACAATTGTGGTAATAATTGCAAAAGCTTTTCCAGCTCCGTCAGGAGTCAGAAGACCATTAAAGTTGGTTTAAGGCCACTGAAAGACAGTTCAGGACAGATTGGAACAGATTCCCAGGCTGTGACAGAGCTGTTAAATGACTATTTCACATCAGTCTACGCTCCTGTGGGTGATGCTCAGATTCCAGCTGTGGGATGTGCTGTCGACCATATCATCGTTAATATTAAAATAGAAAGGGATTGTCATCTTGGATAAAATCTGAGATCTGAAATTAGATGGCGCTCCAGGCCCAGATGATATCCACCCAAGGGTGTTTAAAGAGATGGGACAGTACTCTGTGAGCCCCTTGCCCGTATCATCAACAGCTCCACAGAGTCAGGGATTGTTCCCTGAGATTGGAAGGTAGCTCACCTCGCTCCCATTTTGCAAATCGGGGACAGATCAGAGCCTGGGAACTACAGGCCCATCAGTGTGACCTCGATCACAGGGAAGATGCTTGAAGGGATCCTGAGAGATGCTGTTTGATGTATCCGGAAAGTGGACCTGGTGATATGCCAAGTCCACACTTAACCCTTTCCCCTGCGGAGCGGACTAAGTGATATACAAAGTCAACGCTCACTATGTACGGATTACAGACTTCGATTGGAGGTTCAAAACGGCCTTTATTCACAGGCCTGGGGGAAACCTTCTGAGACCCTTTTCAGATCCGACTCCACCGAAAGTTTAGTGAGTTACATTTTTATACATAATCTTATCAATCACATCCTGCCCTAGGGGCGGGTACAAATCTATCAATCATAGTCTCTAGTATTCCATTATATCCATTGCTTCTACCGCGTGACATTTTTACGCTTCTCCCCACATCCCACAGTTAATCATGTTTTTTGCTTGTTTGACTTATTCCAACTCCTTTATCACCGTGGCCTTCTTATCTATTCTTGTAGCCTGGAGCCACAGTCATCCATTGTCCCTGCCAGATGGTCCGGCTCAGTAACATGTTTTCACAAGATAACAGTTCTTGTTCAATCAGCCTACTGTTCCGAACTATCTCTGCAAAGCACAGATTCTGACCTTGTAACCTGGTCATGTTACTTCTGCAAGGCAAGCATATTTGTAATTAGTTCCACCAGACCTTGATGTAAGCCATTTTGTCTTTTAGACAACCATGTTGTAGCTTCACAAACAAGCGAAGGTCGCCTTGTTACTCAATTCTGATGTATGTTATCTTGTATGTGTGCTACCCTGCCTGGCTGAACAGGCATCTTCCCCAATCTTCCCACAAGCTGCAGTTGGCTTCGCAGTTTAATTTCCCATCACCTCAAGCTTAGCTGGATAAATACAATAAATACAGACCTATATACCGTTTAACTCAGGGTATGAATTAATTCACTACCTCCACCCTGTACACTGGTGCTGCATTATACATATTCTAACATAAACTAAAGTATAATATTAATTTGTTTACTGCGGTCCCCCCTTATGGCCCATTGGTCACCTTGACCCAATATGGCCAATATGCTACAGTTTAAGATTGTTTGCTATGAGTTCCCGTCGCCCTGGTGGTACCAGCCCAGGGTGTCTAGTCCTCATACTTCCACAATCCTAAACATAGTTTTCATAATAATTCTTCTCATGCCCTACCCCTTGTTTGTTAGTGGTTAGCAACAGTCTTTCTTTCTCTCCTTCCTTCTTTATTTGTTTGGTTACGGCTTGTGCAAGGTTTCGGTTCTTCCGCCACCGGCAATATCCACAAAGTAGTAACAAAAGGATCATTAATACGGCACCTTGCACAACTACCAACACGTGTGATATGATCCTTATCCAGGGGTGAATATCGACATTTAGCCCCCAGTTCCAGATCTTGTTATACCAAGGCCGTTCCCTTAGGTCATTTTCGATGTCGCTTAGTTGCATTTTCAGATCACCCTCTATTTTATGATAATGTTTTAAGATCTCCCTCATTTCTTGCTGTAGTTTCTTCCACTTCTCTTGTTCCCATAATTTAGGAATTGCCTTTGGTTCTGGTATAACATAAGTTTCAATTATCCCATTAAGCTCAGTATTGTTAAGGGAAAAGCTTTTCTCTTCTTGTGGTCTTGGTGGGTGTATATATTGGTGCCCTATCTGCGTAGGTATCTTTGGATCAAAACAAAAGTTTGGTTGGGGAATGGGACAAGTCAGATCTTGATATTCATATTTTTGTTTAGCGGTGGTGACACAAAATGTCCCGTTGTCCCCTGGTGCTACCCTTGTCCGGTGCATCCCCTTTGGGTGTACCTCAAGGGTGCAATTGGTGGTTTTTGTAAATCCACACTCGACTGTGTCTCCCTCGGTGGGGGGGTGGGGGGCGTGTTCACATCCATGCCTTTCCCTTGTGGTGGCACCCGTCCACTACCACCCCGCTTAAGGTTCCATTCTTCTGGTTATTATCTTCATCCCTTTCCCAAAGTGCCTTGGTGGGGATATCATGATATTTAACCCAACTCTCCCTGTGTACCGCTCCTATATTAATCATGTCGTATAGAGGCTGTCCCTCTCCTGGGAGTTGTGGGATGGCCAGTACAAAGCCAATCACCTTAGTCGAAGGGGTCAGACAATTGCCTGCCCTATACACTTGTCCCATCTTATGCCCTTTACATAGGCTTTTATTTGTGTCAATCCAAGGTTCCAGATCCTCATTAGTAATCCAATCAGGGATCTGTCCATTATTCATTTGCTTCACGTTATGCTGAACATTCGATAGTAGCCATGAGCCATACATGGCACATACTAATTCCTTATGGGTTTGGCGAGATGCATTGTTAAGTCGATCAATAATTGTATTGATTGTTTCTGCATGGGGGGCTACTATCTCTTCCACCCCCAACAATTGTGTTGTCGTTTGTTTTCCTGCCAGTGCCAATTGCTGGCTATTTCCGGTAGCTTGTTTTAGTAACTTCTCTATCTTTGCTTGTAGTTCTTCTACTCCTTCGTTTACTCCTTCTATGTCCTGGCTATTAATTGTTGCTAACCCGGCCGCATACCCTGCTCCGGCCATTTCCAATATTCCCCGTTTCTTACGTCTCTGTAAGATAGATTTTCCCTGTGGACCCTCTAATTGTTTTACCCACAGGGAGTCCCATAATTGTTTTGTATGATTGTTACACATCGCGGGCATCTCAAAAGTACTCATATTAATAGCAAGCTTAATAACTCTATGTGTTACACTAAAATACACCTCATCTTGTGTTTTTCTCATTATTAAACCCCCTGGTGCTTCTTTTTCCATTGACGGGCAAGTTAGTGGGGTTGTGGATGGTGGCGGGATGGTTGTTGTACTTGTTATGTCTTCCACACAGAAGGTGCCGTTTAAACACGCGCCCCATTGTCCGGGGATCATCTTAACCACACACTCCAGTGGTAGCTCGCGTGATCCATCAACGTATCTGATCCCCCTACCACTCTCATCGTATGTACAGATTTCATTACTACATACTGTAAATCCTGCTGGACAGTGCCTTTCTCGCTCTTTATTCCCAACAGACTCAGGGCGTGTACTTAACCATAAAATCCCAAGTTGCTCACGCCTCCCACTAGACTCAGCACTTGTACTTAGCCATATAATCCCGATGAGAGCGCGAACGATGCTCCACTTCACCTTCCTACAAGTTTATCGTTCCTGTAAAGATAGCAAAGGGGCCAGTCGTCACCAGCCGATTAGGATTATTCTATTCTTATTTGTTCTATCAGTTGTACATCTTGTTCGTTTCTTGGTCTGTGGCTCTGTTTCCAGATATACTTGAAGATGCAAATCATGGTGCAAATATTAACATCATGCACAGCCCTATCATTAATATATGTAGAAACTCCCCTTCCCATTCTTTATACCTTCTAGCATACTCCTCACTCTCCTCAAAAGGCACCATCTCTGGTTACTCATTGTCTTTGTTATATATCTTTAACTGAGTCCAGTGCTTCCACCTTCCTTTACCCGTTCCGGACTCATCTATACAAGCGCATGTGTCACTGTTCATCAATACCTCGTAGGGTCCTGACCATCTGGGTGCTAGCCCTGGTTTGGCTGGTATTATTTTTGCCATCACCTTGCTACCTACAGCTGGGACCTCCTTCTGGTCGTCCCGTGTATCCTGTTCTAGATCCCGTATAATCTGTTGGTCTTTGGCCTCATGTCTGAGAGCGTGTAATTGCAAACACAATTGTTTAATAACTCTCCTAATTCTATCCTTTAGGGGACCTACATCCTCACCCCTGGTAGTGACTCCTTCCGGCAGTGTCATTGCTCGTCCGGTCATTAGTTCAAAAGGTGTCGGCCCCGTAGTTCTATTCAGAGTTGCTCTAAGTCTCATCAGTATACTCGGGAGTAACTCTGCCCATCCCTTCCCTGTGTCTTCTACTGCTTTAGCTAAGGATAATTTCAAAGTCCGGTTCATCCTTTCCACCATCCCTGAACTCTGAGGGTGGTATGGTATGTGGAACCTTTGTCTGATACCTAACAATCCACATGTTTCCTTTATAACCTTCCCTGTAAAGTGTGTTCCCTGGCCTGAATCAATCTGCAGCGGGACCCCCCATCGTGGTACGACCTCCTCTGCCATTATTAGTGCTACTGTTGTTGCCGTACAATCTCTAGTGGCGAATGCTTCAACCCATCTAGTAAATTGATCTATTATTACCAAACAGTACATTTTCCCCTTTGATTTCGGTAGAGGTCCAGTAAAGTCTATCTGCAACTTCTCCCATGGGCCTCTTGGTCTCGGCTGATGTCCCCACTTTACCTTGACAGGTTTCCCTATGTTGTACTGTACACATATGGGGCAGTGTCTCCAGAATCTGTCCACAGCTTGTTTCATTCCGGGCCACCACCAGCATCGCTGGAGGTTGTTTAACATATTGGATATACCTGTGTGTTGTCTACCATGGTACAATCCCATTAATTCTTGTTGTATACAGTTTGGTGTACATATTTGCTGCTCTTTCCTCCATATTCCCCCCGCCCTTTCTCTTGCACCTCTTCGTTCCAATAGCTGCTTCTCCTGGGATTCTTCGTTATGTAATTTGGATATGTCTATATCCTCTGGTAATGCAGTTATAGCAGCTATGTCCATCTGCGTTTCTTGTTCTGTTTCAATCTTGTTTACCGCTGCAATCTGTTGCTCTACCATTTTTCTGCCTGCACGATCCGCGGCTCTATTTCCCTTTTCTGTGGGGGAATTCCCTCGCTGATGTGCTTTTACCTTCACTACCATCGTTTCCGTGGGTAACCCTGAGGCGGCTACCTATCTCTTTACTAAGCCCTCATGCTGTATGGGTTTGCCCCCCGACACAATGTACCCCCTTCTACTCCAGGCTGCCATATAATCATATATTATGCCAAAAGCATAGCGGCTATCGGTATAGATATTCACCCATTTTCCTGCTGCCAATTTTAATGCCTCTGTCAATGCCGTTAACTCGGCAACTTGTGCTGAACTATCCCCTGGTAATCTTCCTTCCCTCTGGACGGTGCCGTTTCCCGTCACCACAGCCCAACCTGTTCGTGGTGTTCCGTTAGCATATTTACGGGACCTGTCCACGTATAGCTCTAGGTCTGCCTCTGTCAAAGGTAATTCCCTGATCCTGTCTACATGCTCTAATTCTTCTGCACTGGTGTAACAGTGTTCCTCTCCTTCCATTCCCATCATAGATGCGGGGTTCTGGCTCATGTCTCTAACTATCTGTATAGATTTATCTTTGGGTAACAGGACAGCCTTCTGGCCATTTGAGATGGTGTTGCAATTAGTTTACAAGATAACTTCCATTTATCAAATCATAATTTTCCTTCTATCACTGTGGGGAAATATTAACTTAACATTAAGAAACTTAAATTTAATAATGACCAATATCTTTAAATTTCATTCAGTAATACTGAAGTTGTTGCTTGGTGAATTTAAACAGCTGTCGGTGGAAAGGGTTAACTCCTTTGCAGGCTTTTGAAGGTGGAGCAAAACATTATCAGACGCATGAAATTGCGTCACTTCACGTAACTTAAAAAAAAATTCCCGATCGAAAAAGACAGTTGTGTTTTCACACTTTATCTAAACACGAACACTTGGGCTTCATTGGTCAGATTCCCTTTCTCAGCTGCCCGCTTGGCTGCCTCGTCTGCCATGCATTGCCCTGTTGGTGTCAGTCAGTAATCTTCTTGTGTGCTTTAGTTTATTATTGGGCACTCTTGGGGTAGGAGAGAGGCTCCTACTAATTCCTTGATTATATTCTCGTGTCTTATGGGTCCTCCTCCTGATGTCATATATCCTCGCCTACTCCAGGCTACCATGTAATTAGGCACCACCCCAAAGGCATACCGACTATCTGTATATGTTTACACTTTTTCCTTCGGCTAACCTCAGGGCTTCAATGAGAGCCACCAAGTTTGCTGCCTGAGCCAATAGGCTTCCTTCTAGCCGACTTTCCC
Source organism: Somniosus microcephalus (assembly GCF_052327205.1). NCBI lineage: Eukaryota > Metazoa > Chordata > Chondrichthyes > Squaliformes > Somniosidae > Somniosus > Somniosus microcephalus. The sequence continues at coordinate 30,253,828 of NC_140990.1, read as the reverse complement.
TTTTAACCTCTCCGTTGCCATTGTAATGATCCTTACTGTGGTAGTTATAGATGTGGAATGGCCTATTCTGGTCTGGTAATCCCAGGGCAGGAGCACTTACGAGGGCTTGTTTCACTTTACAAATGCTGTTTCATGGCCGGGGCCCAGTCCACCAGCTCCTGGGATGGTTCCCCCCCCCCCCCACTTTGATCAAATCCTGTATAGGCTAAGCCATTTCTGCATATTCTGGGATAAAGTTCCGGTAATAATTAAATAGCACTAGTACCTGCTTGAGCCCCTCCCTCCCCCCCCCCTCTCTGGCGCGGTCCCTTCCTGCTGCCATCTCTAGCTGCTTGTAAGTACGGGAGAATGTGAGAAATCAAAGCACGCAGCCAGTGGTTGCATGCTGCTCCTGCTAGCTTTTCTCTTGGTCCTAGTGCCCCTCCCATCCGTCTTCGGGCATTTGTCTCTTCCCTTGTGTTATTATGTATCCTAGGTAGATTATTTCGTCCTTCCCTACCTGTAGCTTTCTAGGGTTCACCTTTAGTCCCACATTCTGTAGGGCACCCAGTACTGTTGTCAATTAAATATTGTAAAGGGACCTGCCACTATCGGATGTTCTTGCGGAGTGGAGTTATCTTATTCAATGTGGTCTACACAAATTTACATGAACCAGAATTTCACCATGGCCACAATGAAAATCTGGTTTTAATAGGTTAATTAACCTCATAGCTCCAATTTAATCCAGATCAATTTTTTTTTAACTAACCAGTATCACTTGAAAAAAGAAAGAAGCAATTTTTAACAAAGAAACAATCACTCATGCCTTGTAAATATTCAAATTCATTTTCTTCCAGGCACATTGGCAACTGTAACTTCAAGGCTGAAGCTTATCTTTTGTAAAACAGTGAACAGACAAAACAAAACAAAATAGCACATTCTTGCAGAAAACAGTAAATTATGTCATATTTCTTATTGTCCTTTCTTCAGATGGCTTTCCAAAATACTGTAAAAACATTGAATATAACTGGAGAAAAATTAGTTTTGCAACATTTAAACAAATCAAATCAAACTGCTTTGGAAGATTTCACCATAGCAACTGCGACTCCAAGGTTAAATCTTAGACTGAAACTTAATCTTTTGTTAAACAAATTGTTTTTGTTCTTCTCAGTTTTTACACACCAGCTTAACTTAAATTAGTTCAAAGTTTTTTTTCAATTCTGGGGGCACAATCTTATTTGCACATTCTTAAAACTTCCAAAATCCAAGACAAGACAAAAGAGATAAACATTTTTAACACAGAAGTGGGTGGAGCTAAAACAAACATGACAGAATCTTTCTTTTAAAGACAGACTTTCAGACAAAAGAAATACTGTAACTTCTTAAACATTCATAGTCAGGACAAGTTTCACACTTTAACACACATTCTCATACAAACTGAAATTCTAGCATATTTTTAAGGTTCCTTTCACTCAGCAAATCTTGTGTTTTATTTGTCTCGGCACAGATGTTAATAACTTCCATGTTGGTAAAGCTTTAAGTTTATCTTTTTATTCCTTTTTAAATCAGTGACTCAGCAGCTTTTCCCGGCTTTCCAAATCCCTGTTTTTTTTTCTTCCTTTGCTGAGTTTTCAAATTGGTTAGCCTGCAAATTAGATCTTTTTCCGTCTTTATCTCTCCCTTCTGTTTCAATTCCTTACATTGTTTCTGGTAACAAGCTAAGATTACCATTCCCCCTTTTCCCTCTTTATCTTTGGTTTGTCCCCTCCACCAAGTCCTTTGTCTTTCTGCACTGTCTTCGGGATCCCACCCTTTCTTTTTCATCGTTTCAATGAGTTTCTGATTTTTATCTGCTGCACAGCGAGTGAGAGAGACGGGATCTCCCAAGGAGACAGTCCCTCCTCCTTTATCTCTGCATTCTTTTTAGGCATTCTATATAACTTCCGACTTACTTCTCAATGGTTCTTATGTTACGCTATCATTCACCCACACACACTTATTTTGCACACACTCACTCGGCACGGGATCACGATCCTGTGGTGTTTATAGTTCCCTACACCTACCTGATCCTGGCTGTCACGTGGAACTACATCCTCTTAATTCGGGCTCAGGCTAGGAGTTTGGGATAGTCAATCACCGTTGTCCGTGTCGATCACCCCGTGACTCCCAAGGATCAATATTCATAGGACTTTACCACCTATTTAGCCGCCTTCCTGGCTTAGAGGATTCGCCGCCTCCTGGCTTAGAGAATTTGCCACCTCCTGGCTTTGCCGCCTTCCCGGCGTAGAGGATTTGCCACCTCCCGGCTTTGCCACCTTCCCGGCTGAGAAGATTTGCCACCTCCTGGCTTTGCCGCCTTCCCGGCTTAGAGGATTTGCCACCTCCCGGCTTTGCCACCTTCCCGGCTTAGAGGATTTTGCCACCTTCCCGGCTTAGAAACATAGAAGATAGGAGCAGGAGTAGGCCATTCGGCCCCTCGAGCCTGCTCCGCCATTCACTGCGATCATGGCTGATCATCCAAATTCGGTACCCGGTCCCTGTTTTCTCCCCATACCCCTTGATCCCTTTAGCCTTGAGAAATATATCCAACTCCTTCCTGAATATATTTAATGAATTGGCCTCTACTGCCTTCTGTGGTAGAGAATTCCACAGGTTCACCACTCTCTGGGTGAAGAACTTCCTCCTCATTTCTGTCCTAAATGGCCTACCCCTTATCCTTAGACTGTGACCCCTGGTTCTGGACTCCCCGACCATCGGGAACATCCTTCCAGCATCTAGTCTGCCCAGTCCTGTTAGAATTTTATAAGTTTCGATGAGATCCCCTCTCATTCTTCTAAACTCCAGCGAGTACAAGCCCAATCAATCCAATCTCTCTTCATACATCATTCCTGCCATCCCAGGTATCAGCCTGGTGAATCTTCGCTGAACTCCTTCCATGGCAAGAACATCCTTCCTCAGATAAGGCGACCAAAACTGCACACAATACTCAAGGTGTGGTCTCACCAAGGCCCTGTACAACTGCAGAAAGACATCCTTGTTCCTGTACTCAAACCCTCTCGCTACGAAGGCCAACATACCATTTGCCTTCTTAACCGCCTGCTGCACCTACATGCTTACCTTCAGCAACTGGTGCACAAGGACACCCAGGTCTCGTTGCACTTCCCCTTCTCCCAATCTATTGCCATTCAGATAATAATCTGCCTTCCTATTTTTGCTACCAAAGTGGATAAAACCTCACATTTATCCACGTTATATTGCATCTGCCATGCTTCTGCCCAATCACCCAACCTGTCCAAATCATAAGGAGTTTCTCGACATCCTCCTCACAGCACACAGCTTTGTGTCATCTGCAAATTTGGAGATATTACATCTAGTTCCCTTGTCTAGATCATTAATATATATTGTGAATAGCTGGTGTCCAAGGACCGATCCCTGCGGTACCCCACTAGTCACTGCCTGCCACTCGGAAAAAGACCCATTTATTGCAACTCTTTGCTTCCTGTCTGCCAACCAGTTCTCTGTCCAAGTCAATACCTTGCCCCCAATCCCATGTGCCTTAATTTTACATGCTAATCTGTTATGCGGGACCTTATTGAAAGCCTTCTGAAATTCCAAATACACCACATCCACTGGTTCTCCCTTATCTATGTTACCAGTTACATCCTCAAAAAAGATTCGTCAAGCACGATTTACCCTTTGTAAATCCATGTTGACTTTGTCTGATCCTGTCACTGTTTTCCAAGTGCTCTGCTATTACATCTTTTATAATGGATTTTCCCCACTACCGATGTCAGGCTGTAATTCCCCGTTTTCTCTCTACCAGCTTTTTTGAATAGTGGGGTAACATTAGCTACCCTCCAATCCATGGGTACTGTTCCAGATTCCATCGAATGTTGGAAGATGATCAGCAATGCATCTACTATTTCTAGGACCACTTCCTTAAGTACCCTAGGATGTAGATTATCAGGCCCTCGGGATTTATCGGCCTTCAATCCCATCAATTTCCTTAACACCATTTCCCTACAAATACTGATTTCTTTCAGTTCCTCCCTTTCATCAGACCTTATGTTCCCCAACATCTCTGGGAGGTTATTTGTGTCCTCCTTTGTGAAGACAGAACCAAAATATATATTTAATTGGTCTGCCATTTCTTTGTTCCCCATTATAAATTCCCTGGATTCTGACTGCAAGGGACCTACGCTTGACTTCACCAATCTTTTTCTCTTCACTTATCTATAAAAGCTTTTACAGTCAGTTTTTATGTTCCCTGCAAGCTTACTCTCATATTATATTTTCCCCTTCGTAATTAATCCCTTTGTCCTCCTTTGTTGAATACTAAACTGCTCCCAATCCTCAGGTTTACTGCTTTTTCTGGCCAATTTATATGTCCTGTCCTTGGACCTTATGCTATCCCTAATTTCCCTTGTTAGTTACGGTTGAGGATTTGCCGCCTTCCCGGCTTATCAGACCGCACCCCTTTCTCGAGTCTGTCTCCCTATGTCCTTTTAATCGCAGACCTACTGATTCTCACAGGACGTTCTGAGCTTTCTAATTTATGGGTGGTAATTTAAATGTACTCACCTTTCTTAGCTCAACGTTCCCGTGGGACTGGCCAGTGTCTGCGATCCTGCCGACTACGCCAATTGATGTAAGCTACAGGCGGACCAAGTGATATATAAGGTCGATGCTTAGCTATAGTACAGATGACAGACTTTGAGTGATGGTTATAAACGGTCTTTATTCACAGGCCCGGGGAGAACCTTCTGAGACCCTTCTCAGATCCGACTCCACCGAAAATTTAGTGAGTTACATTTTTATACATAATCTTAGCAGTCATATCCTGCCCTAGGGGCGGGTACAAATCTACCAATCATAGTCTCTAGTATTCCATTATATCCATTGCTTCTCCCCATATCCTGCAGTTAATCATGTTGTTTGCTTGTTTGACTTATTCCAACTCCTCTGTCATCATGGCTTTTTTCTTATCTACTCTTGTAGCCTGGTGCCAAAGTCGTCCATTGTCCCTGCCAGATAGTCCGGCTCAGTAACATGTTTTCACGAGATGACAAGGTTCCACACAAAAGATTACTGATCAAGATAAGAAATCACGGGGTTGGGGGTAATATACTGGCATGGGTGGAAGATTGGCTATCTAACAGAAAACAAAGAGTTGGGATAAATGGTTCATTCTCGGGCTGGCAATCAGTAACTAGTGGTGTTCCGCAGGGGTCAGTGCTGGGACCCCAACTCTTTACAATTTACAATCTATATTAACGATTTGGAGGAAGGGACCGAGTGCAACATATCCAAGTTTGCCGACGATACAAAGATGGGAGGGAAAGCAGTGAGTGAGGAGGACATAAAAAACCTGCAAAAGGACATAGACAGGCTAAGTGAGTGGGCAGAGATTTGGCAGATGCAATATAATGTTGGAAAGTGTGAGGTTATGCACTTTGGCAGAAAAAATCAAAGAGCAAGTTATTATCTAAATGGAGAGAAACTGCAAAGTGCTACAGTACAAAGGGATCTGGGGGTCCTGGTGCATGAAACACAAAAAGTTAGTATGCAGGTGCAGCAGGTGATCAGGAAGGCCAATGGAATCTTGGCTTTTATTGCAAGGGGGATGGAGTATAAAAACAGGGTAGACTTGCTGCAGTTATATAGGGTATTGGTGAGGCCACACCTGGAATACAGCGTGCAGTTTTGGTTTCCATATTTAAGAAAAGATATACTTGCTCTCGAGGCGGTTCAGAGAAGGTTCACTCGGTTGATTCCGGAGATGAGGGGGTTGACGTATGAGGAAAGGTTGAGTAGGTTGGGACTCTACTCATTGGAGTTCAGAAGAATGAGAGGAGATCTTATTGAAACATATAAGATTGTGAGGGGGCTTGATCGGTTGGATGCGGTGAGGATGTTTCCACTGATGGGTGAGACTAGAACTAGGGGGCATAATCTAAGAATAAGGGGCTGCCCTTTCAAAACCGAGATGAGGAGAAACTGCTTCACTCAGAGGGTGGTGAATCTATGGAATTTGCTACCCCAGAGAGCTGCGGAAGCTGCAACATTAAATAAATTTAAAATGGAGATAGACAGTTTCCGAGCAGATAAGGGAATTAGGGGTTATGGGGAGAGGGCAGGGAAGTGGACGTGAGTCTACATTTGGATCAGCCATGATCCTATTGAATGGTGGAGCAGGCCCGAGGGGTCGTATGGCCTACTCCTGCTCCTACTTCTTATGTTCTTATGTAACAGTTCTTGTTCAATCGGCCTACTGGTCCGAACCATCTCTGCAAAGCACAGATTCTGACCTTGTAACCTGCTCATGTTACTCCCGCAAGGCAAGCATATTTGTAATTAGTTCCACCAGACTTTGATGTAAGCCATTTTGTCTTTTAGACAACCATGTGTAGCTTCACAAACAAGTGAAGGCTGCTTTGTCACTCAATTCCTATGTATGTTATCTTGTATGCGTGCTGCCCGGCCTGGCTGAATCTTCCCACGAGCCAGACTTTGCAGCTGACTCCGCAGTTTAATTTCCATCATCTCAGTACTTGTCTTTTAGAGTTTAGCTGGATAAATACAATAAATTCAGACCTATTTACCGTTTAACTCAGGGTATGGATTAATTCGCTACCTCCACCCTGTACACTGGTGCTACCTTATACATATTCTAACATAAACTAAAGTATAATATTAATTTGGTTACTACAGTCCTACTCAGGTCCCCTCCCTCACCCCTTTTTCCGGTACATCGATGACTGTATCGGTGCCATCTCCTGCTCTCGCCCTGAACTTGATAAGCTCATTCGCTTTACTTCCAATTTCCACCCTTCCCTCACCTTCACATGGTCCATCTCCGACTCTTCTCTTCCCTTCCTTGACTTCTCCATCTCCATTTCTGGTGATCGGCTTTCGACAAACATCCACTACTAGCCCAGCGACTCCCACAGCTACCTGGACTACACTTCCTCCCACCCCGCTTCCTGTAAGGATTCTATTCCATTCTCCCAGTTTCTCCGTCTCCGCCGCGTCTGTTCTGACGATGCCACCTTCCACACCAGTGCTTCCGACATGTCTTCCTTTTTCCTCAACCGAGGATTCCCCTCTACTGTGGTTGACACGGCCCTCGACCGGGTCCGTTCCATTTCCCACACTTCTGATCTCACCTCTTCCTCTCCCTCCCGGAACCACGATAGGGTTCCCCTTGTCCTCACCTTTCACCCCACCAGCCTCCACATTCAATGGATCATCCTCTGCCATTTCCACCACCTCCAACATGATCCCACCACCAAACACATCTTCCCCTCACCTCCCCTTTCAGCATTCCGAAGGGACCACTCCCTCCGAGACACCCTGGTCCACTCCTGAATCACCCCTAGCACCCCTTCCCCTTCGCCCGGCACCTTCCTGTGCAAGCGCAGGAGATGCAACACCTGCCCTTATACCTCCCCCCTTCTCACTGTCCAGGGCCCCAAACACCCTTCCAGGTGAAACAGCGATTTACTTGTACTTCTTGCAATTTAATATACTGTATTCACTGCTCACGATGTGGTCTCCTCTACACTGGGGAGACCAACGCAGATTGGGCGACTGCTTTGCGGAACACCTCCGTTCAGTCCGTACGGGTGACCCCGAGCTTCTGGTCGCCTGTCACTTTAATTCACCGCTTCATTCCCACTCTGATCTTTCTGTCCTCAGCCTCTTACATTGTTCCAATGTAGCTCAACGTAAGCTCGAGAAACAGCACCTCATCATTCGATTAGGCACTTTAAAGCCTTCTGGCCTCAACATGGAGTTCAACAATTTCAAACTATAACCCCTGCCCCCATTTTTCATGCTGTATGATTTTGCCATTCCCATTTGCAACATTTTATCTTTCCTGCCTCTTACAAAAGCACAGTATATTGCTTCAATTCCTTCCTCCCCTCCTGTCTCTGCACCTGCTTAATATCTGTTACATCTCCAGCTTTTTCCAGTTCTGATGAAGGGTTAACTGTTTCTCTCTCCACGGATGCTGCCTGGCCTGCTGAGTATTTACAGTGTTTTCTGTTGTTATTTCAGATTTCCAACACCCGCAGTATTTTGCTATTAGACTGGAGAAACTCGCTGCCCTGCGGATCAGGCAATCAGCCGGCGCTAGTCCCGCCCCTCGGGCTCTCCGATTGGTTGGAGGACCCGCCGCCGGCTCGCTCGTCCAGTCCCGCCCCGCTCGCTCCCTATTGGTCGGAAGCTCCCGTCAATCAGGCCATGGACCCGGGTCATGTGTCCCGGGGCGATGACATCACTGAGGTCGCGGGCTCGGTCACGTGTCGCTGAGGAAGTCTGATCCGCTCCGCGAGGTTGAATCTGCTCCGTTAGCTTCCCGGGACCCTCGGACTCCCAGGTATGCGTTTACCGTCATTTATTTCCCCGTCCCTCTCCGCTCGTCCGTCTAGGTGAAAAAACTCGCTTTCCGCCGGTAATTCCGACTCTTCAACCGTTAACGACCGTTACGCAGAGTTACGCCCCCGAGCATGCGCACTAGCAGCTAGTCCTTGGGCTCTGCTGCCCCTGAGCATGCGCACTAGCAGCTGGTCCTGGGACTCGCCCCCCTGAGCATGCGCACTAGCAGCTGGTTCTGGGACTCTGCCACTCCCGAGCATGCGCACTAGCAGCTGGTCATGGGACTCTGCCCCTGAGCATGCGCACTAGCAGCTGGTCCTGGGGCTCTGCCCCTGAGCATGCCCACTAGCAGCTGGTCCTGGGACTCTGCTGCCCCTGAGCATGCCCACTAGCAGCTGGTCCTGGGATTCTGCCCCTGAGCATGCCCACTAGCAGCTGGTCCTGGGACTCTGCCCCTGAGCATGCCCACTAGCAGCTGGTCCTGGGACTCTGCCCCTGAGCATGCCCACTAGCAGCTGGTCCTGGGACTCTGCCCCTGAGCATGCGCACAAGCAGCTGGTCCTGGGACTCCGCTGCCCCTGAGCATGCCCACTAGCAGCTGGTCTTGGGACTCCGCTGCCCCCTGAGCATGCGCACTAGCAGCTGGTCCTGGGACTCTGCCCCTGAGCATGCCCACTAGCAGCTGGTCCTGGGATTCTGCCCCTGAGCATGCGCAGAAGCAGCTGGCCCTGGGACTCTGCTGCCCCTGAGCATGCCCACTAGCAGCTGGTCCTGGGACTCCGCTACCCCCTGAGCATCCGCACTAGCAGCTGGTCCTGGGACTCCGCTGCCCCCTGAGCATGCCCACTAGCAGCTGGTCCTGGGACTCTGCCCCTGAGCATGCGCACTAGCAGCTGGTTCTGGGACTCCGCTGCCCTGAGCATGCGCGTTCTAAACCCCAACAAAAGCAACGCATGTGGACGTTGAGGTGCCTGGAGAGGAATCTGTCATTTGCCTTTGATCAATAACTCTCACGGTCTTGAGGACCTCCATCAGGCTGGCCCTCATCCTTCACTGCTTCAGTGCAAAAAAAAAAGCCCCAAACTTCTCCAATCTCTGTTACTAACTGCTCTTTGGAACAGAGGAGTTTGAGGTGTATAAAATTATGAGGGGCCTGGATAGAGTGGGTAGGAAGGACCTATTTTCCTTAGCAGCGAGGTCAATAACCAGGGGCCATAGATTTAAAGTAATTGGTAGAAGGATTACAGGAGAGTTGAGGAGAACCTTTTTCACTCAGAGGGTGGTCGGGGTCTGGAACTTTCTGCCTGAAAGGGTGGTAGAGGCAGAAACCCTCCTCTCAGTTGAAAAGTACTTGGATATGCACATGAAGTGCGGTAACCTGCAGGGCTACGGACCAAGAGCTGGAAAGTGAGATTAGGCTGGAAAGCTGTTTTTCGGCCGGCTCAGGCACGATGGGCCGAATGGCCGCCTCCTGTGTCCTAAATTCCGGAGATTCTATGATAACCCCTCCATTGTGAGACAGTCTGGGTCAAAATGGAGTGAAATAGAGAAACAAAGAACTTAAAGAAAGAAATGAAAGACTTGCATTTATATAGCACCTTTCACCACCATTGGATGTCCCAAAGCTTTACAGCCAATGAAGTGTAGTCACTGTTGTAATGTAGGAAAAGCGGCAGCCAATTTGCGCTCAGCAAGCTCCCACAAACAGCAATTCCAAAATCCTATAGATTATGGAACAGTTCCTGCAGATTGGAGGGTGGCAAATGTAACCCCGCTATTAGCCTAACATCAGTAGTAGGGAAAATGCTAGAGTCGATTATAAAGGATGTGATAACAGGACACTTAGAAAATATCAGTGGGATTAGACAGAGTCAACATGGGTTTATGAAAGGGAAATCGTGTTCGACAAACCTACTGGAGTTTTTTGAGGATGTAACTGGTAGAACAGATAAGGGAGAACCAGTGGATGTGGTGTATTTGGATTTTCAGAAGGCCTTTGATTAAAGTCCCACATCAGAGGTTAGTGTGCATAATTAAAGCTCATGGGATTGGGGGTAATATGCTGGCATGGATTAAAAATTGGTTAACAGACAGGAAACAGAGAGTAGGAATAAATGGGTCTTTTTCGGGGTGGCAGGCAGTGACCAGTGGGGTACCGCAGGGATCAGTGCTTGGGCCCCAGCTATTCACAATACATATTAATGATTTGGATGAGGGAACCAAATGTAATATTTCCAAGTTTGCTGATGACACGAAACTGGGTGGGAGTTGTGAGGAGGAAGCAAAGAAGCTTCAAGGCAATTTAGACAAGTTGAGTGAAACATAGAAGATAGGAGCAGGAGTAGGCCATTCGGCCCTTCGAGCCTGCTCCACCATTCAATGCGATCATGGCTGATCATCCAAATTCAGTACCCGGTCCCTGCTTTCTCCCCATACCCCTTGATCCCTTTAGCCTTAAGAAATATATCCAACTCCTTCTTGAATATATTTAATGTATCGGCCTCCACTGCCTTCTGTGGTAGAGAATTCAACAGGTTCACCACTCTCTGGGTGAAGAAATTCCTCCTCATTTCTGTCCTAAATGGCCTACCCCTTATCCTTAGACTGTGACCCCTGGTTCTGGACTCCCCCGCCATTGGGAACATCCTTCCTGCATCTAGTCTGTCCAGTCCTGTCAGAATTTTATAAGTTTCAATGAGATCCCCTCTCATTCTTCTAAACTCCCGCGCGTACAAGCCCAATCGTCCCAATCTCTCCTCATACATCATTCCTGCCATCCCAGGTATCAGCCTGGTGAATCTTCGCTGAACTCCTTCCATGGCAAGAACATCCTTCGTCAGATAAGGCGACCAAAACTGCTCACAATACTCAAGGTGCGGTCTCACCAAGGCCCTGTACAACTGCAGCGAGACATCCTTGTTCCTGTACTCAAACCCTCTCGCTACGAAGGCCAACATACCATTTGCCTTCTTAACCGCCTGCTGCACCTGCATGCTTACCTTCAGCGACTGGTGCACAAGGACACCCACTTGCACTTCCCCTTCTCCCAATCTATTGCCATTCAGATAATAATCTGCCTTCCTGTTTTGGCCACCAAAGTGGATAACCTCACATTTATCCACGTTATATTGCATCTGTCATGCTTCTGCCCAATCACCCAACCTGTCCGAATCATCCTGTAGTTTCTCGGCATCCTCCTCACAGGACACACACCCACCCAACTTTGTGTCGTCTGCAAATTTGGAGATATTACATCTAGTTCCCTTGTCTAGATCATTAATATATATTGTGAATAGCTGGGGTCCAAGGACCGACCCCTGCGATACCCCACTAGTCACTGCCTGCCACTTGGAAAAGACCCGTTTATTCCAACTCTTTCCTTTCTGCCTGCCAACCAGTTCTCTATCCAAGTCGATACCTTGCCCCCAATCCCATGTGCCTTAACTTTACATGCTAATCTCTTATATGGGACCTTATCGAAAGCCTTCTGAAAGTCCAAATATACCACATCCACTGGTTCTCCCTTATCTATTAGTTACATCCTCAAAAAATTCCAGTAGATTAGTCGAGCACGATTTACCTTTTGTAAATCCACGTTGACTTTGTCCGATCCTTTCACTGTTTTCCAAGTGCTCTGCTATTACATCTTTTATAATGGACTTTAGCATTTCCCCCACTACCGATGTCAGGCTTACCGGTCTGTAATTCCCCGTTTTCTCTCTACCACCTTTTTAAATAGTGGAGTAACATTAGCTACCCTCCAATCCATGGGTACTGTCCCAGATTCCATCGAATGTTGGAAGATGATCAGCAATGCATCTACTATTTCTAGGGCCACTTCCTTAAGTACCCTAAGATGTAGATTATCAGGCAAATACATGACAGATGCAGTATAACGTGGTTAAATGTGAAGTTATCCACTTCACTAGAAAAAACAGAAAGGTAGAGTATTATTTAAATAGTGATAGATTGGGAAATGTTGATGTACAAAGGGACCTGGGTGTACTTGTACACCAGTCACTGAAAGCAAACATGCAGGTGAGCAAGCAGTTAGTAAGGCAAATGGTATGTTGGCCTTCATTGCAAGAGGATTTGAGTACAGGAGCAAGGATGTCTTACTACAGTTATACAGGGCCTTGGTGAGACCACACCTGGAGTACGGTGTGCAGGTTTGGTCTCCTTACCTAAGAAAGGATGTACTTGCCATAGAGGGAGTGCAACGAAGGTTCACCAGACTGATTCCTGGGATGGCAGGACTGTCGTATGAGGAGAGATTGGGTCGACTAGGTCTGCATTCATTAGAGTTTAGAAGAATGAGAGGGGATCTCATTGAAACGTATAAAATTCTGACAGGGCTAGACAGACTGGAGGATGTTTCCCCTGGCTGGGGTTCTAGAACGAGGGGTCACAGTCTCAGGATATTTAGGACATTTAGGACTGAGATGAGGAGAAATTTCTTCACTCAGAGGGTGGTGAACCTGTGGAATTCTCTACCACAGAAGGAGATAGACAGATTTCTAGACACAAAAGGCATCAAGGGGTATGGGGAGAGAGCGGGAATATGGTATTGCGATAGAGGATCAGCCGTGATCATACTGAATGACGGAGCAGGCTCGAAGGGCCGAATGGCCTACTCCTGCTCCTATTTTTCTATGTTTTCTGTTTCTATGCAATGTGATAATGACTAGATAATCTGTTTTTTTTAGTGATGTTGACTGAGGGGTTGATATTGGCCAGGACACCGGGGATAATTCCCCTAATCTTCTTCGAAATAGTGCCCTGGGATAATTTACGTCCACCCGAGAGAGCAGACGAGGCGTCGGTTTAACGTCTGATCTGAAAGACGGCACCTCCGACAGTGCAGCTCTCCCTCAGCACTGCACTGGAGCATCAGCCTGGATTTTTGGGCTCAAGTCTCTGGAGTGGGACTTGAACCCACAACCTCTGACTCAGAGGCGAGGGTGCATTTATTCGCCGCCCTTCACGACCCCAGGATGCCCAAAGCGCTTCACGGCCAATTCATTGATTTTGAATTGCTGTCACTGTTGTAATGTAGGGAAAGGCGCCAGCCAATTTATACTCTGGGACCCTCCGTTATTCCTTCCCCTGACTTCCCTCAGAATCCTCGGATGGAAACCATCATGTCCCTGGGATTTGTCCCCCCTCCATTTGAGGAATGTCTTCAGTCCCGTATCTTGTAGCTTTTAAAAGCTCTTTAGAATAATTTGTCCGTGACTACACTGTTGTGGAGTATTTTAAACCAACACTCGACACAAGGTTTTAGATCGATAGTCAAGTTGTCTTCATTGCACCGGTGGGGAAACAGTCTGCTCTGTCTTAGCCAGACCTTTCCAAATTGATACAGCAAACACTACATTTTTATACATTACAACACACGTCAAAATTCATTCCTGCCACCCGATTGGACCTTGGCCCGCATGCATCTTCACTGATTGGTTGCCTATGCCGCGTTACATTAAAGCACCACCTTTATTATCGGCCGTTATCCCACAAGCTGTTGTTGCACCTCTGACCTTTGTTTATGCCAGATGGGTCTCATCAACATTGTACTTCTGACTCATTGTCCTCCTTTCCTGCCTCTCTAGGCCTCTTTCATTGTTTTACTTTCCTGCCAGAACAGAACTTACATCCTCTTCGGTCTCTTATGGTTTCCACATCCAACTATGTTATCCACTTAGAAAAAGCTTACTACTACAAAAGGCCCATTAGATTATTGTCTTTATTACACCATTCAGTGAAACTGCCAGCGATGTCAGTTTAACTCTTTCCCCACTGCAATCCCTCCTTTTGGTACTTGACCCTTGCCCAAGTTAAACCACATGTATAAGCATCGTTGTGCCTCCTGCCCCATGCGCTGGTTCGGGAGGCCCTGCATACCCATCATGTTTAGAGCAATCTTGTGTTTTCCAACTCTTTCCGACTCGCTTTAGCTCTTTGTTTGGTCCGTTTCTTTTTACAAGCGGTGCATGCTGCTATTCCCCATCCTATAGCCATGACTAACTGTACTATCACTAATATATGAGAAATGATGCGGATCCATGGGTGTATGTTGACATTCACTCCCCAATCCCACAGCTTCTCATACCACGGGACTTCCTGTAGCTCTACCTCTATGTCCCTTTCTAATTCCCCAAGATTCCTTTGCAACACTATGTATTGTTTCACCATCTTACTTAAATCCTCTTTCATTTCTTGCAGATCCTCTTGCAGGTGGGATATTGGGGCACCTACCGGATCTTCATAATTGACCAACTCGTCCTTTAGACTATCTGGCACATTTAGTTTTATCTCCTCCCTTGAATGTACATACACCAATCTGGTGTGCCCAATTGTCACAGGGATCTTTGGCGTAAAGCAAAAGTTAGGCATTGTGATTGCACATACAAGGTTACTATATTGGTACTCAGTCTCTGTGGTGACTATACAATACTCCCCTTCGCCTCTATATCCCGAGCGGGTGTGATGGTGATCAACATGTGATAATTACAACACACACCCCCTGTCTTATTATAGCCGCACTCATCCTTAGGCCCTTCTCCTACCGGATGTGGGCATATCGTAAGCGTGCCTTTCCCGTGGCAGCCGTTTAGGGAGACTCCTCTCATAGTACCATTCTTCCTAATGGCATAGGTATCAATTGGATAGTATTGGAGGTATGTCTCACCCCTCACTATGTCTATGTTTGTTACCTGGTACTGTGGGTATGGAGTCGTGTCTAGCCCCACCACTGGTATCAGGAGCACCATGCCTATCATTGCTGTCACTTCTGCTTTACATTTTTGTATCACTGGATATACTCTGGTCATCCCTTTGAGGGTACAAGCACTCAGAGGGCCTGGATTCTGGCTCAGGCCATAGAGCTGTGTGCTGTTAATCCAGTCTGGTGCCTCGCCTCGCTGTGTCTGTGCCTGATTATGTTTTAACTGTCCGGTGATCCATTGGCCATAGGCATGACACAAGCCTCTCCCTACCCCGTCTTTTGCCTGTTCCTCATCTCTATGGTTTAGTTTGTTGATAATGCTGGCATGGTCCTCTATAACCTTGATTCCCTCGAGTAATTTCCTTATCGTATGTCCTCCCAACTCTGATCCTTGTCGAACCAAACCAGCTTCCTTCTCTAAAACCTGCTGCATTACCCTTTGTAGTCGTTCCACACTACTTTGGACTCCGTGTATATCTAGGGCATTAATGAATGATGTCCCCGTGTTTATTCCCGTGAGTATATCGGTTCCTAAGCTCCTCTTAATTCTTTGGTGGAATGCAGCATGTCCCCTAAAATTAGTAGCCCCTGTCACATCAGCAGCTTGGTTAATTACATTCTTCATCATATATCCATGCAATTCTCTAGTTTTAGTAAACCTTTCACAATATCCTGGCCATTGTAATATGGTTAAGTTCATTAGCACCGGTACAATTTCATGTCTCACATTACCATACAATTGTTCTCCCTCGGTAAATAATACTAGTCCATTCATGGGTCCAGGTTTCATATCTGGACATTGTAGCATCCTCGGTTCGCTTGTCTCTTCTTTCTGTGTATTGGGAGCCGTGGATGAGACTCCGAATGTGATTGTTCCATTAAAACGTGGTGCTTCATCATGTGCTTGTCGTGTAATGTGGGATGTCCCTTTGCTTATTTCGTGTCCCAGCAGTAATCCCACCTTCATGGTGAAGTTTCCCTGTAAATTAAGCAGAAGCCTGGTCGTCACCAGAGGTTAGTTTATCTCCGGTGTTTATTCCATTGTTCCTGTGGGATTTAAGATCAGATGGGTTATTGTTGTACTGTTTTAATTGGGTCCAATGTTTCCATCTACCCTTTCCCCTCATATCTACACATGCGCACGTATCGCTGGTCATGATAACCTCAAATGGTCCGGTCCATCTAGGTGAGAATCCCGATCTCTCTGGCAATATTTTAACAAATACCTGCTCGCCCACCTTGGGTAGGGGCTCTGAGGCCCCCTGCTTTTGTGTATTTTTATCTCTGATGTCTTGTTGTTCTTTAACTTCTTGTTTGAGCTCCTTCAATTGATTATCCAATGTTTGTACGTATTTCCCCATTTTATCTTTTAAGGGTCCTAGTCCCTCGCTACCAGATGCTACTCCTTCCGGCAGACACATTGCTCGTCCAGTCCTGAGTTCATATGGTGTCAGTCAGGTCACCCTGTGATCCTTTTTCCATATTCCATCTCTACCTTTGGCTGCGCCTCTCTTTGTTCACTGCTCCTGCTCCTCCATTTCGGTCTCCTCTTGGATTCTTTTAATGTTCACTTCCTCTGCTGTTAGTCTACCTGCTGCTCTTGCTGCCTGATCAGCTGGCATATTTCCTTTTTGTTGCTCGCTCACTATCTTGCGGTGTGCCTTTATTTTAATCACTGCTACCTCTTCTGCTCCTTTTACCGCTTCTACTAGGTCTCTCACTACCTCCTCATGCTGTATTTGTCCTCCTCCGGAGGTTCCATATCCTCTCCTATTCCACGCTATCATATAATCATGCACTACCCCAAACGCACACCTACTGTCTGTGTATATATTTACTCGTTTTCCTTTTGCCAATTTCAATGCTTCCGTGGGAGCCACTAGTTCTGCTACCTGCGCTGAGGTTCCTCCTTCAAGCCCTCCCTTTACGACTGTTTCTCCATTCTCGGATACTACTGCCCAACCGTGGGTGGCTCCCCATTTATATATCAGCGAGATCCGTCTACATAAAAGGAGTTTTGGGGATTTTCAAGGGGCGATTCTGATACGGTTCCTCTCACCTCTTCTTCGATTACTAACTGACACTCGTGTGCCTCACCCTCTGATAGCGTTCCCTCTGCGGGGTTGACTCTGTTCCCTTATAATCTGGACTGATCTGTCCTTGGGTATCAATACTGCTTCCCAAGCTGCCCTCCTTCTGTCTGATACAGCCTTCATTTTGCCTGTGTTTAGCAGGTCCACACTGTGTGTTGCGTGTGTAATATCAGCTGTCCTGACATAGTGACGGGCTCGCATATCCGCACCGCCCATGCGGCACAGTCGAGGGCCACCACGCATCTCGCCATTCCTTTAGCCATGGGGGTTTGTTGGGTGGAGTAATAGGCAATTGGCCTCATAACTCCCCCGCACTCTTGGGTGACTACAGCGTTATAGAAGTTCCCGTCTATACTATAATATATATGGAATGGTTTGACTATATTTGGCAATCCTAGTGCGGGTGCGGACGTCAGGGCTGCTTTTAATTTTGCATAAGCCTCGTCCTGCTCCGATTCCCATTCTATCTTATCAGTGGCGGGTCTCCCCCCCCTTTAACCAACCATTGAATCGGCTCTGCTTTCCCTGCAAAGTCTGATATAAAATTCCTGCAGTAGTTAAACAGTCCCAACACTTTCCTCACTCCCCGGACGGTCACCGGCCTTGGCATGTCTTTTATGGCTGCCTTTTGTTCCTGTGGGACTGCCTTATATCCCTGGCTCATTTCGTGCCCTGGATACTTTACTTTGGACAGTCCGACCTGTGCCTTTTTGGGGTTCAATTTAAAGCCAGCTTTCTGAAGTATCTGGAGGGTGGCTAGTACTGCTCCCATGTGTCCTTTGGCATCCTCTGATGCAATCATTATGTCATCGACATATTGGAGTAGGGCGCTCTGGTACTTTGATAGGTCTAACCCGTCTAAGGCTTGACTCAGTACACGGTGGAATATATTTGGACTATTGTGGAACCCCTGCGGGACCCTGGTCCATGTATACTGTCTATCCCCACACCGGTTCAAATCCTGTTCGTGATGCCAATTGTTGTGGAGTATTTTAAACCAACACTCGACACAATGGCCCAGAACTTGGTGTCGGGGGCTTGCCGCGCGTGCAAGCCCCCGATCTGCACTCACCCTGCGTGCTGACATCTGAAGCCCGGGCCTGCTTGCATTCCCTGTCACAGGCCCGGTTCAGATGTCAGCGCACAGTGCTTACCTGATCCAGCGGCGTAGTTAGTGCGATGTGCCGGCTGGGATCAGGTGAGCACTGTACAACCAATCAGGGGAGGGGAAGGTTCATTCATGAGTTTGAGAGTAAGAACTGTCAAACTCATGAAAACTACAGGGGCCCAAAACACTATTTAAACTTTAAATAAAAATTTAAAAAACATCCCAATCATTAAATTAAGTATAAATAAGTTAAAAAAAATAATTTAAACAATTTTTTTTTTGAAAAAATAAATTTTTAATAAAAAGGGTCTAAAACTAAACTTACCTTATTGTAGATTCTTTAAAATAATAAACCTGTGGAAAAAAAATTCTAAATTACACTAAAACACCACTTACCTGTAAAAATAAATACTTACGTGTGCTTTTTACAAGCGTAAAGACCGGAGGCCTTTACACATGCGCAAATCCCCCAAAACCGAGGAGATCCAAGACGCACGCGCTGCCCCCTACAGCGCACGCGCTAGCCTCTTCAACTCTTGGGTTAGAGGAGAGGAAATGCCGGTTTTCAGCGCTTGCGCTGTGCATGCTGAAAACCGGCATTTCCTCCGGCCAGACGCGTGAGTACCCCTTCCGTACTCACACGTTTGGGGAGGAATTACTGCCCCAAGGTTTTAGATCGATAGTCAAGTTGTCTTTATTGTACCGGTGGGGAAACAGTCTGCTCTGTCTTAGCCAGACCTTTCCAAATAGGTACAGCAAACACTACATTTTTATACATTACAATACACATGGTCATCTCATGCACAATTCATTCCTGCCACCCGATTGGACCTTGGCCCACATGCATCTTCACTGATTGGTTGCCTATGCCACGTTACATTAAAGTTCCGCCTTTATTATCGGAAAAGCATATGTCAAGCAGTGTGTAAAACCTCTGACCTGTGTTTATGCCAGATGGGGTACTCATTGTCCTCCTTTCCTGCCTCTCTCGGCCTCTTTCACTTCCAACTCATTGTTTTACTTTCCTGCCAGAACAGAACTTACACCCTCTCGGCCTCTTATGGTTCCATGTCCGGCTATGTTATCTCCACTGCCAATTCAGCAACTTAGAAAACCCTTATTACTGCAAAGTATGGTCTTTATTACACCATTCAGTGAAACTGTCAGTGATGTCAGTTTAACTCTTTCCCCACTGCAACACCACTCCTCCCTGATTGCAATGTCTGCATCGACCCCCTCTTTTGTGAAAACAGGCGCAATGTATTCATTAAGAACCATATTCATGTCTTCCGCTTCCACACACAGGTTACCTTTATAGTCCCTAATAGGCTCCACTTGTTTTCCTTGCCAATATTTTTTCATGCCCTCTCTTTGCTTTTCTTCTTCGAAATAGTGCCATGGGATCTTTGACATCCACCTGAGAGAGCAGACGGGGCCTCGGTTTAACGTCTGCTCCAAAAATCGGCACCTCTGACAGTGCCGCACTCCCTCAGCACTGCACTGGAGTGTCAGCCTAGATTTTTGTGCTCAAATCTCTGGGCTGGGACTTGAACCCACAACTTTCTGACTCAGAGGCGAGAGTGCTACCAACTGAGCCACTGGCTGACACTAACGAACAAGCAGCTCTGATGAAAGGTCATCGACTTGAAACATTAACTCTGTTTCTCGCTCCACTGACCCGCTGAGTATTTCCAGCATTTTCTGTTTTTATTAAAGAAACGAGGGAGTGATTGCTGACAGGAAGAATGTTGGGTCGTCCTGCGCATGCGCACCTCCCTGGCGGCTGAGGCGAAACACCGACTCGCCCCCACCTGAGCCGCACATGCGTAGCAGATGTTGCCACTCCACATGCGCGTCCGGTGTTCCAACCGCGGGGTTTTGTGCGCTGAGCATGCACGTTGCGGACCGATCGGGACGGGCGATTGTGTAGCAGGAGGGAGAGCGCGGGGGCCATGAGCACATGCGCAGGACTCGGCGTCAACAGAGCGCTTTCTGGAGTGCGGGGTCTTGTGGGTATTACAGCCGTCATTACTGCTGATCCTTTCAACCAACCTGTGCACCAGCTGGGGCCTGAAAATCAGCTTCACTGCCCCTAGGTTCGGAAAGGGGAAAATTAAACAACAGTTTGCCTCTGATCCTTTTCTGAACTCAACTTACAGGGTTATAGAAGTGGAGCAGTTACAGGCGGGAAGCTCAGACCAAACATCATGTCAAGATCAGACAGAGTCGCTTGATTCATCCGGACCTGAATATCATCGGCCTTTGCACATGGAAGGAGAAAGCAGCGATTGCAGCGATGTCAAACCGCACACGTGTTCAGTGTGTGGATGTGGATTCAGCCGATCGCCTGACCTGGTGAGACACGTGTACCGTCACACCGGGTAAAGGTGGGGATGGTGGGAAGGGATTCAGTTCCCCGTCTGCATTGGAAATTCAACGGCGCAGTCACACCAGGGACAGTCCGTTCACCTGCTCCGTGTGTGGAAAGGGATTTGTTTGGTCATCCCACCTGCAAACACACCAGCGAGTTCACAATGGGGAGAGACCATTTCAGTGTTCTAACTGTGGGAAGAGCTTTAAAAGCCCCAGGCATCTGAAGGGACACCAGCGAGTTCACACTGATGAGAGACCATTCACCTGCTCCGAATGTGGGAAGGGATTCACTGAATCATCCACCCTGCAGACACACCAGCGAGTTCACACTGGGGAGAGGCCATTCACCTGCTCTGAATGTGGGAAGGGATTCACTCAGTCATCCAACCTGCAGAAACACCAGCGTCTCCACACTGGAGAGAGACCATTCACCTGCTCCGAATGTGGGAAGGGATTCACTGAATCATCCCACCTGCAGAGACACCAGCGAGTTCACACTGATGAGAGACCCTTTAAATGTTCTGACTGTGGAAACATCTTTAAAAGCTCCCGGGATCTGAAGAAACACCAACACCTACACACTGGGGAGAGGCCGTTCACCTGCTCCGAGTGTGGGAAAGGATTTGCTCGGTCTTCCAATCTGCTGGCACATTAGTGAGTTCACACTGACGAGAGACCCTTTAAATGTTCTGACTGTGGGAAGAGATTTAAAAGCTCCGGGGAGCTGAAGAAACATCGGCTCCTCCACACTGGGGAGAGGCCGTTCACCTGCTCCGTGTGTGGGAAGGGATTCACTGTATCATCCACCCTCCTGTCACACCAGCTTGTTCACACTGATGAGAATCCGTGAAATGTTCTGATTGTGGGAAGAGCTTTAAAAGCTCTAAGAGCCTTAAGGGACACCAGCGGGTTCACACTGATGAGAGACCATTTCCATGTTCTGACTGTGGTAAGAGCTTTAAAAGCTCTGGCGATCTGATGTGACACCAGCTTGTTCACACTGATGAGAGGCTGTTTACATGTCCTGACTGTGGGAAGAGCTTTAAATCCCCCAGGGAGCTGAATGGACACCAGCAAGTTCACACTAACAAGAGACCCTTTAAATGTTCTGAGTGTGGGAAGAGTTTTAAAATCCCCTGGGAGCTCAAGCAACACCAGCGAGTTCACACTGGGGCGAGGCCGTTCACCTGCTCCGAATGTGGGAAGGGATTCACTGAGTCATCCAACCTGCAGAAACACCAGCGCCTCCACACTGGGGAGAGGATATTCACCTGCTCCGAATGTGGGAAGGGATTCACTGAGTCATCCAACCTGCAGACACACCAGCTTGTTCACACTGATGAGAGACCCTTTAAATGTTCTGACTGTGGGAAGAGTTTTAAAATCCCCCGGGAGCTCAAGCAACACCAGCAAGTTCATACTGGGGAGAGGCCATTCACCTGCTCCGTGTGTGGGAAGGGATTCGCTCGGTCCTCCAACCTGGTGGTACATCAGCGAGTTCACACTGACGAGAGACCCTTTAAATGTTTTGGCTGTGGGAAGAGATTTAAAAGCTCTGGGGCGCTCAAGAGACATCGGCTCCTCCACACTGGGGAGAGACTGTTCACGTGCTCCATGTGTGGGAAGGGATTCACTGTGTCATCCCACCTGCTGTCACACCAGCTTGTTCACACTGACGCGAGACCCTTTAAATGTTCTGACTGTGGGAAGAGCTTTAAAAGCTCGAAGAGCCTTAATGGACACCAGCGAGTTCACACTGATCATAGAATCTAACAGCACAGAAGGAGGTGATTCGGCCCATCGTGTCTGTGCCGGCTCTTTGAAAGAGCTGTCCAATTTCGTCCCAAACCCCAGCTTTAACCCCAGAACTCTGCGAACTAGTCCTCTTCAAGGACATGTCCAATTACCGTTTGAAAGTTCCTGTGGAACCTGATTCCAGCATCCTTTTAGATGGTGCGTTCCAGATCTGAACAACCCTCTGTGTGAAAACAATTCTCCTCATTTCCCTCTAGTTCTTTTAGCAACTATTTTAAATCTGTGACCTTTGGTTATCGACCCACTTGCCAGAGTGAACAGTTTCTCCCTACTTGCTCAATCAAAACCCCCTCATCATTTTGAACACCTCTATTAGGTCTCCTCTTAACCTTCTCTGCTGTAAGGGGAACAATCCCAACTTCTCCAATCTCTCCACATAACTGAAGTCCCTCATCCATGGTACCATCCTGGTCAACCTCCTCTGCACCCTCTCCAAGGCCTTGACATCCTTCCTAAAGTATGGTGCCCAGAACTGTACACAAGTCCGATTGCGGTAATTAGAGAGGAGTTTCCCTGCTATCTGCCACAGGGAAAGTCATCGCAAGAATCCTCCTCAATCGCCTTCTCCCAGTGGCCGAAGAGCTCCTCCCAGAGTCACAATGCGGATTCCGCCGACTAAGGGGCACAATGGACATGATCTTCACCGCACGTCAATTACAAGAAAAATGCAAGGAACAGCACCAACCACTGTACATGGCCTTCTTTGATCTCTCAAAGGCCTTCGACACTGTCAACCATGAGGGATTATGGAGTGTCCTCCTCAAATTCGGCTGCCCTCAAAAGTTTGTCACTATCCTCCGCCTGCTTCACGGCGACATGCAAGCCGTGATCCTGACCAACGGTTCCACCACAGACCCAATTCACGTATGAACCGGGGTCAAGCAAGGCTGTGTCATCGCACCAACGCTCTTCTCAATCTTCCTTGCTGCAGTGCTCCATCTCACCCTCCGTAAGCTCCCCATTGGAGTGGAGCTAATTTACAGAACAAACGGGAAACTGTTCAACCTCCGTCGCCTCCAGTCCAGATCCAAGGCCGTCCCATCCTCTGTCATCGAATTACAGTATGCAGACGATGCTTGCGTCTGCGCTCACTTGGAGGTCGAACTCCAAACCATTGTAAACACCTTCACCGAAGCATACGAGAGCGCGGGCCTTACACTAATCATCCGTAAGACAAAGGTCCTCTAGCAACCTGCCCCCGCCAAACAGTGCTGCCTCCCGATTATCAAAATCCACGACAAGGCCTTAGACAACGTGGACCACTTTCCATACCTCGGGACCCTACTGTCAACAAGGGCAGACGTTGACGATGAAGTCCAACACCACCTTCAGTGTGCCAGTGCAGCCTTCGGTCGCCTGAGGAAGAGAGTGTTTGAAGACCAGGACCTCAAACCTGGCACTAAGCTCATGGTCTACAGGGCAGCAGTGATACCTGCCCTGCTGTATGCCTCAGAAACATGGACCATGTACAGCAGGCACCTCAAAGTACTGGAGAGGTACCACCAAAGCTGCCTCCACAAGATCCTGCAAATCCATTGGCAGGATAGGCGCACCAACATCAGTGTTCTTGCTCAGGCCAGCATCGAAGCTCTGACCACGCTCAATCAGCTCCGATGGATGGGTCACATTGTCCGCATGCCCAATACGAGACTCCCAAAACAAGCGCTCTATTCGGAGCTCCGGCACGGCAAGAGAGCCCCAGGTGGGCAGAGGAAACGCTTCAAGGACACCCTCAAAGCCTCCTTGAAAAAGTGTAACATCCTCACTGATACCTGGGAATCCCTGGCCCAAGACCGCACAAAGTGGAGGAGAAGCATCCGGGGAGGCGCCGAACACCTCGAGTCTCTTTGCCGGGAGCAAGTGGAAGCCAAGCGCAGGCAGCGCAAGGAGTGCACGTCAACCCAAGCACCCCACCCCTTCAACCACTGTCTGCCCCACCTGTGATAGAGACTGTAAACATAGAAGATAGGAGCAGGAGTCGGCCATTCGGCCCTTCGAGCCTGCTCCGCCATTCAATGAGATCATGGCTGATCATCCAAATTCAGTACCCGGTCCCTGCCTTCTCCCCATTTCCCTTGATCCCTTTAGCCTTAAGAAATATATCCAACTCTTTCTTGAATATATTTAATGAACTGGCCTCCACCGCCCTCTGTGGCAGAGAATTCCACAGGTTCACCACTCTCTGGGTGAAGAAATTCCTCCTCATTTCAGTCCTAAATGGCTTACCCCTTATCCTTAGACTATGACCCCTGGTTCTGGACTCCCCGGCCATCAGAAACATCCTTCCTGCATCTAGTCTGTCCAGACCTGACAGAATTTTATAGGTTTCGATGAGATCCCCTCTCAATCTTCTAAACTCCAGTGAGTATAAGCCCAATCGACACAATCTCTCCTCATACGTCATTCCTGCCATCCCAGGTATCAGCCTGGTGAATCTTCGCTGCACTCCCTCCATGGCAAGAACATCCTTCCTCAGGTAAGGTGACCAAAACTGCACACAATACTGAAGGTGCGGTCTCACCAAGGCCCTGTACAACTGTAGCAAGACATCCTTGTTCCTGTACTCGAACCCTCTTGCTACGAAGGCCAACATACCATTTGCCGCCTTAACCGCCTGCTGCACCTGCATGCTTACCTTCAGCGACTGGTGTACAATAACACCCAGATCTTTTTGCACTTCCCCTTCTCCCACGCTATTGCCATTCAGATAATAATCTGCCTTCCTGTTTTTGCCACCAAAGTGGATAACCTCAAATGTATCCACATTATAGTGCATTTGCCATGTTTCTGCCCAGTCACCCAACCTGTCCAAATCGTACTGGAGTTTCACGACATCCTCCTCACAGCTTACCCTCCCACCCAGCTTTGTGTCATCTGCAAATTTGGAGATATTACATCCAATTCCCTCGTCCAAATCATTAATATATATTGTGAACAGCTGGGGTCCTAGGACCGATCCTTGCGGTACCCCACTAGTCACTGCCTGCCACTCGGAAAACGACCTGTTTATTCCAGCTCTTTGCTTTCTGTCTGCCAATCAGTTCTCTATCCAAGTCAATACCTTGCCCCCAATCCCATGTGCCTTAATTTTGCCGCATTGCACTATTCAGTCACCTGCGAACTCATTTTTAATGTAGAAGCAAGTCATCCTCGGTTCCAAGGGACTGCCTAAGAAGAAGACACAAGACTCCAGCTGAGGCCAGAACCCGGCAGCTGTACAAAACCCTGGTTAGACCACACCTGGAGTACTGTGAGCAGTTCTGGGCACCACACCTTAGGAAGGATATATTGGCCTTGGAGGGAGTGCAGCGTAGGTTTACCAGAATGATACCTGGACTTCAAGGGTTAAGTTACGAGGAGAGATTACACAAATTAGGGTTGTATTCCCTGGAATTTAGAAGGTTAAGGTGTGATCTGATCGATGTTTTCAGGATAATAAGGGGAACCGATAGGGTAGATGGAGAGAAACTATTTCTGCTGGTTGGGGATTCTAGGACTGGGGGCATAGTCTAAAAATTATAGCCAGACCTTTCAGGGGTGAAATTAGGAAACACTTCTACACACAAAGGGTGGTAGAAGTTTGGAACTCTCTTCCGCAAATGGCAATTGATGCGAGATCAATTGTTAATTTTAAATCTGAGATTGATAGGTTTTTGTTACCCAAAGGTATTAAGGGATATGGGTCAAAGGCGGGTGTATGGAGTTAGGTCACAGATCAGCCATGATCTCATTGAATGGCGGAACAGGCTCGAGGGGCTGAATGGCCTCCTCCTGTCCTATGTTCCTAACTAGTGATTTGTAAAGGTTTAGTGTAACTTCCTTGTTTTTGTATTCAATGGCCCTATTTACAAAGCCAAGTATCCCATACGCTTTCTGAACCGCCTCACCAACTTGCCGTGGCACTTTCAAAGATTTGTGAATATGGACCCCCCAGGTCCCTCTGCTCTTGCACCCCCTCAAAATAGTCCCATTTAGATTATACGGCCTCTCCCTGTTGTTTCTCCCAAAGTGCATCACTTCTCACTTATCCTCATTAAATTTCATCTGCCTTGTGTCTGCTCATTTCACAGTCTGTCTCTGTCCTCCTGAAGTCTGCTACTACTATGCTCACTAGTTACTATGTTGCCAAGTTTTGTATCATCTGTAAACTTCAAACTTGTACACCAAAACCACGTCCAGTTCCTTTATATATAACAAGAAAAGCAATGGTCCTAATCCCAACCCCTGGGGGAACCCACTGCATACATCCCTCCAGTCAGAAAAACATCGCTCAACACTGCTCGCTTTCTCCTCTCCCTTAGCCAATTATACAAGTAGACTATCCTTTATCCAAAAACTTCGGGACCAGCCGTGTTTCGGTTTTCGGAGAATTTCGGATTTCGGAAGGTGGGTCGGCGGGGGTCCGCGGGGGGGTCGGCGGGGGGTCGTGCGCACGACTTACGCTGACGCGCAGCGTAAGTCATGCGCACGACCCCCCGCCGACGACCCCCGCCGGCCGCCGACCCCCCCGTGGACCCCCGCTGGCCCCGACCCCCGCGGACCCCCCCGCGGACCCCCGCCGGCGCGTGGACCCCCGCCGACCCCGACCCCCTCCGACTTACGGTCGGGGTCGGCGGGGATCCGCGGGGGGGTCTGCGGGGGTGTCGGCGGGGGGTCGTGCACACGACTTACGCTGACGCTCAGCGTAAGTCGGCGGGGGTTGGGGTCGGCGGGGGTCCGCGGGGGGGTCGGCGGGGGTCGGGGCCGGCGGGGGGGGTCGGGGCCGGCGGGGTTCCGTGGGGGGGTCCGCGGGGGTCGGCGGGGGTCAGGGCTGGCGGGGGTCCGCGGGGGGTCGTGCGCACGACTTACACTGGACTTACGCTGAATGAAAAAACCTTCGGTTTTTAAAGGGTTTCGGTTTTCGGAAGTTCGGATAAAGGGTAGTCTACCTGTATACCCAAATTACCATCAGCCCTTTAATTCCCTGTGCTTCTATTTTCCGAGTGAGTCTCTTGTGTGGTATTTTATCAAATGCCTTTTGAAAGTCCATATAAACAACATCTGCTACACTACCTTCATCAACCCTCTGTTACTTCATCAGAGAACTCAATCAGGTTAGCCAAACACGATTTACCTTTAACAAATCCATACTGGCTGCCCCTTATTAACCCATGCTTCTCCAAGTGAGAATGAATGTTGTCCTTGACACTCGTCTCTAGTCGTTCACCCACCACTGACATTAGACTGATTGGCCTGTAGTTACCAGGTTTATCCCTCTCCCCTTTTTTAAACAGGGGTGTAACATTTGCAATCCTCCAGTCCTCTGGCACCTTTCCCATATATCTGAGGGAGATTGAAAGATTGTGGTCGGAGCTTCTGCTATCTCCACCCTAGCTTCCCTCAGCAATCTAGGATGCATCGCATCTGGACCGGGTGACTTGTTAACTTTGAGTGATGACAGCCTATTTAGCACCTCCTTTCTATCTATTTTTATCCAATTTCTCTACTCCCCCCTCCTCTACTGCGACATTAACTTCATCCTCTTCTTTTGTGAAGACAGATGCTAAGTACTCATTCTGTACCTCAGCCACACCCTCTGCCTCCGTATGATGAGCTCCTATTTGGTCCCTAATCGGCCCCACCATTCCTTTAACTATCCTTTTATTTTTCAGATGTGTATAAAAGATTTTTGGGTTCCCTTTTACGTTACCCACTAATCTTTTCCCGTTCTCTCTCCCTTGTGTTAGCTGTGGCTCAGTGGGTAGCACACTTGCCTCTGAGTTAGAAGGTTGTGGGTTGTAGTCCCACTCCAGGGACTTGAGCACATAAATCTAGGCAGCCACTGCAGTGCTGAGGGAATGCTGCACTGTTGGAGGTGCCATCTTTCTGATGAGACTTTAAACTGAGGTCCCGTCTGCTCTCTCAGGTGGATGTCAAACATCCCATGGCACTATTTCAAAGAAGAGTAAGGGAGTTATCTTTTGTTCCTCGAGGTTTAACTGCTTTTATTCATGAATTTAAAAAGTCTTTATTAAAACCTGAGCCAGTGTGTTGTGAGACAAAGAGCCTTGTGTCCAGTAAGGGGAATAAAGGCCCACAGCCTCCCCTAGCCCCGGGCCCTGAACAAACTGGAGAAACTCGCTGTCCTGCGGATCAGACAATCAGCCGGTACTAGTCCCGCCGCCGGCTTGCTACTCCAGCCCCGTCCCGCTCGCTCGCTCCCCATTGGTCTGGAGCTCCCGTCAATCACCCGGGCAGTGTGAGCTGAGCATGCGTGGACCTTGGCAGCAGCTGCTGACACATCAAGTGAGAGAACTCAGGGAGCGGGTTCATGAACCCCGGGGGGACGCGGGCTGCTCGAACCCCGGGGGGACGCGGGCCGCTCACACCCCGAGCTCAGGGAGCGGGTTCATGAACCCCGGGGGGACGCGGGCCGCTCACACCCCGAGCTCAGGGAGCGGGTTCATGAACCCCGGGGGGACGCGGGCCGCTCACACCCCGAGCTCAGGGAGCGGGTTCATGAACCCCGGGGGGACGCGGGCCGCTCACACCCCGAGCTCAGGGAGCGGGTTCATGAACCCCGGGGGGACGCGGGCCGCTCACACCCCGAGCTCAGGGAGCGGGTTCATGAACCCCGGGGGGACGCGAGCCGCTCACACCTCGAGCTCGGGGAGCGGGTTCATGAACCCCGGGGGGACGCGGGACGCTCACACCCCGAGCGCAGGGAGCGGGTTCATGAACCCCGGGGGGACGCGGGCCGCTCACACCCTGAGCTCAGGGAGAGGGTTCATGAACCCCGGGGGGACGCGGGCCGCTCACACCCCGAGCTCAGGGAGCGGGTTCATGAACCCCGGGGGGACGCGGGCCACTCACACCCCGAGCTCAGGGAGCGAGTTCATGAACCCCGGGGGGACACCCCGAGCTCAGGGAGCGGGTTCATGAACCCTGGGCCGCTCACACCCCGAGCTCAGGGAGCGGGTTCATGAACCCCGGGGGGACGCGGGCCGCTCACACCCCGAGCTCAGGGAGCGGGTTCATGAACCCCGGGGGGACGCGGGCCGCTCACACCCCGAGCTCAGGGAGCGGGTTCATGAACCCCGGGGGGACGCGGGCCGCTCACACCCCGAGCTCAGGGAGCGGGTCCATGAACCCCGGGGGGACGCGGGCCGCTCACACCCCGAGCTCAGGGAGCGGGTTCATGAACCCCGGGGGGGAGGCGGGCCGCTCACACACCGAGCTCAGGGAGCGGGTTCATGAACCCCGGGGGGACGCGGGCCGCTCACACCCCGAGCTCAGGGAGCGGGTTCATGAACCCCGGGGGGACGCGGGCTGCTCACACCCCGAGCTCAGGGAGAGGGTTCATGAACCCCGGGGGGACGCGGGCCGCTCACACCCCGAGCTCAGGGAGCGGGTTCATGAACCCCGGGGGGACGCGGGCCGCTCACACCCCGAGCTCAGGGAGCGGGTTCATGAACCCCGGGGGGACGCGGGCCGCTCACACCCCGAGCTCAGGGAGCTGATTCATGAACCCCGGGGGGGGCGGGCTGCTCACACCCCGAGCTCAGGGAGCGGGTTCATGAACCCCGGGGGGACGCGGGACGCTCACACCCCGAGCTCAGGGAGCGGGTTCATGAACCCCGGGGGGACGGGGGCCGCTCACACCCCGGGCTCAGGGAGTGGGTTCATGAACCCCGGGGGGACGCGGGCCGCTCACACCCCGAGCTCAGGGAGAGGGTTCATGAACCCCGGGGGGACGCGGGCCGCTCACACCCCGAGCTCAGGGAGCTGATTCATGAACCCCGGGGGGACGTGGGCTGCTCACACCCCGAGCTCAGGGAGCGGGTTCATGAACCCCGGGGGGACGCGGGCTGCTCACACCCCGAGCTCAGGGAGCGGGTTCATGAACCCCGGGGGGACGCGGGCCGCTCACACCCCGAGCTCAGGGAGCTGGTTCATGAACCCCGGGGGGACGCGGGCCGCTCACACCCCGAGCTCAGGGAGCGGGTTCATGAACCCCGGGGGGACACGGGCCGCTCACACCCTGAGCTCAGGGAGCGGGTTCATGAACCCCGGGGGGACGCGGGACGCTCACACCCCGAGCTCAGGGAGCGGGTTCATGAACCCCGGGGGGACGCGGGCCGCTCACACCCCGAGCTCAGGGAGCGGGTTCATGAACCGCGGGAGGACGCGGGCCGCTCACACCCCGAGCTCGGGGAGCGGGTTCATGAACCGCGGGAGGACGTGGGCCGCTCACACCCCGAGCTCAGGGAGCGGGTTCATGAACCCCGGGGGGACGCGGGCCGCTCACACCCCGAGCTCAGGGAGCGGGTTCATGAACCCCGGGGGGACGCGGGCCGCTCACACCCCGAGCTCAGGGAGTGGGTTCATGAACCCCGGGCGGACGCGGGCCGCTCACACCCCGAGCTCAGGGAGCGGGTTCATGAACCCCGGGGGGACGCGGGCCGCTCACACCCCGAGCTCAGGGAGCGGGTTCATGAACCCCGGGGGGACGCGGGACGCTCACACCCCGAGCTCAGGGAGCGGGTTCATGAACCCCGGGGGGACGCGGACCTCTCACACCCCGAGCTCAGGGAGCGGGTTCATGAACCCCGGGGGGACGCGGGCCGCTCACACCCCGAGCTCAGGGAGTGGGTTCATGAACCCCGTGGGTGATGCGGGCTGCTCACACCCCGAGCTCAGGGAGCGGGTTCATGAACCCCGGGGAGGCTGCGAGATTCTCAGCAGCTCAGCTCTGCTCGGTGCTGTGTGAACGGGCTGGTCCACACCCCGGCTGCTCACAGGGATGCCAGTGCGGAGGGCCCAGTGCAGAAGGCCCAGGGTGGAAGACCCAGAGGAGTGTGTCCGAGGCGGGAGGCCCAGCACGGAGGACCCCAGGTGGGGCACCTAGGGCGGAGCGGCTGGTCGGCAGAAGCGGAGTCGGGAGATGCTGTGGGTGAGCATGCTGCACGGTTTCTAAAGGTGAAGAACGGTCTCCGGCCCGAATGAGTTCCAGCGGCCCCATCTGTGCTACGTTTGGTGGCAGCTGTGAGGCTTTGTTTCGGTGATGGGTTCGGGTTTGTGCGCCGCCATTTGGTGGAGGAAAGACAGACTGTTCCTATCTATAGTATGGTGCTTGAACAGCCATAAGATGGGAAACGAGAACGGGATAAAAGGAAAAAAGGAAAATAAAAGACAAAACAAGGTATATCAGCAAGGAATAACGAATGTCTTGATGGCTGGGTCCTGTGAGTGATAATAGCAAGAAGAAGGAAATTTGAGTACTGGTTTCCTCTTTTAAGGGATTTGAGAA
Source organism: Somniosus microcephalus (assembly GCF_052327205.1). Lineage (NCBI taxonomy): Eukaryota > Metazoa > Chordata > Chondrichthyes > Squaliformes > Somniosidae > Somniosus > Somniosus microcephalus. The sequence continues at coordinate 30,222,068 of NC_140990.1, read as the reverse complement.
AGTGGTCGGCTTCTTTTCTGTGGAAAGGCTGAAAACTGTGGATAAGGATTATGACATTATATGGTCGGATAACATCAAATGAAGACGAGGAGTTATTAGAGTGCGAATAGGACTGGCGTTGAACTGGTATTACTTGTTTTTGAAGAAGTTTCGGGTTCTGGTTAAAAGTAGTTTACTTGAAGTCTTAAGTGATTTTTTGATATGGTTGTGGGATTTTCTATATTGTGGTGTTATTTAGTGTTAAAGCCTTCCTTAATCGAATGAACGAATGCTCGAGTGAACACACGCATGCGGATACAAATATATGCACGCACGGCTACACAATGGAACTTACGTTCGACCGAATGAAGGGCCCGTTCTCCAGGATGGGGGCCACTCAGTGAGCTTGAGGCCTGACGGATGAACGAACGCACGCATGCGCACAGGTAGACAAATGATACGCACGCTTACACAATGGACCTTACATTCGACCGAATGAAGGGCCCTCGCTCCCCAGGTGAAAGTCGGCTTGGTGAGCGTGAAGCCTGCCGGACAGATTTCAAACATCAGTGTGACTGGAAAAGCACTGAGACACACACATCCGAGTGAGAGTGTTCCAGTGCACTGACTGTGGAAAGAGCTTTAACCAGTTACACTGCCTGAAAAAACATCGCACCGTTCACAGCGGAGAGAAACCATACTCGTGTTCTGTGTGTGGACGAGACTTCAACTGATCGTCCAACCTGGAGAGACACAAGGGCACCCGCACCATGGAGAAACTGGAAATGTGGGGATTGTCGGAAGGGATCCACTTACCCATCCCAGCTGGAAAGTCATCGGCGCACTCACACTGGGGAGAGGCCGTTCACCTGCTCTGAGTGTGGAAATGGATTTACGAATTCAACCCACCTGCTGAAACACCAGCGAGTTCACACTGGGGAGAGGCCGTTCACCTGCTCCGTGTGTGGAAAGGGATTCCCTTGGTCATCCCACCTGCTGAGACATCAGCGAGTTCACAAGTGGCTGCAGGGGTTGGATTCTGCTGCTTTTCCTGGTGTTAATCACATCCAGGACCGAACTATGTTCATTCTGACAGTTGGGGTTTGTTTCTGCTGATGTTAAACTCCAGCCCAGTTACAGGGTTATTAATATTCTGGATATATAGCTGATTGTGTTCTCGGGGCTGCAGTGTCCCTTTAACGACCACTGTCTGTGATCTGTCCGCTTAATTCAGGGACTCTCATCAGAAATTAGTTCACAATAAAATTATACATTTTACTTCAATCCTTTAATCTTTGGTACAATTCAGTGTCTGAAAGGATCAGCTGATTAACATCTCCAGTTACAAAGTGCTGATTAATCCTCGCTGACAATTCTTACTGACTTGCACATTACATACTGTGGCACCTCCATTATCCACCAGAAAGAAGGGGAATGGGAATTGGTGGAGAATCGAGAGTCCCCAAATGTTGCCCCTCCCGTCTGGTACAGCAATCCCTACGGCACGGGAATGGAGACAAGTCCAATCCAAATAACGGGCTGAGTTTAATCTTTCTGGGCCTGTGGAGTTGGTTTATATCAGACTAAGGAGATTGGTGTCAGTGACTGTGGGGCTGGTTTATATCAGACAGGAGGAGATTGGTGTCGATGATGGGCTGGTTTATATCAGACAGGAGGAGATTGGTGTCGATGATGGGCTGGTTTATATCAGACAGGAGGAGATTGGTGTCGATGATGGGCTGGTTTATATCAGACAGGAGGAGATTGGTGTCGATGATGGGCTGGTTTATATCAGACAGGAGGAGATTGGTGTCGATGATGGGTTGGTTTATATCAGACGGGAGGAGATTGGTGTCAGTGACTGTGGGGTTGGTTTATATCAGACGGGAGGAGATTGGTGTCAGTGACTGGGCTTGGTTTATATCAGACAGGAGGAGATTGGTGTCAGTGACTGTGGGGTTGGTTTATATCAGACAGGAGAATATTGGTGCCCTTGAGAAGGTGGTGGTGAGCCGCCTTCTTGAACCGCTGCAGTCCGTGTGGTGAAGGTGCTCCCACAGAGCTGTTAGGGAGGGAGTTCCAGGATTTTGACCCAGCGACGATGAAGGATCGGCGATATATTTCCATGTCGGGATGGTGTGTGACTTGGAGGGGAGCTTGGAGGTGGTGGTGTTCCCCTGTGCCTGCTGCCCTCGTCCCTCCCGGTGGTGGAGGTGGCGGGTTTGGGAGGTGCTGCCGAAGAAGCCTTGGCGAGTTGCTGCAGCGCCTCTTGTCGATCAGAGGGTCTCAACCGGGGTCCGTGAGAAGGTTTCAAGGGGTGGGCCCAGAAACTCTCTCCCTCTTTCATTCTTTCTCCCACAAGCAGCCCTCACACCGGGCGTCGGTTCAGTTCCCATTGAGCAGCCGCGGGGGAAGCGATGTGGGGCGCGATGGGGCCAAGGCTGCGGAAGCCGCCCCTCACTCGCTGACAATTGGGTTGATCCAGATTCCCATCATCTCCATCCAGCCTGTTGCCCCCATCTCCCCCCTTCCCCCCTACAAATCCAGGCTGGGGTTTATTGGAGGGTGGGGCCATTCCCAATTCCAGGAGCCCAGCCCGTTGACCACCTTCTCCCACTGGAACAGGAGCAGTGCGCAGGCGCAGTTTGTGGGACCCGCAGCTCCAGTCGCCGCTCGCCCTCACACCAGGTGGCGCCACTGAGCAGGACAGCCCGCGGCCCCGGGGATTGGTCCTGTCAATCAAAAGCCAGCAGCCAATCCGCTTGGCCCAAGTCCCGCCTCCAACCGCCCTCCATTGTTGGGGCGAAATTCAAAGCGCCGCGAGCGGGAGCTCAAACTGTCAATCAAAGGCCAGCCCCACCCACTGAACCCTGCTCACTCTCCGATTGGTGGCTGCCAGGGTGGGCGGGGCGATAAAGGGCCAATCAGTGCACTCTCCGCCTGGGAACTGGGCTTTGCTCAGGTGAGCAGATCACGTGGGCTGGAAGGAAGGCGGCCACAAGGCAGCTTGTGAGGTCACCGGGCCTCTTGTATTGGAGAATCAAGGAGGAGGGAGTTCAAAACATACTATTACCGCAATTAATCGGCAAATAACTATTTATTTCAAAAAATAAAGCATAGTGATTTGAAATGGAAAGACTTGCATTTTTCGAGAGGCTTCTGTGATCTCAGGATTTCTCAAAGTGCTTTGCAGACAATGAATACTTGTGTTGTGTTACAGGGGGTCCGGGGAATTGTTATAACATAGGATGGGCCTCAGAGAACCCCTCATCTACACTGTCCCATCAAACACTCCCAGGGCAGGTACAGCACGGGTTAGATACAGAGTAAAGCTCCCTCTACACTGTCCCATGAGACACTCCCAGGGCAGGTACAGCACGGGTTAGATACAGAGTAAAGCTCGCTCTACACTGTCCCATCAAACACTCCCAGGGCAGGTAAAGGGACGTGTTACCAATACCTGCCCTGGATACCAAGGCTCAGAGAGGCACTCTGGATGCTATGAGGAGCTGAGACTTGTCCATGAGAGTAACTGAAGGTATGAGAACTGAAATAATCTAGAGTAATGATCGGGTGTTAGTCGTGTTCAGTGGGAGCACTCTCTCTCTCTCTCTCTCTCTGTGTCTCAGTGGGAGCACTCTCTCTCTCTCTCTCTCTGTGTCTCAGTGGGAGCACTCTCTCTCTCGCTCTCTCTCTCTGTGTCTCAGTGGGAGCACTCTCTCTCGCTCTCGCTCTCTCTGTGTGTCTCAGTGGGAGCACTCTCTCTCTCTCTCGCTCTCGCTCTCTGTGTGTCAGTGGGAGCACTCTCTCTCTCTCTCTCGCTCTCGCTCTCTCTGTGTGTCTCAGTGGGAGCACTCTCTCTCTCTCGCTCTCTCTCTCTCTGTGTGTCAGTGGGAGCACTCTCTTTCTCTCTCTCTTTGTGTCTCAGTGGGAGTACTCTCGCTCTCTCTCTCTCTGTCTCAGTGGGAGCACTCAAATTCAAATTCAAATTCAAATTCAAATGCTTTATTGGCATGAAAGTTTACAGAGAACCATATTGCCAAAGCTTACATAGCAAAAAGGTACATTTTCAAACATTCTGTAGGTGTCAGTCGATTTGACATTTGTTGGGTACATACAATATTACTTTTAAACAATATTAATTTTAAACAGTCTTTGTACTTCATTTGGTACGTTCAATATTAATTTTAAACAGTCTTAATTTTAAACAGTCCTCAGGTTGTGACATGTTGTTACATATTTGGCCCCAAGGTATGGTCTGTCTCCTTCTCCCAGGACTAATCTCAATTTTGACAGGTCATCCAATTCCTTGAAATCTGGGGTTGTTTGGCTTAGCTTGTTGAATAATATGTTTCTTGATGTAATTTTTCGCATTTTAGGAGGAAATGCATTTCTGTTTCAACCTCGCCGGCCAGACATTGATCGCATATTCTATTCTCTCTAGGCTGCCAGGATTTCTTGTATCTGCCTTTTTCAATTTCCAGTTGGTGGTCGCTTAGTCTGTACCTGGTGAGGGTCTGTCTCTGTTTTGTGTCTCTGATGGTCGTGAGGTAGTCTGCCAGTTTATATTCTCTTTTTAGGGCCCGGTAACATTCTAATCTGCTTTGGCTTTCGGTTATTTTGTTCCAATGTTCCAGGTAGGTTTCTTTGCATTGTTTAATGATTTGGTTCACTCGGATTGGTGTTTGGACGGCTGTGTTGGTCTGGGGCTGGTCAGGGTCTGGCTGAGTACTTAGTTTCAGTAGCAGCTGACTCAGGGGACTCTTTTCTGGGTTTAGCTCTTGGGTCTGAAAGGCTTTGAAATGAAGGGTGTCTGGGGAGCTGGATTTGAGGTGATTTAGGAAGTTTAGTGCTCGTTTTTGGATGTTTATTATCAGTGGGTATCTGCCTAGTTCGGCTCTGCATGCATTTGTTGGCGTTTTTCTTTGGATGCGAAGGATGCTTCGGCAGAATTCTGCATGTAGGGCTTCTATTGTGTGTTTTTCCCATTTAGTGTAGCTTTGGTGATTTAGCGGGCCCCATACTTCACTACCGTACAGTGCAATGGGCAGGATTATGCTGTCAAATATTTTGAGCCAGATTTTGATTGGGATTTGGATGTTGTAGAATTTTCTTTTTATTGCATATAGGGCTCTTCGGGCTTTTTCTTTTAGTGCATTCACTGCTATGTTGAAGCTCCCTGATGCTGTAATAGTTAGACCAAGGTAGGTGTAGCTCATAGTGTGTCCTATAGTGGTATCACTGAGGGTAAACTGGTATTTGTTTTCCTGACATCTGGGCCTTTTTTGAAAAATCATGATGTTGGTTTTTTTTAGATTTACTGTTAGAGCCCAATTTTGGCAGTATTTGTCGAGTAGGTCTAGTTGTTGCTGTAATCCCTGTTCTGTGGGAGACAGCAGAACCAGGTCGTCCGCATAGAACAGGGATTTCACTTCTCCATCCAGGAGACGGAGACCTGATGACAGCCTTTGCTCCAGCATGTCTGCTAATTCATTTATGTATATGTTGAACAGGGTCGGGCTCAAATTGCAGCCCTGCCGGACGCCTCTTCTCTGGGTGAAGAAATCGGTGCGTTTGTCTCCAATTTTGACCCCGCATTTGTTTTTCAGATACATTGATTTAATAAGGTCATAGACTTTGCCCCCTATTCCACACTGAAGAAGTTTATAATAGAGCCCTTCGTGCCATATAGAGTCAAAGGCTTTCTTGAAGTCGATGAAACAGGCGAATATTTTCCCATTTTTTGTTTGGTGTATATGTTTTTCAATGAGGGTGTGAAGGGTATAGATATGGTCGGCGGTGCGGTGTTTTGGAAGAAAGCCTATTTGTTTTTTTCTGAGGATATTATGTTTGTTAAGAAAATCAAGTAATCTACTATTTAGAATACTGCAGAATAACTTTCCTAGACAACTGTTGACACAGATGCCGTGGTAGTTATTTGGGTCTGATTTGTTTCCACTTTTATATATGGGGGAGATTAGTCCTTGGCACCAGATATCGGGAAAACAGCCTGAACGTAATATGATGTTGAATAATTTGAGTACCACACCCTGCATCTCCATATTGCTGAACTTGAGCATTTCATTTTTGATGTTGTCTGGGCCACAGGCTTTCTCTCTGTGTGTCAGTGGGAGCACTCTCTCTCTCTCTCTCTCTCTCTCTCTCTCTCTGTGTGTGTGTCTCAGTGGGAGCACTCTCTCTCTCTCTCGCTCTCTCTCTCTCTCTGTGTGTCAGTGGGAGCACTCTCTCTCTCTCTCTCTCTCTCTGTGTCTCAGTGGGAGCACTCTCTCTCTCTCTCTCGCTCTCGCTCTCTCTCTCTCTCTCTCTCTGTGTGTCAGTGGGAGCACTCTCTCTCTCTCTCTCTCTGTGTGTCTCAGTGGGAGCACTCTCTCTCTCTCTCTCTCTCTCTGTGTGTGTCTCAGTGGGAGCACTCTCTCTCTCTCTCTCTCTCTCTCTGTGTGTGTCTCAGTGGGAGCACTCTCTCTCGCTCTCTCTCTCTCTCTCTCTGTGTGTCAGTGGGAGCACTCTCTCTCTCTCTCTCTCTCTCTCTGTGTGTGTCTCAGTGGGAGCACTCTCTCTCTCTCGCTCTCTCTCTCTCTCTCTCTCTGTGTGTCAGTGGGAGCACTCTCTCTCTCTCTCTCTGTGTGTGTCTCAGTGGGAGCACTCTCTCTCTCTCTCTCTCGCTCTCTCTCTCTCTGTGTGTCAGTGGGAGCACTCTCTCTCTCTCTCTCTCTGTGTGTGTCTCAGTGGGAGCACTCTCTCTCTCGCTCTCTCTCTCTCTCTCTCTGTCTCAGTGGGAGCACTCTCTCTCTCTCTCTCTCTGTGTGTGTCTCAGTGGGAGCACTCTCTCTCTCTCGCTCTCTCTCTCTCTCTCTCTCTCTGTCTCAGTGGGAGCACTCTCTCTCGCTCTCGCTCTCTCTCTCTTGTCTCTGAGTCAGGAGGTTGTGGGATCTAGTCCACCTCCAGAGACTTGAGAACAAAATCTAGGCCGACACTCCAATGCTGTACTGAGGGAGCATGAGACGTTCAAGCGAGGCCCCATCTGCCCTCTCAAGTGGACGTAAAAGATCGGATATAAAAGCAAAATACTGCAGATGCTGGAAATCTGAAATAAAAGCAGAAAATGCTGGAAATACTCAGCAGGTCAGGCAGCATCTGTGAAGAGAGAAACAGAGTTAACGTTTCAGCTCGATGACCTTTTATCAGAACTGGGGTCATCGACCTGAAACGTTAACCCTGTTTCTCGCCCCACAGATGCTGCCTGACCTGCTGAGTATTTCCAGCATTTTCTATTTTTATAAAAGATCCCATGATGTTATTTCGAAGAGCAGGGGAGTTCTCCCTGGAGTCCTGGCCAACATTTCTCCCTGAACCAACATCACTAAAACAGATCATCTGGTCATCATCACATTGCTGTCTGTGGGATCTTGTTTGCTGCTGCATTTCCTACATTACAACAGTGACTGCTCTTCAAAAGTACTTCATTGGCTGTAAAGTGCTTTGGGATTTCCTGAAGTTGTGAAAGGTGCTGTATGACTACAAGTCTTTCTTTAACAAAAGAGAAAAGGCCCAGAATGGAGCAGTCGGTAACAGGACATCAATTAGTCTCCTCTTATCTTAGAGACGCCAAGGACTCGATACAAAGTGTGTTTGAAACAAAGCAGATTTATTTGACTTACTTCCAGAATATTAAACTCCAGCCCAATTAGAGGGGTTTCTAACATCAGCAGAAACAAACCCCAACTGTCAGAATGAGCATGGTTCAGTCCTGGATGTGATTAACAGCAGAATCCAACCCCTGCAGTCACTTGTGAACTCGCTGGTGTCTCAGCAGGTGGGATCAACGAGTGAATCCCTTCCCACACACGGAGCAGGTGAATGGCCTCTCCACAGTGTGAACTCGCTGGTGTCTCAGCAGACTGGAGGGCCGAGTGAATCCCTTCCCACACACGGAGCAGGTGACTGGCCTCGCCCCAGTGTGAGTGCGCTGGTGTCTCAGCAGGTTGGAGCGCTCAGTGAATCCCTTCCCACACACTGAGCAGGTGAACGGCCTCTCCCTAGAGTGAACTCGCTGGTGTGCCAGCAGACTGATGTTCTGAGTGAATCCCTTACCACACACTGAGCAGGTGAACAGTCTCTCCCCGGTGTGAACTTGCTAGTGTGTCAGTAGGTGGGATGAATTCGTGAATCCCTTCCCACACACGGAGCAGGTGAACGGTCTCTCCCCAGTGTGAACTCGCTGGTGTGTCAGAAAGGTGGTTGAATTTGTGAATCCTTTTCCACACTCAGAGCAGGTGAACGGCCTCTCCCCAGAATGAATTCGCTGGTGTGTCAGTAGATCCCTTTTGCTTTTAAAGCTTTTCTCACAGTCAGAACATTTAAAAGGTCTCATGATTGTGTGAACAAGTTGGTGTCTCAGTAGCTGGGATGACTGAGTGAGTTCCTTCCCACACACGGAGCAGGTGAACGGCCTCTCCCCAGTGTGAATTTGCTGGTGTGTCAGCAGGTCACTTGACTGAGTGAATCCATTCCCACACACTAAGCAGGTGAACGGTCTCTCCCCGGTGTGACTGCATCGATGAGTTTCCAGCTGATATGGGTAATCAAATCCTTTCCCACAGCCCCCACATTTCCACGGTTTCTCCCCGGTGTGACTGCGCTTGTGTTTCGCCAGGCCAGAGGATCGACTGAATCCTCGTCCACACACAGAACACGCGTACGGTTTCTCCACACTGTGAATGGTGCTTTTTGCTTCCATGTTATGTTTGATGATATTCAGGTCCCGATGAATAGAGTGACTCTGTCAGATCTTGATGGGATGTTTGAGTTAAATATCCTGTCTACAAATCCTGCCCTTCGAATACCCTGTAAAATGAATATAAAACAAGAAAAAGGGAGCGTGAGAGAACCCACAAAAACACAAAGACAGGTTGTGAAATTGAGCTCAATGAATCTGGGAATTTGTGGGCCCGGTACTAGAAAAAAAGTAACGATGAAAGCTGCTGGATTGTTGTAAAATCCCAACTGGTTCACTAATGTCCCTCAGGGATATGGGGATCGGGCGGGAAAGTCAAGCTGAGGTCGAAGATCAGTCATGATCTTATTGAATGGCGGAGCAGGCTCGAGGGGCCGTATGGCCTACTCCTGCTCCTAATTCTTGTGTTCTTATGGAAGGGAACCTGCCACCCTACCTGTCCCATGACTTCTACCACCCAGAAGGAAAAAAGTAGCAGCTCCATGGGAACACCATCATCTGCAAGTCACACACCATCCTGACTTAGACATATACATATATGCCTATCTTTCCTCCACCAATATGGCGGCGCCTAACCCGGGCCTGTCACCGAGAAAAAGCCTCACCGCTGCTGTCCAGCAGAATACATTCGGCCGCTGGATCTCATTCGGGCCTCAGGCCATTCTCCAACTTTATAAACCCTGCGGCGCGACCTAACCGCAATTTATTCATTTTTTCTTTTGGGGTTCATTAATCTTTTATTTAAATCTGGTGGTACTTGTTACAATTCATCAATTACATGATAAATCCATTACATTCATTAACCACAATAAGGCTAAGCCTTAGAAGAAACAGCTTTAGGATTAACAGTACAAATACAATAATAAATTTTTCCAGATGAAACCAATGTCAACAATACAGGTACCCATAGTAAAAAACAATACATACCAGTCCTACTGGCAATCTAGTAACTCTTCATTTTTGCTTGGTATAACCTGTTGTCCATTTTTTTAAATTTTAACATTCAAGTGCAACAGTACTTATACAACTCAACAGTTACATAGTAAATCCATTACATTCATTGACCAATTATGGCCAACAATATAAATACAACAATAAATTTTACAGGTAAATCAATAATGTTTACAGTACAAACTGCAACTATTTAATAAACCAAGAATCCGTACACGCCAGTCCAACTGGCATCGTTCAATCATTCAGTCAATCATTCCTCCATTTGTTCGCTCAAGCGTAAGTTCCATGTGCATGACTGTGCACATGTGTGCCGTTTCTATCTGCGTGCATGCCTATGTGTTCGTTCATCTGTCCGGCAAACCACAGTTTATTAATCTCCCGACTCCGCTCCCGCCGACATGCAGCTCCACCCGGCGACCGCGCGAGGCTTTCTTTGTAAAGTCGGTGAGGGACACGTGACCCAGGCCCATGGCCTGATTGACAGGAGCTTCCGACCAATAGGCAGTGAGCGGGGCGGGGCTGGAGGAGCGAGCCGGCGGTGGGTCCTCCATCAAATCGGGGAGCCCAAGGGGCGGGACTCGCGCTGGCTGATTGTCTGATCCGCAGGGCAGCGCGTTTCTCCAGTCCCTTGTTCAGGGCCCGGGGCCAGGGGAGGCTGTGGGCCTTTATTCCCCTTATTGGACACAAGGCTCTTTGTCTCACAACACACTGGCTCAGGTTTCAATAGAGACTTTTTAAATTCATGAATAAAAGCAGATAAACCCCGTGCTTCTGTAGAACAAACTTTTTAATATTTGGGAGTAAAAGTACAAGTTTTTTTCCCTCTGGGGAATTTATTATTAGTTTCAGGAAACAACAACAACCACTTGTATTTATAAAGCGCCTTTAATGTAGTAAAACGTCCCAAGGCTCTTCACAGGAGTGTTATAAAACAAAAATTGACACCGAGCCACATAAGAAGATATTCGGGCAGGTGACCAAAAGCTTGGTCAAAGGGGTAGGTTTTAAGGAGCACCTTAAAGAAGGAGAGAGAGGTAGAGAGATGGAGAGGTTTAGGGAAGGAATTCCAGAGCTCAGGGCCCAGGCAACTGAAGGCACGGCCGCCAATGGTGGAGCGATTAAAATCGGGGATGCTCAAGAGGCCGGAATTAGAGGAGCGCAGATATCTCAGAAGGTTGTCGGGGCTGGAAGAGATTACAAAGATAGGGAGGGGCCAGGCCACGGAGGGATTTGAAAACAAGGATGAGAATTTTAAGGATTGGACACTTGAGGAAAAGCAGGGAGTGGGGGAGGGTCAAGCCCTTATGGGACAGGGTCGTTAATTCTGTTCTGCGACAGTTACTGGGACAGACTGTATCTTCCCCTCTCCAACACACAGGGATTTGTGGTAGTTAAAGGGACAGTGATTCTCCTTGTTCTGCGAGATTGTAATTAAAGGGACACTACTCTGAGATGGCTGCGAACTTTTAGTGTCACCAGCCTTTCTAAAACATCTTCCTTTCTTTGAAGATCTGTGTGAATTCGCTGGTGACTCAGCAGGTTGGATGAACTCTGAAACCTCTTTACACAGTCAGAACATTTAAAGGGTCTCTCATCGGTTCTGGGGCAGGAGGGATCTGGTTAACAGTGATCACAATATCATTAGGTTTAAAGTATTTATGGAAAGGGACAAAATAAAATCAATGGTGAAAATACCCAGCTGGCAGAGAGCCAATTTCAGTGATTTGAGAAGGGATCGAGCACAGGTGGACTGGAAAAAAGATTGTCCAGGAAAACAGTTAATGGCCAATGGCAGGCCTTCAAGGCTGAGACAGTTCAGGTACAAACCAAGCAAAATCCCATAAGGAGGAAAGATGGGGCATCCAAAGCTCGGGCTCCCTGGATGAGAAAGGATATCGAGGTTAGAATAAAACAGAGAAAGGAGGTTTAGGTACAGAATACAGTCAAAAACCAGGCAGAATACAGAGAGTGCGGGGGAATTGAAACAGGATGTAAGAAGGGCAAAGAGACAATATGAGAAAAGATTAGCGGGTAACATAAAAGAGAACCCAAAAATCTTCTATAAACATATGAAAAGTAAAAGGATAGTTAAAGGAATGGTGGGGCCGATTAGGGACCAAATAGGAGCTCATCATACGGAGGCAGAGGGCGTGGCTGAGGTACTGAATGAGTACTTAGCATCTGTCTTCACAAAAGGAGAGGATGAAGTTAATGTCGCAGTAGAGGAGGGGGGAGTAGAGAAATTGGATAAAAATAGACAGAAAGGAGGTGCTAAATAGGTTGTCATCACTGAAAGTTAACAAGTCACCCGGTCCAGATGCGATGCATCCTAGATTGCTGAGGGAAGCTAGGGTGGAGACAGCAGAAGCTCTGACCACAATCTTTCAATCTCCCTCAGATATATGGGAGTGGTGCCAGAAGACTGGAGGATTGCAAATGTTACACCCCTGTTTAAAAAAGGGGAGAGGAATAAACCTGGTAACTACAGGCCAATCAGTCTAATGTCAGTGGTGGGTGAACGACTAGAGGCCATTGTCAAGGACAAAATTAATTCTCACTTGGAGAAGCATGGGTTAATAAGGGGCAACCAGTATGGATTTGTTAAAGGTAAATCATGTCTGACTAACCTGATTGAGTTCTTTGATGAAGTAACAGAGGGTTGATGAAGGTAGTGCAGTAGATGTATATATGGACTTTCAAAAGGCATTTGATAAAGTACCACACAAGAGACTTACTCGGAAAATAGAAGCACAGGGAATTAAAGGGCTGATGGTAATTTGGGTATAATTGGCTAAGGGAGAGGAGGCAGTGAGCAGTACTGAGGAATGTTTTTCTGACTGGAGGGAAGTATGCAGTGGGGTCCCCCAGGGGTCAGGATTAGGACCACTGTTTTTCTTGTTATATATAACTGACCTGGACTTGGGTATAGGTGTACAATTTCAAAGATTATGGATGATACAAAACTTGGCAATGTAGTAAATAGTGAGCATAGTAGTAGCAGACTTCAGAAGGACAGAGACAGACTGTGAAATGAGCAGACACAAGGCAGATGAAATTAAATGAGGATAAGTGAGAAGTGATGCACTTTGGGAGAAACAACAGGGAGAGGCCGTATAATCTAAATGGGACTATTTTGAGGGGGTGCAAGAGCAGAGGGACCTGGGGGTCCATATTCACAAATCTTTGAAAGTGCCACGGCAAGTTGGTGAGGCGGTTCAGAAAGCGTATGGGATACTTGGCTTTGTAAATAGGGCCATTGAATACAAAAACAAGGAAGTTAAACTAAACATTTACAAATCACTAGTTAGGAACATAGGACAGGAGGAGGCCATTCAGCCCCTCGAGCCTGTTCCGCCATTCAATGAGATCATGGCTGATCTGCGACCTAACTCCATACACCCGCCTTTGGCCCATGTCCCTTAATACCTTTGGGTAACAAAAACCTATCAATCTCAGATTGAAAATTAACAATTGATCTCGCATCAATTGCCGTTTGCGGAAGAGAGTTCCAAACTTCTACCACCCTTTGTGTGTAGAAGTGTTTCCTAATTTCACTCCTGAAAGGTCTGGCTCTAATTTTTAGACGATGCCCCCAGTCCTAGAATCCCCAACCAGCGGAAATAGTTTCTCTCTATCTACCCTATCGGTTCCCCTTAATATCCTGAAAACTTCGATCAGATCACACCTTAACCTTCTAAATTCCAGGGAATACAACCCTAATTTGTGTAATCTCTCCCCGTAACTTAACCGTTGAAGTCTGGATATCATTCTGGTAAACGTACGCTGCACTCCCTCCAAGGCCAATATATCCTTCCTAAGGTGTGGTGCCCAGAACTGCTCACAGTGCTCCAGGTGTGGCCTAACCAGGGTTTTGTGCAGCTGCAGGGTTTTGGCCTCAGCTGGAGTCTTGTGTATAATTCTGGGCACCACACTTTAGGAAGGATGTCAAGGCCTTGGAGAGGGTGAAGAGGAGGTTGACCAGGATGGTACCAGGGATGAGGGACTTCAGTTATGTGGAGAGTTTGGAGAAGTTGGGATTGTTCCCCTTAGAGCAGAGAAGGTTAAGAGGAGACCTAATAGAGGTGTTCAAAATGATGAGGGGTTTTGATCGAGCAAGTAGGGAGAAACTGTTCACTCTGGCAAGTGGGTCGGTAACCAAAGGTCACAGATTTAAAATAGTTGCTAAAGGAACTAGAGGGGAAATGAGGAGAATTGTTTTCACACAGAGGGTTGTTAAGATCTGGAACGCACCATCTGAAAGGATGCTGGAATCAGGTTCCACAGGAACTTTCAAACAGTAATTGGACATGTACTTGAAGAGGACTAGTTTGCAGAGTTCTGGGGATAAAGTTGGGGTTTGGGACTAAATTGGACAGCTCTTTCAAAGAGCCGGCACAGACACGATGGGCCGAATCACCTCCTTCTGTGCTGTTAGATTCTATGATCAGTGTGAACTCGCTGGTGTCCCTTTAGGCTCTTCGAGCTTTTAAAGCTCTTCCCACAGTCAAAACATTTAAAGGATCTCGTCAGTGTGAACAAGCTGGTGTGACAGGAGGGTGGATGAATGAGTGAATCCCTTCCCACACACTGAGCAGGTGAATGGTCTCTCTCCAGCGTGGAGGAGCCGCTGTCTTATCAGATCCCTGGAGCTTTTAAATCTCTTTCCACTGTCAGAACATTTAAAGGGTCTCTCGTCAGTGAGAACAAGCTGGTGTGACAGGAGGTTCGATGATTCAGCGAATCCTTTCCCACACACGGAGCAGGTGAACAGTCTCTCCTCAGTGTGGAGGAGCCAATGTCTCTTCAGCTCCCCGGAGCTTTAAAAGCTCTTCCCACAATCAGAACATTTAAAGGGTCTCTCGTCAGTGTGAACTCGCTTATGTACCAGCAGGTTGGATGACTGAGTGAATTCCTTCCCACACACGGAGCAGGTGAATGGCCTCTCTCCAGTGTGAACTCGCTGATGTGCCAGCAGGTTGGATGAATCAGCGAATCCTTTCCCACACACGGAGCAGGTGAACGGCATCTCCCCAGTGTGTAGGTGTTGGTGTCTCTTCAGCTCCCGGGAGCTTTTAAAACTCTTCCCACAGTCAGAACATTTAAAGGGTCACTCGTCAGTGTGAACTAGCTGGTGATGCTTCAGATCCACGGGGCTTTTAAAGCTCTTCCCACAGTCAGAACACTGAAATGGTCTCTGATCAGTGTGAATAAGCTGGTGTCACACCAGATCCCTGGCGCTTCCCACAGTTAGGACACTGAATTGGCCTCTCCCCATTGTGAACAAGCTGGTGTCGCTTCAGTTCCCCGGGGCTTTTAAAGCTCTTCCCACAGTCAGGACACTGAAACGGTCTCTCCCCAGTGTGAGCTCGCTGGTGTTTCTTCAGTTTCCCGGGGCTTTTAAAGCTCTTCTCACAGTCAGAACACTGAAACGGCCTCTCCCCAGTGTGAACTCGCTGGTGTGTTTGCAGGTGGAATGAACGAACAAATTCCTTTCCACACACGGAGCAGCTGAACGGACTTCCCTGGTTTGACTGCGCCGTTGAACTTCCAATGCAGATGGGAAACTGAATCCCTTCCCACCGTCCCCACCTTTACCCGGTTTCTCCCCGGTGTGACGGTGCACGTGTCTTGCCAGGTCAGGCAATCGGCTGAATCCGCGTCCACACACCGAACACGTGTGCGGTTTGTCATCGCTGTGATCACTGCTTTCTCCTTCCATGTGCAAAGGCCGATGATATTCAGGTCCTGATGAATCGAGCGACTCTGTCAGATCTTGACGTGATGTCTGGTCTGAGCTTTCCGCCTGTAACTGTCCACTTCTATAACCCTGTAGAGTCATAGAGTTTTACAGTGCAGAAAGAGGCCCTTCGGCCCATCGTGTCTGCGCCATCCATCAATCCCTGTCCAGTCTAATCCCATTTTCCAGCATTTGGTCCATAGCCTTGTATGCAATGGCATTTCAAGTGCCCATCCAAATGCTTCTTGAATGTTGTGAGGGTTCCTGCCTCTACCACCCTTTCAGGCAGTGAGTTCCAGCTTCCAACCACCCTCTGGGTGAAAAAGTTCCTCCTCAAATCCCCTCTAAATCTGCTGCCCCTTACCCTGAATCTATGCCCCCTTGTTATTGACCCCCCTACTAAGGGGAAAAGTTCCTCTTTATCTACCCTATCTATGCCCCTCATCATTTGTACACCTCAATCAGGTCCCCCCTCAGCCTTCTTTGCTCCAAGGAAAACAACCCCAGCCTGTTTAGTCTTTCTTCATAGCTGAGGCGCTCCATCCCAGGTAACATCCTGGTGAATCTTCTCTGCACCCTCTCCAAAGCAATCACATCCTTCCTATAGTGAGGCGACCAGAACTGCACACAGTACTCCAGCTGTGATCAGAAAAGGATCAGCGGCAAACTGTTGTTTAATTTTCCCCTTTCCGAACCCAGGGGCAGTGAAGCTGATTTTCAGGCTCCAGCTGCTGCACAGGTTGGTTGAAAGGATCAGCAGTAATGGCGGCTGTAATACCCACAAGCCCCAGCGCTCCAGAAAATGCTCTGTTGACGCTGAGTCCCGCACATGTGCTCATGGCCCCCACGCTCTCCCTCCTGCTCCACAATTGCCTGTCCCGATCGGTCCGCAACGCACATGCTCAGCACACAGAACCTCGCGGTTGGAACATCGGGCGCGCATGCGGAGCCGCAACATCTGGTATGCGTGCGCGGCTCAGGTGGGGGCGAGTCAGTGTTTCACCTCAGCCGCCAGGGAGGTGCGCATGCGCAGGACGACCCAACATTCTTCCTGTCAGCAATCACTCCCTCATTTCTTTAATAAAAACAGAAAATGCTGGAAATACTCAGCAGGTCAGGCAGTATCTGTGGAGACAGAAACAGAGTTAACGTTTCAGGTCGATGACCCTTTGTCAGAACAGCTTGTTCTTTAGTGTCAGCTGTGACTCAGTTGGTAGCACTCTCGCCTCTGAGTCAGAAAGTTGTGGGTTCAAGTCCCACTCCAGAGACTTGAGCACAAAAATCTAGGCTGACACTCCAGTGCAGTGCTGAGGGAGTGCTGCACTGTCGGAGGTGCCGTCTTTCAGATGAGACGTTAAACTGAGGCCCCGTCTGCTCTCTCAGGTGGATATAAAAGATCTCATGGCACTATTTTGAGAAAGAAAGACTTGCATTTATATAGCGCCTTTCATGACCACCAGACGTCTTGAAGTGCTTTACAGCCAATGAAGTACTTTTGGAGTGTAGTCACTGTTGTGATGTGGGAAAGAGCAGGGGAATTATCTCCAGTGTCTTAACCAATGTTTATCCTTCAATCAATGTAACAAAATGATAGATTATCTGGTCATTATCACCTTGCTGTTTGTGGGAGCTTGGTGTGCACTAATTGACTGCTGCGTTTCCTACATTACAACAGCGACTACACTTCAAGAGTACTTCATTGGCTGTAAAGCACTTTGGGTCGTCCGGTGGTGGTGAAAGGCGCTACAGAAATGCAAGTCTTTCTTCCTTCACTGGTCTCACCAGCGACCTCTTCTGGCTGTTGGTTGATTGACAGCCAAGAGCCCGCGCATGCGCACGCGGGACGGCGGTTTGGGCCGAGTCCAGCACAGCGACCCCTCCCGGTCACCAAGGGTAATAACCGCACATGCCCAGCAGAGACCAACCCCCCTCCCCCACTCGGAGCTGCGCCTGCGCACTCGGATCCTGTCGGGCGCAGTCGGCGCGGGACATTCCGGGGAAAGGCCTTGGTGTCGGTTCCAGGGTCGCGATCGGTGACGCAAAGTGAGTTTTCTCTGCTCCGATTGGGTGGAGAATCGCGCGGGGTGGGGGGGAGGGGTGGATCGGGAGAGAATAAAGAGAAATAGAAAAACCTGAGAGTCCGCGAGGCCCCGGACCGAGCGACGTCAGTTGGACGATGCACGTGATCTCCTCGGGGACACGTGACCCGGGCCTGATTGACGGGAGCTTCCGACCAATAGGGAGCGAGCGGGGCGGGGCTGGAGGGGCGAGCCGGCGGTGGGTCCTCCAACTAATTGGGGAGTCGAGGGGCGGGACTAGTGCCTGCTGATTGTCTGATCCGCAGGGCAGCGAGTTTCTCCAGTCCCTTGTTCGGGGCCAGGGGAGGCTGTGGGCCTTTATTCCTCTTATTGGACACAAGGCTCTTTGTCTCACAACACACTGGCTCAGGTTTTAATAGAGACTTTTTAAATTCATGAATAAAAGCAGATAAACCCCGTGCTTCTGTGGAACAAACTTTCTAATACTTTATAGAATCAGAGAATGGTTACAGCACAGAAGGTGGCCATTCAGCCTGTCGAGTCCGTGCCGGCTCTCTGCAAGATCACTTCAGCGAGTCCCACTCCCCGCCCTTTCCCCGTAACCCTGCATATTTCCTTACTTCAGGAACTTATCCAATTCCCTTTTGAAAGCCGTGATTGAATCTGCCTCCACCACCCTTTCAGGCAGTGCATTCCAGATCCTAACCACTCGCTGCGTAAAAAAGTTTTCCCTCATGTCGCCTTTGGTTCTTCTGCCAATCACCTTAAATCTGTGTCCTCTGGTTCTCGACCCTTCCGCCAATGGGAACAGTTTCCCTCCATCTACTCTGTCCAGAACCCTCATGATTTTGAACATCTCCATCAAATCTCATCTCAGCCTTCTCTGCTTCAAGGTTTCTCCAGTCTATCCACATAACTGAAGTCCCTCATCCCTGGAACCATTCTTGTAAATCTTTTCTGCACCCTCTCTAAGGCCTTCACATTCTTCATAAAGTGCAATGCCCAGAATTGGGCACAATGCTCCAGCTGAGGCCGAATCAGGTAGTGCAGGGGTCCCCTGTGGCCATCCCCCTCTCAAACAGATGTACCAATTTGGATATTGTTGAGGGAGATGGCTTATCGGGGGAAGGCAGCAGCAGCCAACTTCCTGGCACCATGGGTGGTTCTGCTGCACAGGACGAGAGGAAAAGAGCGGGAGAGCTATAGTGATAGGGGATTCTATTGTAAGGGGAATAGATAGGCATTTCTGCGGCCGCAAACAAGACTCCAGGATGGTATGTTGCCTCCCTGGTGCAAGGGTCAAGGATGTCTCGGAGCCGCTGCTGAGCATTCTGGAGGGAGAGGGTGAACAGCCAGTTGCCGTGGTGAATGTAGGTACCAACGATATAAGTAAAAACTGGGATGAGGTCCTAAAAGCTGAATATATGGAGTTCGGAGGTAAATTAATAAATAGGACCTCAAAGGTAGTAATCTCAGGATTGCTACCAGTGCCACGTGCTGGTCAGAGTAGAAATAGAAGGATATTTCAGATGAATACGTGGCTAGAGGAATGGTGCAAGGGGGAGGGATTCAAATGCCTGGGACATTGGAACCGGTTCTGGGGGAGGTGGGACCAGTAAAAACTGGACGGTTTGCACCTGGGCAGGACCGGAACCGATGTCCTAGGGGGAGTGTTTGCTAGTGCTGTTGGGGAGGGTTTAAACTAAATTGGCAGGGGGTTGCGAACCTGTGCAGCGAGACAGAGGAAAGGGAAACAAGGATAGAAGCAAAAGACAGGAAGGAGTAAAGCAAAAGTGGCAGTCAGAGAAATCAAGGGTTTAAATCAAATATGGCTACAGTAAATAATAATTCTAAAAGGTCTGAGAGTGTTAAAAAAAAAAATCCTGAAGGCTTTGGCCTAGAAATTGAGTTGACGCCGCGCCAGGGCTTTAGCGCCGGAAATTTAGCGCCGGCGCTAATTCCCTTGCGGGCACCAAAAATTCAGTAGCGCCGCGCCCAGACGGCTGCCGGCGCTACTGGCGGGCGTGAGTGCCTCCCAATGGGTGCTGAGTGCCGCATTGTGGCGCTAATCCAGCGCTGCGGCACCCGATGCGGTGCGGCAGGCTGGGGAAGTGCAGGCCTCCTCCTCCCGTTAAGGAGGCGCTGCCTTCACCCGATCGCTGGTCGTTTGATTTTTTCAAAAATGAGCCCGGCACCTCGGACAAGTGCCGGGCTTGCAGGCCAGACGCATCTGTTCCACGGGGGGGGGGGTGGAGGAGTCCAGGGAGGGAGGTGCGGGCAGGCGGCCGGCGGGAAACCGGCCGGCCGCCGCGCGACCTTAATGCGCCGGCGCTAACTTGTGTAAGGCTCGGTTGCCAGAGTCTTAGTTGCGGCTGCCACGGGCGAGGCAGCCGCAACTGAATTTCGGCGTTCGGGCGCGTTGCCACGGCAACCGGGACGCTGCGCACACCGATGACGTCATCGGTGCCGGCGCAGCGCAACCGGCTAACGCCGATGGCAGCGCCGAAGTGAATTTCAGAAACGGCTATCATTGCGGCGCTAGGCCCTCTAGCGCCGCAAAATGGGCGCTAACCCTACTGAATTTTCAGCCCTTTGTGTCTTAATGCGAGGAGCATTCATAATAAGGTGGATGAATTAGCTGTGCAAATAGAGGTAAACGGATATGATATGATTGGGATTACCGAAACATGGCTCCAGGGTGACCAAGGCTGGGAACTCAACATCCAGGGGTATTCAATATTCAGAAAAGACAAGCAAAAAGGAATAGGAGGTGGGGTAGCATTGCTGGTTAAAGAGGAGATTAACACAACAGTAAGGAAGGATATTAGCTCTGATGATGTGGAATCTGTATGGGTAGAGCTGAGAAATACCAAGGGACAGAAAACGTTAGTGGGAGTTGTATACAGACCCCCAAACAGTAATGCCGAGGTTGGGGATGGCATTAAATGGGAAATTAGAGACGCGTGCAATAAGGGCACAGCAGTTATCATGGGTGACTTTAATCTACATATAGATTGGGCTAACCAAATTAGTAACAATACTGTGGAGGAGGAATTCCTGGAGTGTATACGGGATGGTTTCCTGGACCAATATGTCGAGGAACGAACTAGAGATCAGGCCATCTTAGACTGGGTATTATGTAATGAGAAAGGATTCATTAGCAATCTTGCTGTGCGAAGCCCCTTGGGGCGGAGCAATCATAATATGATAGTATTCTTCATTAAGATGGAGAGTGAAGTATTTGACTCAGAGACTAGGGTCCTGAATTTAAATAAAGGAAACTATGATGGTATGAGGCGTGAGTTGGGTAGGATGGATTGGGGAATGTTACTTAAAGGGTTGACGGTGGATAAGCAATGGCAAACATTTAAAGATCGCATGGATGAACTACAGAATTTGTTCATCCCTGTTTGGCATAAAAATAAAACAAAAAATGTGACGCAACAGTGGATAACAAGGGAAATTAGGGATAGCATAAGATCCAAGGAGAGGACATATAAATTGGCCAGAAAAAGCAGCAAACCTGAGGATTGGGAGCAGTTTAGGATTCAGCAAAGGAGGACAAAGGGATTAATTAAGAGGGGGAAAATAGAGTATAAGAGTAAGCTTTCAGGGAACATAAAAACTGACTGTAAAAGCTTCTATAGATATGTGAAGAGAAAAAGATTGGTGAAGTCAAGTCTAGGTCACTTGCAGTCAGAATCAGCGGAATTAATAATGGGGAACAAAGAAATGGCAGACCAATTAAATACATACTTTGGTTCTGTCTTCACAAAGGAGGACACAAATAACCTCCCAG
Organism: Somniosus microcephalus; assembly: GCF_052327205.1. NCBI lineage: Eukaryota > Metazoa > Chordata > Chondrichthyes > Squaliformes > Somniosidae > Somniosus > Somniosus microcephalus. The sequence goes on along the minus strand of NC_140990.1, from coordinate 30,200,805 downwards.
AGATGTCGGGGAACATAGGGTCTAATGAGAGGGAGGAACTGAATGAAATCAGTGTAGGGAAATGGTGTTAGGAAAATTGACGGGATTGAAGGCCGATAAATCCCCAGGGCCTGATAATCTACATCCTAGGGTACTTAAGGAAGTGGCCCTAGAAATAGTAGATGCATTGCTGGTCATCCAAAATTCTATAGATTCTGGAACAGTACCCATGGATTGGAGGGTAGCTAATGTTACCCCACTATTCAAAAAAGGTGGTAGAGAGAAAACGGGGAATTATAGACCGGTAAGCCTGACATCGGTAGTGGGGAAAATGCTAGAGTCCATTATAAAAGATGTAATAGCAGAGCACTTGGAAAACAGTGACAGGATCGGACAAAGTCAACATGGATTTACAAAAGGTAAATCGTGCTCGACTAATCTACTGGAATTTTTTGAGGATGTAACTGGTAGAATCATCATCGTCGGCAACCACTCGAATTCGAGTATGGTATGTCCTTCATCAGTCATCTACTTGTGGGTCTTCAGGTGACTGGAGGCCAATCCGAGATCCACAGACTCGACTACAGTGTGGGCATGTAAGACTATTGGTAGTGGCTGGAGTATGGGTCTTCTTAAGTTGTTGTCTCTCCTTACGGCGCTGGCGTTTATCCTCAGCGGCACGCTGGAGATTCTTTTCATGTAGTGCGGCACCGTTGTGGATGCATTTTCTCCAATTGTCTCTGTCCAGTGCGATTTCCTCCCAGTTATTAATATCGATATGGAACTTTTTAAGGATTACTTTGATGTTATCTTTGTAACGCTTCTTTTGACCACCAGGAGACCTCTGCCCTTCCTTCAACTGGGAGTACAGAACCTGTTTTGGGAGACGTGAGTCTGACATGCGAATGACATGTCCAATCCATCGGAGTTGATGCTGCATGATGAGCGTAGTGATGCTGTAGATATTGGCCTCTTCAAGTACACTCCAGTTGGTACGCTTGTCCTCCCAGCTGACCCTCAAGATTTTGCGTAGAGAGCGTTGGTGGTATTGCTCTAAGGCTTTGAGATGTCTACTGTAAGTAGTCCAGGTTTCAGCTCCATATAAAAGGGTGGGAAGGATGATGGCTTTGTATACAAGGATTTTAGTTTGGACTTGGAGGTCATGATTTTCAAAGACTCTCCTCAGTTTAGAAAAGGCTGCACTTGCACAACTCAGGCGGTGATGGATTTCAGAATCAATGTCAGCTTTGGAGGATAAATGGCTACCAAGATATGGAAAGGTGTTGACATTTTCAAGGGTGTTATTATCAATCTTTATAGAGGGAGGAGTTGCAAGCTGATTAGGTGATGGCTGGTGGAGCACCTGGGTTTTCTTTATATTCATGGTGAGGCCCAGAAGTTTGTAGGCTCTGGAAAAAGCATTCAAGGTGTTTTGTAGATCATGCTCAGAGCTGTGATGGCGTTATCATCTGCATACTGTAACTCCATAATGGTAGTGATGGAGACTTTGCTCTTGGCCTTCAGCCTGTTGAGATTGAAAATTCGGCCATCAGTACAGTAAAGCATTTGAATTCCGGTGGGCAGATCATTGCCGATGAGATGGAGAATAACTGAGATGAACACTGCAGAAAGGGTTGGAGCAATGATGCAGCCCTGTTTTACTCCTGTCTCAAATGTAAAGGGCTCTGAAATAGAACTGCTGCTGCTGAGAACTGCTGCGGACATGTTGTCATGTAGCAGCCTCAGAACTAAGATGAATTTATCGGGGCAACCAAGCTTAGACAAAATATGCCATAAAGTCTGGTGGTGGACGGTGTCAAAAGCTTTAGTTAAGTCTATGAAAGCTATGAACAGTGGTTGTTTGTTCACGGCATTTCTCCTGTAATTGATGTGCTGTGAAGATCATATCAGCTGTTCCTCTGGATGGTCGGAAACCACACTGCGACTCCGGAAGCACCTCCTCAGATAACGGCAAAAGTCTGTTAGCAAGGACACGGGCAAGCACTTTTCCTGTGGAAGAAAGAAGGGAGATACCTCGGTAGTTACCACACTCCGACTTTTCCCCCTTTTAAAGATATGGTAGAATAGATAAGGGAGAACCAGTGGATGTGGTGTATTTGGACTTTCAGAAGGCTTTCGATAAGGTCCCGCATAAGAGATTAGCGTGTAAAGTTAAAGCACATGGGATTGGGGGCAAGGTACTGACTTGGATAGAGAACTGGCTCGCAGACAGGAAGCAAAGAGTTGGAATAAACGGCTCTTTTTCCGAGTGGCAGGCAGTGACTAGTGAGGTACCACAGGGATCGGTGCTGGGACCCCAGCTATTCACAATATATATTAATGATCTAGACGAGGGAACTAGATGTAATATCTCCAAGTTTGCAGACGACACAACGCTGGGTGGGCGTGTGTGCTGTGAGGAGGATGCCGAGAAACTCCAGTATGATTTGGACAGGTTGGGTGATTGGGCAGATGTTTGGCAGATGCAGTATAATGTGGATAAATGCGAGGTTATCCACTTTGGTGGCAAAAACAGGAAGGAAGATTATTATCTGAACGGCAATAGATTGGGAGAAGGGGAAGTGCAACGAGACCTGGGTGTCCTTGTGCACCAGTCGCTGAAGGTAAGCATGCAGGTGCAGCAGGTGGTTAAGAAGGCAAATGGTATGTTGGCCTTCATAGCGAGAGGGTTCGAGTACAGGAGCAAGGATGTCTTGCTGCAGTTGTACAGGGCCTTGGTGAGACCGCACCTTGAGTATTGTGTGCAGTTTTGGTCACCTTATCTGAGGAAGGATGTTCTTACCATGGAGGGAGTGCAGCGAAGATTCACCAGACTGATTCCTGGGATGGCAGGAATTACATATGAGGAGAGATTGGGTCGATTAGGCTAATATTCGCTAGAGTTTAGGAGAATGAGAGGGGATCTCATTGAAACTTATAAAATTCTAACAGGACTAGACAGACTAGATGCAGGAAGGATGTTGCCGATGGTCGGGGAGTCCAGAACCAGGGGTCACAGTCTAAGGATAAGGGGTAAGCTATTTAGGACAGAGATGTGGAGGAATTTCTTCACCCAGAGAGTGGTGAACCTGTGGAATTCTCTGCCACAGAGGGCAGTTGAGGCCAATTCATTAATTGGGGCAGAAATTCGGGTCGGGGGCTTGCCGCGCGTGCAAGCCCCCGATCTGCACTTACCCGACGCGCCTGCCGTTCACCTCCAGGGACGCCTGGAATTCCTGTTTGAAAGAGAAGAATCCCGGGCAGCGACTGACGTCACGCCGCCCAGGAGTGCAGCCAGCGCGAAGCCTGGAGCGTGCTGTGCAACTTAGACACGCCCCTTGAGGTCTCAGTTTAATCGGACACGCCCCCAATGTTTCTCACAAGCTGAAAAGCATTTTTACATGCAGAGCAGCAATTCAACTAGGTTTTTGGTATTTTCATGAAGCTTTTGGTAACTTTTATAAACTTTTAAAAACGTTGACATTATTTTGAAGAATCTGAAGTAGTTTTAAACAGAATTAAAGCAATTTAAAGACTTTTAAAAGCCCTGAAAGAATTTTTTTCATTCCATTTATTTATGTAGCAACGTCATCGTCACACGTGTCTTCACACTGTTCCCTTTGGGGAACTGTATGAAGTGGTGGAAGTATTTATGGCCGTGATTAATGCTCCTTCCGTGGCTGTAACCATATTTGAACCAGCCATTAGGGTGGTTAGTCCTATGGCGGGAGGGTTTTACAGGCTCCCACAAGCTACACGAGGAGGGGAGGCCACCCACACCCATGGACGCAAATATCCCACTGGATGTCAACCCAGAATTTAGAGCCGGAGCTCCGACTCCACTTGCCGGGACTGTCTGGAGCGGGGTTCGAAACCCTACCCCATCTGGCCCAGCGGCGGGGATCCTACCGCTACGCCAAAGGCCCACTCCGATTAGCAACGTGAAATGGCTGGAATGAGCACAATTCACGGCATTAAAAGAACTCACAATTGAACTGATGATGACCTCAGCAATCTCCTCAACGAAGTGGAGGCGCAGCGCCTGCTCATCATTGGTAATGAGAAGTCAAAGGCGCTGCAAAAAGGACAGATGATAGCTTGGTCTTTCAAGTGGCAGCATAGGGCTCCAGTCACGGGGAGGGAAAAGGCGCAGGAAACGTATGGGTGTCACCTTTTGCGCGGAGTGGGCCTTTTGCGTAGCGGTAAGCATCCCTGCCGCTGGGCCAGAAGGAGTAGGGTTTCGAACCCCGCTCCAGACAGTCCCGGCAAGTGGAGTCGGAGCTCCAACTATATATTCTGGGTGGACATCCAGCGGGATACTTGCGTCTGCGGGTGTGGGTGGCCCCCCCCCCCCCTCAGATGGGTTGTGGGAGCCCGTAAAACCCTCACGCCATAGGACTAACCACCCTAATGGCTGGTATGAAGATGGTTATGGTCACGGAAGGAGCGTTAACGTGGCCAGAAATCCTTCCACCACTTCATACAGTTCCCGAAAGGGAACAGTGTGAGGATACGTGCGACGATGACCTCTTGTGCAATGCACCTCCTTGGACCCTCAGTCGCAGATGCGAGGGGGCAAATCGTGCAATTGTTAAATTTTTCATTTTATTGACATGTAAAATGTTGGCCCAGTAATTCCGTTCCAAACGCGCGAGTACGGTCGGGGTACTCACGCGTCTGGCCGGAGGAAATGCCGGTTTTCAGCATGCACAGCGCATGCGGGGAAAACCGGCATTTCCTGTCCTCTGAACGAAGGGGTTCAGAGGCAGAACGCGTGCGACTGCACAGGCAGCGCATGCGCAGTAAAATTCGCCGGTTTCATTCATGCTTTCAGTGAGGTTAAGTCCTTACAACTTACACATGAAAAAAGCATGAGTACAGTTGCTCCAGAGGCTGCGGAGGAAGATATATTTTATCGTGGAGCTTCTGAAAGGCAATATTTTTGTTTGGGAAAGGGAGGAAAGTTATTTTAAGAAATGCTGAGGTAAGTTTTAAAGTTTATTTTTGTTTTTTAAAACGGGTTTTCAGTACTGTAGGTAGAAGGAGCAATTGTGGCTATGTGAATTGAATTTGCTGTGTTTATTAAATGTGAAAATGACTCCAACATTGTTAAGAAAGAAACTTTTCATCAGTAATATATTCTTTTAAGTAATTATGTATGTATGTCTGTATATATTCCTTTGCGTATATGTATGTATGTATATATTCCTTTACTTATGTGTATGAATGTATGTATTTAATTATGACTTGCAGAGAAAGTAACTTATTGGAAAATCATAATTAAATACATACATTCATACACATAAGTAAAGGAATATATACATATACATAAAGGAATATATACGGACATACATACATAATTACTTAAAAGAATATATTACTGATGAAAAGTTTCTTTCTTAAAAATGTTGGAAATGTTACATTACTCATTTTAGAACAGTCATTTTCACATGTAATAAACACAGCAAATTCAATTCACACAGCCACAATTGCTCCTTCTACCTACAGTACTGAAAACCCGTTAAAAAAAAAAAAATTAAACTTTAAAACTTACAAAATCATTTCTTAAAATAACTTTCCTCCCTTTCCCAAACAAAAATATTGCCTTTCAGAAGCTCCACGATAAAATATATCTTCCTCCACAGCCTCTGGAGCAACTTTACACATGCTTTTTTCATGTGTAAGTTGTAAGGACTTAACCTCACTGAATCCATGAATGAAATCGACGAAGTTCACTGCGCACGTGCTGCCTGTGCAGTCGCACGCGCTGTGCCTCTGAACCCCTTCGTTCAGAGGGCAGGAAATGCCGGTTTTCTCCGCATGCGCTGTGCATGCTGAAAACCGGCATTTCCTCCGGCCAGACGCGTGAGTATCCCGACCGTACTCACGCGTTTGGAACGGAATTACTGGGCCATTAAATATATTGATGAAGGAGTTGGATATATTTCTTAAGGCTAAAGGGATCAAGGGATATGGGGAGAAGGCAGGGACAGGGTACTGAATTTGGATGATCAGCCATGATCTCATTAAATGGCGGAGTGGGATCGAGGGGCTGAATGGCCTACTCCTGCTCCTATCTTCTATGTTTCTAAGCAGCAGTCGGCCATTTGGCCCTACCAGCCTGCTCCGCCATTCACTAAGATCCTGGCTGATCTTCTACCTCATCTCCACTTTCCTGCACTATCCCCATATCCCTTGATTCCCTTAATATTCAAAAATCTATCAATCTCTGCCTTGAATATACTCCACGACTGAGCCTCCACAGCCCTCTGGGGTGGAGAATTCCAAAGATTCACCACCCTCGGAGTGAAGAAGTTTCTTCTCATCTCAGTCAGCTGTGGTTCAGTTGGCAGCTTGTCTCTGGGTCACATGGTTGTGGGTTCACCTCCCACTCCAGGGACTTGAGCACATAAATCTAGGCTGACTCTCCAGTGCAGTGCTGAGAGAGTGCGGCACTGTCAGAGGTGCCGTCTTTCAGATGAGATGTTGAATCGAGGCCCCGTCTGCTCTCTCAGGTGGACATAAAAGATCCCATGGCACTATTTCAAAGACGAGCAGGGGAGTTATCCCCGGTGTCCTGGCCAATATTTATCCCTCAATCAACATAACACAAAAAACAGATTATCTGGTTACGATCACATTGCTGTTTGTGGGAGCTTGCTGTGCGCAAATTGTCTGCACAATTTCCTACATTACAACAGTGCCTACACTCCAAAAGTACTTAATTGGCTGTAAAGCACTTTGGGACGTCTGGTGGTCATGAAAGTCGCTATATAAATGCAAGTCTTTCTTTTTCCTTCTAAATGGCCGACCCCTTATTCTGAGACGGTGACCCCTGGTTCTAGACTCCCCAGACAGAGGAAACATCCTCCCTGCATCTACTCTGTCAAGCCCTGTAAGAACTTTGTATGTTTCAATGCGATCACCTCTCATTCTTCTAAACTCTAGAGAATATAGGCCTAGTCTACTCAATCTCTCCTCATAGGACAACCCTCTCATCCCAGGAACCAGTCTGGCGAACCTTCGCTGCACTCCCTCTATGGCAAGTATCTCCTTCCTTAGGTAAGGAGACCAAAACTGTGCACAATACTCCAGGTGAGGTCTCACCAGGGCCCTATGTAATTGCAGTAAGACGTCTTTATTCTTATACTCAAATCCCCTTGTAATAAAGGCCAACATACCATTTGCTTTCCTAATTGCTTGCTGTACCTGCATGTTAACTTTCAGTGATTCGTGTACAAGGACACCAAGGTCCCTCTGAACACCAACATAGAAACATAGAAGATAGGAGCAGGAGTAGGCCATTCGGCCCTTTGAGCCTGTTCCACCATTCAATGAAATCATGGCTGATCATCCAAATTCAGTACCCTGCCCCTGCCTTCTCCCCATACCCCTTGATCCCTTTAGCCTCAAGAAATATATCCAATTCTTTCTTGAATATATTTAATGAACTGGCCTCCACCGCCCTCTGTGGCAGAGAATTCCACGGGTTCACCACTCTCTGGGTGAAGAAATTCCTCCTCATTTCAGTCCTAAATGGCTTACCCCTTATCCTTAGACTATGACCCCTGGTTCTGGACTCCCCAGCCATCAGAAACATCCTTCCTGCATCTAGTCTGTCCAGACCTGACAGAATTTTATAGGTTTCGATGAGATCCCCTCTCAATCTTCTAAACTCCAGTGAGTATAAGCCCAATCGACACAATCTCTCCTCATACATCATTCATGCCATCCCAGGTAACAGCCTGGTGAATCTTCACTGCACTCCCTCCATGGCAAGAACGTCCTTCCTCAGGTAAGGTGACCATAACTGCACACAATACTCAAGGTGCAGTCTCACCAAGGCCCTGTACAACTGTAGCAAGACATCCTTGTTCCTGTACTCGAACCCTCTTGCTGCAAAGGCCAACATACCATTTGCCTTCCTAACCGCCTGCTGCACCTGCATGCTTACCTTCAGCGACTGGTGCACAATAACACCCAGGTCTCTTTGCACTTCCCCTTCTCCCAATCTATTGCCATTCAAATAATAATCTGCCTTCCTGGTTTTGCCACCAAAGTGGATAACCTCACATTTATCCACATTATAGTGCATTTGCCATGTTTCTGCCCAATCACCCAACCTGCCCAAATCGTACTGGAGTTTCACGACATCCTCCTCACAGCTTACCCTCCCACCCAGCTTTGTGTCGTCTGCAAATTTGGAGATATTACATCCAATTCCCTCGTCCAGATCATTAATATATATTGTGAACAGCTGGGGTCCTAGGACCGATCCTTGTGGTACCCCACTAGTCACTGCCTGCCACTCGGAAAACGACCCGTTTATTCCAACTCTTTGCTTTCTGTCCGCCAACCAGTTCTCTATCCAAGTCAATACCTTGCCCCCAACCCCATGTGCCTTAATTTTGCATGCTAATCTCTTATGTGGGACCTTATCGAAACCCTTCTGAAAGTCCAAATACACCACATCAACTGGTTCTCCCTTGTCTATTTTACCAGTTACATCCTCAAAAAATTCCAGGAGATTAGTCAAGCATGATTTACCTTTTGTAAATCCATGTTGACTTTGTCTGATCCTGTCACTGCTTTCCAAGTGCTCTGCTATTACCTCTTTTATAATAGACTCTAGCATTTTCCCCACTACCGATGTCAGGCTTACCGGTCTATAATTCCCCGCTTTTTCTCTACCACCTTTTTTGAATAGTGGGGTAACATTAGTTACCCTCCAATCCATGGGTACTGTTCCAGAGTCTATCGAGTTCTGGAAGATGACCAGCAATGCATCTACAATCTCTAGGGCCACCTCCTTAAGTACCCTGGGATGTAGACCATCAGGCCCTGGCGATTTATCGGCCTTCAGTCCCATCAATTTTCCTAACACCATTTCCCTACAAATACTGATTTTCTTTCAGTTCCTCCCTTTCATCAAACCCTATGTTCCCTGGCATCTCTGGGAGGTTATTTGTGCCCTCCTTTATGAAGACAGAACCAAAGTATGTATTTAGTTGGTCTGCCATTTCCTTGTTTCCCATTATAAATTCCCCTGATTCTGACTGTAAGGGACCTACGCTTGACTTCACCAATCTTTTTCTCTTCACATATCTATAAAAGCTTTTACAGTCAGTTTTTATGTTCCCTACTAGCTTACTCTCATATTCTTAATTAATCCCTTTGTCCTCCTTTGTTGACTCCTAAACTGCTCCCAATCCTCAGGATTATTGCTTTTTCTAGCCAATTTATATGTCCTCTCCTTGGATCTTATGCTATCCCTAATTTCCCTTGTTAGCCACGGTTGAGTCACCTTTTTTGTTTTATTTTTATGCCAAACTGGGATGAACAAATTCTGTAGCTCATACATTCGGTCTTTGAATGTTTGCCATTGCCTATCCACCGTCAACCCTTTGAGTGACATTCCCCAATCAATCCTACCCAACTCGCTCCTCAGAGCATCGTAGTTTCCTTTATTAAATTGAGGACTCTTGTCTCTGAGTCAACTACTTCATTCCCCATCTTAATGAAGAATTCAATCATATTATGATCGGTTCGACCCAAGGGGCCTCGTACAACAAGATTTCCCAATCTCTTACCATTTAAAAAATACTCTGTTTTTCTATTTTTCCTACCAAAGTGGATAACTTCACATTTCTCCGTGTTATATTCCATTTGCCATATTTTTGCTACTCACTTAGCCTGTCTATATCCCCTTGAAGCCTCCTTGCATCCTATGTAGTATACAGCAACACACTTAAATCCCTTAACTCCAACCCTCTGATTTCTGTTTTGTAGCCATCTTTCCATCCATTCTGCTGCCTGGCCCTTCACTCCACACGGCCTGACCTTGGCCATCTTCTAGATCTTACAAACTGTTATGGATAGCAAGCTGGTTACAAAACAGAAAACAGAGAGTAGGGGTTAGGAGTGGCTATTCAGACTGGCAAAAGGTGGAAAGTGGTGTTTCACAGGCTGCGACCACTGTTTACATAAACGATTTGTACTCAGGAATCAGAAGAACAATTTCAAAATTTGTTGTTGGCACCAAGTTGGAGGGTAAAGTTAATACTGAGGAACACTGTGACAAAATACAAGAATATATTAATACCTTTGCAGAATGGGCGTGTAATTGAAAAATGAATATCAATATAGATAAGTGTGAGGTGGTGTATTTTGGTAGGAAGAATGAGGAGGCCACATACTACTTGGAAATTAAGAGTCTAAATAGGGTAGAGGAGCAAAGTGATCTCAGGGTCCAGATACACAAGTCACTAATAGTAACAATGCAGGTTAATAAGGCCATAAAATAAGCAAACAATGCACTGGGGTTCATTTCTAAAGGGATAGAATTTAACAGCAGAGAAGTTATGTTAAACTTGTATTGAAACTTAGTTAGACCACACTTGGAATAGTGTGAACAGTTTTGGTCTCCATATTATAAAAAGTAGAGACACTGGAGAAGGTGCAATAAAGACATAGCCTGTCTATATCCCCTTGAAGCCTCCCTCTGTACCCAGGTCCCTCTGTACATCAGCATTTCCCAATCTCTCACTATTTAAATAATACTCTGCCTTTCTGTTTTTCCTACCGAAGTGGATAACTTCACATTTATCCATGTCATACTGCATCTGCCATGTATTTGCCCACTCTCTCAACTTGTCCAAATTGCCTTGAAGCCTCTTTGCATCCTCCTCACAACTCACAATCCCAGCTAATTTCGAGTCGTCAGCAAACTTGGAAATATGACATTTGGTCCCATCATCCAAATCATTGATGTAGATTGTGAATAGCTGGGGCCCAAGCACTGATCCTTGTGATATCCCACTAGTTACAGCCTGCCAACCTGAAAATGACCCATTTATTCCTACTCTCTGTTTTCTGTCTATTAACCAATCCTCAATCCATGCTAGTATATTACCCCCAATCCCATAAGCCCTAATTTTGTTTCTTCGACAGTGCCTTGGAACCGAGGATGACTTGCTTCCACATTAAAAATGAGTTCTCAGGTGACTGATGAGTCCATGCGGGACCTACAGTCTCTGTCACAGGTGGGGCAGATTGTGGTTGAAGGGGCGGGTGGGTGGGGCGCTTGGGTTGACGTGCGCTCCTTGTGCTGCCTGCGCTTGGCTTCCGCTTGCTCCCAGCGAAGAGACTCGAGGTGTTCGGCGCCTTCCCGGATGCTTCTCTTCCACTTTGTGCGGTCTTGGGCCAGGGATTCCCAGGTATCAGTGAGGATGTTACACTTTTTCAAGGAGGCTTTGAGGGTGTCCTTGAAGTGTTTCCTCTGCCCACCTGGGGCTCTCTTGCCGTGCTGGAGCTCCAAGTAGAGCGCTTGTTCTGGGAGTCTCGTATTGGGCATGCGGACAATGGGACCCATCCATTGGAGCTGATTGAGCATGGTCAGAGCTTCGATGCTGGGGATGTTGGCCTGAGCAAGAACACTGACGTTGATGCGCCTATCCTGCCAATGGATTTGCAGGATCTTGCGGAGGCAGCGTTGGTGGTACATCTCCAGTGCTTTGAGGTGCCTGCTGTATATGGTCCATGTCTCTGAGGCATGCAGCAGGGCAGTTATCACTGCTGCTCTGTAGACCATGAGCTTAGTGCCAGGTTTGAGGTCCTGGTCTTCAAACACTCTCTTCCTCAGGTGACTGAAGGCTGCACTGGCACACTGAAGGTGGTGTTGGACTTCGTCGTCGATGTCTGCCCTTGTTGACAGTAGGCTCCCGAGGTATGGAAAGTGGTCCACGTTGTCCAGGGCCTTGCCGTGGATTTTGATAATCGGGGAGCAGTACTGTGTGGCGGCGGCAGGTTGGTAGAGGACTTTTGTCTTACGGATGTTTAGTGTAAGGCCCATGCTCTGGTACGCTCCAGTGAAGGTGTTGACAATGGTTTGGAGTTCGACCTCCGAGTGAGCGCAGATGCAAGCATCGTCTGCATACTGTAATTCGACGACAGAGGATGAGACAACCTTGGATCTGGACTGGAGGTGATGGAGGTTGAACAGTTTCCCGTTTGTTCTGTAAATTAGCTCCACTCCAGCGGGGAGCTTACTGAGGGTGAGATGGAGCACTGCAGCAAGGAAGATTGAGAAGAGCGTTGGTGCAATTACACAGCCTTGCTTGACACCGGTTCATACGTGAATTGGGTCTGTGGTGGAACAGTTGGTCAGGATCACGGCTTGCATGTCGTCGTGAAGCAGGCAGAGGATGGTGACAAACTTTTGAGGGCAGCCGAATTTGAGGAGGACACTCCATAACCCCTCACGGTTGACAGTGTCGAAGGCCTTTGTGAGATCAAAGAAGGCCATGTACAGCGGTTGGTGCTGTTCCCTGCATTTCTCTTGTAGTTGACGTGTGGTGAAGATCATGTCCGTTGTGCCCCTTAGTGAGCGGAATCAGCATTGCGATTCTGGGAGGAGCTCTTTGGCCACTGGGAGAAGGCAATTGAGGAGGATTCTTGCGATGACTTTCCCTGTGGCAGACAGCAGGGAAACTCCTCTGTAATTATCGCAATCGGACTTGTCACCTTTCTTGAAGATGGTCACAATTACGGCATCTCTGAGATCCCCTGGCATGCTCTCCTCCTTCCAGATAAGAGAAATGAGTTGATGAATTCGCGCCAGTAGTGCTTTTATTTAATAACCCCTTGTGTGACACCTTATCGAATGCCTTCTGAAAATCTAAATACACCACATCCACTGGTTCCCCCTTATCTATTCTGCTACTTACAACCTCAAAAAACTCCAACAGATTTGTCAAACTTGATTTCCCTTTCATAAATCTGTGTTGACTCTGCCCAATCTTATTATTATTTTCTAAGTGCCCTGTTACCATGTCCTTAACAATAGATTCTAGCATTTTCCCTACTACGGATGCCAGACTAACAGGTCTGTAGTTCCCTGTTTTCTCTCTCCCTCCTTTCAACAACAACAACAACAACTTGTATTTATATAGCACCTTTAACGTAGTAAAGCATCCCAAGGCGCTACACAGGAGTATTGTAAGACAGAAAATTTGACACCGAGCCACATAAGGGTAAATTTTGGCAGGTCACCAAAAGCTTGGTCAAAGAGGTAGGTTTTAAGGAGCATTTTAAAGGAGGAAAGAGAGGTAGTGAGGCAGGGGATTGCAGAGCTTAGGGCCTAGGCACCAGAAGGCACGGCCACCAATGGTTGAGTGATTATAATCAGGGATGCTCAAGAGGGCAGAATTAGAGGAGCGCAGATATCTCGGGGGTTTGTGGGGCTGAAGGAGTTACAGAGATAGGGAGGGCCGAGGCCATGGAGGGATTGGAAAATAAGGATGAGAATTTTGAAATTGAGGCGTTGCTTAACTGGGAGTCAATGTAGGTCAGCGAGCACAGGGGAGATGGGCGAACGGGAATGGTGCGAGTTAGGACATGGGCAGCCGAGTTTACATAGGGTGGAATGTGGGAGGCCAGCCAGGAGTGCATTGGAATAGTCAAGTTTAGAGGTAGCAAAGGCATGGATGAGGGTTTCAGCAGCGGATGAGCTGAGGCAAGGGCCGAGATGGGCAATGTTACGGAGGTGGAAATAGGCGGTCTTTCTTAAATAGTGGGGTTACATTTGGTACTTTCCAATCCGCGGGAACCATTCTAGAATCTGGAATTTTGGAAAATGACAATCAGTGCATCCACTATCTCTTTGGCCACCTCTTTCAAAACCCTAGGATGTAGGCCATCAGGTCCAGGGGATTTATTGGCTTTCAGTCCCGACCTTGGTTTGTAAAGAAGTCTCTCATGCAATACTTTGTCAAAGGCCTTTTGGATGTCCAGGTACACTACACCATTTAATTTGGGATACGCCCCATTTAATTCAGGACGTCGTCTCTTTCAAAAAAGTCTAAGAAGTTGGTTAGGGAAGATCTATCTATTAACACTGATTCTCTCTCCACAGATGCTGCCTGATCTGCTGAGTATTTCCTGTTTTTATTCATAATAGAGAAGGGTGAAGCTGTGTCTGTGCCTTTAACGGCAGCTGCCCAGACACAGGGTGCTGTCCCTTTAAGAACGAGTGACGGGGACAATCCAGATTCCTCTGTCAAGTTTCCTGGGGCGGATGTCAGGAGCCCAGCGCGCAGGCGCGGGACAGGCTCTGTGCGTTCGCCGGGCGGAGCTGTAGGTCAGCGGGAGTGGGGTCGGGAGATTAATAAACTGTGGGTAGGCCGCGCCGCAGGTTTTATAAAGTTTGAGAACGGCCTCAGGCCCAAATGAGATCCAATGGCCCGGTCTGTGTTCCACCGGACGGCAGCGGTGAGGCTTTTTCTCGGTGACAGGCCCAGGTTACGTGCCGCCATCTTGGTGGAGGAAAGACAGACCGGTTCCATCTGCAGCACGGTGCATGTGCGGCCATCTTGGTACAGGAACAAAGAGTGGGCGGGGCTTCAATGACCAGGAGAGACTTTCATTGACTCATTGATTTTATTCTCACTCTACACACAGCGGGTGTAGAACTGAACCCAACCAGAGTAGAGGGAGGGGGAAACTGGGAGTGGAGGAAAGAAATGTTGGAGATGCTGCGATGGGTTTGGATTTCAGCACAGGGAGGAGGGAGAGTGTGTGGGACGGGGATTTACAGCTTTAGGGGAACAAGAGAGGAAAGAATGTTCCATAGAAACTAGAATTGTCTGTTCTGAATTTCTAGTCTGTACTTACAATGATGACTTTTGTAAACTCCTTTTACAGGCTGTTAGAAGGGGAGGATTTGCAGACAGGAAACTCAAACCAAACATCACGTCAAGATCTGACAGAGTCACTCAATTCATCAGGACCTGAATATCATCGGCCTTTGAATGTGGAAGGAGGAATTTCTGTCTGTTCTGTCTGGGAAAAGATTTCAAACATCAATGTGACTGGAAAAGCACCGAGACACACACACCCGAGTGAGAGTGTTCCAGTGCACTGACTGTGGAAAGAGCTTTAACCAGTTAGGCAGCCTGAAAAAACATTGCACCATTCACAGCGGGGAGAAACCGTACACGTGTTCTGTGTGTGGACGAGGCTTCAACTGATCATCCAACCTGGAGAGACACAAGGACACCCTCACAACGGAGAAACCGTGGAAATGTGGGGACTGTGGGAAGGGATTCAATTACCCATCCCAGCTGGAAACTTATCGACACAGTCACACCGGGGAGAGACTGTTCACCTGCTCCGTGTGTGGGAAGGGATTCACTCACTCATCTGTCCTCCGATCACACCAGCGAGTTCACAGTGATGAGAGACCTTTTAAATGTGCTGATTGTGGGAACTGCTTTAAAAGTTCTGAGGGACTAATTCAACATCAGCGAGTTCGCACTGATGAGAGACCGTTCAGTTGCTCTCACTGTGGGAAGAGGTTCAGGCATTCTTGCAACCTCATTGCATACCAGCGAGTTCACACTGGGGAGAGGCCATTCACCTGCTCCGTGTGTGGGAAGGGATTCATTTGTTCTTCCCAACATCTGAGACACCAGCGAGTTCACACTGGGGAGAGGCCATTCACCTGCTCCATGTGTGGGAAGGGATTCATTAAATCATTTCACCATCTGAGACACCAGCGAGTTCACACTGGGGAGAGGCAGTTCACCTGCTCCGTGTGTGGGAAGGGATTCACTCAGTCATCCAAAGTGCTGAGACACCAGTGAGTTCACACTGGGGAGAGGCCGTTCACCTGCTCCGAGTGTGGGAAGGGATTCACTCAGTCATCCAACCTGCTGACAGACCAGCGAGTTCATGATCGACTGCAGGGGTTGGATTCTGCTGATATTGCTGCTGTTAATCACATCCAGGACTGAACCATGTTCATTCTGGTAGTTCACGTTTGTTTCTGCTGATGTTAATAACTCCTATAACTGGGCTGGAGTTTAATATTTTGATATGTCAAATAAATCAGCTTTGTTTCAAACACACAGTGTGTCGAGTCCTTGATTTCTCCAAGATAAGAGGAGACTAATTGATGTCCTGATACAGACTGCTCCATTTTTGGGCCTTTTCTCCTTTCTATCTCTAGATTATTTCACTTTTCATACCTTCGGTTGCTCTCATGGACAAGTCCCAGCTCGCCATACATTCCAGAGTGCCTCTCCTAGCCTTGGTGTCCAGGGAAGGTATCGGTAACACGCTCGGGATCACTAAACACAAAACCCAGTCTGTTAATGACTTTCAGCTACTGGACTTAGTGTGTGACCCACAGCATCTCTCTCACCTTCGATGTGTGAATAGAGCATCACGCCTCAGAACTTGGTTTTAAATTTAAATCCACTCAGCAAATGTATTTAACAAGTAAACACATCACATCAAATCATTGGCAAAAAGCCAGAGGGGAGATTAGACATTTTTTGCTCCGTGAGTTGTTGTGATCTGGAATGCACTGTCTGAAAGGGTGGTAGAAGCAAATTCAACAGGAATTTTCGAAAGTGAATTGGATCTATTTAAAGGAAAAGTTTGCAGGGCTGTGGGGAAAGGGCCGGGGAGTGGGATTAATTGGCAGCTCTTTCAAAGATGATCACGGCCCTATAAGGCGGCTCTATATTCACAGGAGAAAGGCTGATATCAAACTCCCCGAGAATAGAGAAAGATTCCAACTCTCTGAAAAAACCTTGAATTCTTTCTAAAAGCCTTTCAAATGCTGACAGATTTCTTCCTTCTTTTGAAATTCCACTTCCGTGCGCCAGGGGTGCAGGCAGTGCTGGGCACAGAGGGAGCAGCAAACCGGGTTCAGAGCGGGCAGGCTGGGTTTACCCTGAGATTTCTGATTGAACAGGTTAATAAGGCCGTTAAAAAAACAATCCAAGCGCTGGGCTTCATTTCTAGAAGGATAGAATTGAACAGCGGAGAAGTTCTGTTGAACTTGTATCGAACCTTGGTTAGACCACACTTGGAGCACTCTGCACAGTTCTGGTCTCCATGTTATCAAAGGATACAGAGGCACTGGATAGGGTGCAAAAAAGATTCACAAGGATGATGCCAGAACTGAGATGATATACTTATCAGGAAAAAACTGATTAGTCTGGGGCTGTTTTCTCGAGACCCGAGTGGCATGGATAGAGGATTGGTTAATGGGCAGAAAACAGAGAGTAGGGATAAACTGATCTTTTTCAGGTTGGCAGGCTGTAACTAGTGGGGTGCCGCAAGGATCAGTGTTGGGGCCTCAGCTATTTACAATCTATATTAATGACCTAGATGAAGGGACCGAGTGTAATGTATCCAAGTTTGCTGGTGATACAAAGCTAGGTGGGACAGTGAGCTGTGAGGAGAACACAAAGAGTCTGCAAAGGGATATAGATAGACTAAGTGAGTGGGCAGTAAGGTGGCAGATGGAGTATAATGTAGGGAAATGTGAGGTTATTCACTTTAGTAGGAAGAATAGAAAAACAGAATACTTTTTAAATGGTGAGAAACTTTCAAATGTTGGTGTTCAGAGAGATTTGGGGTTCCTCATGCAAGAAACACAGAAAGCTAGCATGCAGGTACAGCAAGCAATAAGGAAGGCAAATGGCATGTTGGCCTTTATTGCAAGGGGGTTGGAGTATAAGAGTAAGGAAGTCTTGCTGCAATTGTACAGGGCCTTGGTGAGACCACACCTGGAGTACTGTGCACAGTTTTGGTCTCCTTATCTAAGGAAGGATATACTTGCCTTGGAGGAAATGAAATGAAGTTTCACTAGATTGATTCCTGGGATGAGAGGGCTGTCCTATGATGAGAGATTGTGTAGATTGGGCCTATACTCTCTGGAGTTTAGAAGAATGAGAGGTGATCTCATTGAAACATACAAGATTCTGAAGGGGATTGACAGGGTAGATGCTGAGAGGTTGTTTCCCCTGGCTGGAGAGTCTAGAACTAGAGGTCATAGTCTCAGGATAAGGGGATGACCATTTAAGACTGAGATGAAGAGGAATTTCTTCACTCAGAGGGTTGTGAATCTTTGGAATTCTCTGCCCCAGAGGGTTGTGAATGCTGAATCTTTGAGTATATTCAAGGCTGAGATCGATAGATTGTTGGACTCTAGTGGAATCAGGGGATATGGAGATCGGGCGGGAAATTGGAGTTGAGGTCGATGATCAGCCATGATCTTACTGAATGCTCCTAATTCTTATGTTTCTTATGATAGAGGTCTTTAAAACTGTGAAGAGGTTTGATAGGGTAGACGTAGAGAAGATGTTTCCTTCTGTGGGGGAGTCCAAAACTAGGGGCCATAAATATAAGAGAGTCACCAATAAATCCAATGTGGAATTCTTTACCCAGAGAGTGGTGAGAATGTGGGACTCGCTACCACATGGAGTGGTTGAGGTGAATAGCATGGATACATTTCAGGGGAAGCTCGATAAGTACACAAGGGTGAAAGGAATAGAAGGATCTGCTGATAGGTTTGGATGAAGAGGAGCAGGAGGAGGCTCATGTGGAGCAGAAACACCGGCACGGACCAGTTGGGCCGAATGGCCTGTTTCTGTGCTGCAGACTCTCTGTAACTCTGTGAATTCCTCATCCCTGTGGGAGCCGATATTAGTCAAAAACTGCTTCTTGGGCATTTCTGACAGTCAATATTAGTCGAGACTGAGCCAATCACACAGCTCGGTCACAGATTGAATGATTCCTCTCTCCAGCCTGTAACCGATGAAACTTGTAACACTGAGGCTGAAATTCCACTGCCGTGTGCCGGGGGTGCAGGCAGTGCTGGGCACAGAGGGAGCAGCAAACCGGGTTCAGAGAGGACACGCTGACTTTGCCCTTGACCTGGGCTTTCCGTTGAGCATGTGCTGGGGCCCAGTGGGATTTCACTGCTCCGGGGCATTTCTGAGTGTGTCACAGGAACATTAGGAACAGGAGGAGGCCATTTGGTCCCTCGAGCCTGCTCCACCATTCAATTAGATCAGGGCTGATCCGTATCTTAACTCCATTTACCCGCCTTTATTCCACATCCCTTGGAATAATTACCTCACAAAAATCGATCATCTCAGTCTTGAAAGCTCCAATCGACCCCCAGCATCCACAGCCTTTTGGGGGAGAGAGTTCCCCAATTCTACTACCCTGTGTGTGAAAAAGTGCTGCCTGATTTCACCCCTGAATGGCCGAGCTCTAATTTTAAGATTATTACCTCTTGTTCTTGATTCCAACACCAGAGGAATCCTCCATGGCCTCCCCTCTCCTTATCTCTGTAAACTCCTCCAGCCCTACAACCTCTGAGATCTTCGCACTCCTCCAATTCTGGTCTCTTGCACATCCGTGATTTTAATCGCTCCACCATTGGCGGCCGTGCCTTCAGCTGTCAAGGCCCCAAGCTCTGGAATTCCCTCGCTAAACCTCTCCGCCTCTCTACCACTCGTTCCTCCTTTAAGACATTCCTTAAAACCTTCCTCATTGAACAAGCTTTTGGTCATCTGTCTGAATATCTCCTCTTTGACTCACAGACAAATATTGTTTGAAAACGCTACAGTGAAGCAACTTGGGATGTTTTACTAAGTTAAAGGTGCTATCTAAATGCAAATTGTTGTTGTTACTCCCAACCCCCCTCACCCCAATTCTTCTTTCACCCCCACTCTCCAACTCCCTCACTCCAACTCCTCTTTCACCCCTACTCTCCAACCCCCCTCACCCCAACTCCTCTTTCACCCCTACTCTCCAACCCCCCTCACCCCAACTCCTCTTTCACCCCTACTCTCCAACCCCCCTCACCCCAACTCCTCTTTCACCCCTACTCTCCAACCCCCCTCACCCCAACTCCTCTTTCACCCCTACTCTCCAACCCCCTCATCCCAACTCCTCTTTCACCCCTACTCTCCAACCCCCCTCACCCCAACTCCTCTTTCACCCCTACTCGCCAACACTCCACACCCCAACTCATCTTTCACCCCTACTCCCAACCCCTCTCACCCCAACTCCTCTTTCATCCCTACTCTCCAACCCCCTCACCCCAACTCCTCTTTCAGCCCTACTCTCCAACCCCCTCACCACAACTCCTCTTTCACCCCTACTCCCCAGACTCCAGAAGATAGGAGCAGGAGTAGGCCTTTCAGCCCCTCGAGCCTGTTCCGCCATTTAATGAGATCCAAATTATCCAAATTCCGTACCCTGTCCCTGCTTTCTCTCCATATCCCTTGAGCCCTTTAGCCTTAAGTAATATATCCAACTCCTTCTTGAATGTATTTAATGAATTGGCATCTACTGCCTTGTGTTGTAGAGAATTCCACAGGTTCACCACTCTCTGGGTGAAGAAATTCCTCCTCATCTCAGTCCTAAATGGCTTACCCCTTATCCTTAGACTGTGACCTCTGGTTCTGGACACCCGCCATCAGGAACATCCTTCCTGCATCTAGTCTGTCTAGTCCTGTTGGAATTTTATAAGTTTCAATGAGATCCCCTCTCATTCTTCTAAACTCCAACGAGTGTAAGCCTAATCGACCCAATCTCTCCTCATACGTCATTCCTGCCATCCCAGGTATCAGCCTGGTTAATATTCGCTGCTGATTGGAATTGTTTCCATTCCCGTGTCGAGTGGATTGCTGTACCAGACGGGAGGGGCAATATTTGGGGATTCTCGATTCTCCACCAGTTCCCATTCCCCTTCTTTCTGTAGATACTGGAGGTGCCACTGTGTGTAATGTGCAAGTCAGTAAGAATTGTACCAAAGATCAATTTAGCATTGAAGTAAAAGTTCATAATTTTATTGCAAACAAATTTCTGATGAGAGTCCCTGAATTAAGGGGCAAAATCAGACAGCGGTTCTTAAAAAGACCAGTCCTAGTGCGAGCAAGCACTGAGTGTGAGTCATCAAAGAGTGCTGTGAGTTTCGGTACGTGTGAGAGTTCTTTAATTGTTATTTCTCTTTAAATCAATCTTGATAAGATTACTTAAGCAGTTTAAGTAAAGGGGAAAAGTTAAATATTTGGGATTCTGTTGGTTTAAGAAGAGTAAAACAAGGTTACACTGCAGTAGGAGTAAATTGGCACAGCAGGCAGTGGAAACCAGTTTTCTAACCAATCAGCAGGGGTGACTCATTTGGCTGTAAACAAACAAACAGTATAAAAAGACCAGTCCTAGTGCAAGCAAGCACTGAGTGCAAGTCATCAAAGAGTGCTGTGAGTTTGGGTAAGTGGGGTGTTAGGTGCTCTTTTCAAACTTTAACTCTGTGGGTTGTAGTTAATAAGGCCTTTCTGGTGCAGAGTGACTGTTGGTAAACCATTTAACTGGTGTAACGAGAGGGATTGATTTAATTTAAATCCAATTAATTAAAGGGGATACTAGCATCTAAAGTCGGGCAGAGGGTGTCCATAACTAACAATAAAAAATTTAATTAATTACATAGAATGGAGCAGGTGATGTGTTACTGTTGCGAGATGTGGGAGCTGGTGAACCCCATTGAGGCTCACGGTGATTACGTCTGTGATAAGTGTCTGCTGCTACAGGAACTTCAGCTCCGTGTTGATGAGCTGGAGTCTGAGCTTCAGACACTGCGACACATCAGGGAGGGGGAGAAGTACCTGGACTCTGTGTATCAGGAGGTGGTCACACCTATGAAGTTAATTAATTCAGATGTAGCCCATGGTCAGGGACAGGACGGTGTGACTACGAGTGAGGCAGGTACGGGGATCCAGGAGGTAGAGCTGGAGGAGCCGCAGCCCTTGCTCTTGTCCAACAGGTTCGAGGTTCTTACTCCCTGTAGGGACAGGAGCAGGGACTGCAGGGAGGATGAGCAACCTGGCCACAGCACCGTGGAACAGGGGGCCATTCAAGAGGGGGGAGTAAATTGAAATGTTGTAGTGGTAAGGGATAGTATTATTAGGGGGATAGATACAGGCCTAGAAATTGAGTTGACGCCGCGCCAGGGCTTTAGCGCCAGAAATTTAGCGCCGGCGCTAATTCCCTTGCGCGCACCAAATATTCAGTAGCGCCGCGCCCAGACAGCTGCCGGCACTACTGGCGGGCGTGAGTGCCTCCCAATGGGCGCTGAGTGCTGCATTGCGGTGCTAATCCGGCGCTGCGGCACCCGATGCAGTGCGGCAGGCTGGGGAAGTGCAGGCCTCCTCCTCCCGTTAAGGAGGCGCTGCCTTCACCCGATCGCTGGCCGTTTGATTTTTTCAAAAATGAGCCCGGCACCTCGGACAAGTGCCGGGCTTGCAGGCCAGACGCATCTGTTCCGCGGGGGGGGGTGGAGGAGTCTGGGGAGGGAGGTGCGGGCAGGCAGCCAGCGGGAAAGCGGCCGGCCGCCGCGCGACCTTAATGCGCCGGCGCTAACTTGTGTAAGACTCGATTGCCACAGTCTTCATTGCGGCTGCCCGGCGAGGCGGCCGCAACTGAATTTCGGCGTTCGGGCGCGTTGCCACGGCAACCGGGACGCTGCGCACACCGATGACGTCATCGATGCCGGTGCAGCACAACCGGCTAACGCCGATGGCAGCGCCGAAGTGAATTTCAGAAACGGCTATCATTGCGGCGCTAGGCCCTCTAGCGCCACAAAATGGGCGCTAACCCGACTGAATTTTCAGCCCAGAGTTCTCTGCAGCCAAGAGCGAGAGTCCCGAAGGCTGTGTTGCCTACCCGGTGCCAGGCTTAAGGACATCTCCTCTGGGCTGGAAAGAAACTTCCAGTGGGAGGGGGTGGATCCAGTTGTCGTGGTCCATGTTGGTACAAATGACGTAGATAGGACTAGGAAGCCGATTCTGTTAAAGGAGTATGAGCAGCTAGGGGTCAAATTAAAAAACAGAACCTCAAGGGTAATAATCTACCTGAGCCACGAGCGAATTTGGCTAGGATAAACTCAAGGCGGATAAATCACCTGGACCTGGTGGCTTACATCCTAGGGTCTTGAGGCAAGTGGCGGTAGGGATTGTGGATGCATTGGTAATAATTTTCAAAAAAAACACTGGACTCAGCAAAGGTCCCGGCAGACTGGAAAACTGCTCATGTAACACCCTTATTTAAAAAGGGCAGTAGTCAGAAGGCTGGAAACTATAGCCCAACATCAGTGGCAGGTAAAATTTTGGAGTCCATTATTAAGGAGACAGTAACAGGACATTTGGATAATCATAATTTAATAAGACAAAGTCAGCATGGTTTTATGAAGGGGAAGTCGTGTTTGACAAATTTGCTGGAGTTCTTTGAGGAAGTAACATATAGGTTGGATAAAGGTGAACCAGTGGACGTAGTGTATTTAGACTTCCAAAAGGCATTTGACAAGGTGCCGCACAAAAGATTATTGCTTAAGATAAAAAATCACAAGATTGGGGGTAATATTCTGGCATGGATAGAGGATTGGCTATCTAACAGACGGCAGAGAGTTGGGATAAATGGTTCATTCTCAGACTGGCAATCAGTAACTAGTGGTGTTCTGCAGGGGTCAGTGCTGGGTCCCCAACTCTTTACAATCTATATTAATGATTTGGAGGAGGGGACCGAGTGTAACATATCAAAGCTTGCAGATGATACTAAGATGGGAGGGAAAGTAGTGAGTGAGGAGGACATAACAAACCTGCAAGGGGACATAGACAGGCTAAGTAAGTGAGCAGAGATTTGGCAGATGGAATACAATACTGGAAAGTGTGAGGTTATGCACTTTGGCAGGAAAAATCGTAGAGCAAGTTATTATCTTAATGGCAAGAAACTGGAAAGTACTGAAGTACAAAGGGATCTGGGGGTCCTGGTGCACGAAACTCAAAAGGTTAGTATGCAGGTGCAGCAAGTGATTAAGAAGGCCAATGGAATGTTGGCTTTCATTGCTAGGGGGATAGAATATAAAAATTAGGGAGGTATTGCTTCAGTTGTACAAAGTATTGGTGAGACCGCACCTGGAATACTGCATACAGTTTTGGTGTCCATACTTAAGAAAAGACATACTTGCTCTCGAGTCAGTACAAAGAAGGTTCACTCGGTTAATCCCGGGGATGAGGGGATGGACATATGAGGAGAGGTTGAGTAGATTGGGATTCTACTCATTGGAGTTCAGAAGAATGAGAGGCGATCTTATTGAAACATATAAGATTGTGAAGGGGTTGGATCGGGTGGATGCGGGGAGGATGTTCCCGATGATGGGTGAAACTAGAACTAGGGGGCAGTGTCTTAGAATAAGGGGCTGCTCTTTCAAAACTGAGATGAGGAGGAACTACTTCACTCAGAGGGTGGTAGGTCCATGGAATATGCTGCCCCAAAAAGCTGTAGAAGCTACATCATTACATAAATTTAAAACAGAAATAGACAGTTTCCTAGAAGTAAAGGGAATTAAGGGTTACGGGCAGCGGGCAGGAATTTGGATATGAGTCTAGGTTCGGATCGGACATGGCCCTGTGGGTAGCGGAGCGGGCCCAGGGGCCGTGTAGCCTGATCCTGCTCCTATTTTGTGTGTCTAATTCTGTTAGATTCAGGAGATGGTTCTGTGATAGTAGATTTGAGGTTAGGATCAGATCAGCCATGATCTTATTGAATGGCAGAGCAGGCTCGAGGGGCCGATTGGCCTACTCCTGCTCCTATTTCTTATGTTCTTATGTTCTTATGTTAAAGGGACACTGCAACCCCAACAAGTCAATCAGCCATATATCCAGAATATTAATAATCCCTATAACTGGGCTGGAGTTTAACATCAGCAGAAACATACCTGAACTGTCAGAATGAACACGGTTCAGTCCTGGATGTGATTAACAGCAGCACTAACAGCATATTCCAACCACTGCCTCACTTGTGAACTTGCTGGTGTCTCAGCACGACGGATGACCGAGTGAATCCCTTCCCACACACAGAGCAGGTGAACGGCCTCACCCCAGTGTGATCTCGCTGGTGTCTCAGCAGGGTGGATGAATCAATGAATCCCTTCTCACACACGGAACAGGTGAATGGCCTCTCCCCAGTGTGAACTCGCTGGTGTCTCAGCAGGTTGGATGAATAAATGAATCCCTTCCCACACACTGAACAGGTGAATGGTCTCTCCCCAGTGTGAACTCGCTGGTGTATCAGCAGGTGGGATGACTGAGGGAATCCCTTCCCACACACTGAGCAGGTGAATGGCCTCTCCCCAGTGTGAGTTTGTTGGTGTTTCTGCAGATATCTTGAGCTTTTAAAGCTCTTCTCATACTCAGAACATTTGAAAGGTCTGTTTTCAGTGTGAACAAGTTGGTGTATAGTGAGGTTGGTTAATCGACTGAATCCCTTCCCACACGTGAAGCAAGTGAACGTCTCCTCCCCAGTGTGAACTCGCTGGTGTCTCAGCAGGGTGGATGAATCAATGAATCCCTTCCCACACGTGGAGCAGGTGAACGGCCTCTCCCCGGTGTGGCTGCGCCCATGAATTTCAAGCTCGTACGGGTAATTGAATCCCTTCCCACAGTCTCCACATTTCCACGGTTTCTCCATGGTGTGGGTGTCCTTGTGTCTCTCCAGGTTAGATGATCAGTTGAAGCCTCGTCCACACACAGAACAAGTGCACGGTTTCTCCCCTCTGTGAATGGTGCGATGTTTTTTCAGGCTGTGTAACTGGTTAAAGCTCTTTCCAGTCAGTGCACTGGAACACTCTCACTCGGGTGTGTGTCTCGGTGCTTTTCCAGTCACACTGATGTTTGAAATCTTTTCCTACAGACAGAACAGACAAACCTTTCTCCTTCCAGAGTCAGAGGCCGATGATATTCAGGTCCTGATGAATCGAGTGACTTTGTCAGATTTTGACGTGATGTTTGGTTTGAGTTTCCCGTCTGCAAATCCTCCCCTTCTAATACCCTGTAAAAGGAGTTTACAAAAGTCATCACTGTAAGTACAAGATAGAAATTCAGAACAGACAATTCGAGTTTCCTTGCAACAGTCTTTCCTCTCTTGTTCCCCAAATCATGTGATTCAATCAAACTGGAAGAAGCTAAGATAAGCAACAAAGTCCCAACAAAAGCAAAGGGAACCTTCCCAACTAAACCAGAATGTTGTTGCCAGTGTCTGAGAGACACTCTGTACCCTGAGGTACCCACCGGTCGAGGAAGGTATCAAGTGAACTGGTGGACACCGCCTGCTCCCTCTCCAGGGCCACCCGGGCATGGACAAGACTGCGGGAGAGAGGCAGGCAGCCAGAGTGACCCCCCCATGGGCCCCGCCCATCCTGGGCCTACAAATTTCTGTTTTTGCCAGGCCCAAGAGCAGGTCCAGGAGAAGATCCTCCGACTTACCCACTCCCCTCCGCACCGGGCGGCCAAAGATTAGGAGTGTGGGGCTAAAGTGTAACCAAGAGTTGAGGAGCAGCCCCTTCAGGTAACTATACAGGGGCTGCAACCTCTCACACTGAATATATAAACCTGCAAAGGAGTTAACCCTGTCAGCGGACAGCTGCCTTTTTTAATTCACCGAGCTACAACTTTTGTATTGCTGAATGAAATTTAAAGATATTGGACATTACTAACCCCATGGTGTGGAAGGAAAATTCTGATTTCACAAATGAGCCCTTTGGGCACTTAAGTGGAGCCACAATGGATTCTCTGTTTTTGTGTCTTTTAAACAGGTGACCAGGGTTTTCCAGCCCGCATGAATATTGATTCCTTAACAAGAGATCCAGCAGCTTTAAGAATGTAAGAACCTATCTGCAGACATCGCCAGACATTTAAAATAAATCCCAGCATGGTGACGATTTGGACGAAAGGCTTTGCCTGTCAAAGACTCGGACTTAACCCATTCAGGGTCAGGTGTTATTTCCCGAGACAGAGTGCTCGAGAAGGGGAGATATGGAAGTTACCTCCAAACTAATTCCAAGCACTTGTGTCTCTAACATGAAACCAGCATGTAAACCAGCAAACCCGGGCATCACTTGTTTCTGAAATGGGAATTGATGAGATGAATTGATAAAAATAAAATTGATATATGTTGCTGTTTCAAGCACTCAAGAAGGAAAACTTTACCTGAAGTTTAAGGGGATAGTCAAATTTTCATTAAAAGAAACTGGTGGAAAGCAGTCTAAGGTGGTCCTGCCAATTGCTGTGTATCAGGGAAGAAAGTTTTTGGGAAATAAAATTGAATATTGCAGTATTGTTGGACTGACAGGTTTTGCCAATGATAAAATGGACTCGGGCACAATACATCGGATTATTTTGGGAAATAAAAAGGTCCTCTAAAATAAAGAATTAAAAAACCCAAAATGTGTTAATAACTGGGACCAAGTGGGAAGGTTTGATCTGTTTCCTATCTTTAATAGTCATAGAGTCATAGAGTCAGAGAGTTTTACAGCACAGAAAGAGGCCCTTCGGCCCATCGTGTCTGCGCCGCCCATCCATCCCTGTCCAGTCTAATCCCATTTTCCAGCATTTGGTCCATAGCCTTGTATGCATTGGCATTCCAAGTGCTCATCCAAATGCTTCTTGAATGTTGTGAGGGTTCCTGCCTCTACCACCCTTTTGGGCATTGAGTTCCACATTCCAACCACCCTCTGGGTGAAAAAGTTCCTCCTCAAATCCCCTCTAAATCTCCTGCCCCTTACCCTGAATCTATGCCCCCTTGTTATTGACCCCCCTACTAAGGGGAAAAGTTCCTCTTTGTCTACCCTATCTATGCCCCTCATCATTTTGTATACCTCAATCAGGTCCCCCCTCAGCCTTCTTTGCTCCAAGGAAGACAACCCCAGCCTGTTTAGTCTTTCTTCATAGCTGAGGCGCTCCATCCCAGGTAACATCCTGGTGAATCTTCTCTGCACCCTCTCCAAAGCAATCACATCCTTCCTATAGTGAGGTGACCAGAACTGCACACAGTACTCCAGCTGTGGCCTCACCAGCGTTTTGTACAGCTCCATCATAACCTCCCTGCTCTTATATTCTATGCCTCGGCTAATGAAGGCAAGTATCCCATATGCCTTTTTAACCACCTTATCTACATGTTCCGCTGCCTTCAGGGATCTATGTACATGTACACCAAGGTCCCTCTGACCCTCTGTACTTCCTAGGGTCCTACCACTCATTGTGTATTCCCTTGCCTTATTTGTCCATCCAAAATGCATCACCTCGCACTTTTCAGGGTTAAATTCCATTTGCCACTTTTCCGCCCATCTGACCAACCCGTTTATATCGTCCTGTAGCCTGAGGCTTTCCTCCTCGCAATTGACCACCCCACCAATTTTCATGTCATCTGCGAACTTGCTGATCATACCTTTTACATTCTCATCCAAATCATTTATGTAGATCACAAACAACAAGGGACCCAGCACCGATCCCTGAGGTACCCCACTGGACACAGGCTTCCAGTCACAAAAGCAACCTTCGACCATCACCCTCTGCCTCCTGCCACTCAGCCAGTTTAGGATCCAACGCGCCAAGGCACCCTGGATCCCATGGGCTCTTACCTTCTTGACCAGTCTCCTATGCGGGACTTTGTCAAAGGCTTTACTGAAGTCCATGTAAACCACATCCACAGCATTTCCCTCATCCACCCCCCTCGTCACCCCCTCGAAAAATTCAATCAGATTTGTCAGACATGATTTACCCTTGACAAAGCCATGCTGACTATCCCCGATTAATCCTTGCCTCTCCAAGTGGAGACTAATTTTGTCCCTCAGAATTTTTTCCAATAATTTCCCTACCACAGATGTTAGGCTCACTGGCCTGTAATTCCCTGGTTTATCCCTGTTACCCTTCTTGTATAATGGTACTACATTAGCTGTTCTCCAGTCCTCTGGTACATCCCCTGTGGCCAGAGAGGTTCTGAAAATTAGTGTCAGAGCCCCTGCAATCTCCTCCCTTGCCTCCCACAGCAGCCTGGGATACATCTCGTCCGGGCCTGGGGATTTATCCACTTTTTGGCCTGCTAAAACCGCTAGCACCTCCTCCCTCTCGATGCTAATATGTTCAAGTATGTCACAGTCCCCTTGCCCGATTTCTATGTCTGCATCGTCTTTCTCCATAGTGAACACAGATGCAAAAAATTCATTTAAAACCCCGCCTACATCATCTGGCTCTACACACAGATTGCCACTTTGGTCCCTAATGGGCCCTACCCTTTCCCTGGTTATCCTCTTGCCCTTAATAAAACATCTTAGGATTTTCCTTTATTTTGCTCGCCAGTGTTATTTCATGGCCCCTCCTCGCCCTCCTAATTTCTTTTTTAAGTATGCCCCTGCACTTTTTATACTCCTCTAGGGCTTCTTCTGTCTTTAGTCTTTTGTAACTGCCAAAAGCCCCCCTTTTATTTCTAATGCATTTTTGTATATCCCTTGTCATCCAAGGTTCCCTTTGCTTGTTGGTCCCACCCTTGACCTTTACAGGAACATGTTGGCGCTGTACTCTCTCTATTTCCCTTCTGAAAGTCTCCCACTGTTTTGATGTGGATTTTCCTATAAGTAGCTGCTCCCAGTCCACTTTGGCCAGATCCTGCCTTATCATATTAAAATCGGCCTTCCCCCAATTTAGAACCCTTATTTCCGGGCCGTCTTTGTCTTTTTCCATGACCACCTTAAATCTCACCGAATTATGGTCACTGTCGCCAAAATGCTCTCCTACTGATACTTCCACCACTTGCCCGGCTACATTCCCCAGGATTAGGTCCAGTACCGCCCCCTCTCTTGTAGGACTTTCTACATGTTGGCTCAAAAAGCTCTCCTGGATGCACTTTAAGAATTCTGCACCCTCTAAGCCTTTCACACTCTGACTATCACAATTTATATTGGGGAAGTTGAAATCCCCCACTATTATTACCCTATTATTTTCGCACTTCTCTGAGATTTGCCTACATATCTGTTCCTCTATCTCCCCCTGACTGTTTGGGGGCCTATAGTACACTCCCAGCAAAGTGCTTGCCCCCTTTTTGTTTTTAAGTTCTACCCATATGGCCTCATTAGAGGAACCCGCTAATATATCGTCCCTCCTTACAGCAGTAATTGACTCCTTAATTAATATTGCAACACCCCCTCCCCTTTTACACCCCCCTCTGTCTCGCCTGAAGATTCTATACCCCGGAATATTGAGCTGCCAGTCCTGACCCTCCCTCAACCATGTCTCCGTGATAGCAACAATATCGTACTCCCATGTGTTCAACAACAACTTCAGTTCATCCACCTTATTTGCAAGACTCCTTGCATTAAAATAAATGCCTTCCAGCCCTGCCATATTCCCTTTTGCCTTCACATATTTGCTCTGCCTTCCCAGCTGACTTGTTTTTTCCTCTGTATTTGGCTGTAAATCACCCCCTACTATAGCTCCACTCTGTACCCCATCCCCCTGCCAAGTTAGTTTAAACCCCCCCAGCAGTGCTAGCAAACCTCCCCACAAGGATATTGGTTCCCCTCTGGTTCAGGTGTAAACCGTCCGACTTGTACAAGTCCCACCTTTCCCAGAAGCAGACCCAGTGATCCAGGAAACTAAAGCCCTCCCCCCTGCACCATCCCTTTAGCCACGCATTCATCTGTTCTATCTTCCTATTCCTATACCCACTAGCACGTGGCACGGGGAGTAATCCAGAGATTACAACCTTTGAGGTCCTGCTCTTTAATCCTTCACCTAGCTCCTTAAATTCTTGCTGCAGGACCTCATCCCTCTTTTTACCTATGTCGTTGGTACCAATGTGGACCACGACCTCTGGCTGTTCACCCTCCCCCTCCAGAATGCCCTGCAGCCGCTCAGTGATATCCTTGACCCTGGCACCAGGGAGGCAACAAACCATCCTGGATTCACGTCTACGGCCACAGAAACGCCTATCTGTTCCCCTTACTATAGAATCCCCTACCACTATTGCTCTCCCACTCTTTTTCCCCCCTTCCTGGGCAGCAGGAGCACCCCCAGTGCCAGCAAGTTGGCTGCTGCTGCCTTCCCCCGGTGAGTCATCCCCCCCAACAGTATCCAAAGCGGTATACTTGTTTGAGAGGGGAATGGTCACAGGGGTCTCCTGCACTACCTGCCTGCTTCTATTGCTCCGCCTGGTGGTCACCCATTTCCTGTCTTCCTGTGCAGCCCTTCCCTGCGGTGTGACCAACTCACTAAACGTGCTATCCACGACCCTCTCAGCATCGTGAATGCTCAACAACCCATCCACCCGCAGCTCCAGCGCCTCAATGCGGTCTGCTAGTAGCTGCAGATGGATGCATCTCTGGCACACGTGGTCATCAGGGGCACCGGGGTCCCTGAATTCCCACATAGAGCAAGAGGAGCATATCACGGGGCTGGGCTCACCTGGCATGACCTTCCCTTTACTTAATTTAAATTAATTTACTACAACCAATTAAAAATATCTCTAAGGCGCTTGTATAGTCTACAAACAGTCCCTGCTACACCAGAAAAGACCCTAGTAACTATAAACTACAGAGTTAAAGTTTAAAAAAGAGAAATACTCACCAACCAATCACTTACCTGCTCCCTGGTGACGTCACACTCTGATTACTTTTTACCTCTCTCCTCTGCTGTTGATTTGGTGTGCCTCACCTCGCACTGCTGCCGATTTGAATCTGCTGCCGCTTTTAACTGCCGCCGGTCACTGCCCCTTCACAGGTCCGATGCTCTGATCGGGCCTCACCTCGCAACTGCCGCCGATTTGATTCTGCCGCCGCTTTTAACTGCCGCCGGTCACTGCCCCTTCACAGGTCCGATGCTCTGATCGGGCCTCACCTCGCAACTGCCGCCGATTTGAATCTGCCGCCGCTTTTAACTGCCGCCGGTCACTGCCCCTTCACAAGTCCGATGCTCTGATCGGGCCTCACCTCGCACTGCTGCCGATTTGAATCTGCTGCCGCTTTTAACTGCCGCCGGTCACTGCCCCTTCACAGGTCCGATGCTCTGATCGGGCCTCACCTCGCACTGCTGCCGATTTGAATCTGCTGCCGCTTTTAACTGCCGCCGGTCACTGCCCCTTCACAGGTCCGATGCTCTGATCGGGCCTCACCTCGCAACTGCCGCCGATTTGATTCTGCCGCCGCTTTTAACTGCCGCTGGTCACTGCCCCTTCACAGGTCCGATGCTCTGATCGGGCCTCACCTCGCAACTGCCGCCGATTTGAATCTGCCGCCGCTTTTAACTGCCGCCGGTCACTGCCCCTTCACAGGTCCGATGCTCTGATCGGGCCTCACCTCGCAACTGCCGCCGATTTGAATCTGCCGCCGCTTTTAACTGCCGCCGGTCACTGCCCCTTCACAGGTCCGATGCTCTGATCGGGCCTCACCTCGCAACTGCCGCCGATTTGAATCTGCCACCGCTTTTAACTGCCGCCGGTCACTGCCCCTTCACAGGTCCGATGCTCTGATCGGGCCTCACCTCGCAACTGCCGCCGATTTGAATCTGCCGCTGCTTTTAACTGCCGCCGGTCACTGCCCCTTCACAGGTCCGATGCTCTGATCGGGCCTCACCTCGCAACTGCCGCCGATTTGAATCTGCCGCCGCTTTTAACTGCCGCCGGTCACTGCCCCTTCACAGGTCCGATGCTCTGATCGGGCCTCACCTCGCAACTGCCGCCGATTTGAATCTGCCGCCGCTTTTAACTGCCGCCGGTCACTGCCCCTTCACAGGTCCGAGGCTCTGATCGGGCCTCACCTCGCAACTGCCGCCGATTTGAATCTGCCGCCGCTAATAGTGTATTGGACAGTAAAGTTCCTCCAGTGCTCATGAATGAGATAGAATGGTAATTAATGGGATGTGTAAAATGGAATGAGAGGAAGTGATTGAGGATGTCAGACAGAAACAGGAAATGTTTCATTCACCACCAAATGGGAATCATTTCCTCAGTTGAATTGGAATAAATCACCTGTGTACGATTCACCGAAAGGTCTCAATCTGGGATTAATGAACAGTCTCGGCAAAGGCAGGAAAGTGCAGTTGAAAATAGTCAATTGATAGTTTTCTCTTGGAGAGGTTTGTGTCCTTGCCTGTGAACTTTGTAAGAAAACTTCATTTGATAGACTGGCCACTACCCGAGACATCGGGACCATACAGTGGGAGATGAGCAAAGATCTCCAGACACCTCACCATCTTTTGATGAGGTCACCTGAAAGCCCATGAATGGTTCGTATCGGATGGCACGTGTGGCAGGATATTGTGTGTGGACAGATGTGATTTGTTACATAGGAAGCAATTAGCGTGTGGAAGTGTGTGGTGAATTTGCACTAAAGAACGGGTCTCAGACATATTCAGTTATTGACAGCAGCACGACATGAAATGGTTAATGTGGCTCAGGAGAGTGAGACAACTTTTAAAGCACTGACACATACTCCATCGAGAAACTATCTAATTCATGAAACAATCAGGACAGAGTTAAAGACTCTGGTACCTGTCAGAGGGATTGAAACTGAAGTTGAAGCGGAGAGTGACATAGAATTCAGATTGGGACAATTGAGGGGAAGAGAGAGATCATACTTAGTAAGAATTATCCACAAGATGGATACCCAAGGCATATTACACTAGATTAAAAGCATGATTATTCAAGAATCGACGTGCATTGACTAACAGTTCCATAATACACACTTAAACCTACAATAATGCTTATTTCATTTCATCCATGTTAGCTAGTGGGAATCTGAAATGGAGATTTCTCAGGATTCTTACACCCGAGAGATGGATCGAGAGAGAGAGAGAGAGAGAGACAGGGTGCAGCCTGCTCACAGCTGCGCTTCTACCCACTGTACAAATGGTAATATAAGTCTCAATTATTCTCTGTAAACTGCTGCTCGAATACTGTAATGTATTAAGTCTTGCTTGTGCTGAATAAAGTTAAATCACTGTCCCCAATATGGGTCAACCTCGAACCATTAGGAACCGGGGTCCCTCTGGGATCTTACACCATGCACGTGCTTCCCTGGTCCTTCTAGGAGGTGGAGGTCGTGGGTTTGGCAGGTTCTGTCAAAGAAGCCTTATCAAGTTGCAGATGTTTAAAGTCCCTCTCCATCGCCCCTCCCACCTCTCTCTCTCCTCCCATAGAGGCCAGAGTCGTGTGTAGGCCCAGACCAGGAGGCGGTTTCCCTTCCCTGAAGGACATCAGTGAACCAGTTGGGTTTTACGACAATCCAGCAGCTTTCATGGTCACTTGTTTCTCCTGCCGGCCCCACAGATGACCAGATTCATTGAGCTCAATTTCACAGCCTACCTTTGTTTTATTGTGGCTTCTCTCTCACGCTCCCTTTTTCCTGTTTTAAATTCATTTTGCAGGGTATTGGAAGGGGCGGATTTGCAGACAGGAAAATCAAACCAAACATCACATCAAGATCTGACAGAGTCACTCGATTCATCAGGACCCGAATATCATCGGCCTTTGAACGTGGAAACCGAAAGCACCGTTCACAGCGGGGAGAAACAGTACATGTGTTGTGTGTGTGGACGAGGCTTCAGCTGATCATCTGGCCTGTCGAGACACAAGCGCAGTCACACCAGGGAGAAACGGTGTAAATGTGGGGATTGTGGGAAAGGATTCAATTACCCGTCCCAGCTGGAAATTCATCGGCGTACTCACACCGGGGAGAGGCCGTTCACCTGCTCCGTGTGTGGGAAGGGATTCCATCAGTTATTCAACCTGCTGACACACCAGCGAGTTCACACTGACGAGAGACCTTTTAAATGCTCGGACTGTGGGACGTGCAATAAAAGTTGCGGGGAACTGACGTGCCATCAACGTGTTCACACTGACGAGAGACCGTTCAGGTGCTCTCACTGCGGGACTGGGTTCAGGCGATCATCTGAACTCACTGTCCACCAGCGCACTCACACTGAGGAGAGGCCGTTCACCTGCTCTGAGTGTGGGAAGGGATTCACTCAGTCATCCACCCTGCTGAGACACCAGCGAGTTCACACTGTGGAGAGGCCATTCACCTACTCCATGTGTGGGAAGGGATTCACTCAGTCATCCAACCTACTGATACACCAGCGAGTTCACAAGTGACTGCAGGGGTTGGATTCTGCTGTTGTTGCTGCTGTTAATCACATCCAGGACTGAACCATGCTCATTCTGACAGTTGGGGTTTGTTTCTGCTGATGTTAATAACTCCTGTAACTGGGCTGGAGTTTAATATTCTAGATAGATGTCAAATAAATCAGCTTTTTTTAAAAACACATTGTTGTAGATTATTGTCTTTCCCACCTGAGTGTTTAGCATCACCTGGCTGGAGCTCAGAAAAGACAATCTGGGGGAGGATCGTATGGCGGGAACAGAACTTCAGCCTGGACACAGTCCTTCAGGGCCACACTGAGAGGGGCAAACGGCATTTTGGTCTTTCTCGTCTCTCTTCACTGACAGCAAAGGCTCCATGTGGATTAATCTCGAGGCGTGTGAGAAACGTGTCCCAGCCGCTCTCTGCCATGGTTCAGAGCTCCTAGGCATGGAACAGAAGGCTCCTTTACAACTGTGTTCAGGTTCTTTTTTAATTTGTTTATGGGATGTGGGCATCGCTGGCAAATCCAGCATTTATTGCCCATCCTTAGTTGCCCTTGAGAAGTGGGTGTTGAGCTGCCTTCTTGAACCGCTGCACTCCATGTGGTGAAAGTGCTCCCACAGTGCTGTTAGGGAGTGCCAGGATTTTGACCCAGCAACGATGAAGAATCAGCGATATATTTCCATGTCCGGATGATGTGTGACTTGGAGGGGAGCTTGGAGTGGTGGTGTTCCCATGCACCTGCTGCCGTTGTCCGAGGTGGTGGAGGTCGCGGGTTTGGGAGGTACTGTTGTAGGTTCAGGGAGAACAACGGTGAAGGCTGGAAATGTGCTGTTGAATCAGAGATTGGTGTAAAACCGCAATTTGATCCTTACTGAAAGTGAAACAGGTTTAAGTTTCCAGTCTAAAAATGACTGGTAATTATTCTACGAACCTTTAACGTGTTTGTGTGGCAGCCCTGAGTCTACCATTTTAAGGCAGACATTAACTCATTTAACATAAACCCATTTAAAATAAATTGGTTAAAGCCTGCATTGAAATAGCAGACAGAGGAGTTCACAGGAGCCTGTTAACTGCTGGTACAATTATACAACAGACATTTGATTTCCAGATAAAGAAGGACCAATGGGTTTCCAGCTCAGATGGGTAATTGAATCCCTTCCCACAGTCCCCACATTTCCACGGTTTCTCCATGGTGCGGGTGTCCTTGTGGCTCTCCAGGTTGGATGATCGGTTGAAGCCTCATCCACACACAGAACACGTGTACAGTTTCTCCCCACTGTGAACGGTGCGATGTTTTTTCAGGCTGTGTAACTGGTTAAAGCTCTTTCCACAGTCAGTGCACTGGAACACTCTCACTCGGGTGTGGGTGTCTTGGTGCTTTTCCAGCCACACTGATGTTTGAAATCTTTTCCCACAGACAGAACAGACAAACATTTCTCCTTCCACATTCAGAGGCTGATGATATTCAGGTCCTGATGAATCGAGTGACTGTCAGATCTTGATGTGATGTTTGGTTTGAGTTTGCAGTGTGTAAATTTCTTGAGGCTAAAGGGATCAAGGGATATGGGGAAAAGGCAGGGACAGGGTACTGAATTTGGATGATCAGCCATGATCACATTGAATGGCGGAGCAGGCTCGAAGGGCCGAATGGCCTACTCCTGCTCCTATCTTCTATGTTTCTATGTAAATGCTGCCCTTTTCACAGCCTGTAAAAGGAGTTTACAAAAGCCATCACTGTGAGTCCAGAATAGAAATTGACAAGATTCTCTCCTCCTGGTTCCTGGCCAAGGGGGCCGCGCATGCGCCCTGCTGTCCCCTGAGCCTCTCAAGATGGTGGCCGTTACCCCGGGCCTGTCACCGGGAGAAAGCCCCACAGCTGCCGCCCCGCTCGAGGCAAACGCCCGGCCGGGAGGCTCTTGTTCGGGGCCTGAGGCCCACCCCAGGTGTTTGTGAAGCAGATAATGTTGAATGTTTTAATAATGGGGCCGCACTCGGGGTGTGTGCAGCCCGCGTCCCCCCGGGGTTTACTAACCTGCTCCCTCCACCCATCTCCCACTTGTATTTCTATAGCACCTTTAACGTAGTAAAACGACACACGGTGCTTCACAGGGGTGTTAACGAACAAACTTTGACACCAAGCCACACGAGGAGATAATTATTAGGACAGGTGACCAAATGCGAGGTCACCTGTTTTAAGGGGCCTATAAAAGGAGGAGAGAGAAGTAGAGAGGCGGAGATGTTTAGGGAGGGAATCCAGAGCATAGGCAGGTGAAGATACAGCAAGCACTGGTGGAGCGATTAAAATCGGGGAGGCACAAGAGGCCAGAATTGGAGGAGCTCTCGGAGAGATCTCGGAGGGTTGTGGGCAATGTTCCCCCTAATGTTTCTGGGGGGTGCGGGGTCCCTTTAACGGGCAGCAGCGTTTTGGATGAGCTCAAGTTTACAGAGGGTGCAAGGTAGGAGGCCGGCCAGGGAACCTTTGGAGTCGTCACCTCTGGAGATAACAAAGGCAATGGTGAGGGTTTCAGCAGCATATAGGCTGAAGCAGGAGAGGGGATGGGCGATGTTACAGAGGTGGAAGGAGGCGATGTAGGTGATGGAGCGGATATGGATCGGAAGCTCAGTTTGGGGTCAATAGGAGGCCGAGGTGGCGAACAGTCTGGTTCTGCCTCAGAGAGTGGCCAGGATAACAACAGAGTCCAACCAATGCCGTCACTTGTGAACTCGCTGGTGTGTCAGCAGGTTGAATGACTGAGCGAATCCCTTCCCACACTGGAGCAGGTGAACCTCCTCTCCCCAGTGTGAACTCGCCGGTGTTTCATCAGATCATTTCTGCTCTTAAAGCTCTTCTCACAGTCAGAGCATTTAAACGGTCTCTTACCAGAGTGAACAAGTTGATGTGCAGTGAGGCTGGATGCACGAGTGAATCCCTTTCTACACATGGCGCAGGTGAACTGTCTCTCTCCAGTGTGAACTCGCCGGTGTTTCATCAGATCATTTTTGCTTTTAAAGCTCTTCTCACAGTCAGAGCATTTAAACGGTCTCTTACCAGAGTGAACAAGTTGATGTGCAGTGAGGCTGGATGCACGAATGAATCCTTTCCCACACACAGAGCAGGTGAATGGCCTCTCCCCAGTGTGAACTCGCTGGTGTCTCAGAAGGTCAGATGATTTAGTGAATCCCTTCCCACACATGGAACAGATGAAGGGCCTCTCCCCAGTGTGAATTAGCTGGTGTGCAATGAGATGGGATGACTGTCTGAAACTCTTCCCACAGTAAGAGCAATCGAATGGTCTCTTGTCAGTGTGAAAAATCTGGTGTGTCAGGAGGTGGGATGACTTAATGAATCCCTTCCCACACACAGTGCAGGTGAACGGCCTCTCCCCAGTGTGAACTTGTTGGTGTGTTTGCAGGCTTGATGATGCAGCGAACCCTTCCCACACACGAAGCAGGTGATACGCCTCTCCCCAGTGTGAACTTGCTGGTGTCTCAAAAGCTGGGATGAATGAGTGAATCCCTTCCCACACACGGAGCAGGTGACAGGCCTCTCCCCAGTGTGAGTCCGCTGGTGCTTCTGGAGGCTGGAAGATTTGGTGAAACCCTTCTCACACATGGAGCACGTGAATGGCTTCTCCCCGGTGAATCCTTTCCCACAGGCCTGACATTTACACTGTTTCTCCCCGGTGTGACTCTGCTTGTGTCTCGACAGGCCAGATGATCGGCTGAAGCTTCGACCACACACACAACACGTGTACGGTTACTCCCCGCTGTGAACGGTGCTTTTTGTTTCCGTGTTCAAAGGCCGATGATATTCAGGTCCTGATGAATCGAGTGACTCTGTCAGACCTTGATGTGATGTTTGGTTTGAGTTTCCCGTCTGCAAATCCTCCCCTTCTAACACCCTGTAAAATGAATTTAAAACAGGATAAAAAGAGGCAGGTTAATGAATCTGGTCATTTGTGGGGCTGGCATGAGGGAAAAAGTGACCATGAAAGCTGCTGGATTGTCGTAAAAACCCAACTGGTTCGCTGATCCTTCATGGAAGGGAATCTGCCACCCAGTCTGGGACTACACAAGAATCTGGCCTCTATGGGAGGAGAGAAGGAGGTGGATTTTATACATCTGCAACTCGACAAGAGCTTTGACAGAACCTCCCAAACCCACGACCTCCACCACCTAGAAGGACCAGGGTAGCAGGTGCATGGGAACACCACCACCTCCAAGTTCCCCTCCAGGTCATACACCATCCTGACTTGGACATATATCGCCGTTCCTTTATCAGCGCTGGGTGAAAATCCTGCAAATCATTCACCACACGGACTGCAGCGGTTCAAGAAGAAGGCCCACCATCACCTTCTCAACAGGAAACTGGGGATTGGCAATATATGCTATTGGCAATATATTCTAGAATGGTCCCAGCATATTGGAAGGTTGCAAATGTAACCCCGCTATTCAAGAAAGAAGAGAAAAAACAGGGAACGACAGGCCAGTTAGCCTGACATCAGTCATCAGGAAAATGCTGGAATCCATTGTTAAGGAAGTGGTATCAGGGCACTTAGAAAATCATAACATGATTAGGCAGAGTCAACATGGTTTTATAGAAACATAGAAGATAGGAGCAGGAGTAGGCCATTCGGCCCCTTGAGCCTGCTCCGCCATTCAATGAGATCATGGCTGATCATCCAAATTCAGTACCCTGTCCCTGCCCTCTCCCCATATCCTATAATCCTTTAGCCTTAAGAAATATATCCAACTCCTTCTTGAACATATTTAATGAATTGGCCTCAACTGCCCTATGTGGCAGAGAATTCCACAGGTTCACCACTCTCTGGGTGAAGAAATTCCTCCTCATCTCAGTCCTAAATGGTTTACCCCTTATTCTTAGACTGTGACCCTGGTTCTGGACTCCCCCGCCATCGGGAACATCCTTTCTGCATCTAGTCTGTCAAGTCCTGTTAGAATTTTATAAGTTTCAATGAGATCCCTTCTCATTCTTCTAAACTCCAGCAAGTATAAGCCTAATCGACCCAATCTCTCCTCATACGTCATTCCTGCCATCCCAGGTGTCAGTCTGGTGAATCTTCGCTGCACTCCCTCCATGGCAAGAACATCCTTCCTCAGATAAGGCGACCAAAACTGCACACAATACTCAAGATGTGGTCTCACCAAGGCCCTGTAAAACTGCAGCAAGCCATCCTTGTTCCTGAACTTGAACCCTCTCGCTACGAAGGCCAACATACCATTTGCCTTCTTAACCACCTGCTGCACCTGCATGCTTACCTTCAGCGACTGGTGCACAAGGACACCCAGGTCTCATTGCACTTCCCCTTCTCCCAATCTATTGCCATTCAAATAATAATCTGCCTTCCTGTTTTTGCCACCAAAGTGGATAACCTCACATTTATCCACATTATAGTGCATCTGCCATGCATCTGCCCAATCACCCAACCTGTCCAAATCATACTGGAGTTTCTCGGCATCCTCCTCACAGCACACACAGCCACCTAGCTTTGTGTCGTCTGCAAACTTGGAGATATTACATCTAGTTCCCTCGTCTAGGTCATTAATATATATTGTGAATAGCTGGGGTCCTAGGACCGATCCCTGCGGTACCCCACTAGATACTGCCTGCCACTCGGAAAAAGACCCGTTTATTCCAACTCTTTGCTTCCTGTCTGCCAACCAGTTCTCTATCCAAGTCTGTACCTTGCCCCCAATCCCTTCTGCTTTAACTTTACACGCTAATCTCTTATGCGGGACTTTATCGAAAGCCTTCTGAAAGTCCAAATACACAACATCCACTGGTTCTCCCTTATCTATTTTACCAGTTACAACCTCAAAAAATTCCAGTAGATTAGTCAAGCATGATTTACCTTTTCTAAATCCATGTTGACATTGTCCAATCCTGTCATTGTTTTCCAAGTGCTCTGCTATTACATCTTCTATAATGGACTCTAGCATTTTCCCCACTACCGATGTCAGGCTTACCGGTCTGTAATTCTCCGTTTTCTCTCTACCACCTTTATTGAATAGTAATGAAAGGGAAATTGTGTTTGACAAATTTATTAGAGTTTTTTGAGGATGTAACTGGCAGAGTAGATAAAGGGGAATCAGTGGATGTAGTGTATTTGGATTTCCAAAAAGCATTTGATAAGGTGCCACATAAAAGGTTATTACACAAGATTAGGGCTCAACGGGTTGGGGGTAATATAGTAGCATGGATAGAGGATTGGTTAACAGACAGAAAACAGAGAGTAGGGATAAACGGAACATTTTCCGGTTGGCAGGCTGTAACTAGTGGGGTGCCGCAAGGATCAGTGTTGGGGCCTCAGCTATTTACAATCTATATTAATGACCTAGATGAAGGGACCGAGTGTAATGTATCCAAGTTTGCTGATGATACAAAGCTAGGTGGGACAGTAAGCTGTGAGGAGAACACAAAGAGTCTGCAAAGGGATATAGATAGACTAAGTGAGTGGGCAGTAAGGTGGCAGATGGAGTATAATGTAGGGAAATGTGGGGTTATTCACTTTGGTAGGGAGAATAGAAAAACAGAATATTTTTTAAATCGTGAGAAACTTTCAAATGTTGGTGTTCAAAGAGATTTGGGTGTCCTCGTGAAAGAAACACAGAGCTAGCATGCAGGTACAGCAAGCAATAAGGAAGGCAAATGGCATGTTGGCCTTTATTGCAAGGGGGTTGGAGTATAAGAGTAAGGAAGTCTTGCTACAATTGTACAGGGCCTTGGGGAGACCACACCTGGAGTACTGTGCACAGTTTTGGTCTCCTTATCTAAGGAAGGATATGCTTGCCTTGGAGGCGTTGCAACGAAGGTTCACTAGATTGATTCCTGGGATGAGAGGGCTGTCCTATGATGAGAGATTGTGTAGAATGGGCCGATACTCTCTGGAGTTTAGAAGAATGAGAGGTGATCTCATTGAAACATACAAGATTCTGAAGGGGATTGACAGGGTAGATGCTGAGAGGTTGTTTCCCCTGGGCTGGAGTGTCTAGAACTAGGGGCTATAGTCTGAGGATAAGGGGTCGGCCATTTAAGACTGAGATGAGGAGGAATTTCTTCACTCAGAGGGTTGTGAATCTTTGGAATTCTCTGCCCCAGAGAGCTGTGGATGCTGAGTCTTTGAGTATATTCAAGGCTGAGATCAATAGATTGTTGGACTCTGGGGGAATCAAGGGATATGGAGATCAGGCGGGAAAGTGGAGTTGAGGTCGATGATCAGCCATGATCTCATTGAATGGTGGAGCAGGCTCGAGGGGCCAAATGGCCACTCCTGCTCCTACTGGGGACAGCGAGAGTCCGCGCATGCACACACGGAGCGGCGGTTTGGGCCGAGTCTGGCACAGCAACCCCTCCCGGTCACCAAGGGTAATAACTGTGCATGCCCAGAGGACACCAACCCCCTCCCCCACTCAGAGCTGTGCCTGCGCACTCGGACCCTGTCGGACGGAGTCAGCGTGGGACATTCCGGGAAAGGCCTTGGTGTCGGTTACAGAGTCGCGATCGGTGACGCAAAGTGAGTTTTCTCCGCTCCAATTGGGTGGAGAATCGCACGGGTTGGGGGGAGGGGTGGGTCGGGAGAGAATAAAGAGAAATTGAATAACCTGAGAGTCCGCGAGGCCCCGGACCGAGCGGCGTCAGTTGGACGGTAAAACGTGATCTCATCGGGGACACATGACCCGGGCCCACAGCCTGATTGACAGGAGCTTCCGACCAATAGGGAGCAAGTGGGGCAGGGCTGGAGGTGCAAGTCGGCGGCGGGTCCTCCAACCAATCGGGGAGCCCGAGGGGCGGGACTAGCACCGGCTGATTGTCTGATCCGCAGGGCAGCGAGTTTCTCCAGTCCCTTGTTCAGGGCCCGGGGTCAGGGGAGGCTGTGGGCCTTTATTCCCCTTATTGGACACAAGGCTCTTTGTCTCACAACACACTGGCTCAGGTTTTAATAGAGACTTTCTAAATTCATCAATAAAAGCAGATAAACCCCGTGCTTCTGTGGAACAAACTTTCTAATATTTTATAGAATCAGAAAATGGTTACAGCACAGAAGGAGGCCATTCGGCTTGTCAAGCCTGTGCCGGCTCTCTGCAAGATCACTTCAGCTAGTCCCACTCCCCGCCCTTTCCCCGTAACCCTGCAAATTTCTTTACTTCAGGTACTTATCCAATTCCCTTTTGAAAGCCGTGACAGCGGCGGCAGTGGCAGATCTGTGAGCACTGGCGGCGGTGATATAAAGAGGCGGCGGAGCAGGTAGGCCCCACAGCAGTGGTGGACCTGTGAGGAGCAGCGACGGTGATATAAAGAGTGAGGAATTAACTGTAGTGTAATTGGTGGGATTGATTTGATTTAATTTAATTTGAACTAATTAAAGGGTAAGTCATGACAGGAGAGCTCTGTGCCGTGGTATGCTCCTCCTGCACTATGTGGGAAATCAGGGACACTTCCTGTGTCCCTGATGACCATGTGTGCAGGAAGTGTATCCAGCTGCAGCTACTGACAGACTGCATTGTGGCGCTGGAGCTGCGAGTGGATACATACTGGAGCATTCGTGATGCTGAGGAGATCATGGATAACACGTTTAGGGAGTTGGTCACACCGTAGGTATAGGTTGCACAGGCAGGAAGGGAATAGCTGACCACCAGGCAGAGTAGTAGGCGCAGGCAGGTAGTGCAGGGGTCCCCTGTGATCATCCCCCTCTCAAACAGATATACCGCTTTGGATACTGTTGGGGAGGATGGCTTATCAGAGGAAGGCAGCAGCAGCCAACTTCATACCTAGCACAAAGGAAGTTGGCTGTGGTTGTTGGAGGTCATTCATCTCAATCACATGACATCACTGCAGGAGTTCCTCAGTGCAGTGTACTATTCCCAACCATCTTCAGCTGTTTCATCAATGACCTTCCCTCCATCATAAGGTCAGAAGTGGGGATGTTCGCTGATGATTGCACACTGTTCAGCACCATTCGAGACACGTCAGATACTGACGCAGTCTGTGTCCATATGCAGCAAGACCTGGCCAACATTCAGACTTGGGCTGACAAGTGGCAAGTAACATTCACACCACACAAGTGCCAGGCAATGACCATCTCCAACAAGCGAGACTCTAACCATCTCCCCTTGACATTCAATGGCATTACCATCGCTGAATCCCCCACTATCAACATCCTGGGGGTTACCATTGATCAGAAACTGAACTGGACCAGCCATATAAATACTGTGGCTACAAGAGCAGGCCAGATGCTGGGAATTCTGCAGCAAGTGTCTCACCTCCTGACTCCCCAAAGCCTTTCCACCATCTACAAGGCACAAGTCAGGAGTGTGATGGAATACTCTCCACTTGCCTGGATGAGTGCAGCTCCAACAACACACAAGAAGCTCGACACCATTCAGGATCAAGCAGCCTGCTTGATTGGCACTCCATCCACCACCTTCAACATTCACTCCCTCCACCACCAGCGCACTGTGGCTGCAGTGTGTACCATCTACAAGATGCACTGCAGCAACTCGCCAAAGCTCCTTCAACAGCACCTTCCAAACCCACGATCTCTACAACTTAGAAGGACAAGGGCAGCAGACGCATGGGAACATCACCACCTACAAGTTCCCCTCCAAGCCACACACCATCCTGACTTGGACCTGTATCGCCGTTCCTTCACTGTCGCTGGGCCAAAATCCT
This sequence comes from Somniosus microcephalus, assembly GCF_052327205.1. Classification (NCBI taxonomy): domain Eukaryota; kingdom Metazoa; phylum Chordata; class Chondrichthyes; order Squaliformes; family Somniosidae; genus Somniosus; species Somniosus microcephalus. The sequence continues at coordinate 30,156,361 of NC_140990.1, read as the reverse complement.
GGAACTCCCTAACAGCATTGTGGGTGTACCTACACCATATGGACTGCAGCGGTTCAAGAAGGTGGCTCACCACCATCTTCTCGAGGGCAATTAGGGATGGGCATTAAATGCAGGCCTAGCCAGCCAGCGACGCCCACATCCCATCAATGAATGAAAAAAAAACTTCCTGGCACCAGGGGGGGTTCTGCTGCACAGGACAGGAGGAAAAAGAGTGGGAGAGCTATAGTAATAAGGGATTCTATTGTAAGGGGAATAGATAGGCATTTTTGCGGCCGCAAACGTGACTCCAGAATGGTATGTTGCCTCCCTGGTGCAAGGGTCAAGGATGTCTCAGAATGGCTGCAGAACATTATGGAAGGGGAGGGTGAACAGCCAGTTGCCGTGGTGCATATAGGTACCAACGATATAGGTAAAAAGCGGGATGAGGTCCTAAAAGCTGAATATAGGGAGTTAGGAGGTAAATTTAAAAATAGGACCTCAAAGGTAATAATCTCAGGATTGCTACCAGTGCCACGTGCTAGTCAGAGTAGAAATAGAAGGATATTTTAGCTGAATACGTGGCTAGAGGAATGGTACAAGGGGGAGGGATTCAAATTCCTGGGACATTGGAACCGGTTCTGGGGGAGGTGGGACCAGTACAAATCGGAAGGTTTGCACCTGGGCAGGACCTGGACCGATGCCCTAGGGGGAGTGTTTGCTAGTGCTCTGGGGGAGGGTTTAAACTAAAATGGCAGGGGGTTGGGAACCTGAGCGGGGAGACAGAGGAAAGGAAAACAAGGATAGAAGCAAACGACAGCAAGGAGAAAAACAAAGGTGGCAGTCAGAGAAATCAAGGGTTTAAATGAAACATGGCCACAGTAAATAATAATTCTAAAAGGTATAAATGTTAAAAAAGCAAGCCTGAAGGCCTTGTGTCTTAATGCGAGGAGCGTTTGTAATTAGGTGGATGAATTAGCTGTGCAAATAGAGGTAAACGGATATGATACGATTGGGATTACGGAAACATGGCTCCAGGGTGACCAAAGCTGGGACCTCAACATCCAGGGGTATTCAATATTCAGGAAAGATAGGCAAAAAGGAAAATGAGGTGGGGTAGCATTGCTGGTTAAAGAGGGGATTAACACAATTGAAAGGAAGGATATTAGCTCTGATGATGTGGAATCTGTATGGGTAGAACTGAGACATACCAAGGGGCAGAAAATGTTGGTGGGAGTGGTATACAGAACTCCAAACAGTAATGTGGAGGTTGGGGATGGCATTAAACGGGAAATTAGAGATGCGTGCAATAAGGGCACAGCAGTTATCATGGGTGACTTTAATCTACTGTACATATAGATTGGGCTAACCAAATTAGTAACAATAATGTGGAGGAGGAATTCCTGGAGTATATACGGGATGGGTTCCTGGACCAATATGTCGAGGAACCAACTAGAGATCAGGTCATCTTAGACTGGGTATTATGTAATGAGAAAGGATTAATTAGCAATCTTGTTGTGCGAGGCCCCTTAGATCGGAGCGATCATAATATGATAGAATTCTTCCTTAAGTTGGAGAGTGAAGTAGTTGACTCAGAGACTAGGGTCCTGAATTTAAATAAAGGAAACTACGATGGTATGAGGCGCGAGTTGGGTAGGATTGATTGGGGAATGTTACTCAAAGGGTTGATGGTGGATAGGCAATGGCAAACATTCAAAGATCGCATGGATGAACTACAGAATTTGTTCATCACTGTTTGGCATAAAAATAAAACAAAAAAGGTGACTCAACTGTGGCTAACAAGGGAAATTAGGGATAGCATAAGATCCAAGGAGAGGACATATAAATTGGCCAGAAAAAGCAGTAAACCTGAGGATTGGGAGTAGTTTAGGATTCAGCAAAGAAAGACAAAGGGATTAATTAAGAGGGGGAAAATAGAGTATGAGAGTAAGCTTTCAGGGAACATAAAAACTGACTGTAAAAGCTTTTATAGATATGTGAAGAGAAAAAGATTGGTGAAGTCAAGCATAGGTCACTTGCAGTCAGAATCAGGGGAATTTATAATGGGGAACAAAGAAATGGCTACCAATTAAATACATACTTGGTGTAGTGTATGTACCTTTAAGAGGAACTATGTTTTTGAAGCCCCTGTATACTGTAGTACCAGTAGTGACCACTCGGGCATATAAGCCTGTGCAGCGTCTTGTGTAGTTAGTTCACCTCCAGACATTGTTCAGTAAACACTTGTTAAATCAACTCCTGCATTCCGTGTCTCCATTAACACATGGATCTAACAGTGGCGACGAGTTAGAAACGAACTTATCTGCAAGTCGGCAGCACCTCAAGGGGATCGATTCCTCAGACGAAGGTCGAAGCCAGAAGCAAGAGAAAAAACAAAAAACTGTGGTTTCACCAGCTAAACGGGCTGGTGGCAGGTAGTGCACTGATCCTTCCTGGGCTGCAGCGGGCTAGAGCTCGATCGGGTGGCTCTGCAACGGGGCCGGGCAGCGAGTCGGGAAGCAGAAGCAAAGAGAGAGAGAGGGTGGAGCACTCAGGGCGCGGCCGGTGCTGCAAAGCAGGTCGGCGTTCGGACCGAGCAGAGGGAGGGGAAAGTCCCAGAGGGTCCGCTCCATGACAGGAACGGTTCTCCAAGTAACGGAGAAACTATTGAAGCGATATATATAAAAAAAAAATAGAAATACCGCGAAAAGCTGCAGGTCGCAACGGGAACCGCGGAAAACAGCGTTGGCAGCAGCGGCAGCGGCGGGAAAGCACAGGAGGTGCCATCTTAACTCAGCGGGGAAGAAAGAAAAGCGTGGGAGGCGCCATTTTGATCCATCAGGGATGGAGGAAAAGCGCGGGAAGTGCCATTTTAGATTTTCAAGATGCCGAAGACTGGCAATATTAATGCTTTCGATAGTGATAGAGAAAATTGGACCACATATGTGGAAAGAGTGGAGGTATATTGCAAGGCAAATGAAGTAGCGGATGATAAAAAGGCATCGGTACTTCTAAATCTGATGGGCGCAATGACATACGGGCTGTTACGAAACTTGATCACTGCAGCCAAACCGATGGACAAGAATTTTAAGGAGATTGTTGATACCTTACAGGAGCACTTAAGCCCAACACCGCTACTGATAGCAGAACGATTCAAACTCTTCAGGAGGAATCAGCACAAGAATGAAAGTAACGCTGATTACCTCACCGAATTACGAAAGCTGTCAAAGCACTGCCAATTCGGGGCAGGACTGGCAGATTCTCTATGAGACAAATTCGTCTGCGGGCTCCTAAGCGAAGGAACACAGAAAAGACTACTTTCTGAGAAAGATTTGACACTGGACAAGGCTTTCAGTGTGGCTGTATCATACGAAGCCAGCAAGAGGAGCTGCAGAGATACAGCAAAAGCCACAGGACTTTGGCACCCATGAAATGACACGGGGTTTCGAGAGATGTTATTGCTGCGGCAGATCCACCCATGACCAGAAGGACTGCTGGTTCAAGGACAAAGCATGCAGGCAATGCGGGAAGATGGGGCACATTGCATGTGTATGCAGATCTGGAAAGAAATCCGCTGACAGTAAAAAGGTCAATAAGGAAAAGTACAGAAAGGTACAAATGATGACGGACAGTAGCTCCGAAGACCAGAAGAGCGATAGCGACTCCAGAAACAAGAGACTAAGCTGTCTCAAATAACATAATGTAATTGCCAAAGAAGATTACCAGACCATTTGGGTTACCCTCACGATAGCGGGGTCCCCAGTCAAAATGGAGCTAGATATAGGATCAGCTCTGACCGTCATGAGTCGACGGGATTATGAGCGGTTATTTCTGCATATACCTTTGAAAGACACATCCATTATCTTGAAGACATATACGGGGCAGAAAGTATACCCCAAAGGGAAAATAAGGGTGCCTGTTGTATACAACGGCAAGGAAATACAGAAGTTGTATTTATATGTTCTGCAAGATGGTGGTCCACCGTTGTTGGGACGTGAATGGATCAGGAAGATACGTTTAGACTGTCACTCCATTCAGGCACTGACGGTGACCAGTAAGAAAATAAACGATGATGACATCATACCTGGACGATTAAAAGAAATCTTGGCTAACGCCAAAGAAGTGTTTCAACAGGAACTAGGAACCCTGAAAGGCGCCACCGCCTCAATAAAAGTGGAAGATGCGGCAATTCCCAAGTTTTTTAAGGCAAGACCGGTGCCATACGCAATACGTCCAGCCATCGAGGCAGAGCTGGAGAATTTGGAAAAAGCAGGTGTGTTATCCAAGGTAGATTGGAGCGAGTGGGCAACACCCATCGTCCCGGTCATGAAGAAAACATTGAATAATGATAAATCTGAAGAACAGAGAAAAATTTGCATCTGTGGGGACTTCAAGGTGACTGTAAACCCAGTTCTTCACATGGTACAGTATCCTCTTCTGAGGATAGAAGATATTTTCGCTTCACTATCCGGAGGGAAACGTTTCACCAAAATTGACTTAGCACAGGCATATCTACAGATGGAGGTTGAGGAGGCCTCTAAAAAGTATCTCACGATAAACACACACAAAGGCCTGTACCAGTACAATCGACTGGTTTTCGGAGTGGCATCAGCTCCGGTTATCTGGCAAAGAGCTATGAAGCATGTCCTGCAAGGGATTCCGGGGACTTAATGCTACCTAGACGACATCCTTGTAACAGGAGAAAACGACAACGAGCACCTTGCCAATTTGGAGCAGGTGCTCACGAGGCTGAGAGAACGGGGCCTACGAGCAAATCGCCCCAAGTGTGAATTTTTCCAGAAACAAACATCACATTGTGGCCATATCATTAATGAAGAAGGGTTGCATAAGTCATCTGAAAAAATTGAAGCAGTCGTAAAGGCCCCAGCACCTGAAAATGTCTCACAATTAAGGTCGTTCCTGGGATTAGTAAATTACTATCATAAATTTTTACCAAACTTGTCAACGGTTCTGCACCCACTTAACGCACTGCTACAAACGGGAATAGTTTGGAAATGGAGCGAAGACTGTAAACGTGCCTTCCATAAATGCAAAGGCTTGATCATGTCCAGGGAAGTGTTGGCTCATTACAACCCATCACTGCCAATCAGACTGGCATGCGATGCATCCCCTTATGGCGTGGGAGCGGTATTATTGCATAGATTCCCTGATGGCTCGGAGCGGCCGATAGCTTTTGCGTCACGCTCATTGAACTCAGCTGAGCGTAACTATGCCCAGAGCGACAGGGAGGCATTCAGCCTGGTGTGGGGAGTGAAGAAATTCAACCAGTCCCTACACGGACAAAAATTTACCTTGTTGACTGACCATCAACCCCTCGTCTCCATATTCAACCCTAAAAAGGGCGTTCCCATTATGACAGCGCAAAGGCTACAGAGGTGGTCCCTTTTCCTAGGGGCACATCAATATGACATAGAATACAAAGGAACAAAAGAGCATGGGAATGCTGACGGGTTATCGCGCCTACCGTTGCCAACGGTGGAAGAGGCGCCTACAGTGGACCCAGTGGAGATGTTCCACTCGACCATAGTGGAATGTCTACCGGTGACAAATTCTACCATTGAAAAGGAAACGCGAAATGGCCCGACTCTCTCATGAGTCTATGATTTACCAGCACATGGCGAACCACTGTTGCCAGCATTCTCGCAAAGAAGAGAACAGCTGTCAGGGTGCCGAGGAACCTTGATGTGTGGATCCAGAGTGGTGATTCCACCCAAACTCAAGGATAGAGTGCTAAAGGAGCTTCACGAGGGGCATCTGGGTGGAGTGAAAATGAAGAACTTAGCCAGAGCGTTTGTGTGGTGGCCAGGTATCAATGGAGACATCGAAGAAATGACCAAGAGCTGTCTAGGATGCCAGAAGGTCCAAAACGCCCCACCACAAGCCCCTCTACATCCATGGGAGTGGCCCTGATCTCCATGGCAAAGGGTACATATCGACTTTGCTGGTCCATTTATGGACTCAATGTTCTTAATCGCGGTGGATGCACACTCCATGTGGCCGGAGGTAATAAAGATGTCCTCCACCACCACGGAGAAAACCATCACAGTATTAAGGACCATATTCGCCAGGAATGGGCTGCCTGAACAGATCTGTTCTGATAATGGACTGCAATTTGTATCCGAAGAATTCAGGAAGTTCTTAAAAAACAATGGGGTTAAGCACTACACGTCTGCCCCATGCCATCCCGCCACCAATGGATTGGCTGAAAGGTTTGTCCAGACCTTCAAGAAGGCCATAAAGGCCATGGGTAATGAAGACATAAATCTACAACATAAGGTAGATAACTTCTTGTTTGCGTACAGGAATGCAACACATGTGGTTACAAACCAAACCCCCGCCATGATGTTTTTCAATAGAAGCCTAAGATGCTGGCTGGATTTGGTCAAGCCAAACGTCAGGAGGGACGTAGAGAACCGGCAATTTCAAAGCATGAATGAAAGGCCAAACTAGAACCTTCCAGATAGGTCAACTAGTTTTGGCCCGGGACTACCGTACCGAGAAATGGCAGCCTGGAACTATTTGCACACGACTAGGACCACTGATGTATACCGTGGACATTGGAGAAAGCATAATAAGGCGCCATGCTGACCAGCTCATAGAGTCATCCGAAAAAGGACAACCTACACCACAACTCTATATGCCTAGTGATGAAGCAGAGATACCCATACTATCCACCTCCGATCCGGTGATACTGGAACCAGATGAACCCGACACTGGCATTGAAGCCGAATCGACCTTGCCAAAGGAACCTACTACACCACCGAGGCGTTATCCGGACCGAGTCAGGAAGCCTCCAGAGAGACTGAATTTGTAATTGATTAACTTCAGCAAATGTGTGTATTATTGTTCTCGTAAAAGTGTTATTTAGTGATTACTTAAAATGTTATGTGCTATTTATCTAAAAGGGGAGGAATTGTAGTGTATGTACCTTTAAGAGGAACTATGTTTTTGAAGCCCCTGTATACTGTAGTACCAGTAGTGACCACTCGGGTATATAAGCCTGTGTAGCGTCTTGTGTAGTTAGTAAACACTTGTTAAATCAACTCCTGCATTCCGTGTCTCCATTAACACATGGATCTGACACTTGGGTTCTGTATTCACAAAGGAGGATACAAATAACCTCCCAGAGATGTCTGGTAACATAGGTCAAATGAGAGGGAGGAACTGAAAGAAATCAGTATTTGTAGGGAAATGGTGCTAGGGAAATTGACGGGATTGAAGGCCGATAAATCCCCAGGGCCTGATAATCTACATCTTAGGGTACTTAAGGAAGAGGCCCTACAAATAGTAAATGCATTGCTGGTCATCTTCCAAAACTCGATAAGACTCTGGAACAGTTCCCATGGATTGGAGGGTAGCTAATGTTACCCCACTATTCAAAACATTTGGTAGAGAGAAAACAGGGAATTATAGACCGGTAAGCCTGACATCGGTAGTGGGGATTATGCTAGAGTCCATTATAAAAGATGTAATAGCAGAGCACTTGGAAAACAGTGACATGATTGGAGAAAGTCAGCATGGATTTACAAAAGGAAAATCGTGCTTGACTAATCTACTGGAATTTTTTGAGAATGTAACTTTTAGAATACATAAGGGAGAACCAGTGGATGTGGTGTATTTGGACTTTCAGAAGGCTTTCGATAAGGTCCCGCATAAGAGATTAGCATGTAATGTTAAGGCACATGGGACTGGGGGCAAGGTACTGACTTGGATAAAGGACTGGTTGGCAGACAGGAAGCAAAGAGTTGGAATAAACGGCTCTTTTTACGAGTGGCAGGCAGTGACTAGTGGGGTACCACAGGGATCGGTCCTAGGACTCCAGCTATTCACAATATCTATTAATGATCTAGACGAGGAAACTAGATGTAATATCTCCAAGTTTGCAGACGACACAAAGCTGGGTGGGCGTGTGTGCTGTGAGGAGGATGCTGAGAAACTCCAGTATGATTTGGACAGATTGGGTGATTGGGCAGAAGCATGGCAGATGCAGTATAATGTGGATAAATGCGAGGTTATCCACTTTGGTGCTAAAAACAGGAAGGCAGATTATTATCTGAACGGCAATAGATTGGGAGAAGGGGAAGTGCAACGAGACCTGGGTGCCCTTGTGTACCAGTCGCTGAAGGTAAGCATGCAGGTACAGCAGGCGGTTAAGAAGACAAATGGTATGTTGGCCTTCGTAGCGAGAGGGTTCGAGTACAGGAAGAAGGATGGCTTGCTGCAGTTGTACAGGGCCTTGGTGAGACCACACCTTGAGTATTGTGTGCTGTTTTGGTCGCCTTATCTGAGGAAAGATGTTCTTGCCATGGAGGGAGTGCAGCGAAGATTCACCAGACTGATACCTGGGATGGCAGGAATGACGTATGAGGCGAGATTGGGTCGATTGGGCTTATACTTGCTGGAGTTTAGAAGAATGAGAGGGGATCTCATCGAAACTTATAAAATTCTAACAGGACTAGACAGACTAGATGAAGGAAGGATGTTCCCGATGGCCGGGGAGTCCAGAACCAGGGGTCACAGACTAAGGATAAGGGTTAAGCCATTTAGGACAGAGATGAGGAGGAATTTCTTCACCCAGAGAGTGGTGAACCTGTGGAATTCTCTACCACAGAAGGCAGTGGAGGCCAATTCATTAAATATATTCAAGAAAGAGTTAGATATATTTCTTCAGGCTAAAGGGATCAAGGGATATGGGGAGAAGGCAGGGACAGGGTACTGAATTTGGATGATCAGCCATGATCTCATTGAATGGCGGAGCAGGCTCGAGGGGCCGAATGGCCTACTCCTGCTCCTATCTTCTATATTTCTATGTGATTGGATCTGCCTCCACCACCCTTTCCGGCAGTGCATTCCAGATCCTAACCACTCGCTGCATAAAAAAGTTTTTCCTCATGTCGCCTTTGGTTCTTCTGCCAATCCCCTTCAATCTGTGTCCTCTGGTTCTTGACCCTTCCACCAATGGGAACAGTTTCCCTCTATCTACTCTGTCCAGAACCCTCATGATTTTGAAAACCTCTATCAAATCTCCTCTCTACCTTCTCTGCTCTAAGGAGAACAACCCCAGCTTCTCCAGTCTATCCACGTAACTAAAGTCCCTCATCCCTTATCCCTGGAACCATTCTTGTAAATTTTTTCTGCACCATTTCTAAGGCCTTCACATCCTTCCTAAAGTGCAGTGCCCAGAATTGGACACAATACTCCAGTTGAGGCCGAACTGATGTTTTATAAAGGTTCATCATAACTTCCTTGCTTTTGGACTCTATGCCTCTATTTATAAAGCCCAGGATCCCGTATGCTTTTTTAACCGCTTTCTCAACCTGCCCTGCCACCTTCAATGATTTGTGCACACATACCCCCAGGTCTCTCTGTTCATGCACCCACTTTAGGATTGTACCCTTTAGTTTATTTTGCCTCTCCTCATTCTTCCTACCAAAATGTATCACTTTGCACTTTTCTGCGTTAAATTTCATCTGCCACGTGTCCGCCCATTCCACCAGCCTGTCTATGTCCTCTTGAAGTCTATCACTATTCTCCTCACTGTTCACTATACTTCCAAATTTTGTTTCATCTGCAAATTTTGAAACTGTGCCCTGTACACCCAAGTCTAAGTCATTAATATATATCAAGAAAAGCAGTGGTCCTAGTACCGACCCCTGGGGAACACCACTGTGTAACTTCCTCCAGTCCGAAACACAACCGTTCACCACTACTCTCTATTTCCTGTCACTTAACCAATTTCGTATCCATGCTGCTACTGTCCCTTTTATTCCATGGGCTTCAACTTTGCTGGCAAACCTATAATGTGCCATTTTGTCAAACGCCTTTTGGAAATCCATGTACACCATGCTAACCGCATTGCCCTCATCAACCCTCTCTGTTACCTCATCAAAAAACTCAATCAGAATCAGAGTGGCTGGGCCCGACGGACGTGTGGCCAGGGCCTCGGCACCAGGAAACACAGGGTTCGGCGCCTCCTCCATCAGAGCCGCCGCTTCCCGATTTCATCAGCCGGTTCCACCAAGTCCGACTCAGGACAAAGGACAGGAGCCAGGCTCCCACAATGGCCGGCGGCCCCGCGGAGCATGCGCACTCTCAGCGGGGAAATCAGTGCGTTGGATACAGCGGTTTCTGGGGCGCAGGGAATTGTGGGTGCTGCGGCCGCCATTCGTCAGTGGCTGTCGGGAAGAGTTATATTGCAGGCTGACGGAAGGTAGATCCCTGGCTGCCTGTGTAGGTCTTTTTGTTGCTTCAGTTTGAGCTGGAGTGGAGATGGAGGCGAAGCTGCTGGGTTTAACCCCCAGTACTTCTGAGCCCAGGAGGGCCCAACAATTTCCAATGTGGGACTGTCAAGGAAGGTGGATTCTAGGGGAGATTAGGTTGTTAAACAGACACTGTCCGCACAATGTAAAAGAGTATTGTTTTAGGAACAAGTATTTCTGTAGAGGCTTTTAATCCAGTTTACATCAACAGATTTTTAAAATTCATTCTTGGGATGTGGGCGTCACTCGCAAGAGCAGCAAATATGGCCAATCCCCAGTTGCCCGTTGAGAAGGTGGTGGTGAGCCTTCTTCTTGAACCGCTGTAGTCCGTGTGGTGAAGGTACTCCCAAAATGTTGTTTGGTAAGGAGTTCCAGGATTTTGACCCGGCAACGATGAATATGTCTAAGTCAGGATGGTGTGTGACTTGAAAGGGAACTTGGAGATGATGGTGCTCCCATGCAACAGCTGCCCTTGTCCTTCTAGGTCATGGAGGTTGCGGGTTTTGGAGGTTTTGTCAAAGTTCTGGTCGAGTTGCAGATGTATAAAATTCCTTTCCTTTGACCCCCTCCCACTCCCACTCCCGCCTCTCTCTCTCTCCTCCCATAGAGGTCAGAGTCTTGTGTAGGCCCAGACCAGGTGGTGGATTCCCTTCCCTGAGGGACATTAGTGAACCAGTTGGGTATTTACGACAATCCGGCAGCTTTCATGGTCACTTTTTTCTAGTGCCAGCCCCACAAATGACCAGCTTCATTGAGCTCAATTTCACAACCTCCCTTTGTTTTCTTGTGGGTTCTCTCTCACACTCCCTGTTTTAAATTCATTTTACAGGGTATTAGAAGAGGAGGATTTACAGACGGGAAATTCAAACCAAACATCGCGTCAAGATCTGACAGAGTCACTCGACTCATCGGATCTGAATATCACCGGCCTCTGAACATGGAAGCAAAAATCACCGTTCATAGTGGGGAGAAACCGTACACGTGTTCTGTGTGTGGACGAGGCTTCAGCCGATCCTCTGGCCTGGCGAAACACAAGCACAGTCACACCGGGGAGAGGCCGTTCACCTGCTCTGAGTGTGGGAAGGGATTCACTAATTCATCCCACCTACTGAGACACCAGCATGTTCACACCGGGGAGAGGCCGTTCACCTGCTCTGAGTGTGGGAAGGGATTCACTCAGTCATCCGACCGGCTGACACACCAGCGAGTTCACACTGGGGAGAAACCGTTCACCTGCTCCGTATGTGGGAAGGGATTCGCTCAGTCATCCAATCTGCTGAAGCACCAGCGAGTCCACATTGATGAGAGACAGTTTAAATGCTCGGACTGTGGGAAGTGCTGCAAAAGTTCCAGGGAACTGATGTGCCATCAACGTGTTCACACTGATGAGAGACCGTTCAGGTGCTCTCACTGCTGGACTGTGTTCAGGCGGTCATCTCACCTCACTGTACACCAGCGCACTCACACTGGGGTGAGGCCGTTCACCTGCTCTGTGTGTGGGAAGGGATTCACTCGTTCATCCACCCTGCTGACACACCAGCGCACTCACGCTGGAGAGAGACCAGTCACCTGCTCCGTAGGTGGGAAGGGATTCACTCAGTCAGCCAACCTGCGGGCACACCAGCGAGTTCACAAGTGACTGCAGGGGTTTGGATTCTACTGTTGTTGCTGCTGTTAATCACATCCAGGACTGATCCATGATCATTCTGACAGTTGGGGTTTGTTTCTGCTGATGTTAATGACCCCTATAACTGGGCTGGAGTTAAATATTCTGGATATATGTCAAATAAATCAGCATTTTTTTAAACACATTGTTGTAAATTATTGTCTTTCCCACCTGAGTGTTTAGCATCACCTGGCTGGAGCTCAGAAAGGACAATCTGGGGGAGGATCGTACAGCGGGAAAAGAACTTCAGCCTGGACACAGTCCTTCAGGGCCACACTGAGAGGGGCAAATGGCACTTTAGTCTTTCTCGTCTCTCTTCACTGACAGCAAAGTCGCCGTGTGGGTTAATCTCGAGGCGTGTGAGAAATGTGTCCCAGCCGCTCTCTGCCATGGTTTAGAGCTCCAAGGCACGGAACAGGAGACTCCTTTAGGAATGTACCCAGTGCTTTTCTTTTAATGGCCTTATTAACCTGTGTCGCTACTTTTAGTGATTTGTGTATCTGTATCCCGGGATCCCTCTGCTCCTCCAGCCCATTTAGACTCTTAGGGGGAAAAATTCAGTGGCGCCCCCTTTGGGTTGCTAACGTCACCAGGGCTAATTTTAGTGCCCCGAAAAATTTAGCGCCCCGTGCATTAAATTCAGTGGTAGCGGCCCAGGCAGGAGGCGGGGCGCTAATGGAAGCGCTCCCCTCTCTCTTGGGGTGCTACCAGTGAATTTCAGATGCAGGAACCCCAGTTACACGGCCAGAGCCCCAGGAACCCCGGTTACGAAGTAAAACTTACCTGAACCTACTCCTGAATTTTGCCGGTTAAGAGAGATTTCCAGTTATTTAGGTGCCAGTAAAAAGAGAGTTTCCTGCAGTGTGTGGCCTCCTTATTCTCCCCACCAAAACGCACCATCTCACACTGATCTATAGTGAAATTCATTTGCCAATTACACGCCCATTCTGAAATTTATTAATGTCTTCCTGCATTTTGTCTTCCTCAGTATTAACTCTACCTCCCAATTTGGTGTCATCGACAAACTTTGAAATTGTTCTTCTGATTCCCAAGTCCAAATCGTTTATGAACAACAGTGATCCCAGCACCAATCCCTGTGGAACACCACTTCCCACCTTTTGCCAGTCTGAGTAGCTACTCCCAACCCCTACTCTCTGTTTCCTGTTTTGTGACCAGCTTGCTATCCATAAACAGTTTGTAAGATCGACAAGATGACCACGGTCAGGCCGTGTGGAGTGAAGGGCCAGGCAGCAGAATGGATGGAAAGATGGCTACAAAACAGAAATCAGAGGGTTGGAGTTAAGGGAAGTTTGTTGCGATCTTTCCATCCATTCTGCTGCCTGACCTTTGACTCCACACGGCCTGACCATGGTCATCTTGTAGACCGTACATACTGCAGACACATTGCACCAGTGGTGGAGGGAGTGGATATTGAGTCCTGTGGCAGGGGCGCTGATGAAGTGGATTTCTCTGTCCGTGAGTTTTGAGGCATCGCTAGTGGTGTTTTTCACCACTTTCCACCTTTTAAACAACCTTGCTGCCAGTTTATTAAAGCCATTAACAGCCGCTCGGGTGGGACACACCAATAACTGAGGCCTTGTTTCCCTCACAATGACAGGCCTGAACCCGAGTTAGAAAACATTTAGTAATTAAGCCAGACTGGGCGGGGCCTGAGGTGCGAGTCAGTAACGGAAAATTGGTGGCCAGTGTACTTCACACCAGGGCTGAGGACCCGGGGACTCGGGTTTCTGTATCATTTATTGATTCATTTAGTTTATTGCCCAATCTCAATCAGACTGGTGGGTCATCTTGCTGTCTGGTGGAGGCGAGGTTCCCCAGTGGAGGGCTCTCTATGTGGGGGTCCTTCCCTGCACCATTGGGGATCTGGGGTGGAGACTGTTACAAGAAGCTGTTGTGTGCAACAGTTTTTAAGCTCCTTTCCGAACTCCAAGGTCAGCTGTGTTTTTGCGGCCTAGAGGAGTCCACGGGCCGTGTATATATTCAGTGTGAGAGGCTGCAGCCCCTGTATAGTTACCTGAAGGGGCTGCTCCTCAACTCTTGGTTACACTTTAGCCCCACGCTCCTAATCTTTGCCCGCCCAGTGCAGAGGGGGGTGGGTAAGTCGAAGGGTCTTCTCCTGGACCTGCTCTTGGGCCTGGTGAAAACAGCTATTTGTAGGTCCAGGATGGGCGGGGCCCATGGGGGGTCTCTCTGGCTGCCTGCCTCTCTCCCGTGGACTTGTCCCTGCCCGGGTGGCCCTGGAGAGGGAGCAGGCGGTGTCCACCGGTTCACTTGATACCTTCCTCGACCGGTGGACACCTCAGGTTATAGAGACGATAATCGATCCTCACAATCACATTGTGATGTAATTATTAATTGCGTGTGTGTCACAAATACATTTCTTCTATTTTGATACAAAATCTCTACTAGACATGTTAAACTACTAGTTAGTTAATCAGGGCTGCAGCTGCAGAAAGGTTGACTGTACTGAGGTTTGTGGCCAGAGCTGGCAGACGTGTTGTTCTGAAGTCTGATGTCTCACACCTGAAGAGTCTGTTTATGTCGTGTTGTAATTACCTTTTTCTGTTGCCTGGTGTCAGAAATAGAAATCAAAGGGAGATGATGCCCCACTCTTTTAATCAACTCTTTGACACATTTCCATGCATTTCCTTTCTTAATTTACAAAGATCACAACTCCATTAGTGAACAATGGATTGCCAGTCTGCCACTTTTTAGTGAGGCTTGAAAGGTTTCGCTGTGAAGCTATACCTGTCCATCTGTCTGTGTGTCACTGTGTTTGGATTGTGTTAGACAACAGTCCTAATATCTCGCCTACATCCATTACAATTTTTGAATGTTAGGTTGTACTTGGAAGAAGTTGAGTTTGAATCTGACAATTCTGAAATTGGGAGCTTTTAATGATTTCTGTTTTTCACATAACTATATAATGATGTGATCAGTCAAGGCAAATTAAAAGATGCTGCTATTTACTGAACACAACTGAATAATTCTAAAAGGATGCTATCACAGTCTTCCTCAGTATTAACTACATCCCCCAATTTAGTGTCATCAGCAAATTTTGAAATTGTATTTCAATTTCAATTTCAATTTTATTTGTCACATAACCAAATACAACAAGTGTAATCCAGTCAGTGAAATGCTTTTTTCTTAACGAGCCGAGCGCACCAATCAGCAAAGGACACTTAGCTGCCTGGTATGCATGGAGCCCGCAAGGACAGCAGCCATCTTCATCGGCGCCATCACATTACTTCTGATTCCCAAGTCCAAATCATTCATGTCAATGGTGAACAACAGTGGTCCCAGCACTGATCCCAGTGGAACACCACTTCCCACCTTCCGCCCGTCTGTAATTCTGAGAGAAACTTACAAGGCCTCGTCATTTGCGTGTCCTGCTCGTGAGGCGGTAAAAGGGTTTAATAATTCGGCAACAATTCTTATAAAGGTGGGAGGAGGTGAAAAACGACACCAGCATTGCCTAAAACACAAAGACACAGAAGTTCACTTCATCAGCCCCCCGGTACAGGACTCAATATCCACCCCCTCCACCATTGGTTACTGTGTCCACAGTAAGTATGATCTACAGGGTGACCAAGGTCAGGCCGTGTGGAGTCAAGGTCCAGGTAGCTGAATGGGTGGAAAGATGGCTCCAAAACAGAAATCAGAGGGTGGAAGTTAAGGGGAGTTTCTCGGACTGGCAGAAAGTGAGAACTGGTGTCCCACATGGATCCGTGCTGGGACCACTGGTGTTCAGTATCATTTGGATTCAGAAACTGGAGGCATGTTGTTGGAATTGACAGATTACACCAAGTGTCTTCACACTGTGCAAACGATCCATTGTGCTAAGTGCGATAGAATGTGAACAGACCTAGCAGCTCAAAACTGGGTACCCATAAGGCGCTGTGGGCCATCAGCAGCATTCATCCATCCATAGGGGAGGGCCCCAAAGGCACGAGCATTAATCCTCCTCTGGGGAGGGCCCATCGGCCCAAGCATTCTATTCAAGAAAGGAGGGAGAGCAAAAACTGGGAAATACAGGCAGTAAGCCTGACATCAGTTGTCGGGAAAATGCTGGAATCCATTACTGAGGAAGTAGTAACAGGGCACTTAGGCAGAGTGAACATGGTTTTATGAAAGAGAAATCGTGTTTAACAAATTTATTAGATCTTTTAAGGATGTAACTGGCAGGGCAGATAAAGGCAAACCAGTGGATGTAGTATATTTGGATTTGCAAAAGGCATTCGATAAGGTGCCAGATAAAAGTTTGCTAAGCAAGATAAGGGCTCATGGGATTGAGGGTAATGTATTAGCATGGAGAGAGGATTGGTTGACTGACAGAAAACAGAGAGTAGGAATAAACAGGTGAATTCCTGATCGGCAGGCTGTAACTTGTGGGGTGCCGCAAGGATGCTTGGGCCTCAGCTATTTACAATCTACATCACTGATTAGATGAAGGGACCGAGTGCAATGTATTCAGGTTTGCTGACAATACAAAGCTAGGTGGGAAAGTAAGCTGAGAGGAGGACACAAGCAGCCTGCAAAGGGATGTAGACAGGTTAGGTGAGGGGGCAATAAGACGGCAGATGGAGTATAATGTGGAGAACTGTGAGGTTATTCACTTTGAAAGGAAAAATAGGAAAACAGAAGTTTTTTAAATATTGAGGAACTATTAAATGTTGGTGTTCAGAGAGATTTAGGTGTCCTCATACAGGAAACACAGAATGTTAGCATGCAGGTATAGCAAACAATTAGGAAGGCAAATGGCATGTTGGCTTTTACTGCAAGGGGATGGAGTATAAGAGTAAGGAAGTCTTGCTACAATTGTACAGGGCTCTGGTGAGACCACACCTGGAGTACTGTGCACAGTTTTGGTCTCCTTATCTGGGGAAGGACATACTTGCCTTAGAGGCAGTGCAACGAAGGTTCACTAGATTGATCCCTAGGATGAGAGATTGAGTGGATTGTGCCTATACTCTCTGACATTTAGAAGAATGAGAGGTGATCTCATTGCCTAAACCTCGCTGCCTCGCTACCACTTTTTCCTCCTTTAAGATGCTTCTTAAAACCTACCTCTTTGACCAAGCTTTTGGTCACCTGCCCTAATTTATTCTTATGTGGCTCGGTGTCAAATATTTTGCCTTAAAATACTCCTGTGCAGTGCCTTGGAACATTTTACTATGTTAAATGCACTATATAAATACAGGCACTTTACAACCTTCCGGACTCAACATCGTGTTCAACAATTTCAGACCATAACCTCTGTCCCTATCTTATTTCTCATTATTTTTTTCCTCTCTTACAAGGCAGCTGTCAATCATCCTGCCATTGCCATTTACACTTCATCTAGAGTCATCTTTTGTTTCCTAACTTGTCCCATTACCATCTCCTTTTGCCTTGCACCATCATCCCTTTTGTCTCTTAATCTCTCCTGCCTTCCATCCTATCACAGACCTTCCCTTTTGTTCTTTCCTCCCCTCCCCCCTTTCCCTGCCCCTACACTTGCTAAAAGACCTGTTGCATCTCCAACTTTTTCCAGTTCTGACGAAGAGTCATCGACCTGAAACGTTAGCTCTTTCTCTCTCCACAGATGCCGCCTGACCTGCTGAATATTTCCAGCATTTTCTGTTTTTATTTCAGATTTCCAGCATCCGCAGTATTTTGCTTTTATGTCATGGTAAACAACACTAGTCCCAGCAGCACACATCGCTGCGGGACACCACTTCTCACTTTCTGCCACACTGAGAAATGTTCTTAAACTTCAACCTCTGATTTCTGTTTTGTTGTCATCTTTCCACCCATTCTGCTACCCGGCCCTTGACTCTACACAGCCTGACCTTGCTCATCTTGTAAACCGTATATACTGCAGACACATGGTGGAGGGGTTAGATGTTGAGACCTGTGGTAGGGGTGCTGATGAAGTGGATTTCTCTGTCCCGTGTGCTTAGAGGCATTACCAGTAGTATTTTGAAACTCTTTCCATCTTTTAAGAACTCTTGTTGCCAGCTTATTTAACCAGTTAACAGCCTCTCAGATAGGAGATACAAAAAATGAAGCCTTTAGAGTTTCCCTTGAACAACAGGCATTGTAATGATCAGTAACATGTCATTCTAGAATGGTACACTAGGTGGAGCTGTATGTATATAAGAGTGGGCTACCCACGATGCACTAGGCTACCCACAAGGCAGTAGTCAAGATGGATGCCTGTACACTAGTCCACATGGTTGAATAAATGACTAGCTCCAAGCTAGCTGTTCATAATGAAAACCTCTATTTATTTATGAACATAACATGGTACCAGGATTGGTAAAATCTGCTGAATATTGTGAAATGTGACATGGAGACTTTGAAGCCACCGAAGGGTTTGAAACTCACGGGGAATGTCGACTGCAATTGGCGGACTTTCAAACAACAATTCGAACTCTACATTGCTGCCATCGGGTTCAGTACGAAGCCAGATGCAAGGAAGATAGCGTTGCTGCTCACGTTTGCAGGCCCACAGGTGATAGAGGTATTTAATACATTTGTATTTAATCCAGAGGAGAACAGAGAAAAATTAGACGATGTGCTAAAGAAGTTTGATACACATTGTTCTCCCAAAAAGAACGAAACCTATGAAAGGTACGTGTTCTGTTCTCAGACACAGCGGCAAAATGAGACTTTTGATAGCTTTGTGACCGATCTGAAACTGAAAGCACAGACATGTAATCTCTCTGATCTGACATCATCCATGATTCGTGACCAGATTGTGTTTGGTATTCATGATAAAAAGGTCAGGGAATGTCTGTTGAGAGAAACCGAACTAACATTGGAAAATGCAGTGAATATATGCAAAGCCAGTGAGCTAGCTCGACAGCACGCGAAGACTTTCAGTGAAATCAATAATGATGCGATTGCAGTAAGTGATAGTGCTGCTGTCGGTGCTGTGTCCTACAAAGGGAAGAAACGTGGGCAGAACAGAAATGAAAAGCAATCGGAGGAAGGAATTTTTAATTGTAAACGCTGTAGTTACAAACACCAGTCACGACAATACCCAGCGTTTGGAAAAATATGCACAAAATGTAATGGAAAGATTCACTTTGCCAGACAATGCTTTTCAAAAGTAAAAACAAAGATAGGGCAACAAGTCAATGTGATTGAGGACACTGATTTAAGTGAGACATTCTTTGTAGGAATGGTGTCATGTGACAATATGAAAAAGAATACAGAAAATGTGCAGCCCTCAGGAATGGACAATGCTGAACATAAAGTTAATGCAGTAAAAGAGGACAAATGGATGAGCCCACTGCAGGTAAATGGAGCATTAGTTACATTGAAACTAGACACTGGGGCAAAAGCAAACTTAATCAGTATGAGTGACATTAAAAATATGAAAGAAAAGCCCAAAATACAGAAAAAGTCAGTACTACTGAAGGACTATAATGGACAGAAAATAGATTGCTTAGGTGTATGCAGACTTAAAGTGACAGTCAAAGACAAAGTGCATCATCTCATGTTTTCTGTTGTGGCTGAAGGACTTGATTCACTGCTAGGTGACGAAGCTTGTGAAGACTTAGAACTGGTCAAGAGAGTCTACCATATAAACTGTGCCATAAGCAGACCAGATGACTCGGTGGATTCTGTAGTGAGTAATTTCCAGGCTGTGTTCAAAGGATTTGGAGTTCTACCATTCACATACAAGATCCAGCTAATGGAGGATGCTCAGCCAGTGGTACATGCTCCACGGAGAGTTCCAGCACCCCTGCGTGACCGGCTCAAGAAAGAACTGGACAGAATGACCACACTAGGATTCATCAGGAAAGTCGAAGAGCCAACAGACTGGGTTAACTCCATGGTATGTGTAAAGAAAAAGAACAATGATCTAAAAGTATGCATGGATCCAAAGGACTTAAATGCAAACATAAAACGTGAACACTACCAGATTTCCAAGCGAGAAGAAATCACCAGTGAAATGTCAGGTGCCAGATACTTCACAAAGCACGATGCCTCACAAGGATTTTGGCAACCAAAACTGGATGAAGAGAGCACCAAATACTGTACCTTCAACACACCATTTGGCAGGTATTGTTTTCTCAGAATGCCTTTTGGGATAATATCTGCATCTGAAATCTTTCATAGAGCGATGGAACACATAATTGAAGGTCTGGAAGGAGTTTGGGTCTATGTTGATGACATCATCGTCTGGGGCTCCACACTGAAAGAACACAATGAGAGGCTGACTAAAGTGCTACAGAGCATACGCTGGAATGGACTGAAGCTCAACAAAGCCAAGTGTCAGTTTGGCATCCTAGGAGATAATCTATCTGGTAAAGGAATAGAGCCAGATATGGAAAAAGTAAACGCCATACTCAACATGCCCCGACCCACTGACAAAAAAGGAGTGCTACGCATTATGGGGATGATAAACTTCATTGGAAAGTTCATTCCTAACTTGTCAGCCAAGACAGCCTGTCTGCGAGACCTGCTACATAAAATAAATGAGTTCGCATGGACAGAACGACATGAACAAGAGTGGATGAACCTCAAAACAGTGCTGACAACCACACCTGTACTCACCTTCTTTGACCCAACAAAGAGAATCAAGGTGTCAACGGATGCATCAAAAGATGGCCTAGGCACGGTCTTGCTACAAGCAGAGGGTGAAGATTGGAAGCCTGTTGCCTATGCCTCCAGGTCTATGACTGAGTCAGAGTGTCGATATGCCCAGATTGAAAAGGAATGTCTAGGCTTGGTAGTTGGACAAGAAAAGTTCCATGGCTACATATATGGACTTCCCACCTTCACAGTTGAGACAAACCACTGCCCATTGGTTGCCATCATAAAAAAAACCTGAATGAGATGTCTCCAAGGATTCAACGACTCATGATGAAGCTGCAAAGATATGACTTTGAACTGATCTACACACCAGGCAAATACATAGTGTTAGCAGATGCACTATCCCGAGCACCCACAATGAGCCATGTGAGCTCTACTGAAGAAGACGTGGATGTTCATGTGAGTATGGTCACTGCTGCGCTGCCCGTGTCAGACACAAAATCAAAGCAAATAGCAGAAGAAACAGTAAAAGATACAGTGTTACAAAAAGTAATAGAGAACATTCATTATGGTTGGCCAAAAGGTTCCTGTCCAAAGTACTATCACGTAAGGTCAGAGTTGAGTGTCGCAAGTGGACTATTACTAAAACAGAACAGAATAGTCATTCCACAGGCTCTATGTCAAGACATGCTCAAAAGGATTCATGAGGGACACCTCGGAATTGAAAAATGCAAAAGGAGAGAAAGAGACACTGTTTATTGGCCTGGCATAAATAAGGACATTGCGAACATGATAGGCAAATGTGAGACATGTCAGAAACACCAAAACAAACAAGCAAAGGAACCAATGATAGTAGCTGACTTACCAACAGCACCATGGCAAAAGGTTGGTATGGACCTTTTTCATTTGAATGGTAAAGACTATCTAATAGTGATTGACTACTATTCTAACTATCCTGAGATGGTGCTGCTCTCAAGCACCACAGCAAGCAGTGTCATAATGCATGTGAAATCCATCTTCACCAGACATGGGATTCCCAGGATTGCCGTTAGCGACAATGGTCCATGCTTCAACTGTAAGGAGTGGCAACAGTTTGCAGCACATTATGACTTTCAGCACATCACATCCAGTCCTCTGTATGCTCAGTCAAATGGTAAGGCAGAGAAAGGTGTTCAAGTTCTCAAACAGCTACTGAAGAAAACGACAGAAAGCAGGTCTGATCCTTATCTCGCCCTGCTGAGCTACCGAGCCTCACCTTTAGACTCTGGTTCTTCACCTGCTGAACTACTAATGGGTCGCAAGTTGCGCACCACGCTACCCTGCTGTGCAAAAGAAAAGCAGAGTAAGGAACTGAGACAGAGACTTCAACTGTTAAAGCTGAAACAGAAATCATACTATGACAAGTCGTCCAAAACTCTAAAACCATTGACAAGGGATGATGTTGTCAGTGTTATGTCTCCTATGAGACTTTTAGTATTGTGTTTTGTCTCCCCCTAGTTTTTTACTACTTACCTCCTTATTGTTGATTTATGTCATGTGACATGATGAGAAGGTGAAAGTAAAACACAACCACGAGGGAGCCAGAATTCATGGCTGGTGATTCTGCAGCATCTAACGCCATCCTTTTCAGTTTCCCCCTTTGATTGGCATTGTCTGTAAGTCGCTTTTTATCAGATGTCTTTATGTTTGATCTATGTCACCATTTCTTGATATTTGTGGCCAGATGAGTTAAAATATTGCACTTTGTGGAGTTTCCATGTGGCTGGCTATTAGTCTTTCCCCTGGCATTCATGTGTTCGACCTTTGATTGTTGTATCAGATTTACCTCAAATTGTAATAGAACTGTTGAGTTATAGTGGTAATGTTTCATTCTACTATCCTAGGTTTATTTTGTGTATTCAGATCGTGATTGCAATACCAATCGGCCTTATTTGATGTTGTAATTTCTTGTTCTCTTTGTAGTTTCACCCTGTGTCATTAAACTGGATAAAAAAGTAACAACGCCTCCTGTTTGGTGATGAGGGTTTAGCTGTCTGTTGAATCATAGTCGTGAGGAGGACAGAACAGTGAAAAGACACCTTTCCCATGGGCGAATCTACTAAAGATACAGATACTCAACACCAACATGATTCAATGCATCTCCGAAGCCACACATTCCAGACACCAGTCAGAAAAGCTGAAATGGAGGAACAGTCACCATTGAAACAAGCAGAGGAGACCAGATCTCAATGTTCCGGCTCCTCCAGGCATTCAAGCAGGTCTGTTATTGGTGCAGCAGCAGCGATGGCCAGAGCCAAGGCCGAAGCAGCCAAAGCAAAGATGTCCTTTGCTCAAAAGGAAATGGACATAAAAATGGAAAAGGCACGTATTGAAGCAACATTAGCCATATTGGATATGGAAAAAGAGGCAGCAGCAGCTCTAGCGGAGGCAGAAGTCCTTGAAGCAGCTGTTGAAGGTGAAGCAACAGGCAGCAACCTTAACCTTCATCTCCCTCATCAAGATCCAGTGCAACGCACCACAGAATACATACAAAGCCACTCCAGGTCACAAACTGTTAACTCTTCAATGCCCGACATGGAGCCTGTTCCAGAGTTAATACACAAACAGGAAAAGCCTGGCCATGCATCTCAGCGCCGTTGTGAGCTCAACAAAAACACTGTGGAAGAGGACGAATACAAGTTCCAACCAGAAGACCAAAGGCTAACCCATCATTATCGTTCACAACATCTGCAGACCTATCACAGTCCAGCTGCTCTACCTCACTACGAACAGACCCAAGGCATGTCAGATTTCGTGAGGTTCTTCGCACGTCGTGAACTCGTCACCACCGGGCTGCTACAGTTCAACGACCAACCTGAAGACTACAGAGCATGGAGGTCCACTTTTCAGAACACCATAAGAGGGTTAGACCTGTCAGCAAGCGAAGAAATCGACCTACTTGCTAAATGGCTGGGTAAGGAATCCTCTGAGCATGCCAAGAGACTCCGAGCTGTGCACATTAACCTCCCAGAAAGGGGGTTGAAGATGATATGGGATCGTCTGGATGAGAGCTATGGCTCCCCGGAGGTGGTTGAGAATGCACTGTTTGAGAAGCTGGAGAACTTTCCCAAGATCCTCAATCGAGACCGCCTGAAGCTCAGAGAGTTTGGTGACGTCCTAATGGAAATTGACTCAGCGAAAACTGAGGGATGTCTGCCAGGTCTTCTGTACCTTGACACGGCACGCGGGATAAATCCCATTGTTGAAAAGTTACCATTCAACTTGCAGGAAAAATGGATAACTCAGGGATCAAAGTATAAGGAAGGTCACAACGTTCCCTTCCCACCTTTCTCCTTTTTTGCCAAGTTTATCTGCCAACAGGCTAAAACAAGAAACGACCCAAGCTTCATCTCTCCACTCAAAGCCCTGGGCCACCGAAGACAGCACAGTCTGCTACAAGGTACAGCCAGAGAACTCCAGCGTCAGTTCATAAAACTGAAATGTCACTGCCCACCACCTCCTCCAGCTATGACGCAGATGAGAAAACGGACGACCCCGTCAAGCAATGCCCCATTCACAACAAGCCGCACCCGCTCAGGAGGTGTCGGAGCTTCAGAGAACGGACTTTGGAGGATCGCAAATCGTTCTTAAAGGAACGCGGCATCTGTTATAAATGCTGTTCCTCTTCAACTCACCTGGCATGGGACTGTAACATGGCCGTCAAATGCACAGAATGCAACAGCAAAGGCCACAACACAGCACTCCACCCAGATCCAGCCCCCTTGGTCTCAACGGCCTCTACCGCCGCAGCAGAGCACGGCAGGGAGGAAGAGGAAGACATTCTGACACCTGAAGTAGCCTCACATTGCAACAAGGTCTGCGGAGCACACATCAGCGGCAAATCTTGTTCCAAAATCTGTCTTGTGATGGTCTACCCTGAAGGACAGCAAGAAAAAGCCATAAAGATATACGCCATGATGGATGATCAGAGTAACAGATCACTCACCAAGCCTCAGTTCTTTGACCACTTCAACATAGAAGGAAACAGCTCCCCATATTCACTGAAAACTTGTGCCGGCCTAGTGGAGACATCAGGAAGGAGGGCCAGTGGTTTCGTAGTGGAGACCCTTGATGGAAAGACGAGTCTGCCTCTGCCCACACTAATAGAGTGTAACCAGGTGCCTAATAACAGGTCAGAGATCCCTACACCTGAAGCAGCGCTTCATCATGCTCATCTCAAACCAGTGGCTTACCAGATTCCACCGTTGGACCCTCAAGCTCCCATCCTGCTTCTACTAGGCAGAGACATATTGAGAATCCACAAGGTACGCGAACAGATAAATGGTCCACACGACTCATCTTATGCTCAGAGACTTGACCTAGGGTGGGTCATCATCGATGATGTTTGTCTGGGAAACGCCCACAGACCTGCCAAAGTGAACACATTCCATACAAATGTGCTGGAGAACGGTCACCCCTCACTCTTTGATCCGTGCCCCAACAGCTTTCAAGTGAAAGAAAGATACGGCATACAGGTTCCAAGCTCTCTCTCTGATGATCCTACTGAGCAACCAGAACATGGAAAGCAAGAGGATCATCTTGGTCAGGCAGTCTTCAAAAGGACAAGTGACGATGACAAGTTAACTCCTCCCATTGAGGACAAACCCTTTATAAAGAACATGGAGGAAGAGGTCGTCATGGAGTGTAGCAATAGCTGGGTCGCTCCTCTACCATTCAGAACTCCAAGACGATGGCTTCCTAACAACTGAGGACAAGCACTCAATCGACTCATATCTTTCCGCTGCACGCCGGAAAGAAAGCCGGATACAAAGGACCACTTCATTTCATTCATGCAGAAAGCCTTTGCCTCAGAAGAACACGCCAATGACCTAAAGGACCTGGACCTTGGAGTTTACTTACCTCCTCTACAGCGCAGCCTTGGGCTCAGTTGGGACCTGAATACGGATACCTTTACCTTCCAAGTTGAAGACAGTGAAAAGCCCTCCACTCGTCGTGGTGTCCTTCCTACGGTGAATGGCCTGTTCGACCCCCTTGGTTTTGTGGCACCAGTCATCATCCAAGGAAAAGCTCTGCTTAGTGACCTCACACAGACACAAACGATTGGGATTCACCACTACCTCAAGAAAAGGAGGGATCATGGCACACATGGAGAAACTCTCTCCAAGACCTCAGAAAGCTTCAAATTCCAAGACCCTGTACTCTCATCTCTCCCTCTGAAGCTCAACACAAAGAAATATGTGTCTTTTCTGATGCTCCAAACGATGCCATAGCTGTAGTTGCTTACCTCAAGGTCACAAACCCCAATGGAGATTGTGAAGCAGGCTTCATCCTCGGCAAGGCAAGGTTGACACCACGTCCCGAACACAGCATTCCATGACTGGAGCTCTGTGCTGCCGTTCTGGCTGTAGAGATGGCAGAACTGATCACCTCCGAGATTGATCTCAAGCCTGACTCTTTCCAGTTCTACACAGACAGTAAGGTGGTGCTGGGCTACATATGCAACCAGACTCGAAAATTTTATGTGTACGTCAATAACAGAGTCCAACGCATCAGAAGGTCAACACAACCTGAACAATGGCACTACATGCCTACTCACCTGAATCTAGCCGATCACACCACCAGATCTGCCACTGCAGCTCGCTTAAGGGATACCACATGGCTTATAGGACCTGAATTCCTGTGTCGTCCCCAGCAGAAAGTCACAGAAGTGTCATTCTTCTCCATACGTGGACCGGCCAAGCAGCTTCGATCTGACTGTGGTACCAACTTCATCAGAGCCTGCAAGGAGCTCGACATTCCTCCTTCTAACGATGACAACACAGTTAAGAGATACCTCGCAGACCAAGGTTGCACCTGGATCTTCAATCCGCCACATTCCTCACCTATGGGAGGGTCATGGGAATGAATGACCGGTATCACACACCGCATATTGGATGCAATGCTTCTGGAACATGGATCTTCCAGACTCACTCATGAAGTCCTCACCACATTCATGGCCGAAGTCGTAGCCATCATCAATGCAAGACCACTCGTCCCTCTGTCATCAGATGCAGAGTTCCCGTTCATCCTGACACCTGCCACCCTCCTCACTCAGAAAGGAGAAGCCATTCCTACACCTCCAGGAGAGTTCGGCAGCAAGGACCTCTACAGACGTCAGTGGAAGCAGGTACAGAGTCTGGCCAACACCTTCTGGAGCCGTTGGCGACGTGAGTACCTGTCAACTCTCCAAGCACGTAGCAAATGGCAGTCATCAAAGACCAACGTCCAGACGGGGAACATAGTTTTAATGAAGGACAGTCAGAACAAAAGAAGTGATTGGCCGATGGGGATCATCTCAAAGGTTTTCCCCAGCAAAGATGGTAGAGTTTGGGAGGTAGAGGTCAAGATCCCAATCGGTGATGGGACAAAGCTCTTCTACAGGCCAATCACAGAGATTGTGCTTCTTCTCTCCAAGGAAGACCAGACGGTTGCTCCCTGATAAGTTGTATTTCTTTATTATGTGGCATCTTAGATATACCAGACGGGGAGTGTTATGTCCCCTATGAGACTTTTAGTATTGTGTTTTGTCTCCCCCTAGTGTTTTTACTACTTACCTCCTTAGTGTTGATTTATGTCATGTGACATGATGAGAAAGTGAAAGTAAAACACAACCACGAGGTAGCCAGAATTCATGGCTGGTGATTCTGCAGCATCTAACGCCATCCTTTTCAGTTCCCCCCTTTGATTGGCATTGTCTGTAAGTAGCTTTTTATCAGATGTCTTTATGTTTGATCTATGTCACCATTTCTTGATATTTGTGGCCAGATGAGTTAAAATATTGCATTTTGTGGAGTTTCCATGTGGCTGGCTATTAGTCTTTCCCCTGGCATTCATGTGTTAGACCTTTGATTGTTGTATCAGATTTACCTCAAATTGTAATAGAACCATTGAGTTATAGTGGTAACGTTTCATTCTACTATCCTAGGTTTATTTTGTGTATTCAGATCGTGATTGTAATACCAATCGGACTTATTTGATGTTGTAATTTCTTGCTCTCTTTGTAGCTTCACCCTGTGTCATTAAACTGGATAAAAAAGTAACAACGCCTCCTGTTTGGTGATGAGGGTTTAGCTGTCTGTCGAATCATAGTCGTGAGGAGGACAGAACAGTCAGGATTGAGGATCCAGATGCATGGAACAGGAAAGCTACAGTTCTTGAGGAAGTAGGACCAAGGTCATACACTGTCAGAACTGAGGAATGACAGATTATCAGGAGGAACCGCCGTTCCCTCCTAAAAACACAAGAAACTATCCAAGAGCAAATCGATGACAATGCCACAACTGAACCTTTTCACTCACCACCAGAACAATCTAACACAAACACACATACAGGCTCTCATGAAAACACATCAGACTTGCCTTTGCTGAGAAGATCCACACGTGAAGTAAAAAAGCCTGATAGACTTAATCTTTGAGTACAAAGAAAACTACATTGAAAATGTATTGACTGTTGTGAAGATGTTTATGTCATTATGATTGATTGATGTTGATTGATATTGATTTTGTTTAACCTCAAAGAAAGGGGGATGTAATGATCAGTAACATGTCATTCTAGAATGGTACACTAGGTGGAGCTGTATGTATATAAGAGTGGGCTACCCACGATGCACTAGGCTACCCACAAGGCAGTAGTCAAGATGGATGCCTGTACACTAGTCCACATGGCTGAATAAATGACTGGCTCCAAGCTAGCTGTTCATAATGAAAACGTCTATTTCTTTATGAACATAACAGGCATGCATTTGAGTTGAAAACACAGATAGAAAACATTTAGCGACTAAACCAGGCTGCGAGGAGTGGGCCAGAGAAAGATGTTGATAAGGAAAAGTGGCGCCCAGTCAGGTTTCTGTAAAATTTCTTGACTGATTTTGTTTATTGCCTCGTCACCCACAAGCTCGATGGGATGACAAGAATATGATTTCTGTCACCAATTGGGCTTTCAATGGCGGGGTATTTACCCAGAATCCACCACGCGGCAGAATGCAGAGTGGCAGGCAGTGACTGGTGGGGTACCGCAGGGGTCGGTCCTTGGACCCCAGCTATTCACAATATATATTAATGATCTAGACAAGGGAACTAGATGTAATATCTCCAAATTTGCAGATGACACAAAGCTGGGTGGGCATGTGTGCTGTGAGGAGGATGCCGTGAAACTACAGGATGATTTGGACAGGTTGGGTGATTGGGCAGAAGCATGGCAGATGCAATATAACGTGGATAAATGTGAGGTTATCCACTTTGGTGTCAAAAATAAGAAGGTGTAGGTATTCGTGTTGACCTCTGAGGATGAATGCCTACTAAATAATTAAGTTCGACTTCAGACGAACAATAAATAAGTTGTTTATTTACAAGAACAGACGAAATACAGCAGGTAAGATGGTTGGATGCAGGAGCACCGCGATGTAGGTCTTTCCCCAGTGGGGATGCCACGAGGGCTGAGTTCACAGTCTTGTGGATAGCGTGATGATGTCACCACGCTTGGTCGCATTTTCCCACGCTTCGGGTGTCACGTGACCGCGTCGTGACGTTAGCGCATTCGCCCGCGCTTGGGGCAGTCACGTGACCTGTGCCGATACGTCGGCGTGTTCACCTGGCGCTGAGGCTGGCTGTTGCAGCTGAAGTCGCGGGAGCAAGTGGAACCTGGCGCTGCCGCTGGCCGATGCGGCCAAAGTTGTGAGAACGGGAGGCGCCGGCACCGCAGCTGGCCGATGCGTGCCGGCGGCCATTATGGGAGGCTGAGCTGGGCCAGCGGCCGGCGTGCGTGCATCACCTCATGCGCGACGTGATGTCAGCGTGTTAGGTCGCATCTTAAAGGGGCAACGGCCCAAACAGATAAGATAAAGGGGCAATGGCCCAAACAGGTAAGTTATGTACATACAAAGGTAAGTTAAAGGGAATTATGTATATAATAAGTAAGGGACACTCGGTGGAACATGCGCCCCCCCAGAATTCGCTTTAACGAAAGCCCAAAGATGAGATGGTCTGATGAGCTAGTGGTCTTGGCGGGCGTGATGTCTCGACTTGGCGGGTGAGGTAAGAAGACGCTGGTCATAAGTGGATCCTTACGCGCGTCATGGTGAATAAAACGTATCCATCAGGCGAAGGACCGTGGAGATGGGTGAAACAGCAGGCCTTGTCAGAGTGACGGGCAGGGTGGGCAGACGCGGACGATCGCTCTGTTGACATTGGAACAAGTCCTTGTTCTGACGAAATCTGCAGGAACGCTGAACGGGCGATCCAAAGGACTTGACAGGCGAGGTCAGTGAACTTGCCGACAGGTGAGCGAACTCTTTGGGAGGCTGGAACGCACGGAACGGTGCGTGCCATAGTGCTACGACAATAACACTACTGAGGGTGAAAAATTGCTGCATTGATCAGTGATCGGTGAGGCCAGCAACTTTCACGTGGCCGATCGCAGCCGCGGGATGCATGTTGGACCTGTCCTCGATGTTTGCAGCATCAGTAGATGTTCGCGTTTGTTAAGGAGAAAACTGGAGCATGGGCGGCAACGTTCCGGGTTGTTGTTAATTTCGGTAGGGGTTAACTGCCAGGAGGGTGGCAATGCTTCTAACTGTTGTAGATTTAGTGGAAAATCTGCTGAGAAGGTGGCACGCTTCTCTTTCTCACCGAAAAGTGTGGTAGGTAACACAACCAGCAGGCTGACGGGCTGGTGCGTCGTCGGCGGAGAATGAGTCTTCGTTTTTCATGAGGGATGGGTCCTCATGGTTTGCGAGGGATGGGTCCTCATGGTACACGAGGGATGGGCCCTTGTGGGTCATGAGGAGTGAGTCCTCGTGGTTCACGGGGGTGAGTCCTCCTGGTATCCCCGCAGGGCGCACTCTGATCTTGTGGGCCAGAACATGCTGTAACCCGCGCTTGGAGAGATTTATACTTGCTGTTGCATTGGACGATCTGTGTGGTGGTAGAAAAGTTGAATACGGAGACCGTAAGCAAGTGCATGGTCTGCGCCGCATCGATGTTCTCGGCAAACAGGGCTTCTACCTGTACAAAGCACGAGGGCGGTTGTTTCTCCCTGACTTGCGGTAGTGACAGCGGAATGGCTGGTGCTTCCATGGCGTGCTTCTTTTGTGAAAACTGTTCACAAAAAACGGGGTCCGGCTGCGTTTTGTCCATGAAAACGGGATCACCTCCAGGCTGCGCTTCCTTTGTGAATCCGTTCGCAAAGACGGGGTCGCCGATGTAGGAACTGGTGTTTGTCAGTTGCTGTTTCTCAGTTGTTCGTCGGTTGTTCGTCAGTCGTCTTCTGTGAAGACGAGGTTCAGGCTACGCGTTGCTTCCGTGAAAAATGTTCACGGATACGGGGTCACCAATTGTAGTGTAGGAATTGATGAGCTCCCGTACTCACGTCGTTGGGTCACCAATTGTAGCTGAGGTTCAGGCTGCGTGCTTCCTCCATGAAAACCGTCCACGGAGTCGGGGTCACCAGTTGTAGGTATTCATGTTGACCTCTGAGGACGAATGCCTACTAAATAATTAAGTTCGACTTCAGACGAACAATAAATAAGTTGTTTATTTACAAGAACAGACGAAATACAGCAGGTAAGATGGTTGGATGCAGGAGCACTGCGATGTAGGTCTTTCCCCAGCGGGGACTCCACGAGGACTGAGTCCACAGTCCTGTGGAGAGCGTGATGATGTCATCATGTTCGGTCGTGTTTTCCCGCGCTTCGGGTGTCACGTGACCGCGTCGTGACGTTAGCGCGTTCGCCCACGCTGGGGCAGTCACGTGACCCGCGCCGATATGTCGGCGTGTTCACCCGGCGCTGAGGCTGGCCATTGCGGCCGAAGTCGCAGGAGCAAGTGGCACCTGGCGCTGCCGCTGGCCGATGCAGCCAAAGTCGCGGGAGCGGGTGGCGCCAGCACCGCAGCTGCCTGATGCGGCCGAAGTCGCGGGCGTGGTAGGCCGAGCTGTGCCGGCGGCCGTTACGTGAGGCCAAGCTGGGCCAGTGGCCGGCGCGTGTGCGTCACGTGATGCGCAATGTGATGTCAGCGTGTTAGGTCACGTCTTAAAGGGGCAACAGCCCAAACAGGTAAGTTAAAGGGGCAACGGCCCAAACAGGTAAGTTATGTACATACAAAGGTAAGTTAAAGGGAATTATGTATATAATAAGTAAGGGACACCCGGTGGAACCACCACAAAGGCAGATTATTATCTGAATGGCAATAGATTGGGAGAAGGGGAAGTGCAACGAGACCTGGGTGTCCTTGTGCACCAGTCGCTGAAGGTAAGCATGGAGGTGCAGCAGGTGGTTAAGAAGGCAAATGGTATGTTGGCCTTCATAGCGAGAGGGTTTGAGTACAAGAACAAGGATGTCTTGCTGCAGTTGTACAGGGCCTTGGTGAGACCACATCTTGAGTATTGTGTGCAGTTTTGGTTTTGCGCCTTATCTGAGGAAGGATAGTCTTGCCATGGAAGGAGTTCAACGAAGATTCACCAGGCTGATACCTGGGATGGCAGGAATGACGTATGAGGTCGATTGGGTTTGTACTCACTGGAGTTTAGAAGAATGAGAGGGGATCTCATTGAAACTTATAAAATTCTGGCTGGACTGGACAGACTAGATGCAGGAAGGATGTTCCCGATGGTCGGGGAGTCCAGAACCAGGGGTCACAGTCTAAGGATAAGGGGTAAGCCATTTAGGACTGAGATGAGGAGGAATTTCTTCACCCAGAGAGTGGTGAACCTGTGGAATTCTCTACCACAGAAGGCAGTAGAGGCCAATTCATTAAATATATTCAAGAAGGAATTAGATATATTTCTTAAGGCTAAAGGGATCAAGGGGTATGGAGAGAAGGCAGGGACAGGGTACTGAACTTGGATGATCAGCCATGATCGCTTGGAATGGTGGAGCAGGCTCGAGGGGCCGAATGGCCTAGACCTGCTCCTATCTTCTGTGTTTCTATGTTTCTATGTATCCTATCAATGACTACAGGAGCGCAGTGCACAGGTGCAGGAGTGGGTCTGGTCTGAGCATGCGCAGTGTATATGTTCGCGATGGTTTGAAGCAGAAGAGATGGTTCCAGGAGGCAGTAGGAGATTGTGGGCTCGGGGAGGAATTGGACCCGCGCGCGGGCTGGGAAGCTTCATAAACTCTGGTGTAGGCCTCAGGCCCCGAATAAGAGCCCACAGGCCCCGTGTTTGCCCCGCGGTGACAGGCCCGGCCGCCCGGGTCAGCGGGGTCACTGGCCGCCATCTTGGACAGGGCGGGGTCACAGCGCATGCATGGCCATCTTGGCCAGGAACAGAGAGTGGGCGGGGCTTCAGTGTCCCAGTGACCAGGAGAGACAATCATTGACTCATTGATTTTATTCTCAATCTGCACACAGCGGGTGCCTCACTATTTTCATAAAAGATTTCAGAAAAGCACCGAGACACACACACCCGAGTGAGAGTGTTCCAGTGCACTGACTGTGGAAAGAGCTTTAACCAGTTACACAGCCTGAAAAAACATCGCACCATTCACAGCGAGGCGAAACCGTACACGTGTTATGTGTGTGGATGAGGCTTCAACCGATCGTCCAACCTGGAGTGACACAAGGACACCCACACCATGGAGAAACCGTGGGAATGTGAGGAATGTAGGAAGGGATTCAATTACCCATCCCACCTGGAAACGCATCAACACCTACACACTGGGGAGAGGCCGTACACCTTCTCCGTGTGTGGGAAGGGATTCACTCGGTCATCCAGCCTGCTGACACACCAGTGAGTTCACACTGGGGAGAGACCGTTCACCTGCTCCGTGTGTAAGAAGGGATTCACTCGGTCATCCAGCCTGCTGACACACCAGCGAGTTCACACTGGGGAGAGGCCGTTCACCTTCTCCGAGTGTGGAAAGGGATTCACTAATTCATCCAAACTGCTGACACACCAGCGAGTTCATTCTGATGAGAAACCTTTTAAATGCTCGGACTGCGGGAAGTGCTATAAGAGTTCCGGGGAACTGACATGTCATCAATGTGCTCAGACTGATGAGAGGCCGTTCAGGTGCTCTCACTGTGGGACTGGGTTCAAGCAATCATCAGAACTCGCTGTACACCAGCGCACCCACACTGGAGAGAGGCAATTCACCTGCTCCGTGTGTGGGAAGGAATTCACTAATTCATCCCACCTCACTTCACGCCAATTTGTTCACACCAATAAGAGACCTTTTCAATGTTCTGACTGTGAGAAGAGCTTTAAAAGCAGAAATGATCTGCTGAGGCACCAGCGAGTTCACAAGTGACTGCAGGGGTTGGATTCTGCTGTTATTGCTGCTGTTAATCACATCCAAGACTGAACCATATTCATTCTGACAGTTGGGGTTTGTTTCTGCTGACGTTAATAACCCCTGTAACTGGGCTGGAGTTTAATATTCTGAATATTTGTCAAATAAATCCGCTTTGTTTTAAACACCTTGTTGTAGCTTTCTCATCTCTCTTCACTGACAGCAAAGTCGCCGTGTGGGTTAATCTTAAGGCGTGTAAGAAATGTGTCCCAGCTGCTCTCTTCCATGGTTCAGAGCTCCTAGGCATGGAACAGAAGGCTCCTTTACAACTGCGTTTAGAGTCGGGAAGAACAACGGTGAATGCCAGAAACGTGCTGTCAAATCAGAGATTGGTGTAAAACTGCGACCTGTTCCCGACTGAAAGTGAAATGGCAGGTTTAAGTTTCCAGTCTAAGAATGACTGTGGTAATTATTCTGTGTAGATTCAACATGTTTGTGTGACAGTCCTAAGTCTACCATTTAAAATAAACCCATTCAAAATAAATTGGTTGAAACTGCATTAAAATAGCAGATGGAGGAGTTCACCGGAGCCTGTTAACTGCTGGTACAATTATACAACAGACATTTGATCTCCAGATAAAGAAGGACCTGCAGCGTGTTTCCAGGAATTCCCTGTTTTATTGATGTGTGTGTTAGACACCAGGATAACTAAAAATACACAACCCGGAACATCCACAGTGTGCAATCCCGACAGTTACTCTGGGATCACTCCTGCTGTGGAACTCCACCACTGACCCTGCTGAAGGGTGTTTAAAGAGATGGGATGGATGCTCTGTGAGACGCTTGCCCGTATCATCAACAGCTCCATAGAGTCAGGGATTGTTCCCTGTGATTGGAAGGCAGCTCACCTCACTCTTATTTTCCAAATCAGGGACAAATCAGAGCCAGGGAACTACAGGCCCATCAGTGTGACCTCGATCACAGGGAAGATGCTTGAAGGGATCCTGAGAGATGCTGTTTATGATCACCGGGGAAAGGGAAGGGGCCATTAGAGAGACTGAACACAGCATCAAAAAACAAGGTCACGTCTACAAACTGGCTGGAGTTTGTGAAGAAGTTGTTAGGTTGGTGGATGAGGGGAATCCGGTTGACATTATCGACCTCAGGGGTGTCAAACTCATTTTCTATGGTGGGTCTGATCCGATATCCTGGCACCTGTTGTGGGCCACATTCAGCAAAAGTTATTAAAATAGGAATAAATGAATATAAACTATATCAGTGAATATTTACATGTAGATTTTATTTACAGCTGCTGCTGCTCCTGATCCCTGGCACCTCTCAGCATGCAATAAGGGCACAGCAGTCATCATAGCTGACTTTAGTCTACATATAGATTGGGCTAACCAAATTAGTAACAATACTGTGGAGGAGGAATTCCTGGAGTGTTTACGGGATGGTTTCCTGGACCAATATGTCGAGGAACCAACCAGAGATCAGGCCATCTTAGACTGGGTATTATGTAATGAGAAAGGATTAATTAGCAATCTTGTTGTATGAGGCCCCTTGGGGCGAAGTGATCATAATATGATAGAAGTCTTCATTACGATGGAGAGTGAAGTAGTCGACTCAGAGACTAGGGTCCTAAATTTAAATAAAGGAAACTACGATGGTCTGAGGTGCAAGTTGGGTAGGATTGATTGGGGAATATCACTCAAAGGGTTGATGGTGGATAGGCAATGGCAAACATTCAAAGACCGCATGGATGAACTGCAGAATTTGTTCATCCCAGATTGGGATAAGAATAAAACAAAAAGGGTGACTCAACCGTGGCTAACAAGGGAAGTTAGGGATAGCATAAAATCCAAGGAGAGGACATATAAATTGGCCAGAAAAAGCAGTAAACCTGAGGATTGGGAGCAGTTTAGGATTCAACCAAGGAGGACAAAGGGATTAAGGAAGAAAGGGAAAATAGAATATGAGAGTAAGCTTGCGTGGAACATAAAAACAGACTGTAAAAGCTTTTATGGATATGTGAAGAGAAAAAGATTGGTGAAGTCAAGCGTAGGTCCCTTGCAGTCAGAATCAGGGAAATTTATAATGGGGAACAAAGAAATGGCTGACCAATTAAATACATATTTTGGTTCTGTCTTCACAAAGGAGGACACAAATAACCTAGCATCTGATGAAAGGGAGGAACTGAAAGAAATCAGATTTGTAGGGAAATGGTGTTAAGGAAATTGATGGGATTGAAGGCCAATAAATCCCCAGGATCTGATAATCTACATCCCAGGGTACTTAAGGAAGTGGCCCTAGAAATAGTTGATGCTTTGCTGATCATCTTCCAGCATTCGATGGAATCTGGAACAGTACCCATGGATTGGAGGGTAGCTAATGTTACCCCACAATTCAAAAAAGGTGGTAGAGAGAAAACGGGGAAATACAGACCGGTAAGCCTGACATTGGTAGTGGAGAAAATGCTAGAGTCCATTATAAAAGATGTAATAGCAGAGCACTTGGAAAACAGTGACAGGATCGGACAAAGTCAACATGGATTACAAAAGGTAAATCATGTTTGACTAATCTACTGGAATTTTTTGAGGATGTAACTGGTAAAATAGATAAGGGAGAAGCAGTGGATGTGATATATTTGGACTTTCAGAAGGCTTTCGATAAGGTCCCGCATAAGAGATTAGCGTGTAAATTTAAGGCACATGGGATTGGGGGCAAGGTATTGACTTGGATAGAGAACTGGTTGGCAGACAGAAAGCAAAGAGTTGGAATAAACAGGTCTTTTTACGAGTGGCAGGCAGTGACTAGTGGGGTACTGCAGGGATCGGTCCTTGGGCCCCAGCTATTCACAATATATATTAATGATCTAGACAAGGGAACTAGATGTAATATCTCCAAATTTGCAGATGACACAAAGATGAGTGGGCGTGTGTGCTGTGATGAGGATGCCGAGAAACTCCAGGATGATTTGGACAGTTTGGGTTGTAGTGATCAATAACATGTCATTCTATAGTGGACACTAGGTGGAGCCGCAGAGCTGCGTAGAGCTGTATATAGCTGTATGTATAAGACTACACTACCCAGCTGTATATATATTAAGACTACATTACCCATGAGGCATTAGGCTACCCACAAGGCAACAGTCAAGATGGCAACCTGCACACAGGAGCACACATGCAGCATCTCTACAGATGCTGTACCTAGAGAACGTGTACTGAATAAATGACTAGCTAGAAGCTAGCTGTGTTCATAATAAGAATGTCTATTTATTAATGAACATAACATGGTTCCAGGAGTGGGGTGAGGATCTGCTGAAAATTGTGAAAAGCGGCATGGACAATTTGAAGCCACCAGAACGTTTGAACCTCGAGGGAAATGTCGACTACAATTGGCGGATTTTTAAACAAAAATTCGAACTCTACATTGCAGCCATCGGATTCGGTACGAAGCCAGACGCAAGGAAGATAGCATTGCTGCTTATGGTTGCAGGCCCACAGGCAATAGAGGTATTTAATACATTTGTATTTAATCCAGAGGAGAACAGAGGAAAATTAGAAGATGTGCTAAAACAATTTGATGCACATTGCTCTCCCAAAAAGAATGAGACGTATGAAAGATACATCTTCCATTCTCGGACACAGCAACAAAATGAGACTTTTGATAGCTTTATAACTGATCTGAAACTGAAAGCACAGACATGTAATTTCTCTGAGCTCAAAGCATCCATGATTCGTGACCAGATTGTGTTTGGTATTCATGATAAAACAGTCAGGGAACGTCTGTTGAGAGAAACCGAACTAAATTTGGAAA
Source organism: Somniosus microcephalus (assembly GCF_052327205.1). Classification (NCBI taxonomy): domain Eukaryota; kingdom Metazoa; phylum Chordata; class Chondrichthyes; order Squaliformes; family Somniosidae; genus Somniosus; species Somniosus microcephalus. The sequence goes on along the minus strand of NC_140990.1, from coordinate 30,118,803 downwards.
ATGCGGTGAAAATATGCCAAGCCAGCGAGCTAGCTTGAAAGCACGCGAAGACTTTCAGTGAAATCAATAATGATGCAATTGTAATGAGTGATAATGCTGCTGTCGGTGCTGTGTCCTACATGGGTAAGAAACGTGGGCAGAACAGAAATGAAAAGCAATCGGATGATAAAATTTTTAATTGTAAACGCTGTGGTTACAAACACCAGTTAAGACAATGCCCAGCGTTTGGAAAAATGTGCACAAAGTGTAATGGAAAGAATCACTTTGCCAAACAATGCTTTTCAAAAGTAAAAACAATGAAAGGGCAACAAGTTAATGTGATTGAGGATACTGATTTAAGTGAGACATTTTTTGTAGGAATGGTGTCATGTGACGATATCAAAAAAGATACAGAAAATGTGCAGCCCTCAGAAGTGGACAATGCTGAACATAAAGTCAATGCAGTAAAAGTGGACAAATGGATGATCCCACTGCAGATAAATGGAGCATTTGTTACATTGAAACTGGACAATGGGGCAAAAGCAAACTTAATCAGTATGAGTGACATTAACAATATGAAAGAAAAGCCCAAAATACAGAAAAAGTCATTACTACTGAAGGACTATAATGGACAGAAAATAGATAGCTTAGGTGTATGCAGACTCAAAGTGACAGTCAAAGACAAAGTGCATCATCTCATGTTTTCTGTTGTGGCTGAAAGCCTTGATTCAATACTAGGTGACAAAGCTTGTGAAGACTTAGAACTGGTCAAGAGAGTCTACCGTATAAACTGTGCCATAAGCAGACCAGATGACTCAGGTGATGAAGCAGAGCGCCCATCAAGGATGAAAAGGCCAAAGGCTATCCATGTCTTCAAAAAGCCTAGTTTCTCCAAGAAGCAAGAAAAAGACTTTAAGGTCAAAGAAAAGCACAAAGAGGAAAAACACAAGGGGAAAAAGTCCAAAGATATAACCGCAGCAGATGTTGTTAAGCAGTGGAGAGAGAAAAAGAAAAAGAAGAAGCCTGCACCAGAGCAGGAAGCAATTCCGGTGGATACTCCTTCTTCCCTCAGGCCAATCTTTGGTGTTCCATTAGCCGAGGCTGCTGAGAGGACTATGCTGTATGATGGGATCCAGCTGCCAGCAGTTTTTTGAGAGTGCATTGACTACATTGAGAGTTATGGCATGAAGAGTGAAGGAAACACTGAAACCCTCTCCAAGCAAAGATCGCAAGGAGACCTCGATCTATACAAGAGCAGATTGATGACAATGACGCAACTGCATCTAGTCATTCACCACCAGAACAATCTCATGAAGACACATCAGACTTACCCATGTTGAGAAGATCCACACGTGAAGTAAAAGAGCCTGATAGACTTAATCTTTGAGTAAAATGTAAAGCTTTGAAAATGTGTTGACTGTTTTGAAAATGTTTATGTTTATAGAGCACTAACAAAAGTGTTACTGATATTATCTTTATTGTTTTCTTGAAAGTTGATTGATATTGATTTTGTTAAACCTCAAAGAAAGGGGGATGTAGTGATCAATAACATGTCATTCTATAGTGGACACTAGGTGGAGCTGTAGAGCTGCGTAGAGCTGTATATAGCCATATGTATGTATAAGACTACACTACCCAGCTGTATATATATTAAGACTACATTACCCATGAGGCACTAGGCTACCCACAAGGCAACAGTCAAGATGGCAGCCTGCACACAGGAGCACACATGCAGCATCTCTACAGATGCTGTACCTAGAGAACGTGTACTGAATAAATGACTAGCTAGAAGCTAGCTGTGTTCATAATAAGAATGTCTATTTATTAATGAACATAACAGGGTGATTGGGCAAAACCATGGCAGATGCAATATAATGCGGATAAATGCGAGGTTATCCACTTTGGTGGCAAAAACAGGAAGGCAGATTATTATCTGAATGGCAATAGATTGGGAGAAGGGGAAGTGCAACGAGACCTGGGTGTCCTTGTGCACCAGTCACTGAAGGTAAGCATGCAGGTGCAGCAGGCAGTTAAGAAGGCAAATGGCATGTTGGCCTTCGTAGTGAGAGGGTTTGAGTACAGGAACAAGGATGTCTTGCTACATTTATATGGCCTTGGTGAGACCACATCTTGAGTATTGTGTGCAGTTTTGGTCGCCTTATCTGAGGAACGATGTTCTTGCCATGGAAGGAGTTCAGCGAAGATTCACCAGGCTGATACCTGGGATGGCAGGAATGACGTATGAGGAGAGATTGGGTCGATTGGGCTTGTACTCACTGGAGTTTAGAAGAATGAGAGGGGATCTCATTGAAACTTATCAAATTCTGACAGGACTGGACAGACTAGATGCTGGAAGGATGTTCCCGATGGTCGGGGAGTCCAGAACCAGGGGTCACAGTCTAAGGATAAGGGGTAGGCCATTTAGGACAGAAATGAGGAGGAATTTCTTCACCCAGAGAGTGGTGAACCTGTGGAATTCTCTACCACAGAAGGCAGTAGAGGCCAATACATTAAATATATTCAAGAAGGAGTTGGATATATTTCTTAAGGCTAATGGGATCAAGGGGTATGGGTAGAAAGCAGGGACCGGGTACTGAATTTGAATGATCAGCCATGATCTCATTGAATGGCGGAGCAGGCTCGAGGGGCCGAATGGCCTACTCCTGCTCCTATCTTCTATGTTTCTATGAGACAATGACCCACCTCCTGACGTTACGTGGGCTGGGTCGCGTCCTACAACCCTGCTTGAGTTTTACGAAGAAATTTAACCCTTTTACAGCAATATCATTCTGGTGAATCTGGGTCCCTCTCCAAGGCCAATATATCCTTCCTGAGGTTCGGTGCCCAGATCTGAACGCAATACTCCAGATGGGTTCAAACCAGAGCTTTGTACAGCTCCCAGCTGCTGAGACACCAGCGAGTTCACACTGGGGAGAGGGCGTTCACCTGCTCTGTGTGTGGGAAGAGATTCACTCAGTAATCCACCCTGCTGAGACACCAGCGAGTTCACAAGTGACTGCAGGTGTTGGATTCTGCTGTTATTGCTGCTGTTAATCATATCCAGGACTGAACCGTGTTCATTCTGACAATTGGGGTTTGTTTCTGCTGATGTTAATAATCCCGCTGACTGGGCTGGAGTTTACTATTCTGGAAATAAGTCAAATAAATCTGCTTTGTTCCAAACACACTTTGTATTGAGTCCTTGATGTCTGTAAGATAAGAGAAGACTAATTCATGTTCCGTTACCGACTGTTCCATTTTGGGCCTTTTCACCTTTGTTAAAGAAAGACTTGTATTCATACAGCACCTTTCACAACTTCAGGACATCCCAAAGCGCTTTACAACCAATGAAGCACTTTTGAAGAGCAGTCACTGTTGTAATGTAGGAAATGCAGCAGCCAATTTGCGCACAGCAAGGTCCCACAGACAGCACCGTGATAATGGCCAGATGATCTGTTTTAGTGATGTTGGTTCAGGGAGAAATGTTGGCCACGACTCCAGGGACAACTCCCCTGCTCTTCAAAATAACATCATGGGATCTTTTATGTCGACTTGAGATGGGTCCTCGCTTGAACGCCTCATCCGAAGACGGCACCTATTTCAGTGCAGCGCTCCCTCTGTACTGCACTGGAGTGTTGGCCTAGATTGTGTTCTCAAGTCTCTGGGGGTGGAGTTGATCCCACAACCTCCTGACTCAGGGACAAGAGAGAGAGAGAGAGAGAGAGAGAGTGCTCCCACTGAGACAGAGAGAGAGAGAGCCAGAGCGAGAGAGAGAGAGAGAGATTAGTCCTAGGAGAAGGAGACAGACCATACCTTGGGGCCAAATATGTAACAACATGTCACAACCTGAGGACTGTTTAAAATTAATATTGAACGTACCAAATGAAGTACAAAGACTGTTTAAAATTAATATTGTTTAAAAGTAATATTGTATGTACCCAACAAATGTCAAATCGATTGACACCTACAGAATGTTGGAAAACTGTACCTTTTTGCTATGTAAGCTTTGGCAATATGGTTCTCTGTAAACTTTCATGCCAATAAAGCATTTTAATTGGAAATTGGAATTGGAATTGGAGAGAGTGTGCTCCCACTGAGACAGAGAGAGAGAGAGCCAGAGCGAGAGAGAGAGAGAGAGTGTGCTCCCACTGAGACAGAGAGAGAGAGAGAGTGCTCCCACTGAGACACAGAGAGAGAGAGAGAGAGAGAGAGAGTGCTCCCACTGAGACACAGAGAGAGAGAGAGTGCTCCCACTGAGACAGAGAGAGAGAGAGAGTGCTCCCACTGAGACAGAGAGAGTGCTCCCACTGAGACACAGAGGGAGAGAGAGTGCTCCCACTGAGACACAGAGAGAGAGAGAGAGTGCTCCCACTGAGACAGAGAGAGAGAGAGAGTGCTCCCACTGAGACACAGAGAGAGAGAGAGAGTGCTCCCACTGAGACACAGAGAGAGAGAGAGAGTGCTCCCACTGAGACACAGAGAGAGAGAGAGAGAGAGCTCCCACTGAGCCATGACTAACACCCGATCATTACTCTAGATTACTTCAGTTATCATACCTTCAGTTACTCTCATGGACAAGTCCCAGCTCCCCATATCATCCAGCGTGCTTCTCCTAGACTTGGTATCCAGGGGGAGTATTGGTAACATGACCCTGCACCTGCCCTGGGACTGTTTGATGGGACAGTGTAGAGGGAGCTTTACTCAGTATCTAACCCATGCTGTACCTGCCCTGGGAGTGTGTGATGGGACAGTGTAGAGGGAGCTTTACTCTGTATCTAACCGGTGCTGTACCTGCACTGGGAATGTTCGATGGGACAGTACAGAGGGAGCTTTACTCTCTATCTAACCCGTGCTGTACCTGCCCGGGGAGTGTTTGATGGGACAGTGTAGATCAGGGGTTCTCTGAGGCCCCTCCTGTGTTATAAAAATTCCCCGGACCCCTTGTAACACAACACAAGTATTCATTGTCTGTAAAGTGCTTTGGGACAGCCTGAGATCACAGAAACCTCTCTAGACAATAGATTGGGAGAAGGGGAAGTGCAACGAGACCTGGGTGTGCAATATATTCATTAAATATATTCAAGAAGGAGTTGGATATATTTCTTAAGGCTAAAGGCATCAAGGGATATGGGGAGAAGGCAGGGACAGGGTACTGAATTTGGATGATCAGCCATGATCTCATTGAATGGGGAGCAGGCTCGAAGGGCCGAATGGCCTACTCCTGTGCCTATCTTCCATGTTTCTATAAATGCAAGTCTTTCCATTTCAATTCACTGTGCTTTATTTTTGAAATAAATAGTTATTTGATGATTAAGTGCGGTAATAGTATGTTTTGAACTCCCTCATCCTTGATTCTCCAATCCAAGAGGCCCAGTGACCTCACAAGCTGCCTTGTGGCCGCCTTCCTTCCAGCCCATGTGATCTGCTCACCTGAGCAAAGCCCAGCTCCCAGGCGGAGGCGGGGAGTGCGCTGATTGGCCCTTTGCTGCCCCGCCCACCCCCCAACCACCAATCGGAGTGTGAGCAGGGTGCAGTGGGCGGGGCTAGCCTTTGATTGACAGTTTGTGCTCCCGCTCGCGGCGCTTTGAATTTCGCCCCAACAATGGAGGGCGGTTGGAGAAGGGATTTGGGCCAAGCGGATTGGCTGCTGGCCTTTGATTGACGGTTGACGGGACCAATCCCCGAGGCCTCGGGCTGTCCTGCTCAGTGGCGCCGCCTAGTGTGAGGGCGAGCGGCGGCTGGAGCTGTGGGTCCCGCAAACTGCGCCTGCGCACTGCTCCTGCTCCAGTGGGAGAAGGTGTTCAGCGGGCTGGGCTCCTGGAATTGGGAATGGCCGCACCCTCCAATAAACCCCAGCCTGGATTTGTAGGGGGGAAGTGGGGAGATGGGGGCAACAGGCTGCATGGAGATGATGGGAATCTGGATCAACCCAATTGTCAGCGAGCGAGGGTCACTGCCGGTACTACAGTATACAGGAGCTGTAAAAGTAGTTCTCTCTTAAAGGTACATACACTACACCAATATCCTTCTGTCTGATATAAACCAACCCCACAGTCACTGACACCAATCTCCTCCTGTTTGATATAAACCAACCCCAGTCACTGACACCAATCTCCTCCTGTCTGATATAAACCAACCCCACAGTCACTGACACCAATCTCCTCCTGTCTGATATAAACCAACCCCAGTCACTGACACCAATCTCCTCCTGTCTGATATAAACCAACCACAGTCACTGACACCAATCTCCTCCTGTCTGATATAAACCAACCCCACAGTCACTGACATCAATCTCCTCCTGTCTGATATAAACCAACCCCAGTCACTGACACCAATCTCCTCCTGTCTGATATAAACCAACCCCACAGTCACTGACACCAATCTCCTCCTGTCTGATATAAACCAGCCCCACAGTCACTGACACCAATCTCCTCCTGTCTGATATAAACCAGCCCCACAGTCACTGACACCAATCTCCGGTGTATGTCAGACTGAAGTTGTTTACAATCCTGATGAGCTTTTACTCTATTCCTAGTTGAGTTCGAGATCTCCAATGAAACACGCCACACACCTAATCCCCTGAGCACAGGCTTCATTTTTAACTAGCTGAAGTGCCCGGCAGTGCTGAGGGAACTCAAGAACCCGGTGGAATGTTTATGAAATTGCTTTTTATACTGGTGGGATTGAAGAACTCTTCCTAAGCACCCAGGAGTGATATTACATTATTCACAAAGTTTCAGTGTATGAGTTGATAGGGAAATAAAAGATTCTATGTGAGGCATTTAGAGTTTAGTTTAGAAATCAACAGTGAACATTTATTGCAACAATGTAGAACAATAGAGCATTTGACAATATGCTGGAGTTACAACCAAAGACTGAATGAATACTCCCTCTGGTAAAGGTTTGCAAACCCAAGAGGGTTGGTATTGCACAGAGTGATTTTGTAATCTTGTAGTAGGTATGCAGCCTCTCAGATGTTGAAGAGTCCTGAAAGAGTCCTTTCCTGTGGCAAGCTTTTATAAAGGAGGCACAGAGATGGCCAGTCAGAGTTTTGAGGTAATTAACTGATGTTGGGCCAGCAACCTCATGGAGGACTAGACGAAGGTGAGAGCAGTCTGCATTATTGGAGAGCCCGTGGTTAGACAACATTTTCTGTTTTTCCTGAGGGTGTTAAAATAAACAGATTCCTTGATGCACCAACTCTTGAACATGCCACGTACAACTGGCCATGTGAAAAACAGGGCGTGAGTAAATTGATGCCAGCAACCTTCAAAGTCTGCCCCTGTGCCTTGTTGATTGACATAGCAAAAGAAATCGTCACAGGAAACCGTTGCCGTTTGAATTGAAATGGCAAGTCAGTTGATATCATTGGAATTCGAGGAATGAGAACATCCTCCCCTCTGGTGCAGCCGGAGATGATGGTAGCCTCAGTGAGATTTGGCATGAGCTTTTTGACTGCCAGTCTGGTTCCATTGCACAGCTTTGGTGGATATATGTTTCTTAGGAGCATGATGGGGGTGCCTTCCTTCAGTATCAGTTTGTGAGGAGGCGTTCCTGAAGGCTGCAATGAGTTGAGGAACTCAGTGGGGAAGTGCACTGCATCAGCACTGTCACAAACAGTATCAACACTTTTGTAAATGTGCTCTTGGCCAGAGAGTTTTTGAACAAGGAGGATGTTTATGTCTTTGACATTATCATTCCTGCGTGCAAGCATTGACCGTTCACACAGCCACTTGGGAACATTGAAGTGATTGAGGAGGTCTGGATACACCTGTGAGATCAACTCATCAACAGTTTTGACTGGACTGCCAAAGCCTGGAGGAATGGTGATTTGTCCACTGCTGTCAACTGGCAATTTTCCTTCTCCCAATTGTAGCAAAAGTTGTGCAAATGATTCTGACATTTTGTCACCATGCATATGAACACGCATGTTTGTGGTCAAATGGACTGTTTGCACATTTGGCCACAGATGGGATGCCTTGAGACATGCATTGAGTTCATCTGCTGGAGTTCCTCTGGGTACAACTGGCAGGATTTGGCGGAAATCACCTGCCAGCAACAGGGTGGTGTCACCCATCAGCCTATTGTTGCCTCTCAGATCCTGAAGAGTTCTGTTGAGTGCTTCAAGTGCCCTCTTGTGGGCCATTGTACACTCATCCCACACAATGAGTCTACACTTTTGAAGCAACTGAGAAGCACCAGTTCCTTTGCTAAAGTTACACACTGGGTGTTCTTGTGTTATCAGATCCAGAGGGAGCGCAAAGGTTGAGTGGGCAGTGCGACCTCCTTGGAGAAGAGTTGCAGCAATTCCTGATGAGGCAACAGCCAGTGCAATGTGTCCCTTAGAGCGAACCATGGCCAGTAAAAGATTGATCAGGAATGTCTTTCCTGTTCCACCAGGTGCATCGAGGAAGATAATGCCACCTGCATTGTTTTCCACCATATCCACAACCAGCCTGTAAGTCTCTTTCTGGTCTGGAACCAATTTAGGTTCAGTGACGGTGACAAAGGAGGTCAGTTCCTCAACATTGTAGGTGGTTTCCCTGAGGACCTCTCTGCTGAGACCTGGAGAATCATTCCTATTGGGAGGTTGAAGGTTCAACTTAGTCAGAGACTTGCCAGCCAATGCCAAAGTCTTGTCCTCCAGAAGGATCAAAACCTGATTGTACATTGCATCAGTGAAGTTTAGCGTCATTGTGGGGTTGGCTCTGGTGAGTTGGCATAAGATGTCTTCTGTGAGGCTGTCTTTGTGATCTTCCCACAACTGCATCGGGTTGGAAGGGCTGCAGAGGGCAATTATAATGGCAAAGAGTTTTCGTAGCCTATTGGGGGAGTAAGACACAGCAGCTTCTCTCATCGTGGCATGCCAATGAATGTCATCCTCAATGAGTCCTCTCCTGTGGCAAGCTTCTTGAAAGGAGTCACAGAGTTGGCCAGCGACAGTCTTGAGGTCATTAAATGATGTGGGGCCAGCAACCTGATGGAGGAGTAGACGAAGGTGAAAGCACTCTGTGTTGTTTGGATGGACCATGTAGACTCTGCCAAGTGCATCTGATGAGTACACCCCTGTATGACCAGAAACTTCCTTCTGACCTGCTCCAGGGCGCCGAGCCTGCCATGTCTTGTTTGGCTGCCAGGTGTAGTACTTGGGCACCTGATGATAGAAAAGCATCTTGGCAAAGTCATTCGTTTGGCACAACTGAAAGAATGCTGTAAGTTTTGTCTTTGGAGGTTGCTCGGCACGTTGGCTGGCATTTTCAGGTCGGAATAAAACCCTTTGTCCACTTTCCAAGTGAACATCCAATTTAGTGACAGTGGGGTAACGGTTGTGGATGTCAAATCCAAAAGTTCGCCAGGCTGCCTCATTGATGCAGATGTAACGGCCCAACAGATGTGTGCTGATCTCATCATTTTGATTCTACTGTCCAGCCGCTTGAAGATCAAAGACAGCTTGGTCACTGCCCTTATGGAGGTACTTGCACACATATTTGATAGACTTAACTGAGTGGCAGTACTCCACATTGATGTGACATTTGAAGAGCCTGGATAGGAGTGGACAGTAAGGAACAATCCAACGGTTGTCAACTTCAAATGTCTGCCTTTGCTGTGTTGTCCGAGTTGACGGACCAGGTTGACTTGAGTGGCTAGATTTTTTAGTTCGCATTCTTATCTCAGTGCTGATACCTCCACTCTCTTTGCCACTTCTCCTGTACAAAGGATAGCCATCATCCCCATGCTGAGTTTCTTCACGGAGTGGCTTTGGGTACCGTTTTGTACATGCATTCTTTTTCATGCAGGGAGAAGAAGGGTTGTGTCGCCCACAAGGACCATGAATCATATTTTTTACCACAACATCAAAGAGGATTGGATCCTGGTCCTTATCGGGTAGCTCTGCAGAGATGAAGGAATCAACTTGATTGGGGCGAATCTTTGCCTGAAGCCAGAGTAACAGATCCACATGAGGAAGTCCTCTCTTCTGCCACTCAATGCTGTACATGTAGCAATTGTGTGCACCAAAAAGTTTGCCCACAGTCAGAAGTTTGAGCAGTTGTTTAACTTTGAGGTTGAAGACCCGTGCTATGAGCTCATGCCTTTCAGTACCAGCTTTGGGTGGGAACTCCTGCCATTGGGGATTGCAAGTCATGGTGATGAAGAGGACAGGTCTGCCATAGTTTCTGACATAGGTCATGGCATCTTGCGTGTACTCATGCATGTACCTAGGACCTCCAACGAAGGTGGATGGTAGGATGACCAGTTGACCAATGTCCTCAGTGTTGCCATCATTGGCCACAGCATCTCGTAAGTGTATATAGTCTGTGACTCTCAAATGATTTTGGTTATTCCGGAACCAATGAAGCCGCTCTCCTATTTTTGCATACATGTCAGTGAGGAACTGGTGGAGAATTCCTCCACACTGAAGCAGGTGGTTTGAAGCAGTTTGTCGTTCCATCAGCCTGTATGAATAGAATTCCATGGCAGAAACCATCTTTTGCCTTTGGGCTGTAGGTGGCACACCAGTTTCGGGGTCAACATGTGGGATCTTGTTATAGACATCGTATCCATCTTCCCAATGGCAAAACAAAAGCGGGTATTGCAGAGGATCATATGACCTGTGAAGCTCAGAAATTCTTTTGAGTGGACCACCTCTGATATGCAAGACAATGTCCCGTTGTTCAAATTCTTGGCCCACAATGACAATGGCTACTTCATTGGTGGTCGGAGCATTGAAGCATCGCTCATGTTCACCTGCAGGAGTCTTTTCAGATTTGATGACAATTTTGAGGTCTTCATTAGTTGTATTTTCGATGGCTGTTTTGAAACTCTGAACATATGGGCTTTGGTGATGAAGCATGTGCTGTAACTCAAGCAAAGTGTCAAGCTTGATTTGGTGTTGTTGTGCGGGGTGAACAGCAGCTTCCCTGTGGCGATTGGCTTGCTCTTCGTCATCACCCAAGAAGTAGATTTGCAGAAACTGAGGTCTTTCGTTTGGCAGAGGAAGTGTAGTGAGCCAGCTGTATGGTACACCTGTCCATGAACTTTAAAAGTTGGGCAAAATCCTGATTCACGCACTCTGTTTGCACCAAAAGAGGTCATTGCAAAGCAGTTGTTGTACTTTCTGATGTGAGTGAGGAAATGTGGATTTCGGCCGAACAGAAGTGAGTGTAGGGGTTCAGGCGGAACTGTTAGTGTTGGAAGTTTAACCTTTCCTCCATTGCAGCATATCCCAGCAATTTCCCCTTCCCACTTCAGAGCGCCACAGTGAGGGCAAATGACGGTCATCTTGCTAATGATGACTATGTGGTCTGCTTTATAATTGATGGTGGGTGTATAGGAGAAGGCTGCTCCGAGCCAATGACTCCAAATGTCAGCTCTGGCAATGCCCCTGCGTCTATTGGCGGCCTGGCGACGTGCCTGAGTCTGCTCAGGAGTCTCTGAGGCTCTGGCTTGGGCATGTCTCGTCTGGTCATCAGCTTGATGTGCCTGAGTCTGCTCAGGAGTCTCTGAGGCTATGGCTTGGGCATGTCTCGTCTGGTCATGAGCTTGACGTGAGTGAGTCTGGTCAGGAGTCTCTGAGGCTCTGGTTTGGGCATGTCTCGTCCGGTCATCAGCTTGACGTGACAGAGTCTGGTCAGGAGTCTCTGAGGCTCTGGTTTGGGCATGTCTCGTCCGGTCATCAGCTTGACATGACAGAGTCTCATCAGGAGTCTCTGAGGCTCTTTTTGTCTTTTTTCGGGACGCATCAGAAGTGCTGGGTGTAAGTCTGCTTCGTTTTCTTCGGGGCATGCTGTTATGAAAAAAGAAAAAAAATTATTATATAGATAAATGAGTTTGTCTGTCTGTCTGTCTGGGAAGGAGAGAGAGAGAGGGGGAGGTGGAGGGGGGAGGAGGGGGGCAGGAGAAGGGGAGGGGGGAGGAGAGAGAGGGGGGGAGAGAGAGAGGGGGAGGAGAGAGAGAGGGGGTAGGAGAGAGAGAGGGGGGAGGAGAGAGAGAGGAGGGGGAGGGGGAGGAGAGGGGCAGGGGGGTGAGGGGGGAGGAGAGAGGGGGGAGGAGAGGGGCAGGGGGAGGAGAGAGGGGAGGGGGGACGGGGGGAGGAGAGGGGGAGCAGAGGGGGAGGGGGGAGGAGAGAGGCAGGGGGGAGGAGGGAGGGGGAGGAGAGAGGGAGAGGGGGGGAGGAGAGGGCGGGGTGGAGGGAGGGATGGGGGAGGGGAGGGGGGAGGAGAGGGGGAGCAGAGGGAGGGGGTAGGAGGGGGGTAGGAGAGGGGGGTAGGAGAGGGGGAGGGAGGGGGGTAGGAGAGGGGGAGGAGAGAGGGGGGGAGGAGAGGGGGGAGGAGAGAGAGGGGGGAGGAGAGGGGGGGAGGGGAGGGGGGAGGGAGGGGGGTAGGAGAGAGGGGGGGAGGAGAGGGGGGAGGAGAGAGAGGGGGGAGGAGAGGGGGGAGGGGGGAGGAGAGAGAGGGGGAGGAGAGAGGGGGGGAAGAGAGACAGGCAGAGAGCGAAGGAGCTGCCTTTACTTCCAGCTTCTCTGGTTACTGTTGCTAGGCGATGTGAGGAGAAGGAGCCGATTGGCGGGGGGTGGGGAGAGAGGGGGGAGGGAGGGGGGAGGAGAGGGGGGAGGGGGGTAGGAGAGGGGGGAGGAGAGGGGGGGAGGAGGAAGAGAGACAGAGAGAGAGAGAGAGACAGACAGAGAGCGAAGGAGCTGCCTTTACTTCCAGCTTCTCTGGTTACTGTTGCTAGGCGACGTGAGGAGAAGGAGCCGATTGGCAGGGGGGGGGTGGAGAGAGAGGGGGAGGGCAGGAGAGAGGGGGGGAGGGGAGGAGAGACAGGGGGGGGAGGAGAGGGGCATGGGGGTGGGAGGGAGGGGGGGAGGAGAGGGGGGAGGAGAGGGGCAGGGGGGAGGAGAGGGGGGAGGGAGGGGGAGGGGTGGAGCGAGCGGGTCGGGGAAGGACCGCTTCTTGGTGAAGCTACCGGCCAGCAGGGAGAGCGCGCGATGCTGTCCGTGCCCGGGAAGGGGAGGGGGGGAACGAGCGGGTCGGGGAATGACTGCTTCTCGGTGAAGCTACCGGCCAGCACAGAGAGCACGCGATGCTGTCCGTGCCCGGGGGAGGGAGGGGGGAGCGAGCGGGTCGGGGAAGGACCGCTTCTCGGTGAAGCCACCGACCAGCACGGAGAGCGTGCGATGCTGTCCGTGCCGGGGGGTGGTGGGGGGGAGCGAGCGGGTCGGGGAAGGACCGAAATTTGTTTTGTTTTTTTAAAGTGGTGTGAAGAAGGGCAGACGCCATTTTGGTTGATTTTTCTTTTTAAAAAGTGGTGTGAAGAAGGGCGGATGCCATTTTCGGTATTGTACTTAGGAGCAGTTTAAAGAAAAATAAAGTGTTCGTTGTGCTGCCTTCCTTTCGGAATTTATGTTAGTTTTCCAGTTAATTCAGGGGTTTGAGTAATTTGGGTCGATTTCCATTGTGTGCCGCCACCTAGTGGATATTTGGTACCTAGCAAGTGCAGTAAAGCACAGTAAAGTGCGGTAAAGCGCAGTAAAGTGCAGTAAAGCACAGTAAAGTGCGGTAAAGTAAACTATTGTATATCACAGACCTGCAGCCACACATGGTCTGGGAAGTTATATTGTTGTCACGCTCCAGCCTTGGACACTATTTGTCTGTAAGTACTTGAGAATGTTATAGATGATTAGTGTACACTATATTTTGCAGAAAATGTTTAGTTTGTAACTTTTCTCTGTAAGCAAACTTACACAGCTAGCCGTGAAGTGCTCGCTCTCTGTCTAGCTGGTTAACTTGTAGCTGTATTTTGATGCACTATGTACAGGGCTAATTTAAAGTGAATGTAAGAGAATGCCTTTCAGTTTGCTAAATGTATATTCACAGTAAGCTGTGTTTCCACGTGTTTGGTAAGTTACATGCCAAATGTACTGTGTTGCTCAGGCGTACCTAAATTTGTGTATGCATATCAGTTATGTGCTTGTATACTAATGTATGCTTCCATTTCTGTGTTGTATTTCAGTTTCACAATAAGAATCTTTCAGTAAAGTTTACAAGAGAAGTTAAGCCTTGTGATTTTTATGGGAAGATATCAAGTTGTTAGCTACCTGTCTAGCTCTGCATAGGAACGCGCTGCAAGGGCAGAATATTCATAACTACAACAGCCTAAATTTCATTCACTTCTCCCCGAAATTTCTTTATTTTTTTTAAAGTGCTCCTAATTACAACACCCGAAATTTCTTTTTTTTTAAAAAAAAGTGGTTAAAGTGCTCCTACAACACCCGAAATTTCTTTATTTTTTTTTTTTTTTTAAATGTGATTAAAATGCTCCTACAACACCCGAAATTTCTTTATTTTTTTAAAAAGAAGCGCTCCTAACTACAACACACAAAAAAAAAAATTTTTTAAGTGGTTAAAATGCTCCTAAGCACAACACCCAAATTTTTTTTTTTTAAAGCGCTCCTAACGAAACACCCGAAATTTCACTCACTTCTCAATCCTCCTTCAACTGGCTCACCTGTACTTCTTTTTGAGCAAAGAAGGCTAAGCTAATTTATTTATAGTCTCTGAAGGATTAGGCCCCACCCAGACAATAAACACACAGAAAGTGGGAATGAAGATGGCGGCCACTCACCTGAGCTCAGAATGATTAGTCCCGCCCACACACACAATGAAATGGCCCCCGTGATGCACCGATTGGTCAACCATCAGGTCACTCAACGCTATCCCCTGTAGGATTGGTTAACCATCATGTCACTCAACGCTAATGAGTGGATTTTGTCCTTTTTTTGAAAGTTTTTTGTATACTGTCCGAACAATTTTTGTCTGACCAAAAAGTAAATATGCCTATTAGAGTCCCCTAATGATAAGCTTTCTTTTGATATAACATATGTGTAGGTACGCTCTATAACTTTTGATTGTATAGCCGGACAGACAGACAGAAAGACAAACAGACAGACAGACAGAAAGACAAACAGACAGAAAGACAGAAAGACAGACAGACCAACTGTTTTATGTATATAGATATGTAGATTCTGCAATAATACAACTCCTATACTAAATGAGTGCAAAATATTCACATGGGAGATTCTACAAAGGAATACTTCTTGTAACATTCTTACAATATTATTATAGTTATACAGCAAGACTCATAATCTAACAAGCTGTATCCATGAACTCAGACTTTGATCATTGCCAAGCCTGAGAGGCACGAAAGGAAGTTCGACTCTTTTAAAATGCCAATTAGAATGACATTGTCATCAATCAATGTCACATTACCAAGAGGGCCCCCTTTGTAGTGTATGTAACTGTTCTACCTTTAAGAGAACTATTGTATGTAACTGTCCACCTTTAAGAGAACTATTTTAGGTGTGGCACTACTTTATCTTGGCTGCTGTATACTGTAATACCGACGGTGACCACACCGGTATATAAGTGCTGTGTCAGGATTTATTGGGCAGATTCGCCCTGACCTTCGAATAGTAAAGTCCTGTTAAAGTTACTCTTGTAGTCTGTGTATTAATTCGCCATAATACCTACAGACTTTACAGTGGCGACGAGTTCGATCTTACCCTGCGGCAACAATACTTCCGAAGCAGTTAACGAGTGTCGAGAAGAGGCACCCGCCCTCATCGTTCTGCTGAGAGAAAACTCGAGTCTGCAGAGCAAGGAAGAAGGAAGAATTCAGACACGAAGCCTTCCATCAGCAACAGGCACTGATTGTCCCTTCTGCCACGGTGGTGAGTGAGCCGATCAGCACGAGAAGCAAGTCGGCCACGTTGACTGTGAGTAAAGGGAAAATTAAAAAAAATAAACGGAGGATAAGGGCGGTGAACTCGACCACGGTCGGGGGAAAGGAGCCGGACAGAAGTCGGGCCCAGAGGCGCTCAGACTGGGGCAGCGTGGAGCACGGAAACCGCAGTACAAGCGGGCTGGGAGACGCAACGGCACCGTGAGACAGCTAGACCGCAACCGGCGAAAAAGGCCGGGCAGCTACCGAGGCCACGAGGCGCTGCGACCGGGATTGTAAGGCGTGGGAAGATATAAAAATAAATAAACCGCGGTGAACTCAGCCGCAGCCGGGGAGGAAAGCACCGGACTGCGAGAGGGCTGGGAGGCGCGATTGGAGTGAAAAAGGCTGGGCAGCGACCGAGGCCACGAAGCGCTGCGACCGGGATCGTAAGGCGCGGGAAGATATAAAAATAAATAAATCGCGGAGAACTCAGCCGCAGCCGGGGAGGAAAGCACCGGACTGCGAGAGGGCTGGGAGGCGCGATTGGAAGCCGCTGAGGGAGAGACAGAGCCCGAGCGAGCGGGAGAGACAGAGCCCGAGCGAGGGAGACTGAGCGAGATCCAGCCCAGCGGCTGAAACTGTTCGCCGTCAACGGGTTGTACCCAGCGCCGGTTGCCCTGCTGAGAAAAGGGAACAAGGAACGCACTGAAGCCGACGCGCAGGCTGCGAACCCCGAAAGCCAGCGGTCGTCGCTCGAGGGAAAAGCTTACCCCTCCCGCCAGGGGAAGAAACGCGGGAAGCCGCCAGTAGGCGGGGAAGAAGACAGAAGCGGGAAACCGCCATTTTGAAAGTGGGCGGGGAAAGAAGACAAGCGCGGGAAACCGCCATTTTGAAAAAAAAAAAGTTAAAGAAATATTTCGTTGTTGTTTCTCAGGAAGAGTGTGAAGATGCCTAAGCGTAGTAACATCAACGGTTTCGATTCCGATGTGGAAGATTGGGCCACGTATGTAGAACGCATCGAGATATATTGTAAGGTCAATAAGATAGCAAATTATGACAAAGCTCTAACCTTACTAAACTCAATGGGTGCGAAGACATACGGGTTATTGAAGCATTTTCTATCACCAGCTAAACCGGCGGATCAGTCTTTCGCTAATATTGTTGCTGTCCTGAAGGATCATTTTAACCCCGCACCGCTGATGTTAGCGGAACGATCAAAATTTTACATGAGAACGCTACGAAAAGAGGAAAGCAACGCGGAATACCTGGTTGAACTGCGTAGGCTAGCAAAATACTGTCAGTTTGGGGTAAATCTGACAGAGGCACTGAGAAACAAGTTCGTGTGTGGGATGTCGAAGGAAGGAACACAAAAACGACTGCTCGAAGAGAACGATCTTACACTTGATAAGGCTGTCCTTATTGCAGCATCGCACAAAGCCGCAGCGAGAGGCACGGCAGAAATGCAGCGGAAGACAGCGGTACTCAGTGTGGATCAAATGACTTCGGGTACAACGAAATGTTATCGTTGTGGGAAGACAACACACGACCAGAACCAATGCTGGTTTAAAAACCAGGAATGTAGAAAATGTGGCAAGCTTGGTCACATAGCTAAGGTATGCCGGTCAGGAAAGAAGACCAGCAATAATAAGTCACCGCAGAAGAAGTACAGAAAGGTACATAAGGTGACTGGGAAGAGTCCAGATGAACAGAATTCGGACTCAGACTCCAACAGCAAGGAACTGGGTAGTCTGAGGATTCACAATGTGAGTAAAGAAGCTGACCGACAAACTATCTGGGTCACACTACAGATTGCAAAAGTCCAAGTGAAGATGGAAGTGGACACCGGATCGGCGTTGACGGTCATGAATAAGCAAGATTACAAAAAGTTATTCAAACATATTCCCCTATGGGATACGGAGATAGTATTGCAGACATACACGGGGCACAAAGTATACCCCATCGGAAAGATAAAAGTCAAGGTGAGATACAAGGACAAAGATCACCAAGGGATGGACATGTATGTGCTGCCCAAGGGAGGTCCACCACTTCTGGGACGGGAGTGGATCAGGAAAATAAAGATAGACTGGCATTCACTAAACACAATGACGGTAGATTCCGGAAAGGAAGATGTCTCCAGAATATTGGACGAAGCTGAAGAGGTATTCCAGCAAGGACTGGGAACACTGAGAGGAATTAAAGCAAAAATCAAGATTGCAGAACATGCAAGCCCAAAATTTTTCAAAGCCAGATCGGTACCTTACGCGATACGACCTGCTGTGGAGGCAGAACTGGAAGAGCTTGAACGTTCAGGGGTACTGTCTAAGGTGGACTGGAGTGAGTGGGCCACGCCCATTGTTCCCGTCATGAAGTCTTCATCAAGTAACAAGCCAGGGGGACCGGGAAAGGTCCGCATCTGCGGAGACTTCAAGATCACAGTTAATCCGGTGCTTCACACGGTACAATACCCGCTCCCATGGATTGAGGATATCTTTGCTTCATTGTCTGGCGGGAAACACTTCACCAAGATAGACCTGGCACAAGCATACTTACAAATGGAAGTTGAGGAAGAGTCGCGCCAGTATCTCACAATCAACACGCACAGAGGCTTGTATCGTTATAATAGACTGGTTTTTGGAGTAGCTTCGGCTCCAGCAATTTGGCAGAGGGCCATGGAGCAGGTCTTACAGGGTATTCCAAGCACGCAGTGTTACTTGGACGATATCCTGATTACGGGAGAAGACGAGGAGGAACACCTCACAAATTTGAAACTGGTGCTCACCAGGTTGAAGGAATATGGCCTTCAAGTTAATCGGCAGAAATGTGAGTTCTTCCAGAAACGGATCTCGTACTGCGGTCATGTCATTGACCAAGAGGGGCTGCACAAGTCACCTGACAAGATAGAAGCTGTCGTGAAGGCCCCCGCTCCGGAAAATGTATAACAGTTGAGATCGTTTCTGGGGTTGATTAATTATTACCACAAGTTTCTGCCAAATCTATCCATGGTGCTGCATCCGCTGAATGATCTGTTGCGGAAAGAAGTACCATGGAAGTGGAGCGAGGACTGTAAGAAGGCCTTTCGCAGAAGCAAGGCGTTGATTACCTCTGAGGAAGTGTTGGCTCATTTCAACCCAACGTTACCTCTTCGTCTAGCTTGTGATGCTTCCCCTTATGGAATTGGAGCAGTACTTTCACACAAGTTACCAAATGGCTCGGAAAGGCCAGTCGCATTTGCGTCCCGATCATTGACCTCCGTTGAGCGAAATTATGCTCAGATAGATAGGGAGGCCCTCAGCCTTGTGTGGGGAGTAAAGAAATTCAATCATTACCTGCAGGGCAAGAAGTTCACATTACTGACAGACCACCAGCCGTTGGTGTCCATATTCAACCCTAACAAGGCCGTTTCCACTATGACAGCGCAAAGGCTACAGAGGTGGTCTGTGTTACTTGGGGCACACCAATATGACATCGAATACAAAAGGTCCAAACAGCATGGAAATGCTGATGGGTTATCGCGCCTACCGTTGCCAGTAGTAGAAGAGGCGGCTACAGTGGACCCGGTAGAGATGTTCCACTCAGCCATAGTGGAATGTCTACCAGTAACAAATTCGATGATCGAAAATGAAACAAGAAATGACCCGACTCTCTCACGAGTCTACGATTTAACAGTGCAGGGATGGCCAGCACATGGCGAACCAACGCTGCCCGCATTTTCACAAAGAAAAGAACAGCTGTCAGTGTGCCGAGGAACCTTGATGTGTGGAACTAGAGTGGTGATTCCACCCAAACTTCAGCATAAGGTGCTAAAGGAGCTTCACGAGGGGCATCTGGGTGGAGTGAAAATGAAGAACCTAGCAAGAGCGTTTGTGTGGTGGCCAGGTATTGATGGAGACATCGAAGAAATAACCAAGAGCTGTCTAGGATGCCAGAAGGTCCAAAACGCGCCACCACAAGCTCCTCTGCATCCATGGGAGTGGCCCTCATCTCCTTGGCAAAGGGTACACGTCGACTTTGCTGGTCCATTTATGGACTCAATGTTTCTAATCGCGGTGGATGCACACTCCAAGTGGCCAGAGGTAATAAAGATGTCCTCCACCACCACGGAAAAAACCATCACAGTATTAAGGACCATATTTGCCAGGAATGGGCTGCCGGAACAGATCTGTTCTGATAATGGACCGCAATTTGTGTCCGAAGAATTCAGGAAGTTCTTAAAAAGGAATGGGGTCAAGCACTACACGTCAGCCCCATACCATCCCGCCACCAATGGATTAGCTGAAAGGTTTGTCCAGACCTTCAAGAAGGCCATAAAGGCCATGGGTAATGAAGACATCAACCTACAACATAAGGTAGATAACTTCTCGTTGGCATACAGGAATGCAACACATGCGGTCACAAACCAAACTCCCGCCATGATGTTTTTCAATAGAAGACTAAGATGCCGGCTGGATTTGATTAAGCCAAATGTCAGAAGGGACGTAGAGAACCGGCAATTTCAGGGCATCAATGAAAGGCCAACTAGATCCTTTCAGATAGGTCAACAAGTTTTGGCCCGGGACTACCGTACCGAGAAATGGCAGCCTGGAACTATTGGGAAAAGGCTAGGGCCGCTGATGTATACCGTGGACATTGGTGACAGCATAATAAGGCGCCATGCTGACCAGATCATAGGGTCATCCACAAAGGACCAACCTACTCCACAACCTTACACGGCTAATGTTGAAGCAGAGATACCCAGAGCACCTACCTCCGATCTGGTAATACTGGAATCAGATGAACCTGACACTGTCCTTCAAGCCGAATCGACCTTGCCAGAAGAACCTACTACCCCGCCGAAAACTACTACACCACCGAGGCGTTATCCGGACAGAGCCAGGAAGCCTCCAGAGAGACTGAATCTGTGAACTGTTTTGCATAAGTTGTATATATGTTATGATGTTATGTTGATGGGGAATAAGTATGTTGTAAGCTAAAAAGGAAGGATTGTAGTGTATGTAACTGTTCTACCTTTAAGAGAACTATTGTATGTAACCGTCCACCTTTAAGAGAACTATTTTAGGTGTGGCACTACTTTATCTTGGCTGCTGTATACTGTAATACCGACGGTGACCACACCGGTATATAAGTGCTGTGTCAGGATTTATTGGGCAGATTCGCCCTGACCTTCGAATAGTAAAGTCCTGTTAAAGTTACTCTTGTAGTCTGTGTATTAATTCGCCATAATACCTACAGACTTTACACCCTTTTTAAAGGGGCACAAACAATCAACTCCAAATTATAATTAAATCAGATCAGAATACTGTTGCTGGTGTTGACAATTGACTCCAGTCCCTCCGGTGCCCACCAGTCACGGAAGGCCTCCAGCGTCCCGGCGGACACCGCGTGCTCCCTCTCCAGGGACAGCCCGAAGGATGTTCCACCTTGGCTGTAGCCGTCAGCTTTCTTCTTCCCGGGGTGCTCTCTGACCTGAGCTGCAAACTGTTCCTGTATTTAAAGTCTTACCGTCCACTCCTGGAGGCCCCACTCCCTGAGCCTACAACCTTCAGCAGGGTCAGTGCTGGAGTTCCACAGTGGGAGTGATCCCAGAGTAACTGTCGGGATCGCACCCCCGTGGATATTCCAGGTTGTGTATTTTTAGTTATCCTGGTGTCTAACACACACACACATCAATAAAACAGGGAATTCCTGGAAACACGCTGCAGGTCCTTCTTTATCTGGAGATCAAATGTCTGTTGTATAATTGTACCAGCAGTTAACAGGCTCCTGTGAACTCCTCCCTCTGCTATTTTAATGCAGATTTTAACCAATTTATTTTAAACGAGTTTATTTTAAATGGGTTAACGCCTGCCTTAAAATGGTAGACTCAGGACTATCACATAAACATGTCAAATGATTACCAGTCATCTTTAGACTGGAAACTTAAACCTGCTGTTCCATTTTCAGTCAGGAACAAATCGCACGTTCTGTTCTGACGAAAGGTCATCAACCTGAAACGTTAACTCTGTTTCTCTCTTCACAGATGCTGCCTGACCTGCTGAATTTCTCCAGCATTTTCTGTTTTTATTTTAGGAACAGATCGCAGTTTGGCACCAATCTCTGATTTGACAGCACATTTCCAGCATTCTCCGTTGTTCTTCCCGACTCCAAACACAGTTGTAAGGGAGCCTTCTGTTCCATACCTAGGAGCTCTGAACCATGGCAGAGAGCGGCTGGGACACATTTCTCACAGGCCTCAAGATTAACCCGCACGACAACCTTGCTGTCAGTGAAGAGAGACGAGAAAGACCAAAGTGCCATTTGCCCCTCTCAGTGTGGCCCTGAAGGACTGTGTCCAGGCTGAAGTTCTGTTCCTGCCGTACGATCCTCCCCCAGATTGTCCTTTCTGAGCTCCAGCCGGGTGATGCTAAACATCCAGGTGAGAAAGGCAAAAATCTAGCCCAGTTATAGGGTCATTAACCTCAGCAGAAACAACCTCCAACTGTCAGAATGAACATGGTTCAGTCCTGGATGTGATTAACAGCAGCAATAACAGCAGAATCCTGCAGTCACTTGTGAAGTCGCTGGTGTCTCAGCAGGTTGGATGACTGAGTGAATCCCTTCCCACACACGGACCAGATGAACGGCCTCTCCCCAGTGTGAACTCGCTGGTGTGACAGCAGGGTGGATGACTGAGTGAATCCCTTGCCACACTCAAAACAGGTGTACGGCCTCTCCCAGTGTGAACTCGCTGGTTTATCAGCAGATCCTTTGTGCTTTTAAAGCTTTTCTCACAGTCAGGACATTTAAAAGGCCTTTTATCTGTGTGAACAAGTTGATGTTCAGTGAGGTGCGATGACCGAGTGAAGCCCTTCCCACACTCAGAGCAGGTGAATGGTCTCTCCCCAGTGTGAACTCGCTGGTGTGTCAGAACATCGGATGAATTAATGAATCCCTTCTCACACACAGAACAGGTGAATGGCCTCTCCCCAGTGTGAATGCGCTGGTGTGTCAGAAGTTTGGATGGTTGATTAAATCCCTTCCCACATGTGGAACAGGTGAATGGCCTCTCTCCAATGTGAATGCGCTGGTGTCTCAGAAGCTTGGATGAAAGAGTGAATCTGTTCTTACACATGGAGCAGGTGAACAGGCTCTCTCCAGTGTGAATGTGCTGGTGTTTCACAAGCTCAGAGGAACGAGTGAATCTCTTCCCACACACGGAGCAGGTGAACAGCCTCTCCCCAGTGCGACTGCGTCAATGTGTTTTCAGCTCAGACGGGTAATTGAATCACTTCCACAGTCCCCACATTGCCACGGTTTCTCCATGCTGTGGGTGTCCTTGTGTCTCTCCAGGTTGGATGATCGGTTAAAGCCTCGTCCACACACACAACACGTGTACGGTTTCTCCCCGCTGTGAACGGTGCGATGATTTTTCAGTCAGTGCACTGGAACACTCTCACTCGGGTGTGCGTGTCTCGGTGCTTTTCCAGTCACACTGATATTTGAAACATTTCCCCACAGACAGAACAGACAAACATTTCTCCTTCCACATTCAAAAGCCGATGATATTCAGGTCCTGATGAATGGAGTGACTCTGTCAGATCTTGATGTGATGTTTGGTCTGAGTTTGCGGTGTGTAAATGCTGCCCTTCTCACAGCCTGTTAAAGGAGTTTACAAAAGCCATCACTGTGAGTCCAGGATAGAAATTGACAAGGTTCTCTCCTCCTGGTTCCTGGCCAAGGGGGCCGCGCATGTGCCCTGCTGCCCCCTGAGCCTCTCAAGATGGCGGCCGCTACCCCGGGCCTGTCACCAGGAGAAAGCCCCGCAGCTGCCGCCCCACTCAACGCCCGGCCCAGAGGCTCTTGTTTGGGGCCTGAGGTCCACCCCGGGTGTGTGTGAAGCAGATAATGTTGAGTGTTTTAATAATGGGGCCCGGGGCCTACCTGCAGTTGATTAATCTCCCGACCCCGCTCCCGCCGACCTGCAGCTCTGCCCGGTGACCGCGCGAGGCTTTCTTTGTAAAGTCAGTGAGGGACACATGACCCGGGCCCGCGGCCTGATTGACGGGAGCTTCCGACCAATGGGGAGCGAGTGGGGCGGGGCTGGAGGAGCAAGCCAGCGGCAGGTCCTCCAACCAATCGGGGAGCCCGAGGGGCGGGACTGATTGTCTGATCCGCAGGGCAGCGAGTTTCTCCAGTCCCTTGTTCGGGGCCAGGGGAGGCTGTGGGCCTTTATTCCCCTTATTGGACACAAGGCTCTTTGTCTCACAACACACTGGCTCAGGTTTTAACAATCGGTTTACAGGAAATAGTGAATTCAAAATTTGTAAACTGAGATTGTTATAATTACACAGGATTACACAGGATATACAGCACAGAAACAGGCCATTCGGCCCAACCAGTCCATGCTGGTGATTATGCTCCATACATAGAAACATAGAAGATAGGAGCAGGAGTAGGCCATTCGGCCCCTCAAGCCTGCTCCGCTATTCAATGAGTTCATGGCTGATCATCCAAATTCAGTACCCTGTCCCTGCCTTCTCCCCGTATCCCTTGATCCCTTTAGCCTTAAGACATATATCCAACTCCTTCTTGAATATATTTAATGAATTGGCCTCAACTGCCTCCTGTGGTTGCCTCACACAAGCCTCCTCCCGTCTTTCCTCATCTAAATCTATCACCATAACCCTCTATTCCCTTCTCCCACATATGCTTGTCCAGCCTCCCCTTAAATGCATCGATACTATTCGCTTCAACCACTCCCTGTGGTAGTGAGTTCCACATTCTCACCACTCGCTGGGTAAAGAAGTTTCTTCTGAATTCCCTATTGGATTTCTTGGTGACTATCTTATATTGATGGCCTCTAGTTATGCTCTTCCCCACAAGTGGAAACATTCTCTCTGTATCCACTCTATCAAAACATTTTCATAATTTTAAGGACCTCTGTTATGTCACCCCTCAGCCTTTTTTCAGGAGAAAAGAGACCCAGCCTATTCATCCATTCCTGATATGTATACCCTCGCATTTCTGGTATCATCCTTCTAAATCTTCTCTGCACTCTCTCCAGTGCCTCTATATCCTTTTTATAATATGGTGACCAGAACCATACGCAGTTCTCTAAGGGCTGAATTTTGCCGGTGCTCAGTGTGCGGGTTTGGAGGCAAGCCCACGGTCAAAATCACAAAAACTGACAGCGGGTCGTTATCCCGCTCTGAACCGCCTCCTTGTGAGTTTCCTAAGTGTCGGGTCTGTCATCCCTGAACAGACCCGACACCAAGCGGCAGGTCAGCCAATTTAGATACTTTAAAGCTTGTTAAAAGGTAGTTAAGCACCATTTTCCCATGTACTTACCATTTTCCCAGGTTTTTAATGAGGTTCCCAGAGTGCGGCTATCACGTCAGGTAAGTATGTCGGGTTCTCAATGACTGGATTGCTGTGAATAGGTGAAAGCTGCAGAAGTGGTCTAAAACCTACCATTTCACAGCTGTTCACTTCCCAATCTTAGAATCTGGAGCATTAATGATTTGGAACCCACTTTGGAGCTTTATGCAAACATGATTTCCCTTTCATAAAACCATGCTGACTCTGGCTAATCATATAATCATTTTCTAAGTGCCCTGTTCCACTTCCTTAATAATGGATTGCAGCATTTTCCCGAGGACTGATGTCAGGCTAACTGGCCTGTAGAGCCCTGTTTTCTCTCTGCCTCCTTTCTTGAATAGCGGGGTTACATTTACTACCTTCCATTCCACGAGGACCTTTCCAGAATCTAGTGAATTTTGGAAGATCACAACCAGTGCATCCACTATCTCTGCAGCCACCTCTTTTAGAACCCGAGGATGTCGGCCATCAGGTCCAGGGGATTTGTCGGCTTTTAGTCCCATTAGTTTCTCAAGTACTTTTTCTCGACTGATATTAATTACTTTAAGTTCCTCACTCTCATTAGCCCCTTGGTTCCCCACTATTTCTTGAGTCTCAACCTTCTCCAGTGTAGCCCACGCAGCTCCAGCTAGCACAGCCTAAGCCTGGGCTGTCTGCAGTGCGGCCGCAACATGCCCGTAGACTTGTACGAGTGGTCGGGACCTCTCGCCCTGACCAAGGTGGACGAGAAGCCTGCGCAGCCCCTCCATGTCAAGTATGACAACGTGGGCAGAGATGTGCTGAGCCTGGCCCAGGTACTGACTGCAGCTGAGAGCTGAACACACAGGAACCGCTCCAGTGCCTGGAGCCGGCAACAAAAGCAAGGAAGGCACAGAGTCCAAAAGCAAGGAAGTTATGATGAACCTTCATAAAACACAGGTTCGGCCTCAACTGGAGTATTGTGTCCAATTCTGGGCACCACACTTTAGGAAGGATATGAAGGCCTTAGAGAGGGTGCAGAAAAGATTTACAAGTATGATTCCAGGGATGAGGCACGTTAGTTACGTGGATAGACTGGAGAAGCTGGGGTTGTTCTCCTTAGAGCAGAGAAGGTTGAGAGGAGATCTGATAGAGGTGTTCAAAATCATGAGGGGTCTGGACAGTGTAGATAGAGAGAAACTGTTCCCATTGGCGGAAGGGTCGAGAACCAGAGGACACAGATTAAAGGGGATTGGCAGAAGAACCAAAGGCGACATGAGGAAAAACTTTTTTATGCAGCGAGTGGCTAGGATCTGGAATGCACTGCCTGAAAGGGTGGTGGAGGTAGATTCAATCACTGCTTTCAAAAGGGAATTGGATAAGTACCTGAAGTAAAGAAATTTGCGGGGCTACGGGGAAAGGGCGGGTAGTGGGACTCACTGAAGTGATCTTGCAGAGAGCTGGCACGGGCTCGAAGGGCTGAATGGCCTCCTCCTGTAAACCATTCTATGATTCTAAGCTTATATTGTGGTTAATAACAGACAAACTCTGTTTTTTCCCCTGATCTGATTACAGTTTCCAACCAGTCGATTCAGTGAATGGAATGTCTTATCAGTGTTGCCATGGCGACCTGTCTATAGTGAAACGCCTGTTTGAGTTTCTAACTCAGACTAAACTTCTCTTTCCCATAATACACATTATATCAGACATTTGATGTCAATGTATTTTAACCGTGTTATGTTAATATCTTTAAATCTACAGAGAGATCAGATACACAAATCCTTAAAAGTTGGAGGACAAGTTTATAAAGTGGTTTTAAAAATGTTACCCGAGGTTTTTTATAAATGGGGCGTAGAAAACAAAATCATCGGTTCGGCTGCAGTTAGAATAAGTGTTGGGCATCTTACACTAGGAAGGATGTCAGGGCCACAGAGAGGCTGCAGAATAAATTCACTGAGGTTATACCACGGATGAGAGGCTTTAGTTATCAGAGAATCAGAGAATGATACACCACAAAAGGTGGCCATTCGGCCCATCATGCTTGTGCCAGCTCTTTGGGAGAGCTATCCAATTAGTCCCACTCCCTTGCTCTTTCCCCATATCCCGGTAAATGTTTTCCCTTCAAATATTTATCCAATTCCCTTTTCAAAGTTACTCTTGAATCTGCTTCCTCCACCCTTTCAGGCAGTGCATTTCAGGTCATAATAACTCGCTGGGTAAAGAAATGTTTCCTCATGATGGCCTGTCTGCAGTGAAGTGCCTGTTTGAGTTTCTAACTGAGGTGAACTTCTCTTTCCCAGGAGGAGAGACGAGAGAAACTGGGGCACTTCTCATTAGAACAAAGCAGGGTGAGAGGAGATGTGAGCGAGGTGTTTAAACTTGATCAACGACACCGACCAAAATATCAGAGACACTCCCTGTCCCTCAGGACCTGTGTCCAGGGGAGAAGCTGATCAGTTTATCAGATCATCTTTGGGTTAAATGTTGTGCTCGTGGAGCTGAGCCCCTAGTGTCAGCATCAAACACTCTCCAGTCGGGCACAGCATGGATTAGATACAGAGTAAACCCATCAACCGCTCCCTGACACAGATACCGAGGGACAGGGAGTGTCCGGGACAATGACATTTCTCACTCAATAAGGTATAAATTGATCCTGTACCTCTCCCCATTAATCCTGGGCTCCACACGGGGCGAATCCTGCTCCTGTTTCCCTTCCTGTAACAGCACTGAGCTAAACCCAGCCCATAATGAGCAGGGCTCAGGGAGGCTGGTTGCTAGGCACTGCAGTGATGTCATAAAGCAGGGCCATTCAACCCAGCTGGTCGTCTCCTTGTCCCTTTAAAGGTGGAGAGCCGGGACACCCTGTCTCCAAACACATCCCACCTGTTCATACTGAGAATCCCCGGGGAAGGCCCAAGGCCCAGAGTGTGGAACACAACCAAGGGGGAAAGAGGAGGAGAGAAGGGGAGGTGAATCAAGGAGTCGGGACTGAGGGACAACAAGCTTCAATTTTAGAGCCTGTAGACTTCAGGAGGGGAAGAGTGAGTTCAGCAGTTTTTGGATCCAGGGAGAGAACAAGGAGCAGATGGGGAGACTGGTGTGGATTCCAGCACAGTGAGGATGTAGGGGGAGGGAGATTGTGTCGGGCCGTGTATTAGGGGTGTAGGAGGGACAAGAGAGGAAAGGTCAGAGGAGCAATTACTGCAGCAGTGCCCATAAATAGTGAGAGAGAAGGTGTGGGTTCGAGTGGACCAGGGACAGTCTGTTAAACTCTCTGTTTGCTGTGACCAGTTTTCCTTTGGTTAAAAATGGCCTCCTGTAGCCCAGTGACACAAACAGCCCATTAAACTCCACCAATGGCCTTTGGTCTGGTGAGGTCTCCCTTTGTGAAACATCGGCTGTTGTTAAAGCTTTTCAGTCTGACACGCTCACACTGAGAAATGAGCTGCAGAACTGCAGACACCGTCAGCTTTAAGGAGACGTTTCCCTTTGGAGATCGGATTGCCCATTGAGTTTGATTAAACTGATGTTAAAGTAACAAGGCTGCTTTGCCCTGTGACAGTAACAGATTATCAGAGTATTTCCCATAGGTTAAAATCCAATATTACAGGGGCTCACTGCCCTGGATGGTTGAAGTGGACCCTGTGATATAATAGAATTTTCTGTCCTGTCAGACTTGGACATCTTGTAGATCCATCTTTTAACAAGTTGTGGGATCTCGGTTCTCAGATGGATTCCACTCAGTTTGTAACAAGTCCTCAATCAGCTCGTCTTATTGTCGAGATATCAAGGACTCGACACACTGCGTGTGGGAAACAAAGCTCATTTATTTGACATTGATACAGATTAAACACCAGCCCAGTCTAGGGGTTATTAACGTCAGCTGAAACAAATCCCAACTGTCCGAATGAACATGGTTCAGTCCTGGATGTGATTAACAGCAGCAATGACAGCAGAATCCAACCCCCGCCGTCACTTGTGAACTCGCTGGTGTCTCAGCAGGTGGGAAGAACCATTGAACCCCTTCCCACACACAAAGCAGGTAAACGGGGTCTCCCCGGTATGAGTGCATTGATGAATTTTCAGCTCAGACGGGTAATTGAATCCCTTGCCGCAGACCCAACATATATACGGTTTCTCCATGGTGCGGGTGTCCTTGTGTCTCTCCAGGTTGGATGATCAGTTGAATCCTCATCCACAAACAGAACATGTGTATGGTTTCTCCCCACTGTGAACGGTGTGACGTTTTTTCAGGTTGTGTAACTAGTTAAAGCTCTTTCCACAGTCAGTGCACTGGAACACTCTCACGCGGGTGTGTGTGTCTCGGTGCTTTTCCAGTCACACTGATGCTTGAAATCTTTTCCCACAGACAGACATTCCTCCTTCCACATTCAAAGGGCTGATGATACTCAGCCTGTTACTTGGATTGGACTTGTCTCCCTTCCCGTGCCAAGGGGATTGCTGTACCAGACGGGAGGGGCAACATTTGGGGACTCTCGATTCTCCAGCAATTCCCATTCCCCTTCTTTCTGGTGGATAATGGAGGTGCCACTGTGTGTAATGTGCAAGTCAGTAAGAATTGTCAGCAAGGATTAATCAGTTAATCAGCACTTTCTAATTGAAGATGTTAATCAGTGGAACTTTTCAAACACTGAATTGTACCAAAGATTATTAAAGGGTTGAAGTAAAATGTCTAATTTTATTGTAAACAAATTTCTGAAGAGAGTCCCTGAATTAAGGGGAAAGATCACAGACAGCGGTTCTTAAAGAGACACTTAAAGAGAACACAATCAGTTACATATCCAGAATATTAAACTCCAGCCCAGTTATAGGGTTATTAACATCAGCAGAAACAAACCCCAACTGTCAGAATAAATATGGTTCAGTCCTGGATGTGATTAACAGCAGCAAGAACAGCAGAATCCAACCATTGTAGTCACATGTGAACTCGCTGGTGTGTCAGCAAGTGGGATGACTGAGTGAATCCCTTCCCACACACAGAACAGGTGAACGGCCTCTCCCCAGTGTGAACTCACTGGTGTGTCAGCAGGTTGTATGATTTAGTGAATCTCTTCCCACACATACAGCAAGTGAATGGCCTCTCCCCAGTGTGAGTGCACTGGTGAACAATGAGATTGGATGACAGCTTGAATCTCTTCCCACAGTGAGAGCAACTGAATGGTTTATCGTCAGTGTGAACTCGATGGTGTTGAATCAGTTCCTCAGAGCTTTTAAAACAGTTCGCACAGTTGGAGCATTTAAAAGGTCCCTCGTCAGTGTGAACTCGCTGGTGTCTCAGCAGGTGAGATGAATCAGTGAAGCCCTTCTCACACATGGAGCAGGTGAATGGCCTCTCCCCAGTGTGACTGCGTCGATGAGTTTCCAGCTGGGACGGGTAATTGAATCCCTTCCCACAGTCACCACATTTCCACGGTTTCTCCGTGCTGTGGGTGTCCTTGTGCTGCTCCAGGTTGGATGATCAGTTGAAGCCTCGTCCAAACACAGAACACGTGTACGGGTTCTCCCCGCTGTGAACGGTGCGATGTTTTTTCAGGCAGTGTAATTGGTTAAAGCTCTTTCCACAGTCAGTGCACTGGAACACTCTCACTCGGGTGTGTGTGTCTCGGTGCTTTTCCAGTCACACTGATGTTTGAAATCTTTTCCCACAGACAGAACTGGCAAACATTTCTCCTTCCACATTCAAAGGCCGATGATATTCAGGTCCTGGTGAATCCAGTGACTGTCAGATCTTGATGTGATGTTTGGTTTGAGTTTCCCGTCTGTAAATCCTCCCCTTCTCACACCCTGTAAAAGGAGTTTACAAAAGTCATCACTGAGTACAGGATAGAAATTCAGAACAGACAATTCTAGTTTCTATGGAACATTCTTTCCTCTCTTGTTCCCCGAAAGCTGTAAATCCCCATCCCACACACTCTCCCTCCTCCCTGTGCTGAAATCCAAACCCATCGCACCATCTCCAACATTTTTCCTTTCGGTCAACTTCTCTCCCTCCCCTGAAGGTGCTGACTCTGGCTGGGTTCAGTTCTACACTCACCGGTTCCCCTCCCTCTCCTCCCCTGAAGGTGCTGACTCTGGCTGGGTTCAGTTCTACACTCACTGGTTCCCCTCCCTCTCCTCCCCTGAAGGTGCTGACTCTGGCTGGGTTCAGTTCTACACTCACTGGTTCCCCTCCCTCTCCTCCCCTGAAGGTGCTGACTCTGGCTGGGCTCAGTTCTACACTCACCGGTTCCCCTCCCTCTCCTCCCCTGAAGGTGCTGACTCTGGCTGGGTTCAGTTCTACACTCACTGGTTCCCCTCCCTCTCCTCCCCTGAAGGTGCTGACTCTGGCTGCGTTCAGTTCTACACTCACTGGTTGCCCTCCCTCTCCTCCCCTGAAGGTGCTGACTCTGGCTGGGTTCAGTTCTACACTCACTGGTTCCACTCCCTCTCCTCCCCTGAAGGTGCTGACTCTGGCTGGGTTCAGTTCTACACTCACTGGTTCCCCTCCCTCTCCTCCCCTGAAGGTGCTGACTCTGACTGGGTTCAGTTCTACACTCACTGATTCCCCACCTTATGAACTGCTTCAGGCACTTTGTTAAACACACACACAGCAGGCGCACATTAATCTGATGGGAGATCACTGAGACATAAGCTGCCAGTGGTGTGGAGCCTCCTGAGAGTCCAGTCTCTTTCCAGGCACTATTTACAGGAGCTGGGACACAGAAAAGAGTCCAGTTGAAATTAGTGATATATTTATTCACACAAACTAAGCCCCAAAATAAGGAATAATTTATCCTTTATTTAGAGATGCTCCCTGACCAGTCACCATTTCTCCTTCATTGACAGACGCTCCCTGACCAGTCACTGTTTCTCCTCCATTTACAGACGCTCCCTGACCAGTCACGATTTCTCCTCCTTTTACAGACGCTCCCTGACCAGTCACCATTTCTCCTCCATTTACAGACGCTCCCTGACCAGTCACCATTTCTCCTCCATTTACAGACGCTCCCTGACCAGTCACCATTTCTCCTCCATTTGCAGACGCTCCCTGACCAGTCACCATTTCTCCTCCATTTATAGACGCTCCCTGACTCGCTGGGGATTTCCCAGCACTTCCTGGTAGTCCCGGAGTTTGTGTCTTAAACTGGCGGGTAGTTGTGGGGAGGCGGATAATGTTGAGTGTTTTAATAATGGGGCCTGGGGCCGCACTCGGGGTGTGAGCAGCCCGCGTCCACCCCGGGTTTATTTATTTATCTTTGTTTTTTTTTACATAGTTAGATGAATTTTTAATTATAATCAAGCGCACTGATTACAGCTTCTATGCAAATCTGCACATGCTCATACAATTTGAGCCCTATAATATTAACACTCCTATAATAGTTAAAATCACCATTTAACATTTTTCAATCACAGTAATCATTGACCCCCACACCAGATTGTATTCACCCTGAGCAACGCCATGAGACATACACTAGTTACCTGAAGATTACCCTCGATTGCATTGGGAAAATAATTTGACTTGCGAGAAGATTAAGATCCCTGTATAAACCTTCATATAAACTCAGATATATTTCACATATCCTGGACTATAGTAGTTGAAATACACGAGCATTCAGTCACCCGTTTGCCAATACAATAGTTTCAGTTGAATTTGCTGCCTGTCTGTGAGAAGGTCATTGGCGGAAGCTCGGTAAAAGGAGCCCGAGGGCAGTTTCTGATTAGACCTTTCATTGGGTCCGATATAAATGTTGTGATCGTTTCTATAGCAATGAAGCCTGTGTGTGGACCTTGTGGGCAGACTGTATTTCACTCAATGTAACTTCAGGTGCTGCTTCTGTCAGGAGATTTCTGTTTCTCTCTGTCCTGCTTAAGCAGACTGAGGGAAGGGCTGATAAAGGAGAAGATCGGAATAGCAAAGATTTCACTATTTTACCATGAGCACTGGGCAGAGCCTGTCCACAGTGCGCTCCGACACTCACACTGCTTTCTCGGTGTAATAATTTAACCCGCTCCCTGAGCTCGGGGTGTGAGCAGCCCGCGGCCCCCCGGGGTTCATGAACCCGCTCCCCGAGCTCGGGGTGTGAGCGGCCCGCGTCCCCCCGGGGTTCATGAACCCGCTCCCTGAGCTCGGGGTGTGAGCGGCCCGCGTCCCCCCGGGGTTCATGAACCCGCTCCCTGAGCTCGGGGTGGGAGCGGCCCGCCTCCCCCTGGGGTTCATGAACCCGCTCCCCGAGCTCGGGGTGAGCAGCCCGCGTCCCCCCGGGGTTCATGAACCCGCTCCCCGAGCTCGGGGTGTGAGCGTCCCGCGTCCCCCCGGGGTTCATGAACCCGCTCCCTGAGCTCGGGGTGTGAGCGGCCCGCGTCCCCCCGGGGTTCATGAACCCGCTCCCTGAGCTCGGGATGTGAGCGTCCCGCGTCCCCCCGGGGTTCATGAACCCGCTCCCTGAGCTCGGGGTGTGAGCGTCCCGCGTCCCCCCGGGGTTCATGAACCCGCTCCCTGAGCTCAGGGTGTGAGCGGCCCGCGTCCCCCCGGGGTTCATGAACCCGCTCCCTGAGCTCGGGGTGTGAGCGTCCCGCGTCCCCCCGGGGTTCATGAACCCTCTCCCTGAGCTCAGGGTGTGAGCGGCCCGCGTCCCCCCGGGGTTCATGAACCCGCTCCCCGAGCTCGGGGTGTGAACGGCCCGCGTCCCCCCGGGGTTCATGAACCCGCTCCCCGAGCTCGGGGTGTGAACGGCCCGCGTCCCCCCGGGGTTCATGAACCCACTCCCTGAGCTCGGGGTGTGAGCAGCCCGCGTCCCCCCGGGGTTCATGAACCCACTCCCTGAGCTCGGGGTGTGAGAGGTCCGCGTCCCCCCGGGGTTCATGAACCCGCTCCCTGAGCTCGGGGTGTGAGCAGCCCGCGTCCCCCCGGGGTTCTTGAACCCACTCCCTGAGCTCGGGGTGTGAGCAGCCCGCGTCCCCCCGGGGTTCATGAACCCGCTCCCTGAGCTCAGGGTGAGCGGCCCGCGTCCCCCCGGGGTTCATGAACCCGCTCCCTGAGCTCAGGGTGAGCAGCCCGCGTCCCCCCGGGGTTCATGAACCCGCTCCCTGAGCTCGGGGTGTGAGCGGCCCGCGTCCCCCCGGGGTTCATGAACCCGCTCCCTGAGCTCGGGGTGTGAGCGGCCCGCGTCCCCCCGGGGTTCACGAACCCGCTCCCTGAGCTCGGGGTGTGAGCGGCCCGCGTCCCCCCGGGGTTCGTGAACCCGCTCCCTGAGCTCGGGGTGTGAGCGGCCCGCGTCCCCCCGGGGTTCACGAACCCGCTCCCTGAGCTCGGGGTGTGAGCGGCCCGCGTCCCCCCGGGGTTCATGAACCCGCTCCCTGAGCTCGGGTTGTGAGCGGCCCGCGTCCCCCCGGGGTTCATGAACCCTCTCCCTGAGCTCGGGGTGTGAGCGGCCCGCGTCCCCCCGGGGTTCATGAACCCGCTCCCCGAGCTCGGGGTGTGAGCGGCCCGCGTCCCCCCGGGGTTCATGAACCCGCTCCCTGAGCTCGGGGTGTGTGCGGCCCGCGTCCCCCCGGGGTTCATGAACCCGCTCCCTGAGCTCGGGGTGTGAGCAGCCCGCGTCCCCCCAGGGTTCATGAACCCGCTCCCTGAGCTCGGGGTGTGAGCAGCCCGCGTCCCCCCGGGGTTCATGAACCCACTCCCTGAGCTCTCTCACCTGATGTGTCAGCGGCTGTTGCCAAGGTCCGCGCATACTCAGCTCACACTGCCCGGGTGATTGACGGGAGCTCCGGACCAATAGGAAGAGCGGAGCGGGGCTGGAGGACCAAGCTTGAACAACAGAAGGTGAGATTCTCAGCAGCTCAGCTCTGCTCGGTGCCGTGTGAACGGGCTGCGCCACACCCCGGCTGCTCACGGGGAATGCCAGTGCGGAGGGTCCAGTGCAGAAGGCCCAGGGTGGAAGACCCAGAGGAGAGTGTCCTAGGCGGGAGGCCCAGCACAGAGGACCCAGGCGGGAGGCCCAGCACGGAAGGCCCAGGGCGGAGCGGCTGGTCGACAGAAGCGGAGTCGGGAGATGCTGTGGGTGAGCATGTTGCATGTTAGATCTGTGTATCTTAATGTTGTGTCCTTCAATAATTAGACAAAAGCCTGCAGGGAACGATTGACAGGTGTTTACTGAATGAGGGTTACTCTAGAACTAACCGTACATATCACTACTCAGGGTTTATATACAGGTGTGGTCACTGCCGGTACTACAGTATACAGGAGCTGTAAAAAGTAGTTCTCCCCTTAAAGGTACATACATTACAATTCCTCCCCTTTTAGATTAACAGTACCATAACACTCATTTAACAATTAAATATCAAACTAATTACAATTAACACTTTTAACATGCAACATTAGCTGAAAATAGTCTATTTATAAATTCAGTATTTGGGGAGGCTTCCTGATCCTTTCTGGATAGTGCCTTTCCCAAGTGTCTTGCTCTTGGTGCGGAGGCGATTCTGGCCCCCTGTCGTCGGTTGGTTCATCAGCTTCTGATGCTACTGTTTCTGAGGTAGATGCGACCTGTACGTCGGGTTCCTCACCAGGTACGTATGGCCGAGACATGGGGTTGACTCGTTCCTGTGACTCTAGGATCTGGTCAGCATGGCGTCTCACAATCTTCTCCCCAACATCCACTGTGTACATTAGTGGCCCCTGCCGTGTGCATATCGTTCCTGGTTGCCATTTCTCTGTTTGGTAGTCGCGGGCCAAGACTGGTTGCCCTACATTGAAGCTCCTTGTCGGCTTCTCATTGATGTGCTGGAATTGCTTACTCTCAACATCTCTTCGTACATTTGGTCTGAGCAAATCCAGACGAGATCTCAACCTTCGGTTAAAGAACATCATGGCCGGGGCCTGGTTGGTGACTGCATGTGTCGCATTTCTGTAGGCTAACAGGAAATTGTCCACCTTATGCTGCAGTGGAATGTCGTCATCGCACATGGCCTTTACTGCTTTTTTAAAGGTTTGTATGAACCTCTCAGCCAATCCATTTGTGGCTGGATGATACGGGGCAGATGTGTAATGCCTTACCCCATTCCTTTTCATAAATCTTCGAAACTCTTCGGACACAAACTGTGGTCCGTTATCAGAGCAGATCTGCTCTGGCAAGCCGTTCCTGGCAAAAATGGTCCGTAGGACTGCAGTAGTTTTCACCGTGGTGGTGGAGGACATTTTGATCACCTCAGGCCATTTTGAGTGCGCATCCACGGCTATTAAAAACATTGAGTCCATGAATGGACCAGCAAAATCAATATGCACCCATTGCCATTGAGATGAGGGCCACTCCCATGGGTGGAGAGGGGCATGTGGTGGTGCATTTTGGACCTTCTGGCATCCTGAGCAGCTCTTTGTCAGGTCCTCGATTTGCTGATTGATCCCCGGCCACCACACATAAGCCCTAGCAAGGCTTTTCATTTTCACTCCTCCCAGATGACCTTCGTGAAGCTCATTGAGCACTCTCTCCCTTAACTTGGGTGGAATTACCACTCGGGATCCACACATCAAGGTCCCCTGACATATTGACAGCTGTTCTCTTCTGGATGAGAATGCTGGCAACAGTGAGTCGCCATGTGCTGGCCATCCCTTCACCGTCAAATCATATACCCGAGACAGTGTCGGGTCATTTCGGGTCTCCTTCTCTATACCAGCGTTAGTTACTGGCAAGCATTCAATTATAGTCGAATGAAATATTTCGACAGGATCCACTGCTGGTGCTTCCTCCGCAGTAGGCAGTGGCAGGCGTGGTAGCCCATCAGCGTTTCCATGCTGTTTTGTGCCCTTATACTCAATTTCATATTGGTGCACCCCTAGAAAAAGGGACCATCTTTGTAGCCGTTGCGCAGTCATCACCGGAACGCCCTTCTTTGGATTAAAGATGGAGACAAGTGGTTGGTGGTCAGTCAGCAAGGTGAACTTCTGCCCGTGCAGATAGTGATTGAACTTTTTCACTCCCCACACTAGGCTGAGGGCGTCCCTGTCAACCTGGGCGTAGTTATGCTCGGCTGAGATTAGTGACTGAGACGCAAAGGCTACTGGCCTCTCCGAGCCATCCGGGAATTTGTGTGACAGCACCGCTCCAATGCCATAGGGTGATGCATCACATGCCAACCGAATTGGTAGTGCTGGGTTGAAATGAGCCAACACCTCTTTTGATGTGAACAATGCTTTGCTCTTCTGGAAAGCTCGTTTACATTCGTCACTCTACTTCCATGGTACCCCCGTTTGCAGTAGGGTGTTCAGTGGGTGTAGTATGGTAGACAAATTCGGCAAGAACTTATGGTAGTAGTTCACCAGCCCGAGGAACGACCTCAGTTGTGACACATTTTCCAGTGCTGGAGCCTTGACTACTGCCTCAATCTTTTCAGGGGACTTATGTAACCCCTCTTTATCAATAACGTGGCCACAATACGAGATCTGCTTCTGGAAAAACTCGCATTTGTGGCGATTAGCTCGGAGCCCATATTCCTTCAATTTAGTGAGGTGATCACTGTCATTTTCGCCCATGACCAGGATAATATAAAAACATAAGAAATAGGAGCAGGAGTAGGCCAATCGGCCCCTCAAGCCTGCTCCGCCATTCAATAAGATCATGGCTGATACGATCCTAACCGCCAATCTACTATCATAACCATCTCCTGAATCTAACAGAATTAGACACACGAAATAGGAGCAGGATCAGGCTACACGGCCCCTGGGCCCGCTCCGCTACCCACAGGGCCATGACCGATCCGAACCTAGACTCATGTCCAAATTCCTGCCCGCTCCCCGTAACCCTTAATTCCCTTTACTTCTAGGAAACTGTCTATTTCTGTTTTAAATTTATGTAATGATATAGCTTCTACAGCTTTTTGGGGCAGCATATTCCATGGACCTACCACCATCTGAGTGAAGTAGTTCCTCCTCATCTCAGTTTTGAAAGAGCAGCCCCTTATTCTAAGACTATGCCCCCTAGTTCTAGTTTCACCCATCATCGGGAACATCCTCCCCGCATCCACCCGATCCAACCCCTTCACAATCTTATATGTTTCAATAAGATCGCCTCTCATTCTCCTGAACTCCAACGAGTACAGTCCCAATCTACTCATATGTCCATCCCCTCATCCCTGGAATTAACCAAGTGAATCTTCTTTGTACTGACTCGAGAGCAAGTATGTCTTTTCTTAAGTATGGACACCAAAACTGTATGCAGTATTCCAGGTGCGGTCTCAGCAATACCTTGTACAACTGAAGCAATACCTCCCTATTTTTATATTCTATCCCCCTAGCAATGAAAGCCAACATTCCATTGGCCTTCTTAATCACTTGCTGCACCTGCATACTAACCTTTTGAGTTTCGTGCACTAGGACCCCCAGATCCCTTTGTACTTCAGTACTTTCCAGTTTCTTGCCATTAAGATAATAACTTGCTCTACGATTTTTCCTGCCAAAGTGCATAACCTCACTTTCCAGTATTGTATTCCATCTGCCAAATCTCTGCCCACTTACTTAGCCTGTCTATGTCCCCTTGCAGGTTTTTTATGTTCTCCTCACTCACTACTTTCCCTCCCATCTTTGTATCATCTGCAAACTTTGATATGTTACACTCGGTCCCCTCCTCCAAATCATTAATATAGATTGTAAAGAGTTGGGGACCCAGCACTGACCCCTGCGGAACACCACTAGCTACTGATCGCCAGTCTGAGAATGAACTATTTATCCCAACTCTCTGCCTTCTGTTAGATAGCCAATCCTCTATCTATGCCAGAATATTACCCCCAATCCCGTGATTTTTTATCTTAAGCAATAATCTTTTGTGTGGCACCTTGTCAAATGCCTTTTGGAAGTCTAAATACACTACGTCCACTGGTTCCCCTTTATCCACCCTATATGTTACTTCCTCAAAGAACTCCAGCAAATTTGTCAAACATGACTTCCCCTTCATAAAAGCATGCTGACTTTGTCCTATTAAATTAAAATTATCCAAATGTCCTGTTACTGTCTCCTTAATAATGGACTCCAAAATGTTACCTACCACAGATGTTAGGCTAACCGGTCTATAGTTTCCAGCCTTCTGTCTACTGCCCTTTTTAAATAAGGGTGTTACATTAGCAGTTTTCCAGTCTGCCAGGACCTTTGCTGAGTCCAGGGAGTTTTGGAAAATTATTACTAATGCATCCACAATCCCTACTGCCACTTCCCTCAAGTCCCTAGGATGTAAGCCATCAGGTCCAGGTGATTTATCCACCTCGAGTCCCATTATTTTACCGAGTACCACTTCCTTAGTGATTTTGATCGTGTTTAGCTCCTCCCCCCCTATAGCCCCCTGTTTGTCCAGTGTTGGGATATTCTTCGTGTCCTCTACTGTAAAGGCAGATACAAAATATTCATTCAGTGTTTTTGCCATCTCCATATTTCCCACCATTAATTTCCCAGTCTCATCCTCTAAGGGACCAACATTTACTTTAGCCACCCTTTTTCTTTTTATATAACTATAAAAACTCTTACTATCTGTTTTTATATTTTTTGCTAATTTACTTTCATAATCTATCTTCCCTTTCTTAATCAATCTTTTTGTTATTTTTTGCTGTCTTTTAAAGTTTTCCCAATCCTCTATCCTCCCACTAGATTTGGCTACCTTATATGCCCTTGTTTTTAGTCGAATACTATCCTTAATTTCTTTACTTAGTCACGGATGGCTGTCTTTTCTTTTACACCCTTTTCTTCTCAGTGGAATATATATTTTTTGGAAGTTGTAAAATAACTCCTTAAATGTACACCACTGATCATGTATCGTCTTACCCTTTAATCTATTTTCCCAATCCACTCTACTCAATTCCGCTCTCATACCTTCATAGTCTCCTTTATTCAAGCTTAGCACGCTAGTTTGAGATCCAACCTTCTCACCCTCTAATTGAATAAGGAATTCAACCATGTTATGGTCACTCATTCCAAGGGGATCCTTTACTCGGACATTTTTAATTAATCCCGTCTCGTTACACAGGACCAGATCTAAGGTTGCTTGCCCCCTGGTCAGTTCAGTTACATACTGCTCAAGAAACCCATCCCTAATACACTCAATGAACTCATCCTCAAGGCAGCCCTGCCCAATTTGATGTGTCCAATTAATATGATAGTTAAAATCCCCCATAATTATAGATGTTCCCTTATTACAAGCCTCAACTATTTCCTGATTGATACTCCGTCCAACAGAGTTGCAACTGTTCGGAGGCCTACAGACTACACCCACTCGTGTATTTTCCCCTTATTATTCCTTACCTCCACCCAAACTGTTTCATTATCCTGATTGATCTTTTGACCCAATATCATTTCTCTGTATTACAGTGATTCCTTCCTTTATTAACATAGCCACCCCACCTCCCCTTCCTTCCTGCCTGTCCCTCCTGATCGTTAAATAACCTGGTATGTTTAATTCCCAGGCATTGTCACCCTGCAGCCATGTTTCTGTAATGGCCACAAGATCATACCCATATGTAGTTATTTGTGCCATTAACTCGTCTATTTTGTTACGAATGCTACGTGCATTCAGATAGAGAACTTTCAAATATGTTTTGTGACACTTAGTTCCTGCTTTTGCCCTTTTTATTACTTTACCTTTTACTCCATACCTTCTGCCCCTTCCTGACACGCTCTGGTTTTTAATTTCCCCACTGCTACCTAAGTCTATGACCTTCTCTGTTGTCATTTTTATTATTTGCTCTCTAGGAACCTCCCCCCCACTAGTTAGTTTAAAGCCCTCTCTACAGCCCTAGTTATATGATCCGCCAGGACTCTAGTCCCAGCACTGGCCAAGTGAAGCCCATCCCAATGGAACAGCTCCCTCCTGCCCCAGTACTGGTGCCAGTGTCCCAGGAAGCAAAACCCATTTCTCCCACACCAGTCTTTGAGCCACGCATTTAACTCTCTAATTTTATTTGTCCTAGCCAAATTCGCTCGTGGCTCAGGTAATAAGATTATTACCCTTGAGGTTCTGTTTTTTAATTTGACCCCTAGCTGCTCATACTCCTTTAACAGAACCGGCTTCCTAGTCCTATCTATGTCGTTTGTACCAACATGGACCACGACGACTGGATCCACCCCCTCCCACTGCAAGTGTCTTTCCAGCCCAGAGGAGATGTCCTTAACCCTGGCACCGGGTAGGCAACACAGCCTATGGAACTCTCGCTCTTGGCTGCAGAGAACTCTATCTATCCCCCTAACAATACTATCCCCTACCACTACAACATTTCTATTTACTCCCCCCTCTTGAATGGCCCCCCGTTCCACGGTGCTGTGGCCAGGTTGCTCATCCTCCCTGCAGCCCCTGCTCCCGTCCCCACAGGGAGTAAGAACCTCAAACCTGTTGGACAAGAGCAAGGGCTGCGGCTCCTCCAACACTACCTCCTGGATCCCCGTACCTGCCTCGCTCGTAGTCACACCGTCCTGTCCCTGACCATGGGCTACATCTGAATTAATTAACTTCATAGGTGTGACCACCTTCTGATACACAGAGTCCAGGTACTTCTCCCCCTCCCTGATGTGTCGCAGTGTCTGAAGCTCAGACTCCAGCTCATCAACACGGAGCTGGAGATCCTGTTGCAGCAGACAGTTGTCACAGATGTAATCACCGTTAGCCTCAATGGGGTCTACTGGCTCCCACATCTCGCAACAGTAACACATCACCTGCTCCATTCTATGTCATTAATTAAATTTTTTATTGTTAGTTATGGACACCCTCTACCCGGTTATAGATGCTAGTATCCCCTTTAATTAATTGGATTTAAATTAAATCAATCCCTCTAATTACACCAGTTAAATGGTTTACCAACTGTCCCCACTACAGCACAGAGACCCTAGAAAAAAACCGCAGAATTTAAGCTTGTAATGAAAAGAAGAAAGAAATACTCACCAACTAATCCAACCAATCACTTACCTGCTTCCTGGTGACGTCACACTTGGATTACTTTTTACCTCTCTCCTCT
Organism: Somniosus microcephalus; assembly: GCF_052327205.1. NCBI lineage: Eukaryota > Metazoa > Chordata > Chondrichthyes > Squaliformes > Somniosidae > Somniosus > Somniosus microcephalus. The sequence goes on along the minus strand of NC_140990.1, from coordinate 30,076,809 downwards.
GCTGTTGAATTGGTCGGGCCTCGCCTCACCTCACTGCTCACACCCAGGTCCAATGCTCTGGTCGGGCCTCGGGTCGCTGCCAGTTTTAAGCTCTGCCTCACCTCACCTCACTGCTCACACCCAGGTCCAATGCTCTGGTCGGGCCTCGGGTCGCTGCCAGTTTTAAGCTCCGCCTCGCCTCACCTCACCGCTCACACCCAGGTCCAATGCTCTGGTCGGGCCTCGGGTCGCTGCCAGTTTTAAGCTCCACCTCGCCTCACCTCACCGCTCACACCCAGGTCCAATGCTCTGGTCGGGCCTCGGGTCGCTGCCAGTTTTAAGCTCCGCCTCGCCTCACCTCACCGCTCACACCCAGGTCCAATGCTCTGGTCGGGCCTCGGGTCGCTGCCAGTTTTAAGCTCCGCCTCGCCTCACCTCACCGCTCACACCCAGGTCCAATGCTCTGGTCGGGCCTCGGGTCACTGCCAGTTTTAAGCTCCGCCTCGCCTCACCTCACCGCTCACACCCAGGTCCGATGCTCTGGTCGGGCCTTGGGTCGCTGCCGGTTTTAAGCTCCGCCTCGCCTCACCTCACCGCTCACACCCAGGTCCAATGCTCTGGTCGGGCCTTGGGTCGCTGCCGGTTTTAAGCTCCGCCTCGCCTCACCTCACTGCTCACACCCAGGTCCGATGCTCTGGTCGGGCCTCGGGTCGCTGCCGGTTTTAAGCTCCGCCTCGCCTCACCTCACCGCTCACACCCAGGTTCGATGCTCTGGTCGGGCCTCGGGTCGCTGCCGGTTTTAAGCTCCGCCTCGCCTCACCTCACTGCTCACACCCAGGTCCGATGCTCTGGTCGGGCCTCGGGTCGCTGCCGGTTTTAAGCTCCGCCTCGCCTCACCTCACTGCTCACACCCAGGTTCGATGCTGGTCCAGCACCAGAGGAATCCTCCATGGCCTTCCCTCTCCTTATCTCTGTAAACTCCTCCAGCCCTACAACCTCTGAGATCTCTGCCCTCCTCCAATTCTGGCCTCTTGCTCATCCGCAATTTTAATTGCTCCACCATTGGCGGCCGTGCCTTCAGCTGTCGAGGCCCCAAGCTCTGGAATTCCCTCCCTAAACCTCTCCTCCTCTCGTTCCTCCTTTAAGACATTCCTTAAAACTTACCTACCTCTCACACCAACTCCTCTTTCACCCCTACTCTCCAACCCCCTCACCCCAACTCCTCTTTCACCCCTACTCTCCAACCCCCTCACCCAAACTCCTCTTTCACCCCTACTCTCCAGCCCCCCTCACCCCATCTCCTCTTTCACCCCTACTCTCCAACCCCCCTCACCCCAACTCCTCTTTCACCCCTACTCTCCAGCCCCTCACCCCAACTCCTCTTTCACCCCTACTCTCCAACCCCCCTCACCCCAACTCCTCTTTCACCCCAACTCTCCAACCCCTCACCTCAACTCCTCTTCCACCCCTACTCTCCAACCCCCCTCACCCCATCTCCTCTTTCACCCCTACTCTCCAACCCCTCACCTCAACTCCTCTTCCACCCCTACTCTCCAACCCCCCTCACCCCAACTCCTCTTTCACCCCTACTCTCCAGCCCCTCACCCCAACTCCTCTTTCACCCCTACTCTCCAACCCCCCTCACCCCAACTCCTCTTTCACCCCTACTCTCCAACCCCCCTCACCCAAACTCCTCTTTCACCCCTACTCTCCAACCCCCCTCACCCCATCTCCTCTTTCACCCCTACTCTCCAACCCCCCTCACCCCAACTCCTCTTTCACCCCTACTCTCCAGCCCACTCACCCCAACTCCTCTTTCACCCCTACTCTCCAACCCCCTCACCCCAACTCCTCTTTCACCCCTACTCTCCAACCCCCCTCACCCCAACTCCTCTTCCACCCCTACTCTCCAACCCCCCTCACCCCAACTCCTCTTTCACCCCTACTCTCCAACCCCCCTCTCCCCAACTCCTCTTTCACCCCTACTCTCCAACCCCTCACCCCAACTCCTCTTTCACCCCTAACCTCCAACCCCCTCACCCCAACTCCTCTTTCACCCCTACTCTCCAACCCCCTCACCCCAACTCCTCTTTCACCCCTACTCTCCAACCCCCCTCACCTCAACTCCTCTTTCACCCCTACTCTCCAACCCCCCTTGTGGTGTATGTGCCTTTAAGAGCAATTATGGTGTATGTGCCTTTAAGAGCCCCAGGTGTGCGTAATGCCGGTAATTGCCACTTGGGCTATATAAGCCTGTGTATTGTGTATATCCTTTAGAAACCCCCCCCAGACTTGCTTAGTAAATACCTATGAACCAACTCCTGTCTTCAGTGTCTTTAACTACACACGGACACTACAGTGGCGACGAAGTGGAAACGGACTTACCTGCAATTCGGCAGCACCTCAAGGACATCGATTCCTCCAGCGTCCAGAAGACTCAAGGAAGTAAGAGAAACTGTGGTTTCACCAGCTGGCCAGGCTGGTGACAGGTACTGCGCTAATCCTTCCTGGGCGTCAGGCTGGAGCTCCAGCGGCGGGCTCTACAGCTGAGACAGGCAGCGAAATCGGAGGCAAGCAATAACGGACTGGGAGGGTGCACTCGAGAGACGGCCGGCGTGGCAAGCAGGTCAGCATTTAGACCTCCATCGGGAACGAGTCTCCAACAGTGAATAAACGGAAACCACAGTAAAACAGCATTGTTATCGGTAGCAGCGGCGGGAAAGCGCGGGAAGCGCCATATCGTTGCTACAGAGAGAAAAAGAAAAAAAAAGCACGGGAAGCGCCATATCTTTTCTGAAATGCCTAAATCTGGTAATATTGAGGCTTTTGATGGCGAAATAGAAGATTGGACCACATACGTGGAAAGAGTAGAGGTTTATTGCACTGCAAATGGAATAACAGATGAAAAAAAAGCTTCAGTACTTCTGAACTTAATGGGCGCGAAGACATACGGGCTGTTACGAAATTTAATCACTCCAGCCAAACCAAAGGACAAGACTTTTAAAGAAATTGTTGATACCCTGCAGGGGCATTTAAACCCAACACCGCTGCTGATAGCGGAACGATTCAAGTTCTTCAAGAGAAATCAACACAAGAATGAAAGTAACGCTGATTACCTAACCGAATTAAGAAAGCTATCAAAGTACTGCCAATTCGGAGCAGGACTATCGGATTATCTTAGAGACAAATTTGTTTGCGGTCTCTTAAGTGAAGGAACACAAAAAAGACTGCTTTCTGAAAAAGATTTAACATTGGACAAAGCTTTCAGTATGGCTGTATCATACGAAGCAGCAGCAAAAGGAGCTGCAGAGATACAACAAGAGACACAGGACTTCGGCACCCATAAAATGACACAGGAGTTCGGAAGATGTTATCGCTGCGGCAGATCCACCCATAACCAGAGGGACTGCTGGTTCAAGGGCAAAGCATGCAGGCAATGTGGTAAGATTGGACACATTGCACGGGTATGCCAATCTGGACAAAATAAATCCACTGACAGAAAACAAAAAATCAATAAAGAAAAGAACAGGAAGGTACAAATGATGACGGACAATAGCTCCGAAGACCAGAATAGCGATAGCGACTCCGGAAACAAGAGACTAAGCTGTCTCAAATTACATAATGTACTTGCCAAAGAGGATTACCAAACCATTTGGGTTACCCTCACAATAGCAGAGTCCCCAGTTAAAATGGAGCTAGATACAGGATCAGCTCTAACCGTAATAAATCGACGAGATTACGAGAGGCTATTTTCGCATATACCTCTAAAAGACACATCCATTATCTTAAAAACATATACGGGGCAGAAAGTCTACCCCAAAGGAAAAATAAGGGTGCCTGTGGTATACAACGGCAAAGAAATACAAAAGTTGTATTTATACATTCTACAAGATGGTGGTCCACCGTTGTTGGGACGTGAATGGATAAGGAAGATACGTTTAGACTGGCACTCCATTCAGGCACTGACGGTGACCAGTAAGGAAAAAAACAATGATGACATCATACCTGAGCGATTAAAAGACATCTTGGCCAACGCCAAAGAAGTGTTTCAAGAGAAACCAGGAACCTTGAAAGGCATCACCGCCTCAATAAAAGTGGAAGATACAGCAATTCCAAAAATTTTTAAGGCAAGACCGGTGCCATACGCAATACGTCCGGCAGTCGAGGCAGAGCTGAAGAATTTGGAAAAGGCAGGCGTATTATCCAAAATAGATTGGAGCGAATGGGCAACACCCATCGTTCCAGTCATGAAAAAAACATTGAAAAATAACTCTGAGGAACAGAAAAAAATTCGCATCTGTGGGGACTTTAAGGTGACTGTAAACCCGGTCCTTCACACAGTACAGTATCCTCTTCCGAGGATAGAAGATATTTTCGCCTCACTATCCGGAGGGGAAACGTTTCACAAAAATTGACTTGGCACAGGCATATCTACAGATGGAGGTTGAGGAGACCTCTAAAAAGTATCTCACAATAAACACACACAAAGGCCTGTACCAGTACAATCGACTGGTTTTTGGAATAGCATCAGCTCCAGCTATCTGGCAAAGAGCTATGGAGCAAGTCCTGCAAGGGATTCCGGGGACTCAATGCTACTTAGACGACATCGTTATAACAGGAGAAAACGACAACGAGCACCTTGCCAATTTGGAGCAGGTGCTCACTAGGCTGAAAGAACGGGGCCTACGAGCAAATCGCCCCAAGTGCGAATTTTTCCAAAATCAGATATCATATTGTGGCCACATAATTAATAAGGAAGGGTTGCATAAGTCACCTGAAAAAATTGAAGCAGTTATAAAAGCCCCAGCACCTGAAAATGTTTCACAATTAAGGTCATTCCTGGGATTAATAAACTACTATCATAAATTTTTACCGAACTTATCAACTATTCTACACCCTCTTAATGATCTTCTACACACAGGAGTGATTTGGAAATGGAACGAAGACTGTAAACGTGCCTTCCATAAATGTAAAGACTTAATCACATCCGAGAAAATTTTGGCTCATTACAATCCATCACTACCAATCAGACTGGCGTGCGATGCATCCCCTTACGGCATAGGAGCGGTATTGTCCCATAGATTCCCTGATGGCTCGGAGCGGCCGATGGCTTTTGCGTCATGCTCATTGAACTCAGCTGAGCGTAACTATCCCCAGATAGACAGGGAAGCACTCAGCCTGGTATGGGGAGTGAAGAAATTCAACCATTACCTACACGGACAAAAATTTACCTTGCTGACTGACCATCAACCCCTCATCTCCATATTCAACCCTAAAAAAGGTGTCCCCATTATGACGGCACAAAGACTACAGAGGTGGTCCCTTTTTCTAGGGGCACACCAATACAACATTGAATACAAAGAGTCAAAACAGCATGGGAATGCTGACGGTTTATCACGCCTACCGTTGCCAATGATAGAAGAGGCACCTACAGTAGACCCAGTAGAGATATTCCACTCTACCATAGTGGAATGTCTACCGGTGACAAATTCTGCCATTGAAAGGGAGACAAGAAATGACCCTACTCTCTCACGGGTCTACGATTTAACAGTGAAGGGATGGCCAGCACATGGCGAACCACTGTTGCCAGCATTCTCGCAAAGAAGAGAACAGCTGTCAGTGTGCCGAGGAACCTTGATGTGTGGATCCAGAGTGGTGATTCCACCCAAACTCCAGGATAAAGTACTAAAGGAGCTTCACGAGGGGCATCTGGGTGGAGTGAAAATGAAGAACCTAGCTAGGGCGTTTGTATGGTGGCCAGGTATCGATGGAGGCATCGAAGACATGACCAAGAGCTGCCTAGGATGCCAGAAGGTCCAAAATGCTCCGCCACAGGCCCCTCTACATCCATGGGAGTGGCCCTCATCTCCCTGGCAAAGGGTGCACATCGACTTTGCTGGTCCATTTATGGACTCAATGTTCTTAATCGCAGTTGATGCACACTCCAAGTGGCCGGAGGTAATAAAGATGTCCTCCACCACCACGGAAAAAACCATCACAGTATTAAGGACCATATTTGCCAGGAATCGGCTGCCGGAGCAGATATGTTCTGATAATGGACCGCAATTTGTGTCCGAAGAATTCAGAAAGTTCTTAAAGAACAATGGGGTAAAGCACTACACGTCCGCCCCATACCATCCCGCCACCAATGGATTGGCTGAAAGGTTTGTCCAGACCTTCAAGAAGGCCATCAAGGCCATGGGTAATGAAGACATAAAACTTCAGCACAAGGTGGATAACTTCTTATTTGCATATAGGAATGCAACGCATATGGTTACGAACCAAACTCCCGCCATGATGTTCTACAATAGAAACCTAAGATGCCGGCTGGATTTGGTCAGGCCCAACATCCGAAGGGACGTGGAGAACCGGCAGTTTCAGGGCATGAATGAAAGGCCAACTAGGGCCTTCCAGATAGGCCAACCGGTTTTGGCCCGGGACTTCCGTACCGAGAAATGGCAGCCTGGAACTATCTGCACATGATTAGGACCACTGATGTATACCGTGGACATCGGAGACAGCATAATAAGGCGCCATGCTGACCAAATCATCAAGTCATCCGAAAAGGGACAACCCACACCACCACTCTATACATCTAACGATGACGTAGAGATACCCATATCTACCTCCGATCCGGTGATACTGGAGCCCAATGAAACCGACACTGGCCTTCAAGCCGAATCAGCCTTGCCAGAAGAACCTACTACACCACCAGAAACTACTACACCCCCGAGGCGTTATCCGGACCGAGTCAGGAAGCCTCCTGAGAGACTAACTTATAATTAATTAATACAGCAATGTATATTATTTTGCAAATAACATGTAATTAATAATTACTTAAAATATGATGTACTAGTTAGCAAGAAGGGGAGGAATTGTCGTGTATGTGCCTTTAAGAGCAATTATGGTGTATGTGCCTTTAAGAGCCCCAGGTGTGCGTAATGCCGGTAATTGCCACTTGGGCTATATAAGCCTGTGTATTGTGTATGTCCTTTAGAAACCCCCCCCCAGACTTGCTTAGTAAATACCTATGAACCAACTCCTGTCTTCAGTGTCTTTATCTACACACGGACACTACACCCCTCACCCCAACTCCTCTTTCACCCCTACTCTCCAACCCCCTCACCCCAACTCCTCTATCACCCTACTCTCCAGCCCCTCACACCAACTTCTCTTTCACCCCTACTCTCCAACCCCCCTCACCTCAACTCCTCTTTCACCCCAACTCTCCAACCCCTCACCTCAACTCCTCTTCCACCGCTACTCTCCAGCCCACTCACCCCAACTCCTCTTTCATCCCTACTCTCCAACCCCCTCACTCTGAACCCGGTTTACTGGTCATCGGAAAACCCCGTGTAAAGTACACCCAGCGAGCCCACTCTGAACCCGGTTTGCTCATCGGAAAAACCCGGGTAAGGTACACCCAGAGAGCCCACTCTGAACCCGGTTTGTTGCTCATCGGAAAACCCCGGGTAAGGTACACCCAGAGAGCCCACTCTGAACCCGGTTTGCTGCTCATCGGAAAATCCCGGGTAAGGTACACCCAGAGAGCCCACTCTGAACCCGGTTTGTTGCTCATCGGAAAACCCCGGGTAAGGTACACCCAGCGAGCCCACTCTGAACCCGGTTTACTGCTCATCGGAAAACCCCGGGTAAGGTACACCCAGCGAGCCCACTCTGAACCCGGTTTGCTGCTCATCGGAAAACCCCGGGTAAGGTACACCCAGCGAGACCACTCTGAACCCGGTTTACTGCTCATCGGAAAACCCCGGGTAAGGTACACCCAGCGAGCCCACTCTGAACCCGGTTTACTGCTCATCGGAAAACCCCGGGTAAGGTACACCCAGCGAGCCCACTCTGAACCCGGTTTGCTCATCGGAAAACCCCGGGTAAGGTACACCCAGCGAGCCCACTCTGAACACGGTTTGCTCATCGGAAAACCCCTGGTAAGGTACACCCAGCGAGCCCACTCTGAACCCGGTTTACTGCTCATCGGAAAACCCCAGGTAAGGTACACCCAGCGAGACCACTCTGAACCCGGTTTGCTGCTCATCGAAAAACCCCAGGTAAGGTACACCCAGCGAGCCCACTCTGAACCCGGTTTGCTCATTGGAAAACCCCGGGTAAGGTACACCCAGCGAGCCCACTCTGGACCCGGTTTGTTGCTCATCGGAAAACCCCGGGTAAGGTACACCCAGCGAGACCACTCTGAACCCGGTTTGCTGCTCATCGAAAAACCCCGGGTAAGGTACACCCAGCGAGCCCACTCTGAACCCGGTTTGCTCATCGGAAAACCCCGGGTAAGGTACACCCAGCGAGCCCACTCTGAACCCGGTTTGTTGCTCATCGGAAAACCCCGGGTAAGGTACACCCAGCGAGCCCACTCTGAACCCGGTTTGTTGCTCATCGGAAAACCCCGGCTAAGGTACACCCAGCGAGCCCACTCTGAACCCGGTTTGTTGCTCATCGGAAAACCCCGGGTAAGGTACACCCAGCGAGCCCACTCTGAACCCAGTTTACTCATCGGAAAACCCCGGGTAAGGTAAACCCAGCGAGCCCACTCTGAACCCGGTTTGTTGCTCATCGGAAAACCCTGGGTAAGGTACACCCAGCGAGCCCACTCTGAACCCGGTTTACTGCTCATCGGAAAACCCCGGGTAAGGTGCACCCAGCGAGCCCACTCTGAACCCGGTTTACTCATCGGAAAACCCCGGGTAAGGTACACCCAGCGAGCCCACTCTGAACCCGGTTTACTGCTCATCGGAAAACCCCGGGTAAGGTGCACCCAGCGTGCCCATTCTGAACCCGGTTTACTGCTCATCGGAAAACCCCGGGTAAGGTACACCCAGCGAGCCCACTCTGAATCCGGTTTACTCATCGGAAAACCCCGGGTAAGGTACACCCAGCGAGCCCACTCTGAACCCGGTTTACTGCTCATCGGAAAACCCCGGGTAAGGTGCACCCAGCGTGCCCATTCTGAACCCGGTTTACTGCTCATCGGAAAACCCCGGGTAAGGTACACCCAGCGAGCCCACTCTGAATCCGGTTTACTCATCGGAAAACCCCGGGTAAGGTACACCCAGCGAGCCCACTCTGAACCCGGTTTACTGCTCATCGGAAAACCCCGGGTAAGGTACACCCAGCGAGCCCACTCTGAACCCGGTTTACTGCTCATCGGAAAACCCCGTGTAAGGTACACCCAGCGAGCCCACTCTGAACCCGGTTTGCTGCTCATCAGAAAACCCCGGGTAAGGTACACCCAGCGAGCCCACTCTGAACCCGGTCTGCTGCTCATCGGAAAACCCCGGGTAAGGTACACCCAGCGAGCCCACTCTGAACCCGGTTAACTGCTCATCGGAAAACCCCGGGTAAGGTACACCCAGCGAGCCCACTCTGAAACCGGTCTGCTGCTCATCGGAAAACCCCGGGTAAGGTACACCCAGCGAGCCCACTCTGAACCTGGTTTGCTCATCGGAAAACCCCGGGTAAGGTACACCCAGCGAGCCCACTCTGAACCCGGTTTGCTGCTCATCAGAAAACCCCGGGTAAGGTACACCCAGCGAGCCCACTCTGAACCCGGTCTGCTGCTCATCGGAAAACCCTGGGTAAGGTACACCCAGCGAGCCCAATCTGAACCCGGTTTGCTGCTCATCGGAAAACCCCGGGTAAGGTACACCCAGCGAGCCCACTCTGAACCCGGTTTACTGCTCATCGGAAAACCCCGGGTAAGATACACCCAGCGAGCCCACTCTGAACCCGGTTTGCTGCTCATCGGAAAACCCCGGGTAAGGTACACCCAGCGAGCCCACTCTGAACCCGGTTTGCTGCTCATCGGAAAACCCCGGCTAAGGTGCACCCAGCGAGCCCACTCTGAACCCGGTTTGCTGCTCATCGGAAAACCCCGGGTAAGGTACACCCAGCGAGCCCACTCTGAACCCGGTTAACTGCTCATCGGAAAACCCCGGGTAAGGTGCACCCAGCGAGCCCACTCTGAGCCCGGTTTACTGCTCTTCGAAAACCCCGGGTAAGGTGCACCCAGCGAGCCCACTCTGAACCCAGTTTGCTCATTGGAAAACCCCGGGTAAGGTACACCCAGCGAGCCCACTCTGAACCCGGTTTACTGCTCATCGGAAAATCCCGGGTAAGGTACACCCAGCGAGCCCACTCTGAACCCGGTTTACTGCTCATCGGAAAACCCCGGGTAAGGTACACCCAGCGAGCCCACTCTGAACCCGGTTTACTGCTCATCGGAAAACCCCGGGTAAGGTACACCCAGCGAGCCCACTCTGAACCCGGTTTACTCATCGGAAAACCCCGGGTAAGGTACACCCAGCGAGCCCACTCTGAACCCGGTTTACTCATCGGAAAACCCCGGGTAAGGTACACCCAGTGAGCCCACTCTGAACCCGGTTTGCTGCTCATCGGAAAACCCCAGGTAAGGTACACCCAGCGAGCCCACTCTGAACCCGGTTTGCTCATCGGAAAACCCCGGGTAAGGTACACCCAGCGAGCCCACTCTGAACCGGTTTGCTCATCGGAAAACCCCGGGTAAGGTACACCCAGCGAGACCACTCTGAACCCGGTTTGCTCATCGGAAAACCCCGGGTAAGGTACACCCAGCGAGCCCACTCTGAACCCGGTTTACTGCTCATTGGAAATCCCCGGGTAAGGTACACCCAGCGAGCCCACTCTGAACCCGGTTTACTGCTCATCGGAAAACCCCGGGTAAGGTACACCCAGCGAGCCCACTCTGAACCCGGTTTACTGCTCATCGGAAAACCCCGGGTAAGGTACACCCAGCGAGCCCACTCTGAACCTGGTTTGCTCATCGGAAAACCCCGGGTAAGGTACACCCAGCGAGCCCACTCTGAACCCGGTTTACTGCTCATCGGAAAACCCCGGGTAAGGTACACCCAGCGAGCCCACTCTGAACCCGGTCTGCTCATCGGAAAACCCCGGGTAAGGTACACTCAGCGAGCCCACTCTGAACCCGGTTTGCTGCTCATCGGAAAACCCCGGGTAAGGTGCACCCAGCGAGCCCACTCTGAACCCAGTTTGCTCATCGGAAAGCCCCGGGTAAGGTACACCCAGCGAGCCCACTCTGAACCCAGTTTGCTCATCGGAAAACCCCGGGTAAGGTGCACCCAGCGAGCCCACTCTGAACCCGGTTTGTTAATCGGAAAACCCCGGGTAAGGTACACCCAGCGAGCCCACTCTGAACCCGGTTTGTTCATCGGAAAACCCCGGGTAAGGTACACCCAGCGAGCCCACTCTGAACCCAGTTTGCTGCTCATTGGAAAACCCCGGGTAAGGTACACCCAGCGAGCCCACTCTGAACCTGGTTTGCTGCTCATCGGAAAACCCCGGGTAAGGTACACCCAGCGAGCCCACTCTGAACCCGGTTTACTGCTCATCGGAAAACCCCGGGTAAGGTACACCCAGCGAGCCCACTCTGAACCCGGTTTGCTGCTCATCGGAAAACCCCGGGTAAGGTACACCCAGTGAGCCCACTCTGAACCCGGTTTGCTGCTCATCGGAAAACCCCGGGTAAGGTACACCCAGCGAGCCCACTCTGAACCTGGTTTGCTCATCGGAAAACCCCGGGTAAGGTACACCCAGCGAACCCACTCTGAACCCGGTTTGCTGCTCATCGGAAAACCCCGGGTAAGGTACACCCAGCGAGCCCACTCTGAACCCGGTTTGCTCATCGGAAAACCCCGGGTAAGGTACACCCAGCGAGCCCACTCTGAACCCGGTTTACTGCTCATCGGAAAACCCCGGCTAAGGTACACCCAGCGAGCCCACTCTGAACCCGGTTTACTGCTCATCGGAAAACCCCGGGTAAGGTACACCCAGCGAGCCCACTCTGAACCCGGTTTGCTGGCTTTTTGTCCATTATTTGATGAGGCGTGTTTACTTGTTAAATATAGTTTCTGAGTGGAATTAAATTGAAAACCAGGTTCTGAGGCGTGATGCTCTATTCACACATCGAAGGTGAGAGAGATGCTGTGGGTCACACGCTAAGTCCAGTCGCTGAAAGCGATTAACAGACTGGGTTTTGTGTTCAGTGATCCCGGGCGTGTTACCGATACCTTCCCTGGATACCAAGGCTGGGAGAGGGACTTTGGAAGGTATGGGGAGCTGGGACTTGTCCATGAGAGTAACCGAAGGTATGAGAACTGAAATAATCTAGAGTTAGAAAGGAGAAAAGGCCCAAAATGGAGCAGTCGGTAACAGGACATCAATTAGTCTCTTACCTTGGAGAAATCAAATACTCCACACACTGTGTGTTTGAAACAAAGGTGATTTATTTGATATATCAAAATATTAAACTCCAACCCAGTTATGGGGGTTATTAACATCAGCAGAAACAAACCCCAACTATCAGAATGAACATGGTTCAGTCCTGGATGTGATTAATGTAGTGTATGTACCTTTAAGAGAGAACTACTTTTACAGCTCCTGTATACTGTAGTACCGGCAGTGACCACACCTGTATATAAGCCTTGAGCAGGCATCTGTATTGTTAGTTTTTAGACTACCCTCATCCAGTAAACACCTGTTGATTGTTGATCTGCAGTCTCCGTCTAGTTATTGAAGAACACCATACTTTAAGATTCATGGTTTCAACAATTAACAGCAGCAATAACCGCAGAATCAAACCCCTGCAGTCACTTGTGAACTCGGTGTCTCTCCAGGTTGGATGATCAGTTGAAGCCTCGTCCACACACAGAACACGTGTACGGTTTCTCCCCGCTGTGAGCAGTGCGATGTTTTTTCAGGCTGTGTAACTGGTTAAAGCTCTTTCCACAGTCAGTGCACTGGAACACTCTCACTCAGGTATGTGTGTCTCGGTGCTTTTCCAGTCACACTGATGTTTGAAATCTTTTCTCACAGACAGAACAGACAAACATTTCTCCTTCCACGTTCAAAGGCCGATGATATTCAGGTCCTGATGAATTGAGTGACTGTCAGATCTTGATGTGATGTTTGGTTTGAGTTTCATAAGAACATAAGAAATAGGAGTAGGAGTGGGCCATTTGACGCCTCGAGCCTGCTCCGCCATTCAATAAGATCCTGGCTGATCTTCTACCTCATCTCCACTTTCCTGCACTATCCCCATATCCCTTGATGCCCTTAATATTCAACAATCTATTGATCTCTGTTTTGAATAGACTCAATGACTGAGCCTCCACAGCCTTCTGGGGTAGAGAATTCCAAAGATTCACCGCCCTCTGAGAGAAGAAATTTCTCCTCAACTCAGTCCTAAATGTCCGACCCCTTATTCTGAGACTGTGACCCCTGGTTCTAGATTCCCCAACCAGGGGAAACATCCTCCCTGCATCTACCTTGTCAAGCCCTGTGAGAGTTTTGTGTGTTTCAATAAGATCACCTCTCATTCTTCTAAACTCTAGAGAATATAGACCTAGTCTACTCAATCTCCCCTCATAGGACAATATCCCCATCCCAGGAACCAGTCCTGGTGAACTTTCTTTGCACTCCCTCTATGGCAAGTATATCCTTCCTTAGGTAAGGAGACCAAAACAGTGCACAATTCTCCAGGTGTGGTCTCACCAGGGCCCTATATAATTGCAGTAAGACGTCTTTACTCTTATACTCAAATCCTCCTGTAATAAAGGCCAATGTTTCCCGTTTGCATATTTTCCCTTCTAATAACCTGTAAAAGGAGGTTACAAAAGTCAGCCCTGTAAGTACAGGATAGAAATTCAGAACATTCTTCCCTGTCCTGTTCCCCAAAGCTGTAAATTCTCATCTCACTCGCTCTACGTCCCTTTGCGCTGAAATCCAAACTCATCGCACCAGCTCCAATGTTCTTTTCCTTCTGGCTCGGCTTCCTCCCTCCCCTGAAGGTGCTGACTCTGGCTGGGTTCAGTTCTACACTCACTGGTTCCCCTCCCTTGCCTCCGCTGAAGGTGCTGACTCTGGCTGGGTTCAGTTCTACACTCACTGGTTCCCCTCTCCTCCCCTGAAGGTGCTGACTCTGGCTGGGTTCAGTTCTACACTCACTGGTTTCTCTCCCTCTCACTCCCTGAAGGTACTGACTCTGGCTGGGTTCAGTTCTACACTCACTGGTTCCCCTCGCTCTCCTCCCCTGAAGGTGCTGGCTCTGGCTGGGTTCAGCTCTACACTCACTGGTTCCCCTCCCTCTCCTCCCCTGAAGGTGCTGACTCTGGCTGGGTTCAGTTATACACTCACTGGTTCCCCTCCCTCTCCTCCCCTGAAGGTGCTGACTCTGGCTGGGTTCAGTTCTACACTCACTGGTTCCTCTCTCTCTCCTCCCCTGAAGGTACTGACTCTGACTGGGTTCAGTTCTACACTCACTGGTTCCCCTCTCCTCCCCTGAAGGTGCTGACTCTGGCTGGGTTCAGTTCTACACTCACTGGTTCCACTCTCTCTCTCCTCCCCTGAAGGTGCTGACTCTGGCTGGGTTCAGCTCTACACTCACTGGTTCCCCTCGCTCTCCTCCCCTGAAGGTGCTGACTCTGGCTGGGTTCAGTTCTACACTCACTGGTTCCCCTCTCTCTCCTCCCCTGAAGGTGCTGACTCTGGCTGGGTTCAGTTCTACACTCACTGGTTCCCCTCGCTCTCCTCCCCTGAAGGTGCTGACTCTGGCTGGGTTCAGTTCTACACTCACTGGTTCCCCTCTCTCTCCTCCCCTGAAGGTGCTGACTCTGGCTGGGTTCAGTTCTACACTCACTGGTTCCCCTCCCTCTCCTCCCCTGAAGGTGCTGACTCTGGCTGGGTTCAGTTCTACACTCACTGGTTCCCCTCCCTCTCCTCCCCTGAAGGTGCTGACTCTGGCTGGGTTCAGTTCTACACTCACTGGTTCCCCTCCCTCTCCTCCCCTGAAGGTGCTGACTCTGGCTGGGTTCAGTTCTACACTCACTGGTTCCCCTCTCTCTCCTCCCCTGAAGGTGCTGACTCTGGCTGGGTTCAGTTCTACACTCACTGGTTCCCCTCGCTCTCCTCCCCTGAAGGTGCTGACTCTGGCTGGTTACACACAGTGGCACCTCCATTATCCACCAGAACGAAGGGGAAAGGGAATTGGTGGAGAATCGAGAGTCCCCAAATGTTGCCCATCCCGTCTGGTACAGCAATCCCCTCGGCACGGGAATGGAGACAAGTCCAATCCAAGTAACAGCCTGAGTATCATCAGCCCTTCGAATGTGGAAGGAAGAATGTTTGTCTGTTCTGTCTGTGGGAAAAGATTTCAAACACCACTGTGACTGGAAAAGCACCGAGACACACCCAAGTGAGAGTGTTCCAGTGCACTGACTGTGGAAAGAGCTGTAACTAGTTACACAGCCTGAAAAATCATCGTACCATTCACAGCGGGGAGAAACCGTACACGTGTCCTGTTTGTGGACGAGGCTTCAACTGATCAACCTGGAGAGACACAAGGATACCCACACCATGGAGAAACCGTGTATATGTTGGGTCTGCGGGAAGAAATTCATCAACGCACTCACATCGGGGAGATCCCGTTTACCTGCTTTGTGTGTCGGAAGGGTTTCAATGGTTCATCCCACCTGCTGACCCACCAGTGAGTTCACAAGTGACGGCGGGGGTTGAATTCTGCTGTTATTGCTGCTGTTAATCACATCCAGGACTGAACCATGTTCATTCTGACAGTTGGGATTTGTTTCAGCTGATGTTAGTAACCCCTGTAACTGGGCTGGAGTTTAATCTGTATCAATCAATGTCAAATAAATGAGCTTTGTTTCACACACACGCAGTGTGTCGGGTCCTTGATATCTCGACAATAAGACGAGCTGATTGAGGACTTGTTACAAACTGAGTGGAATCCATCTGAGAACTGAGATCCCACAACTTGTTAAAAGATGGATCTACAAGATGTCCAAGTCTGACAGGACAGAAAATTCTATTATATCACAGGGTCCACTTCAACCATCCAGGGCAGTGAGCCCCTGTAATATTGGATTTTAACCTATGGGAAATATTCTGATAATCTGTTATCGTCACGGGGCAAAGCAGCCTTGTTACTTTAACATCAATTTAATCAAACTCAATGGGCAATCCGATCTCCAAAAGGAAACGTCTACTTAAAGCTGACGGTGTCGGCAGTTCTGCAGCTCATTTCTCAGTGTGAGCGTGTCAGAATGAAAAGCTTTAACAACAGCCGATGTTTCACAAAGGGAGACCTCACCAGACCAAAGGCCATTGGTGGAGTTTAATGGGCTGTTTGTGTCACTGGGCTACAGGAGGCCATTTTTAACTGAAGGAAAACTGGTCACAGCAAACAGAGAGTTTAACAGACTGTCCCTGGTCCACTCGAACCCCCACCTTCTCTCTCTCACTATTTATGGGCACTGCTGCAGTAATTGCTCCTCTGACCTTTCCTCTCTTGTCCCTCCTACACCCCTAATACACGGCCCGACACAATCTCCCTCCCCCGACATCCTCACTGTGCTGGAATCCACACCAGTCTCCCCATCTGCTCCTTGTTCTCTCCCTGGATCCTAAAACTACTGAACTCACTCTTCCCCTCCTGAAGTCTACAGGCTCTAAAACTGAAGCTTGGTGTCCCTCAATCCCGACTCCTTGATTTACCTCCCCTTCTCCCCTCCTCTTTCCCCCTTGGTTGTGTTCCACACTCTGGGCCTTGGGCCTTCCCCGGGGATTCTCAGTATGAACAGGTGGGATGTGTTTGGAGACAGGGTGTCCCGGCTCTCCACCTTTAAAGGGACAAGGAGACGACCAGCTGGGCTGAATGGCCCTGCTTTATGACATCACTGCAGCACCTAGCAACCAGCCTCCCTGAGCCCTGCTCATTATGGGCTGGGTTTAGCTCAGTGCTGTTACAGGAAGGGAAACAGGAGCAGGATTCGCCCCGTGTGGAGCCCAGGATTAATGGGGAGAGGTACAGGATCAATTTATACCTTATTGAGTGAGAAATGTCATTGTCCCGGACACTCCCTGTCCCTCGGTATCTGTGTCAGGGGAGCGGCTGATGGGTTTACTCTGTATCTAACCCGTGCTGTACCCGACTGGAGCGTGTTTGATGCTGACACTAGGGGCTCAGCTCCACGAGCACAACATTTAACCCAAAGATGATCTGATAAACCCATCGGCTTCTCCCCTGGACACAGGTCCTGAAGGACAGGTAGTGTCTCTGATGTTTTGGTCGGTGTCGTTGATCAAGTTTAAACACCTCGCTCACATCTCCTCTCACCCTGCTTTGTTCTAATGAGAAGTGCCCCAGTTTCTCTCGCCTCTCCTCCTGGGAAAGAGAAGTTCACCTCAGTTAGAAACTCAAACAGGCGCTTCACTGCAGACAGGTCATCATGAGGAAACATTTCTTTACCCAGCGAGTTATTATGATCTGAAATGCACTGCCTGAAAGTGTGGAGGAAGCAGATTCAAGAGTAACTTTGAAAAGGGAATTGGATAAATATTTCAAGGGAAAACATTTACCGGGATATGGGGAAAGAGCAAGGGAGTGGGACTAATTGGATAGCTCTCCCAAAGAGCTGGCACAAGCATGATGGGCCGAATGGCTGCCTTTTGTGCTGTATCATTCTATGATTCTCTGATAACTAAAGCCTCTCATCCGTGGTATAACCTTAGTGAATTTATTCTGCAGCCTTTCTGTGGCCCCGACATCCTTCCCAGTGTAAGATGCCCAAAACTTATTCTAACTGCAGCCGAACTGATGGTTTTGTTTTCTACGCCCCATTTATAAAAAACCTCGGGTAATATTTTTAAACCACTTTATAAACTTATCCTCCAACTTTTAAAGATTTGTGTATCTGATCTCTCTGTAGATTTTGCGCCTGCGCTCACTCGGAGGTCGAACTTCAAACCATCGTTAACACCTTCACCGAAGCGTAAGAGAGCATGGGCCTTACACTAAACATCCGTAAGACAAAAGTCCTCTACCAATCTGCCCCCGCCACACAGTACTGCCCCCCGATTATCAAAATCCATGACAAGGCCTTGGACAACGTGGACCACTTTCCATACCTCAGGAGCCTACTGTCAACAAGGGCAGACGTCGATGACGAAGTCCAACACCACCTTCAGTGTGCCAGTGCAGCCTTCGGTCGCCTGAGGAAGAGAGTGTTTGAAGACCAGGACCTCAAACCCGGCACCAAGCTCATGGTCTACAGAGCAGTAGTAATACCCGCCCACCTGTATGCCTCAGAGACATGGACCATGTACAACAGACACCTCAAAGCACTGGAGAGGTACCACCAATGCTGCCTCCGCAGGATCCTGCAAATCCATTGGCAGGATAGGCGCACCAATGCCAGTGTTCTCGTTCAGGCCAACATCCCTAGAATATATCCTCTGGTTCTTGACCGTTCTGCCAATGGGAACAGTTTCTCTCTATCTACTCTGTCTGGACCCCTCATGATTTTGAACATCTCTATCAGATCTCCTCCCAACCTTCTCTGCTCAAAGGAGAACAACCCCAGCTTCTCCAGTCTATCCACGTAACTGAAGTCCCTCATCCCTGGAACCATTCTTGTAAATCTTTTCTGCACCATCTCTGAGGCTTTCACATCCTTCCTAAAGTGCGGGGCCCAGAATTGGACACAATACTCCAGCTGAGGCCGAACCAGTGTTTTACGAAGGTTCATCATAACTTCTCTGCTTTTGGACTCTGTGCCTTCCTTGCTTTTGTTGCCTCTTGTTGCTGGCTCCAGGCACTGGAGCGGTTCCTGTGTGTTCAGCTCTCAGCTGCAGTCAGTACCTGGGCCGGGTCAGCACTTTACTCAGCACATCTCTGTCCACGTTGTCATACTTGACACGGAGGGGCTGCGCAGGCTTCTCGTCCACCTCGGTCAGGGCGAGAGGTCCCGACCACTCGTGAGCTACACTGTAGAAAGTTGAGATACCAAAAATAGTGGGGAACCAAGGGGCTAATGAGAGTGAGAAACTTAAAGGAATTAATATCAGTCACGAAAAAGTACTTGAGAAAGTAATGGGACTAAAAGCCGACAAATCCCCTGGACCTGACGGCCTACATCCGAGGGTTCTAAAAGAGGTGGCTGTGGAGATAGTGGATGCATTGGTCGTGATCTTCCAAAATTCACTAGGTTCTGGAAAGGTCCTCATGGAATGGAAGGTAGAGTGGATACAGAGAGAATGATTCCACTTGTGGGGAAGAGCATAACTCGAGGCCATCAATATAAGATAGACACCAAGAAATCCAATAGGGAATTCAGCAGAAACTTCTTTACCCAGAGAGTGGTGAGAATGTGGAACTCACTACCACAGGGAGTGGTTGAAGCGAACAGTATTGATGCATTTAAGGGGAGGCTGGACAAGCAGATGAGGGAGAAGGGAATCGAGGGTTATGCTGATAGATTTAGATGAGGAAAGACGGTACGAGGCTCGTGTGGAGCATAAAAGCCGGCATGGACTGGTTGGGCCGAATGGCCTGTTTCTGTGCCGTATATCCTGTGTAATCCTGTGTAATTCTAACAATCTCAGTTTTGCAATTTTCAATTCACTATTCCCTGTAAACCGATTGTTAAAATCTGAGCCAGTGTCTTGTGAGACAAAGAGCCTTGTATCCAATAAGGGGAATGAAGGCCACTGACCAGTCACCATTTCTCCTCCATTTACAGACGCTCCCTGACCAGTCTCCATTTCTCCTGCATTTACAGACGCTCCCTGACCAGTCTCCATTTCTCCCCCATTTACAGACGCTCCCTGACCAGTCTCCATTTCTCCCCCATTTACAGACGCTCCCTGACCAGTCTCCATTTCTCCTCCATTTACAGACACTCCTTGACCAGTCACCATTTCTCCTCCATTTACAGACACTCCTTGACCAGTCACCATTTCTCCTCCATTTACAGACACTCCCTGACCTGTCACCATTTCTCCTCCATTTACAGACACTCCCTGACCAGTCACCATTTCTCCTCCATTTACAGACGCTCCCTGACCTGTCACCATTTCTCCTCCATTTACAGACACTCCCTGACCAGTCACCATTTCTCCTCCATTTACAGACGCTCCCTGACCTGTCACCATTTCTCCTCCATTTACAGATGCTCCCTGACCAGTCACCATTTCTCCTCCATTTACAGACGCTCCCTGACCAGTCTCCATTTCTCCTCCATTTACAGATGCTCCCTGACTTCCTGTCTGTCCCGGAGTTTGGCGCGGGGCCCCTTTGCTGAGGGCGCAGGCGGGTGGATAATGTTCACTGTTTTTATAATCGGGCCTGGGGCCGCACTCGGTGCAGTGAGAGAGGAAATGCAGTGGATGTTGTGTAGATGGATTGTCAAAAGGTGTTTGATAAGGTGACGGATGGGAGGCTTGTTGATCAAATTAAGGCTCACGGTATTAAAGGGAGTGGGGCAGCGTGGATAGGAAGTTGGGTAAAGGGCAGAAAACAGAGAGTAGTGGTTAATGGATGTTCTTCAGACTGGAGATGTGTGAGGTAATAGATTTAGGAGGAAGAAAAACATAGGAAATGTACATGAAATGGTAAAACTTTGAAAGGAGTGGAGGAGCAGAGAGAGTGTAAGATTCTAGCTAATGCCTCATCTTATTAACTTCCAGGTTCAAACACTCCCAGGGTAGGTACAGCATGGGTTAGATACAGAGTAAAGCTCCCTCTTCACTGTCCCATCAAACACCCCCAGAGCAGGTACAACACGGGTTAGATCCAGAGTAAAGCTCCCTCTACACTGTCCCATCAAACACTCCCAGGGCAGGTACAGCACAGGTTAGATACAGAGTAAAGCTCCCTCTACACTATCCCATCAAACACTCCCAGGGCAGGTAGAGCACGGGTTAGATACAGAGTAAAGCTCCCTCTTCACTGTCCCATCAAACACTCCCAGGGCAGGTACAGCACAGGTTAGATACAGAGTAAAGCTCCCTCTACACTGTCCCATCAAACACTCCCAGGGCAGGTATAGCACGGGTTAGATACAGAGTAAAGCTCCCTCTACACTGTCCCATCAAACACTCCCAGGGCAGGTACAGCACAGGTTACAGTCCGAGTAAAGATCCCTCTGTGATTCTGCAATTATTTACACAGGAGATCCCCAGTACCCACATTCCTGATTATCCAGCAGAATTTTCACAGGGTTAAACCCTGCAAGAGACTTCACTGCATTGACACTAATCTCCTGTGTGATATACTCACTGGAGTTTAGAAGAATGAGAGGTGATCTCATTGAAACATACAAGATTCTGATGGGGATTGACAGGGTAGATGCTGAGAGGTTGTTTCCCCTTGCTGGTCTGTCTAGAACTAGGAGTCATATTCTCAGTAGGCCATTTAAGACTGAGATGTGGAGGAATCTCTTCACTCAGAGGGTTATGAATCTTTGGAATTCTCTGCCCCAGAGGGCTGTGAATGCTGAGTCTTTGAGTATATTTAAGACTGAGACAGATAGATTTTTGGACTCTAGGGGAATCAAGGGATATGGAGATTGGGCGGGAAAGTGAAGTTAGAAACATAGAAACATAGAAGATAGGAGCAGGAGTAGGCTATTCAGCCCCTTGAGCCTGCTCCACCATTCAGTGAGATCATGGCTGATCATCCAAACTCAGTACCCTGTACCTGCCTTCTCCCCATATCCCTTGATCCCTTTAGCCTTAAGCAATATATCTAACTCCTTCTTGAATATATTTAACGAATTGGCTTCTGTGGTAAAGAATTCCACAGGTTCACCACTCTCTGGGTGAAGAAATTCCTCCTCATCTCTGTCCTAAATGGCTTACCTCTTATCTTTAGACTGTGACCCCTGGTTCTGGACTCCCCCGCCATCGGGAACATCCTTCCTGCATCTAGTCTGTCTAGTCCTGTTAGAATTTTATAAGTTTCAATGAGATCCCCTCTCATTCTTCTAAACTCCAGCGAGTATAAACCCAATTGACCCAATCTCTCCTCATACTTCATTCCTGCCATCCCAGGTATCAGTCTGGAGAATCTTCGCTGCACTCCCTCCGTGGCAAGAACATCCTTCCTCAGATAAGACGACCAAAACTGCACACAATACTCAAGGTGTCGTCTCACCAAGGCCCTGTACAACTGCAGCAAGACATCCTTGTTCCTGTACTCAAACCCTCTCGCTACGAAGGCCAACATACCATTTGCCTTCTTAACCGCCTGCTGCACCTGCATGTTTACCTTCAGCGACTGGTGCACAAGGGCACCCAGGTCTCATTGCACTTTCCCTTCTCCCAATCTATTGCAGTTCAGATAATAATCTGCCTTCCTGTTTTTGCCACCAAAGTGGATAACCTCGCATTTATCCACATTATACTGCATCTGCCATGCATCTGCCCAATCACCCAACCTGTCCAAATCATACTGGAGTTTCTCGGCATCCTCCTCACAGCACACATGCCCACCCAGCTTTGTGTCATCTGCAAACTTGGAATTTAACATCTAGTTCCCTCATCTAGCTCATTAATATATATTGTAACTAGCTGGGGTCCTAGGGCCAATCCCTGCGGTACCCCACTAGTCACTGCCTGCCACTCGGAAAAAGACCCATTTATTCCAACTCTTTGCTTCCTGTCTGCTAACCAGTTCTCTATCCAAGTCAGTACCTTGCCCCCAATTCCATGTGCCTTAACTTAAAATGCTAATCTCTTATGCGGGACCTTATCGAAAGCTTTCTGAAAGTCCAAATACACTACATCCACTGGTTCTCCCTTATCTATTCTACCAGTTACATGCTCAAAAAACTCCAGATTAGTCAAGCACGAGTTGAGGTCGATGATCAGCCATGATCTTATTGAAGGCTTGAGGGGCCCAATGGCCCACTCCTGCTCCTATTTCTAATGTTCTTAACCCCACAGTCACTGACACCAATCTCCTCCTGTCTGATATAAACCAGCCCCACTGTCAGACACCAATCTCCTCCTGTCTGATATAAACCAGCCTCACAGTCACTGACACCAATCTCCTCCTGTCTGATATAAACCAGCCCCAGTCACTGACACCAATCTCCTCCTGTCTGATATAAACCAGCCCCACAGTCACTGACACCAATCTCCTCCTGTCATATAAACCAGCCCCACATTCACTGACACCAATCTCCTCCTGTCTGAAATAAACCAACCCCAGTCACTGACACCAATCTCCTCCTGTCTGATATAAACCAGCCCCAGTCACTGACACCAATCTCCTCCTGTCTGATATAAACCAGCCCCACAGTCACTGACACCAATCTCCTCCTGTCTGATATAAACCAGCCCCAGTCACTGACACCAATCTCCTCCTGTCTGATATAAACCAGCCCCACTGTCACAGACACCAATCTCCTCCTGTCTGATATAAACCAGCCTCACAGTCACTGACACCAATCTCCTCCTGTCTGATATAAACCAGCCCCAGTCACTGACACCAATCTCCTCCTGTCTGATATAAACCAGCCCCACAGTCACTGACACCAATCTCCTCCTGTCATATAAACCAGCCCCACATTCACTGACACCAATCTCCTCCTGTCTGAAATAAACCAACCCCAGTCACTGACACCAATCTCCTCCTGTCTGATATAAACCAGCCCCAGTCACTGACACCAATCTCCTCCTGTCTGATATAAACCAGCCCCACAGTCACTGACACCAATCTCCTCCTGTCTGATATAAACCAGCCCCAGTCACTGACACCAATCTCCTCCTGTCTGATATAAACCAGCCCCACAGTCACTGACACCAATCTCCTCCTGTCTGATATAAACCAGCCCCAGTCACTGACACCAATCTCCTCCTGTCTGATATAAACCAACCCCACAGTCACTGACACCAATCTCCTCCTGTCTGATATAAACCAGCCCCACAGTCACTGACACCAATCTCCTCCTGACTGATAGAAACCAACCCGTCACTGACACCAATCTCCTCCTGTCTGATATAAACCAACCCCACAGTCACTGACACCAATCTCCTCCTGCCTGATATAAACCAACCCCACAGTCACTGACACCAATCTCCTCCTGTTTGATATAAACCAACCCCACAGTCACTGACACCAATCTCCTCCTGTCTGATATAAACCAGCCCCACAGTCACTGACACCAATCTCCAGTGTATGTCAGACTGAAGTTGTTTACAATCCTCATGATCTTTTACGCTATTCCTAGTTGAGTTCGAGACCTCCAATGAAACACTCCACACACCTTAATCCCCGAGCACAGGCTTTATTTTTAATATATAGTTTCTACAGTAATACAACTCCTATACTAAATGAGTGCAAAATATTTACATGGGAGATTCTACAAAGGAATATTTAATGTAATATTTACAATATTAATTATAGTTATATAGTAAGACTCATAATCTATCAAGCTGTATCCATGAACTCAGACTTTGATCATTGCCAAGCCTGGGAGGCACGAAAGGATGTTCGACTCTTTTAAAATGCCAATTAGAATGACATTGTCATCAATCGATGTCACATTACCGAGAGAGCCCCCTTTTTAAAGGGGCACAAACAATCAACTTCAAAATATAATTAAATCAGATCAGAATACTGTTGCTGATGTTGACAATTGACTCCAGTCCCTCCGGTGCCCACCGGTCATGGAAGGCCTCTAGCGTCCCGGCGGACACCGTGTGCTCCCTCTCCAGGGACAGCCCGAAGGATGTTCCACCTTGGCTGTAGCCATCAGCTTTCTTCTTCCCGGGGTGCTCTCTGACCTGAGCTGCAAACTGTTCCTGTATTTAAAGCCCAATCAGGTACAGCCCATGTGATCCTGGTTACCTCGGCCAATCAAACCATTGAGCTGAAAGACATTCATCAAACAAAGCATTCCATTGGATGGCTGTTTAGGGTTCATTGAGTAACCGCTTCCTGTTTATTGGAGCTACGAGGAATCTGCGAGTCAGAACAATGTTAGAGTTTGCTTTTACTGGGGCATTTCAAGAAACAAATGGCCTTCACGGTTCGGCTCAGTCCACACAGGCAGAGTTCTCAGCTCTGCTGGTTCTGTTCACGTGAGGTCTGTTTCAGCTTAAAAGGGATAATTAGAGCCTGTTCTGTCTGAGGTGATTACAAGCTAATAGTTCACTAGACACGGGTCTTTAATACAAAGTTTACTCATATTAAACATACATGTATATAAAACTAGGAAGACTTTACTTTTATGACTCTACTTCATGTTAAATCTGATCTTCTAATAAAACCCAGCTTTCTTACCGTCCACTCCTGGAGGCCCCACTCCCTGAGCCTACAACGTTCAGCAGGGTCAGTGGTGGAGTTCCACAGCGGGAGTGATCCCAGAGTAACTGTCGGGATCGCACCCCCGTGGATGTTCCGGTCATGTATTTTTAGTTATCCAGGTGTCTAACACACACACATCAATAAAACAGGGAATTCCTGGAAACACGCTGCAGGTCCTTCTTTATCTGGAGATCAAATGTCTGTTGTATAATTGTACCAGCAGTTAACAGGCTCCTGTGAACTCCTCCCTCTGCTATTTTAATGTAGGCTTTAACCAATTTATTTTAAACGGGTTTATATTAAATGGGTTAATGCCTGCCTTAAAATGGTAGACTCAGGACTGTCACACAATCATGTTAAATCTTCGTGGAATAATTATCTGTGATTTTTAGACTAGAAACTTAAACCTGCCGTGTCACTTTCAGTCAGGAGCAGATCGCAGTTTTACACCAATCTCTAATTTGACAGCACGTTTCCAGCATTCACCATTGTTCTTCCTGACTCTTGTAAAGGAGCCTTCTGTTCCGTGCCTAGGAGCTCTGACCCATAGAAGGGAGCGGCTGTGACACATTTCTTACACGCCTCAAGATTAACTCACATGGGGACTTTGCTGTCAGTGAAGAGAGACAAGAAAGGCCAAAGTGCCGTTTGCCCCTCTCAGTGTGGCCCTGAAGGACTGTGTCCAGGCTGAAGTTCTGTTCCTGCCGTACGATCCTCCCCCAGATTGTCCTTTCTGAGCTCCAGCCAGGTGATGCTAAACACTCAGGTGGGAAAGAAGAAAATCTACAACAATGTGTTTTAAACAAAGCTGATTATTTGACATTTATAATAGAAAGACTTGTATTTCTATAGCGCCTTTCACGACCTCAGGACATCCCAAAGCACTTACAGGCAATGAAGTACTTTTGAAGTGGAGTCACTGTTGTAATGTGGCAGCCAATTTGCATACAACAAGCTCCCACAAACAGCAACATGATAATGACCAGGTAATCTTATTTTTTTTGTTATGTTGATTGAAGGATAAATATTGACCAGGACACTGGGGATAACTCCCCTGCTCGTCTTCGAAATAGTGCCATGGGATATTTTACATCCACCTGAGAGCGCAGACGGGGCCTCAGTTTAACGTCTCCAGAATATTATCCACAATATTAAATTCCAGCCCAGTTATAGGGGTCATTAACATCAGCAGAAACAAACCCCAACTGTCAGAATGAACACGGTTCAGTCCTGGATGTGATTAACAGCAACAATAACAGCAGAATCCAACCTCTGCAGTCACATGTGAACTCGTTGGTGTCTCAGCAGGTTGGATGAATCAGTGAATCTCTTCCCACACACAGAGCAAGTGAATGGCCTCTCCCCAGTGTGAACATGCTGGTGTTTCAGTAGTTGGGATGAATGGGCGAATCCTTTCCCACACATGGAGCAGGTGAACGGCCTCTCCCCAGTGTGAACTCGCTGGTGTGTCAACAGATCCTTTTTGCTTTTAAAGCACTTC
Organism: Somniosus microcephalus; assembly: GCF_052327205.1. Taxonomy (NCBI): domain Eukaryota; kingdom Metazoa; phylum Chordata; class Chondrichthyes; order Squaliformes; family Somniosidae; genus Somniosus; species Somniosus microcephalus. Next base: position 30,050,137 of record NC_140990.1, on the reverse strand, counting down.
TCGCAGTCAGAACATTTAAAAGGTCTCTCATTAGTGTGAACAAGCTGGTGTTTAGTAAACTGGGATGACTGAGTGAATCCCTTCCCACACACGGAGCAGGTGAATGGCCTCTCCCCAGTGTGGGTGCACTGGTGTACAGTGAGGTCAGATGATCGCCTGAACCCAGTCCCACAGTGAGAGCACCTGAACGGTCTCTCGTCAGTGTGAACACGTTCATGACACGTCAGTTCCCTGGAACTTTTATAGCACTTCGCACAGTCCGGGCATTTAAAAGGTCTCTTGTCAGTGTGAACTCGCCGGTGTTTCAGGAGGGCAGAGGAATGAGTGCATCCCTTACCACACTCAGGGCAGGTGAACAGTGTCTCCCCGGTGTGACTGCGTCGATGAATTTCCAGCTCAAACGTGTAACTGAATCCTTTCCCACAGTCTCCACATTTATACGGTTTCTCCCCAGTGTGACTGCGCTTGTGTCTCGACAGGCCAGATGATCGACTGAAGCCTCGTCCACATTGAGAACACGTGTACAGTTTCTCCCCGCTGTGAACGGTGCTTTTTGCTTCCATGCTCAAATCTGATGATATTCAGGTCCCAATGAATCAAGTGACTCTGTCAGATCTTGATGTAATGTTTTGTTTGAGTTTCCCGTCTTCAAATCCTCCTCTTCTAATACCCTGTAAAATGAATTTAAAACAGGAAAAAGGGAGCGTGAGAGAGAACACACAAACACAAAGGCAAGTTGTGAAATTGAGCTCAATGAATCTGGTCATTTGTGGGGTCGGCACCAGAAAAAAGTGACCATGAAAGCTGCCGGATTGTCGTAAAATCCCAACTGGTTCACTGATGTCCTTCAGGGAAGGGAACCTACCACCTGGTCTGGGCCTACACATGACTCTGGCCTCTATGGGAGGAGAGAGAGAGAGAGAGGTGAGAGTGGGAGGGGTCAAAGGAGAGAGGCTTTATACATCTGCAGCTCGACAACAACTTTGACAAAAACTCCCAAACCCGCAACCTCCAGCTCGTAGAAGGACAAGGGAAGCAGGTACATGGGAACACAATCACCACCAAGTTCCCCTCCAAGTCACTCACCATCCTGACTTGGACAAATATCACCGTTCGTTGCTGAGTCAAAATCTGGTAACACCTGGCATTGTGGGAGTATCTTCACCACACGGACTGCAGCGGTTCAAGAAGAAGGCCCACCATCACATTCTCAACAGGACACTGGGGATTGGCAATATGTGCTGGCCTTGTTAGCGATGCCCATATCCCAAGAATTAATTTTTAAAATCTGTATGTAAAACGGATTAAAAGCCTTTACAGAAATAATTGTTCCTAAAACAATACTCTTTTACACTGTGCGAACAGTGTCTGCTTAGCAACCTAATCTCCCCCAGAATCCAACTCCCTTGACAGTCTCACATTGGAAATTGTTGGGTCCTCCTGGGCCCAGAAGTACTGGGTGTTAAACCCAGCAGCTTCTCCCCCATCTCCACTCCAGCTCAAACTGAAGCAACAAAAAGACCTACACAGGCGGCCAGGAACCGACTTCCGTCAGCCTGCAATAAAACTCTTCCCGACAGCCGCTGACTAATGGCGGCCACAGCACCCACAATTCCCCGCACCTCTGCTTCTGATTGAGTTTTTTGATGAGGCAACAGAGAGGGTTGATGAGGGTAATGCGGTTAACGTGGTGTACATGGATTTCCAAAAGGTGTTCGACAAAGTGCCACATAATAGGCTTGCCAGCAAAGTTGAGGCCCATGGAATAAAAGGGACAGTGGCAGCATGGATACGACATTGGCTAAGTAACAGAAAACAGAGAGTAGCGGTGAATGGTTGTTTTTCGGACTGGAGGAAGGTACACAGTGGTGTTCCCCAGGGGTCAGTACTGGGACCACTGCTTTTCTTGATATATATTAATGACTTAGACTTGGGTGTACAGGACACAATTTCAAAATTTGCACATGATACAAAACTTGGAAGTATAGTGAACAGTGAGGAGGATAGTGATAGACTTCAAGAGGACATAGACAGGCTGGTGGAATGGGCGGACACGTGGCAGATAAAATTTAATGCAGAAAAATGCGAAGTGGTACATTTTGGTAGGAAGAACGAGGAGAGGTAATATAAACTAAAGGGTACAATCCTAAAGGTGGTGCATGAACAGAGAGACCTGGGGGTATGTGTGCACAAATCGTTAAAGGTAGCAGGGCAGGTTGAGAAAGATGTTAAAAAAGCATACGGGATCCTGGGCTTTATAAATAGAGGCACAGAGTCCAAAAGCAAGGAAGTTATGATGAACCTTTATAAAACACTGGTTCGGCCTCAACTGGAGTATTGTGTCCAATTCTGGGCACCGCACTTTATGAAGGATGTGAAGGCCTTAGAGATGGTGCAGAAAAGATTGACAAGAATGGTTCTAGTGATAAGGGATGAGGGACTTCAGTTACGTGGATAGACTGGAGAAGCTGGGGTTGTTCACCTTAGAGCAGAGAAGGTTGAGAGATTTGATAGAGGTGTTCAAAATCATGAGGGTTCTGGACAGAGTAGATAGAGCGAAACTGTTCCCATTGGCGGAAGGGTCGAGAACCAGAGGACACAGATTTAAGGGGAGTGGCAGAAGAACCAAAGGCGACATGAGGAAAAACTTTTTTATGCAGCGAGTGGTTAGGATCTGGAATGCACTGCCTGAAAGGGTGGTGGAGGCAGATTCAATCACGGCTTTCAAAAGGGAATTGGATAAGTATCTGAAGTAAAGAAATGTGCAGGGCTACGGGGAAAGGGCGGGGAGTGGGACGAGCTGAAGTGCTCTTGCAGAGAGCCGACATGGGCTCGACAGGCCGAATGGCCTCCTTCTGTGCTGTAACCATTCTATGATTCTATAAAATATTAGAAAGTTTGTGCCACAGAAGCACAGGGTTTATCTGCTTTTATTCATGAATTTAAAAAGTCTCTATTGAAACCTGAGCCAGTGTGTTGTGAGACTTGTGTCCAATAAGGGGAATAAAGGCCCACAGCCTCCCCTGGCCCCGGGCCCTGAACAAGGGACTGGAGACACTCGCTGCCCTGCGGATCAGACAATCAGCCGGCGCTAGTCCCGTCCCTCCGGCTCCCTGATTGGTTGGAGGACCCGCCGCCGGCTCGCTCCTCCAGCCCCGCTCGCTCCCTATTGGTCAGAAGCTCCCGCCACTCAGGCTGCGGGCCCGGGCCACGTGTCCCCGAGGAGATCACGTGCTCCGTCCAACTGACGCCGCTCGGTCCAGGGCCTCGCGGACTCTCAGGTTTTTCTGTTTCACTTTATTCTCTCCCGATCCACCCCTCCCCCCCACCCCATGCGATTCTCCACCCAATCGGAGTGGAGAAAACTCACTTTGCGTCACCGATCACGGCTCTGTAACCGACACCAAGGCCTTTCCCCGGAATGCCCCGCGCCGACTCCGTCCGACAGGGTCCGAGTGCGCAGGCGCAGCTCCGAGTGGGGGAGGGGGTTGGTCTCCTCTGGGCGTGCGCGGTTGTTACCCTTGGTGACCGGGAGGGGGCGCTGTGGCAGACTCGGCGCAAACCGCCATCCCGCGTGCGCATGCGCGGACTCCTGACTGTCAATCAACCATCAGCCAGAAGAGGTCGCTGGTGAGACCAGTGAAGAAAGAAAGACTTGCATTTCGATAGCGCCCTTCACCACCACCGCACGACCCAAAGTGCTTTACAGCCAATGAAGTACTTTTTGAAGTGTAGTCACTGTTGTAATGTAGGAAACGTGGCAGTCAATTAGCGCACAGCAAGCTCCCACAAACAGCAATGTGATAATGACCAGATAGTCTATCTTTTTGTTATGTTACTTGAGGGATAAACATTGGCCAGGACACCGGGGATAATTCCCCTGCTCTTTCCCACATTACAACCGTGACTACACCTCAAAAGTACTTCATTGGCTGTAAAGCACTTCAAGACATCTGGTGGTCATGAAAGGCACTATATAAATGCAATCTTTCTTTCTCGAAATAGTGTCATGGGATCTTTTATATCCACCTAAGAGAGCAGATGGGGTCTCAGTTTAACGTCTCATCTGAAAGACGGCACCTCCGAGAGTGCTGCACTCCCTCAGCACTGCACTGGAGTGCCAGCCTGGATCTTTGTGCTGAAGTCTCTGGAGTGGGACTTGAACCCACAACTTTCTGACTCAGAGGCAAGAGTGCTACCAACTGAGCCACTGACTGACACTAAAGAACAAGTAGTTCTGACGAAAGGTCATTGACCTGAAACGTTAACTCTGTTTCTCTCTCCACAGATGCTGCCTGACCTGCTGATTCATCAGGACCTGAATATCATTGGCCTTTGCACATGGAAGGAGAAAGCAGCAATCGCAGCGATGTCAAACCGCACACCTGTTCGGTGTGTGGACGTGGATTCAGCCGATTGCCTGACCTGGCGAGACACGTGCGCCGTCACACTGGGGAGAAACCGGGTAAAGGTGGGGATGGCGGGAAGGGATTCAGTTCCCCGTCTGCAATAGAAGTTCAACGGCGCAGTCGCACCAGGGACAGTCCGTTCACCTGCTCCGTGTGTGGAAAGGGATTTGTTCGTTCATTCAACCTGCAAACACACCAACGAGTTCACACTGACGAGAGACCATTTCAGTGTTCTGACTGTGGGAATAGCTTTAAAAGCCCCGGGGATCTGACGCGACACCTGCTTGTTCACACTGAAGAGAGAGCATTTCAGTGTTCTGACTGTGGGAAGAGCTTTAAAAGCTTCTGGGGGCTGAAGTGACACCAGCAAGTTCACACTGGGGAGAGACCATTTAGCTGTTCTGACTGTGGGAAGAGCTTTAATATCCCCCAGGAGCTCAAGCGACACCAGCGAGTTCACACTGGGGAGAGGCCGTTCACCTGCTCCGTGTGTGGGAAGGGATTCACTCACTCATCGAACCTGCAGAGACACCAGCGCCTCCACACTGGGGAGAGGATATTCATCTGCCCCGAATGTGGGAAGGGATTCACTGTTTCATCCACCCTGCAGACGCACCAGCGAGTTCACACTGATGAGAGATCCTTTAAACGTTCTGACTGTGGGAAAAGCTTTAAAAACTCTGAGCGTTAAAGTCGCCAAGGAGGATCAGCTTGTCGCCCGTTGGGACTCGGGTCAGGGATTGTTCGAGGCTGGAGTAGAATTCCTCCTTGGTCTCGTCCGGGGCTTCCAATGTTGGGGCGTACGCACTGATGACCGTAGCACACTTGTTCTGGGCTAGGGTGAGCCGAAGAGTCATGAGGCGTTCATTTATACCGCTAGGAGAGTCTCTGAGACGCCAAACCAGTTCATTTTTTATGGCGAAGCCTACCCCATGGAGGCGGCGTTCTTCTTTAGGTTTGCCTTTCCAGAAGAAGGTGTAACCACCACATTGCTCCTTGAGCTGGCCTTCCCCTGCCTGCCGGGTCTCGCTTAGGGCGGCGATGTCAATGTCGAAACATCTGAGCTCCCGGGCAACGATAGCAGTACAGTGTTCCGGTCTGTCACTGTTGGGGTTGTCCATGAGGCTCCTGACGTTCCAGGTCCCGAGCTTCATTTTAAAGGGTGGGAGATGCCTGTGCGTGAATTCTTTTAACGTGGGGTGGCCGTTGCACACCAGCTACCACACGGGGAGGTGTGATCGGCAGAGAGGGTGTAGGGAAAGCCAACTCCAACGGTACCCTCCTCCTGTCGAAATGCTTAGAACATGGCCTTGTCATGACCAAAACCTTGTTCCGGCAGAGAGACAAGTACAAGGCTTCATGGCAGCACCCTCGCTCCAAGCAGTGGCATCTGCTGGACTATGTCATCGTCCGAGCGAGGAACCGCAAGGACATCCGCATCACCCGTGCCATGACAGGAGCCAATGACTGCTGGACAGACCACTGTCATCTCCATCAGTGTAGCCCCAAAACAGCGGTGGCAACAGAAACAATGTCGCAGGAAAATCAATGCTGGAGCACTCAAAGACCCTGCCAAGAAAGCCCTATTCAGCCTGTGCCTCACAAACAACCTGACGACTCCCAGTGATGCAGAAACACAGAGTGTCCACAGCGCCTGGTCTGCACTCAAGGCCTCCAAAATCAGCACCTGTGAAGAGACGCTCGGTCACTCGACCAGGAAACACCAAGACTGGTTCGACGAGAATGACCAGGAGATCCAGGAGCCAATAAGCCGCAAGCGCAAGGCATTCCTGATCTGGAAACAGTAACATAACTCGAGAGTAAGAAAGCAGCTCTACAGATGCCTGAAGGCCGAGATCCAACAAAAAACTCGTGACCTAAAGAACAGGTGGTGGGTTGAGAAAGCACAGGAGATCCAGCAGCTAGCCGACGACCATGACGTGCGTGGATTCTTTAGCGCAGTCAGGATCATTTACAGCACAAGCACCCAAGGCCCTTCCCCACTGCGGGCCAAGAATGGAGAGGTACTCATCAAGGACAGAGAGGCAGTCAGTGCCCGCTGGAAGGAGCACTTCGAAGATCTCCTTAACCGCGACTCTGTCTTCAATGGGAGTGTCCTCAACTCCATCCCGCAGCATGCTACCCACCACCTTCTCAGTACAACCCCAGTCCGGCATGAGGTTGAAAAGGCCATCTGACAACTGAAGAATAACAAGGCCTCAGGAGCAGATGGAATCCCCACCGAGGCACTAAAGCATGGCAGAGAAGCACTACTGGTGCGAATTCATGAACTCATTTCTCTTATCTCGAAGGAGGAGAGCATGCCAGGGGATCTCAGAGATGCCGTAATTGTGACCATCTTCAAGAAAGGTGACAAGTCTGATTGCGGTAATTACAGGGGAGTTCCCCTGCTGTCTGCCACAGGGAAAGTCATCGCAAGAATCCTCCTCAATCGCCTTCTCCCAGTGGCCGAAGAGCTCCTCCCAGAGTCGCAATGCGGATTCCGCCCACTAAGGGGCACAATGGAAATGATCTTCACCGCACGTCAATTACAAGAGAAATGCAGGGAACAGCACCAGCCACTGTACATGGCCTTCTTTGACCTCACAAAGGCCTTCGACACTGTCAACCGTGAGGGATTATGGAGTGTCCTCCTCAAATTCAGCTGCCCTCAAAAGTTTGTCACCATCCTCCGCCTGATCCTGACCAATTGTTCCACCACAGACCCAATTCACGTAGGAACCAGGGTCAAGAAAGGCTGTGTCATCGCACCAATGCTCTTCTCGATCTTCCTTGCTGCAATGCACCACCTCACCCTCAGTAAGCTCCCCACTGGAGTGGAGCTAATCTACAGAACAAACGGGGAACCTCCGTCGCCTCCAGTCCAGATCCAAGGTCATCCTATCCTCTGTTGTCGAATTACAGTATGCAGACGACGCTTGCATCTGCACTCACTCGGAGGTCGAACTCCAAACCATCGTCAACACCTTCACCGAAGCATAAGAGAGCATGGGCCTTACACTAAACATGCGTAAGTCAAAGATCCTCTACCAACCTGCCCCCACCACACAGTACTGCCCCCCGATTATCAAAGTCCACGACAAGGCCTTGGACAACGTGGACCATTTTCCATACCTCAGGAACCTACTGTCAACAAGGGCAGACGTCGATGATGAAGTCCAACACCGCCTTCAGTGTTCCAGAGCAGCCTTCGGTCGCCTGAGGCAGAGAGTGAAGACCAGGACCTCAAACCCAGCACTAAGCTCATGGTCTACAGAGCAGCAGTGATACCCGCCCTGCTTTATGCCTCAGAGACATGGACCATGTACAGCAGGCATCTCAAAGCACTAGAGAGGTACCACTAATGCTGCCTCCGCAAGATCCTGCAAATCCATTGGCAGGATAGGTGCACCAACGTCAGTGTTCTCGCTCAGGCCAACATCCCCAGCATCGAAGATTTGACCACGCTCGATCTGCTCCGATGGACGGGTCACATCGTCTGCATGCCCGATACGAGACTCCCAAAACAAGCGCTCTACTCGGAGCTCCGACACGGCAAGAGAGCCCCAGGTGGGCAGAGGAAACACTTCAAGGGCACCGTCAAAGCCTCCTTGAAAAAGTGCAACATCCCCACCGACACCTGGGAATCCCTGGCCCAAGACCGCACAAAGTGGAGGAGAAGCATCCGGGAAGGCGCCGAACACCTCGAGTCTGTTCGCCAGGAGCAAGTGGAAGCCAAGCGCAGGCAGCGCAAGGAGCGCACATCAACCCAAGCACCCAACGCACCCGTCCATTCAACCACCGTCTGCCCCACCTGTGACAGAGACTGTGGTCCCACATTGGACTCATCAGTTACCTGCGAACTCATTCTTACTGTGGAAGCAAGTCATCCTCGGTTCCGAGGGACTGTCTAAGAAGAAGAAGAAAAGCTCCGGGGAGTTGAACTGACACCAACACCTACACACTGGGGAGAGGCAATTCACCTGCTCCGTGTGTGGGAAGGGATTCGCTCGGTCCTCCAACCCGCTGTCACATCAGCGAGTTCACACTGGGGAGATACCATTCACCTGCTCCATGTGTGGGAAGGAATTCACTCAGTCATCCAACCTCCTGTCACACCAGCTTGTTCACACTGCCGAGAGACCCTTTAAATGTTCTGACTGTGGGAAGAGCTTTAAAAGCTCGAAGAGCCTTAAGAGACACCAGCGTCTTCACACTGATCATAGAATCTAACAGCACAGAAGGAGGTGATTCGGCCCATCGTGTCTGTGCCGGCTCTTTGAAAGAGCTGTCCAATTTAGTCCCAAACCCCACCTTTATCCCCAGAACTCTGCAAACTAGTCCTCTTCAAGTACATGTCCAATTGCTGTTTGAAAGTTCCTGTGGAACCTGATTCCAGCATCCTTTCAGATGGATGCGTTCCAGATCTTAACAACCTTCTGTGTGAAAACAGTTCTCCTCATTCACCATCTCTCCAATCTCTCCACATAACTGAAGTCCCTCATCCCTGGTGCCATCCTGGTCAACCTCCTCTGCACCCTCTCCAAGGCCTTGACATCCTTTAGTGTGGTGCCCAGAACTGTACACAAGACTCCAGCTGAGGCCAAAACCCTGCAGCTGTACAAAACCCTGGTTAGACCACACCTGGAGCACTGTGAGCAGTTCTGGGCACCACACCTTAGGAAGGATATATTGGCCTTGGAGGGAGTGCAGCGTAGGTTTACCAGAATGATACCCGGACTTCAAGGGTTAAGTTACGGGGAAAGATTACACAAATTAGGGTTGTATTCCCTGGAATTTAGAAGGTTAAGGTGTGATCTGATCGAAGTTTTCAGGATATTAAGGGGAACAGATAGGGTAGATAGAGAGAAACTATTTCCGCTGGTTGGGGATTCTACGACTGGGGGCATAGTCTAAAAATTATAGCCAGACCTTTCAGGAGTGAAATTAGGAAACACTTCTACACACAAAGGGTGGTAGAAGTTTGGAACTCTCTTCCGCAAATGGCAATTGATGCGAGATCAATTGTTAATTTTAAATCTGAGATTGATAGGTTTTTGTTAACCAAAGGTATTAAGGGATATGGGCCAAAGGCAGGTGTATGGAGTTAGGTCACAGATCAGCCATGATCTCATTGAATGGCGGAACAGGCTCGAGGGGCTGAATGGCCTCCTCCTGTCCTATGTTCCTAACTAGTGATTTGTAAAGGTTTAGTGTAACTTCCTTGTTTTTGTATTCAATGGCCCTATTTACAAAGCCAAGTATCCCATACGCTTTCTGAACCGCCTCACCAACTTGCTGTGGCACTTCCAAAGATTTGTGAATATGGACCCCCTGGTCCCTCTGCTCTTGCACCCCCTCAAAATAGTCCCATTTAGATTATACGGCCTCTCCCTGTTGTTTCTCCCAAAGTGCATCACTTCACACTTATCCTCGTTTAATTTCGTCTGTCTTGTGTCTGCTCATTTCACAGTCTGTCTCTGTCCTCCTGAAGTCTGCTACTACTATGCTCACTATTTACAACATTGCCAAGGTTTGTATCATCCATAAACTTCAAAACTGTACACCTATACCCAAGTCCAGGTCAGTTATATATAACAAGAAAAGCAATGGTCCTAATCCCGACCCCTGGGGCAACCTTTCTGCATACTTCCCTCCAGTCAGAAAAACATCCCTCAGCACTGCTCACTGCCTCCTCTTCCTTAGCAATTATATACCCAAATTACCATCAGCCCTTTAATTCCCTGTGCTTCTATTCCCCGAGTAAATCTCTTGTGTGGTACTTTATCAAATGCCTTTTGAAAGTCCATATATACAGCATCTATTGCACTACCTTCATCAACCCTCTGTTACTTCATCAAAGAACTCAATCAGGTTAGTCAGACACGATTTACATTTAACAAATCCATACTGGCTGCCCCTTATTAACCCATGCTTCTCCAAGTGAGAATTAATTTTGTCCTTGACAATGGTCTGTAGTCGTTCACCCATCACTGACATTAGACTGATTGGCCTGTAGTTACCAGGTTTATCCCTCTCCCCTTTTTTAAACAGGGTGCAACATTTGCAATCCTCCAGTCTTCTGGCACCGCTCCCATATATCTGAGGGAGATTGAAAGATTGTGATCGGAGCTTCTGCTATCTCCACCCTAGCTTCCCTCAGCAACCTAGGATGCATCGCATCTGGACCGGGTGACTTGTTAACTTTGAGTGATGACAACCTATTGAGCACCTCCTTTCTATCCAATTTTATCCAATTTCTCTACTCCCCCCTCCTCTACTGCGACATTAACTTCATCCTCTTCTTTTGTGAAGACAGATGCTAAGTACTCATTCAGTACCTCAGCCACGCCCTCTATCTCCATATGATGAGCTCCTATTTGGTCCCTAATCCGCCCCACCATTCCTTTAACTATCCTTTTACTTTTGATACGTTTATAAAAGATTTTTGGGTTCCCTTTTACATTACCCACTAATCTTTTCTTGTATTCTCTCCCTTGTGGCTCAGTGGGTAGCACACTTGCCTCTGAGTTAGAAGGTTGTGGGTTCTAGTCCCACTCCAGGGACTTAAGCACATAAAGCTAGGCTGACACTCCACTGCAGTGTTGAGGGAGTGCTGCGCTGTTGGAGCTGCTGTCTTTCTGATGAGACTTTAAACTGAGGCCCCATCTGCTCTCTCAGGTGGATGTAAAAGATCCCATGGCAGTATAGAGTAAGGGAGTTATCCCCGGTGTCCTGGCCAATATTTATCCCTCAACCAACATAACAAAAACAGATTATCTGGTTATTACCACATTGCTGTTGGTGGGAGCTTGCTGAGCACAAATTGACTGCCGTGTTTCCCACATTACAACAGTGACTCCACTTCAAAAGTACTTCATTGGCTGTAAAGAGCTTTGAGATGTCCGGTGGTTTGAAAGGCGCTATAGAAATGCAAGTCTTTCATATATCCTTTTCCAATTTCCCCCCACTCTCTGTATTCTCCTGGTTTTTGACTGTATTCTGTACCTGGCATTTGTCGTAAACCTCCTTTTTCTGTTTTATTCTAACCTCGATATCCTTTGTCATCCAGGGAGCTCGAGCTTTCCTCCTTATGGGAATATGCTTGGTTTGTACCCGGTGTCAAATTTTGTTTTATAACGCTCCCGTGAAGCGCGTTGGGACATTTTACTACATTAAAGATGTTATATAAATAGAAGTTGTTGTTATTGTCTGAAACTAACAAATGCCACAGGGAAAAATAAGAGTATTTTTACTCCCAAATTTTAAATATTTTGTTCCACGAGGTTTATCTGCTTTTATTCATGAATTTAAAAAGTCTCTATTGAAACCTGAGCCAGTGTGTTGTGAGACAAAGAGCCTTGTGTCCAATAAGGGGAATAAAGGCCCACAGCCTCCCCTGGCCCCGGGCCCTGAACAAGGGACTGAAGAAACTCGCTGCCCTGCGGTTCAGACAATCAGCCGGTGCTAGTCCCGCCCCTTGGGCTCCCCGATTGGTTGGAGGACCCGCCGCAGCTCACTCCTCCAGTCCCGCCCCGCTCGCTCCCTATTGGTCGGAATCTCCCGTCAATCAGGCCGCGGGTCTGGGTCACGTGCCCCGAGGAGATCACGTGCTCCATCTAACTGACAGAGCTGGGGCTGGAACCTGGGAGAGGGACCACAATAAGTGCGCCTCACCTGGGGACAGCGCGTCACAATCGGCCCCACCTGGGGACAGCGTGTCACAATCTGCCCCAGCGCACCTGAGCTGGTCACCAGGTCCCGCCCCCTTGCTGCGTTGCCATTGGTTGGAGGACCCGCCGCATGCTCGGTCCTCTAGCCCCGCCCCGCTCGCTCCTTATTGGTCCGAGCTCCCGTCAATCACCCGGGCAGTGTGAGCTGAGCATGCGCGGACCTTGGCAGCAGCCGCTGACACTCAGGTGAGAGAGCTCAGGGAGCGGGTTCATGAACCTTGGGGGGACGCGGGCTGCTCACACCCCGAGTGCGGCCTCAGGACCCATTATTAAAACACTCAACATTATCCGCTTCACACACACACCCGGGGTGGGCCTCAGGCCCCAAACAAGAGCCTCCGGGCCGGGCGTTTGCCCCGAGCAGGGCGGCAGCTGCGGGGCTTTCTCCCGGTGACAGGCCTGGGGTAACGACCGCCATCTTGAGAGGCTCAGTGGGCAGCAGAGCGCATGCGCGGCCCCCTTGGCCAGGAACCAGGAGGAGAGAATCTTGTCAATTTCTATCCTGGAGTCACAGTGATGGCTTTTGTAAACTCCTTTTACAGGCTGTGAGAAGGGCAGCATTAATACACCACAAACTCAGACCAAACATCACATCAAGATCTGACAGAGTCACTCCATTCATCAGGACCCGAATATCATCGGCCTCTGAATGGGGAAATAGAAATGTTTGTCTGTTCTGTCTGTGGGAAAAGATTTCAAACATCAGCGTGACTGAAAAAGCACTGAGACACACACACCCGAGTGAGAGTGTTCCAGTGCACTGACTGTGGAAAGAACTTTAACAGCCTGAAAAAATATCGCACCATTCATAGCAGGGAGAAACCGTATACGTGTTCTGTGTGTGGATGAAGCTTCAACTGATCATCCAACCTGGAGAGACACAAGGACACCCACACCACAGAGAAACCGTGGAAATGTGGGGACTGTGGTAAGTGATTCAATTACCCTTCCCAACTGGAAATTCATCAACGCAGTCACACCGGGGAGAGGCCGTTCACTTGCTCCGTATGTGGGAAGGGATTCACTCGCTCGTCCATTCTCCAGACACATCAGCGAGTTCACAATGATGAAAGACCATTCAGCTGCACTCACTGTGGGAAGAGATTCAAGCAGTCATCCAACCTCATTCTACACCATCGAGTTCACACTGGGGAGAGGCCGTTCACCTGTACCGTGTGTGGGGAGGGCTTCAGTTGATCATCCCACTTGCTGACACACCAGCAAGTTCACACCGGAGCGAGGTCTTTCACCTGCTCCGTGTGTGAGAAAGGATTCGCTCATTCTTCCGAGCTTCTGACACACCAGCGAGTTCACACTGGGGAGAGGTCATTCACCTGCTCTGTGTGTGGGAAGGGATTCACTCGGTCATCCCACCTGCTGACACACCAGCGAATTCACACTGGGGAGAGGCCGTTCACCTGCTCCGTGTGTGAGAAGGGATTTGATCGTTCATCCAACCTGCTGACACACCAGCGAGTTCACACTGGGGAGAGGGCGTTCACCTGCTCCATGTGTGAGAAGGGATTCAGTCTATCATGCAACCTGCTGAAACATCAGCGAGTTCACAAGTGACTGCAAGGGTTGGATTCTGCTGTTATTGGTGCTGTTAATCACATCCAGGACTGAACCGTGTTCATTCTGACAGTTGGGGTTTGTTTCTGCTGATGTTAATAACCCCTATAAATGGGATGGAGTTTAATATTCTGGATATATAGCTGATTGACTTGTCGGGGCTGCAGTGTTCATTTAAGAACTGCTGTCTGATCTTTCCCCTTAATTTATGATGAGAGTCCTTGAATTGAGTTGAGCAAAAAGAATATGATCACGCTATTGGGGGTATTGTATCAGCCTCCAAATAGTGAGAGGGAGGTAGAGGAGCAAATCTGCAGGGAAATTGCAGAGATATGCAAGAGCTATAGAGTGGTGATATTGAGGGATGTTAATTACCCAAATATCGATTGGGATAATGCTGGGGTAAAGGGAAAGGAGGGGGAGGAATTTCTGAATTGTGTTCAGGAGAATTTCCTTCACCAGTATGTTCTTGGCCCAACTAGGAAGGAGGCATTGCTGGATCTGGTGCTGGGGAATGAGGTTGGCCAGGTCGACCAAGTGTCTGTGGGAGAACACTTGGGTACAAGTGATCATCGTATCATAAGATTTAGCTTAGCAATGGAGAGGAGCAAGGAACAATCTAGAGTGGAACTTCTAAACTGGAATAGGGCTAACTTCAATGGGATGCGAAAGGATCTAGCCAGGGTAAAATGGAACCAAAGACTGACAGGAAAAACTGTAACGGAACAATGGGTGATCTTTAAGGAGGAGATGTTCCAAGTACAGGCTAGGTACATTCCAACACGAGGGAAGGGTAAGGGAACCAAAGCAAGGGCTCCTTGGATGACAAGGGAGACAGAGATGATGATGAAACAAAAAAAGAGGGTGTATGATGCATGTCAGGTGAATTCTTCAAGGGAGAACCAGACCAAATACAATAAGTTGAGAGGGGAAGTGAAGATGAAAATAAGATTGGCAAAGAGAGAATATGAGAGTAGAATGGCAGTTACCATAAAAGCGAACTCAAAAATCTCCTACCGGCATGTAAACAGTAAGAGGGTAGTAAGAGGCGGGGTGGGGCCTATTACAGACATAGAAGGTGATATATTCTTAGAGGCGCAGGGCAAGGCTAGAATACTCAATGAGTACTTTGTATCGGTGTTTACTAAGGAGGTGGATGCTGACAAAATATCGGTAGAAGTGGAAAAGGTAGAAGCAATGGAAGGGGTGAAAATTGATAGACAGGATGTACTAGAAAGGCTCGGTATGCTTAGAGTGGACAAGTCGCCTGGTCCAGATGGCTTGCATCCCAGGTTGCTAAGGGAATTGGGGGAGGAGATAGTGGAAGTGCTTGCCATAATTTTCCAATCTTCCCTAGATGCAGGGTAGGTGCCTAGGATTGGAAAGTGGCAAATGTGACACCATTGTTCAAGAAAGGGTGTAAGGACAATCCTAGTAACTGCAGACCAGTCAGTTTAACATCAGTGGTGGGTAAAGTTTTAGAAACAATAATCAATGAAAAAGTTAACGGGCATTTGGAGAGGTTTAAGCTAATTAAGGAGAGCCAACATGGATTTGTAAAAGGAAGATCGTGTTTGACTAATCTAATTGAATTTTTTGATGAAGTAACAGGGAGGATTGATGAAGGGAATGCAATGGATGTTGTCTACATGGATTTTCGGAAGGCGTTTGACAAAGTACCACATAGAAGGCTGGTTAACAAAATTGAGGCTCATGGAATAGGTGGGTCAATGGCAGCTTGGATAAGGATTGGCTTAAGGACAGAAAGCAGCGAGTTGTGGTAAATGGCTGTTTTGCAGACTGGAGGATTTTCCGTTACTAACTCACACCTCAGGCCCCGCCCAGTCTGGTTTAATTACTAAATGTTTTCTAACTCGGGCTCAGGCCTGTCATTCTGAGGGAAACAAGGCCTCATTTATTGGTGTGTCCCACCCGAGCGGCTGTTAATGGCTTTAATAAACTGGCAGCAAGGTTTTTTTAAAGGTGGAGAGGTGAAAAACGCCACTAGCGATGCCTCAAAACTCACAGACAGAGAAATCCACTTCATCAGTGCCCCTGCCACAGGACTCAATATCCACCCCCTCCACCACTGGTGCACTGTGTCTGCAGTATGTCATCATCATCGGCGACCACTTGAATTCGAGTATGGTATGTCCTTCATCAGTCATCTACTTGTGGGTCTTCAGGTGGCTGTGGAGGCCAATCCGAGATCCACAGACTCGACTACAGTGTGGGCATGTAAGACTATTGGTAGTGGCTGGAGTATGGGTCTTCTTAAGTTGTTGTCTCTCCTTACGGCGCTGGCATTTATCCTCAGCGGCACGCTGGAGATTCTTTTCATGTAGTGCGGCACCGTTGTGGATGCATTTTCTCCAATTGTCTCTGTCCAGTGCGATTTCCTCCCAGTTATTAATATTGATATGGAACTTTTTAAGGATTACTTTGATGTTATCTTTGTAACGCTTCTTTTGACCACCAAGAGACCTCTGCCCTTCCTTCAACTGGGAGTACAGAACCTGTTTTGGGAGACGTGAGTGACATGCGAATGACATGTCCAATCCATCGGAGTTGATGCTGCATGATGAGCGTAGTGATGCTGTAGATATTGGCCTCTTCAAGTATACTCCAGTTGGTACACTTGTCCTCCCAGCTGACCCTCAAGATTTTGCGTAGAGAGCGTTGGTGGTATTGCTCTAAGGCTTTGAGATGTCTACTGTATGTAGTCCAGGTTTCAGCTCCATATAAAAGGGTGGGAAGGATGATGGTTTTGTATACAAGAATTTTAGTTTGGACTTGGAGGTCATGATTTTCAAAGACTCTCCTCCTCAGTTTAGAAAAGGCTGCACTTGCACAACTCAGGCGGTGATGGATTTCAGAATCAATGTCAGCTTTGGAGGATAAATGGCTACCAAGATATGGAAAGGTGTTGACATTTTCAAGGGTGTTATTATCAATCTTTATAGAGGGAGGAGTTGCAAGCTGATTAGGTGATGGCTGGTGGAGCACCTGGGTTTTCTTTATATTCATGGTGAGGCCCAGAAGTTTGTAGGCTCTGGAAAAAGCATTCAAGGTGTTTTGTAGATCATGCTCAGAGCTGTGATGGCGTTATCATCTGCATACTGTAACTCCATAATGGTAGTGATGGAGACTTTGCTCTTGGCCTTAAGCCTGTTGAGATTGAAAAGTCGGCCATCAGTACGGTAAAGGATTTGAATTCCGGTGGGCAGATCATTGCCGATGAGATGGAGGATAACTGAGATGAACACTGCAAAAAGGGTTGGAGCAATGATGCAGCCCTGTTTTACTCCTGTCTCAAATGTAAAGGGCTCTGAAATAGAACCGCTGCTGCTGAGAACTGCTGCGGACATGTTGTCATGTAGCAGCCTCAGAACTAAGATGAATTTATCGGGGCAACCAAGCTTACACAAGATATGCCATAAAGTCTGGCGGTGGACGGTGTCAAAAGCTTTAGTTAAGTCTATGAAAGCTATGAACAGTGGTTGCTTTTGTTCACGGCATTTCTCCTGTAATTGACGTGCTGTGAAGATCATATCAGCTGTTCCTCTGGATGGTCAGAAACCACACTGCGACTCCGGAAGCAACTCCTCAGATAACGGCAAAAGTCTGTTAGCAAGGACACGGGCAATCACTTTTCCTGTGGAAGAAAGAAGGGAGATACCTCGGTAGTTGCCACACACCGACTTTTCTCCCTTTTTAAAGTTAGTAACAATCAAAGCGTCTCTAAGATCTTGTGGAATTTCTTCCTGCTGCCATATTTTTAGGAGGAAGGCATGTATGTCAGGAGCTCAGGGCCACCTTTTTTAAGGATTTCTGCTGGAATCCCATCTGAGCCGGCAGCTTTGTTGTTTTTCATGGACCTGATGGCATTGTGCAGTATGTACGGTCTACAAGATGACCACAGTCAAGTCATGTGGAGTCAAGGGCCAGGCAGCAGAATGGATGGAAAGATCGCAACAAACTTCCCTTAACTCCAACCCTCTGATTTCTGTTTTGTAGCCATCTTTCCATCCATTCTGCTGCCTGGCCCTTTACTCCACACGGTCTGACCTTGGTTATCTTCTAGATCTTACAAACTGTTATGGATAGCAAGCTGATTATAAAACAGGAAACAGAGTAGGGGTTAAAAGTGGCAAAAGGTGGGAAGTGGTGTTCCACAGGGATCAGTGCTGGAACCACTGCTGTTCACCATTTACAGAAACAATTTGGACTCAGGAATTGGAAGTCCATATTTCAAAATTTATCGATGACAGCAAATTGGGAGGTAGAGTTAATACTGAGGAAGACTGCGACAACATGCAAGAAGACATTAATAAACTTGCAGAATGGGAGGGTAATTAGCAAATTAATTTTAAGAAAGGTGGTGCATTTTGGTAGGAATAATGAGGCCACAAACTACTTGGAAAATAAGAGTCTAAATGGGGTAGAAGAGCAAAGGGATCGGGGTCCAGATACACAAATCATTCTCCCTCTTCTTAGGCAGTCCCTCGGAACCGAGGATGACTTGCTTCCACATTAAAAATGAGTTCTCAGGTGACTGATGAGTCCTATGCGGGACGTACAGTCTCTGTCACAGGTGGGGTAGATGGTGGTTGAAGGGACGGGTGGGTGGGGTGCTTGGGTTGACGTGCGCTCCTTGCGCTGCCTGCGCTTGGCTTCCGCTTGCTCCCGGCGAAGAGACTCGAGGTATTCGGCGCCTTCCCGGATGCTCCTCCTCCACTTTGTGCGGTCTTGGGCCAGGGAATCCCAGGTGTCGGTGGGGATGTTACACTATTTCAAGGAGGCTTTGAGGGTGTCCTTGAAACGTTTCCTCTGCCCACCTGGGGCTCTCTTGCCGTGCCGGAGCTCCGAATAGAGCGCTTGTTTTGGGAGTCTCGTATCGGGCATGCAGACAACGTGACCCGTCCATCGGAGCTGACTGAGCGTGGTCAGAGCTTCGATGCTGGAGATGTTGTCCTGAGCAAGAACACTGACGTTGGTGCACCTATCCTGCCAATGGATTTGCAGGATCTTGCGGAGGCAGCGTTGGTGGTACCTCTCCTGTGCTTTGAGGTGCCTGCTGTACATGGTCCATGTCTCTGAGGCATACAGCAGGGCTAAAAATCACAGAAAGTAGCGACGCAGGTTAATGAGGCCATAACAGGAGCAAACAATGGACTGGGGATCATTTCTAAAGGGATAGATTTGAAAAGCAGAAAAGTTATGTTAAACTTGTATAGGACATTGGTTAGACCACACTTGGAGTACAGTGAACAGTTCTGGTCTCCATATTATAAAAAGGATATAGAGGCACTGGAGAAGGTGGAAAAAGGCTTTGCAAGGATGATCCTAGAACTGAGAGGATATACTTATCAGGAAAGGCTGAACAGGCTGGGGCTCTTTTCTAGAATAAAGAGAAGGCCGATGGGTGACCTGATCGAGGTCTTTAAGATTATGAAAAGTTTATAGAGGGTGGACCTGGAGAAAATGTTTCCACTTGTGGGGGAGTCCAAAACTACAGGTCATAAATATAACACAGTCTCTAATAAATCCAATGGGGAATTCAGGAGAAACTTCTTTACCCAAAGAGAGGTCAGAATGTGGAACGTGCTACCACAAGGAGTAGTTGAGGTGAATAGCACAGATACATTCATGGGGAAGGTAGATAAGCCCATGAGGGAGAAAGGAATAGAAGGATATGCTAATAGGGTTAGATGAAGAGTGGTGGGAGGAGACTCGTGTGGAGCAGAAACACCGGCATTGACCAGTTGGGCCGAATGGCCTGTTCCTGTGCTGTAGACTCTGTAATTCTAAGTAACTCTGTGTAACTATGTCTTCTGACTGTCGAAGTTTCGACTGTTCAATAAGACTCTGTGAAACAAAGTGATCGTCAAAGGCAGACTTTATTAACTACTTGCTAGCAAGGGGAGCTTCACGTAGGCAAAGGCTATCGTGACTTCTCCGAATACATGGACAAAAACACCTCTTTTTATACACAAAGATCAAAACCTTTTATCACATGGTATGGTATTGAGACACAACTAAATAACATTAAGGAAGAGATGAGTAAGAAATGTTTAAGGTCAACAAGAAGATGACTAAAGGGTCAGCAGAGCCTCGGTGTCTTAAGATAAGGTTAGCCCATAGATAATCAAAAGTCATGATGCAGGAATACCTTTAGATAAAGTTAATTAATTTTATACAATGGAGACGGTTTGTCTCTCACTTTGGTTCTGGACATTCATACGAATGTTTACAGTACATGTCCTTTGGTTTATCATGCTTTTGTTCTGTTAAGCTTATCTTGTTTATGGAACTGTCTAGCCTGCAAGCTACAAAGGAGTCACATCCTCTTCCTTAAACCGTTTCCTAATATGGGCCTGCCCGTTTCCCCTTATGTTATACTGTGTGAAGCCATTTTGGCCTGTTGAAACAGTTCCAGACTCCATTTTAATATAAGAGAGTATGTGTGCTTATTTTATACTAATATGTGTGGATATATATATCTATGCTGATGCACTTCTACATGACTCCTGACGTAGCTGGAAAAGCTTTTACTATTATTACCACAATTGTGCACCATCTTCCAAAAGATCTGAGCTTCTCTAATGGCTGCTTTTGACTCCCTCAATTGTGTGTGATTTTTGCCCCTATTCTCCTATAAACTGAACTCACCTTGTTACAAACTGGGTTCAATGTAAGACAGTTCAGGGAGTCAGGCATCATTCACCCCTAGACCTACACTGGCCGGTAAAACCCCAGTCGGTTCCTCAGTAAGGATTCCTCTGGTTCAGCATATATTTGTCAGGATACTGAAACCCAGCTTTCTTACTGTCCACTCCTGGAGGCCCCACTCCCTGAGCCTACAACCTTCAGCAGGGTCAGTGGTGGAGTTCCACAGCGGGAGTGATCCCAGAGTAACTTTCGGGATCACATCCCGTGGGAGAAGGGGAAGTGCAAAGAGACCTGGGTGTTCTTGTGCACCAGTCGCTGAAGGTAAGCATGCAGGTGCAGCAGGCGGTTAAGAAGGCAAATGGTATGTTGGCCTTCGTAGCGAGAGGGTTCGAATACAGGAACAAGGATGTCTTGCTACAGTTGTACAGGGCCTTGGTGAGACCGCACCTTGAGTATTGTGTGCAGTTTTGGTCGCCTTACCTGAGGAAGGACGTTCTTGCCATGGAAGGAGTACAGCGAAGATTCACCAGGCTCATACCTGGGATGGCAGGAATGATGTATGAGGAGAGATTGGGTCGATTGGGCTTATACTCACTGGAGTTTAGAAGATTGAGAGGGGATCTCATCGAAACCTATAAAATTCTGTCAGGCCTGGACAGACTAGATGCAGGAAGGATGTTTCTGATGGCCGGGGAGTCCAGAACCAGGGGTCATAGTCTAAGGATAAGGGGTAAGCCATTTAGGACTGAAATGAGGAGGAATTTCTTCACCCAGAGAGTGGTGAACCTGTGGAATTCTCTGCCACAGAGGGCGGTGGAGGCCAGTTCATTAAATATATTCAAAAAAGAGTTGGATATATTTCTTAAGGCTAAAGGGATCAAGGGATAGGGGGAGAAGGCAGGGACAGGGTACTGAATTTGGATGATCAGCCATGATCTCATTGAATGGCGGAGCAGGCTCGAAGGGCTGAATGGTCTACTCCTGCTCCTATCTTCTATGTTTCTATGTTCCGGGTCGTGTATTTTTAGTTATCCTGGTGTCTAACACACACACATCAATAAAACAGGGAATTCCTGGAAACACGCTGCAGGTCCTTCTTTATCTGGAGATCAAATGTCTGTTGTATAATTGTACCAGCAGTTAACAGGCTCCTGTGAACTCCTCTGCTATTTTAATGCAGACTTTAACCAACCTATTTTCAAAGGGTGTATTTTAAATGAGTTAATGCCTGCCTTAAAATGGTAGACTCAGGACTGTCACACAAACATGTCAAATCTTCATGGAATAATTACCACAGTCATTTTTAGACTGGAAACTTAAACCTGCCGTTTCACTTTGTCAGGAACAGATCGCAGTTTTACACCAATCTCTGATTTGACAGCATGTTTCCAGCATTCACCGTTGTTCTTCCTGACTCTAAACACAGTTGTAAAGGAGCCTTCTGTTCCGTGCCTTGGAGCTCTGAACCATGGAAGAGAGCAGCTGTGACACATTTCTTACAGGCCTCAAGATTAACCCGCATGGGGACTTTGCTGTTAGTGAAGAGAGACGAGAAAGACCAAAGTGCCGTTTGCCCCTCGCAGTGTGGTCCTGAAGGACTGTGTCCAGGCTGAAGTTCTGTTCCCGCCGAACGATCCTCCCCCCAGATTGTCCTTTCTCATAGAGTCATAGAGTTATACAGCACAGAAAGAGGCCCTTCGGCCCATTGTGACCGCGTTGGCCATCAAGCCCTGTCTATTCTAATTCCATTTTCCAGCACTTGGTCCATAGCCTTGTATGTTATGGCGTTTCAAGTGCTCATCTAAATGCTTCTTGAATGTTGTGAGGGTTCCTGCCTCTACCACCCTTTCAGGCAGTGAGTTCCAGATTCCAACCAGCCTCTGGGTGGAAGTTTTTCCTCAAATCCCCTCTAAACCTCCTGCCCCTTACCTTGAAACTATGCCCCCTGGTTATTGACCCCTATGCCCCCTGGTTATTGACCCCTCTACTAAGGGGAAATGTTCCTTACTATCTATCCTATCCATGCCCCTCATAATTTTGTGCACCTCAATCCGGTCCCCCCTCAGGCAAACAACCCCAGCCTGTCCAGTCTCTCTTCATAGCTGAAATGCTCCAGCCCAGGTAACATCGTGGGGAATCTCCTCTGCACCCTCTCTAATGCAATCACATCCTTCCTATAGAGTGGCAACCAGAACTGCACACAGTATTCCAGCTATGGCCTAACTAACGTTTTGTACAGCTCCATCATAACCTCCCTGCTCTTATATTCTATGCCTCAGCTAATGAAGGCAAGTATCCCATATGCCTTCTTAACCACCTTATCTACCTGTCCTGCTGCCTTCAGGGGTCTATGTACATGCACACCAAGGTCCCTCTGATCCTCCTTGAAAAAGTGTAACATCCCCACCGTCACCTGGGAATCCCTGGCCCAAGACCGCACAAAGTGGAGGAGAAGCATTCGGGAAGGTGCCGAACACCTCGAGTCTCTTCGCCGGGAACAAGCGGAAGCCAAGCGCAGGCAGCGCAAGGAGTGTACGTCAACCCAAGCACCCCGCCCATTCAACCACCGTCTGCCCCACCTGTGACAGAGACTGTAGGTCCCGCATTGGACTCATCAGTCACCTGCAAACTCATTTTTAATGTGGAAGCAAGTCATCCACGGTTCCGAGGGACTGCCTAAGAAGAAGAAGATTCCCTTGCCTTGTTAGTCCTCCCAAAATGCATCACCTCACACTTTTCAGGGTTAAATTCCATTTGCCACTGTTCTGCCCATCTAACTAACCTGTATATCGTCCTGTAGCCTGAGGCTTCCCTCCTCGCTATTTACCACTCCACCAATTTTCGTGTCATCTGCGAACTTACTGATCATACCTCCTACATTCACATCTAAGTCATTAATATACACTACAAACAGCAAAGGGCCCAGCACCGATCCCTGCGGTACACCACTGGACACAGGCTTCCAGTCACAAAAACAACCTTCGACCATCACCCTCTGCCTCCTGCCACTAAACCAATTTTGTATCCAATGTGTCAAATTGCCCTGGATCCCATGGGCTCTTACCTTCTTGACCAGTCTCCCATGCTGGACTTTGTCAAAAGCCTTACTGAAGTCCATGTAGACTACATCAACTGCACTACCCTCATCCACACACCTAGTCACCACCTCAAAAAATTCAATCAAATTGGTTAGACATGATCTCCCCCTGACAAAGCTATGCTGACTATCCTTGATTAATCCTTGCTTCTCCAAGTGGAGACTAATTCTGTCACTCAGAATTTTTTCCAATAATTTCCCTACCACTGATGTTAGGCTCACTGGCCTGTAATTCCCTGGTTTATCTCTACTACCCTTCTTGAATAATGGTACTACGTTAGCTGTCCTCCAGTCCTCTGGGACCTCCCCCGTGCCAGAGAGGTTCTGAAAATTTGTGTCCGTGCCCCTGCAATCTCCTCCCTTGCCTCACACAGCAGCCTGGGATATATCTCGCCTGGTGATTTATCTACTTTTATGCCCGCTAAAACTGCTAGTACCTCCTCCCTCTCAATGCTAATTTGTTCAAGTAAATCACAATCCCCTGCCTGATTTCTATGCCTACATCGTCCTTCTCCATAGTGAACACAAATGCAAAATATTCATTTAAAAGCTCACCTACATCTTCCGGCTCTACACAGATTGCCACTTTTGTCCCTAATGGGCCCTACTCTTTCCCTGGTTATCCTCTTGCCCTTATCTATCTATATATATATCTATCCGAGTTGGTTTGTCTGTCTGTCTGTCTGTTTTATATAAATGAGTTGGTTTGTCTGTCTGTCTGTTTGTCCGCTATCCACTCAAAAGTTATAGAGCGTACCTACACGCATGTTATATCAAAAGAAAGCTTATCATTAGGGGAGTCTAATAGGCATATTTACTTTTTGGTCAGACAAGAATTGTTCGGACACTATACAAAAAACGTTCAAAAATCCTCAAACATCCGCTCATTAGCGGTTGACCAATCCTACCTCTCATTTGTGTTGAGTGACTTGATGGTTCACCAATCCTACACTTCAGTGACCTGATGGTTGACCAATCCGCCGTCTGTGGGCCGGCCTAATCCTGCAGCCTCCCGAAACTTCACTGCCATTTTTTTCATCCCCACAGTGACAGCACCAGCCAAACAAACCCCCACATTGTGGCTCCGGGAGTGAGAGGTGAGTTCGGGTCACTTGGGCCGGGCCTCACAACCGCTCGGCCCGAGACAGAGCTGGCGGGGAGCGTTAGCGGCCGGCCGCTAACCGCGCCACGGCACCCTGCCGCACCAGGAGCTCAGCTGGGGTCCGTCTCGGCCCCAGAGCCGGGCCAGGCCTCAACCGCTAGGCCCCGCACGTCCACCGCGGCCGGGCTCAGTTTTCAAAGCCCTTCCCCGGGTGCCAAAAGAGGGGGAGGGAGGGAGGGATGGAGATGAGAGGGAGTGACAGAGAGAGGGGACATACAGGGCCAGGGAGAGAGAGGGGGGGGAGAGAGAGAGGTGGCAGGGAGAGAGAGTGGCAGTGAGAGAGAGGGGGAGGCAGAGGGAAAGAGTGACACAGAGCACGGCAGCCGCAGCGCCCGGCCGTAAACCGCACGGCCCAAAATTGCCCTGGCAACGCCGGGCCCCCCGAGCTAGTATATACTTATAAAACACCATGGGATTTTCCTTTATTTTGCCCACCAGTGTTTTTTCATGCCCCCCTCTTCGCTCTCCTAATTTCTTTTTTAAGTACACACCTGCACTTTCTATACTCCTCTCGGGCTTCCACTGTTTTTAGACCTTTGTATCTGCCAAAAGCCTCCCTTTATTAATAATCCACTCTTGTATATCCCTTGACATCCAGTGTTCCCTGGACTTGTTGGTCCCACCCTTGACCTTTACGGGTACTCTCTCTATTTCCTTTCTGAATGACTCCCACTGCTCTGATGTGGATTTTCTGACAAGTAGCTGATCCCAGTCCACTTTGGCCAGATCCTGTCTTATCATATTAAAATCGTGGTGTGGAGATGCCGGTGTTGGACTGAGGTGAACAAATGTAAGAAGTCACACAACACCAGGTTATAGTCCAACAGCTTTATTTGAAATCACAAGCTTTCGGAGCGCTGCTCCTTCGTCAGGTGAAGTGGAGAGATGCATAAAGACACAACTTATACAGTCAGAGAATAATGTCAGATGTTTACAGGTAATCTTTCTAACTGCCATTTATCACACCTCGGCAGAGAGATAATCACAGCAAACAAAGGTGAATGGTGCCCAAACAGGTCAGTCAGGAAAACATTACATCAAAGAACAATGAGGTGGGGTCACGAGGGGTCAAATGTTGCAGATGCTGGGTCTGTATGAAAAACAAAAAAAGACAAAAAAAAATTATTTATTTTTGTCTTTTTTTTTGTTTTTCATACAGACCTCAGCATCTGCAACATTTGACCCCTCGTGACCCCACCTCACTGTTCTTTGATGTAATGTTTTCCTGACTGACCTGTTTGGACACCATTCACCTTTGCTTGCTGTGATTATCTCTCTGCCGAGGTGTGATAAATGGCAGTTAGAAAGATTACCTGTAAACATCTGACATTATTCTCTGACTGTATAAGTTGTGTCTTTATGCATCTCTCCACTTCACCTGACGAAGGAGCAGCGCTCCGAAAGCTTGTGATTGCAAATAAAGCTGTTGGACTATAACCAGGTGTTGTGTGACTTCTTACATATATTAAAATCGGCCTTCCCGCAATTTAGAACCTTTATTTCCGGTTCATCTTTGTCTTTTTCCATGACTACCTTAAATCTCACCGAATTATGATCACGGTCACCACAATGCTCTCCTACTGACACTTCTGAGTAGTAGTGAACTCCAGCCAGGTGATGCTAAATATTCAGGTGAGAAGACAAAAATCTGCAAAAATGCATTGAAAACAAAGCTGATTTATTTGACACATATCCAGTTATAGGGGTCATTAACCTCAGCAGAAACAAAACCCAACTGTCAGAATGAACATGGTTCAGTCCTGGATGTGATTAACAGCAGCAATTAACAGCAGAATCCAACCCCTGCAGTCACTTGTGAACTGGCTGGTGTCTCAGCAGGGTGGATGACTGAGTGAATCCCTTCCCACACATGAAGCAGGTGAATGGCCTCTCCCCAGTGTGAGTGCGTTGGTGTTGCATCAGTTTCCTTTTGCTTTTAAAGCTCTTCTCACAGTCAGAACATTTAAAAGGTCTCTCATCAGTGTGAACAAGTTGATGGTCAATGAGGCGAGATGAGCGAGTGAATCCCTTCCCACACACAGAGCAGGTGAATGGCCTCTCCCCAGTGTGAACTCACTGGTGTCTCAGCTGGTGGGATGAGCGAGTGAATCCCTTCCCACACATGTAGCAGGTGAATGGTCTCTTTCCAGTGTGAGTGCGCTAGTGTACAGTGAGTTCAGATGATTACCTGAACCCAGTCCAGTAGTGAGAGCACCTGAATGGTCTCTCCCTAGCGTTAGCACGTTGATGGTACATCAGTTCCTCGGAACTTTTATAGCACTTCCCGCAGTCCGAGCATTTAAAAGGTCTCTCCTCAGTGAACTCGCCGGTGATTCAGCAGGGTGGATGACCGAGTGAATCCCTTCCCACACACGGAGCAGGTGAACGGCCTCTCCCCGGTGTGACTGCGTGGGACGGGGAATTGAATCCCTTTCCACAGTCCCCACGTTTCTCCGTGGTGCGGGTGTCCTTGTGTCTCTCCAGGTTGGATGATCGGTTGAAGCCTCGTCCACACAGAACACGTGTACGGTTTCGCCCCGCTGTGAATGGGACGATGATTTTTCAGGCTGTGTAACTGGTTAAAGCTCTTCCCACAGTCAGTGCACTGGAACACTCTCACTCGGGTGTGTGTGTCTCGGTGCTTTTCCAGTCACACTGATGTTTGAAATCTTTTCCCACAGACAGAACAGAGAAAAAGGCCGATGATATTCAGGTCCTGATGAATTGAGTGACTGTCAGATCTTGTTGTGATGTTTGGTTTGAGTTACCCGTCTGTAAATCCTCCCCTTCTAATACCCGGTAAAAGGAGTTTACAAAAGTCATCACTGTAACTACAGGATAGAAATTCAGAACAGACAATTCTAGTTTCTATGGAACATTCTTTCCTCTCTTGTTCCCCCAAAGCTATAAATCCCCGTCCCACACTCTCCCTCCTCCCTGTGCTGAAATCCAAACCCATCGCACCATCTCCAACATTTCTTTCCTCCACTCCCAGTTTTCCCCCTCCCTCTACTCTGGTTGGGTTCAGTTCTACACCCGCTGTGTGCAGAGTGAGAATAAAATCAGTAAGTCAATGATTGTCTCTCCTGGTCACTGGGACCCTGAAGCCCCGCCCACTCTCTGTCCCTGTACGAAGATGGCCGCGCATGCACCGTGCTGCAGGGGGAACAGGTCTGTCTTTCCTCCAACAAGATGGCGGCGCCTAACCCGGGTCTTTCACCGAGAACAAGCCTCACCACTGCTGTCCGGTGGAACACAGACTGGGCCGCTGGATTTCATTCGGGCCTGAGGCCGTTCTCCAACTTTCTAAACCCCACAGCGCTGCCTACCTGCAGTTTATTAATCTCCCGACCCCGCTCCCGCCGACCTACAGCTCTGCCCGGCGACTGCGCGAGGCTTTCTTTGTAAAGTCGGTGAGGGACACGTGACCTGGACCTACGGCCTGATTGACGGGAGCTTCCGACCAATAGGGAGCGAGTGGGGCGGGGCTGGGCTGGAGGAGCGAGCCGGCGGTGGGTCCTCCAACCAATCGGGGAGCCCGAGGGGCGGGACTAGCGCCGGCTGATTGTCTGATCCACAGGGCAGCGAGTTTCTCCAGTCCCTTGTTCAGGGCCCGGGCCCAGGGGAGGCTGTGGGCCTTTATTCCCCTTATTGGGCACAAGGCTCTATGTCTCACAACACACTGGCTCAGATTTTAATAGAGACTTTTTAAATTCATGAATAAAAGCAGATAAACCCCGTGCCTCTTGGGAATTTGTTATTAGTTTCAGGAAACAACAACCACTTGTATTTATAAAGTGCCTTTAATGTAGTAAAACATCCCAAGGCTCTTCACAGGATCGTTATAAAACAAAATTTGACACCGAGCCACATAGGGAGATGTTCGGGCAGATGACCAAAAGCTTGGTCAAAGAAGTAGGTTTTAAGGAGCATCTTAAAGGAGAGAGAGGTAGAGAGATGGAGAGGTTTAGGGAAGGAATTCCAGAGCTTAGGGCCCAGGCAACTGAAGGCACGGCCACCAATGGTGGAGCGATTAAAATCGGGGATGCTCAAGAGGCTGGAATTAGAGAAGCACAAACATCTCGGAAGGTTGTAGGGGCTGGAAGAGATTACAGAGATAGGGAGGGGCGAGGCCACGGAGGGATTTGAAAACAAGAATGAGAATTTTAAGAATGAAACACGAGGAAAAGCAGGGATTTGTGGAGGGTCAAGCCCTTATGGGACAGGGTCGCTAATTCTGTTCTGCGACAGTTACTGGGACAGACTGTATCTCCCCCTCTCCTCCACACAGGGATTTGTGGTAGTTAAAGGGACAGTGATTCTCCTTGTCCTGTGAGATTGTAATTAAAGGGACACTACTCTGAGATGGCTGCTAACTTTTAGTGCCGCCAGCCTTTCTAAAACATCTTCCTTTCTTTGAAGATCTGTGTGAACTCGCTGGTGACTCAGCAGGTTGGATGAACTCTGAAACCTCTTTACACAGTCAGAACATTTAAAGGGTCTGTCATCGGTTCTGCGGCAGGAGGGATCTGGTTAACAGTGATCACAATATCATTGGGTTTAAAGTAGTTATGGAAAGGGACAAAGAAAAATCAACGGTGAAAATACCCAGCTGGAAGAGAACCAATTTCAGTGATTTGAGAAGGGATCGAGCACAGGTGGACTGGAAACAAAGATTGTCCAGGAAAACAGTGAATGACCAATGGCAGGCCTTCAAGGCTGAGATAGTTCGGGTACAAACCAAACATATTCCCATAAGGAGGAAAGATGGGGCATCCAATGCTAGAGCTCCCTGGATGACAAAGGATATCGAGGTTAAAATAAAACAGAAAAAGGTTTACGACAAATGTCAGGTACAGAATACAGTCAAAAACCAGGCAGAATACAGAGTGTGGGGGGAAATGAAACAGGATATCAGAAGGGCAGAGAATGAGAAAAGATTAGCGGGTAACATAAAAGAGAACCCAAAAATCTTCTATAAACATATGAAAAGTAAAAGGTTAAAGGAATGGTGGGGCTGATTAGGGATCAAATAGGAGCTCATCATACAGAGGGAGAGGGCGAGGCTGAGGTACTGAATGAGTACTTAGCACCTGTCTTCACAAAAGAGGATGAAGTTAATGTCGCAGTAGAGGAGGGGGAGTAGAGAAATTGGATAAAAATGGATAGAAAGGAGGTGCTCAATAGGTTGTCATCACTCAAAGTTAACAAGTCACCCGGTCCAGATGCGATGCATCCTAGATTGCTGAGGGAAGCTAGGGTGGAGACAGCAGAAGCTCCAACCACAATCATTCAATCTCCATCAGATATATGGGAGTGGTGCCAGAAGACTGGACGATTGCAAATGTTGCACCCTGTTTAAAAAAGGGGAGAGGGATAAACCTGGTAACTACAGGCCAATCAGTCTAATGTCAGTGATGGGTGAACGACTAGAGACCATTGTCAAGGACAAAATTAATTCTCACTTGGAGAAGCATGGGTTAATAAGGGGCAGCCAGTATGGATGTGTTAAATGTAAATCGTGTCTGACTATGAGTTCTTTGATGAAGTAACAGAGGGTTGATGAAGGTAGTGCAGTAAATGTATATATGGACTTTCAAAAGGCATTTGATAAAGTACCACATAAGAGACTTACTCGGAAAATAGAAGCACAGGGAATTAAAGAGCTGATGGTAATTTGGGTATATAATTGGCTAAGGGAGAGGAGACAGTGAGTAGTGCTGAGGGATGTTTTTCTGACTGGAGGGAAGTATGCAGTGGGTTCCCCAGGGGCCGGGATTAGGACCATTGCTTTTCTTGTTATATATAACTGACCTGGACTTGGGTATAGGTGTACAAGTTTGAAGTTTACGGATGATACAAAACTTGGCAACGTAGTAAATAGTGAGCATAGTAGTAGCAGACTTCAGAAGGACAGAGACAGACTGTGAAATGAGCAGACACAAGGCAGATGAAATTAAATGAGGATAAGTGTGAAGTGATGCACTTTGGGGGAAACAACAGGGAGAGGCCGTATAATCTAAATGGGACTATTTTGAGGGGGTGCAAGAGCAGAGGAACCTGGGGGTCCACATTCACAAATCTTTGAAAGTGCCACGGCAAGTTGGTGAGGGGGTTCAGAAAGCGTATGGGATACTTGGCTTTGTAAATAGGGCCATTAAATACAAAAACAAGGAAGTTACACTAAACCTTTACAAATCACTAGTTAGGAACATAGGACAGGAGGCCATTCAGCCCCTCGAGCCTGTTCCGCCATTCAATGTGATCATGGCTGATCTGCGACCTAACTCCATACACCCGCCTTTGGCCCATATCCCTTAATACCTTTGGGTAACAAAAACCTATCAATCTCAGATTTAAAATTAACAATTCATCTCACATCAATTGCCGTTTGCGGAAGAGAGTTCCAAACTTCTACCACCCTTTGTGTGTAGAATTGTTTCCTAATTTCACTCCTGAAAGGTCTTGCTCTAATTTTTAGACTGTGCCCCCAGTCCTAGAATCCCCAACCAGCGGAAATAGTTTCTCTCTATCTACCCTATCTGTTCCCCTTAATATCCTGAAAACTTCGATCAGATGACCCCTTAACCTTCTAAATTCCAGGGAATACAACCCTAATTTGTGTAATCTCTCCTCGTAACTTAACCCTTGAAGTCCAGGTATCATTCTGGTAAACCTACGCTGTACTCCCTCCAAAGCCAATATATCCTTCCTAAGGTGTGGTGCCCAGAACTGCTCACAGTACTCCAGGTGTGGTCTAACCAGGGTTTTGTACAGCTGCAGGGTTTTGGCCTCAGCTGGAGTCTTGTGTACAGTTCTGGGCACCACACTTTAGGAAGGATGTCAAGGCCTTGGAGAGGGTACAGAGGAGGTTGACCAGGATGGTACCAGGGATGAGGGACTTCAGTTATGTGAAGAGATTGGAGAAGCTGGGATTGTTCCCCTTAGAGCAGAGAAGGTTAAGAGGAGACCTAATAGAGGTGTTCAAAATTATGAGGGGGTTTTGATCGAGCAAGTAGGGAGAAACTGTTCACTCTGACAAGTGGGTCGGTAACCAAAGGTCACAGATTTAAAATAGTTGCTAAAAGAACTAGAGGGGAATGAGGAGAATTGTTTTCACACAGAGGGTTGTTAAGATCTGGAACGCACCATCTGAAAGGATGCTGGAATCAGGTTCAACATGAACTTTCAAACAGTAATTGGACATGTACTTGACGAGGACTAGTTTGCAGAGTTCTGGGGATAATGCTGGGGCTTGGGACTAAATTGGACAGCTCTTTCAAAGAGCCGGAACAGACACGATGGGCCGAATCACCACCTTCTGTGCTGTTAGATTCGATGATCAGTGTGAAGACGCTGGTGTCTCTTAAGGCTCTTCGAGCTTTTAAAGCTCTTCTCACAGTCAGAACATTTAAAGGGTCTGTCGTCAGTGTGAACAAGCTGGTGTGACCGGAGGGTGGATGGCTCAGCAAATCCCTTCCCACACACGGAGCACGTGAACGGTCTCTCACCAGTGTGGAGGAGCCGGTGTCTCTTCAGATCCCCGGAGCTTTTAAAGCTCTTCCCACAGTCAGAACATTTAAAGGGGTTCTCTCCAGTGTGAACTCGCTGATGTGTCAGCAGGTTGGAGGACCGAGCAAATCCCTTCCCACACATGGAGCACGTGAACGGTCTCTCACCAGTGTGGAGGAGCCGGTGTCTCTTCAGATCCCCGGAGCTTTTAAATCTCTTCCCACAGTCAGAACATTTAAAGGGGTTCTCTCCAGTGTGAACTCGCTGATGTGCCAGCAGGTTGGATGACCGAGTGAATCCCTTCCCACACACGGAGCAGGTGAATGGCCTCTCCCCAGTGTGAACTCGCTGGTGTTGCTTGAGCTCCCAGGAGCTTTTAAAACTCTTCCCACACTCAGAACATTTAAAGGGTCTCTCGTTAGTGTGAACTCGCTGGTGTCCCTTCAGATCCCCGGAGCTTTTAAAGCTCTTCCTACAGTCAGAACATTTAAAGGATCTCTCGTCAGTGTGAACAAGCTGGTGTCTCTGCAGGTTGGATGACTCAGTGAATCCCTTCCCACACTCGGAGCAGGTGAACGGCCTCTCCCCAGTGTGGAGGAGCTGGTGTGTCAGCAGGTGGGATGACTGAGTGAATCCCTTCCCACACTCGGAGCAGGTGAATTTCCTCTCCCCAGTGTGGAGGCGCTGGTGTGTCAGCAGGTGGGATGACTGAGTGAATCCCTTCCCACACTTGGAGCACGTGAACGGCCTCTCCCCAGTGTGGAGGAGCCGGTGTCTCTTCAGATCCCCGGAGGTTTTAAATCTCTTCCCACAGTCAGAACATTTAAAGGGGTTCTCTCCAGTGTGAACTCGCTGATGTGCCAGAAGGTTGGAGGACCGAGCGAATCCCTTCCCACACACGAAGCAGGTGAACGGCCTCTCCCCAGTGTGAACTCGCTGGTGTTGCTTGAGTTCCCAGGGGATTTTAAAACTCTTCCCACAGTCAGAACAGTGAAACGGTCTCTCGTCAGTGTGAACTCGCTGGTGTGTTTGCAGGTGGGATGAACAAACAAATCCCTTTCCACACACGGAGCAGGTGAACGGACTGTCCCTGGTGTGACTGCGCCGTTGAGCTTCCAATGCAGACGGGGAACTGAATCCCTTCCCGCCGGCCCCACCTTTACCCGGTTTCTCCCCGGTGTGACGGTGCATGTGTCTCGCCAGGTCAGGCAATCGGCTGAATCCGCGTCCACACACTGAACACGTGTGCGGTTTGTCATCGCTGCAATCGCTGCTTTCTCCTTCCATGTGCAAAGGCCGATGATATTCAGGTCCGGATGAATCGAGCGACTCTTTCAGATGTTGACGTGATGTTTGGTCTGAGCTTCCCGCCTGTAACTGTTCACTTCTATAACCCTGTAAATTGAGTTCAGAAAAGGATCAGAGGCAAACTGTTGTTTAATTTTCCCCTTTCTAAACCTAGGGGCAGTGAAGCTGATTTTCAGGCCCCAGCTGCTGCACAGGTTGGTTGAAAGGATCAGCAGTAATGGCGGCTGCAATACCCACAAGCCCCCGCGCTCCAGAAAGCGCTCTGTAGATTCTGAGTCCCGCGCATGTGCTCATGGCCCCCGCGCTCTCCCTCCTGCTCCACAATTGCCCGTCCCGATCGGTCCGCAACGCGCATGCTCAGCACACAAAACCCCCGCGGTTGGAACATCGGGCGCGCATGCGGAGCCGCAACATCTGGTACGCGTGCGCGGCTCAGGTGGGGGCGAGTCGGTGTTTCGCCTCAGCCGCCAGGGAGGTGCGCATGTGCAGGATGACCCAACATTCTTCCTGTCAGCAATCACTCCCTCGTTTCTTTAATAAAAACAGAAAATGCTGGAAATACTCAGCAGGTCAGGCAGTATCTGTGGAGACAGAAACAGAGTTAACGTTTCAGGTCGATGACCTTTCTTCAGAACTGCTTGTTCTTTAGTGTCAGCCAGTGGCTCAGTGGGTAGCACTCTTGCCTCTGAGTCAGAAAGTTGTAGGTTCAAGTCCCACCCAAGAAACTTGAGCACAAAAATCTAGGCTGACACTCCAGTGCAGTACTCGGAGTGCAGCACTATCGGAGGTGCTGTTTTTTGGAGGAGACGTTAAACTCAGGCCACGTCTGCTCTCTCAGGTGGACGTCAACAATCCTATGGCACTATTTTGAATAAGAGCAGGGGAGTTATCCCTGGTGTCCAAGCCAATGTGTTTATCCCTCAATCAACATAACAAAAAACATAGATTATCTGGTCATTATGAGACTGCTGTTTGTGGGAGCTTGCTGTGCGCTAATTGGCTGCTGTGTTTTCTACATTACAACAGTGACTACAATTCAAAAGTAGTTCATTGGCTATAAAGCACTTTGGGATGTCCGGTGGTGGTGAAAGGCGCTATATAAATGCAAGTCTTTCTTTCTTCACTGGTCTCACCAGCGACCTCTTCTGGCTGATTGACAGCTTGGCTCCGTGTCCAGCTCCGATGGATGGGTCACATCGTCCGCATACCCGACACGAGACTCCCAAAAACAAGCGCTGTACTCGGAGCTCCGGCACGGCAAGAGAGCCCCAGGTGGGCAGAGGAAACGCTTCAAGGACACCCTCAAGGCCTCCTTGAAAAAGTGCAACATCCCCACCGACACCTGGGAATCCCTGGCCCAAGACTGCACAAAGTGGAGGAGAAGCATCCGGGAAGGTGCCGAACACCTCGAGTCTCCTCGCCGGGAGCAAGCACAAACCAAGGACAAACAGCGCAAGGAGCGCACGTCAATCCAAGCACCCCACCCACCCGCCCCTTCAACCACCGTCTGCCCCACCTGTGACAGAGACTGTAGGTCCCGCATTGGACTCACATTGCTGCGGCTCAATCCACTCCGTTTGGCGTCCGCAGAGGTCCCGCCCGCCCGACTCTCAGATGTTAAGCTAATTGGCCTATAGTTTCCTGCTTTCTGTCTCCTTCCTTTCTTGAATATGGGCGTTACATATTCGGAGGTCGAACCGGTAGGAGGGGAGGCGGCCAGCGGACCGAGGGCGGGAAAAGCAGGCTCTGGAAGGTCGGACACCACGGGAGGCTCGGAGGTCAGGCCGGGTGGAAGGAGAGCCAGGGAGAAGCAGGCCCCGGAACGTCGGTACCACGGCGGCTGAAGATTGTCGGGCAGGAGTGCAGGAAGGGCGGAGCGAGGCGAGAGCGGACCCTATTGTGATGGCGCCGATGAAGATGGCTGCCGTCCTTGCGGGCTCCGTGCGTACCAGGCAGCTAAGTGTCCTTGCTGCTTGGTGCGCTCGGCTCATTAAGAAAAAAGCATTTCACTGACTGGATTTCACTTGTTGTATTTGGTTATGTGACAAATAAAATTGAAATTGAAATCAGTCACCTGAGAACTCATTGTTAGTGGCAGCGTCATCTTCGGTCCCCAGGGACTGACTGAGGAGGATTAACAGCCGAGAGTCCGCGCATGCGCACACGGAATGGTTTGGGCCGAGTCCGGCACAGCGACCCCTCCCGGTCACCAAGGGTAATAACCGCGCATGCCCAGAGGAGACCAACCCCCTCCCCACTCGGAGCTGCGCCTGCGCACTCGGATCCTGTTGGACGGAGTCGGCACGGGGCACTCCGGGGAAAGGCCTTGGTGTTGATTACAGAGTTGCGATCGGTGACTCAAAGTGAGTTTTCTCCGCTCCGATTGAGTGGAGAGTCGCGCGGGGTGGGGGGGAGGGGTGGATCGGGAGAGAATAAAGAGAAATAGAAAAACCTGAGAGTCCGCGAGGCCCCGGACCGAGCAGCGTCAGTTGGACGGTGCACGTGATCTCCTCGGGGACACGTGACCCGGGCCCACGGCCTGATTGACAGGAGCTTCCGACCAATAGGGAGCGAGCGGGGCGGGGCTGGAGGAGCGAGCCGGCGGCGGGTCCTCCAACCAATCGGGGAGCCCGAGGGGCGGGACTAGCACCGGCTGATTGTCTGAACCGCAGGGCAGCGAGTTTCTCCAGTCCCTTGTTCAGGGCCCGGGGCCAGGGGAGGCTGTGGGCCTTTATTCCCCTTATTGGACACAAGGTTCTTTGTCTCACAACATACTGGCTCAGATTTCGAGACTTTTTAAATTCATCAATAAAACAGATAAACCCCGTGCTTCTGTCGAACAATATTTAATATTTGGGAGTAAAAATACAAGTTTTTTCCCTCTTGGGAATTTATTATTAGTTTCAGGAAACAACAGCAACCACTTGTATTTATAAAGCGCCTTTACTGTAGTAAAACATCCGAAGGCCCTTCACAGGAGTGTTAGAAAAGGTCAAAGAGGTAGGTTTTAAGGAGCATCTTAAAGAAGGAGAGAGAGGTAGAGAGATGGAGAGGTTTAGGGAAGGAATTCCAGAGCTTAGGGCCCTGGCAGCTGAAGGCATGGCCGCCAATGGTGGAGCGATTAAAATCAGGGATGCTCAAGAGGGCAGAATTAGAGGAGCGCAGATATCTCGGAGGGTTGTCGGGCGAGGCCACGGAGGGATTTGAAAAGGCTGAGAATTTTAAGGATGAGACACTTAAGGAAAAGCTGGGAGTGGGGGAGGGTCAAGCCCTTATGGGACAGGGTCGTTAATTCTGTTCTGCGACAGTTACTGGGACAGACTGTAACACCCCCTCTCTTCCACACAGGGATTTGTGGTAGTTAAAGGGACAGTGATTCTCCTTCTTCTGTGAGATTGTAATTAAAGGGTCACTACTCTGAGATGGCTATGAATCTTTAATGCCGCCAGCCTTTCTAAAACATCTTCCTTTCTTTGAAGATCTGTGTGGACTTGCTGGTGACTCAGCAGGTTGGATGAACTCTGAAACCTCTTTACACAGTCAGAACATTTAAAGGGTCTCTCATCGGTTCTGGGGCAGGAGGGACCTGGTTAACAGTGATCACAATATCATTAGGTTTAAAGTAGTTATGGAAAGGGACAAAGAAAAATCAACGGTGAAAATACCCAGCTGGAAGAGAGCCAATTTCAGTGATTTGAGAAGGGATCGAGCACAGGTGGACTGGAAACAAAGATTGTCCAGGAAAACAGTGAATGACCAATGGCAGGCCTTCAAGGCTGAGATAGTTCGGGTACAAACCAAGCATATTCCCATAAGGAGGAAAGATGGAGCGTCCAAAGCTAGAGCTCCCTGGATGAGAAAGGATATCGAGGTTAGAATAAAACAGAAAAAGGAGGTTTACGACAAATGTCAGGTACAGAATACAGTCAAAAACCAGGAGATTAGAGTGTGCGGGGGAATGGAAACAGAATATAAGAAGGGCAAAGAGAGAATATGAGAAAAGATTAGCAGGTAACATAAAAGAGAACCCAAAAATCTTCTATAAACATATGAAAAGTAAAAGGATAGTTAAAGGAATGGTGGGGCTGATTAGGGACCAAATAGGAGCTCATCATACGGAGGCAGAGGGCGTGGCTGAGGTATTGAATGAGTACTTAGCATCTGTCTTCACAAAAGAAGAGGATGAAGTTAATGTCGCAGTGGAGGAGGGGGGAGTAGAGAAATTGGATAAAAATAGATCGAAAGGAGGTGCTAAATAGGTTGTCATCACTCAAAGTTAACAAGTCACCCGGTCCAGATGTGATGCATCCTAGATTGCCGAGGGAAGCTAGGGTGGAGATAGCAGAAGCTCTGACCACAATCTTTCAATCTCCCTCAGATATATGGGAGTGGTGCCAGAGGACTGGAGGATTGCAAATGTTACACCCTGTTTAAAAAAGGGGAGAGGGATAAACCTGGTAACTACAGGCCAATCAGTCAAATGTCAGTAATGGGTGAATGATTAGAGACCAGTGTCAAGGACAAAATTAATTCTCACTTGGAGAAGCATGGGTTAATAAGGGGCCGTCAGTATGGATTTGTTGAAGGTAAATCGTGTCTGCCATATGGCCGACTCCTGCTCCCATTTCTTATGTTCTTATGGACTTTCTAAAGGCATTTGATAAAGTACCACGTAAGAGACTTACTCGGGGAATAGAAGCACAGGGAATTAAAGGGCTGATGGTAATTTGGGTATATAATTGGCTAAGGGAGAGGAGACAGTGAGCAGTGCTGAGCAATGTTTTTCTGACTGGAGGGAAGTATGCAGTGGGTTCCCCCAGGGGTCGGGATTAGGACCATTGCTTTTCTTGTTATATATAACTGACCTGGACTTGGGTATAGGTGGACAAGTTTGAAGTTTACGGATGATACAAAACTTGGCAACGTAGTAAATAGTGAGCATAGTAGTAGCAGACTTCAGAAGGACAGAGAAAGACTGTGAAATGAGCAGACACAAGGCAGATGAAATTAAATGAGGATAAGTGTGAAGTGATGCACTTTGGGAGAAACAACAGGGAGAGGCCGTATAATCTAAATGGGACTATTTTGAGGGGGTGCAAGAGCAGAGGGACCTGGGGGGTCCATATTCACAAATCTTTGAAGTGCCACGGCAAGTTGGTGAGGCGGTTCAGAAAGCGCATGGGATACTTGGCTTTGTAAATAGGGCCATTGAATACAAAAACAAGGAAGTTACACTAAACCTTTACAAATCACTGCAGGAAACTTTCGATTTACCGACACCTAAATAACCGGAAATCTCGGTTAAACGGCAAAATTCAGGAGTAGGTTTTACTTCATATTGTATTTGCCTTCTTCCATCTATGCTATGCAAGGGTGTGGCTGCAGCTGTTGCTAAGCTACAGAGACGCTTGAAACTTGTGGCCATTGTTCTGCAGTTGTTGCTAAGCAACAGGGTTTGTTGCTTTATACGGAGCTGTCAGCTCTCCCTATCTTTTACTATAGCCTTCGGTTATCCGGAATTTTTGATGAACCGGCACCACGTCGGTCCCGTCCGTGCCGGATAAAAAACAGTTTCCTGTAGTTAGGAACATAGGACACGAGGAGGCCATTCAGCCCCTCGAGCCTGTTCCGCCATTCAATGAGATCATGGCTGATCTGTGACCGAACTCCATACACCCGCCTTTGGCCCATATCTCTTAATACCTTTGGTTAACAAAAACCTATCAATCTCAGATTTAAAATTAACAATTGATCTCGCATCAATGACCGTTTGCGGAAGAGAGTTCCAAACTTCTACCACCCTTTGTGTGTAGAGGTGTTTCCTAATTTCACTCCTGAAAGGTCTGGCTATAATTCTTAGACTATGCCCCAGTCCTAGAATCCCCATCCAGCGGAAATAGTTTCTCTCCATCTACCCACGGAGGGGGAGGGTGAACAGCCAGAGGTCGTGGTCCACATTGGTACCAACGACATAGGTAAAAAGAGGGATGAGGTCCTGCAGCAAGAATTTAGGGAGCTAGGTGAAGGATTAAAGAGCAGGACCTCAAGGGTTGTAATCTCTGGATTACTCCCGGTGCCACGTGCTAGTGAGTATAGGAATAGGAAGATAGAACAGATGAATGCGTGGCTAAAGGGATGGTGCAGGGGGGAGGGCTTTAGTTTCCTGGATCACTGGGTCTGCTTCTGGGAAAGGTGGGACTTGTACAAGTCGGACAGTTTACACCTGAACCAGAGGGGAACCAATATCCTTGCGGGGAGGTTTGCTAGCACTGCTGGGGGGGGTTTAAACTAACTTGGCAGGGGGATGGGGTACAGAGTGGAGCTATAGTAGGGGGTGATTTACAGCCAAATACAGAGGAAAAAACAAGTCAGCTGGGAAGGCAGAGCAAATATGTGAAGGCAAAAGGGAATATGGCAGGGCTGGAGGGCATTTATTTTAATGCAAGGTGTCTTGCAAATAAGGTGGATGAACTGAAGTTGTTGTTGAACACATGGAAGTACGATATTGTTGCTATCACGGAGACATGGTTGAGGGAGGGTCAGGACTGGCAGCTCAATATTCCGGGGTATAGAATCTTCAGGCGAGACAGAGGGGGGTGTAAAAGGGGAGGGGGTGTTGCAATATTAATTAAGGAGTCAATTACTGCTGTAAGGAGGGATGATATATTAGCGGGTTCCTCTAATGAGGCCATATGGGTAGAACTTAAAAACAAAAAGGGGGCAAGCACTTTGCTGGGAGTGTACTATAGGCCCCCAAACAGTCAGGGGGAGATAGAGGAACAGATATGTAGGCAAATCTCAGAAAAGTGCGAAAATAATAGGGTAATAATAGTGGGGGATTTCAACTTCCCCAATATAAATTGGGATAGTCAGAGTGTGAAAGGCTTAGAGGGTGCAGAATTCTTAAAGTGCATCCAGGAGAGCTTTTTGAGCCAACATGTAGAAAGTCCTACAAGAGAGGGGGCGGTACTGGACCTAATTCTGGGGAATGTAGCCGGGCAAGTGGTGGAAGTGTCAGTAGGAGAGCATTTTGGCGACAGTGACCATAATTCGGTGAGATTTAAGGTGGTCATGGAAAAAGACAAAGACGGCCCGGAAATAAGGGTTCTAAATTGGGGGAAGGCCGATTTTAATATGATAAGGCAGGATCCGGCCAAAGTGGACTGGGAGCAGCTACTTATAGGAAAATCCACATCAAGACAGTGGGAGACTTTCAGAAGGGAAATAGAGAGAGTACAACGCCAACATGTTCCTGTAAAGGTCAAGGGTGGGACCAACAAGCAAAGGGAACCTTGGATGACAAGGGATATACAAAAATGCATTAGAAATAAAAGGGGGGCTTTTGGCAGTTACAAAAGACTAAAGACGGAAGAAGCCCTAGAGGAGTATAAAAAGTGCAGGGACATACTTAAAAAAGAAATTAGGAGGGCGAGGAGGGGCCATGAAATAACACTGGCGAGCAAAATAAAGGAAAATCCTAAGATGTTTTATAAGTATACTAGCTGGGGAGCCCTGCGTTGCGAGGGCAATTTTGGGGCGCGAGGGCAATTTTGGGGCGTTTGGTCTCCCTGCCCCTGTGTGTCCCCCCTCTCCCTGTCATGTCCTCTCCCTGTCCTATCCCTCCCTCCCCTCTCTCCCTCCCCTCTCTCCCTCCCCTCCCCTGTCTCCCTCTCCCCCCCCCCCACGTCTCCCTCTCCCCCACACCCCTCTGTCCCTCTCTCCGGCCCCTCCCCCTGCCTAGCGCCTGAGGTCCGGTGCCGTTGCTGAGGTCCCCCGCGTATCGCGTGGCTGATGGACGGCCGCTGCGGGCGGGCGGGCAGCGCATGCGCGGTGAGTGTGGGCGGCGCATGCGCGGTGAGTGCGGGCGGCGCATGCGCGGTCAGTGCGAGCGGCCCGCGGGAGCCGGCAAGGCCGTTAGCGAGCGGGAAACTTCGGGCGGCGCGCCCGCGCTCCGTCCACGACACCTGAGAGGGGGAAGTAGAGAGAGACAGAGAGGGAAGAGGAGAAGGAGAGAGAGGGAAGAGGAGAGAGGGAAGAGGAGAAGGAGAGAGATGGAAGAGGAGAAGGAGAGAGAGAGAGGGAAGAAAGAGAGAGAGAGAGAGAGAAATGTTTTCAGCTTCAGGCCCCGAGTACCCCCTGCGCGAGGGTGAGGAGGAGGGGGGGGGGGTTGCTAAACACAATATAAAACTCAAATAAATTGTTAATTAATTGCCTAACACATAATTGAAATATTTACCTTAGTTCCCTAACACACAGAAAGTGTGGGGGAACAAATCGTGGAAAATCAAGATGGCGGCCACTCACCTCGGTTCAGAAGGATAAGGCCCGCCCACACACGCACCGATTGGTCGACCGGTCAGGTCACCGAAGCGTAGGATTGGTCAATCGTCGAGTCACTCGACACTCAACTGTAGGAAGACCTCGACGTCACACGGTCGCTAATGAGATGCAAATGAGCGGAACGAACGTTTTTGGGATACCGCGGGCGGGATTTTTGTCCGGCTGAAACGTAAATACGCCTATGACTGGTCCGGAATCGCAAGCTTTCTTTTGAGGCGACGCGCGCGTCGGTACGCTCTGTAACTTCCAAACGTATAGAGACCAGACAGACAGACAAAAGAGCCGCTTTATATATATAGATTAAGGGCAAGAGGATAACCAGGGAAAGGGTAGGGCCCATTAGGGACCAAAGTGGCAATCTGTGTGTAGAGCCAGATGATGTAGGCGGGGTTTTAAATGAATTTTTTGCATCTGTGTTCACTATGGAGAAAGACGATGCAGACATAGAAATCGGGCAAGAGGACTGTGACATACTTGAACATATTAGCATCGAGAGGGAGGAGGTGCTAGCGGTTTTAGCAGGCCAAAGTGGATAAATCCCCAGGCCCGGACAAGATGTATCCCAGGCTGCTGTGGGAGGCAAAGGAGGAGATTGCAGGGGCTCTGACACAAATTTTCAGAACCTCTCGGGCCACAGGGGATGTACCAGAGGACTGGAGAACAGCTAATGTAGTACCATTATACAAGAAGGGTAGCAGGGACAAACCAGGGAATTACAGGCCAGTGAGCCTAACATCTGTGGTAGGGAAATTGGAAAAAATTCTGAGGGACAAAAT
Organism: Somniosus microcephalus; assembly: GCF_052327205.1. NCBI lineage: Eukaryota > Metazoa > Chordata > Chondrichthyes > Squaliformes > Somniosidae > Somniosus > Somniosus microcephalus. The sequence continues at coordinate 30,007,556 of NC_140990.1, read as the reverse complement.
TAGTCTCCACTTGGAGAGGCAAGGATTAATCGGGGATAGTCAGCATGGCTTTGTCAAGGGTAAATCATGTCTGACAAATCTGATTGAATTTTTCGAGGGGGTGACTAGGGGGGTGGATGAGGGAAATGCTGTGGATGTGGTTTACATGGACTTCAGTAAAGCTTTTGACAAAGTCCCGCATAGGAGACTGGTCAAGAAGGTAAGAGCCCATGGGATCCAGGGTGCCTTGGCGCGTTGGATCCTAAACTGGCTGAGTGGCAGGAGGCAGAGGGTGATGGTCGAAGGTTGCTTTTGTGACTGGAAGCCTGTGTCCAGTGGGGTACCTCAGGGATCGGTGCTGGGTCCCTTGTTGTTTGTGATCTACATAAATGATTTGGATGAGAATGTTAAAGGTATGATCAGTAAGTTCGCAGATGACACGAAAATTGGTGGGGTGGTAAATTGCGAGGAGGAAAGCCTCAGGCTACAGGACGATATAAACGGGTTGGTCAGATGGGCGGAAAAGTGGCAAATGGAATTTAACCCTGAAAAGTGCGAGGTGATGCATTTTGGACGGACAAATAAGGCAAGGGAATACACAATGAGTGGTAGGACCCTAGGAAGTACAGAGGGTCAGAGGGACCTTGGTGTACATGTACATAGATCCCTGAAGGCAGCGGAACAGGTCGATAAGGTGGTTAAAAAGGCATATGGGATACTTGCCTTCATTAGCCGAGGCATAGAATATAAGAGCAGGGAGGTTATGATGGAGCTGTACAAAACGCTGGTGAGGCCACAGCTGGAGTACTGTGTGCAGTTCTGGGCGCCTCACTATAGGAAGGATGTGATTGCTTTGGAGAGGGTGCAGAGAAGATTCACCAGGATGTTACCTGGGATGGAGCGCCTCAGCTATGAAGAAAGACTAAACAGGCTGGGGTTGTTTTCCTTGGAGCAAAGAAGGCTGAGGGGGGACCTGATTGAGGTGTACAAAATGATGAGGGGCATAGATAGGGTAGATAAAGAGGAACTTTTCCCCTTAGTAGGGGGGTCAATAACAAGGGGGCATAGATTCAGGGTAAGGGGCAGGAGATTTAGAGGGGATTTGAGGAGGAACTTTTTCACCCAGAGGGTGGTTGGAATGTGGAACTCAATGCCTAAAAGGGTGGTAGAGGCAGGAACCCTCACAACATTCAAGAAGCATTTGGATGAGCACTTGAAATGCCATTGCATACAAGGCTATGGACCAAATGCTGGAAAATGGGATTAGACTGGACAGGGATGGATGGGCGGCGCAGACACGATGGGCCGAAGGGCCTCTTTCTGTGCTGTAAACCTCTATGACTCTATGACTCTAATCTGTTCCCCTTAATTTCCTGAAAAATTCGATCAGATCACACCTTAACCGTCTAAATTCTAGGGAATACAACCATAATTTGTGTAATCTCTCCCCGTAACTTAACCCTTGAAGTCCGGGTATCATTCTGGTAAACCTACGCTGCACTCCCTCCAAGGCCAATATATCCTTCCTAAGGTGTGGTGCCCAGAACTGCTCACAGTACTCCAGGTGTGGTCTAACCAGGGTTTTGTACAGCTGCAGGGTTTTGGCCTCAGCTGGAGTCTTGTGTACAGTTCTGGGCACCACACTTTAGGAAGGATGTCAAGGCCTTGGAGAGGGTACAGAGGAGGTTGACCAGGATGGTACCAAGGATGAGGGACTTCAGTTATGTGAAGAGATTGGAGAAGCTGGGATTGTTCCCCTTAGAGCAGAGAAGGTTAAGAGGAGACCTAATAGAGGTGTTCAAAATGATGAGGGGTTTTGATCAAGCAAGTAGGGAGAAACTGTTCACTCTGGCAAGTGGGTCGGTAACCAAAGGTCACAAATTTAAAATAGTTCCTAAAAGAACTAGAGGGAAATGAGGAGAATTGTTTTCACACAGAGGGTTGTTAAGATCTGGAATGCACCATCTGAAAGGATGCTGGAATCAGGTTCCACAGGAACTTTCAAACGGTAATTGGACATGTACTTGAAGAGGACTAGTGTGCAGAGTTCTGGGGATAAAGCTGGAGTTTGGGACTAAATTGAACAGCTCTTTCAAAGAGCCGGCACAGACACGATGGGCCGAATCACCTCCTTCTGTGCTGTTAGATTCCATGATCAGTGTGAACACGCTGATGTCTCTTAAGGATCTTAAGCTTTTAAAGCTCTTCCCACAGTCAGAACATTTAAAGGGTCTCTCGTCAGTGTGAACAAGCTGGTGTGACAGGAGGGTGGATGACAGAGTGAATCCCTTCCCACACTTGGAACAGGTGAACGACCTCTCCCCAGTGTGAACTTGCTGGTGTTGCTTGAGCTCCCGGGGGATTTTAAAACTCTTCCCACAGTCAGAACATTTAAAGGGTCTCTCGTTAATGTGAACTCGCTGGTGTCCCTTCAGTTCCCCGGGGCTTTTAAAGCTCTTCCCACAGTCAGAGCGTTGAAATGGTCTCTCGTCGGTGTGAACTCGCTGGTGTGTTTGCAGGTGGGATGAACAAACAAATCCCTTTCCAGACACGGAGCAGGTGAACGGACTGTCCCTGGTACGACTGCGCCATTGAACTTCTATTGCAGACAGGGAACTGAAGCCCTTCCCACCATCCCCACCTTTACCCGGTTTCTCCCCGGTGTGATGGTGCACGTGTCTCACCAGGTCAGGCAATCGGCTGAATCCGCGTCCACACAACGAACACGTGTGCGGTTTGTCATCGCTGCGATCGCTGCTTTCTCCTTCCGTGTGCAAAGGCCGATGATATTGAGGTCCAGATGAATCGAGCGACTCTGTCAGATCTTGACGTGATTTTGGTCTGAGCTTCCCGCCTGCAACTGCTCCACTTCTAGAAACCCTGTAAATTGAGATCAGAAAAGGATCAGAGGCAAACTGTTGTTTAATTTTCCCCTTTCCGACCCTAGGGGCAGTGAAGCTGATTTTCAGGCCCCAGCTGCTGCACAGGTTGGTTGAAAGGATCAGCAGTAATGGCGGCTGTAATACCCACAAGCCCCGGTGCTCCAGAAAGCACTCGGCTGCCTCCGAGTCCGGCGCATGTGCTCACGGCCCCCGCGCTCTCCCTCCTGCTACACAATCGCCCGTCCCGATCGGTCCGCAACGCACATGCTCAGCACACAAACCCCCGCGGTTGGAACACCGGACGCGCATGCGGAGCCGCAACATCTGGTACGCTTGCGCGGCTCAAGTGGGGGCGAGTCGGTGTTTCGCCTCAGCCGCCAGGGAGGTGCACATGCGCAGGACGACCCAACATTCTTCCCGTCAGCAATCACTCCCTCGTTTCTTTAATAGAAACAGAAAATGCTGGAAATACTCAGCAGGTCAGGCAGCATCTGTGGAGACAGAAACAGAGTTAACGTTTCAGGTCGATGACCTTTCGTCAGAATTGCTTGTTCTTTCGTGTCAGCCAGTGGCTCAGTTGGTAGCACTCTCGCCTCTGAGTCAGAAAGTTGTGGGTTCAAGTCCCAGCCCAGAGGCTTGAGCACAAAAATCTAGGCTGACACTCCAGTGCAGTGCTGAGGGAGTGCGGCACTGTCAGAGGTGCCGATTTTTGGAGTAGACATTAAACCGAGGCCCCGTCTCCTCTCTCAGGTGGACATCAAAGATCCTATGGCATATTTCAAAGAGGAAAAGCAAAGAGAGGGCATGAAAAAGTATTGGCAACGAAAACAAGTGGAGCCTATTAGGGACTATAAAGGTAACCTGTGTGTGGAAGCGGAAGACATGAATATGGTTCTTAATGAATACTTTGCGCCTGTTTTCACAAAAGAGAGGGACAATGCAGACATCGCAATCAGGGAGGAGGTGTGTTGCAGTGGGGAAAGAGTTAAACTGGCATCGCTGACAGTTTCACTGAATGGTGTAATAAAGACCATACTTTGCAGTAATAAGGGTTTTCTAAGTTGCTGAATTGGCATTTGAGATAACATAGCCGGACATGGAACCATAAGAGGCCGAGAGGATGTAAGTTCTGTTCTGGCAGGAAAGTAAAACAATGAGTTGGAAGTGAAAGAGGCCGAGAGAGGCAGGAAAGGAGGACAATGAGTACCCCATCTGGCATTAACACAGGTCAGAGGTTTTACACACTGCTTGACATATACTTTCCGATAATAAAGGCAGTACTTTAATGTAACGCGGCATAGGCAACCAATCAGTGAGGATGCATGTGGGCCAAGGTCCAATCGGGTGGCAGGAATGAATTGTGCATGAGATGGCCATGTGTATTGTAATGTATAAAAATGTAGTGTTTGCTGTACCAATTTGTAAAGGTCTGGCTAAGACAGAGCAGATTGTTTCCCCACCGGTGTAATAAAGACAACTTGACTATCGATCTAAAACCTTGTGTCGAGTGTTAGTTTAAAATACTCCACAACAATTGGCGTCACAAACAGGATTTGAACCTGTGTGGGGATAGACAGTATACATGGACCAGGGTGCCGCAGGGGTTCCACAATAGTCCAAATATATTCCACCGTGTACTGAGTCAAGCCTTAGACGGGTTAGACCTATCAAAGTACCAGAGCGCCCTACTCCAATATGTCGATGACATAATGATTGCATCAGAGGATGCCAAAGGACACATGGGAGCATTACCAGCCACCCTCCAGACACTTAAAGCTGGCTTTAAATTGAAACCCAAAAAGGCACAGGTTGGACTGTCCAAAGTAAAGTATCTAGGGCACGAAATGAGCCAGGGGTATAAGGCACTCCCGCAGGAACAAAAGGCAGCCATAAAAGACATGCCAAGGCCAGTGACCGTCCGGGGAGTGAGGAAAGTGTTGGGACTGTTTAACTACTGCAGGAATTTCATATCAGACTTTGCAGGGAAAGCAGAGCCGATTCAACGGTTAGTTAAAGGGGGGGGAGACCCACCACTGATAAGATAGAATGGGAATCGGAGCAGGACGAGGCTTATGCAAAATTAAAAGCAGCCCTGACGTCTGCACCCGCACTAGGATTGCTAAATATAGTCAAACCATTCCATATATACTATAGAGTATAGACAGGAACTTCTATAATGCTGTAGTCACCCAAGAGTACGGGGGAGATATGAGGCCAATTGCCTATTACTCCACCCAACAAACCCCCATGGCTAAAGGAATGGCGAGATGTGTGGCGGCCCTCGACTGCGCCGCATGGGCGGTGCGGATATGCGAGCCCGTCACTATGTCAGGACAGCTGATATTACACACGTAACACACAGTGTGGACCTGCTAAACACAGGCAAAATGAAGGCTGTATCAGACAGAAGGAGGGCAGCTTGGGAAGCAGTATTGATACCCAAGGACAGATCAGTCCAGATTATAAGGGAACATAGAGTCAACCCCGCAGAGGGAATGGCACACGAGTGTCAGTTAGTATTCGAAGAAGAGGTCAGAGGAACCGTATCAGAATCGCCACTTGAAAATCCCAAAAACACCTTATATGTAGACAGATCTCGCCGATATATAAATGGGGAGCCGCACACGGTTGGGCAGTAGTATCCGAGAACAGAGAAACAGTCGCAAAGGGAGGGCTTGAAGGAGGAACCTCAGCTCAAGTAGCAGAACTCGTGGCTCTCACGGAAGCATTGAAATTGACAAATGGAAAACGAGTAAATATATACACAGACAGTAGATATGCGTTTGGGGTAGTACATTATATGATAGCGTGGAATAGGAGAGGAAACATAGAAACATAGAAGATAGGAGCAGGAGTAGGCCATTCGGCCCCTCGAGCCTGCTCCGCCATTCAATGAGATCATGGCTGATCATCCAAATTCAGTATCCTGTCCCTGCTCTCTCCCCATATCCCTTGATCCCTTTAGCCTTAAGAAATATATCCAACTCCCTCTTGAATATATTTAATGAATTAGCCTCCACTGCCTTCTGTGGTAGAGAATTCCACAGGTTCACCACTCTCTGGGTGAAGAAATTCCTCCTCATCTCTGTCCTAAATGGCTTACCCCTTATCCTTAGACTGTGACCCCTGGTTCAGGACTCCCCGGCCATCGGGAACATCCTTCCTGCATCCAGTCTGTCCAGTCCTGTTAGAATTTTATAAGTTTCAATGAGATCCCCTCTCATTCTTCTAAACTCCAGCAAGTATAAGCTCAATTGACCCAATCTCTCCTCATACGTCATTCCTGCCATCCCACGTATCAGTCTGGTGAATCTTCGCTACACACCCTCCATGGCAAGAACATCCTTCCTCAGGTAAGGTGACCAAAACTACACACAATACTCAAGGTGTAGTCTCACCAAGGCCCTGTACAACTGCAGCAAGACATCCTTGTTCTTGTACTCGAACCCACTCGCTATGAAGGCCAACATACCATTTGCCTTCTTTACCGCCTGCTGCACCTGCATGCACAAGGACACCCAGGTCTCATTGCACTTCCCCTTCTCCCAATCTATTGCCGTTCAGATAATAATCTGCCTTCCTGTTTTTGCCACCAAAGTGGATAACCTTGCATTTATCCACATTATACTGCATCTGCCATGCTTCTGCCCAATCACCCAACCTGTCCAAATCATACTGGAGTTTCTCGGCATCCTCTTCACAGTACACACGCCCACCCAGCTTTGTGTCATCTGCAAACTTGGAGATATTACATCTAGTTCCCTCGTCTACATCATTTATATATATTGTGAATAGCTGGGGTCCTAGGACCGATCCCTGCGGTACCTCACTAGTCACTGCCTGCCACTCGGAAAAAGAGCCGTTTATTCCAACTCTTTGCTTCCTGTCTGCCAATCAGTTCTTTATCCAAGTTGGTACCTCGCCCCCAATCCCATGTGCCTTAACTTTACATGCTAATCTCTTATATGGGACCTTATCGAAAGCCTTCTGAAAATCCAAATACACCACATCCACTGGTTCTCCCTTATCTATTCTACCAGTTACATCCTCAAAAAATTCCAGTAGATTAGTCAAGCACGATTTACCTTTTGTAAATCCATGTTGACTTTGTGGATATGTAACCTCTGGAGGAGGACAAATACAGCATGAGGAGGTAGTGAGAGACCTAGTAGAAGCGGTAAAAGGAGCAGAAGAGGTAGCAGTGATTAAAATAAAGGCACACCGCAAGATAGTGAGCGAGCAACAAAAAGGAAATATGCTAGCTGATCAGGCAGCAAGAGCAGCAGGTAGAATAACAGCAGAGGAAGTGAACATTAAAAGAATCCAAGAGGAGACCGAAATGGAGGAGCAGGAGCAGTGGACAAAGAGAGGCGCAGCCAAAGGTAGAGATGGAATATGGAAAAAGGATCACGGGGTGACCGGACTGACACCATATGAACTCAGGCCTGGACGAGCAGTGTGTCTGCCGGAAGGAGTAGCATCTGGTAGCGAGGGACGAGGACCCTTAAAAGATAAAATTAGGAAATACGTACAAACATTGGATAATCAATTGAAGGAGCTCAAACAAGAAGTTAAAGAACAACAAGACATAAGAGGTAAAAATACACAAAAGCAGGGGGCCTCGGAGCCCCTGCCCAAGGTGGGCGAGCAGGTATTTGTTAAAATATTGCCAGAGAGATCAGGATTCTCACCTGGATGGACCGGACCATTTGAGGTTATGACCAGCGATACGTGCGCATGTATAGATATGAGGGGAAAGGGTAGATGGAAACATTGGACCCAATTAAAACGGTACAACAATAACCCATCTGATCTTAAATCCCACAGGAACAATGGAATAAACACCGGAGATAAACTAACCTCTGGTGACGACCAGGCTTCTGCTGAATTTACAGGGAAACTTCACCATGAAGGTGGGATTACTGCTGGGACATGAAATAAGCCATGGGACATCCCACATTACACAAGTACATGATGAAGAAGCACCATGTTTTAATGGAACAGTCACATTCGGAATCTCATCCACGGCTCCCAATACACAGAAAGAAGAGACAAGCAAACCGAGGATGCTACAATGTCCAGATATGAAACCTGGACCCATGAATGGACTAGTATTATTTACTGAGGGAGAACAATTGTATGATAACGTGAGACACGAAATTGTACCGGTGCTAATATTACAATGGCCAGGATATTGTGAAAGGTTTACTAAAACTAGAGAATTGTATGCATATATGATAAAGAATGTAATTAACCAAGCTGATGATCCGACAGGGGCTACTAATTTTAGGGGGCATGCTGCATTCCACCAAAGGATTAAGAGGAGCTTAGGATTTGGACAGGTTGGGTGATTGGGCAGAAACATGGCAAATGCACTATAATGTGGATAAATGTGAGGTTATCCACTTTGGTGGCAAAAAACAGGAAGGCAGATTATTATTTGAATGGTAATAGATTGGGAGAAGGGGAAGTGCAAAGAGACCTGGGTGTCCTTGTGCACCAGTCGCTGAAGATAAGCATGCAGGTGCAGCAGGCAGTTAAGAAGGCAAATGGTATGTTGGCCTTCGTAGTGAAAGGGTTCGAGTACAAGAACAAGGATGTCTTGCTACAGTTGTACAGGGCCTTGGTGAGACCACACCTTGAGTATTGTGTGCAGTTTTGGTCACCTTACCTGAGGAAGGACGTTCTTGCCATGGAGGGAGTGCAGCGAAGATTCACCAGGCTGATACCTGGGATGGCAGGAATGACGTACGAGGAGAGATTGTGTCGATTGGGCTTATACTCACTGGAGTTTAGAAGATTGAGAGGGGATCTCATCGAAACCTATAAAATTGTGTCAGGTCTGGACAGACTAGATGCAGAAAGGATGTTTCTGATGGCCAGGGAGTCCAGAACCAGGGGTCATAGTCTAAGGATAAGGGGTAAGCCATTTAGGACTGAAATGAGGAGGAATTTCTTCACCCAGGGAGTGGTGAACCTGTGGAATTCTCTGCCACAGAGGGAGGTGGAGGCCAGTTCATTAAATATATTCAAGAAAGAGTTGGATATATTTCTTGAGGCTAAAGGGATCAAGGGATATGGGGAGAAGGCAGGGACAGGATACTGAATTTGGATGATCAGCCATTATCTCATTGAATGGCGGAGCAGGCTCAAAGGGCCGAATGGCCTACTCCTGCTCCTATCTTCTATGTTTCTATGATATACTCACGGGAATAAACACGGGGACATCATTCATTAATGCCCTAGATATACAAGGAGTCCAAAGTAGTGTGGTGCAACTACAAAGGGTAATACAGCAGATTTTAGAGAAGGAAACTGGTTTGGTTCGACAAGGATCAGAGTTAGGAGGACATACGATAAGGAAATTACTCAAGGGAATCAAGGTTATAGAGGACCATGCTAGCATTATCAACAAACTAAACCAGAGATGAGGAACAGGCAAAAGACGGGGTAGGGAGAGGCTTGTGTCATGCCTATGGCCAATGGATCACCGGACAGTTAAAACACAATCTGGCACAGATACAGCGAGGCAAGGTACCAGACTGGATTAACAGCACACAGCTCTATGGCCTGAGCCATAATCCAGGCCTTCTGAGTGCTGGTACCCTCAAAGGGATGACCAGAGTATATCCAGTGATACAAAAATGTAAAGCAGAAGTGACAGCAATGATAGGCATGGTACTCCTGATACCAGTGGTGGGACTAGACATGACTCCATACCCACAGTACCAGGTAACAAACATAGACATAGTGAGGGGTGAGACATACCTCCAATACTATCCAATTGATACCTATGCCATCAGGAAGAATGGTACTATGAGAGGAGTCTCCCTAAACGGATGCCATGGGAAAGGCACGCTTACGATATGCCCACATCCGGAAGGAGAAGGCCCTAAGGATGAGTGCGGCTATAATAAGACTGAGGTGTGTGTGTTGGAATTATCACATGTTGATCACCATCACACCCGCTCGGGATATAGAGGCGAAGGGGAGTATTGTATAGCCACCACAGAGACTGAGTACCAATATAGTAACCTTGTATGTGCAATCACAATGCCTAACTTTTGCTTTACACCAAAGATCCCTGTGACAATTGGACACACCAGATTGGTGTATGTACATTCAAGGGAGGAGATAAAACTAAATGTGCCAGATAGTCTAAAGGACGAGTTGATTAATTATGAAGATCCCGTAGGGGCCCCAATACCCCGCCTGCAAAAGGATCTGCAAGAAATGAAAGAGGATTTAAGTAAGATGGTGAAACAATACATAGTGTTGCAAAGGAATCTTGGGGAATTAGAAAGGGACATAGAGGTAGAGCTGCAGGAAGTCCCGTGGTATGAGAAGCTGTGGGATTGGGGAGTGAATGTCAACATACACCCATGGATCTGCATAATTTCTCATATATTAGTGATAGTACAGTTAGTCATAGCTAGAGGATGGGGAACAGCAGCATGCACCACTTGTAAAATGATACGGACCAAACAAAGAGCTAAAGCGAGTCGGAAAACACAAGTTTGCTCTAAACATGATGGGTTTGCAGGGCCTCCCGAACCAGCGCCTGATCACCGCATGGGGCAGGAGGCACAGCGATGCTTATACATGTGGTTTAACTTGGGCAAGGGTCAAGTTCCAAAAGGGGGGATTGCAGTGGGGAAAGAGTTAAATTGACATCGCTGGCAGTTTCACTGAATGGTGTATTAAAGACAATAATTGTGGTGTATGTGCCTTGAAGAGCCCCCTGTGTACTGTAATGCCGGTAATGGCCACTCGGGCTATATAAGCCTGTGTGGTGTCTTGTATCTGTTAGTTCACCTCCAGACTTTGTTCAGTAAACACCTGTGAAACCAACTCCTGCATTCCGTGTCTCCATTAACACACGGATACAACAGTGGCGACGAATTGGAAACGGACTTACCTGCAATTCGGCAGCACCTCAAGGAGATCGATTCCTCAGACGAAAGTCGAAGAAAAACAAGAAAGGAAAAAAAAGCCAAAAAAACTGTGGTTTCACCAGCTAGCCGAGCTGGTGGCAGGTACTGCAATAATCCTTCCTGGGCGGCGGGCTGGGGCTCCATCGGCTGGCTCTGCAGCGGGGCCGAGCAGCGAAAGCGGAGGCAAACAGAGACAGGGGGAGAGCACTCGGGAGACGGCCGGCGCTGCAAAGCAGGTCGGCGTTCGGACCAAGCAGAGGGAGGGAAAAGTCCCAGAGTCCGGCGGGAACGAGTCTCCGCCTATTGAAAATACCTATGTAAATAAAAACCGCGGAGAACAGCGTTGTCAGCGGCGGGAAAGCGCGGGAAGCGCCATTTTTTTTCTGTGGGGAAGAAGGGAAAGCGCGGGAGGCGCCATTTTTTTTTCAGGATGCCTAAGGCTGGCAATATTAATGCTTTCGATAGCGATATAGAGGATTGGACCACATATGTGGAAAGAGTGGAGGTATATTGCACAGCAAATGAAATAGAGGATGTTAAAAGGCATCAGTACTTCTAAATCTAATGGGCGCAAGGACATACGGGCTGTTAGGAAACTTAATCACTCCAGCCAAACCGAAGGACAAGAATTTTAAGGAGATTGTTGATACCCTACAGGAGCACTTAAACCCAACACCGCTGCTGATAGCGGAATGATTCAAATTCTTCAAGAGGAATCAGCACAAGAATGAAAGTAACGCTGATTACCTCACCGAATTAAGGAAGCTGTCAAAGCACTGCCAATTTGGGGCAGGACTGGCAGATTCTCTTCGAGACAAATTCGTCTGCGGTCTCCTAAGTGAAGGAACACAGAAAAGGCTACTTTCTGAGAAAGATTTGACACTGGACAAGGCTTTCAGTGTGGCTGTATCATACAAAGCAGCCGCAAGAGGAGCTGCAGAGATACAGCAAAAGCCACAGGACTTCGGCACCCATGAAATGACACAGGGTTTCGAGAGATGTTATCGCTGCGGCAGATCCACCCATGACCAGAGGGACTGCTGGTTCAAGGACAAAGCATGCAGGCAATGCGGAAAGATTGGACACATTGCACGTGTATGCCGATCTGGAAACAAAAAATCCACAGACAGGAAAAAAATCAATAAGGAAAAGTACAGAAAGGTACAAATGATGACGGACAGTAACTCCGAAGACCAGAAGAGCGATAGCGACTCCGGAAACAAGAGACTAAGCTGTCTCAAATTACATAATGTAATTGCCAAAGAAGATTACCAGACCATTTGGGTTACCCTCACGATAGCAGGGTCCCCAGTTAAAATGGAGCTAGATACAGGATCAGCTCTGACCGTCATAAGTCGACGGGATTACGAGCGGCTATTTCCGCATATACCTTTGAAAGACACATCCATTATCTTGAAAACATATACGGGGCAGAAAGTATACCCCAAAGGGAAAATAAGGGTGCCTGTTGTGTACAACGGCAAGGAAATACAGAAGTTGTATTTATACGTTCTGCAAGATGGTGATCCACCGCTGTTGGGACGTGAATGGATCAGGAGGATACGTTTAGACTGGCACTCCATTCAGGCACTGACGGTGACCAGTCAGAAAAAAAACGATGATGACGTCATACCTGAACGATTAAAAGACATCTTGGCCAACGCCAAGGAAGTGTTTCAACAGGAACTAGGAACCCTGAAAGGCGTCACCGCCTCAATAAAAGTGGAAGATGCGGCAATTCCCAAGTTTTTTAAGGCAAGGCCGGTGCCATACGCAATTTGTCCAGCAGTCGAGGCAGAGCTGGAGAATTTGGAAAAGGCAGGCGTGTTATCCAAGATAGATTGGAGCGAGTGGGCAACACCCATCATCCCGGTCATGAAGAAAACGTTGAATAATGATAAATCTGAAGAACAGAGAAAAATTCACATCTGTGGGGACTTCAAGGTGACTGTAAACCCGGTCCTTCACACGGTACAGTATCCTCTTCCGAGGATAGAAGATATTTTCGCCTCACTATCCGGAGGGAAACGTTTCACCAAAATTGACTTGGCACAGGCATATCTACAGATGGAGGTTGAAGAGGCCTCTAAAAAGTATCTCACGATAAATACACACAAAGGCCTGTACCAGTACAATCGACTGGTTTTCGGAGTAGCATCAGCTCCAGCTATCTGGCAAAGAGCTATGGAGCAAGTCCTCCAAGGGATTCCGGGGACTCAATGCTACCTAGACGACATCCTTGTAACAGGAGAAAACGACAACGAGCACCTTGCCAATTTGGAGCAGGTGCTCACTAGGCTGAGAGAACGGGGCCTACGAGCAAATCGCCCGAAGTGCAAATTTTTCCAGAAAAAAATATCATATTGTGGCCACATAATTAACGAGGAAGGGTTGCATAAGTCACCTGAAAAAATTGAAGCGGTCATAAAAGCCCCAGCACCTGAAAATGTCTCACAATTAAGGTCGTTCCTAGGATTGATAAATTACTATCATAAATTTTTACCGAACTTGTCAACTCTTCTGCACCCTCTTAACGAACTGCTACAAACGGGAGTAATTTGGAAATGGAGCAAAGACTGTAAGCGTGCCTTCCATAAATGCAAAGGTTTGATCACGTCCAAGGAAGTTTTGGCTCATTGCAACCCATCACTGCCAATCAGACTGGCGTGCGATGCATCCCCTTACGGCGTAGGAGCGGTATTATCGCATAGATTTCCTGATGGCTCGGAGCGGCCGATAGCTTTTGCATCACGCTCATTGAACTCAGCTGAGCGTAACTATGCCCAGATCGACAGGGGAGCACTCAGCCTGGTATGGGGAGTGAAGAAATTCAACCATTACCTACACGGACAAAAATTTACCTTGTTGACTGACCATCAACCCCTCGTCTCCATATTCAACCCTAAAAAGGGTGTTCCCATTATGACAGCGCAAAGGCTACAGAGGTGGTCCCTTTTCCTAGGGGCACACCAATATGACATAGAATACAAAGGATCAAAACAGCATGGGAATGCTGACGGTTTATCGCGCCTGCTGTTGCCAACGGTAGAAGAGGCACCTACAGTGGACCCAGTGGAGATGTTCCACTCAATCATAGTGTATTGTCTACCAGTAACAAATTCTGCCATTGAAAAGGAAACGAGAAATGACCCGACTTTCTCATGAGTCTACGATTTAACGGTGAAGGGATGGCCAGCACATGGCGAACCACTGTTGCCAGCATTCTCGCAAAGAAGAGAACAGCTGTCAGTGTGCCGAGGAACCTTGATGTGTGCATCCAGAGTGGTGATTCCACTCAAACTCCAGGATAAAGTGCTAAAGGAGCTTCACGAGGGGCATCTGGGTGGAGTGAAAATGAAGAACCTAGCCAGAGCATTTGTGTGGTGGCCAGGTATCAATGGAGACATCGAAGAAATGACCAAGAGCTGCCTAGGATGCCAGAAAGTCCAAAACGCCCCACCACAAGCCCCTCTACATCCATGGGAGTGGCCCTCATCTCCATGGCAAAGGGTACACATCGACTTTGCTGGTCCATTTATGGACTCAATGTTCTTAATCGCAGTTGATGCACACTCCAAGTGGCCGGAGGTAATAAAGATGTCCTCCACCACCACGGGGAAAAACCATCACAGTATTAAGGACCATATTTGCAAGGAATGGGCTGCCTGAACAGATCTGTTCTGATAATGGACCGCAATTTGTGTCCGAAGAATTCAGGAAGTTCTTAAAAAACAATGGGGTTAAGCACTACACGTCCACCCCATACCATCCCGCCACCAATGGATTGGCTGAAAGGTTTGTCCAGACCTTCAAGAAGGCCATAAAGGCCATGGGTAATGAAGACATAAATCTACAGCATAAGGTAGATAACTTCTTGTTTGCGTACAGGAATGCAACACATGTGGTTACAAACCAAACTCCCGCCATGATGTTCTTCAATAGAAGCCTAAGATGCCGGCTGGATTTGATCAAGCCAAACATCAGAAGGGACGTGGAGAACCGGCAATTTCAAGGCATCAATGAAAGGCCAACTAGAACCTTCCAGATAGGTCAACAAGTTTTGGCCCGGGACTACCGTACCGAGAAATTGCAGCCTGGAACTATTTGCACACGACTAGGACCGCTGATGTATACCGTGGGCATTGGAGAAAGCATAATAAGGCGCCATGCTGACCAGATCATAGAGTCATCCGAAAAGGGACAACTTACACCACAACTCTATACGCCTAATGATGAAGCAGAGATACCCATAATATCTACCTCCGATCCGGTGATACTGGAACCAGATGAACCCGACACTGGCATTCAAGCTGAATCGACCTTGCCAAAAGAACCTACTACACCACCGAAAACTACTACACCACTGAGGCGTTATCCGGACCGAGTCAGGAAGCCCCCAGAGAGACTGACTTATAATTGATTAACTGCAGCAAATGTGTAGATTGTTGTTCTTGTAACGTGTTAATTAATGATTACTTAAAATGTTATGTACTGGTTGTCTAAAAGGGGAGGAATTGTGGTGTATGTGCCTTTAAGAGCCCCCTGTGTACTGTAATGCCGGTAATGGCCACTCGGGCTATATAAGCCTGTATAGTGTCTTGTATCTGTTAGTTCACCTCCAGACTTTGTTCAGTAAACACCTGTGAAACCAACTCCTGCATTCCGTTTCTCCATTAACACACGGATACAACAATAATCTAATGGGACTTTTGCAGTAGTAAGCTTTTTCTAAGTTGATAACATAGTCGGATGTGGAAACCATAAGAGACCTAAGAGGATGTACGTTCTGTTCTGGCAGGAAAGTAAAACAATGAAAGAGGCCTAGAGAGGCAGGAAAGGAGGACAATGAGTCAGAAGTACAATGTTGATGAGACCCATTTGGCATAAACAAAGGTCAAAGGTGCAACAACAGCTTGTGGGATAACGGCCGATAATAAAGGTCATGGTGTGGAGATGCCAGAGTTGGACTGGGGTGGACAAATGTAAGAAGTCACACAACACCAGGTTATAGTCCAACAGTTTTATTTGAAATCACAAGCTTTCGGAGTGCTGCTCCTTCGTCAGGTGACTTCAAATAAAGCTTGTGATTTCAAATAAAGCTGTTGCGATAATAAAGGCGGTACTTTAATGTAACGCAGCATAGGCAACCAATCAGTGAAGATGCATATGGGATCCAATCGGGTGGCAGGAATGAATTTTGATGTGTATTGTAATGTATAAAAATGTAGTGTTTGCTGTACCAATTTGGAAAGGTCTGGCTAAGACAGAGCAGACTGTTTCCCCACCGGTGCAATAAAGACAACTTGACTATCGATCTAAAACCTTGTGTCGAGTGTTGGTTTAAAATACTCCACAACAGTGTAGTCACGGACAAATTATTCTAAATAGCTTTTAAAAGCTACAAGATACAGGACTGAAGACGTTCCTCAAACGGAGGGGGAACAAATCCCAGGGACATGATGGTTTCCATCCGAGGATTCTGAGGGAAGCCAGGGGAAGGAATGACGGAGGGTCACCAAGTATAAATCGGCTGGCGCCTTTCCCTACATTACAACAGCGACAGCAATTCAAAATCAATGAATTGGCCGTGAAGCGCTTTGGGCATCCTGGGGTCGTGAAGGGCGGCGAATGAATGCACCCTCGCCTCTGAGTCAGAGGTTGTGGGTGTAGTGTATGTTCCTTTAAGAGGAACTATGTTTTTGAAGCCCCTGTATACTGTAGTACCAGTAGTGACCACTCGGGTATATAAGCCTGTGTAGCGTCTTGTGTTGTTAGTTCACCTCCAGACTTTGTTCAGTAAACACTTGTTAAATCAACTCCTGCATTCCGTGTCTCCATTAACACACGGATCTAACAGTGGCGACGAGTTAGCAACGAACTTACCTGCAATTCGGCAGCACCTCAAGGGGATCGATTCCTCAGACGATGGCCGAAGCCAGAAAAAAAAAATAACTCGAAGAAACTCGAAAACAAGGGCCAGGCTTAGTCTCCAGTCTGTGGCTTCCCCAGCTAAACGGGCTGGTGGCAGGTAGTGCACTGATCCTTCCTGGGCTGCGGTGGGCTACAGCTCGATCGGGTGGCTCTGCAACGGGGCCGGGCAGCGAGTCGGGAAGCAGAAGCAAGAGAGAGGGTGGAGCACTCAGGGCGCGGCCGGCGTTGGGACCGAGCAGAGGGAGGGGAAAGTCCCAGAGGGTCCGCTCCACGACGGGAACGGTTCTTCAATTACGGAGAGAATATTGAAGCGATATATTAAAAAAAAAAAAAATAGAAGTACCACGAAAAACTGCAGGTCGCAACGGGAACCGCGGAGAACAGCGTTGGCAGCAGCGGCAGCGGCGGGAAAGCGCGGGAGGCGCCATCTTAACTCGGCGGGGAAGAAAGAAAAGCACGGAAGCACCATTTTAGATTTTCAAGATGCCGAAGACTGGCAATATTATTGCTTTCGATAGTGATATAGAAGATTGGACCACATATGTGGAAAGAGTGGAGGTATATTGCAAGGTGAATGAGGTAGCGGATGATAAAAAGGCATCGGTACTTCTAAATCTGATGGGCGCAAGGACATACGGGCTGTTACGAAACTTGATCACTCCAGCCAAACCGATGGACAAGAATTTTAATGAGATTGTTGATACCTTACAGGAGCACTTAAACCCAACACCGCTGCTGATAGCGGAACGATTCAAATTCTTCAAGAGGAATCAGCACAAGAATGAAAGTAACGCTGATTACCTCACCGAATTAAGAAAGCTGTCAAAGCACTGCCAATTCAGGGCAGGACTGGCAGATTCTCTACGAGACAAATTCGTCTGCGGTCTCCTAAGCGAAGCAACACAGAAAAGACTACTTTCTGAGAAAGATTTGACACTGGACAAGGCTTTCAGTGTGGCTCTATCATACAAAGCAGCAGCAAGAGGAGCTGCAGAGGTACAGCAAAAGCCACAGGACTTCGGCACCCATGAAATGACACGGGGCTTCGAGAGATGTTATCGCTGCGGCAGATCCACCCATGACCAGAAGGACTGCTGGTTCAAGGACAAAGCATGCAGGCAATGCGGAAAGATGGGCCACATTGCACGTGCATGCATAGAAACATAGAAACATAGAGATAGGAACAGGAGTAGGCCATTCGGCCCTTCGAGCCTGCTCCGCCATTCAATGAGATCATGGCTGATCTTCGTCTGAGATCATAGCTGATCTTACCAGTTCAGTACCCCGTCCCCGCCTTTTCTCCGTAACCCTTAATCCCCTTAGCCTTCAGAAATATATCCAATTCTCTCTTGAAAATATTTATTGAATTAGCCTTCACAACCCTCTGTGGCAGGGAATTCCACAGGCTCACCACTCTTTGAGTGAAGAAATTCTTCCTCATCTCTGTTTTAAATGATTTGCCCGCTATTTTTAGACTGTGGCCCCTGGTTCTGTGCTCCCCTGCCATTGGAAACATTCTCTCTGAATTCAGCCTGTCCAGGCCTGCCATAATTTTATATGTTTCGATGAGATCCCCTCTCAATCTTCTAAACTCCAGTGAGTACAAGCCCAAACTATTCAATCTCTCCTCGTAGGTCATTCCCGCCATTCCAGGTATCAGCCTGGTGAATCGCCGCTGCACTCTTTCCATGGCAAGAACATCCTTCCGCAGATGGGGCGACCAAAACTGTACACAATACTCCAGATGCGGTCTCACCAGCACCTTGTACAGCTGTAGTAAGGTATCCCTATTCCTATACTCGAACCCCCTTGATATGAAGGCCAACATACCATTTGCCTTCTTAATCGCCTGTTGCACCTGCATGCTCTCCTTCAGTGACTGGTGCACAAGAACACCCAGGTCCCTCTGCACTTCCCCATCTCCCAATCTATTGCCATTTAGATAATAATCCACCCTCCTGTTTTTACCCCCAAAGTGGATAACCTCGCATTTATCCACATTATAGTGCATCTGCCACGTATCCGCCCATTCCCCCAACCTGTCCAAATCGCACTGTAGCCTCCTGACATCCTCATCAGAGCCCACCCCTCCTCCTAGTTTAGTGTCGTCAGCGAATTTGGAAATATTGCATCCAATTCCCTGATCCAGATCATTTATATATATTGTGAACAGCTGGGGTCCCAGGACAGATCCTTGCGGCACCCCGCTGGTCACTGCCTGCCACTCCGAAAACGAGCCGTTTATTCCAACTCTCTGTTTTCTATCCGCCAGCCAGTTCTCTATCCACGTTAATACTTTGCCCCCAATCCCATGAGCCTTAATTTTGCATGATAATCTTTTGTGTGGAACCTTATCGAAGGCTTTCTGGAAGTCAAGGTACACCACATCCACTGGCTCTCCCCCATCTATTTTACCAGTTACTTCCTGACAGTAAAAAGGTCAATAAGGAAAAGTACAGAAAGGTACAAATGATGATGGACAGTAGCTCCGAAGACCAGAAGAGCGACAGCAACTCCGGAAACAAGAGACTAAGCTGTCTCAAATTACATAATGTAATTGCCAAAGAAGATTACCAGACCATTTGGGTTACCCTCACGATAGCGGGGTCCCCAGTCAAAATGGAGCTAGATACAGGATCAGCTCTGACCGTCATGAGTCGACGGGATTACGAGCGGCTATTTCCGCATATACCTTTGAAAGACACATCCATTATCTTAAAGACATATACGGGGCAGAAAGTATACCCCAGAGGGAAAATAAGGGTGCCTGTTGTATACAACGGCAAGGAAATATAGAAGTTGTATTTATACGTTCTGCAAGATGGTGGTCCACCGTTGTTGGGACGTGAATGGATCAGAAAGATAAGTTTAGACTGGCACTCCATTCAGGCACTGACGGTGACCAGTAAGAAAAAAAACGATGATGACGTCATAACTGGACGATTAAAAGAAATCTTGGCTAACGCCAAAGAAGTGTTTCAACAGGAACTAGGAACCCTGAAAGGCGCCACCGCCTGAATAAAAGTGGAAGATGCGGCAATTCCCAAGTTTTTTTAAGGCAAGGTCGGTGCCATACGCAATTCGTCCAGCAGTCGAGGCAGAGCTGGAGAATTTGGAAAAAGCAGGCATGTTATCCAAGGTAGATTGGAGCGAGTGGGCAACACCCATCGTCCCGGTCATGAAGAAAACGTTGAATAATGATAAATATGAAGAACAGAGAAAAGTTCGCATCTGTGGGGACTTCAAGGTGACTGTAAACCCGGTTCTTCACATGGTACAGTATCCTCTTCCGAGGATAGAAGATATTTTCGCCTCACTATCCGGAGGGAAACGTTTCACCAAAATTGACTTAGCACAGGCATATCTACAGATGGAGGTTGAGGAGGCCTCTAAAAAGTATCTCACGATAAACACACACCAAGGTCTGTACCAGTACAATCGACTGGTTTTCGGAGTGGCATCAGCTCCGGCTATCTGGCAAAGAGCTATGGAGCAAGTCCTCCAAGGGATTCCGGGGACTCAATGCTACCTAGACGACATCCTTGTAACAGGATAAAACGACAGCGAGCACCTTGCCAACTTGGAGCAGGTGCTCATGAGGCTGAGAGAACGGGGCCGACGAGCAAATCGCCCCAAGTGCGAATTTTTCCAGAAACAAATATCATATTGTGGCCATGTCATTAACGAAGAAGGGTTGCATAAGTCACCTGAAAAAATTGAAGCGGTCGTAAAGGACCCAGCGACTGAAAATGTCTCACAATTAAGGTCGTTCCTGGGATTAGTAAATTACTATCAGAAATTTTTACCAAACTTGTCGACGGTTCTGCACCCGCTTAACGCACTGCTACAAACGGAAGTAGTTTGGAAATGGAGCGAAGACTGTAAACGTGCCTTCCATAAATGCAAAGGCTTGATCACGTCCAGGGAAGTGTTGGCTCATTACAACCCATCACTGCCAATCAGACTGGCGTGCGATGCATCCCCTTACGGCGTGGGAGCGGTATTATCGCATAGATTCGCTGATGGCTCGGAGCGACCGATAGCTTTTGCGTCACGCTCATTAAACTCAGCTGAGCGTAACCATGCCCAGATCGACAGGGAGGCACTCAGCCTGGTGTGGGGGGTGAAGAAATTCAACCATTACCTACACGGACAAAAATTTACCTTGTTGACTGACCATCAACCCCTCATCTCCATATTCAACCCTAAAAAGGGTGTTCCCATTATGACAGCGCAAAGGCTACAGAGGTGGTCCCTTTTTCTAGGGGCACACCAATACAACATAGAATACAAAGGATCAAAACAGCATGGGAATGCTGACGGTTTATCGCGCCTACTGTTGCCAACTGTAGAAGAGGCACCTACAGTGGACCCAGTGGAGATATTCCACTCGACCATAGTGGAATGTCTACCGGTGACAAATTCTACCATTGAAAAGGAAACGCGAAATGACCCGACTTTCTCACGAGTCTACGATTTAACGGTGAAGGGATGGCCAGCACATGGCGAACCACTGTTGCTAGCATTCTCGCAAAGAAGAGAACAGCTGTCAGTGTGCCGAGGAACCTTGATGTGTGGATCCAGAGTGGTGATTCCACCCAAACTCCAGGATAAAGTGCTAAAGGAGCTTCACGAGGGGCATCTGGGTGGAGTGAAAATGAAGAACTTAGCCAGAGCGTTTGTGTGGTGGCCAGGTATCGATGGAGACATCGAAGAAATGACCAAGAGCTGTCTAGGATGCCAGAAGGTCCAAAACGCCCCACCACAAGCCCCTCTACATCCATGGGAGTGGCCATCATCTCCATGGCAAAGGGTACATATCGACTTTGCTGGTCCATTTATGGACTCAATGTTCTTAATCGCGGTGGATGCACACTCCAAGTGGCCGGAGGTAATAAAGATGTCCTCCACCACCACGGAAAAAACCATCACAGTATTAAGGGCCATATTTGCCAGGAATGGGCTGCCTGAACAGATCTGTTCTGATAATGGACCGCAATTTGTATCCGAAGAATTCAGGAAGTTCTTAAAAAACAATGGGGTTAAGCACTACACGTCCACCCCATACCATCCCGCCACCAATGGATTGGCTGAAAGGTTTGTCCAGACCTTCAAGAAGGCCATAAAGGCCATGGGTAATGAAGACATAAATCTACAACATAAGGTAGATAACTTCTTGTTTGCGTACAGGAATGCAACACATGTGGTTACAAACCAAACCCCCGCCATGATGTTTTTCAATAGAAGACTAAGATGCCGGCTGGATTTGGTCAAGCCAAACGTCAGAAGGGACGTAGAGAACCGGCAATTTCAAAGCATGAATGAAAGGCCAACTAGAACCTTCCAGATAGGTCAACCAGTTTTGGCCCGGGACTGCCGTACTGAGAAATGGCAGCCTGGAACTATTTGCACACGACTAGGACCGCTGATGTATACCTTGGACATTGGAGAAAGCATAATAAGGCGCCATGCTGACCAGATCATAGAGTCATCTGAAAAAGGACAACCTACACCACAACTCTATATGCCTAGTGATGAAGCAGAGATACCCATAGTATCTACCTCCGATCCGGTGATACTGGAACCAGATGAACCCGACACTGGCATTGAAGCCGAATCGGCCTTGCCAAAAGAACCTACTACACCACCGAGGCGTTATCCGGACCGAGTCAGGAAGCCTCCAGAGAGACTGAATTTGTAATTGATTAACTTCAGCAAATGTGTATATTATTGTTCTTGTAAAAATGTTATTTAATGATTACTTAAAATGTTATGTACTATTTATCTAAAAGGGGAGGAATTGTATGTACCTTTAAGAGGAACTATGTTTTTGAAGCCCCTGTATATTGTAGTACCAGTAGTGACCACTCGGGTATATAAGCCTGTGTAGCGTCTTGTGTTGTTAGTTCACCTCCAGACTTTGTTCAGTAAACACTTGTTAAATCAACTCCTGCATTCCGTGTCTCCATTAACACACGGATCTAACAGTGGGTTCAAGTCCCACTCCAGAGACTTGAGCCCAAAAATCCAGGCTGACACTCCAGTGCAGTGCTGAGGGAGTGCTGCACTGTCGGAGGTGCCGTCTTTCAGATGAGACGTTAAACCGAGAACTTGTCTGCTCTCTCGGGTGGATGTAAATAATCCCAGGGCACTATTTCGAAGAAGATTAGGGGAATTATCCCCCGTGTCCTGGCCAATATCTATCCCTCAATCAACATCACTAAAAAAAAAGATTATCTAGTCATCATCACAATGCATAGAAACATAGAAAAATAGGAGCAGGAGTAGGCCATTCGGCCCTTCGAGCCTGCTCCGTTATTCAATATGATCATGGCTGATCCTCTATCTCAATACTATATTCCCGCTCTCTCCCCGTACCCCTTGATGCCTTTTGTGTCTAGACATAGATATAGAAGATAGGAGCAGGAGTAGGCCATTCGGCCCTTCGAGCCTGCTCCGCCATTCAATGAGATCATGGCTAATCATCCAAATTCAGTACCCTGTCCCTGCCTTCTCCGCATATCCCTTTAGCCTCAAGAAATATATCCAACTCTTTTTTGAATATATTTAATGAACTGGCCTCCACCGCCCTCTGTGGCAGAGAATTCCACAGGTTCACCACTCTCTGGGTGAAGAAATTCCTCCTCATTTCAGTCCTAAATGGCTTACCCCTTATCCTTAGACTATGACCCCTGGTTCTGGACTCCCCAGCCATCATAAACATCCTTCCTGCATCTAGTCTGTCCAGGCCTGACAGAATTTTATAGGTTTCAATGAGATCCCCTCTCAATCTTCTAAACTCCAGTGAGTATAATCCCCAATCGACACAATCTCTCCTCATACGTCATTCCTGCCATCACAGGTATCAGCCTGGTGAATCTTCGCTGCACTCCTTCCATGGCAAGAACGTCCTTCCTCAGGTAAGGCGACCAAAACTGCACACAATACTGAAGGTGCGGTCTCACCAAGGTCCTGTACAACTGTAGCAAGACATCCTTGTTCCTGTACTCGAACCCTCTTGTTCGAAGGCCAACATACCATTTGCCTTCTTAACCGCCTGCTGCACCTGCATGCTTACCTTCAGCGACTGGTGCACAAGAACACCCAGGTCTCTTTGCACTTCACCTTCTCCCAATCTATTGCCATTCAAATAATAATCTGCCTTCTAGTTTTTGCCACCAAAGTGGATAACCTCACATCTATCCAAATTATAGTGCATTTGCCATGTTTCTGCCCAATCACCCAATCTGTCCAAATCGTACTGGAGTTTCACGACATCCTCCTCACAGCTTACCCACCCACCCAGCTTTGTGTCGTCTGCAAATTTGGAGATATTACATCCAATTCCCTTGTCCAGATCATTAATATATATTGTGAACAGCTGGGGTCCTAGGACTGATCCTTGCGATTCCCCACTAGTCACTGCCTGCCACTCGGAAAACGACCCGTTTATTCCAACTCTTTGCTTTCTGTCCACCAACCAGTTCTCTATCCAAGTCAATACCTTGCCCCCAATCCCATGTGCCTTAATTTAGCACGCTAATCTCTTATGTGGGACCTTATCGAAAGCCTTCTGAATGTCCAAATACACCACATCCACTGGTTCTCCCTTATCTATTATACCAGTTACATCCTCAAAAAATTCCAGTAGATTAGTCAAGCATGATTTACCTTTTGTAAATCCATGTCGACTTTGTCCGATCCTGTCACTGCTTACCAAGTTCTCTGCTATTACATCATTTATAATAGATTCTAGCATTTTCCCCACTACCGATGTCAAGCTTACCGGTCTATAATTCCCCGCTTTTTCTCTACCACCTCTTTTGAATAGTGAGGAAACATTAGCTACCCTCCAATCCATGGGTACTGTTCCAGAGTCTATCGAGTTCTGGAAGATGACCAGCAATGCATCTACTATCTCTAGGGCCACTTCCTTAAGTACCCTGGGATGTAGATTATCAGGCCCTGGGGATTTATCGGCCTTTAGTCCCATCAATTTTCCTAACACCATTTCCCTACAAATACTGATTTCTTGCAGTTCCACCCTTTCGTCAGGCCCTATGTTCCCTGGCATCTCTGGGAGGTTATTTGTGTCCTCCTTTGTGAAGACAGAACCAAAGTATGAATTTAGTTGGTCTGCCATTTCTTTGTTTCCCATTAAAAGTTCCCCTGATTCTGACTGTAAGGGACCTACGCTTGACTTCACCAATCTTTTTCTCTTCACATATCTATAAAAGCTTTTACAGTCAGTTTTTATGTTCCCTGCAAGCTTACTCTCATATTCTATTTTCCCTTTCTTAATTAATCCCTTTGTCCTCCTTTGTTGAATCCTAAACTGCTCCCAATCCTCAGGATTATTGCTTTTTCTGGCCAATTTATATGTCGTCTCCTTGGATCTTATGCTATCCCTAATTTCCCTTGTTAGCCACGGTTGAGTCACCTTTTTTGTTTTATTTTTATGCCAAACTGGGATGAACAAATTCTGTAGCTCATCCATTCGGTCTTTGAATGTTTGCCATTGCCTATCCACCGTCAACCCTTTGAGTGCCATTCCCCAATCAATCATACCCAACTCGCTCCTCAGACCATCGTCGTTTCCTTTATTTAAATTGAGGACCCTAGTCTCTGAGTCAACCACTTCATTCTCCATCTTAATGAAGAATTCGATCATATTATGATCGCTCAGACCCAAGGGGCCTCGTACAACAAGATTGCTAATTAATCCTTTCTCGTTACATAATACCCAGTCTAAGATGGCCTGATCTCCAGTTGGTTCCTTGACATATTGGTCCAGGAAACCATCCCGTACACACTCCAGGAATTCCTCCTCCACAGTATTGTTACTAATTTGGTTGGCCCAATCTATATGTAGATTAAAGTCACCCATGATGACTGCTGTGCTCTTATTGCACGCTTCTTTAATTTCCCTTTTAATGCCATCCCCAACCTCCGCCTTACTGTTGGGAGGTCTATATACCACTCCCACGAATGTTTTTTTCCCCCTTAGTATTTCTCAATTCTACCCATACAGATTCCACATCATCAGAGCTAATATCCTTCATTACAATTGTATTAATCCCTTCTTTAACCAGTAATGCTACCCCACCTCCCTTTCCTTTTTGCCTATCTTTCCTGAATATCGGATGTTGAGTTCCCAGTCTTGGCCATCCTTGAGCCACGTTTCCGTAATCCCAACCAAATCATATTCGTTTACCACTATTTGCGCAGCCAATTCGTCCACCTTATTACAAATGCTCCTCGCATTAAGACACAAAGCCTTCAGGCTTGTTTTTTTAACGCTCTTAGACCTATTAGAATTATTATTTACTGTGGCCATGTTTGATTTAAACCGTTGATTTCTCTGACTGCCACTTTTGTTTTTCTCCTTCCTATCTTTTGCTTTTATCCCTGTTTCCCTTTCCTCTGTCTCCCTGCTCAGGTTCCCAACCCCCTGCCATTTTTGTTTAAACCCCCCCGAACAGTGCGAGCAAACCTCCCCGCAAGGATATTTGTCCCGCTCTGGTTCAGGTGCAACCCGTCCGACTTGTACAAGTCCCACCTTCCCCAGAAGCAGGCCCAGTGATCCAGGAAACTAAAGCCCTCCCTCCTGCACCAACTCTTTAGCCACGCATTCATCTGCTCTATCCTCCTATTCCTATATACTCACTAGCACGTGGCACCGGGAGTAATCCAGAGATTACAACCTTTGAGGTCCTGCTCTTTAATCTGCTATCTAGCTCCCTAAATTCTTGCTGCAGGACCTCATCCCTCTTCCTACCCATGTCATTGGTCCCAATGTGAACCACGACCTCTGACTGTTCACCCTCCCCCTTCAGAATGCCCTGCAGCCATTCAGTGACATCCTTGACCCTGGCACCAGGGAGGCAACAAACCATCCTGGAGTCACGTCTACGGCCACAGAAACGCCTATCTGTTTCCCTTACAATAGAATCCCCTACCACTATTGCTCTCCCACTCTTTTTCCTCCCTTCCTGAGCAGCAGAAGCACCCCTGTTGCTGGGAAGTTGGCTGCTGCTGCCTTCCTCTGGTAAGTCATCCCCCTCAACAGTATCCAAATCGGTATACCTGGAAGAAATTACAGGGATAGGGAGTGGCGAGGCCACGGAGGGATTTGAAAACAAGAATGAGAATTTTAAGAATGAGACACTTGAGGAAAAGCAGGGAGTGGGGAGGGTCAAGCCTCCCCACTCCCTGTAACGACAAAGGATTAATTAGCAATCTTGTTGTACGAGGCCCCTTGGGTCTGAGCGATCATAATATGATCGAATTCTTCATTAAGATGGAGAATGAAGTATTTGACTCAAAGACTACGGTCCTCAATTTAAATAAAGGAAACTACGATGGTCTGAGGAGCAAGTTGGGTAGGATTGATTGGGGAATGGCACTCAAAGGGTTGACGGTGGATAGGCAATGGCAAACATTCAAAGACCGAATGGATGAGCAACAGAATTTGTTCATCCCAGTTTGGCATAAAAATAAAACAAAAAAGGTGACTCAACCGTGGCTAACAAGGGAAATTAGGGATAGCATAAGATCCAAGGAGACGACATATAAATTGGCCAGAAAAAGCAATAATCCTGAGGATTGGGAGCAGTTTAGGATTCAACAAAGGAGGACAAAGGGATTAATTAAGAAAAGGAAAATAGAATATGAGAGTAAGCTTGCAGGGAACATAAAAACTGACTGTAAAAGCTTTTATAGATATGTGAAGAGAAAAAGATTGGTGAAGTCAAGCGTAGGTCCCTTACAGTCAGAATCAGGGGAATTTATAATGGGAAACAAAGAAATGGCAGACCAACTAAATTCATACTTTGGTTCTGTCTTCACAAAGGAGGACACAAATAACCTCCCAGAGATGCCAGGGAACATAGGGCCTGATGAAAGGGTGGAACTGAAAGAAATCAGTATTTGTAGGGAAATGGTGTTAGGAAAATTGATGGGACTAAAGGTCGATAAATCCCCAGGGCCTGATAATCTACATCCCAGGGTACTTAAGGAAGTGGCCCTGGAAATAGTAGATGCATTGCTGGTCATCTTCCAGAACTTGATAGACTCTGGAACAGTACCCATGGATTGGAGGGTAGCTAATGTTACCCCACTATTCAAAAAAGGTGGTCGAGAAAAAGCGGGGAATTATAGACCGGTAAGCCTGACATCGGTAGTGGGGAAAATGCTAGAATCTATTATAAAAGATGTAATAGCAGAGCACTTGGTAAGCAGTGACAGGATCGGACAAAGTCAACATGGATTTACAAAAGGTAAATCATGCTTGACTAATCTACTGGAATTTTTTGAGGATGTAACTGGTATAATAGATAAGGGAGAACCAGTGGATGTGGTGTATTTGGACTTTCAGAAGGCTTTCGATAAGGTCCCACATAAGAGATTAGCGTGCAAAATTAAGGCACATGGGATTGGGGGCAAGGTATTGACTTGGATAGAGAACTGGTTGGCGGACAGAAAGCAAAGAGTTGGAATAAACGAGTCGTTTTCCGAGTGGCAGGCAGTGACTAGTGGGGTACCGCAAGGATCGGTCCTAGGACCCCAGCTGTTCACAATATATATTAATGATCTGGACGAGGGAATTGGATGTAATATCTTCAAATTTGCAGACGACACAAAGCTGGGTGGGAGGGTAAGCTGTGAGGAGGATGTTGTGAAACTCCAGTACGATTTGGACAGATTGGGTGATTGGGCAGAAACATGGCAAATGCACTATAATGTGGATAAATGTGAGGTTATCCACTTTGGTGGCAAAAACAGGAAGGCAGATTATTATTTGAATGGCAATAGATTGGGAGAAGGTGAAGTGCAAAGCGACCTGGGTGTTCTTGTGCACCAGTCGCTGAAGGTAAGCATGCAGGTGCAGCAGGCGGTTAAGAAGGCAAATGGTATGTTGGCCTTCGTAGCAAGAGGGTTCGAGTACAGGAACAAGGATGTCTTGCTACAGTTGTACAGGGCCTTGGTGAGACCGCACCTTGAGTACTGTGTGCAGTTTTGGTCGCCTTAACTGAGGAAGGACGTTCTTGTCATGGAAGGAGTGCAGCGAAGATTCACTAGGCTGATACCTGGGATGGCAGGAATGACGTATGAGGAGAGATTGTGTCGATTGGGCTTATACTCACTGGAGTTTAGAAGATTGAGAGGGGATCTCATCGAAACTTATAAAAATTCTGTCAGGCCTGGACAGACTAGATGCAGGAAGGATGTTTATGATGGCCGGGGAGTCCAGAACCAGGGGTCATAGTCTAAGGATAAGGGGTAAGCCATTTAGGACTGAAATGAGGAGGAATTTCTTCACCCAGAGAGTGGTGAACCTGTGGAATTCTCTGCCACAGAGGGCGGTGGAGGCCAGTTCATTAAATATATTCAAAAAAGAGTTGGATATATTTCTTGAGGCTAAAGGGATCAAGGGATATGGGGAGAAGGCAGGGACAGGGTACTGAATTTGGATGATCAGCCATGATCTCATTGAATGGCGGAGCAGGCTCGAAGGGCCGAATGTCCTACTCCTGCTCCTATCTTCTATGTTTCCATGTTTTTAATTCTGTTCTGCGACAGTTACTGGGACAGACTGTATCTCCCCCTCTCCTCCACACTGGGATTTGTGGTAGTTAAAGGGACAGTGATTCTCCTTCTTCTGCGAGATTGTAATTAAAGGGTCACTACTCTGAGATGGCTGCGAACTTTTAGTGCCGCCAGCCTTTCTAAAACATCTTCCTTTCTTTGAAGATCTGTGTGAACTCGCTGGTGTCTCAGCAGGTTGGATGAACTCTGAAACCTCTTTACACAGTCAGAACATTTAAAGGGTCTCTCATCGGTTCTAGGGCAGGAGGGATCTGGTTAACAGTGGTCACAATATCATTGGGTTTAAAGTGGTTATGGAAAGCGACAAAGAAAAATCAACTGTGACAAGACCCAGCAGGAAGAGAGCCAATTTCAGTGATTTGAGAAGGGATCGAGCACAGGTGGACTGGAAACAAAGATTGTCCAGGAAAACAGTGAATGACCAATGGCAGGCCTTCAAGGCTGAGATAGTTCGGGTACAAACCAAGCATATTCCCAAAAGGAGGAAAGATGGAGCATCCAAAGCTAGGGCTCCCTGGATGAGAAAGGATATCGAGGTTAGAATAAAACAGAGAAAGGAGGTTTACAAATGTCAGGTACAGAATACAGTCAAAAACCAGGAGAATACAGAGAGTGCGGGGGAAAATGAAACAGGATATAAGGGCAAAGAGACAATTTTAGAAAAGATTAGCAGGTAACATAAAAGAGAACCCAAAAATCTTCTATAAATATATGAAAAATAAAAGGATAGTTAAAGGAATGGTGGGGCTGATTAGGGACCAAATAGGAGCTCATCATACAGAGGCAGAGGGTGTGGCTGAGGTACTGAATGAGTACTTGGCATCTGTCTTCACAAAAGAAGAGGATGAAGTTAATGTCGCAGTAGAGGAGGGGGGGTAGAGAAATTGGATAAAAATGGATAGAAAGGAGATGCTCAATAGGTTGTCATCACTCAAAGTTAACAAGTCACCCGGTCCAGATGCGATGCATCCTAGATTGCCGAGGGAAGCTAGGGTGGAGACAGCAGAAGCTCTGACCACAATCTTTCAATCTCCCTCAGATATATGGGAGTGGTGCCAGAAGACTGGAGAATTGCAAATGTTACACCCTGTTTAAAAAAGGGGAGAGGGATAAACCTGGTAACTACAGGCCAATCAGTCTAATGTCAGTGATGGGTGAATGACTAGAGACCATTGTCAAGGACAAAATTAATTCTCACTTGGAGAAACATGGGTTAATAAGGGGCAGCCAGTATGGATTTGTTGAAGGTAAATCGTGTCTGACTAAACTGATTGAGTTCTTTGATGAAGTAACAGAGGGTTGATGAAGGTAGTGCAGCAGATGTTGTATACATGGACTTTTAAAAGGCATTTGACAAAAAACCACATAAGAGACTTTCTCGGAAAATAGAAGTACAAGGAATTAAAGAGCTGATGGTAATTTGGGTATATAATTGGCTAAGGGAGAGGAGGCAGTGAGCAGTGCTGAGGGATGTTTTTCTGACTGGAGGGAAGTATGCAGTGGGTTCCCCCAGGGGTCGGGATTAGGACCACTGCTTTTCTTGTTATATATAACTGACCTGGACTTGGGTATAGGTGTACAATTTCAAAGTTTACGGATGATACAAAACTTGGCAATGTAGTAAATAGTGAGCATAGTAGTAGCAGACTTCAGAAGGACAGAGACAGACTGTGAAATGAGCAGACACAAGGCAGATGAAATTAAATGAGGATAAGTGTGAAGTGATGCACTTTGGGAGAAACAACAGGGAGAGGCCGTATAATCTAAATGGGACTATTTTGAGGGGGTGCAAGAGCAGAGGGACCTGGGGGTCCATATTCACAAATCTTTGAAAGTGCCACGGCAAGTTGGTGAGGCGGTTCAGAAAGCGTATGGGATACTTGGCTTTGTAAATAGGGCCATTGAATATAAAAACAAGGAAGTTACACTAAACCTTTACAAATCACTAGTGAGGAACATAGGACAGGAGGAGGCCATTCAGCCCCTCGAGCCTGTTCCGCCATTCAATGAGATCATGGCTGATCTGCGATCTAACTCCATACACCCGCCTTTGGCCCATATCCCTTAATACGTTTGGGTAACAAAAACCTATCAATCTCAGATTTAAAATTAACAATTGATCTCGCATCAATTGCCGTTTGCGGAAGAGAGTTCCAAACTTCTACCACCCTTTGTGTGTAGAAGTGTTTCCTAATTTCACTCCTGAAAGGTCTGGCTCTAATTTTTAGACTGTGTCCCCAGTGCTAGAATCCCCAACCAGCGGAAATAGTTTCTCTCTATCTACCCTATCTGTTCCCCTTAATATCCTGAAAACTTCGATCAGATCACACCTTAACCTTTTAAATTCCAGGGAATACAACCCTAATTTGCGTAATCTCTCCTCGTAACTTAACCCTTGAAGTCTGGGTATCATTCTGGTAAACCTACGCTGCACTCCCTCCAAGGCCAATGTATCCTTCCTAAGGTGTGATGCCCAGAACTGCTCACAGTACTCCAGGTGTGGTCTAACCAGGGTTTTGTACAGCTGCAGGGTTTTGGCCTCAGCTGGAGTCTTGTGTACAGTTCTGGGCACCACACTTTAGGAAGGATGTCAAGGCCTTGGAGAGGGTGCAGAGGAGGTTGACCAGGATGGTACCAGGGATGAGGGTCATCAGTTATGTGGAGAGATTGGAGAAGCTGGGATTGTTCCCCTTAGAGCAGAGAAGGTTAAGAGGAGACCTAATAGAGGTGTTCAAAATGATGAGGGGTTTTGATCGAGCAAGTAGGGAGAAACTGTTCACTCTGCCAAGTGGGTCGGTAACCAAAGGTCACAGATTTAAAATAGTTGCTAAATGAAATAGAGGGAAATGAAGAGAATTGTTTTCACACAGAGGGTTGTTAAGATCTGGAACGCACCATCTGAAAGGATGCTGGAATCAGGTTCCACAGGAACTTTCAAACAGTAATTGGACATGTACTTGAAGAGGACTAGTTTGCAGAGTTCTGGGGATAAAGCTGGGGTTTGGGACTAAATTGGACAGCTCTTTCAAAGAGCCGGCACAGACACGATGGGCCAAATCACCTCCTTCTGTGCTGTTAGATTCGATGATCAGTGTGAAGTCGCTGGTGTCTCTTAAGGTTCTTAGAGCTTTTAAAGCTCTTCCCACAGTCAGAACATTTAAAGAGTCTCTCGTCAGTGTGAACAAGCTGGTGTGACAGGAGGTGGGATGACTGAGTGAATCCCTTCCCACACACGGAGCAGGTGAACGGTTTCTCACCAGTGTGGAGGAGCCGGTGTCTCTTCAGCTCCCCGGAGCTTTTAAAGCTCTTCCCACAGTCAGAACATTGAAAGGGTCTCTCATCAGTGTGAGCTCGCTGGTGTTCCTTCAGTTCCCTGGGGCTTTTAAAGCTCTTCCCACAGTAAGGACACTGAAATGGTCTCTCTTCAGTGTGAACAAGCTGGTGTCGCTTTAGATCCCTGGAGCTTTTAAAGATCTTTTCACAGTCAGAACAGTTAAACGGTCTCTCAACAGTGTGAACAAGCTGATGTCCCTTCAGATCGCCGGCGCTTTTAAAGCTCTTCCCACAGTCAGAACATTTAAAGGAATTCTCTCCAGTGTGAACAAGCTGGTGTGCCAGCAGGTGGGATGACTCATTGAATCCCATCCCACACACAAAGCAGGTGAACGTCCTCTCATCAGTGTGAACTCGCTGGTGTCTCTTCAGCTCCCCGGAGCTTTTAAAGCTCTTCCCACAGTCAGAACAGTTAAAGGGTCTCTCGTCAGTGTGAACAAGCTGGTGTGACAGTAGGGTGGATGACTGAGTGAATCGCTTCCCACACACGGAGCAGGTGAACGGCCTCTCCCCAGTGTGTAGGTGCTGGTGTCTCTTCAGCTCCCCGGAGCTTTTAAAGCTCTTCCCACAGTCAGAACATTTAAAGGGTCTCTCTTCAGTGTGAACAAGCTGGTGTTTCTGCAGGTTGGATGGCCGAGCGAATCCCTTCCCACACACGGAGCAGGTGAATGGCCTCTCCCCAGTGTGAACTCGCTGGTGTTGCTTGAGCTCCCAGGGGCTTTTAAAGCTCTTCGCACACTCAGAACATTTAAAGGGTCTCTCGTTAGTGTGAACTCGCTGGTGTTGCTTCAGATCCCCAGAGCTTTTAAAGCTCATCCCACAGTCAGAACATTTAAGCGGTCTCTCATCAGTGTGAGCTCGCTGATGTTGCTTCAGATCCCCGGGGCTTTTAAAGCTCTTCCCACAGTCAGAACACTGAAATGGTCTCTCATCAGTGTGAACAAGCTGGTGTCCCTTCAGATCCCCGGCGCTTTTAAAGCTCTTCCCACACTCAGAACATTGAAATGGTCTCTCATCAGTGTGAACAAGCTGGTGTTTCTTCAGTTCCCCGGGGCTTTTAAAGCTCTTCCCACAGTCAGAACACTGAAATGGTCTCTCGTCAGCGTGAACTCGCTGGTGTGTTTGCAGGTGGGATGAACAAACAAATCCCTTTCCACACACGGAGCAGGTGAACGGACTGTCCCTGATGCGACTGCGCCATTGAACTTCCAATGCAGATGGGGAACTGAATCCCTTCCCGCCGTCCCCACCTTTACTCGGTTTCTCCCCGGTGTGACGGTGCATGTGTCTCACCAGGTCAGGCAATCGTCTGAATCCACGTCCACACACTGAACACGTGTGCCCTTTGTCATCGCTGCGATCACTGCTTTCTCCTTCCATGTGCAAAGGCCGATGATATTCAGGTCCTGATTAATCGAGCGACTCTGTCAGATCTTGGCGTGATGTTTGGTCTGAGCTTCCCGCCTGTAACTGTCCACTTCTATAACCCTGCAAATTGAGATCAGAAAAGGATCAGAGGCAAACTGTTGTTTAATTTTCCCCTTTCCGACCCTAGGGGCAGTGAAGCTGATTTTCAGGCCCCAGCTGCTGCACAGGTTGTTTGGAAGGATCAGCAGTAATGGCGGCTGTAATACCCACAAGCCCCCGCGCTCCAGAGAGCGCTCTGTTGACGCTGAGTCCCGCGCATGTGCTCATGGCCCCTGCGCTCTCCCTCCTGCTCCACAATCGCCCCTCCCGATTGGTCCACAACACGCATGCTCAGCACACAAAACCGCGTGGTTGGAACATCGGGCGCGCATGCGGAGCCGCAACATCTGGTACGCGTGCGCGGCTCAGGTGGGGGCGAGTCGGTGTTTCGCCTGAGCCACCAGGGAGGTGCACATGTACAGAACGACCCAACATTCTTCCTGTCAGCAATCACTCCCTCGTTTCTGTAATAAAAACAGAAAATGCTGGAAATACTCAGCAGGTCAGGCAGCATTTGTGGAGACAGAAATAGAGTTAACGTTTCAGGTTGATGACTCTTCGTCAGAACTGCTTGTTCTTTAGTGTCAGCTGTGACTCAGTGGGTAGCACTCTCGCCTCTGAGTCAGAAAGTTGTGGGTTCAAGTCCCACTCCAGAGACTTGAGTACAAAAATCTAGGCTGACACTCCAGTGCAGTGCTGAGGGAGTACGGCACTGTCGGAGGAGCCGTCTTTCGGATGAGACGTTAAACTGAGGCCCCGTCTGCTCTCTCAGGTGGATGTTGTTAGAATAAAATTTTGCTGGACAAGATTTTGCTGGAAAAGACACAAACAACAAATTCGCTGACTGGGACTAATTTAATCACTGCACAGTGAGACATGCCACGCTTACGCATGGCTGGAACAAAGTTCATCTCGTGTCCTGACTGGGACTAATTGGATCACTGAGGACTAACAAGGTTCACTGGTATCCTATCATCGAACGAATCACTTGTATCCTATTATCGAACTAATCACATTCCACCGGGGAACAAGACGGAACGAAGACCTGAAGAGGCAGAATTGGCAACACAAGTGTGTAAACTCCTGACTGGAGGAAAATAACGATATGCGCTAATAAACAAATTGATTGGATGAATGTAAATGATCTAAAACCAACTTCTTGGAATTGTATATAAGCTCGGCACGTACTACAATCGGGGAGAAGGTGCTCTCGCAGACCGCGTGGTTGCAGACGCTTCTCCCAGAGCTCTGTCATTTAATAAAGTTGTCTCTCTTACTCAAAGTCTAGTTTCCGAGGAATCATTTTTCCTACAACAAATTGGCGCTGCGAGCAGGGTGCCACGGAGCTGAACAGTCGTTCGAATCAGTGACCAGGGTGAGTAGTCAGATTTTTGACCGCCCATAAATCAGAGACACTCGACAAGGCGACTGAATGATGAAGCGGCACCAAAACGAATCTGGGACACAGACTGAGTGGGTAAGAGACACTACTTGATTTGTATGTGTGTATTTGTATTTGTGTAATAGTAACTAAGTAACTAAGAAAAACCTCGGACCAGGAGGACACTTGTCTCAGACACCTAGCCTCAGGCCGGTTGTTAAGAGGGCAAATGCCCCACGCGAAGGCCAGGACCATGAAGTAGGTGCCGAGACTCCAAGGTGTTCTAAAGTCGTGATACTAGTCGAGTACGGTTAACATTTTTCTGCATTATATCATGTTGCTAAGTGAACTAGGAGATTATTAGTGTCGGTGTTGTAGGACCCTGATCAGGTAAACAGACACTGGGGAGGGGTAGAAACCCCGTCCAACAAGCAAGCATTACACGTCCGGGCAGTTTTGAGAGAAAGACAAACCCGGACCTCTGAGAACGCTGGTATAGAGTGCGACAAGAAGCTCGGGTATTCTCGGAAGGAAAGAATAGGGGGGCTCTCTAAGGAACAGATCTCCAGACACGAAGGAACGATCGGTGAAGCAGCGGCGATGTCAGGTGAGGAAGTTAAGAGGGGACCTTCGGGCTCCCTCACATATTCTTATATGACAAACCGACAGTCGTTAATTAAGAAGATGCAGAAAGACGGGTGGGATGTGTCACAGACTTTAGAACTCCAGAGAAGCTGGTTGACTAAAAACAGACAAAGGATAAAACCAAGAAGGCAGGATTGTTATTAGTACACCAACTAGCAGGACTCATTGAACAAGTAAACGTAATAAAGAAAGTTGCACAAGACAAAGTACAGATGGTTACGGAACTAGAGACAAAGGCGAAATGTCAAGCAAAGATTATAAAGGAATTAGAGTGTAAGGTTGATGCGCTATCAACAACACCAAAGACTGTGAGATGGACTTATATGAAGTAGGCTTTTATTGACTAAGAACTGGAGCATGCCTCTGCTAGTGAATCCATCCTAAGAGCTCCCGGGGGAAGGGTGGTGAGTCACCTTTATACCCGGGCTTAGGGGTGGAGCCAGGGGTGGAGACATGCCCGGACTTGTACAGAGTTAACAGTGGTTTACCACACAGACATGTACAGGGTTAACAGTGGTTTACCACAAAGGTATACGAGGGGGGGCCAATGGGGACCTGTCCAGACACCACCTCCCTTCCCCCATATTACAGTGCAGAACCAACAGCCCCTGCAGGCGAGGGGGACGTTGAAATAGTCGAGATGGCTCCTGTGAGTCGGGGCGGGACATTGGCTAATCCCACCGCCAGTACCCAATAAAGGCGGAGGCCAGGAAGGCAGTCGTGGACATAGTGAAGGGGCTAGTAGAAAGGGGTATCCTGAGGGAAACCACGAGCACTACTAATTCCCCCACATGGCCAGTAGAGAAACCTGATGGGAGCTATAGGTTGACTATAGACTATACGGCCCTCAACAGGGTCACTCCTAAATTACACCCCATCGTTGCCAGCCCCTCAACAATTTTGAATGGGCTATCCCCTGAACAGAAGATATTCACCGTTTTAGACATAGCTAACGGATTCTGGGCACTCCCATTAGATCCGGAATCACAAGAGAAATTTGCATTCACAGTAGGGGATAAACAATATACGTGGACCCGATTGCCACAGGGATTCCATAATAGCCCAGCTATTTTTCACCGCGTCATGAGTGATATCCTAAAACAGATAGAAGTACCTAAAGGAAGCACTATTTTGCAGTACGTCGACGACATACTAATAGCCTCGGAAACAAAGGCAGACCATCTGGCAACCCTATATTTAGTACTAAGGGCCCTAGAGACGGCTGGCCTCAAGGTAAGCCCTAAAAAAGCACAGATAGGAAAAACTCAGGTCCTATACCTGGGACATCTAATCTCCCAAGGACTTAAAGAAATGTCACAGGACAGGAAACACGCTGTCCAGGGCATGCCGAGACCCGTAACAGTACGCGGAGTCAGGAAGGTACTGGGGCTCTTTAATTACAGTCGAAATGTTATCCCGGGGTTCGCTAAATTAGCAGAACCTATACAAAGATTAGTGAAAGGGGGTAAACCCGCGTTGGAACCGATAGATTGGGGACCGGAACAAGAGGAAGCTTATACTCAACTAAAGTCTGAGCTAGTATCAGCCCCAGGGCTAGGACTGCCAGATATGAGTAAGGACTGCCACATACATTGCAACAATGAAGAAGGGTTTTACACAGCAGTAGTTACACAGGATCATGGGGATAAAAGATGGCCCGTCGCCTACTATTCCACAGCGGTAGTCACAGGGCTCTCCCGGTGCATAGCTGCATTGGATTGTGCGGCTTGGGCAGTAAAGGTTAGTGAGTCGATAGTAATGACAGGAAACATTATATTGCACACTAAACACACTCTGGTAGAGATGCTGAATACCGGGAAATTAAGATCCGTCTCGAACATGAGACGTGCCAAGTGGGAGGCCGTCCTCCTCCCTCCGAGTAAAGCAGTAACCATTGTTAGAGACACAGGGGAGAACCCGGCAGAAGGAATACTGGGAACTGGGGAGCCCCACAACTGTGGGGACGTAGATATGAACCTGGAAGAAGATAGGATAAAAGACACCCCTTTAGCGACAGCGGAAGAGACGTTGTACGTAGATGGTTCACGCAAGTATATAGATGGGCTGCCCCGAACGGGGTGGGCGGTGGTTAATGGCGAATTAAAAACCGTAGAGTCAGGACGGATTGATGGAGGCCTATCGGCCCAAGTGGCAGAGCTAGTGGCTCTCACCAGGGCACTAGAGTTGTCAGAGAATAAAATCGTGAACATTTACACAGATAGTAGGTATGCCTTTGGGGTGGTCCACGATTATATGACTGCATGGGGTAGGAGGGGATTCATTACTACGGGAGGCAATCCCATAAAACACCAGCTGAGGATAGAAGCCCTCCTAGAAGCTAGCGACAAACCCCAACAGGTAGCAGTAATTAAGATTAAGGCACATCAGAGGGAACCGGACCGGACTAGCCCGGACTGGTTAAATCACCAGGGGAACCAGGCTGCGGACCAAGCAGCACAAAGGGCGCTAGAGCAAGAAAGGATCGAAGAAGTACCAATAGCCGCTGTGAGCAGCTCCGAGGACGAGATAAGTATTGACGAACTCCATGAGGACACCCCCGACGTCGAAAAAGGTACGTGGGAAGAACAAGGCGCAAAGCGGGGAAGCGATAATGTCTGGCGAAAGGATAACAGGGTAATGGCCCCCAAGTGCATTCAAAATACGCTATTAGAACTCCACCATGGGCTTGTACACTCAGGGAGAGAAGCGATGATGGGAAGCCTCAGCAAAGAATGGTGGTGGAAGGGGATGGGAAGAGATATCGCGAGATACTGCCATCGATGTATCACCTGTGCGCAGTATAACCCCGGGCGACCCATAAAGGTCAAAATGGGACATCAACCAAGGCCACGAGGGCCCTGGGAGCATATACAAATAGACTTCACAGGTCCCCTTCCACCATCACATGGCAAAACATACTGCCTCGTGGTCATAGACCAATTCACCCGCTGGGTAGAGGCTTTCCCCATGCGAAATTGCACCGCTTTGACGGTTGCCAGAGTCTTAGCTGAAGAAGTAATCCCCAGGTGGGGAATACCAATTCAAATGGACTCTGATCAAGGTACCCACTTTACCGGGAGTGTCATTAAAACGGTATGCCAATTAATGGGAATTAAACAAAAATTCCACATCCCATACCACCCTCAAAGTTCGGGTATGGTGGAACGAATGAACCGAACCCTTAAAAATGCATTGGCAAAGGCAATGCAGACGTCGGGGAAAACCTGGACTGAAGTATTGCCCATTATCCTAATGAAGCTGCGAGCCACTGAAAACCGAACGACAGGCTTGACCCCTTATGAATTGATGACAGGAAGGGCGATGCAATTGCCAGAAGGCATCATAACAGGTGGGGCCGATGTAGGCCCTTTAAAAGATAGACGAAAATGATACGTTCTGGAACTTAGCACTCAATTAAAGGAGATGCGAAAGAATGTCCGCGATAATCAGGAGGACAAGGATCGGGCACAAGAGCTCACAATGACGGCTTATGTTCCCTCAGCGGGTAGTAAAGTCATGGTGAAAACTCTGCCCAGCAAACCAGGGTTCGCCCCAAAATGGAGTGGGCCATATGAAATCATAATCAGTGGGGATACCTGTGCCTGTCTAGACATAAGGGGTAAAGGAGTATGGAAGCATTGGACACAATTGAAAGTATATAAAGACAACTGACTGGCTACTTTCTGAATCTGTTTTACAGGTGATCTGCATACCCTTTGTCATAAAATTCCTGTAAAGACTGGACTGTAGTGATATATTAATCATGTTTAGAGTATTATGGGTAATGGCGTTATTTCATGTTGTCACGGGAAGCGCGGTACCCCATTTACGTAAAGAGAGAGGATTGCATGTAAATACCTTTCTGTATATGTCATATGTCTATGCGAAAAAAATGGGCCAAAGCTCCTGCTGGGTGTGCGCCCATGTGCCCACCCATACAGGGGGAGGAATCCCATTAAGGCCTATCCCCTTTAAAGTAGAGGAGATGGTGGGGTGGTTATTATACTCTAATACCGCCTGGAATAAGGAGGATACCATACAAACCCAAAATAGCTTGAATCCAGATCAGCTGGAACATGAATGGAAACAGGCAGGGTATAACCCCACGAACTTTAAAGGATGATTTCATCCCCAGTACGATAATCGAAGGTATCCAGAAGAGCTATTAGTCAGCACAGGGGGAAAACTAAACAATGCAGAGGGGGAAGTCTGCTTGGTAAACTATGACGAGACAGGGTTAGTGGTTGGATGGAGTAAGTGCAAGTATAATTACACTTTAACCAAAACCAGTCCAGGTAGACTATCCTTTATCCGAAAACCTCGGGACCAGCCGTGTTTCGGTTTTCGGAGAATTTCAGATTTCGGAAGGTGGGTCGGCGGGGGGGTCGGCGCGCACGACTTACGCTGACGCGCAGCGTAAGTCGTGCGCACGACCCCCCGCCGACCCCCACCGGCCCCGACGCCCCTGCGGACCCCCGCCGGCCCCGACCCCCGCCGACCCCCCCCCCCGCGGACCCCCGCCGGCCCCGACCCCCGCCGACTTACGGTCGGGGTCGGCTGGGGGGTCGGGGCCGGCGGGGGTCCGCGGGGGGGTCGTGCGCACGACTTACGCTGACGCTCAGCGTAAGTCGGCGGGGGTCGGGGTCGGCGGGGGGGTCGGCGGGGGGGGGGGGTCGGCGGGGGTCCGCGCCGGCGGGGGGGTCGGCGGGGGGTCATGCGCACGACTTACGCTGACGCTCAGCGTAAGTCGGCGGGGGTCGGGGCCGGCGGGGGTCCGCGGGGGGGTTGGGGCCGGCGGGGGTCCGCGGGGGGTCGTGCGCACGACTTACGCTGGACTTATGCTGAACGAAAAAACCTTCGGTTTTTAGAGGGTTTCGGTTTTCGGAAGTTCGGATAAAGGGTAGTCTACCTGTACTAAACCACCAGGTGCCCTAGAATGGCCCTACGTGGAAACATTTAATTTATCCGAAGTGCTAAACCGGACTAGCAATCTACCCTGGAGGGGAATACCTGGGATCATGTACCAACTTTGGAACAAATTTGAGGCCTATAATAATACCTATTTCATTTGCGGATATAAGGCGTATCCATGGCTTCCACGAACCTTGACTGGGTCGTGCTATATAGGATACGTAGTACCATACATCCATTATTTATCCTCCCTAACCCACCACTACGGGTACCAGTCGTTATGGCAACCAGCCAAGCGTGTTAAGAGAGCTATTACGGAAACCGAAAGATTCTGGGCTATAGCATTCCCCTGGTACGGAACAGGAAAAATAGCAAGGGAATCCATAAACATGGCAGCAGTGCTCGAACAAATAGCCAACGATACGGCTGAGTCCCTGAGAGAAATGAGTGCCGAAATGGTGGCGATCCGGACCACCGCCTTACAGAATAGGATAGCCCTAGATTATCTGTTGGCGGCGCAAGGAGGCACCTGTGCCCTGATCGGGACAGACTGCTGTACACATGTCCCAGATAGCTCCAAGAATATCACGAGCCTAGCAAATCATATCCAAGAAGAAATAAAGAAGCTCCATCAACCCACAAGCACAGGGTGGCTTGATTGGTTGCTAGGGAAAACCGGGTGGGGAGCATGGATGATGCAAGGGATAATAATAATAGTTGTAATTTGTATGTTGATGTGTTGTGCGCTGAGCCTTATAAAGTAGTGTTGCCAAACTGCTATGAAAACCGTGATGTCGATCGCCTCTATCGAGGAGGAACACACCAACCTGCTACCAAGGGACGAAGAACACCAATACGACACTGTCGAAGGAACAACCGAACCCCCGGACATAAGCCAGTGGCTGTAAGCACCGACGAAAGGGGGACCGAGGATGGTCATCTGGGAGCAAATGAATCGTGCTCCAGGACCAAGAGGAGGGATTGTTAGAATAAAATTTTGCTGGACAAGATTTTGCTGGAAAAGACACAAACAACAAATTCGCTGACTGGGACTAATTGAATCACTGCACAGTGAGACATGCCACGCTTACGCATGGCTGGAACAAAGTTTGTCTCGTGTCCTGACTGGGACTAATTGGATCACTGAGGACTAACAAGGTTCACTGGTATCCTATCATCGAACTAATCACTTGTATCCTATTATCGAACTAATCACATTCCGCCGGGGAACAAGACGGAACGAAGACCTGAAGAGGCAGAATTGGCAACACAAGTGTGTAATCTCCTGACTGGAGGAAAATAACGATATGCGCTAATAAACGAATTGATTGGATGAATGTAAATGATCTAAAACCAACTTCTTGGAATTGTATATAAGCTCGGCACGTACTACAATCGGGGAGAAGGTGCTCTCGCAGACCGCGTGGTTGCAGACTCTTCTCCCAGAGCTCTGTCATTTAATAAAGTTGTCTCTCTTACTCAAAGTCTAGTTTCCGAGGAATCATTTTTCCTACAATGTAAAAGATCCCATGGCATTATTTCAAGAAAGATTTGCATTTATATAGTGCTTTCATGACCACCAGATGTCTTGAAGTGCTTTACAGCCAATGAAGTACTACAATGAAGTAGTCACTGTTGTAATGTGGGAAAGACCAGGGCAGTTATCCCCAGTCTCCTAGCCAATGTTTATCTCTGTCAACATAAAAAAGATACATTATCTGGTCATTATCACATTGCTGTTTGTGGGAGCTTGCTATGCGCTAATTGACTGCTGCATTTCCTACATTACAACAGTGACTACACTTCAAAAGTACTTCATTGGCTGTAAAACACTTTGGGATGTCCGGTAGTGGTGAAAGGCACTATATAAATGCAAGTCTTTCTTTCTTAACTGGTCTCACCAGCGATCTCTT
This sequence comes from Somniosus microcephalus, assembly GCF_052327205.1. Classification (NCBI taxonomy): domain Eukaryota; kingdom Metazoa; phylum Chordata; class Chondrichthyes; order Squaliformes; family Somniosidae; genus Somniosus; species Somniosus microcephalus. The sequence goes on along the minus strand of NC_140990.1, from coordinate 29,964,571 downwards.
CTAGCTGATGGTTGATTGACATTACAAGAGGATTTGAGTACAGGAGTAAAGAAGTCTTACTCCAATTATATCGGGCCTTGGTGAGACCACACCTGGAGTACTGTGTACAATTTTGGTCTCCTTACCTAAGGAAGGATATACTTGCCATAGAGGGAGTGCAACAAAGGTTCAACGAGATCAATTCCTGGGATGGCGGGACTGTCGTATAAGAAGAGATTGAGTAAACTAGGCCTGTATTCTCCTGAATTCAGAAGAATGAGAGGGGATCTCATTGAAGCATACAAAATGATTACAGGGCTTGATAGGGTGGATGCTGGGAGAATGTTTCCCTTGGCTGGGGAGTCTAGAACCAGGGCCCACAGCCTCAGGATAAAGGGTCGGCCATTCAGGACTGAGATGAGAAGAAATTTCTTCACACAGAGGGTGGTGAATCTTTGGAATTCTCTACCCCAGAGGGCTGTGGAGGCTCAGTCATTGGGTATATTCAAAACAGAAGTTGATAAATTTCTGACCAGTAAGAACATCAAGGGATATGGCGATAGGGCCGGTGAATGGAGTTGAGGCAGAAGATCAGCCATGAATCTCATTGAATGGTGGAGCAGTCTCGAGGGGCCGAATGGCCACCCCTGCTACAACTGGGGACAGCGAGAGTCCGCGCACACGGGCCGAGTCCGGCACAGGGACCCCTCCCGGTCACCAAGGGTAACAACCGCGCATGCCCAGAGGACACCAACCCCCTCCCCCATTTGGAGCTGCGCCTGCGCACTCGGATCTTGTCGGACGGAGTCGGCGCGGGGCATTCCGGGGAAAGGCCTTGGTGTTGGTTACAGAGTCGCGATCGGTGGCGCAGTGAGTTTTCTCCGTTGCGATTGGGTGGTGAATTGCGTGGGGTGGATCGGGAGAGAATAAACAGAAATAGAAAAACCTGAGAGTCCGCGAGGCCCCGGACCGAGCGGCGTCAGTTGGACGGCGCACGTGATCTCCTCGGGGACACGTGACCCGGACCCGCGGACTGATTGACGGGGGCTTCCGACCAATAGGGAGCGAGCGGGGCGGGGCTGGAGGTGTGAGCCGGCGGCGGGTCCTCCAACCAATTGGGCAGCCCGAGGGGCGGGACTAGCGCCGGCTGATTGTCTGATCCGCAGGGCAGCGAGTTTCTCCAGTCCCTTGTTCAGGGCCCGGGGCCAGGGGAGGCTTCGGGCCTTTATTCCCCTTATTAGACACAAGGCATCAATAAAAGCAGATAAACCTCGTGCTTCTGTGGAACAAACTTTCTAATATTTTATAGAATCATAGAATGGTTACAGCACAGAAGGAGGCCATTCGGCCCGTCGAGCCCGTGCTGGCTCTCTGCAAAGACCACTTCAGCGAGTCCCACTCCCCGCCCTTTCCCTGTAACCCTGCAAATTTCTTTACTTCAGGTACTTATCCAATTCCCTTTTGAAAGCCGTGATTGAATCTGCCTCCACCACCCTTTCAGGCAGTGCATTCCAGATCCTAACCACTCGCTGCATAAAAAAGTTTTTCCTCATGTCGCCTTTGGTTCTTCTGCCAATCCCCTTAAATCTGTGTCTTCTGGTTCTCGACCCTTCCGCCAATGGGAACAGTTTCTCTCTATCTACTCTGTCTAGACCCCTCCTGATTTTGAACACCTCCATCAACTCTCCTCCCAACCTTCTCTGCTCTAAGGAGAACAACCCCAGCTTCTCCAGTCTATCCACGTAACTGAAGTCCCTCATCCCTTATCACTGGAACCATTCTTGTAATTCTTTTCTGCACCCTCTCTAAGGCCTTGACATCCTTCATAAAGTGCGGTGCCCAGAATTGGACACAATACTCCAGTTGAGGCCGAACCAGTGTTTTATAAAGGTTCATCATAACTTCCTTGCTTTTGGACTCTGTGCCTCTATTTATAAAGCCCAGGATCCGGTATGCTTTTTTAACCGCTTTCTCAACCTGCCCTGCCACCTTCAACGATTTGTGCACACATACCCCCAGGTCTCTCTGTTCATGCACACACTTTAGAATTGTACCCTTTAGTTTATATTACCTCTCCTTGTTCTTCCGACCAAAATGTACCACTTCGCACTTTTCTGCGTTAAATTTTATCTGCCACGTGTCCGCCCATTCCACCAGCCTGTCTATGTCCTCTTGAAGTCTATCACTATCCTCCTCACTGTTCACTATACTTCCAAGTTTTGTGTCATCTGCAAATTTTGAAACTGTGCCCTGTACACCCGCGTCTAAGTCATTAATATATATCAAGTAAAGCAGTGGTCCTAGTACCGACCCCTGGGGAACACCACTGTGTACCTTCCTCCAGTCTGAAAAACAACCGTTCACCACTATTCTCTGTTTTCTGTCACTTAGCCAATTTCGTATCCATGCTGCCACTGTCCCTTTTATTCCATGGGCTTCAACTTTGCTGGCAAGCCTATTATGTGGCACTTTGTCAAACGCCTTTTGGAAATCCATGTACACCACGTTAACCGCATTGCCCTCATCAACCCTCTCTGTTACCTCATCAAAAACTCAATCAGAATCAGAGCGGCCGGGCCCGGCGGACATGCGGCCAGGGCCCCAGCACCAGGAAACCCAGGGTGCAGCGCCTCCCCGAGACAGGAGAAACCACAACTGGATCAACACAGCAGAGCCGCCAATCCAGAGCCGGCTTGTATCAGGGCAGGCGCTGGATGTGGAAGTCGGTCCCTGGCCGCATGTGTAGGTCTTTTTGTTGCTTCAGTTTGAGCTGGAGTGGAGATGGAGGAGAAGCTGCTGGGTTTAACCCCCAGTACTTCTGAGCCCAGGAGGACCCAACAATTTCCAATGTGAGACTGTCAAGGGAGGTGGATTCTAGGGGAGGTTAGGTTGTTAAACAGACACTGTCCCTACAATGTAAAAGAGTGTTGTTTTAGGAACAAGTATTTCTGCACAGGCTTTTAATCCAGTTTACATATACAGATTTGTTTTAATTCATTCTTGGGATGTGGGCGTCGCTAGCAAGAGCAGCAAATATGACCAATCCCCAGTTGCCCGTTGAGAAGGGGGTGGTGAGTCACCTTCTTGAAGCACTGCAGTCCGTCTGGTGAAGGTACTCCCACAATGTTGGTCGGTAAGGAGTTCCAGGATTTTGACCCAGTAACGATGAATATATTTGAGTCAGGATGGTGTGTGACTTGGAGGGGAACTTGGAGATGATGGTGTTCCCATGCAACAGCTGCCCTTGTCCTTCTAGGTGGTGGAGGTCGCGGGTTTTGGAGGTTCTGTCAAAGTTCTGGTCGAGTTGCAGATGTATAAAGTTCCTTTCCTTCGCCCACTCCCCTCCCTCGCTCCTCCCATAGAGGCCAGAGTCCGGGTGGCGAATTCCCTTCCCTGAAGGACATTAGTGAACCAGTTGGGGTTTTACTACAATCCAGCAGCTTTCATGGTCACTTTTTCCGAGTGCCAGCCCCACAAGTGACCAGAGTCATTCAGCTCAATTTCACAACCTGCCTCTTTAGTGGGCTCTCTCTGATGCTCCCTGTTTTATATATTAATTTTACAGGGTATTAGAAGGGAAGGATTTGCAGACGGTAATCTCAGACCAAACATCACGTCAAGATCTGACAGAGTCACTCGATTCATCAGATCTGAATATCACCGGCCTCTGAACATGGAAGCAAAGAGCACCATTCACAGTGGGGAGAAACCGTACACGTGTTCTGTGTGTGGACGAGGCTTCAGCCAACCATCTGGCCTATCGAGACACAAGCGCAGTCACACCGGGGAGAGGCCGTTCACCTGCTCTGAGTGTGGCAAGGGATTCACTCAGTCATCCATCCTGCTGAGACACCAGCAAGTTCACACTGGGGAAGAGGCCATTCACCTGCTCTGTGTGTGGGAAGGGATTCACTGAGTCATCCAACCTGCTGAATCATCAGCGCGCTCACTGATGAGAGACCTTTTAACTGCTCGGACTGTGGGAAGTGCTTTAAAAGTTCCAGGGAACTGACATGTCATCAACATGTTCACACTGACGAGAGACCATTCAAGTGCTCTCACTGTGGGACTGGGTTCAGACAGTCACCTGACCTCACTGTACACCAGCGCACTCACACTGGGGAGAGGCCGTTCACCTGCTCTGTGTGTGGGAAGGGATTCACTCAGTCATCCAACCTGCTGAGACACCAGAGAGTTCAAAAGTGACTGCAGGGTTTGGATTCTGCTGTTATTGCTGCTGTTAATCACATCCAGAACTGAACCATGTTCATTCTGACAGTTGGGGTTTGTTTCTGCTGATGTTAATAACCCCTAACTGGGCTGGAATTTAATATTCTGGATAGATGTCAAATAAACCAGCTTTATGTTAAATACATTGTTGCAGGTATTCTTCCTTCCCACCTGAGTGTTCAGCATCACCTGGCTGGAGCTCAGAAAGGACAATCTGGGGGAGGATCGTACGGCGGGAACAGAACTTCAGCCTGGACACAGTCCTTCAGGGCCACACTGAGAGGGGCAAACAGCACTTTGGTCTTTCTCGTCTCTCTTCACTGACAGCAAAGGCTCCATGTGGGTTAATCTTGAGGCCTGTGAGAAACGTGTCCCAGCCGCTCTCTGCCATGGTTCAGAGCTCCTAGGCACGGAACAGAAGGCTCCTTTAGGAATGTACCCAGTGCTTTTCTTTTAATGGCCTTATTAACCTGTGTCGTTACTTTTAGTGATTTGTGTATCTGTATCCCGGGATCCCTCTGCTCCTCCAGCCCATTTAGACTCTTAGGGGGACATTTGGTGGCGCCCCCTTTGGGTCGCTAACGTTCTCGGGGCTAATTTTAGCCCCCCGAAAAAGTTAGCGCCCCTGTGCATTAAATTCAGTGGTAGTGCCCCAAGCAGGAGGTGGGGTGCTACTGGAAGCGCTCCCCTCCCTCTTGAGGCGCTACCAGTGAATTTCGCTTCGTGTAACAGCGCCACACCCATCGGCGCATAGCACCGCGTCATAGCAGACCTCCCTCCCCGATTAAAGGGGAGGGGCCTAGCACTGCGCACACCGGGGCCCTGCTGGACCACCGGGGAGCGGGGTGTCAGATCAAGAGGAGCGCCGGGCTGAGCGATCGCGGCCGGCACCCCGAAGAATAAAGGGGAAGGGGGCAGGTGCTGGCAGTCGGCCAAAATAAAAAGTTACCACCCGACACCTGCCCTTTAAGTGGCGTTGCCGCGGCTGCAGTAATGACCCCTGACCCTGTCGGACATATCGTCCGGCGATAGGTCAGGGGTCGCAACCCAAGGTTGCAGCCAGGCTGCTGCGCACGGCGATGACGTCATTGCCGGCGGTGCAGTGCCGCGGGGAGCTACCGGCTACCGCCGCCGCTAACCTCCCGCTGAATATCGCGGGAGGCGCAAAGCAACCCAATTTCACCCCCTTGTTGTCCAAGTAGTGTGTGGCCTCCTTATTCTTCCCACCAAAACACACCACCTCACACTGATCTATAGTGACGTTCATTTGCCAATTACACGCCCATTCTGAAATTTATTAATATCTTCTTGCATTTTGTCTTCTCAGAATTAACTCTACCTCCCAATTTGGTGTCATCAACAAACTTTGAATTTGTACTTCTGATTCCCGAGTCCAAATCGTTTCTGTAAATGGTGAACAACAGTGGTCCCAGCACCGATCCCTGTGGAACACCACTTCCCACCTTTTGCCAGTCTGAGTAGCTACTCCTAACCCCTACTCTCTGTTTCCTGTTTTGTAACCAGCTTGCTATCCATAAACAGTATGTAAGATCTACAAGATGACCAAGGTCAGGCCGTGTGGAGTGAAGGGCCAGGCAGCAGAATGGATGGAAAGATGGCTACAAAACAGAAATCAGAGGGTTGGAGTTAAGGGAAGTTTGTTGCGATCTTTCCATCCATTCTGCTGCGTGGCCCTTGACTCCACATGGCCTGACCATGGTTATCTTATAGACCGTACATACTGCAGACACAGTGCACCAGTGGTGGAGGGGGTGGATATTGAGTCCTGTGGCAGGGGCGCCCCTGACATGGTTACAGACCCTTCAGCCAATGGAAAGACATGGAGATCTGAGTTCGGCAGCATTAGTCCTGTTTTGTCTCCTTTGGAGACCAGGTGTACGAGCAGGGTGAGTGCAGCCTTCTCAGCAACCGTAATAAAATTGTTACAGTTGTGAAGGAACTTTGTGCACTGGACCACAAACAAAGTATGTGTGTCGATTATTGTCTGACTGCAATAATAAGAACATAAGAAATAGGAGCAGGAGTAGGCCAATCGGCCCCTCGAGCCTGCTCCGCCATTCAATAAGATCATGGCTGATCTGATCCTAACCGCCAATCCACTATCACAGAACCATCTCCTGAATCTAACAGAATTAGACACATGAAATAGGAGCAGGATCAGGCTACACGGCACCTGGGCCCGCTCCGCTACCCACAGGGCCATGACCGATCCGAACCTAGACTCATGTCCAAATTCCTGCCCGCTCCCCATAACCCTTTATTCCCTTTACTTCTAGGAAACTGTCTATTTCTGTTTTAAATTTATGTAATGATGTAGCTTCTACAGCTTTTTGGGGCAGCATATTCCATGGACCTACCACCCTCTGAGTGAAGTAGTTCCTCCTCATCTCAGTTTTGAAAGAGCAGCCCCTTATTCTAAGACTAGTTCTAGTTTCACCCATCATCGGGAACATCCTCCCCGCATCCACCCAATCCAACCCCTTCACAATCTTATATGTTTCAATAAAATCGCCTCTCATTCTTCTGAACTCCAATGAGTAGAGTCCCAATCTACTCAACCTCTCCTCATATGTCCATCCCCTCATCCCCGGGATTAACCGAGTGAACCTTCTTTGTACTGACTCGAGAGCAAGTATGTCTTTTCTTAAGTGTGGACACCAAAACTGTATGCAGTATTCCAGGTGCGGTCTCACCAATACCTTGTACAACTAAAGCAATACCTCCCTATTTTTATATTCCATCCCCCTAGCAATGAAAGCCAACATTCCATTGGCCTTCTTAATCACTTGCTGCACCTGCATACTAACCTTTTGAGTTTCGTGCACCAGGACCTCCAGATCCCTTTGTACTTCAGTACTTTCCAGTTTCTTGCCATTAAGATAATAACTTGCTCGACGATTTTTCCTGCCAAAGTGCATAACCTCACACTTTCCAGTATTGTATTCCATCTGCCAAATCTCGACCCACTTACTTAGCCTGTCTATGTCCTCTTGCAGGTTTTTTATGTCCTCCTCACTTACTACTTTCCCTCCCATCTTAGTATCATCTGCAAACTTTGATATGTTACACTCGGTCCCCTCCTCCAAATCGTTAATATAGATTGTAAAGAGTTGGGGACCCAGCACTGACCCCTGTGGAACACCACTAGTTACTGATTGCCAGTCCGAGAATGAACCATTTATCCCAACTCTCTCCCTTCTGTTAGTTGGCCAATCCTCTATCCATGCCAGAATATTACCCCCAATCCTGTGATTTTTTATCTTAAGCAATAATCTTTTGTGTGGCACCTTGTCAAATGCCTTTTGGAAGTCTAAATACACTACGTCCACTGGTTCCCCTTTATCCACCCTATATGTTACTTCCTCAAAGAACTCCAACAAATTTGTCAAACATGACTTCCCCTTCATAAAACCATGCTGACTTTGTCCTATTAAATTATGATTATCCAAATGTCCTGTTTGTCTCCTTAATAATGGACTCCAATATTTTACCTACCACAGATGTTAGGCTAACCGGTCTATAGTTTCCAGCCTTCTGTCTACTGCCCTTTTTAAATAAGGGCGTTACATTAGCAGTTTTCCAGTCTGCCGGGACCTTTGCTGAGTCCAGGGAGTTTCGGAAAATTATTACCAATGCATCCACAATCCCTACCGCCACTTCCCTCAAGACCTTAGGATGTAAGCCATCAGGTCCAGGTGATTTATCCGCCTTGAGTCCCATTATTTTACCGAGTACCACTTCCTTAGTGATTTTGATCGTGTTTAGCTCCTCCCCCGCTATAGCCCCCTGTTTGTCCAGTGTTGGGATATTCTTAGTGTCTTCTACTGTAAAGACTGATACAAAATATTCATTCAGTGTTTCTGCCATCTCCATATTTCCCACCATTAATTTCCCGGTCTCATCCTCTAAGGGACCAACATTTACTTTAGCCACCCTTTTTCTTTTTATATAACTATAAAAACTCTTACTATCTGTTTTTATATTTTTTGCTAATTTACTTTCATAATCTATCTTCCCTTTCTTAATCAATCTTCTTGTTGTTTTTTGCTGTCTTTTAAAGTTTTCCCAATCCTCTATCCTCCCACTAGATTTGGCTACCTTATGTGCCCTTGTTTTTAGTCGAATACTATCCTTAATTTCTTTACTTAGCCACGGATGGCTGTCTTTTCTTTTACACCCTTTTCTTCTCAGTGGAATATATATTTTTTGGAAGTTGTAAAATAACTCCTTAAATGTACACCACCGATCATGTATCGTCTTACCCTTTAATCTATTTTCCCAATCCACTCTACTCAATTCCGCTCTCATACCTTCATAGTCTCCTTTATTCAAGCTTAGCACGCTTGTTTGAGATCCAACCTTCTCACCCTCTAATTGAATATAGAATTCAACCATGTTATGGTCACTCATTCCAAGGGGATCCTTTACTAGGACATTTTTAATTAATCCTGCCTCGTTACACCGTACCAGATCTAAGGTTGCTTGCCCCCTGGTCAGTTCAGTTACATACTGCTCAAGAAACCCATCCCTAATACACTCAATGAACTCATCCTCAAGGCAGCCCTGCCCAATTTGATTTGTCCAATTAATATGATAGTTAAAATCCCCCATAATTATAGATGTTCCCTTATTACAAGCCTCAACTATTTCCTGATTGATGCTCCGTCCAACAGAGTTGCAACTGTTCGGAGGCCTATAGACTACGCCCACTCGTGTTTTTTTCCCCTTATTATTCCTTACCTCCACCCAAACTGTTTAATTATCCTGATCTTTTGACCCAATATCATTTCTCTGTATTACAGTGATTCCTTCCTTTATTAACATAGCCACCCCACCTCCCCTTCGTTCCTGCCTGTCCCTCCTGATCGTTAAATAACCTGGTATGTTTAATTCCCAGGCATTGTCACCCTGCAGCCATGTTTCTGTAATGGCCACAAGATCATACCCGTATGTAGTTATTTGTGCCATTAACTCGTCTATTTTGTTACGAATGCTACATGCATTCAGATAGAGAACTTTCAAATATATTTTGTGACACTTAGTTCCTGCTTTTGCCCTTTTTATTACTTTACCTTTTACTCCATACCTTCTGCCCCTTCCTGACATGCTCTGGTTTTTAATTTCCCCACTGCTACCTAAGTCTATGACCTTCTCTGTTGTCATTTTTATTATTTGCTCTCTGGGAACCTCCCCCCCACTAGTTAGTTTGAAGCCCTCTCTACAGCCCTAGTTATATGATCCGCCAGGACTCTAGTCCCAGCACTGGCCAAGTGAAGCCTGTCCCAATGGAACAGCTCCCTCCTGCCCCAGTACTGGTGCCAGTGTCCCAGGAAGCAAAACCCATTTCTCCCACACCAGTCTTTGAGCCACGCATTTAACTCTCTAATTTTATTTGCCCTAGCCAAATTCGCTCGTGGCTCAGGTAATAATCCAGAGATTATTACCCTTGAGGTTCTGTTATTTAATTTGACCCCTAGCTGCTCATACTCCTTTAACAGAACCGGCTTCCTAGTCCTATCTACGTCGTTTGTACCAACATGGACCACGACAACTGGATCCACCCCCTCCCACTGCAAGTTTCTTTCCAGCCCAGAGGAGATGTCCTTAACCCTGGCACCGGGTAGGCAACACAGCCTTCGGGACTCTCGCTCTCGGCTGCAGAGAACTCTATCTATCCCGCTAATAATACTATCCCCTACCACTACAACATTTCTATTTACTCCCCCCTCTTGAATGGCCCCCCATTCCATGGTGCTGTGGCCAGGTTGCTCATCCTCCCTGCAGTCCCTGCTCCTGTCCCCACAGGGAGTAAGAACCTGTTACATTTTAAAAGTGCTATATAAAGGTAAGTTGTTGTTGTTGGTCTGAGTTTGCAGTGTGTAAATGCTGCCCTTCTCACAGCCTGTAAAAGGAGTTTACAAAAGCCATCACTGTCAGTCCAGGATAGAAATTGACAAGATTCTCTCCTCCTGGTTCCTGGCCAAGGGGGCCGCGCATGCGTCCTGCTGCCCCGTGAGCCTCTCAAGATGGCGGCTGTTACCCCGGGCCTGTCACCGGGAGAAAGCCCCACAGCTGCCGCCCCACTCGGGGCAATCGCCCAGCCCAGAGGCTCTTGTTCGGGGCCTGAGGTCCACACCGGGTGTTTGTGAAGCAGATAATGTTGAGTGTTTTAATAATGGGGCCTGGGGCCGCACTCGGGGTGTGAGCAGCCCGCGTCCCCCCCGGGGTTCATGAACCCGCTCCCTGAGCTCGGGGTGTGAGCGGCCCGCGTCCCCCCGGGGTTCATGAACCCGCTCCCTGAGCTCGGGGTGTGTGAAGCCCGCGTCCCCCCGTGGTTCATTTTTTTTTATTAAACATATTTATTTAAATATGGTAGTACTTGTTACAACTCATCAATTACATAATAAATCCATTACATTCATTAGCCGCAATAAAACAAAGCCTCAAAAAGCAGCTTTATGGTCAACAATATAAATACAATAATAAATTTTTACAAGTAAATCAATAATGTTTACAGTACAAACTGCCACTATTTAATAAACCAAGAAAAGAAAGAACCCGTATATGCCAGTCCTACTGGCATCGCTCAATCATTCGGTCACTCATTCCTCCGTTCGTTCGTTCAAGCGTAAATTCCATTGTTCATGTCTTCGTGCGTGCGTGTCATTTGTCTACCTGCGTGCATACGTGCGTTCGTTCATCCGTCCAGACAGGCCTCACGCTCACCCAATAGGATGCCCACTTTCATCCTGGGGAGCAAGGGCCCTTCATTCGGTCGAACATAAGTTCCATTGTGTATGCGTGCGTGTGTGCGTATTATTTGTGTCCGCATGCGTGCATTCACTTGAGCGTTCGTTCGTTTGTCCGTACATTGAGGAAGGCTTTAACATTAAATAACTGTTGTATCTGTGTGTTAATGGAGACACGGAATGCAGGAGTTGGTTTAACAGGTGTTTACTGAACAAAGTCTGGAGGTGAACTAAAAGATACAAGACACTATACAGGCTTATATAGCCCGAGTGGTTACTACCGGTATTACAGTACACAGGGGCTCTTAAAGGTACATACACTACAATTCCTCCCCTTTTAGATAATTAGTACATAATATTTTAAGTAATCATTAATTAACATGTTTACAAGAACAATAATCTACACATTTGCTGCAGTTAATCTATCTATCTATCTATCTTCTATCTATATATATATAAACGAGTCGATCTGTCTGTCTGTCCTCACGTGTGCGTCTGTCCGGCTATGCGCTCGAAAGTTATATGGCGTACCTACGCGCGCGTTACCTCCGAAGAAAGCTTACGCTTCCGAGACGCTGGAAAGCGTATTTACTTTTCGGTCGGACGAAAATTGTTCGCGCCTTATGCAAAAAACCTTCAAAATTAAACTCATTATCGGCTAGCATTGATTGACTGACGTCAAGGTTCGACCAATCCTGTGCCGTCACGATTGACCAATCCTACAGTACAGTCCCCTGATGGTTGGCCAATCGGTGTGTGTGTGTGTGGGCGGGACTAATCGTTTTCATCTCGGGGATCTGGCAGCCATTGTTTCAGTGCCATGACTTCAGCTTCCAGCTAAAACTACTTTGAAAGTTAGTATCTCTTTTAAAAATAACATAAGATTTACCAAAAACGTTTTATAAGTACTTTCACTTTCATCTTTCAAGGTATTAAAAGGTAGAAATGTTGCCCGCCAGCACATTCACAAAGGGACACAGACAGGGCCCTAAAGCCTGGGACTCGATTTAAAATGTTGCCCGGCACCAGATTCACAAAGGGACACAGACAGGGCCCCAAAGCCTGGCACTCGATTTAAACCGCCCGCCCCAAAACAGCCCTGGCAACGCCGGGCTCCCCCCAGCTAGTCAATTATGAGTCAGTCTCTCTGGAGGCTTCCTGACTCGGTCCGGAAAACGCCTCGGTGGTGTAGTAGTTTTCGGTGGTGTAGTAGGTTCTTTTGGCAAGGTCAATTCGGCTTGAATGCCAGTGTCGGGTTCATCTGGTTCCAGTATCACCGGATCGGAGGTAGATAAGAACATAAGAAATAGGAGCAGGAGTAGGCCAATCGGTCCCTCGAGCCTGCTCCGCCATTCAATAAGATCATGGCTGATCTGATCCTAACCGCCAATCCACTATCACAGAACCATCTCCTGAATCTAACAGAATTAGACAGACGAAATAGGAGCAGGAGCAGGATCAGGCTACATGGCCCCTGGGCCCGCTCCGCTACCCACAGGGCCATGACCGATCCGAACCTAGACTCATGTCCAAATTCCTGCCCGCTCCCCGTAACCTTTAATTCCCTTTACTTCTAGGAAACTGTCTATTTCTGTTTTAAATTTATGTAATGATGTAGCTTCTACAGCTTTTTAGGGCAGCATATTCCATGGACCTACCACCCTCTGAGTGAAGTAGTTCCTCCTCATCTCAGTTTTGAAAGAGCAGCCCCTTATGCTAAGACTATGCCCCCTAGTTCTAGTTTCACCCATCATCGGGAACATCTTCCCCGCTTCCACCCGATCCAACCCCTTCACAATCTTATATATGTTTCAATAAGATCGCCTCTCATTCTTCTGAACTCCAATGAGTAGAGTCCCAATCTACTCAACCTCTCCTCATATGTCCATCCCCTCATCCCCGGGATTAACCGAGTGAACCTTCTTTGTACTGACTCGAGAGCAAGTATGTCCTTTCATAGGTATGGACACCAAAACTGTACGCAGTATTCCAGGTGCGGTCTCACCAATACCTTGTACAACTGAAGCAATACCTCCCTATTTTTATATTCTATCCCCCTAGAAATGAAAGCCAACATTCCATTGGCCTTCTTAATCACTTGCTGCACCTGCATACTAACCTTTTGAGTTTCGTGCACCAGGACCCCCAGATCCCTTTGTACTTCAGTACTTTCCAGTTTCTTGCCATTAAGATAATAACTTGCTCTACGATTTTTCCTGCCAAAGTGCATAACCTCACACTTTCCAGTATTGTATTCCATCTGCCAAATCTCTGCCCACTTACTTAGCCTGTCTATGTCCCCTTGCAGGTTTTTTATGTCCTCCTCACTCACTACTTTCCCTCCCATCTTAGTATCATCTGCAAACTTTGATATGTTACACTCGGTCCCCTCCTCCAAATCGTTAATATAGATTGTAAAGAGTTGGGGACCCAGCACTGACCCCTGCGGAACACCACTAGTTACTGATTGTCAGTCTGAGAATGAACCATTTATCCCAACTCTCTGCCTTCTGTTAGATAGCCAATCCTCTATCCATGCCAGAATATTACCCCCATCCCGTGATTTTTTATCTTAAGCAATAATCTTCTGTGTGGCACCTTGTCAAATGCCTTTTGGAAGTCTAAATACACTACGTCCACTGGTTCCCCTTTATCCACCCTATATGTTACTTCCTCAAAGAACTCCAGCAAATTTGTCAAACATGACTTCCCCTTCATAAAACCATGCTGACTTTGTCCTATTAAATTATGATTATCCAAATGTCCTGTTACTGTCTCCTTAATAATGGACTCCAAAATTTTACCTACCACAGATGTTAGGCTAACCGGTCTATTGTTTCCAGCCTTCTGTCTACTGCCCTTTTTAAATAAGGGTGTTACATTAGCAGTTTTCCAGTCTGCCGGGACCTTTGCCGAGTCCAGGGAGTTTTGGAAAATTATTACCAATGCATCCACAATCCCTACCGCCACTTCCCTCAAGACCCTAGGATGTAAGCCATCAGGTCCAGGTGATTTAGCCGCCTTGAGTCCCATTATTTTACCGACCATTTTGAACACCTCTATTAGGTCTCCTCTTATCCTTCTCTGCTCTAAGGGGAACAATCCCAGCTTCTCCTATCTCTCCACATAACTGAAGTCCCTCATCCCTGGTACCATCCTGGTCAACCTCCTCTGTACCCTCTCCAAGGCCTTGACATCCTTCCCAAAGTGTGGTGCCCAGAACTGTACACAAGACTCCAGCTGAGGCCAAAACCCTGCAGCTGTACAAAACCCTGGTTAGACCACACCTGGAGTGCTGTGAGCAGTTCTGGGCACCACACCTTAGGAAGGGTATATTGGCCTTGGAGGGAGTGCAGCGTAGGTTTACCAGAATGATACCCGGACTTCAAGGGTTAAGTTACGGGGAGAGATTACACAAATTAGGGTTGTATTCCCTGGAATTTAGAAGGTTAAGGTGTGATCTGATCGAAGTTTTCAAGATATTAAGGGGAACAGATAGGGTAGATAGAGAGAAACTATTTCCGCTGGTTGGGGATTCTAGGACTGGGGGCATAGTCTAAAAATTATAGCCAGACCTTTCAGGAGTGAAATTAGGAAACACTTCTACACACAAAGGGTGGTAGAAGTTTGGAACTCTCTTCCGCAAACGGCAATTGATGCGAGATCAATTGTTAATTTTAAATCTGAGATTGATAGGTATTTGTTACCCAAAGGTATTAAGGGACATGGGCCAAAGGCGGGTGTATGGAGTTAGGTCGCAGATCAGCCATGATCTCATTGAATGGCGGAACAGGCTCGAGGGGCTGAATGGCCTCCTCCTGTCCTATGTTCCTAACTAGTGATTTGTAAAGGTTTAGTGTAACTTCCTTGTTTTTGTATTCAATGGCCCTATTTACAAAGCCAAGAATCCCATACGCTTTCTGAACCGCCTCACCAACTTGCCGTGGCACTTTCAAAGATTTGTGAATATGCACCCCCAGGTCCCTCTGCTCTTGCACCCCCTCAAAATAGTCCCATTTCGATTATACGGCCTCTCCCTGTTGTTTCTCCCAAAGTGCATCACTTCACACTTATCCTCGTTTAATTTCATCTGCCTTGTGTCTGCTCATTTCACAGTCTGTCTCTGTCCTTCTGAAGTCTGCTACTACTATGCTCACTATTTACTACGTTGCCAAGTTTTGTATCATCCGTAAACTTCAAACTTGTACACCTATACCCAAGTCCAGGTCAGTTATATATAACAAGAAAAGCAATGGTCCTAATCCCGACCCCTGGGGGAACCCACTGCATACTTCCCTCCAGTCAGAAAAACATTCCTCAGCACTGCTCACTGTCTCCTCTCCCTTAGCCAATTATATACCCAAATTACCATCAGCCCTTTAATTCCCTGTGCTTTTATTTTCCGAGTAAGTCTCTTATGTGGTACTTTATCAAATACCTTTAGAAAGTGATGCGCCATCAATTACTCAAAAGACTGAGGTTAAGCGAGTAACAACCAGGCTTTTATTAACTAAAGAATGAAGGTCTAGTCTCGAGTGGTCGACCCGTCCAGAATACTAAGGGACTGGGAGGTAGTCACTTATATACCTGGAATAGTGGGAGGAGTCAGCCGAGGCATGTCCAGACCTGTACCTAGTGGAATACACATACACACACAGACAGGTATAACAGTGGTTTACCACATTCACCCCTTGTTTAAAAATGAGTCCGGCGGGGTGAAGTGTATTTAAAAGTTCGTGTATTGGAGTCTCTCCGGAGGTCTTGGCTGCCGCTGTGATCGACGTGGCGACGGGAGGGGTGGTGCAGCTTCCGGCGTCGCGTCCCGTGTAGGCTGGGGCACTGGAGTGTAGTCCTCATGGGTGACGGTCCAAGGCGAGCCGGCTGCTGGGGTTGGATATCGGGTCGTGGGGTGGGGGGGGGGGGGGGGCGGCGGTGGTAATGGGTCGTGGGTTACAGCGGTCCCCGAGGGTGTCGTGGGGGGGGTGGTGGTAATGGGTAGTGGGTTACAGCGGTCCCCGAGGGTGTGAGGTCTCGTATGGAGACTGTGTCCTCCCGCCCGTCCGGGTACACAATGTAAGCGTACTGGGGGTTGGCGTGGAGGAGGTCGACCCTCTCGACCAGGGGGTCCATTTTATTGGTCCTCACGTGTCTTCTCAGTAGTACCGGCCCTGGGGACGTCAGCCATGGCGGTAACGCTGTCCCCGATGTGGACTTCCTTGGGAAGACAAACATTTTCTCGTGAGGGGTGGCATTGGTGGCAGTGCAGAGCAGTGACCGAATCGAGTGGAGCGCATCGGGGAGCACCTCCTGCCAGCGGGAGGTCGGAAGGCCCCTAGACTTTAAAGCTAGTAGGGCGGCCTTCCAAACTGTTGCATTCTCTCTTTCCACCTGTCCGTTCCCCCGGGGGTTGTAACTGGTGGTCCTGCTTGTGGCTATACCCCTAGCGAGCAGGTACTGGCGGAGTTCGTCGCTCATAAACGATGAGCCCCGGTCGCTATGGATATAGCTGGGGAAACCGAACAGGGTGAAGAGGCTGTTCAGACATTTAATGACCGTGGCACTGGTCATGTCCGGGCAGGGGATAGCGAATGGGAAACGGGAGTACTCGTCAATGATGTTGAGGAAGTACACATTGCGGTCGGAGGAGGGGAGAGGCCCTTTAAAATCGATGCTCAGGCGTTCGAAAGGGCGAGTGGCTTTTATCAGGTGGGCTCTGTCTGGTCTATAAAAGTGCGGTTTGCACTCAGCGCAGACTTGGCAGTTCTTGGTCATGGTCCTGACCTCCTCAATGGAGTAAGGCAGGTTGCGGGCCTTGATGAAGTGGAAGAACCTGGTGACCCCCGGGTGGCAGAGGTCATTGTGGAGGGCCCTCAGCCTATCGATCTGCGCGCTGGCGCAGGTGCCACGCGATAGGGCATCTGGGGGTTCATTGAGCTTCCCAGGCCGGTACAAGATCTCGTAATTGTAGGTGGAAAGTTCGATTCTCCACCTCAAGATCTTGTCATTTTTGATTTTGCCCCTCTGCTTGTTGTTGAACATAAAAGCAACTGAACGCTGGTCAGTGAGCAGGGTAAATCGTTTTCCGGCCAGGTAGTGCCTCCAATGACGCACAGCCTCCACAATAGCCTGGGCCTCCTTCTCGACCGTGGAGTGTCTGGTCTCCGGGCCCTGGAGGGTTCGTGAGAAGAATGCCACAGGTCTCCCCGCCTGATTAAGGGTGGCGGCCAGAGCGAAGTCGGACGCATCGCTTTCCACCTGGAAGGGGATGGATTCGTCCACTGCGTGCATGGTGGCTTTGGCAATGTCCTCCTTGATACGGTGGAAGGCCGAGCGGGCCTCTGCCATCAGGGGAAAAGAGGTGGATTTGATCAGCGGACGGGCTTTGTCTGCATAGTAGGGGACCCACTGGGCGTAGTAGGAAAAAAACCCTAGGCACCTCTTCAGAGCTTTTAGGCAGTGGGAGTTCCATAAGGGGACGCATCCGGTCCGGGTCGGGACCGATGACCCCGTGTTCCACAACACAGCCAAGGATGGCGAGGCAGTCTGTGCGGAATATGCACTTCTCCTTGTTATATGTCAGGTTCAGGAGTTGGGCGGTGCGGAGGAATTTCTCGAGGTTTGCGTCATGGTCCTGCAAGTCATGGCCGCAGATGGTCGCATTGTCTAGGTAAGGGAAAGTGGCCTGCAGCGCGTTTTGATCGACCATCCGGTCCATCTCCCTTTGGAAGACGGAGACCCCGTTGGTAACGCCAAAGGGAACCCTAAGGAAGTGGTAGAGGCGGCCGTTTGCCTCAAAAGCAGTATACTGGCGGTCTTCGGGGCGGATGGGGAGCTGGTGGTACGCTGATTTCAGGTCAATGGTCGAAGCTACTACGCGATCTGGTTGACCATGTCAGCTATGCGGGGGAGTGGGTAGGCGTCCAGCAGGGTGTAGCGGTTTATTGTTTGGCTGTAGTCGATGACCAGGCGTTGTTTCTCGCCGGTCTTAACGACCACAACCTGGGCTCGCCAGGGGCTGGAGCTGCCCTCAATAATCTCCTCCTTCAGGAGCCGTTCCACTTCGGTTTTGATGAAAACCCTGTCCCCGGCACTGTATCGCCTGCTCTTTGTGGCGATGGGCTTACAGTCGGGGGTGAGGTTAGCAAACAGTGGGGGGGGGTGGGACTCTGAGTGTGGAGAGGTTGCATCTGGTGCGCGGCGGGCAATTTGGAGGCTGCTGGCTGCGGACTGTGAGTGGGGGGAGGGGGCCACCGTACGCCATCGTAATGCTTTTGAGGTGGCACTGGAAATCCAACCCCAGTAGAACGGCAGCGCAAAGTTGGGGCAGGACCAGGAGTTTAAAATTATTGAACACAGTCCCGTCCACTACTAGTGTCACCACGCAGTAGCCGCCAATGTCCGCTGACTGGGACTCGGCGGCCATAGAAATCCGCTGGTGCGCAGGCAGGGCTGGGAGAGAGCAACGCCGCACCGTGTCGGGGTGGATGAAGCTCTCTGTGCTCCCGGAGTCAAAAAGGCAGTTTATTGCATGGCCGTTTACCTTAACATCCATTTTGGACCGAGCTAGTTGGTGCGGTCTCGTTTGGTCCAGCGTAACAGAGGCCAGCGTAGGGGTCGGTGTGTCGCTGCGGGTGCCAGATGGGGGGGGGGGGTTGGCGGCCTGCTGCGTCCCGGCTGGTGTCCAAGATGGCAGCATCCATGATTCCCATGTGGCTGGAGTCGTCCAAGATGACTGCTGCTGCGGTGGTTCGCACATGGCTGGGGAGGCCCAAGATGGCGGCCCGCACGGCCCACACGCGGCGCTGTTGGGGGCCCAAGATGGCGGCTCGCACGGCCCACACGCGGCGCTGCTGGCGTTCGGGGTGGCTTTGGCCTTGCAGACGCGAGCGTAGTGTCCCTTTTTCCCGCAGCCCAAGCAGGTCGCATTCATCGCCGGGCAGCGCGCTCTGGGGTGTTTGGCCTGGCCACAGAAGTAGCATTTCTGGCCTTGGGATACTGCTGTCTGGCTTTGGGACACTGCTGCGGTGGTTGGGCCGTTGTTGGGCTGTGGCTGGGGTGGCACGGTGCTATGGGGCTGTCCTACCGTGTCCCAGGTTGTCGTTCCCCGCGGCGTCCACGGTGCAGAGGAGTAGGCATCCATGCCCCGGTAGGCTGCGTCCAGCGTTAGTGCGATTTCGGAGGCTTTGTCGAGGGTGAGGTCACTCTGCTCCAGCAGTCGCTGTCGGGTGTAGTTGGACCTGTGGCCCGCTACGAAGGCATCCCGGATCAGTTCCTCCGTGTACTTAGTGGGCGTTACCGCCTTACACCCACAGGCCCGGCCAAGCACGGGCAGTGCTTGGAGGTATTCCTCAGTCGATTCCCCAGGTTGTTGCTTGCGACTCCCCAGGAGGTGCCTGGCGTAAACTTCGTTCACAGGGCGCGTGTACTGGGTCTTGAGGAGCTGGAGGGCGGCTGTGTACGAGGTCGCGTCCCGGATGACTGAGTACACTCGGTGGTTCACCTTGGAGATCAGGACAGACAGTTTGTTCGCATCCGTTACGATGCAGTGGAGGCAGTCAGGAATACCTCGAAGCACATGAGCCAGTGAGCAAACTTGGTGGAAGCGTCTGCTTCCCGACTGTCCAGGTCCAGGCATGCTGGTGTGAGGATCTTCTCCATTATAAAAAATTTAGTTAATAAAATTGATGCGCCATCAATTACTCAAAAGACTGAGGTTAAGCGAGTAACAACCAGGCTTTTATTAACTAAAGAATGAAGGTCTAGTCTCGAGTGGTCGACCCGTCCAGAATACTAAGGGACTGGGAGGTAGTCACTTATATAACTGGAATAGTGGGAGGAGTTAGCCGAGGCATGTCCAGACCTGTACCTAGTGGAATACACATACACATACAGACAGGTATAACAGTGGTTTACCACAGAAAGTCCATGTATACAACATCTACTGCACTACCTTCATCAACCTTCTGTTACTTCCTCAAAGAACTCAATCAGGTTAGTCAGACACGATTTACCATTAACAAATCCATACTGGCTGTCCCTTAATAACACATGCTTCTCCATGTGAGAATTAATTTTGTCCTTGACAATGGTCTCTAGTCATACACCCATCACTGACATTAGACTGATTGGCCTGTAGTTACCAGGTTTATCCCTCTCCCCTTTTTAAAACAGGGGTGTAACATTTGCAATCCTCCAGTCTTCTGGCACCACTCCCATATATCTGAGGGAGATTGAAAGATTGTGGTCAGAGCTTCTGCTATCTCCACCCTAGCTTCCCGCGGCAATCTAGGATGCATCCACCTGGACCGGGTGACTTGTTAACTTTGAGTGATGACAACCTATTTAGCACCTCCTTTCTATCCATTTTTATCCACTTTCTCTACTCCCCCCTCCTCTACTGCGACATTAACTTCATCCTCTTCTTTTGTGAAGACAGATGCTAAGTACTCATTCAGTACCTCAGCCACGCCCTCTGCCTCCGAATGATGAGCTCCTATTTGGTCCCTAATCGGCCCCACCATTCCTTTAACTATCCTTTTACTTTTCATATGTTTATAAAAGATTTTTGGGTTCCCTTTTACGTTACCCACTAATCTTTTCTTGTACTCTATCCCTTGTGTCAGCTGTGGCTCAGTGGGTAGCACACTCGCCTCTGAGTCAGAAGGTTGTGGGTTCTAGTCCCACTCCAGGGACTTGAGCACATAAAGCTAGGCTGACACGCCAGTGCAGTGCTGAGGGAGTGCTGCACTGTCGGAGGTGCTGTCTTTCTGATGACACTTTAAACTGAGGTCCCGTCTGCTCTCAGGTGGATGTAAATGATCCCATGGCACTATTTTGAAGAAGATTGGGGGAGTTATCCCCAGTATCCTGGCCAATATTTATCCCTCAACCAACAGAACAAAAACAGATTATCTGGTTATTATCACATTGCTGTTGGTGGGAGCTTGCTGAGCACAAATTGGCTGCCGTGTTTCCCACATTACAACAGTGACTCCACTTCAAAAGTACTTCATTGGCTGTAAAGAGCTTTGAGATGTCTGGTGGTCGTGAAAGGCGCTATATAAATGCAAGTCTTTCTTTCATATATCCTTTTTCAATTTCCCCTGCAGTCTCTGTATTCTCCTGGTTTTTGACCGTATTCTGTACCTGACATTTGTCGTAAACCTCCTTTTTCTGTTTTATTGTAACCTCTACATCCTTTGTCATCCAGGGAGCTCGAGCTTTGGATGGCCCATCTTTCCTCCTTATGGGAATATGCTTGGTTTGTACCCGGTGTCAAATTTTGTTTTATAACGTTCCCGTGAAGCGCGTTGGGACATTTTACATTAAAGATGTTATATAAATACAAATCGTTGTTATTGTCTGAAACTAACAAATTCCACACAAGAAAAATAACAGTATTTTTACTCCCAAATATTAAATATTTTGTTCCACGGGGTTTAACTGTTTTCATTCATGAATTTAAAAAGTCTCTATTAAAACCTGAGCCAGTGTGTTGTGTGACAAAGAGCCTTGTGTCCAATAAGGGGAATAAAGGCCCACAACCGCCCCGGGCCCCAAACAAGGGACTGGAGAAACTCGCTGCCCTGCGGATCAGACAATCAGCCGGCACTAGTCCCGCCCCTCGGGCTCTCCGATTGGTTGGAGGACCCGCCGCCGGCTCGCTCCCTATTGGTCGGAAGTTCTCGTCAATCAGGCCGCGGGCTCGGGTCACGTGTCCCCGAGGAGATCACGTGGAGCGTCCAACTGACGCCGCTCAGTCCGGGGCCTCCCGGACTCTCAGGTTTTTCTGTTTCACTTTATTCTCTCCCGATCCACCCCTCCCCCCCCGCCACCCCGCGCGATTCTCCACCCAATCGGAGCGGAGAAAACTCACAATAACAACAGAAAATGCTGGAAAAACTCAGCAGGCCAGGCAATATCCGTGGAGAGAAATTAGAGTTGAAATTAGAGTTCCGGAGAAAACTCACTTTGCATCACCGCTCGCGACTCTGGAACCAACACCAAGGCCTTTCCCCGGAATGCCCCGCGCCGACTCCGTCCGACAGCATCCGAGTACGCAGGCGCAGCTCCAACTGGGGGAGGGGTTTTGGTCTCCTCTGGGCATGCGCGGTTATTACCCTTGGTGACCAGCAGGGGTCGCTGTGCCGGATTGGTCGGAGGACCCGCCGCCCGCTCGGTCCTCCAGCCCCGCCCCGCTCTTCCTATTGGTCCGAGCTCCCGTCAATCACCCGGGCAGTGTGAGTTGGGCATGTGCGGATCTTGGCAGCAGCCGCTGACACATCAGGTGAGAAAGCTCAGGGAGCGGGTTCATGAACCCCGGGGGGGGAGGCGGGCCGCTTACATCCCGAGCTCAGGGAGCGGGTTCATGAACCCCGGGGGGGGAGGCGGGCCGCTTACATCCCGAGCTCAGGGAGCGGGTTCATGAACCCCGGGGGGGGAGGCGGGCCGCTTACATCCCGAGCTCAGGGAGCGGGTTCATGAACCCCGGGGGGACGCGGGCCGCTCACACCCCGAGCGGGTTCATGAACCCCGGGGGGACGCGGGCCGCTCACACCCCGAGCGGGTTCATGAACCCCGGGGGGACGCGGGCCGCTCACACCCCGAGCGGGTTCATGAACCCCGGGGGGACGCGGGCCGCTGCGGCCCCAGGCCCCATTATTAAAACACTCAACATTATCCGGCCGCCGCTTCCCGGTTTCTCCCGATTTGCTCAGCAAAAGGGGTCCCGCGCCAAACTCCGGGACAGACAGGAAGTCAGCGAGTGTCTGTAAATGGAGGAGAAATGGAGACTGGTTAGGGAGCGTCTGTAAATGGAGGAGAAATGGAGACTGGTCAGGGTGTGTCTGTAAATGATGAAGTTACCATTTTTAATTAACAAATATATATGACTGATTTTAATTAGACTCTTTTTCCATGTCCCAACTCCTGTAAATACTGGCTGTAAAGGGGCCAGACTCAGGAGGCTCCACACCACTGCCTGCTTGTGTGAATGTGATTGTGCATCAGATTGATGTGCTTCTACTGTGTGTTTAACAATGTGCCTGAAGCTGTTTACGAAATGTGGGGAATCAGTGAGTGTAGAACTGAACCCAGCCAGAGACAGCACCTTCAGGATAGGAGAGAGAGGGGAACCAGTGAGTGTGGAACTGAAATAACAACAGAAAATGCTGGAAAAACTCAGCAGGTCAGGCAACATCCGTGGAGAGAAATTTGAGTTGACATTTCGGGTCGAACCCTTCTTCAAAACTGGAAAGAAAAGAAGATAGATTGGAGGCAGGGCTCCGATCGGACAAAAGAATAAAAGAAACAAAAGAAGTAAAAGAGACAATAAAAGGTATTAGAAGCTAGATGAGATGGTAATAGGCTGAGATTAGGTGTAAAGTGTACTGGCAGGGCAAGAGATAGCTGCCAGGTGTGAGAGAGAAACAAAAGGAAAGGGGGGGGGGGAAAGGAGTGGAAAAATTACAAGAAAAAATGAAATAGGGGCCGAGGTTATGATCTGCAATTGTTGAACTCGATATTCAGTCCGGAAGTCTGCAGTGTGCCTAATCGGAAGATGAGGTGCTGTTCCTCGAGTTTACGTTGAGCTTCCGTGGAACAATACAAGAGGCCAAGGACGGTGAGGTCCGAGTGGGAATGGAGCGGTGAATTAAAATGACAGGCGACCGGAAGCTCGGGGTCACCCTTACGGACTGAACGGAGGTGTTGCGCAAAGCGGTCACCCAATCTGCGTTTGGTCTCCCCAATGTAGAGGAGACCGCATCGTGACCCAGCCAGAGTCAGCACCTTAAGAGGAGAAGAGGGGAACCAGTGAATGTAGAACTGAACCCAGCCAGAGTCAGTACCTTCAGGGGAGGAGAGGGAGAGGAACCAGTGAGTGTAGAACTCAACCCAGCCAAAGTCAGCAACTTCAGGGGAGGAGAGCGAGGGGAACCAGTGTGTGTAGAACTGAACCCAGCCAGAATCAGCACCTTCAGGGGAGGAGAGGGTGGGGAACCAGTGAGTGGTTGGGTTCAGTTCTACACTCACTGGTTCCCCACCCTCTCCTCCCCTGAAGGTGCTGACTCTGGCTGGGTTCAGTTCTAGACTCACTGGTTCCCCTCCCTCTCCTCCCCTGAAGGTGCTGACTCTGGTTGGGTTCAGTTCTACAGAGTCAGCACCTTCAGGGGAGGAGAGGGAGGGGAACCAGTGAGTGTAGAACTGAACCCAGCCAGAGTCAGCACCTTCAGGGGAGGAGAGGGAGGGGAACCAGTGAGTGTAGAACTGAACCCAGCCAGAGTCAGCACCTTCAGGGGAGGAGAGGGTGGGGAACCAGTGAGTGGTTGGGTTCAGTTCTACACTCACTGGTTCCCCACCCTCTCCTCCCCTGAAGGTGCTGACTCTGGCTGGGTTCAGTTCTAGACTCACTGGTTCCCCTCCCACTCCTCCCCTGAAGGTGCTGACTCTGGTTGGGTTCAGTTCTACAGAGTCAGCACCTTCAGGGGAGGAGAGGGAGGGGAACCAGTGAGTGTAGAACTGAACCCAGCAAGAGTCAGCACCTTCAGGGGAGGGGAACCAGTGAGTGTAGAACTGAACCCAGCCAGAGTCAGCACTTTCAGGGGTGGAGAGAGAGAGAACCAGTGAGTGTAAAACTGAACCCAGCCAGCGTCAGCACCTTCAGGGCTGGAGAGGGAGGGGAACCAGTGAGTGTAGAACTGAACCCAGCCAGAGTCAGCACCTTCAGGGGAGGAGTGGGAGGGGAACCAGTGAGTGTAGAACTGAACCCTGCCAGAGTCAGCACCTTCAGGGGAGGAGAGGGAGGGGAACCAGTGAGTAGAACTGAACCCAGCCAGAGACAGCACATTAAGGGAGGAGAGGGAGCGGAGCCAGTGAATGTAGAACTGAACCCAGCCAGAGTCAGCACCTTCAGGGGAAGAGAGGGAGTGGAACCAGTGAGTGTAGAACTGAAGCCAGCCAGAGTCAGCACCTTCAGGGGAGGAGAGGTACCCTGTAGATCGAGCTTTACTCTGTATCTAACCCGTGCTGTACCTGCCCTGGGAGTGTTTGATGGGACAGTGTAGAGGGAGCTTTACTCTGTATCTAACCCGTGCTGCGCTGTGAGTGTTTTGATTTTCTGAAGCTGTGTATAATTGTAATGGTGGGCCTGCGCTGTGAGTATATCCGAGTCTTGCTCCTGAGGATCCCAGCGTGCGCGGCTCCAGCTGTCTGGGGCCTGGAATCACAGGGTTGAAGTTTCGTTGACTTTAGTGATCGAATGACATGGAATATACAGCCCAGATACAGGCCATTCGGCCCCACTAGTCTCTGGTGCTGCTGTTTATCCTCCACACGAGTCTCCTCCCATTCTGTCTGCCTCATCTCAGCCTTGCAGCATATCTTTCTATTCTCTTCTCTCCTGGACTCGTCTCGTTTCCTTTTGAAATCATCTGAGCTATTTACCACTTCCTGCGGCAGCAAGTTCTACATTCTAACCACTCTGAGTAAAGACATTTCACCTTCTTTCCCTGTTGGATTTATTAGTAACTCTCTTGTATTTATGGCCCTAATTTTAGATTCTCCCACAAGTGGAAATATTCTTTCCACATCTCCCCTGTCCAACCCATTCATCATTTTAAAGACTTCTATCAGGTCACCTCTAAGTCTTCTGCTTTCTCAGGAAGTCCCAACGTGTTTAATCTTTCCCGATAGCTGTAATCTCTCAGTTCTGGCACCATCCTTGTAAATCTTTTTTGCACTTATCCCATCCCTCGATCTCTTTATTATAGTATGGAGACCAGAACTGTGCACAGTACGCCTGTGGGAAGTGTGGCCTGACTAGGTCCTATACAAGTTTAACATAACTTCACTACTTTTGAATTCTATACACCTAGAAATAAATCCCACTGCTTTGTTAACATTGTTAATTGCTTTTCTGACCTGCGATGCTGCTTTTAAATGATTTGTTCACCTGTATCTCTCGATCCCTTTGCTCTTTTATCCCATTCAGTTTGTTATTTTCTAATGTGTCGGTGATCTTTCTGTTTTTCCAACCAAAGTGCATCACCTCACATTTATCTATGTTAAAGTTCATTTGCCACTTAACTGCCCAGTCTGCAAGTTTTTTAATATCTTCTTGTAATATGTTGCATTCTTCCTCAGTGTTAGCTATACCCCCTAGCTTGGTATCATCTGCAAATTGAGTTTGTTAATCCTAAGTCCAAATCATCAATGCAAGGGAAAATGCTAGAATCTATTATTCGGGATGTGGTAACTTCTCTTATCTGGAAGGAGGAGAGCATGCCAGGGGATCTCAGAGACACCGTAATTGTGACCATCTTCAAGAAAGGTGACAAGTCCGATCGCGGTAATTACAGAGGAGTTTCCCTGCTGTCTGCCACAGGGAAAAACATCGCACGAATCCTCCTCAATCGCCTTCTCCCAGTGGCCAATGAGCTCCTCCCAGAGTCACAATGTGGATTCCGCCCACTAAGGGGCACAATGGACGTGATCTTCACCACACGTCAATTACAAGAGAAATGCAGGGAACAGCACCAACCGCTGTACATGGCCTCCTTTGACCTCACAAAGGCCTTCGACACTGTCAACCGTGAGGGATTATGGAGTGTCCTCCTCAAATTCGGCTGCCCTCAAAAGTTTGTCACCATCCTCCACCTGCTTCACGACAATATGCAAGCCGTGATCCTGACCAATGGTTCCACCACAGACCCAATTCACGTAGGAACTGGGGTCAAGCAAGGCTGTGTCATCGCACCAACGCTCTTCTCAATCTTCCTTGCTGCAATGCTCCATCTCACCCTCAGTAAGCTCCCCACTGGAGTGGAGCTAATTTACAGAACAAACGGGAAACTGTTCAACCTCCGTCGCCTCCAGTCCAGATCCAAGGTCGTCCCATCCTCTGTTGTCGAATTACAGTATGCAGACGACGCTTGCGTCTGTGCACACTGAGGTCGAACTCCAAACCATCGTCAATGCTTTCACCGAAGAGTACGAGAGCATGGGCCTTACACTAAACATTCCATAAGACAAAGGTCCTCTACCAACCTGCCCCTGCCACACAGTACTGCCCCCCCCCCCCCCCCCCCCCCCCCGATTATCAAAATCCACGACAAGGCCTTGGACAAGGTGGACCACTTTCCATACCTCGGGAGCCTACTGTCAACAAGGGCAGACATCGATGACAAAGTCCAACACCACTTTCAGTGTTCCAGTGCAGGCTTTGGTCGCCTGAGGAAGAGAGTGTTTGAAGACCAGGACCTCAAACCCAGCACTAAGCTCATGGTCTACAGAACAGCAGTGATACCCGCCCTGCTGTATGCCTCAGAGACATGGACCATGTACAGCAGGCACCTCAAAGCACTGGAGAGGTACCACCAATGCTGCCTCCACAAGATCCTGCAAATCCATTGGCAGGATAGGCGCACCAACGTCAGTGTTCTCGCTCAGGCCAACATCCCCAGCATCGAAGCTTTGACCACGGTCGATCAGCTCCGATGGACGGGTCACATCGTCCACATGCCCAATACGAGACTCCCAAAAACAAGCGCTCTACTCGGAGCTCCGGCACGGCAAGAGAGCCCCAGGTGGGCAGAGGAAATGCTTCAAGGACACCCTCAAAGCCTCCTTGAAAAAGTGCAACATCCCCACCGACACCTGGGAATCCCTGGCCCAAGACCGCACAAAGTGGAGGAGAAGCATCCGGGAAGGCGCCGAACACCTCCAGTCTCTTCGCCGGGAGCAAGCGGAAGCCAAGCGCAAGGAGTGCACGCCAACCCAAGCACCCCACCCACCCGCCCCTTCAACCACTGTCTGCCCCACCTGTGACAGAGACTGTAGGTCCCACATTGGACTCATCAGTCACCTGAGAACTCATTGTTAGTGGCAGCTCATCTTATTGTTGAGATAGCAAGGACTCGACACACTGCGTGTGTGTGTGAAACAAAGCTCATTTATTTGACACTGATACAGATTAAACTCCAGCCCAGTTATAGGGGTTACTAACATCAGCTGAAGCAAACCCCAACTGTCAGAATGAACAAGGTTCAGTCCTGGATGTGATTAACAGCAGCAATAACAGCAGAATCCAAATCCTACATGTGCACGCGTTGGTGTGTTCACAGGTTGGATGAACGAGTGAATCGCTTTCCACACATGGAGCAGGGGAACGGCCTCCAGTGAGAACCCATTAGTGTGTCAGCAGATCTTTTGTGCTTTTAAAGCTCTTCTCACAGTCAGAACATTTAAAAGGTCTCTTATCAGTGTGAACAAGCTGGTGTCTCAACAGGTTGGATGAATGAGAAAGACCTTTCCCACACTCAGAGCAGGTGAACGGCCTCTCCCCAGTGTGAGTGCGTTGGTGTGTCAGCAGGTTGGATGAATCAATGAATCCCTTACCACACACGAAGCAGGTGAACGGTCTCTCCCCGGAGTGAAGGCGTCGATAAGTTTCCAGCTTGGATGGGTAATTGAATCCCTTCCCACAGTCCCCACATTCCCATGGTTTCTCCGTGGTGCGGGTGTCCTTGTGTCTCTCCAGGTTGGATGATCAGTTGAAGCCTCGTCCACACACAGAACACGTGTACGGTTTCTCCCCGCTGTGAATGGTGCGATGTTTTTTCAGGCTGTGTAACTGGTTAAAGCTCTTTCCACAGTCAGTGCACTGGAACACACTCACTCGGGTGTGTGTGTCTTGGTGCTTTTCCAGTCACACTGATGTTTGAAATCTTTTCCCACAGACAGAACACACAAACATTCCTCCTTCCACACTCAAAGGCTGATGATATTCAGGTCCTGATGAATCGAGTGACTCTCAGATCTTGACGTGATGTTTGGTTTGAGTTTCCCGTCTGTAAATCCTCCCCTTCCAATACCCTGTAAAAGGAGTTTACAAAAGTCATCACTGTAAGTACAGGCTAGAAATTCAGATCAGACAATTCTAGTTTCTATGGAACATTCTTTCCTCTCTTGTTCCCCCAAAGCTGTAAATTCCCGTCCCACATACTCTCCCTCCTCCCTGTGCTGAAATTCAAACCCATCGCACCATCTCCAACATTTTTCCTTTCGGTCGACTTTTCTCCCTCCCCTGAAGGTGCTGACTCTGGCTGGGTTCAGTTCCACACTCACTGGTTCCTCTCCCTCTCCTCCCCTGAAAGTGCTGACTCTGGCTGGGTTCAGTTCCACACTCACTGGTTCCCCTCTCTCTTCTCCCCTGAAGGTGCTGACTCTGGCTGGGTTCAGTTCTACACTCACTGGTTCCCCTCCCTCTCCTCCCCTGAAGGTGCTGACTC
Source organism: Somniosus microcephalus (assembly GCF_052327205.1). Classification (NCBI taxonomy): domain Eukaryota; kingdom Metazoa; phylum Chordata; class Chondrichthyes; order Squaliformes; family Somniosidae; genus Somniosus; species Somniosus microcephalus. The sequence continues at coordinate 29,935,305 of NC_140990.1, read as the reverse complement.
TGGCTGGGTTCAGTTCTACATTCACTGTTTCCCCTCCCTCTCACTCCTCCCCTGAAGGTGCTGACTCTGGCTGGGTTCAGTTCTTACTGGTTCCCCTCCTTCTCCTCCCCTGAAGGTGCTGACTCTGGCTGGGTTCAGTTCTACACTCACTGGTTCCCCTCCCTTTCCTCCCCTGAAGGTGCTGACACTGGCTGGGTTCAGTTCTACACTCACTGGTTCCCCTCCCTCTCCTCCCCTGAAGGTGCTGACTCTGGCTGGGTTCAGTTCTACATTCACTGGTTCCCCTCCTTCTCCTCCCCTGAAGGTGCTGACTCTGGCTGGGTTCAGTTCTACACTCACTGGTTCTCCTCCCTCTCCTCCCCTGAAGGTGCTGACTCTGGCTGGGTTCGGTTCGACACTCACTGGTTCTCCTCCCTCTCCTCCCCTGAAGGTGCTGACTCAGGCTGGGTTCAGTTCTACACTCACTGGTTCCTCTCTCGTCCCCTGAAGGTGCTGACTCTGGCTGGGTTCAGTTCTACACTCACTGGTTCCCCTCCCTTTCCTCCCCTGAAGGTGCTGACTCTGGCTGGGTTCGGTTCTACACTCACTGGTTCCCCTCCCTTTCCTCCCCTGAAGGTGCTGACTCTGGCTGGGTTCAGTTCTACACTCTCTGGTTCCCCTCCCTTTCCTCCCCTGAAGGTGCTGACTCTGGCTGGGTTCAGTTCTACATTCACTGGTTCCCCTCCTTCTCCTCCCCAGAAGGTGCTGACTCTGGCTGGGTTCAGTTCTACACTCACTGGTTCTCTTTCCCTGAAGTTGCTGACTCTGGCTCTAACCTTCTTTCCAATGCTCTGTCTGTCATTATAAGCTTTTCTTCTGTAATATCTCACAATTTTGGTGAGGGGCACTCCTTGACCTGTCACAATTTCTCCTCCATTTACAGACGCTCCCTAACCAATCTCCCTTTCCCCTTCATTTACAAACGCTCCCTGACTAGTCCCCATTTCTCCTCCATTTGCAGACGCTCCCTGGCCAGTCACCATTTCTCCTCCATTTACAGACGCTCCCTGACCAGTCGTCATTTCTCCTCCATTTACAGACGCTCCCTGGCCAGTCACCATTTCTCCTCCATTTACAGACGCTCCCTGACCCATTTCCATTTCTCCTTTATTTACAGACGCTCCCTGAATAGTCCCCATTTCTCAGTCATACAGCACAGAAAAAGGCCATCGTGTCCGCGCCGGCCATCATGCCCTGTCTATTCCAATCCCATTTTCCACCACTTGGTCCGTGGCTTTGTATGTTATGGCATTTCAAGTGCTCATCTAAATGCTTCTTAAATGTTGTGAGAGTTCCTGCCTGTACCACCCTTTCAGGCAGTGAGTAGCACATTCCAACCACCTTCTGGGTGAAAAAGTTTTTCCTCAAATCCCCTCTAAACCTCCTGCCCCTTACCTTGAATCGATGCTCCCTGGTTATTGACCCCTCTACTAAGGGGAAAAGTTCCTTTCCATCTACCCTATCTATGCCCCTCATAATTTTGTACACCTCAATCAGGTCCCCCCTCAGCCTTCTCTGCTCTAAGGAAAACAACCCCAGCCTGTCCAGTCTCTCTTCATAGCTGAAGCGCTCCAGCCCAGGTAACATCCTGGTGAATCTCCTCTGCACCCTCTCCAATGCAATCACATCCTTCCTATAGTGTGGCGACCAGAACTGCACACAGTATTCCAGCTGTGGCCTAACTAGCGTTTTGTACAGCTCCATCATAACTCCCTGCTCTTATATTCTATGCCTCGGCTAATGAAGGCAAGTATCCCATATGCCTTTTTAACCACCTTATCAACCTGTCCTGCTGCCTTCAGGGATCTATGTAATTGCGCACCAAGGTCCCTCTGATCCTCTGTCCTTCCTAGGGTCCTACCATTCACTGTGTATTCCCTTGCCTTGTTAGTCCTCCCAAAATGCATCACTTTACACTTTTCAGGTTTAAATTCCATTTGCCACTGTTCTGCCCATCTAACCAACCTGTATATCGTCCTGTAGCCTGAGGCTTCCCTCCTTGCTATTTACCACTCCACCAATTTTTGTGTCATCTGCGAACTTACCGATCATACCTCCTACATTCATATCTAAATCATTAATGTACACTACAAACAGCAAAGGACCCAGCACCGATCCCTGCGGTACACCACTGGACACAGGCTTCCAGCCACAAAAACAACCGTCGACCATCACCCTCTGCCTCCTGCCACTAAGCCAATTTTGGATCCAATGTGCCAAATTGCCCTGGATCCCATGGGCTCTTACCTTCTTGACCAGTCTCCCTTACTGAAGTCCATGTAGACTACATCAACTGCACTACCCTCATCCACACACCTAGTCACCCCCTCAAAAAATTCAATCAAAATGGTTAGACATGATCTCCCCCTGACAAAGCCATGCTGACTATCCTTGATTAATCCTTGCCTCTCCAAGTGGAGACTAATTCTGTCCCTCAGAATTTTTTGCAATAATTCCCCTACCACTGATGTTAGGCTCACTGGCCTGTAATTCCCTGGTTAACCCTACTACCCTTCTTGAATAATGATACTACGTTAGCTATCCTCCAGTCCTCTGGCACCTCCCCTGTGGCCAGAGAGGTTCTGAAAATTTGTGTCAGAGCCCCTGCAATCTCCTCCCTTGCCTCACACAGCAGCCTGGGATACATCTCGTCTGGGCCTGAGGATTTATCTACTTTTAAGCCCGCTAAAACCGCTAGTACCTCCTCCCTCTCAATACTAATTTGTTCAAGTATATCACAATCCCCCTGCCTGATTTCTATGCCTACATCGTCCTTCTCCATAGAGAACACAGATGCAAAATATTCATTTAAAACCTCACCTACATCTTCCGGCTCTACACACAGCTTGCCACTTTGGTCCCTAATGGGCCCTACTCTTTCCCTGGTTATCCTCTTGCCCTTAATATACTTATAAAACACCGTGGGATTTTATTTTATTTTGCTCGCCAGTGTATTTTCATGCCCCCTCTTCGCTCTCCTAATTAATTTTTTTAAGTACCCCCCCTGCACTTTCTATACTCCTCTAGGGCTTCCACTGTTTTTAGTCCTTTGTATCTGCCAAAAGCCTCCCTTTTTTTTCAAATCCATTCTTGTATATCCCTTGCCATTCAGTGTTCCCTGGGATTGTTGGTCCCACCCTTGACCTTTACGGGAACATGTTGGCGTTGTACTCTCCCTATTTCCTTTCTGAAAGACTCCCGCTGCTCTGATGAGGATTTTCCTACAAGTGGGGAAAATGCTAGAGTCCATTATAAAAGATGTAATAGCTGAGCACTTGGAAAACAGTGACAGGATCGGACAAAGTCAACATGGATATACAAAAGGTAAATCGTGCTTGACTAATCTACTGGAATTTTTGGGGGATGTAACTGGTAGAATAGATAAGGTAGAACCAGTGGATGTGGTGTATTTGGACTTTCAGAAGGCTTTCGATAAGGTCCCGCATAAGAGATTAGTGTGTAAAGTTAAGGCACATGGGACTGGGGGCAAGGTATTGACTTGGATACAGAACTGGTTGGCAGACAGGAAGCAAAGAGTTGGACTAAACGGCTCTTTTTCCGAGTGGCAGGCAGTGACTAGTGGGATACCGCAGGGATCGGTCCTAAGACCCCAGCTATTCACAATATATATTAATGATCTAGACGAGGGAACTAGATGTAATATCTCCAAGTTTGCAGACGACACAAAGCTGGGTGGGTGTGTGTGCTGTGAGGAGAATGCCGAGAAACTCCAGCATGATTTTGACAGGTTGGGTGATTGGGCAGAAGCATGGCAGATGCAGTATCATGTGGATAAATGCGAGGTTATCCACTTTGGTGGCAAAAACAGGAAGGCAGATTATTATCTGAACGGCAATGGATTGGGAGAAGGGGAAGTGCAACGAGACCTGGGTGTCCTTGTGCACCAGTCGCTGAAGGTAAGCATGCAGGTGCAGCAGGCAGTTAAGGCGGCAAATGGCATGTTGGCCTTTGTAGCGAGAGGGTTCGAGTACAGGAACAAGGATGTCTTGCTGCAGTTGTACAGGGCCTTGGTGAGACCGCACCTTGAGTATTGTGTGTAGTTTTGGTCGCCTTATCTGAGGAAGGATGTTCTTGCCATGGAGGAAGTGCAGCGAAGATTTATCAGACTGATACCTGGGATGGCAGGAGTGACGTATGAGGAGAAATTGGGTCGACTGGGCTTATACTAGCTGGAGTTTAGAAGAATGAGAGGGGATCTCATTGAAACTTATAAAATTCTAACAGGACCAGACAGATTAGATGCAGGAAGGATGTTCCCGATGGCCGGCGAGTTCAGAACCAGGGGTCACAGTCTAAGGGTAAGGGGAAGCCATTTAGGACAGAGATGAGGAGGAATTTCTTCACCCAGAGAGTGGTGAGTCTGTGGAATTCTCTACCACAGAAGGCAGTGGAGGCCAATTCATTAAATATATTCAAGAAGGAGTTAGATATATTTCTTCAGGCTAAAGGGATCAAGGGATATGGGGAGAAGGCAGGGACAGGGTACTGAATTTGGATGATCAGCCATGATCTCATTGAATGGCGGAGCAGGCTCGAGGGCCCGAATGGCCTACTCCTGCTCCTATCTTCTATGTTTCTAAGTAGCTGATCCCAGTCCACTTTGGCCAGATCCTGCCTTATCATATTAAAATCGGCCTTCCCCCAATTTAGAACCTTTATTTCTGGTCCATCTTCCTTTTCCATGACTGCCTTAAATCTCACTGAATTATGGTCACTGCCACCAAAATGCTCTCCTACGGACACTTCTACCACTTGCCCAGCTACATTCCCTAGAATTAGGTCCAGTACCGCCCCCTCTCTTGTAGGACTTTCTACATGCTGGCTCAAAAAGCTCTGCTGGATGCACTTTAAGAATTCCGCACCCTCTAAGCCTTTCACACTCTGACTATCCCAGTTAATATTGTGGAAATTGAAATCTCCCACTATTATTACGCTATTATTTCTACACTTCTCTGAGATTTGCCTACATATCTGTTCCTCTATCTCCCCCTGACTGTTTGGGGGCCTATAGTACACTCCCAGCAAAGTGCTTGCCCCCTTTTTGTTGTTAAGTTCTACCCATATGACCTCATTAGAGGAACCTGCTAAGATATCATCCCTCCTTACTGCAGTAATTGACTCCTTGATTAATATTGCGACATCCCCTCTTTTACACCCGCCTCTGTCTCGCCTGAAGATTCCATACCCCTGAATATTGAGCTGCCAGGCCTCTATTTACAGACGCTCCGTGACCAGTCCCCATTTCTCCTCCATTTCCAGACGCTCCCTGACCAGTCACCATTTCTCCTCCATTTCCAGACGCTCCCTGACCAGTCACCATTTCTCCTCCATTTACAGACACTCCCTGACTCGCTGGGGATTTCCCAGCACTTCCTGGTAGTCCCGGAGTTTGTGTCTTAAACTGGCGGGTAGTTGTGGGGAGGCGGATAATGTTGAGTGTTTTAATAATGGGGCCTGGGGCTGCACTCGGGGTGTGAGCAACCCGCGTCCCCCCCGGGGTTTATTTATTTTTTACATAGTTAGATGAATTTTTAATTATAAATAAGGCCACTGATTACAGCTTCTATGCAAATCTGCACATGCTCATAGAATTTGAGCCCTGTAATATTAACACTCCTATAATAGTGTATAATAAAATCACCATTTAACATTTTTCAATCACAGTAATCATTGACCCCCACACCAGATTGTATTCACCCTGAGCAACGCCATGAGACATACACTAGTTACCTGAAGATTACCCTCGATTGCATTGGGAAAATAAAAATAATAATCAACTTTATTGTCATTGTTAGTGCACAAGTGCAGTACAACGAAATGTAAGCTTGCGGCTCCCGAGAGTGTACATTTTGAATAAGACATTTAACATTCAATTGACTTGTAACATAAACATAAAGTGCATTGGCAGATGTGCAGGCTTTAGAGTTTATTTGCAGAGTTCAGTAGGATGACAGCCCTGGGAAAGAAGCTGTTCCTAAATCTGGTCGTTCGGATGCGAATGCATCTGTAGCATCTCCCAGATGGCAGGGGGGGCGAACAGACTGTGGCTGGGGTGGGTAGGGTCTTTGATGATGGTCAGTGACCTCCGTAAACAGCGTTTCTGGTAGATGTTCTCAATGGTCGGTAGCCGGGTGCCGGTAATGCGTTGGGCAGTTTTGACTACCTGCTGCAGGGTATTATTATTTTCCCAATGCAATCGAGGGTAATCTTCAGGTAACTAGTGTATGTCTCATAGTGTTGCTCAGGGTGAATACAATCTGGTGTGGGGATCAATAATTTGACTTGCGAGAAGATTAAGATCCCTGTATAAACCTTCATATAAACTCAAGATATATTTCACATATCCTGGACTATAGTAGTTGAAATACACGAGCATTCAGTCACCTGTTTGCCAATACAATAGTTTCAGTTGAATTTGCTGTCCGTCTGTGAGAAGGTCATTGGCGGAAGCTCGGTAAAAGGAGCCCGAGGGCAGTTTCTGATTAGACCTTTCATTGGGTCCGATATGAATGTTGTGATCGTTTCTATAGCAACGAAGCCTGTGTGTGGATCTTGTGGGCAGACTGTATTTCACTCAATGTAACTTCAGGTGCTGCTTCTGTCAGGAGATTTCTGTTTCTCTCTGCCCTGCTTGAGCAGACTGAGGGAAGGGCCGATCAAGTAGAAGATCGGAATAGCAAAGATTTCACTATTTTACCCATGAGCACTGGGCAGAGCCTGTCCACAGTGCGCTCCGACACTCACACTGCTTTCTCGGTGTAATAATTTAACCCGCTCCCTGAGCTCGGGGTGTGAGCGGCCCGCGTCCCCCCGGGGTTCATGAACCCGCTCCCTGAGCTCGGGGTGTGAGCGTCCCGCGTCCCCCTGGGGTTCATGAACCCGCTCCCCGAGCTCGGGGTGTGAGCGTCCCGCGTCCCCCCGGGGTTCATGAACCCGCTCCCTGAGCTCGGGGTGTGAGCGGCCCGCGTCCCCCCGGGGTTCATGAACCCGCTCCCTGAACTCTCTCACCTGATGTGTCAGCGGCTGCTGCCAAGGGCCACGCATGCTCAGTTCATACAGCCCAGGTGATTGACGGGAGCTCGGGACCAATAGGAAGAGCGGGGCGGGTCCTCCAACCATTCGGAGTGTGTGAGGGGCGGGGCTTCACCTTTAAACCTGAACAACAGAGGTGAGCTGAGCATGCTCATTAAAACACTCAACATTATCCGCTTCACACACACCCGGGGTGGGCCTCAGGCCCCGAACAAGAGCCTCCGGGCCGGGCGTTTGCCCCGAGTTGGGCGGCAGCTGTGGGGCTTTCTCCCGGTGACAGGCCTGGTGTAATGGCCGCCATCTTGAGAGGCTCAGGGGGCAGCAGGGCGCATGCGCGGCCCCCTTGGCCAGGAACCAGGAGGAGAGAATCTTGTCAATTTCATTCACTTTGCCTCCAATTTCCACCCTTCCCTCACCTTCACATGGTCCATCTCTGACTCTTCCCTTCCCTTCCTCGACTTCTCTGTCTCCATCTCTGGGGATAGGTTATTGACTAACATTCACTACAAGCCCACTGACTCCCACAGCTACCTGGACTACACTTCCTCCCACCCCGCCTCCTGTAAGGACTCTATTCCATTCTCCCAGTTTCTCCGTCTCTGCCGCATCTGCTCCGACGATGCCACCTTCCACACCAGTGCTTCCGACGTCTCTTCCTTTTTCCCCAACTGAGGATTCCCATCTACCGTGGTTGACACGGCCCTTGACCATGTCCGTTCTATCTCCCGCACTTCTGCCCTCACCCCTGCCCCTCCCTCCCGGAACCACGATAAGGTTCCCCTTGTCCTCACCTTTCACCCCACCAGCCTTCACATTCAACGGATCATCCTCCGCCATTTCCGCCACCTCCAACGTGATCCCACCACTAAACGTATCTTCCCCTCCCCTTTCAGCATTCCATAGGGACCGCACCCTCCGAGACACCCTAGTCCACTCCTCTGTCACCCCCAACAACCCTTCGTCCGGCACCTTTCCGTGCAAGCGCAGGAGATGCAACACCTGCCCTTATACCTCCTCCCTTCCCACTGTCCAGGGCCCCAAACACCCCTTCCAGGTGAAACAGCAATTTACTTGTACTTCTTGCAATCTAGTGTACTGTATTCGCTGCTCACGATGTGGTCTCCTCTACATTGGGGAGACCAAATGCAGATTGAGTGACCGTTTTGCGGAACACCTCCGTTCAGTCCGTAAGGATGACCCCGAGCTTCCGGTCGCCTGTCATTTTAATTCACCGCCCCATTCCCATTCAGACCTCACCGTACTCGGGCTCTTGCATTGTTCCACGGATGCTCAATGTAAACTCGAGGAACAGCACCTCATCTTCCGATTAGGCACTTTACAGCCTTCCGGACTCAATATCGAGTTCAACAATTTCAGATCATAACCTCGGCCCCCATTACATTTTTACTTATATTTTTTATCCACACCTTTGTTTTGGCCTTTTCCCTCCCCCCACCCCACCCCACCCCCTTCTCTCTCTCCCACATGGCAACTGTCTCCCATTCTGCCAGAACATTTCACACCTAACCTAGAGCCGTCTTTTGTCTCCACCAGTCCTATCACCATCTCGTCTCTTAATGTCTCTTCACTTCTCTTTTGTTCTCTCCCAGCCCCCAAACTGACCTTTTAACCTGTTTCATTTCCTGAGCTTTTTCAGTCTTGACAAAGGGTTTCGACCTGAAACGTTGACTCTATTTTCTCTCCATGGATGTTGCCTGGCCTGCTGAGTTTTTCCAGCATTTTCTGTTGTTGTCAATTTCTATCCTGGACTCACGGTGATGTCTTTTGTAAACTCCTTTTACAGGCTGTGAGAAGGGCAGCATTTACAGACCGCAAACTCGAACCAAACATCACGTCAAGATCTGACAGAGTCACTCCATTCATCAGGACCCGAATATCATCGGCCTTTGAATGTGGAAGGAGGAATTTTTGGTCTGTCTGTGGGAAAAGATTTCAATCATCAGTGTGACTGGAAAAACACCGAGACACACATACCCGAGTGAGAGTGTTACAGTGCACTGACTGTGGAAAGAGCCTTAACCAGTTACACAGCCTGAAAAACATCACACCGTTCACAGCGGGGAGAAACCGTACACGTGTTCTGTGTGTGGACGAGGCTTCAACTGATCGTCCAACCTAGAGAGACACAAAGACACCCACACCACGGAGAAACCGTGGAAATGTGGGCACTGTGGGAAGGGATTCAATTACCCATCTGAGCTGGAAACTCATCGGTCCTTCTTTATCTGGAGATCAAATGTCTGTTGTATAATTGTACCAGCAGGTAACAGGCTCCTGTGAACTCCTCCCTCTGCTATTTTAATGCAGACTTTAACCAATTTATTTTAAATGGGTTTATGTTAAATGAGTTAATGTCTGCCTTAAAATGGTAGACTTAGGACTGCCACACAAGCATGTTAAAGCTTCGTAGAATAATTACCAGTCATTTTTAGGCTTAAAACTTAAACCTCTTTCACTTTCAATAAGGAACAGATTGCGGTTTTACACCAATCTCTGATTCAACAGCATATTTCCAGCATTCACCAGTGTTCTTCGTGAACCTGCGACAGTACCTCCCAAACCCGCGACCTCCACCATCTAGGACAAGGGCTGCAGCCGCACGGGAACACCACCACTCCAAGTTCCCCTCCAAGTCACACACCATCCTGAATTAGAAATATATCGCCGATCCTCCATCGTCGCTGGGTCAAAATCCTGGAACTCCCTCCCTAACAACACTGAGGGAGCACCTTCACCACACGGACTGCAGCCATTCAAGAAGGTGGCTCACCACCCACTTCTCAAGGGCAATTATGGATGGGCAATAAATGCTGGATTTGCCAGCGACGCCCACATCCCAGGAACAAATTAAAAAAAAACCTAAACACAGTTGTAAAGGAGCCTTCTGTTCCATGCCTTGGAGCCCTGAACCATGGCAGAGAGCGGCTGGGACACATTTCTTACATGCCTCAAGATTAACCTGGACAGAGTCTTTGCTGTCGGTGAAGAGAGACGAGAAAAACCAAAGTGCCGTTTGCCCCTCTCAGTGTGGCCCTGAAGGACTGTGTCCAGGCTGAAGTTCTGTTTCCGCCGTACGATCCTCCCCCAGATTGTCCTTTCTGAGCTCCAGCCAGGTGATGCTAAACACTCAGGTGGGAAAGACAATAACCTACAACAATGTGTTTAAAACAAAGCTGATTTATTTGACATATATCGAGGATATTAATCACCAGCCCAGTTGTAGGGGTTATTAACATCAGCAGAAACAAACCCTAACTGTCAGAATGAACATGGTTCAGTCTTGGATGTGATTAACAGCAGCAACAACAACAGAATCCAACCCCTGCAGTCATTTGTGAACTCGGTGGTGTGTCAGCAGGTGGGATGAATTAGTGAATCCCTTCCCACACACGGAGCAGGCGAACGGCCTCTCCCCAGTGTGAACTCGCTGGTGTCTCAGCAGTTCCTTTTTGCTTTTAAAGGTCTTCTCACAGTCAGAGCATTTAAAAGGTCTCTTATCAGTGTGAACAGGTTGGTGTGCAGTGAGGTTGGAGGAACAAGTGAATCCCTTCCCACACACTGAGCAGGTGAACGGCCTCTCCCCAGTGTGAACTCGCTGGTGTTTCAGCAGGGTGGATGAACGAGTGAATCCCTTCCCACACACGGAGCAGGTGAACGGTCTCTCCCTGGTGTGAGTGCGTCGATGAGTTTCCAGCTCAGATGGGTAATTGAATTCCTTCCCACAGTCCCCACATTTACACCGTTTCTCCCCGGTGTGACTGCGCTTGTGTCTCGATAGGCCAGATGATTGGCTGAAGCCTCGTCCACACACACAACACGTGTACGGTTACTCCCCGCTGTGAATGGTGCTTTTTGTTTCCGTGTTCAAAGGCCGATGATATTCAGGTTCTGATGAATCGAGTGACTCTGTCAGATCTTGGTACGATGTTTGGTTTGATCATCCTGTCTGCAAATCCGCCCCTTCTAATAACCTGTAAAATGAATTTAAAACAGGAAAAAGGGAGCGTGAGAGAGAACCCACAATAAAACAAAGATAGGCTGTGAAATTGAGTTTAATGAATCTGGTCATTTGTGGGGCCGGCAGCAGAAACAAGTGACCATGAAAGCTGCTGGATTGTCGTAGAACCCAACTGGTTCACTAATGTCCTTCAGGGAAGGGATTCCACCACCTGGCCTGGGCCTACACATGACTCTGGCCTCTATGGGAGGAGAGAGAGCGGTGGGAGGGGCGATGGAGAGGGACTTTAAACATCTGCAACTTGATAAGGCTTCTTTGACAGAAGCTGCCAAACCCACGACCTCCTCCTCCTAGAAGGACCAGGGAAGCACGTGCATGGTGTAAGATCCCAGAGGGACCCCGGTTCCTAATGATTCGAGGTTGACCCGTATTGGGGACAGTGATTTAACTTTATTCAGCACAAGCAAGACTTAATACATTACAGTGTTCGAGCAGCAGTTTACAGAGAATAATTGAGACTTATATTACCACTTGTACTCTGGGTAGAAGCGCAGCTGTGAGCAGGCTGCACCCTGTGTCTCTCTCTCTCTCGCCATCTCCCGGGTGTAAGAATCCTGAGAAATCTCCATTTCAGATTCCCACTAGCTAACATGGATGAAATGAAATAAGCATTATTGTAGGTTTAAGTGTGTATTATGGAACTGTTAGTCAATGCACGCCGATTCTTGAATAATCATGCTTTTAAACTAGTGTAATGTGCCTTGGGTATCCATCTTGTGGATAATTTTTACGAAGTATGATCTCTCTCTTCCCCTCAATTGTCCCAATCTAAATTCTATGTCACTCTCCGCTTCAACTTCAGTTTCAATCCCTCTGACAGGTACCAGTGTCTTTAACTCTACCCTGATTGTTTCATGAATTAGATAGTTTCTCGATGGAGTATGTGTCAGTGCTTTAAAAGTTGTCTCACTCTCCTGAGCCACATTAACCATTTCATGTCGTGCTGTTGTCAATGGCCCAGATGGGGTACTCAGCGTGTGCCCGGAGGAATTGCCGGTTTTCAGCATACACAGCGCATGCACTGAAAACCGGCATTTCCTGTCCTCTGACCCAAGGGGTTAAGAGGCAGAACGCGTGCGACTGCACAGGCAGCGCGTGCGCAGTGAAATTCCTTTTTTTTCCAGAGTTGCGCGCGTGTAAAGGCCTCCGGTCTTTACGCGTGGAAAAGCAAGACGTAAGTATTTAGTTTTTCAGGTAAGTGGGCTTTTAGTACAATGTAGAAATGTTTTTTCCACAAGTTTGTTATTTTTAAATAATTTACAGGATGGTAAGTTTAGTTTTAGACCCTATTTTTTAAACATTTATTTTTTTCAAAAAATTGATTAATTGTTTAAAACATTTTTAAAAACTTATTTATAGTTAATACAATCAGTGGGATGTTTTTTAAAATTTTATTTAAAGTTAAAGTAGTGTTTTGGCAGCCCATACTTTTCATGAGTTTGACAGCTCTTACTGTCAAACTCATGAATGAGTTTCCCCTCCCCTGATTGGCTGCACAGTGCTCACCTGATCCCAGCCGGCACATCGCACTAACTACGCCGCTGGATCAGGTAAGCACATCGCGCCGACAGCTGAACCGGGCCTGTGACAAGAAATGCAAGCAGGCCCGGGCTTCAGATGTCGGCGCGCAGGGTGAGTGCAGATCGGGGGCTTGCACGCGCGGCAAGCCCCCGATCCTAATTTCAGGGCCATTAACTGAATATACCTGAGGCCCGTTCTTTAGTGCAAATTCACCACGCACTTCCGCATGCTAATTGCTTCCTATGTAACATCACATCTGTCCACACACAATATCCTGCCACATGTGCAATCCAATACGAACCATTCATGGGCTTTCAGGTGATCTCATCAAAAGATGGTGAGGTGTCTGGAGATCTTTGCTCATCTCCCACTGTATGGTCCCGATGTCTCGGGTAGTGGCCAGCCTATCAAATGAAGTTTTCTTACAAAGTTCACAGGCAAGGACACAAACCTCTCCAAGGACACAAACCTCTCCAAGGACACAAACCTCTCCAAGGACACAAACCTCTCCAAGAGAAAACTATCAATTGACTATTTTCAACTGCACTTTCCTGCCTTTGCCGAGACTGTTCATTAATCCCAGATTGAGACCTTTCGGTGAATCGTACACAGGTGATTTATTCCAATTCAACTGAGGAAATGATTCCCATTTGGTGGTGAATGAAACATTTCCTGTTTCTATCTGACATCCTCAATCACTTCCTCTCATTCCATTTTACACATCCCATTAATTACCATTCTATCTCATTCATGAGCCCTGGAGGAACTTTCCTGTCCAATACACTATTAAAGATAGGAAACAGATCCAACCTTCCCACTTGGTCCCAGTTATTAACACATTTTGGGTTTTTTAATTTATTTTAGAGGATCTTTTTATTTCCCAAAATAATCCGATGTATTGCGCCTGAGTCCATTTTATCATTGCAGTATTGTTGGACTGACAGATTTTGTCAATGTTCAATTTTATTTCCCAAAAACTTTCTTCCCTGATACACAGCAATTGGCAGGACCACCTTAGACTGCTTTCCACCAGTTTCTTTTCATGAAAATTTGACTATCCCCTTAAACTTCAGGTAAATTTTTCCTTTTTGAGTGCTTGAAACAGCAACGTATATCAATTTTATTTTTATCAGTTCATCTCTTCAATTCCCATTTCAGAAACAAGTGATGCCCAGGCTTGCTGGTTTACATGCTGGTTTCATATTAGAGACACAAGTGCTTGGAATTAGTTTGGAGGTAACTTCCATATCTCCCCTTCTCGAGCACTCTGTCTCGGGAAATAACACCTGACCCTGAATGGGTTAAGTCCGAGTCTTTGACAGACAAAGCCTTTCGTCCAAATCGTCACCATGCTGGGATTTATTTTAAATGTCTGCAGATAGGTTCTTACATTCTTAAAGCTGCTGGATCTCTTGTTAAGGAATCAATATTCATGCGGGCTGGAAAACCCTGGTCACCTGTTTAAAAGACACAAAAACAGAGAATCCATTGTGGCTCCACTTAAGTGCCCAAAGGGCTCATTTGTGAAATCAGAATTTACCTTCCGCACCGTGGGGTTAGTAATGTCCAATATCTTTAAATTTCATTCAGCAATACAAAAGTTGTAGCTCGGTGAATTAAAAAAGGCAGCTGTCCGCTGACAGGGTTAACTCCTTTGCAGGTTTATATATTCAGTGTGAGAGGTTGCAGCCCCTGTATAGTTACCTGAAGGGGCTGCTCCTCAACTCTTGGTTACACTTTAGCCCCACACTCCTAATCTTTGGCCGCCCGGTGCGGAGGGGGGTGGGTAAGTCGGAGGATCTTCTCCTGGACCTGCTCTTGGGCCTGGCAAAAACAGAAATTTGTAGGCCCAGGATGGGCGGGGGGTCACTCTGGCTGCCTGCCTCTCTCCCGTGATCTTGTCCCTGCCAGGGTGGCCCTGGAGAGGGAGCAGGCGGTGTCCACCGGTTCACTTGATACCTTCCTCGACCAGTGGGTACCTCAGGGTACAGAGTGTCTCTCAGACACTGGGAACAACATTCTGCTTTAGTTGGGAAGGTTCCCTTTGCTATTGTTGGGACTTTGTTGCTTATTTTAGATTCTTCCAGTTTGATTGGATCACATGATTTGGGGAACAAGAGAGGAAAGACTGTTGCAAGGAAACTAGAATTGTCTGTTCTGAATTTCTATCCTGTACTTACATTGATGACTTTTGTAAACTCCTTTTACAGGGTATTAGAAGGGGAGGATTTACAGACGGGAAACTCAAACCAAACATCACATCAAAATCTGACAGAGTCACTCCATTCATCAGGACCTGAATATCATCGGCCTTTGAATGTGGAAGGAGAAATGTTTGTCTGTTCTATCTGTAGGAAAAGATTTCAAACATCAGCGTGACTGGAAAAGCACCGAGACACACACCCGAGTGAGAGTGTTCCAGTGCACTGACTGGAAAGAGCTTTAACCAGTTACACAGCCTGAAAAAACATCGCACCGTTCACAGCGGGGAGAAACCGTACACGTGTTCTGTGTGTGGCTGAGGCTTCAACTGATCGTCCAACCTAGAGAGACACAAGGACACCCACACCACAGAGAAACCGTGGAAATGTGGGGACTGTGGGAAGGGATTCAATTACCCGTACCAGCTGGAAATTCATGGGTGCAGTCACACTGGGGAGAGGCCATTCACCTGCTCCACGTGTGGGAAGGGATTCATTGATTCATCCACCCTGCTGAGACACCAGCAAGTTCACACTGGGGAGGTGACGTTCACTTGCTCCACATGTGGGAAGGGATTCAGTCGATTAACCAGCCTCACTATACACCAACTTGTTCACACTGAAAAGAGACCGTTCAAATGTTCTGAGTGTGAGAAGAGCTTTAAAAGCTCAAGATATCTGCAGAAACACCAACAAACTCACATTGGGGAGAGGTCGTTCACCTGCTCAGTGTGTGGGAAGGGATTCCCTCAGTCATCCCAGCTGCTGACGCACCAGCGAGTTCACACAAGGGAGAGGCCGTTCACCTGCTCCACGTGTGGGAAGGGATTCATTGATTCATCCACCCTGATGAGACACCAGCGAGTTCACACTGGGGAGAGGCTGTTCACCTATTCAGTGTGTGGGAAGGGATTCATTGATTCATCCACCCTGATGAGACACCAGCGAGTTCACACTGGGGAGAGGCTGTTCACCTATTCAGTGTGTGGGAAGGGATTCATTGATTCATCCAGCCTGCTGAGACACCAGCGAGTTCACACTGGGGAGAGGTCGTTCACCTGCTCTGTGTGTGGGAAGGGATTCACTCGGTCATCCGTCGTGCTGAGACACCAGCAAGTTCATAAGCGAGGCAGCAGTTGGATTATGCTGTTATTGCTGCTGTTAATCGTATCTAGGACTGAACCGTGTTCATTCTGACAGTTGGGGTATGTTTCTGCTGATGTTAAACTCCAGCCCAGTTATAGGGGTTATTAATATTCTGGATATATGGCTGATTGACTTGTTGGGACTGCAGTGCCCCTTTAAGAACCGCTGTCTGATTTTGCCCCTTAATTCAGGGACTCTCATCAGAAATTTGTTTGCAATAAAATTATGACCTTTTACTTTAATGCTAAATTCATCTTTGGTACAATTCTTACTGACTTGCACGTTACACACAGTGGCACCTCCAGTATCCACCAGAAAGAAGGGGAATGGGAACTGGTGGAGAATCGAGAGTCCCCAAATGTTGCCCCTCCAGACTGGTACAGCAATCCCCTCGACACGGGAATGGAGCCAAGTCCAATCAGCAGCGAAGATTCACCAGGCTGATACCTGGGATGGCAGGAATGACGTATGAGGAGAGATTGGGACGATTAGAGTCATAGAGTTTTACAGCACAGAAAGAGGCCCTTCGGCCCATCGTGTCTGCACCGCCCATCCATCCCTGTCCAGTCTAATCCCATTTTCCAGCATTTGGTCCATAGCCTTGTGTGCAATGGCATTTCAAGTGCTCATCCAAATGCTTCTTGAATGTTGTGAGGGTTCCTGCCTCTACCACCCTTTCAGGCATTGAGTTCCACATTCCAACCACCCTCTGGGTGAAGAAGTTCCTCCTCAAATCCCCTCTAAATCTCCTGCCCCTTACCCTGAATCTATGCCCCCTTGTTATTGACCCCCCTACTAAGGGCAAAAGTTCCTCTTTATCTACCCTATCTATGCCCCTCATCATTTTGTACACCTCAATCAGATTGGGCTTATACTCGCTGGAGTTTAGAAGAGTGAGAGGAATTCTCATTGAAACTTATAAAATTCCAACAGGACTAGACAGACTAGATGCAAGAAGGATGTTGCCGATGGCCGGGAAGTCCTGAACCAGGGGTCACAGTCTAAGGATAAGGGGTAAGCCATTTAGGACAGAGATGAGGAGGAATTTCTTCACCCAGAGAGTGGTGAACCTGTGGAATTCTCTACCACAGAAGGCAGTTGAGGCCAATTCATGAAATACATTGAGGAAGGAGTTGGATATATGTCTTAAGGCTAAAGGGCTCAATGGATATGGGGAGAAAGCAGGGACAGGGTGCGGATTTGGATAATCAGCCATGATCTCATTAAATGGCGGAACAGGCTCGAGGGGCTAAAAGGCCTACTCCTGCTCCTATCTTCTAGAGTCTGGGGAGTAGGGGTGAAAGGAGTTGGGGTGAGGAGGGTTGGAGAGTAGGGGTGAAAGAGGAGTTGGGGTGAGGGGAGTTGGAGATTAGTGGTGAAAGAGGAGTTGGTGTAAGGGGGCTGGAGAGTAGGGGTGAAAGAGGAGTTGGGGTGAGGGGGTTGGAGAGTAGGAGTGAAAGAGGAGTTGGGGTGAGGGGGGTTGGACAGTAGGGGTGAAAGAGGAGTTGGGGTGAGGGGGTTGGAGAGTAGGGGTGAAAGAGGAGCTGGGGTGAGGGGGTTGGAGAGTAGGAGTGAAAGAGGAGTTGGGGTGAGGGGGGTTGGAGAGTAGGGGTGAAAGAGGAGTTGGGGTGAGGGGGTTGGAGAGTTGGGGTGAGGGGGTTGGAGAGTAGGGGTGAAAGGAGTTGGGGAGAGGGGGTTGGAGAGCAGGGGTGAAAGAGGATTTGGGGTGAGGGGGGTTGGAGAGTAGGGGTGAAAGAGGAGTTGGGGTGAGGGGTTGAAGAGTAGGGATGAAAGAGTTGGGGTGAGGGGGTTGGAGAGTAGGGATGAAAGAGGAGTTGGGGTGAGGGGGGTTGGAGAGTAGGGGTGAAAGAGGAGTTGGGGTGAGGGGGGTTGGAGAGTGGGGGTGAAAGGAGTTGGGGTGAGGGGGTTGGAGAGTAGGGGTGAAAGAGGAGTTGCGGTGAGGGGTTTGGAGAGTAGGGGTGAAAGAGGAGTTGGGGTGGGGGGGTTGGAGAGTAAGGGTGAAAGAGGAGTTGGGGTGAGGGGGGTTGGAGAGTAGGGGTAAAAGAGGAGTTGGGGTGAAAGAGGAGTTGGCATGAGGGGGGTTGGAGAGTAGGGGTGAAAGAGGAGTTGGGGTGAGGGGGGTTGGAGAGTAGGGGTGGAAGGAGTTGGGGTGAGGGGTTGGAGAGTAGGGGTGAAAGAGGAGTTGGGTGAGGGGGTTGGAGAGTAGGGGTGAAAGAGGAGTTGGGGTGAGGGGGTTGGAGAGTAGGGGTGAAAGAGGAGTTGGGGTGAGGGGTTGGAGAGTAGGGGTGAAAGAGGAGTTGGGTGAGGGGGGTTGGAGAGTAGGGGTGAAAGAGGAGTTGGGTGAGGGGGTTGGAGAGTAGGGGTGAAAGAGGAGTTGGGGTGAGGGGGGTTGGAGAGTAGGGGTGAAAGAGGAGTTGGGGTGAGGGGGGTTGGAGAGTAGGGGTGAAAGAGGAGTTGGGGTGAGGGGTTGGAGAGTGGGGGTGAAAGGAGTTGGGGTGAGGGGGTTGGAGAGTAGGGGTGAAAGAGGAGTTGCGGTGAGGGGTTTGGAGAGTAGGGGTAAAAGAGGAGTTGGGGTGAAAGAGGAGTTGGCATGAGGGGGGTTGGAGAGTAGGGGTGAAAGAGGAGTTGGGGTGAGGGGGGTTGGAGAGTAGGGGTGGAAGGAGTTGGGGTGAGGGGTTGGAGAGTAGGGGTGAAAGAGGAGTTGGGTGAGGGGGTTGGAGAGTAGGGGTGAAAGAGGAGTTGGGGTGAGGGGGTTGGAGAGTAGGGGTGAAAGAGGAGTTGGGGTGAGGGGTTGGAGAGTAGGGGTGAAAGAGGAGTTGGGTGAGGGGGGTTGGAGAGTAGGGGTGAAAGAGGAGTTGGGTGAGGGGGTTGGAGAGTAGGGGTGAAAGAGGAGTTGGGGTGAGGGGGGTTGGAGAGTAGGGGTGAAAGAGGAGTTGGGGTGAGGGGGGTTGGAGAGTAGGGGTGAAAGAGGAGTTGGGGTGAGGGGGGTTGGAGAGTAGGGGTGAAAGAGGAGTTGGGGTGAGGGGGGTTGGAGAGTAGGGGTGAAAGAGGAGTTGGGGTGAGGGGGATTGGAGAGTAGGAGTGAAAGAGGAGTTGGGGTGAGGGGATTGGAGAGTAGGGGTGAAAGAGGAGGTGAGGGGGGTTGGAGAGTAGGAGTGAAAGAGGAGTTGGGGTGAGGGGATTGGAGAGTAGGGGTGAAAGAGGAGTTGGGGTGAGGGGTTGGAGAGTAGGGGTGAAAGAGGAGTTGGTGTGAGGGGGTTGGAGAGTAGGGGTGAAAGAGGAGTTGGGGTGAGGGGGTTTGGAGAGTAGGAGTGAAAGAGGAGTTGGGGTGAGGGGGTTGGAGAGTAGGGGTGAAAGAGGAGTTGGGGTGAGGGGGTTGGTGAGTAGGGGTGGAAGAGGAGTTGTGGTGAGGGGGGTTGGAGAGTAGGGGTGAAAAAGGAGTTGGGGTGAGGGGGATTGGAGAGTAGGGGTGAAAGAGGAGTTGGGGTGAGGGGGGTTGGAGAGTAGGGGTGAAAGAGGAGTTGGGGTGAAAGAGGAGTTGTGGTGAGGGGGTGGAGAGTAGGGGTGAAAAAGGAGTTGGGGTGAGGGGGGTTGGAGAGCAGGGGTGGAAGAGGAGTTGGGGTGAGGGGTGTTGGAGAGTAGGGGTGAAAGAGGTGTTGGGGTGAGGGGGATTGGAGAGTAGGGGTGGAAGAGGAGTTGGGGTGAGGGGGTTGGAGAGTAGGGGTGAAAGGAGTTGGGGAGAGGGGGTTGGAGAGTAGGGGTGAAAGAGGAGTTGGGGTGAGGGGGTTGTAGAGTAGGGGTGAAAGAGGATTTGGGGTGAGGGGTTGGAGAGTAGGGATGAAAGAGTTGGGGTGAGGGGGTTGGAGAGTAGGGGTGAAAGGATTTGGGGTGAGGGGGTTGGAGAGTAGGGGTGAAAGAGGAGTTGGGGTGAGGGGGGTTGGAGAGTGGGGGTGAAAGAGGAGTTGGGGTGAGGGGGTTTGGAGAGTGGGGGTGAAAGAGGAGTTGGGGTGAGGGGGTTTGGAGAGTAGGGGTGAAAGAGGAGTTGGGGAGAGGGGGGTTGGAGAGTAGGGGTGAAAGAGGAGTTGGGGTGAGGGGGTTTGGAGTTTAGGGGTGAAAGAGGAGTTGGGGTGAGGGGGGTTGGAAAGTAGGGGTGAAAGAGGAGTTGGGGTGAGGGGGGTTGGAGAGTGGGGGTGAAAGGAGTTGGGGTGAGGGGGTTGGAGAGTAGGGGTGAAAGGATTTGGGGTGAGGGGGTTGGAGAGTAGGGGTGAAAGAGGAGTTGGGGTGAGGGGGGTTGGAGAGTGGGGGTGAAAGAGGAGTTGGGGTGAGGGGGTTTGGAGAGTGGGGGTGAAAGAGGAGTTGGGGTGAGGGGGTTTGGAGAGTAGGGGTGAAAGAGGAGTTGGGGAGAGGGGGGTTGGAGAGTAGGGGTGAAAGAGGAGTTGGGGTGAGGGGGTTTGGAGTTTAGGGGTGAAAGAGGAGTTGCGGTGAGGGGGGTTGGAGAGTAGGGGTGAAAGAGGAGTTGGGGTGAGGGGGGTTGGAGAGTGGGGGTGAAAGAGGAGTTGGGGTGAGGGGGTTTGGAGAGTAGGGGTGAAAGAGGAGTTGGGGGGAGGGGGGTTGGAGAGTAGGGGTGAAAGAGGAGTTGGGGTGAGGGGGTTTGGAGAGTAGGGGTGAAAGAGGAGTTGCGGTGAGGGGGGTTGGAGAGTAGGGGTGAAAGAGGAGTTGGGGTGGGGGGGTTGGAGAATAGGGGTAAAAGAGGAGTTGGGGTGGGTGGGTTGGAGAGTAGGGGCGAAAGAGGAGTTGGGGTGAGGGGGGTTGGAGAGTAGGGGTAAAAGAGGAGTTGGGGTGAGGGGGGTTGGAGAGTAGGGGTGAAAGAGGAGTTGGCATGAGGGGGATTGGAGAGTAGGGGTAAAAGAGGAGTTGGGGTGAGGGGGGTTGGAGAGTAGGGGTCAAAGAGGAGTTGGGTGAGGGGGTTGGAGAGTAGGGGTGAAAGAGGAGTTGGGGTGAGGGGTGTTGGAGAGTAGGGGTGAAATACGAGTTGGGGTGAGGGGGGTTGGAGAGTAGGGGTGAAATACGAGTTGGGGTGAGGGGGGTTGGAGAGTAGGGGTGAAAGAGGAGTTGGGGTGAGGGGGTTGGAGAGTAGGGGTGAAAGAGGAGTTGGGGTGAGGGGGGTTGCAGAGTAGGGGTGAAATACGAGTTGGGGTGAGGGGGGTTGGAGAGTAGGGATGAAAGAGGAGTTGGGGTGAGGGGGTTGGAGAGTAGGGGTGAAAGAGGAGTTGGGTGAGGGGGGTTGGAGAGTAGGGGTGAAAGTGGAGTTGGGTGAGGGGGCTGGAGAGTAGGGGTGAAAGAGGAGTTGGGGTGAAAGAGGAGTTGGGTGAGGGGGTTGCAGAGTAGGGGTGAAAGAGGAGTTGGGGTGAGGGGGGTTGGAGAGTAGGGGTGAAAGAGGAGTTGGGGTGAGGGGGGTTGGAGAGTAGGGGTGAAAGAGGAGTTGGGGTGAGGGGGGTTGGAGAGTAGGGGTGAAAGAGCAGTTGGGGTGAGGGGGGTTGGAGAGTAGGGGTGAAAGAGGAGTTGGAGTGAGGGGGTTGGAAAGTAGGGGTGAAAGAGGAGTTGGGGTGAGGGGGGTTGGAGAGTAGGGGTGAAATACGAGTTGGGGTGAGGGGGGTTGGAGAGTAGGGGTGAAAGAGGAGTTGAGGTGAGGGGCGTTGGAGAGTAGGAGTGAAAGAGGAGTTGGGGTGAGAGGATTGGAGAGTAGGGGTGAAAGAGGAGTTGGGGTGAGGGGGGTTGGAGAGTAGGGGTGAAAGAGGAGTTGGGGTGAGGGGGTTGGAGAGTAAGGGTGGAAGAGGAGTTGGGGTGAAAGAGGAGTTGGGGTGAGGGGGGTTGGAGAGTAGGGGTGAAAGAGGAGTTGGGGTGAGGGGTTGGAGAGTAGGGGTGAAAGAGGAGTTGGGGTGAGGGGGGTTGGAGAGTCGGGGTGAAAGGAGTTGGGGTGAGGGGGGTTGGAGAGTAGGAGTGAAAGAGGAGTTCGGGTGAAGGGGTTGGAGAGTAGGGGTGAAAGGAGTTGGGGTGAGGGGGTTGGAGAGTAGGGGTGAAAGAGGATTTGGGGTAAGGGGTTGGAGAGTAGGGATGAAAGAGGAGTTGGGGTGAGGGGGTTGGAGAGTAGGGGTGAAAGAGGAGTTGGTGTGAGGGGATTGGAGAGTAGAGGTGAAAGAGGAGTTGGGTGAGGGGGGTTGGAGAGTAGGGGTGAAAGTGGAGTTGGGTGAGGGGGTTGGAGAGTAGGGGTGAAAGAGGAGTTGGGGTGAGGGGAGTTGGAGAGTAGGGGTGAAAGAGGAGTTGGGGTGAGGGGGTTGGAGAGTAGGGATGAAAGAGGAGTTGGGGTGAGGGGGTTGGAGAGTAGGGGTGAAAGAGGAGTTGGGTGAGGGGGGTTGGAGAGTAGGGGTGAAAGTGGAGTTGGTTGAGGGGGTTGGAGAGTAGGGGTGAAAGAGGAGTTGGGGTGAGGGGGGTTGGAGAGTTGGGGTGAAAGAGGAGTTGGGGTGAGGGGGTTGGAGAGTAGGAGTGAAAGAGGAGTTCGGGTGAGGGGGTTGGAGAGCAGGGGTGAAAGAGGATTTGGGGTGAGGGGTTGGAGAGTAGGGGTGAAAGAGGAGTTGGGGTGAGGGGGTTGGAGAGTAGGGGTGAAAGAGCAGTTGGGGTGAGGGGGGTTGGAGAGTAGGGGTGAAAGAGGAGTTGGGGTGAGGGGGTTGGAGAGTAGGGGTGAAAGAGGAGTTGGGGTGAGGGGGGTTGGAGAGTAGGGGTGAAAGGAGTTGGGGTGAGGGGGTTGGAGAGTAAGGGTGAAAGAGGATTTGGGGTAAGGGGTTGGAGAGTAGGGATGAAAGAGGAGTTGGGGTGAGGGGGTTGGAGAGTAGGGGTGAAAGAGGAGTTGGGGTGAGGGGATTGGAGAGTAGAGGTGAAAGAGGAGTTGGGGTGAGGGGGGTTGGAGAGTTGGGGTGAAAGAGGAGTTGGGGTGAGGGGGGTTGGAGAGTAGGGGTGAAAGAGGAGTTGGGGTGAGGGGGGTTGGAGAGTAGGGGTGAAAGAGTAGTTGGGGTGAGGGGGGTTGGAGAGTTGGGGTTAAAGAGGAGTTGGGGTGAGGGGGGTTGGAGAGTAGGGGTGAAAGAGGAGTTGGGGTGAGGGGGGTTGGGGAGTAGGGGTGAAAGAGGAGTTGGGGTGAGGGGGGTTGGGGAGTAGGGGTGAAAGAGGAGTTGGGGTGAGGGGGGTTGGAGAGTAGGTGAAAGAGGAGTTGGGGTGAGGGGGGTTGGAGAGTAGGGGTGAAAGAGGAGTTGGGGTGAGGGGGGTTGGAGAGTAGGGGTGAAAGAGGAGTTGGGGTGAGGGGGGTTGGAGAGTAGGGGTGAAAGAGGAGTTGGGGTGAGGGGGTTAGAGTGTTGGGGTGAAAGAGGAGTTGTGGTGAGGGGGGTTGGAGAGTAGGGGTGAAAGAGGAGTTGGAGTGAGGGGGTTGGAGAGTAGGGGTGAAAGAGGAGTTGGAGTGAGGGGGTTGGAGAGTAGGGGTGAAAGAGGAGTTGGGGTGAGGGTGGTTGGAGAGTAGGGGTGAAAGAGGAGTTGGGGTGAGGGGGGGTTGGAGAGTAGGGGTGAAAGAGGAGTTGGGGTGAGGGGGTTTGGAGAGTAGGGGTGAAAGAGGAGTTGGGGTGAGGGGGGTTGGAGAGTAGGGGTGAAAGAGGAGTTGGGGTGAGGTTTTTTTTTTAGAATGACAACAACAATTTGCATTTAGATAGCGCCTTTAACTTAGTAAAACATCCCAAGGTGCTTCACTGTCGCGTTGGCAAACCAAATTTTGACTCTGAGCCACATGAGAAGATATTAGGACAGATGACCAAAAACTTGTTTAAAGAGGTAGGTTTTAAGGAATGTCTTAAAGGAGGAACGAGGGGTAGAGAGGCGGAGAGGATTAGGGAGGGAATTCCAGAGCTTGGGGCCTCGACAGCTGAAGGCACGGCCGCCAATGGTGGAGCGATTAAAATCGGGGATGTGCAAGAGGCCAGAATTGGAGGAGGGCAGAGATCTCAGAGGTTGTAGGGCTGGAGGAGTTTACAGAGATAAGGAGAGGGGAGGCCATGGAGGATTCCTCTGGTGCTGGAATCAAGAACAAGAGGCCAGAATCTTAAAATTAGAGCTCGGCCATTCAGGGGTGAAATCAGGCTGCACCTTTTCACACACAGGGTATTAGAAATGTGGAACTCTCTCCCCCAAAAGGCTGTGGATGCTGGGGGTCGATTGGAGCTTTCAAGACTGAGTTGATTGATTTTTGTGAGGTAATTGTTCCAAGGGATATGGAATAAAGGCGGGTAAATGGAGTTAAGATACGGATCAGCCTGATCTAATTGAATGGTGGAGCAGGCTCGAGGGGCTGAATGGCCTCCTCCTGTTCCTAATGTTCCTGTGACAGACTCAGAAATGCGCCGGAGCGCTGAAATCCCACTGGGCCCCAGCACATGCTCAATGGAAAGCCCAGGTCAAGGGCACAGCCAGCGTGCCCTCTCTGAACCCAGTTTGCTGCTCCCTCTGTGCCCAGCACTGCCTGCACCCCCGGCGCACGGCAGTGGAATTTCAAAAGAAGGAAGGTGTCAGCGTGTGAAAGACTTTTAGAAAGAATTCAAGGTGTTTTCAGAGAGCTGGGATCTTTCTCTGTTCTCGGGAATTAGTTATCAGCCTTTCTCCTGTGAATATAGAGCTGCCTTATAGGGCCGTGATCATCTTTGAAAGAGCTGCCAATTAGTCTCACTCCGTGGGCCTGTCCCCATAGCTCCACAAACTTTTCCTTTAAGTAGATCCAATTCCCTTTTGAAAGTTACTATTGAATGTGCGTCCACCCCCTTTCAGACAGTGCATTCCAGATCACAACAACTCACTGAGCGAAAAATGGCTCATCTCCTCTCTGGCTTTTTGTCCATTATTTGATGTGATGTGTTTACTTGTGAAATCTATTTTCTGAGTGGAATTCAATTTAAACCAGGTTTTGATTCCCTATTCACACATCGAAGGTGAGAGAGATGCTGTGGGTCACACGCTAAGTCCAGTGGCTGAAAGTGATTAACAGACTGGGTTTGTGTTCAGTGATCCCGGGCGTGTTACCGAGACTTTCCCTGGATACCAAGGCTAGGAGAGGCACTCTGGAATGTATGGGGAGCTGGGACTTGTCCATGAGAGTAACCGAAGGTATGAGAACTGAAATAAAAGGTAAATTGTGCTTGACTAATCTACTGGAAATTTTTGAGGATGTAACTGGTAGAATAGATAAGGGAGAACCAGTGGATGTGGTGTATTTGGACTTTCAGAAGGCTTTTGATAAGGACCCGCATAAGAGATTAGCGTGCAAAGTTAAAGCACATGGGATTGGTGGTAAGGTACTGTCTTGGATAGAGAACTGGTTGGCAGACAGGAAGCAAAGAGTTGGAATAAACGGGTCTTTTTCTGAGTGGCAGGCAGTGACTAGTGGGGTACCGCAGGGATCGGTGCTAGGACCCCAGCTACTCACAATATATATAAATGATCTAGACGAGGGAACTAGATGTAATATCTCCAAGTTTGCAGATGACACAAAGCTGGGTGGGCGTGCATGCTGTGAGGAGGATGCAGAGAAACTCCAGTATGATTTGGACAGGTTGGGTGATTGGGCATATGCATGGCAAATGCAGTATAATGTGGATAAATGCGAGGTTATCCACGTCAGTGGCAAAAACAGGAAGACAGATTATTATCTGAATCGCAATAGATTAGGAGAAGGGGGAAGTGCAACGAGAACTGGGTGTCCTTGTGCACCAGCCGCTGAAGGTAAGAATGCAGGTGCAGCAGGCGGTTAAGAAGGCAAATGGTATGTTGGCCTTCATAGCGAGAGGATTTGAGTACAGGAACAAGGATGTCTTGCTGCAGTTGTACAGGGCCTTGGTGAGACCACATCTTGAGTATTGTGTGCAGTGTTGGTCGCCTTATCTGAGGAAGGATGTTCTTGCCATGGGGGGAGTGCAGCGAAGATTCACCAGACTGATACCTGGGATGGCAGGAATGACGTATGAGGAGAGATTGGGTCGATTAGGTTTATGTTTGCGAGAGTTTAGAAGAATGATAGGGGATCTCATTCATATTTATAAAATTCTAACAGGACTTGACAGACTAGATGCAGGAAGGATGTTCCCGATGGCCGGGGAGTCAAGAACCAGGGGTCACAGTCTAAGGATAAGGGGTAAGCCATTTAGGACTGAGATGAGGAGGAATTTCTTCACCCAGAGAGTGGTGAACCTGTGGAATTCTCTACCACAGAAGGCAGTGGAGGCCAATTCATTAAATATCTTCAGAAAGGAGTTAGATATATTTCTTAAGGCTAAAGAGATCAAGGGATATGGGGAGAAAACAGGGACAGGGTACTGAGTTTGGATGATCAGCCATGATCTCATTAAATGGCGGAAAAGGCTCGAAGAGCCGAATGGCCTACTCCTGCTCCTATCTTCTATGTTTCTATGTTAATCTTGGGTTAGAAAGGAGAAAAGGCCCAAAAATGGAGCAGTCGGTAACAGGACATCAGTTAGTCTCCTCTTATCTTGGAGAAATCAAGGACTCGACACACTGTGTGTTTGAAACAAAGCTGATTTATTTGACATTTCAAAATGTTAAACTCCAGCCCAGTTATAGGGTTATTGACATCAGCAGAAACAAACCCCAACTGTTAGAATGAACATGGTTCAGTCCTGTAGGTGATTAACAGCAGTAATAACAGCAGAATCCAACCCCTGCAGTCACATGTGAACCTGTCTCTCCAGGTTGGACAATCGGTTGAAGCCTTGTCCACACACAGAACACGTGTACGGTTTCTCCCCGCTGTGAATGGTGCGATGTTTTTTCAGGCTGTGTAACTGGTTAAAGCTCTTTTCACAGTCAGTGCACTGGAACACTCTCACTCAGGTGTGTGTGTCTCGGTGCTTTTCCAGTCACACTGATGTTTGAAATCTTTTCCCACAGACAAACATTTCTCCTTCCACATTCACAGGCCGATGATATTCAGGTCCTGATGAATCGAGTGACTGTCAGATCTTGATGTGATGTTTGGTTTGAGTTTCATAAGAACATAAGAAATAGGAGTAGGAGTGGGCCATTTGACGCCTCGAGCCTGCTCCGCCATTCAATAAGATCCTGGCTGATCTTCTACCTCATCTCCACTTTCCTGCACTATCCCCACATCCCTTGATGCCCTTAATATTCAACAATCTATTGATCTCTGTTTTGAATAGACTCAATGACTGAGCCTCCACAGCCTTCTGGGGTAGAGAATTCCAAAGATTCATCGCCCTCTGAGAGAAGAAATTTCTCCTCAACTCAGTCCTAAATGGCTGAGCCCTTATTCTGAGACTGTGACCCCTGGTTCTAGATTCCCCAACCAGGGGAAACATCCTCCCTGCATCTACTCTGTCAAGCCCTGTGAGAGTTTTGTGTGTATCAATGAGATCACTTCGCATTCTTCTAAACTCTAGAGAATATAGACCTAGTCTACTCAATCTCTCCTCATAGGACAATATCCCCATCCCAGGAACCAGTCCTGGTGAACCTTCATTGCACTCCCTCTATGGCAAGTATATCCTTCCTTAGGTAAGGAGACCAAAACAGTACACAATTCTCCAGGTGTGGTCTCACCAGGGCCCTATATAATGCAGTAAGACGTCTTTACTCTTATACTCAAATCCTCCTGTAATAAAGGCCAATGTTTCCCGTTTGCATATTTTCCCTTCTAATAACCTGTAAAAGGAGTTTACAAAAGTCAGCCCTGTAAGTACAGGATAGAAATTCAGAACATTCTTCCCTGTCCTGTTCCCCAAAACTGTAAATTCTCATCTCACTCGCTCTACGTCCCTCTGCGCTGAAATCCAAACTCATCGCACCATCTCCAATGTTCTTTTCCTTCTTGCTCGGCTTTCTCCCTCCCCTGAAGGTACTGACTCTGACTGGGTTCAGTTCTACACTCACTGGTTCCCCTCCCTCTCCTCCCCTGAAGGTGCTGACTCTGGCTGGGTTCAGTTCTACACTCACTGGTTCTCCTCCCACTCCTCCCCTGAAGGTGCTGACTCTGGCTGGGTTCAGTTCTATACTCACTGGTTCCCCTCCCTCTCCTCCCCTGAAGGTGCTGACTCTGGCTGGGTTCAGTTCTACACTCACTGGTTCTCCTCCCACTCCTCCCCTGAAGGTGCTGACTCTGGCTGGGTTCAGTTCTACACTCACTGGTTCTCCTCCCTCTCCTCCCCTGAAGGTGCTGACTCTGGCTGGGTTCAGTTCTACACTCACTGGTTGCCCTCCCTCTCCTCCCTTGAAGGTGCTGACTCTGGCTGGGTTCAGTTCTACACTCACTGGTTCTCCTCCCTCTCCTCCCCTGAAGGTGCTGACTCTGGCTGGGTTCAGTTCCACACTCACTGGTTCCCCTCTCTCTCCTCCCCTGAAGGTGCTGACTCTGGCGGGGTTCAGTTCTGCACTCACCGGTTCCCCTCTCCCTCCTCCCCTGAAGGTGCTGACTCTGGCTGGGTTCAGTTGTACACTCACTGGTTCTCCTCCCCAGAAGGTGCTGACTCTGGCTCTAACCTTCTTTCCAATACTCTGTCCTTCCTTATAAGCTTTTCTTCTGTAATATCTCACAATTTTGGTGAGGGGCACGCCCTGACCTGTCACAATTTCTCCTCCATTTACAGACACTCCCTGACCAATCTCCCTTTCCCCTTCATTTACAGATGCTTCCTGACCAGTCCCTGTAGTGTATGTGCCTTTAAGAGCCCCAGGTATGCTGTGGTGCCGGTGATTGCCACTCGGGCTATATAAGCCTGTGTATTGTGTATATCCGTTAGAACCCCCCCCCCAGACATTGCTTAGTAAATACCTATGAACCAACTCCTGTCTTCAGTGTCTTTATCAACACACGGACACTACAGTGGCGACGAAGTGGAAACGGACTTACCTGCAATTCGGCAGCACCTCAAGTACATCGATTCCTCGGGCGTCCTGAAGACTCAAGGAAGTAAGAGAAGCTGTGGTTTCAACAGCTGGCCAAGCTGGTGGCAGGTACTGTGCTAATCCTTCCTGGGCATCAGGCTGGGGCTCCAGCGGCTGGCTCTACAGCTGAGACAGGCAGCGAAATCGGAGGCAAGCAATAATGGACTGGGAGGGAGCACTCGGGAGATGGCCGGCGCGGCAAGCAGGTCAGCGTTCAGACCTGGAGAGAAACTCCGGCGGGAACGAGTCTCCAACAGTAAATTAATAAATAAATAAATAAATAAAACAAACGGAAACTGCAGTAAACAGCGCTGTCATCGGCAGCAGCGGTGGGAAAGCACGGGAAGCACCATATCTTTTCGACAGAAAAGAAAGAAAAGCGCGGGAAGTGCCATATCTTTTCTAAGATGCCTAATTTTGGCAATATTGATGTTTTTGATAATGAGATAGAGGATTGGACCACATATGTGGAAAGAGTGGAGGTATATTGCACCGCAAATGGAATAGAAGATGAAAAAAAAGCTTCAGTGCTTCTGGATCTAATGGGCGCAAGGACATACAAGCTGTTACGAAACTTAATCACTCCAGCCGAACCGATGGACAAGAATTTTGAGGAGATTGTTGATACCCTACACTGCCAATTCGAGGCAGGACTGGCAGATTTTCTGCGAGACAAATTCATCTGCGATCCCCTAAGTGTAGAAACACAAAAAAAGGTATCTTCTGAGAAAAATTTAACACTGGACAAGGCTTTCAGTGCAATAGGAGCTGCAAAGATACAGCAAAGGCCACAGGACTTCGGCACCCATGAAATGACACGGGGTTTCAAGAGATGTTATCGCTGCGGCAGATCCACCCATGACCAGAGGGACTGCTGGTTCAAGGAAAAAGCATGCAGGCGATGCGGAAAGATGGGACACATTCCACGTGTGTGCCGATCTGAAAACAAAAAATCCACCAACGGGAAAAGAATCAATAAGGAAAAGCACAGAAAGGTACAAATGATGACGGACAGTAGCTCCGAAGACCAGAAGAGTGATAGCGACTCCGGGAACAAGAGACTAAGCTCTCTCAAATTACATAATGTAATTGCCAAAGAAGATTACCAGACCATTTGGGTTACCCTCACAATAGCAGGGTCCCCAGTTAAAATGGAGCTCGATACAGGATCAGCTCTGACCGTCATAAATCGACGGGATTACGAGCGGCTATTTCCGCATATACCTTTAAAAGACACATCCATTATCTTGAAAACATATACGGGGCAGAAAGTATACCCCAAAGGAAAAATAAGGGTGCCTGTTGTATACAACGGCAAGGAAATACAGAAGTTGTATTTATACGTTCTACAAGGTGGTGGTCCACCGCTTTTGGGACATGAATGGATCAGAAAAATACGTTTAGACTGGCACTCCATTCAGGCACTGACGGTGACCAGTAAGGAAAAAAATGATGATGACGTCATACCTGAACGATTAAAAGACATCTTGGCCAACGCCAAGGAAGTGTTTCAAGAGAAACTAGGAACCTTGAAAGGCATCACCGCCTCAATAAAAGTGGAAGATGCAGCAATTCCCAAGCTTTTTAAGGCAAGACCGGTGCCATACGCAATTCGTCCAGCAGTCGAGGCAGAGCTGGAGAATTTGGAAAAGGCAGGCGTATTATCTAAAATAGATTGGAGCGAGTGGGCAACACCCATCATCCCAGTCATGAAGAAAGCATTGAAGGATGATGGATCTGAAGAACAGAGAAAAATTCGCATCTGTGGAGACTTCAAGGTGACTGTAAACCCGGTCCTTCACACGGTACAGTATCCTCTTCCGAGGATAGAAGATATTTTCGCCTCACTATCCGGAGGGAAACGTTTCACCAAAATTGACTTGGCACAGGCATAACTACAGATGGAGGTTGAAGAGGTCTCTAAAAAATATCTCACGATAAATACACACAAATGTCTGTACCAGTACAATCGACTGGTTTTCGGAGTAGCATCCGCTCCAGCTATCTGGCAAAGAGCTATGGAGCAAGTCCTCCAAGGGATTCCGGGGACTCAATGCTACCTAGACAACATCCTTGTAACAGGAGAAAACGACAACGAGCACCTTGCCAATTTAGAGCAGGTGCTCACTAGGCTGAGAGAACGGGGCCTACGAGCAAATCGCCCCAAGTGCGAATTTTTCCAAAATCAAATATCATATTGTGGCCACATAATAAATAAGGAAGGGTTGCATAAGTCACCTGAAAAAATTGAGGCGGTCATAAAAGCCCCAGCACCTGAAAATGTTTCACAATTAAGGTCGTTCCTGGAATTAATAAATTACTATCATAAATTTTTACCGAACTTATCAACTCTTCTACACCCTCTTCATGAACTGCTACAAACAGGAGTAATTTGGAAATGGAACGAAGACTGTAAACGTGCCTTCCATAAATGCAAAGACTTAATCACATCCAAAGAAGTTTTGGCTCATTACAACCCACCACTGCCAATCAGACTGGCGTGCGATGCATCCCCTTACGGCATAGGAGCAGTATTATTGCATAAATTCCCTGATGGCTCGGAACGGCCGATAGCTTTTGCGTCACGCTCATTGAACTCAGCTGAGCGTAACTATGCCCAAATCGACAGGGAAGCACTCAGCCTGGTATGGGGAGTAAAGAAATTCAACCATTACCTACACGGACAAAAATTTACCTTGTTGACTGACCATCAACCCCTCATCTCCATATTCAACCCTAAAAAGGGTGTTCCCATTATGACAGCACAAAGGCTACAGAGGTGGTCCCTTTTTCTGGGGGCACACCAATACAACATAGAATACAAAGGGTCAAAACAGCATGGGAATGCTGACAATTTATCGTGCCTACCGTTGCCAATGGTAGAAGAGGCACCTACAGTAGACCCAATGGAGATGTTCCACTCTACCATAGTGGAATGTCTACCAGTAACAAATTCTGCCATTGAAAGGGAAACGAGAAATGACCCGACTCTTTCACGGGTCTACGATTTAACAGTGAAGGGATGGCCAGCACATGGCGAACCACTGTTGCCAGTGTTCTCGCAAAGAAGAGAACAGCTGTCAGTGTGCCGAGGAACCTTGATGTGTGGATCCAGAGTGGTGATTCCACCCAAACTCCAGGATAAAGTGCTAAAGGAGCTTCACGAGGGGCATCTGGATGGAGTGAAAATGAAGAACCTAGCCAGGGCGTTTGTATGGTGGCCAGGTATCGATGGAGACATCGAAGAAATGACCAAGAGCTGCCTAGGATGCCAGAAGGTCCAAAACGCTCCACCACAAGCCCCTCTACATCCATGGGAGTGGCCCTCATCTCCCTGGCAAAGGGTACACATCGACTTTGCTGGTCCATTTATGGACTCAATGTTCTTAATCGCGGGGCTTAACCCCATTGTCTTAAAAAACAATGGGGTTAAGCCCTACACGTCTGCCCCATACCATCCCGCCACCAATGGATTGGCTGAAAGGTTTGTCCAGACCTTCGAGAAGGCCATAAAGGCCATGGGTAATGAAGACATAAAACTTCAGCACAAGGTGGATCACTTCTTATTCGCATACAGGAATGCAACACATATGGTTACCAACCAAACTCCCGCCATGATGTTCTTCAATAGAAACCTAAGATGCCGGCTGGATTTGGTCAAGCCCAACATCAGAAGGGACGTGGAGAACCGGCAGTTTCAAGGCATGAATGAAAGGCCAACTAGAACCTTCCAGATAGGTCAACAAGTTTTGGCCCGGGACTACCGTACCGAGAAATGGCAGCCTGGAACTATCTGCACACGACTAGGACCACTGATGTATACCGTGGACATCAGAGAAAGCGTAATAAGGCACCATGCTGACCAAATCATAAAGTCATCCGGAAAGGGACAACCTACACCACAACTCTATACATCTAACGATGAAGTAGAGATACCCATATCTACCTCCGATCCGGTGATACTGGAACCCGATGAACCCGACACTGGCATTCAAGCCGAATCAGCCTTGCCAGAAGAACCTACTACACCACCAGAAACTACTACACCCCCGAGGTGTTATCTGGACTGAGTCAGGAAGCCTCCTGAGAGACTGACTTATAATTAATTAACTACAGCAATGTATATTATTTTGCTTATAACATGTAATTAATAATTACTTAAAATATGATGTACTGGTTAGCTAAAAGGGGAGGAATTGTAGTGTATGTGCCTTTAAGAGCCCCAGGTGTGCTGTGGTGCCGGTGATTGCCACTCGGGCTATATAAGCCTGTGTATTGTGTATATCCGTTGGAACCACCCCCCCCCCAGACTTTGCTTAGTAAATACCTATGAACCAATTCCTGTCTTCAGTGTCTTTATCAACACACGGACACTACAGTCCCCATTTCTCCTCCATTTACAGATGCTCCCTGATCAATCTCCCTTTCCCCTCCATTTACAGACACTCCCTGACCAGTCACCATTTCTCATTCATTTACAGACGCCCCCTGACCAGTCACCATTTCTCCTCCATTTGCAGATGCTCCCTGACCAGTCACTATTTCTCCTTTATTTACAGATGCCCCCTGATCAGGCCCATTTCTCAAAGAGTCATACAGCACAGAAAGAGGCCATCGTGTCGCGCCGGCCATCAAGCCCTGTCTATTCTAATCCCATTTTCCAGCACTTGGTCCGTAGCCTTGTATGCTATGGTGTTTCAAGTGCTCATCTAAATGCTACTTGAATGTTGAGGGTTCCTGCCTCTACCACCCTTTCAGGCAGTGAGTTGCACATTCCAACCACCCTCTGGGTGAAAAGGTTTTTCATCAAATCCCCTCTACGCCTCCTGCCCCTTACCTTGAAACTATGCCCCCTGGTTATTGACCCCTCTACTAAGGGGAAAAGTTCCTTTCTATCTACCCTATCTGTGCCCCTCATAATTTTGTACACCTCAATCAGGTCCCCCCTCAGCCTTTTCTGCTCTAAGGAAAACAACCCCAGCCTGTCCAGTCTCTCTTCATAGCTGAAGCACTCCAGCCCAGGTAACATCCTGGTGAATCTCCTCTGCACCCTCTCCAATGCAATCACATCCTTCCTATAGTGTGGCGACCAGAACTGCACACAGTATTCCAGCTGAGGCCTAACTAGCGTTTTGTACAGCTCCATCATAACCTCCCTGCTCTTATATTCTATGCCTCGGCTAATGAAGGCAAGTATCCCATATGCCTTTTTAACCACTTTATCTGCCTGTCCTGCTGCCTTCAGGGATCTATGTACATGCACATCAAGGTCCCTCTGATCCACTGTCCTTCCTAGGGTCCTACCATTCATTATGTATTCCCTTGCCTTGTTAGTCCTCCCAAAATGCATCACCTTACACTTTTCAGGGTTAAATTCCATTTGCCACTGTTCTGCCCATCTAACCAACCCGCCTATATAGTCCTGTAGCCTGAGCCTTCCCTCCTCGCTATTTACCACTCCGCCAATTTTCGTTTCATCTGCGAACTTACTGATTATACCTTCTACATTCATATCTAAATCACTAAAGTACACTACAAACAGCAAAGGACCCAGCACCGATCCCTGTGGTACACCACTGGACACAGGCTTCCAGTCACAAAAACAAACTTTGACCATCACCCTCTGCCTCCTGCCAATAAGCCAATTTTGGATCCAATGTGCCAAATTGCCCTGGATCCCATGGGCATTTACCTTCTTGACCAGTCTCCCATGCTGGACTTTGTCAAAAGACTTACTGAAGTCCATGTAGACTACATCAACTGCACTACCCGCATCCACACACCTAGTCACCCCCTTGAAAAATTCAATCAAATTGGTTAGACATGATCTCCCCCTGACAAAGCCATGCTGACTATCCTTGATTAATCCTTGCCTCTCCAAGTGGAGACTAATTCTGTCCCTCAGAATTTTTTACACTAATTTCCCTACCACTGATGTTAGGCTCACTGGCCTGTAATTCCCTGGTTAACCCTACTACCCTTCTTGAAGAATGGTACTATGTTAGCTATCCGCCAGTCCTCTGGCACCTCCCCTGTGGCCAGAGAGGTTCTGAAAATTTGTGTCAGTGCCCCTGCAATCTCCTCCCTTGCCTCACACAGCAGCCTGGGATACATCTCGTCTGTGCCTGGGGATTTATCCACTTTTAAACCCGGTAAAACCGCTAGTACCTCCTCCCTCCCAATACTAATTTGTTCAAGTATATCACAATCCCTATGCCTACATCGTCCTTCTCCATAGTGAACACAGATGCAAAATATCCATTTTAAACCTCACCCACATCTTCCGGCTCTACACACAGATTGCCACTTTGGTTCCTAATGGGCCCTATTCTTTCCCTGGTTATCCTCTTGCCCTTAATATACTTATAAATCACCTTGGGATTTTCCTTTATTTTGCTCGCCAGTGTATTTTCATGCCCCTCTTCGCTCTCCTAATTTCTGTTTTAAGTACCCCCCTGCACTTTCTATACTCCTCTAGGGCTTCCACTGGTTTTAGTCCTTTGTATCTGCCAAAAGCCTCCCTTTTTTCCTAATCCATTCTTGTATATCCCTTGCCATCCAGTGTTCCCTGGGCTTGTTGGTCCCACCCTTGACCTTTACGGGAACATGTTGGCGTTGTACTCTCTCTATTTCCTTTCTGAAAGACTCCCGCTGCTCTGATGAGGATTTTCCGACAAGTGGGCAAAATGCTAGAGTCCATTATAAAAGATGTAATAGCAGAGCACTTGGAAAACAGTGACAGGATCGGACAAAGTCAACATGGATATACAAAAGGTAAATCGTGCTTGACTAATCTACTGGAATTTTTGGGGGATGTAACTGGTAGAATAGATAAGGGAGTACCAGTGGATGTGGTGTATTTGGACTTTCAGAAGGCTTTCGATAAGGTCCCGCATAAGAGATTAGTGTGTAAAGCTATGGCACATGGGATTGGGGGCAAGGTACTGATTGGATAAAGAACTGGTTGGCAGACAGGAAGCAAAGAGTTGGAATAAACGGGTCTTTTTCTGAGTGGCAGGCAGTGACTAGTGGGGTACCGCAGGGATTGGTCCTGGGACCCCAGCTATTCACAATATATATAAATGATCTAGACAAGGGAACTAGATGTAATATCTCCAAGTTTGCAGACGACACAAAGCTGGGTGGGCGTGTGTGCTGTGAGGAGAATGCCGAGAAACTCCAGTATGATTTGGACAGGTTGGGTGATTGGGCAGAAGCATGGCAGATGCTGTATAATGTGGATAAATACGAGGTTATCCACTTTGGTGGCAAAAACAGGAAGGCAGATTATTATCTGAATGGCAATAGATTGGGAGAAGGGGAATTGCAACGAGACCTGGGTGTCCTTGCGCACCAGTCACTGAAGGTAAGCATGTAGGTGCAGCAGGTGGTTAAGAAGGCAAATGGCATTTTGGCCTTCGTAGCAAGAGGGTTCGAGTACAGGAACAAGGATGTCTTGCTGCAGTTGAACATGGCCTTGGTGAGACCACATCTTGAGTATTGTGTGCAGTTTTGGTTGCCTTATCTGAGGAAGGATGTTCTTGCCATGGAGGAAGTGCAGCGAAGATTCGCCAGACTGATACGCTGGGATGGCAGGAATGACTTATGAGGAGAGATTGGGTCGATTGGGCTTATACTCGCTGGAGTTTAGAAGAATGAGAGGGGTTCTCATTGAAACTTATAAAATTCTAACAGGACTAGACAGACTAGTTGCAGGAAGGATGTTCCTGATGGCCGGGGAGTCCAGAACCAGTCTAAGGATAAGGGGTAAGCCATTTAGGACAGAGATGAGGAGGAATTTCTTCACCCAGAGAGTGGTGAGCCTGTGGAATTCTCTACCACAGAAGGCAGTGGAGACCAATTCATTAATTATATTCAAGAAGGAGTTGGATATATTTCTTAAGGCTAAAGGGATCAAGGGATATGGGGAGAAGGCAGGAACAGGGTACTGAGTTTGGATGATCAGCCATGATCTCATTGAATGGCGGAGCAGGCTCGAGGGCCCGAATGGTCTACTCCTGCTCCTATCTTCTATGTTTCTAAGTAGCTGATCTCAGTCCACTTTGGCCAGATCCTGCCTTATCATATTAAAATCGGCCTTCCCCCAATTTAGAACCTTTATTTCCAGTCCATCTTTGTCCTTTTCCATGACTGCCTTAAATCTCATCGAATTATGGTCACTGTCACCAAAATGCTTTCCTATGGACACTTCTACCACTTGCCTGGGTACATTCCCTAGAATTAGGTCCAGTACCGCCCCATCTCTTGTAGGACTTTCTACATGCTGGCTCAAAAAGCTCTCCTGGATGCACTTTAAGAATTCCGCACCCTCTAAGCCTTTCACACTCTGACTATCCCAGTTAATATTGGGGAAGTTGAAATCCCCCACTATTATTACGCTATTATTTCTGCACTTCTCTGTGATTTGCCTACATATCTGCTCCTCTATCTCCCCCTGACTGTTTGGGAGCCTATACCACACTCCCAGCAAAGTGCTTGCCTCCTTTTTGTTTTTAAGTTCTACCCATATGGCCTCATTAGAGGAACCTGCTAAGATATCATCCCTCCTTACTGCAGTAATTGACTCCTTGATTAATATTTCAACATCCCCTCCTCTTTTACATCCCACTCTGTCTCGCCTGAAGATTCTATACCCCGGAATATTGAGCTGCCAGTCCTCCATTTACAGACACTCCCTGACCAGTCCTCATTTGTCCTCCATTTACAGACGCTCCCTGACCAGTTCCCATTTCTCCTCCATTTACAGACGCTCCCTGACCAATCACCATTTCGGCTCCATTTACAGACGCTTCCTGACTCGCTGGGGATTTCCCAGCACTTCCTGGTTGTCCCGGAGTTTGTGTCTTAAACTGGTGGGTAGTTGTGGGGAGGCGGATAATGTTTTTTTTTTTAAAAATTCTCGGGGTGTGTGCAGCCTGTGTCCCCCCGGGGTTTTATTTTTCACGTCCCCCCGGGTTCATTTTTTTTTCTTTCTTGTTTTTAAAATTTTTTTTAAATATAAATGTCATTTACAGAGCTCAAGTCTCGGCTCTCTGTACAAAGTCACAAGCCCTCATGCCTACAAGGCAGGGGTCCCAGTCTCTTCAAGTTAATGATGTGATCTCCAAGCTTCTTGATCATCTTCACTTGTTCATCCAGATAGTGGGTCTCCAGGAATTCACACAGTTGAGGGTCGGCGCTCCCAGTGGAGAGTTTGTGCAGATCCAGCAGACTCTGGTCGACATTCTTCTCCATCTGCAGGGCTCTCTGCATCGCCGAGCGGAGCCTCCCGCTCTCCCAGCCGAACAAATGGACTGTAAAGAAGCTCAAAAACACTGGATTAATTTTTAAAACTTATCAAATTAAATTAAAATCACCCCGGCCGGGGTGACGATGCACTCCAGTCCCCGTGGCACCCACCGGTCTCGGAAGGCCTCGAGTGTGCCGGCAGACATCGCGTGCTCTATCTCCAGGGCCACCCGGGCGCGAACATAGCCGCGGAAGAGAGGCAGGCAATCGGGCCGAACGACCCCCTCAACCGCCCGCTGCCTGGACCTGTTTATGGCCACTTTGCCAGGCCCAGGAGCAGTCCTACAAGGAGGTCCTCCGACCTGCCCTCTCCCCTCCGCACCGGGTGGCCGTAGATCAGGAGCGTGGGACTGAAGTGCAGCCAAAGATCAAGGAGCAGCCCCTTCAAATAATGGAACAGGGGCTGCAACCTCTCACATTCCACATAAACGTGGAACACGGACTCCTCTAGGCCGCAAAAATGGCAAGCAGCCCAGGAGTCCGTGAACTTACTTAAAATCTTATTGCACGGGACTGCTCCATTCAACACCTTCCAGGCCAAGTCCCCAATAGATAAAGGGAGGACTCCCGCGTAGAGAGCCCCCCATTGGGGACTTCTGCCTCCGCCAAGATGGCACACCAAGGCGTGTCCGGACGGCAGGCGAAGATGACAAAGTGGAGAGTGTGCAGGAGCAGCCCGTACAGGAAACCCCTCCGCGCAGAGCTAAAAGGCATGGAGGGCATTTCCTCGAGATGGCTCAAGCTGTGAGGCGCTGGTTCCCGAGAGGGGTTTTGGGGCCGCGCGCCGATGAGGAATTCCGTCCGAACAGGGGTCAGTTCGGACGGGATCGCCCGACGTGCCTGAGCCTCCTCGATACACCTAGTGGAGTCGGGGCCCAGTGCCGCTTTCAGCGTCTCGATGGCTTTGGCCGCGAGCCGGATGTTGGCCCAGGACAGGTGCTGCGCCTGCTCCTCCAGCACCATCCAACCCGCTCCTCCGCCATCGAGCAGGTCCTCGACCCTGGTCACCTTACCTGGCACAGCCCTGCCCTCCGCCAGCCGCCCGATCCAGCGGGCACGGAGGTGCGGATTCCTGAGCAGCGGCTCCCGAAGGAGAGCCGCCACTCCTGATGGGGGAGAACTCCACCTGGAGGTGATGCTGTTCCAGACCCATAGCAGTTCCTGGTAGAAGACAGGCAACTCCCGCAGGTAGGCATGCATACGGCCCAATTCCACAAACAGGAGCTGCGTGTCATAGTTGAGGCCGTGCAGCTGGCGGAAGAAATACATCGCCAGCGCACACCATCTATGAGGATTCTCGACGTACAGGTATCTCTGCAGGGTCCGAAGATGGAAAGTCACTGCCCTGGTGTGAAGGCACACCAGCGCCTGACCGCCCTCCGTAAGAAGGAGACTCAGAACCGCGGCAGAGTCCCAGTGCTTCCCTTTGTCCCAGAAGAAGTCGATGAGCTTCTTCTGCATCTTTGCGACAAACACAGGGGCGGGATCAAAGTGACCAACCGGTACCACAACATGGCGACCACCAGCTGGTTTATGACCAGTGCTCGACCCCTGTAGGACAACACTCGGCGCAGTCCTGTCCAGCGTC
Source organism: Somniosus microcephalus (assembly GCF_052327205.1). Classification (NCBI taxonomy): domain Eukaryota; kingdom Metazoa; phylum Chordata; class Chondrichthyes; order Squaliformes; family Somniosidae; genus Somniosus; species Somniosus microcephalus. The sequence goes on along the minus strand of NC_140990.1, from coordinate 29,895,389 downwards.
CTAGGCGAGCGGTGACTTTGGCCTCCAGCTCTGTCCAGTTCGCCGGCCAGGCGTGCTCGGCGGGGCTGAGGTAGACTCCCAAGTAGAGGAGGTGCGTGCTGCTCCAGGTGAAGGGCCTGAAATCCTCCGGCAGGGAGTCCACCCGCCACAGGCCCACCAGGAGTCCAGAACATTTCTCCCAGTTGATCCTGGCGGAGGATGCGTCCGAGTAAATCTGCTGGCATTCTCGCATCCTCCGCAAGTCAGCGGGATCCGTGACCATGAGGAGCACGTCATCGGTGTAAGCCGAGAGGACGACTTCCACGCCCGGCCCTTGCAGAGCAAGTCCCATTAACCTCTTCTGCAAGAGGCGCAGGAAAGGCTCCACGCAGACGGCATATAACTGACCGGACATTGGGCATCCCTGACGCACCCCCCTCCCGAAGCGAAGGGGCGCCGTCAAAGACCCGTTAACTTTAATCAGACACTCCGCGGCGGCGTACAGAAGTTGGATCCGGGCGACGAAATGCGTCTCGAACCCGAATGCGCATAGAGTTCCGAAGAGATACTCGTGATCCACCCTGTCGAACGCCTTCTCCTGATCCAGGGAAAGGAAGGCGACCGACAGACCAGCCCTCTGGGAATGGTGGACCAGGTCCCGGACCAGATGGATGTTATCATGGATAGTCCGGCCCAGGACCGTGTAGGACTGGTCGGGGTGGATCAGGTGGGCCAGCACGGTGCCAAGGCGGGCAGACATGGCCCTGGCAAAAATGTTATAATCCATGCTGAGGAGGGAGACTGGGCGCCAGTTTTTTAAAAGGCGGAGATCGCCCCTCTTAGGCAGCAGGACAATGACCACCCTGCGCCACAAGAGGGGCATCTGCCCTGCGCCATGAGATGGGCATCTCCACGGTCATCAGACTTTCCCCCAGGACCCACGCGTAGTCGCCCCCCAGGACGTCCCAGAACGCTCTGTGGAACTCCACGGTCAGCCCGTCCAGCCCCAGGGACTTTCCCCTCGAGAGCTGGCTGAGGGCGCCGGTCAGCTCCGCCAAGCTTAGCGGAGCATCCAATTTTTCGGCACCCTCCAGGCCGACCTTCAGCAGGTCCTCCCACAAAGCTCTGCGCGCATCCTCGCTGGACGGATCCGGAGAGAACAGAGCCCCGTAATAGGCCCGGGTCTCTGCGCTGATCCCCTCCGGATCCGAGACCAGAGATCCATCATCGGCCAGCAGCCCCAAGAGCTGCTTACGGACCCTCCATCTTTTTTCCAGCGAGTAGAAGGGGGAGCCGTGGTCCAGGTCCCGGAGGATCTGGATCCGCGACCTCACGTACGCGCCTCGGGACCTGACGAGCTGCAGGTCCTTCAGCGCGCCCTTCTTCTCTTCGTACACCTTCCGCAGGGCCGGGTCATCGACGACTTGACCGAGACGGGACTCCAGGTCGAGCACCTCCCTCTCCAACCGCTCGACCCGTGCCTCCCGCCTCTTGGTCGACCCCCTCGCGTACTCCTGACAGAAGAGACGGATGTGAGCCTTGCTCACGTCACACCATAGCCTCAAGGAGGGGAAGCCCCCCCGCTTCCTTCTCCAGTCGGCCCAGAACCAACGAAACGAGTCCCGGAACCGCTCATCCTCCAGCAGCAGGTTGTTAAAATGCCAGTACGCGGACCCCCCCGGCGCGCGTAACGGAGCGAGCTCCGCCCACACCAGGTGGTGGTCCGTGCATGGCACCGGCCGCATGGAAGCCGCTGGAACGCAGGAGACGTATGCCCGGGAAATGTAAAGGCGGTCGATTCTGGACCTTCCTCCTCCAGACCTCACGTAAGTGAAGGCGCTGGAGTCGGGATGGAGATTTCGCCAGACGTCCACCAAATCGAAGGACCCGACCAGGTCCCTCAACTTCTCCATCGACGCCAGGCTGTACGGGGGACCCAAATGGTCCCTCGCCTCGAGGGTGCAATTAAAATCCCCCCCGAGGATGACGCACTCACCGACATCGATGGAGCCCAGAAGAGCGGACACTTCTTCAAAGAAGCGCACTTGCTGCGCACCGACCACGGGGGCATACACGTTCACTAGGTGGAGCGGCACGCCCCCCAGGTGAACAGTGACCTGGAGCAAGCGGCCCGGCACGTGCTCCTTGACCCCCAAGATCTCCGGCTGAAAATGCGGGGCCAGCAAGATAGCTGCCCCGCTGGAATAGTTGGAGAGGTGACTCATGCTGACCCCTCCTTGCCACTCCAGGAGCCACGTGGCCTCATCCTCTGGAATGGTGGGGGTTTCTTGCAGGAAGCACACTGCATACCTTCCGTCCCGGAGGACTGAGAAGTTATTAAATCTACGGCGAGCATCTCTGCTGCCGCTGATGTTGAGGCTGGCTGTGGTTATCTTCATGACAAGAGCATAGTGCAACCTCTACTTAACCTAACGGGAGGAGGGAGAGCGGCCACTTGTCGACCGCTACTCCCTCAGCAGCCCAGCGAGGAACTTGTTGATCCGACGCTGCTTGCGCGGCCCCGCGCTCTCGTCCACGCCCATGGATTTGACAGCGGCAAGGACGGAGCCGACGAGCAACGTCAAATCCGACCATCTGTCTAGGGCCAGCCGGATTTTGCCAGGGCGACACCGGCATGCAGCCAGAAAGTCCCGGAGTTCCACAACAAGGATGAGGGGGGACTCGGAGGGGGGCACGAGGGTATCTGCCGCCTCACTGGCGACGGAGTCTGACTCATCCCCGGTGCTCTGCACTGGGTCCCCGTCCTCCTCCGGGAGGTCGTCATCAGCCAGCCTCGCCTCTGTCCCGATCCCACCCCCAGGATCGGCGGCAGAGGATTCCTCCCTGGGCTCCTCCGGAGGTGCCGGGTCAGGAGGTGTCGGAGGTTCGGGGCCCCCCTCTGCCCCAGGCATCGGGGTGCACGGGGAAACCGGGGAGAACATTTTCCCATTTCCCCCAACACCCCTGGCGCCAGCGTCGGAGACGGAGTCAGGGGGCCTTCCCCCTCACCGCCATCAGCCACCGACCCAGTGGACTGGGGAGCTTGAATACATTCCTCAGCCACGTCGAGCAGTGCCTGGGGATGGTCCGGACTGTCCTGGGTGAGCCCAGCCTCACTGGCCTCGCCCACCCCAGTCTCCAGGGCGCCCGACATGGCGAGATGTAATGATTCTTTTGTTATTTCCTCCGTGGGTAGATCCGTGGTCCCCCCCACGTGCAGGGTCTCTTCCCCATCCCCGGGAGGTGCAGGCGGGACAGACTCATCTGTCGTACCTTCTTGAGGGACAGGCAACTCCTGCCGAACACAGATGTCAGTAACGGTAGGGGGGGCGCAGCACCCACGGCGGGCGATGATTCCCTTCGCGAGGAGGGACATTGTCTCTCGTGGTCCTCCTCCTCTCCCAGGGACTTGCGCCTCTTTTTTGTCATGGAGGGACACGAAGGCTGGGAGACCTCCATACCTACCGGGGCCTCCTCCTCCGCTCCCTCCCGTCGTGCAGGTTGCTCGGGTCCCTCGAGCCCGAGCCCGGTCGCAGGTCTTAATTCTTCCGCCTCAGCGGTTACGATCACGGGCCCGGGCATGAGGCCCCCGAAACTCTGAAACTCCGCCGCCACCAGCGCAAGGTATGCGGTCGTAAGTTCCGCCAGATTGTCCGTAACCGTGTGCTCACCGAGGGGACCCGCCCTAAGGTGCTTCATCTTCTTCTGCACCTTCGCTCCATGCAGATGCTCTCCCTCCCCCCCACCAGAGGCCGTGATGGCGTTGGCCTCCAACGTCGACCGCGCATCAGGTGTTGAGGACGCGCGGACAGAATCACGGGGGGGGGAGCAGTGGCGGCGCCAGCCTTGGCCGCCTCAGATGTTCTGGCGGCCTTGGAGGCAGGGCAGTTCTTTCATACATGCCCCACCTCCTTACAGGGGTGGCACCACACACCGTCCGACGTCCAAAAGATGCGGTAGGCAGCCCCCTCATGGCATACAATAAAAGTGCCCTCGGTGTCCTCCTCCCGCGCCAGCTGAACAAAAAGCTGGCGCCGGAAGGAGAAGACGTGCCGGAGGCTGGCTTCCCTGCAACCGAGCGGGATCGGTGTGATCCCCGACCTCACCTCCCCCAGTTGATGTAGGTGGGGGAGGAGGAGCTCAGCCGAAACAAAGGGCGGGACATTTGATAAAAGGATCCTCTGCACGGTAGCCTCGAGAGGATCCACCGGCAGGATGGTCCTGCCCACGGTGAGCCCCTTAGTTACGGCCAGGGACACCGCCCGCTCCGACCCCAGGAAGAACACAGCCTTGCCGTACATTTTTGAGGCGGCGACGATGGCTGAAGGGCCGACAACCCCAGCCATGGCCTTCACGCACGCCTCGATAGTCATGTTGAGGTGAGTGTAGCTCTTCACCCCGTGTTTTTTAGTGAGTAGGCGGAAAGGTGACGGGGCAGCAGAAGCAGCGGGAGCAGCCGTGGCCATGGCTGCCACACTTGTGTATGATTTTGCTGGCCCCGTCACTGGCGATGATGTGGTCGCCATCGTGGGGTGCTTATTATAAAGGGCTACACCCACCCCAAGTCACAGGCCTGGTGATGTTAATGACCTCAATGGTAGTTTTTCCCTGAGCAGAGGGAGCTTTAAAAGTGAAGGCACACCTCTCCCCTTGTTGATTAAATTGGGAGAGGGGCCTTCTCCCCTCTGCTCAACGGGCAATTAATGGATATGAGGTGCTTCTTAGAGAGAGACAAAGAGAGAGAGAAAGTGGGGTGGGAAGGAGGGAGGCCGCAGGGGCTGGGTCTCCACTCAAGATGGTGGGTGGGTGCTCGCAGGGGTGCACTCTCTGTAAAAATAAGTCTCTATTGATGGTCTTCTTGTGGGGGGAGAAGATGTCTTCACCTGGGAAAATAAAGCTGGAGATGCCCAGGCTCAGTCCACCACCAGGTCTTAACGATGTGATAATTAAATGATGACTTCGCCTGGTCAGCTCCAGCTGTCCCAGGTCAAGCATTAGGGAGGGGTGTTTGCTAGTGGTGTGTGTGGCTCACACACACCCCTAGATGTTTTCTTCTCCTTCTTCTTTCCTCCCCCCACTTAAATACAAAGTCTTTGAGAGTGCACCATGAAACACCCACCTGTAGAAGTTTTCCAATGGCTCTCCCTCCTTCTGAACAGATGTAGGATGTTTGTTTTTCTCCCCTCTCTCCCTCTCCTGTAATGGAGACCACTTGGGGAAGCAGTGATGGAATGGCTTCCCTTTGTTGTTAGCTCTGGTCTGGTCTGGTCTCCTGGTCTCTCCCCTCCTCCGGCACCCCAATAGTAGCTGCAGCAGCAACAGATGTGGTCTCTCCTCCTGGACACAGAGAGAGACCTCTCCTCTCCTCTCCTCCCCTCCCCTCTCTACTGGCACAGCAGCAGCACAAGATTCCTGGCTCCAGTTTATTAATCTCCCGACCCCACTCCCGCCGACCTGCAGCTCCACCCGTGGTGACCACGTGAGGCTTTCTTTATAAAGTCGGTGAGGGACACATGACCCGGACCACGGCCTGATTGACGGGAGCATCCGACCAATAGGGAGCGAGCGGGGCGGGGCTGGAGGAGCGAGCCAGCGGCGGGCCCTCCAACCAATCAGGGAGCCCGAGGGGCGGGACTAGCGCCGGCTGATTGTCTGATCCGCAGGGCAGCGAGTTTCTCCAGTCCCTTGTTCAGGGCCCGGGGCCAGGGGAGGCTGTGGGCCTTTATTCCCCTTATTGGACACGAGGCTCCTTGTCTCACAACACACTGGCTCAGATTTTAATACAGACTTTTTAAATTCATCAATAAAAGCAGTTAAACCTCGTGTTTCTGTAGAACAAACTTATTAATATTTGGGAGTAAAAATACAAGTTTTTTTCCCTCTGGGGAATTTATTATTAGTTTCAGGAAACAACAACAACCACTTGTATTTATAAAGCGCCTTTAATGTTGCGAAACGTCCCAAGGCTCTTCACAGGGGCGTTAGAAAAGGTCAGAGGTCGGTTTTAAGGAGCATCTTAAAGAAGGAGAGAGGTAGAGAGATGGAGAGGTTTAGGGAAGGAATTCCAGAGCTTAGGGCCCAGGCAACTGAAGGCACGGCCGCCAATGGTGGAGCGATTAAAATCGGGGATGCTCAAGAGGCCAGAATTAGAGAAGCGCAAACATCTCGGGGGGTTGTGTGACTGAACGAGATTACAGAGATAGGGAGGGGCGAGGCCATGGAGGGATTTGAAAACAAGGATGAGAATTTTAAGGATGAGACACTTGAGGAAAAACAGGGAGTGGGGGAGGGACAAGCCCTTATGGGACAGGGTCACTAATTCTGTTCTGCGACAGTTACTGGGACATACTGTATCTCCCCTCTCCTCCACACAGGGATTTGTGGTAGTTAAAGGGACAGTGATTCTTCTTGTTCTGCGAGATTGTAATTAAAGGGACACTACTCTGAGATGGCTGTGAACTTTTAATGTCGCCAGCCTTTCTAAAACATCTTCCTTTCTTTGAAGAGCTGTGTGAACTCGCTGGTGACTCAGCAGGTTGGATGAACTCTGAAACCTCTTTACACAGTCAGAACATTTAAAGGGTCTCTCATCGGTTCTGGGGCAGGAGGGATCTGGTTAACAGTGATCACAATATCATTAGGTTTAAAGTAGTTATGGAAAGGGACAAAGAAGAATCAATTGTGAAAATACCCAGCTGGAAGAGAGCCAATTTCAGTGATTTGAGAAGGGATTGAGCACAGGTGGGCTGGAAACAAAGATTGTCCAGGAAAACAGCGAATGACCAATGGCAGGCCTTCAAGGCTGAGATAGTTCAGGTACAAACCAAGCATATTCCCATAAGGGGGAAAGATGGGCCATCCAAAGCTCGAGCTCCCTGGATGAGAAAGGATAGAGAGGTTAGAATAAAACAGAAAAAGGAGGTTTACAACAAATGTCAGGTGCAAAATACAGTCAAAAACCAGGCAGAATACAGAGAGTGCGGGGGAAATTGAAACAGGATATAAGAAGGGCAAAGAGACAATATGAGAAAAGATTAGTGGGTAACATAAAAGAGAACCCAAAAATCTTCTATAAAGATATGAAAAGTAAAAGGATAGTTAAAGGAATGGTGGGGCCGATTAGGGACCAAATAGGAGCTCATCATACGGAGGCAAAGGGCATGGCTGAGGTACTGAATGAGTACTTCGCATCTGTCTTCACAAAAGAAGAGGATGAAGTTAATGTCGCAGTAGAGGAGGGGGAGTAGAGAAATTGGATAAAATTGGATAGAAAGGAGGTGCTCAATAGGTTGTCATCACTCAACGTTAACATGTCACCCGGTGCAGATGGGATGCATCCTAGATTGCTGAGGGAAGCTAGGGTGGAGACAGCAGAAGCTCTGACCACAATCTTTCAATCTCCCTCAGATATATGGGAGTGGTGCCAGAGGACTGGAGAATTGCAAATGTTACACCCTGTTTAAAAAAGGGGAGAGGGATAAACCTGGTAACTACAGGCCAATCAGTCTAATGTCAGTGGTGGGTGAACGACTAGAGACCAGTGTCAAGGACAAAATTAATTCTCACTTGGAGAAGCATGGGTTAATAAGGGGCAGCCAGTATGGATTTGTTAAAGGTAAATCGTGTCTGACTAAACTGATTGAGTTCTTTGATGAATTAACAGAGGGTTGATGAAGGTAGTGCAGCAGATGTTGTATATATGGACTTTCAAAAGGCATTTGATAAAGTACCACAAGAGACTTACTCGGAAAATAGAAGCACAGGGAATTAAAGGGCTGATGGTAATTTGGGTATATAATTGGCTAAGGGAGAGGAGACAGTGAGCAGTGCTGAGGGATGTTTTTCTGACTGGAGGGAAGTATGCAGTGGGTTCCCCCAGGGGTCGGGATTAGGACCATTGCTTTTCTTGTTATATATAAATGACCTGGACTTGGGTATAGGTGTACAAGTTTCAAAATTTACGGATGATACAAAACTTGGCAACGTTGTAAATAGTGAGCATAGTAATAGCAGACTTCAGAAGGACAGAGACAGACTGTGAAATGAGCAGACACAAGGCAGATGAAATTAAATGAGGATAAGTGAGAAGTGATGCACTTTGGGAGAAACAACAGGGAGAGGCCGTATAATCTAAATGGGACTATTTTGAGGGGGTGCAAGAGCAGAGGGACCTGGGGGTCCATATTCACAAATCTTTGAAAGTGCCACGGCAAGTTGGTGAGGCGGTTCAGAAAGTGTATGGGATACTTGGCTTTGTAAATAGGGCCATTGAATACAAAAACAAGGAAGTTACACTAAACCATTACAAATCACTAGGAACAGAGGAACAGGAGGAGGCCATTCGGCCCCTCAAGTCTGTTCCGCCATTCAATGAGATCATGGCTGATCTGTGACCTAACTCCATACACCCGCCTTTGGCCCATATCCCTTAACACCTTTGGTTAACAGAAACCTCTCAATCTCAGATTGAAAATTAACAATTGATCTCGCATCAATTGCCATTTGCGGAAGAGAGTTCCAAACTTCCAGCACCCTTTGTGTGTAGAAGTGTTTCCTAATTTCACTCCTGAAAGGTCTGCCCCCAGTCCTAGAATCCCCAACCAGCGGAAATAGTTTCTCTCTATCTACCCTATCTGTTCCCCTTAATATCCTGAAAACTTCGATCTGATCACACCTCAACCTTCTAAATTCCAGGGAATACAACCCTAATTTGTGTAATCTCTCCTCATAACTTAACCCTTGAAGTCCGGGTATCATTCTGGTAAACCTGCGCTGCACTCCCTCCAAGGCCAATATATCCTTCCTAAGGTGTGATGCCCAGAACTGCTCACAGTACTCCAGGTGTGGTCTAACCAGGGTTTTGTACAGCTGCAGTGTTTTGGCCTCAGCTGGAGTCTTGTGTACAGTTCTGGGCATCACACTTTAGGAAGGATATCAAGGCCTTGGAGAGGGTACAGAGGAGGTTGACCAGGATGGTACCAGGGATGAGGGACTTCAGTTATGTGGAGAGATTGGAGAAGTTGGGATTGTTCCCCTTAGAGCAGAGAAGGTTAAGAGGAGACCTAATAGAGGTGTTCAAAATGATGAGGGGTTTTGATCGAGCAAGTAGGGAGAAACTGTTCACTCTGGCAAGTGGGTCGGTAACCAAAGGTTGCAGATTAAAAATAGTTGCTAAAAGAACTAGAGGGGAATGAGGAGAATTGTTTTCACACAGAGGGTTGTTAAGATCTGGAATGCACCATCTGAAAGGATGCTGGAATCAGGTTCCACAGGAACTTTCAAATGGTAATTGGACAGAGAACATAAAAACTGACTGTAAGAGCTTTTATAGATATGTGAAGAGAAAAAGATTAGTGAAATCAAGTGTAGGTCCCTTGCAGTCAGAAGCAGGGGAAGTTATAATGGGGAACAAAGAAATGGCTGATCAATTAAATGCATATTTTGGTTCTGTCTTCACAAAGGAGGACACAAATAACCTCCCAGAGATGTTGGAGAGCATAGGGTCTGATGAGAGGGAGGAAGTGAAAGAAATCAGTATTTGTAGGGAAATGGTGTTGGGGAAATTGATGGGATTGAAGGCCAATAAATCCCCAGGGCCTGATAATCTACATCTTAGGGTACTTAAGGAAGTGGCCCTAGAAATAGTAGATACATTGCTGATCATCTTCCAAAATTCGCTGGAATCTGGAACTGTACCCATGGATTGGAGGGTAGCTAATGTTACCCCACTATTCAAAAAGGGTGGCAGAGAGAAAGCGGGGAATTACAGACCGGTAAGCCTGACATCGGTAGTGGGGAAAATGCTAGAGTCCATTATAAAGGATGTAATAGCTGAGCACTTGGAAAACAGTGACAGGATCGGACAAAGTCAACATGGATTTACAAAAGGTAAATCGTGCTTGACTAATCTACTGGAATTTTTTGAGGATGTAACTGGGAAAATAGATAAGGGAGAACCAATAGATGTGGTGTATTTGGACTTTCAAAAGGCTTTCGATAAGGTCCCGCATAAGAGATTAGCGTGTAAAGTTAAGGCACATGGGATTGGGGGCAAGGTATTGACTTTGATAGAGAACTGGTTGGCGGACAGAAAGCAGAGAGTAGGAATTAACGGGTCTTTTTCCGAGTGGCAGGCAGTGACTAGTGGGGTACCGCAAGGATCGGTCCTTGGACTCCAGCTATTCACAATATGCATTAATGATCTAGATAAGGGAACTAGATGTAATATCTCCAAGTTTGCAGACGACACAAAGCTGGGTGGGCGTGTGTGCTGCGAGATTGGGAGAAAGGGAAGTGCAAAGAGACCTGGGTGTTCTTGTGCACCAGTCGCTGAAGGTAAGCATGCAGGTGCAGCAGGCGGTGAAGAAGACAAATGGTATGTTGGCCTTCATAGCAAATGGGTTTGAGTACAGGAGGAAGGATGTCCTGCTGCAGTTGTACAGGGCCTTGGTGAGACCACACCTTGAGTACTGTGTGCAGTTTTGGTCACCTTATCTGAGGAAGGATGTTCTTGCCATGGAAGGAGTTCAGCGAAGATTCACAAGGCTGATCCCTGGGATGGCAGGAATGACATATGTGGCGAGATTGGGTCGATTGGGCTTATATTCGCTGGAGTTTAGAAGAATGAGAGGGGATCTCATCGAAACTTATAAAATTCTGACAGGTCTGGACAAACTAGATGCAGGTAGAATGTTCCCGATGGTCGGAGAGTCCAGAACCAGGGGTCATAGTCTAAGAATAAGGGGTAAGCCATTTAGGACAGAGATGAGGAAGAATTTCTTCACCCAGAGAGTGGTGAACCTGTGGAATTCTCTACCACAGAAGGCGGTTAAGGCCAAGTCTTTAAATATATTCAAGAAGGAGTTAGATATATTTCTTAGAGCTAAAGGTATCAAGGGATATGGGGAGAAGGCAGGTACGGGGTACTGAGTTTGGATGATCAGCCATGATCTCATCGAATGGCGGAGCAGGCTCGAGGGGCCAAATGGCCTACTCCTGCTCCTATCTTCTATGTTTCTATGTCCTTGAAGAGGACTAGTTTGCAGAGTTCTGGGGATAAAGCTGGGGTTTGGGACTAAATTGGACAGCTCTTTCAAAGAGCCGGCACAGACACGATGGGCCGAATCACCTCCTTCTGTGCTGTTAGATTCAATGATCAGTATGAACACGCTGGTGTCTCTTAAGGCTCTTTGAGCTTTTAAAGCTCTTCCCACAGTCAGAACATTTAACGGGTCTCTCGTCAGTGTGAACAAGCTGGTGTTCCTTCAGTTCCTCGGGGCTTTTAAAGCTCTTCCCACAGTTAGGACACTGAAATGGTCTCTCATCAGTGTGAACAAGCTGGTGTCGCTTTAGATCCCCGGGGTTTTTAAAGCTCTTCCCACAGTCAGAGCACTGAAATGGTCTCTCCCCAGTGTGAACAAGCTGGTGTACCAGCAGGTTGGAGGGCTGAGTGAATCCCTTCCCACACACAGAGCAGGTGAACGGTCTCTTCCCGGTGTGTAGGTTTTGGTGTCTCTTCAGATTCCCGGAGCTTTTAAAGATCTTTCCACAGTCAGTACATTTAATGGGATTCTCTCCAGTGTGAACAAACTGGTGTGACATCAGGTGCGATGACTCAGTGAATCCCTTCCCACACATGAAGCAGGTGAACGGTCTCTCACCGGTGTGAACTCGCTGGTGTCTCTTCAGCTCCTCGGAGCTTTTAAAGCTCTTCCCACAGTCAGGACAGTTAAAGGGTCTCTCGTCAGTGTGAACAAGCTGATGTGCCAGCAGGTTGGAGGACCGAGCGAATCCTTTCCCACACACGGAGCAGGTGAACGGCCTCTCCCCAGTGTGTAGGTGTTGGTGTCTCTTCAGCTCCCCGGAGCTTTTAAAGCTCTTCCCACAGTCAGAACATTTAAAGGGGTTCTCATCACTGTGAGCTCGCTGGTGTTGCTTCAGATACTGGGGGCTTTTAAAGCTCTTCCCACAGTCAGAACATTTAAACGGCCTCTCCCCAGTGTGAACAAGCTGGTGTTCCTTCAGATCCCAGGGGCTTTTAAAGCTCTTCCCACACTCAGAACACTGAAATGGTCTCTCCCCAGTGTGAACAAGCTGGTGTCCCTTCAGTTCCCCGGGGCTTTTAAAGCTCTTCCCACAGTCAGAACACTGGAATGGTCTCTCATCAGTGTGAACAAGCTGGTGTCCCTTCAGATACTGGGCACTTTTAAAGCTCTTCCCACAGTCAGAACATTGAAATGGTCTCTCATCAGTGTGAGCTCGCTGGTGTTGCTTGAAATGCCCGGGGCTTTTAAAGCTCTTCCCACAGTCAGAACACTGAAATGGTTTCTCCCCAGTGTGAACTCGCTGGTGTGTTTGCAGGTGGGATGAACAAACAAATCCCTTTCCACACACGGAGCAGGTGAACGGACTGTCCCTGGTGTGACTGCGCCGTTGAACTTCCAATGCAGACGGGGAACTGAATCCCTTCCCACCGTCCCCACTTTTACCCGGTGTGGTAAACCACTTTTATCGTTCACTATCGTTACACTATAGTTATCACTGTTATATTGTTATCACTGTTCTCATTGTTGTATCACTATACGAGGTCGCCTCTTGTCACGCTGTTATACCTGGGCTGACCATCACTGACTCCGCCCATGGCTCCACCTACCTGCCCAGGTATAAAGGTAGTTGACTGGCTGGTATTCCTCCTTGTTGGATCCGATCACCCATGAGGGTGGGCTCTGTTATTTAGTCAATAAAAACCTATAGTTACTTTCCTAACTCGTCGCTTTTCATTGGACGAATTGATAGGTATATCAATTTTATTGACTAAATTTTAAGATGTTTGACCAGCCAGACGCCCAGCCACAACAGCCACAGCAACCTTCAGACGCCGAGCCACAACAGTCACAGCAGCCGGCTTGGCTGCGAGCCCTCAGACCACCGTACCTGGATCTAAATCCACGGGCAGCGAACTCAGCCCTCGACTTCGATCACTGGCTGGGCTGCTTTGAAGCCTACCTGGAAGAGTCCAGCGTGCCTCAGAGATCCAAGCTAAGAGTCCTGAATGCCCAACTGAGCCCTAAAGTATTCGCGCTCATCCGGGACCTTAAAACATACGAGGACGCCATCAACCGGCTGAAAAGACAGTACCAAACCCCGGTAAACCCCATGTATACCAGGCACCTCCTAAGGTCCCGCCCGCAACTGCCAGGGGAGCCGGTGGAGGAATTTTTACGGGTGCTGCAAGCACTCGGCAGAGACTGTAACTTTAAAGCAGTAACGGCGGCAGAAAATACGGAAGACAACATCCGCGATGCCTTCGTGAAAGGCCTACGGTCCGACTACTCACGGCAGCGATTACTGGAAGCAAGGGACCTCGACCTGGACAAAGCTGCAGCCCTCGCTCTCTCCCTGGAGGTGGCCCATTGGGACCAGGAGGCGTTTTCCAGGTACTGTTTGCGACCCAGGGCCTCGGGCCCGACCCCTACCACAATACCCTTCACCGCGCCGCCCCCGGGACCTACCTCAGCGTCGGCGTCCCGGACCCGATCGGGACTGCCACCCCCGGTACCGGCTCCGACATCGGACCCCCGCGGCTGCTTTTTCTGCGGCCAGGAGAAACACCCGAGGCCGCGCTGCCCAGCTAGGAACTCCACCTGCTCAACCTGCAGGAAGAAAGGCCATTTTGCTAAGGCCTGCAGGAGTGGATCTTCAGAGGCCAGCAGTGCCTCATGCGAACTGTGGGGGCGGCCATCTTCCTTCAAGGCAACAGAGGCCAGCATCCCCACACGTGAGTCATGGGGCGGCCATCTTTGATCAAGGCAACCGACACCAATAGTGCCTCATGTGAGTTATGGGGGCAGCCATTTTGTCTAACCTCGTGGGAGACGCCATTTTACCCACCACGCTCGACTGCCACCGTGCCTCCGGACCCGATGACCGCCTCACCCGCAGACGACAATGACTCGCTCAACTACACACTAGCCTCCGTCACTCTGGATCAAGCCCGCCCGCATCACCTGTCCAAGTCGATGATGGACATCAAAGTAAACGGCCACGCCACGACCTGCCTGTTCGACAGCGGAAGCACGGAGAGCTTCATCCACCCAGACACGGTGAGCCACTACTCCCTCCCTGTCCTGCCAATGCGCAACCGAATCTCAATGGCATCGAGCTCCCACGCCACGGACATCAGCGGCTACTGTGCTGTGACCCTGTCGGTTAAGGGTACGGAGTATAAAAACTTTAAACTCCTCGTCCTCCCCCAGCTCTGCGCTGCCGTCCTACTAGGGCTGGACTTCCAATCCCACCTCCAAAGTGTCACCCTAGCATACGGTGGACCCCTCCCCCCACTCACAGTCGACAACCAGCGGATGTTAAACCGCCCACCGCGTAACACCTGCAGCCTATCCACCCTCAAGGTCCCGCCACCTTCCCTGTTCGCTAACCTAACCCCCGACTGCAAACCCGTCGCTACCAAGAGCAGGCGGTACAGCGCCAGGGACAGAGCATTCATTAGCTATGAGGTGCGGCGCCTCCTGAAAGAGGGCATTATCGAGGGGAGCAGCAGCCTCTGGCGTGCCCAGGTCGTGGTCGTTAAGACCGGCGATAAAAATCGCCTGGTCATCGACTACAGCCAGACCATAAACAGGTACACCCAGCTGGACGCATACCCCCTTCCCCGCATATCTGACATGGTCAATCAGATTGCACAATACCGAGTATTCTCGACCATCGACCTTAAGTCGGCCTACCACCAACTCCCTATCCACCCTGAGGACCGCCAGTATACAGCCTTCGAGGCGAACGGCCGCCTCTACCACTTCCTTAGGGTTCCCTTCGGCGTCACCAATGGGGTTTCGGTCTTCCAAAGGGAGATGGACCGGATGGTTGACCAGAACGGGCTGCATGCCACGTTCCCCTACCTAGATAACGTCACCATCTGCGGCCGCGACCGGCAGGACCATGACGTTAATCTGGAGAGATTCCTCCGTACGGCCCAACGGCTGAACCTCACCTACAATAAGGAGAAATGTGTGTTTAACACCTCGCGCCTTGCCATCCTCGGCTGTGTAGTAGAGAACGGAGTCATCGGCCCCGACCCCGAAAGAATGCGTCCCCTCATGGAGCTACCCCTCCCCCACTGTCCAAAGGCTCTGAAGAGAACCCTGGGGCTCTTCGCCTACTATGCCCAATGGGTGCCCAATTATGCAGACAAAGCCAGACCCCTCATGAAGTCCACATCCTTCCCCCTTATGGAGGAAGCGTGCGCAGCCTTCTCCCTCATTAAGGGAGACATCGCCAAGGCCACAATGCACGCAGTGGACGAGTCCATCCCCTTCCAAGTGGAGAGCGATGCATCCGACTTCGCCCTAGTCGCTACCCTTAACCAGGAGGGGAGACCAGTGGCCTTCTTCTCAAGGACCCTACAGGGCCCTGAGATCCGACACTCGTCGGTCGAGAAGGAGGCCCAAGCGATTGTGGAGGCGGTACGACGCTGGAGGCATTGCCTGGCAGGCAAACGATTTACCCTCCTCACCGACCAGCGTTCGGTCGCTTTTATGTTTAATAACAAGCTGAGGGGCAAAATCAAGAATGACAAGATATTGAGGTGGAGAATCGAACTATCCACCTATGATTATGATATCTTGTACCGGCCAGGTAAGCTGAACGATCCCCCTGATGCTCTGTCACGAATTACATGCTCCAGCGCGCAAAGTGATAGACTTCAGACCCTCCACAACGACCTCTGCCACCCCGGGGTCACCAGACTTTACCACTTCATTAAGGCCCGCAACCTGCCATACTCCATCGAGGAGGTCAGGACCATGACCAGGAACTGCCAGACCTGTGCTGAGTGCAAACCGCACTTCTTTCGGCCGGACAGAGCAAGCCTGATCAAGGCCACCCGCCCCTTCGAGCGCCTGAGCATCGACTTTAAGGGGCCCCTCCCGTCCTCCGACCGTAATGTGTACTTCCTCAACATCGTTGATGAGTACACCCGTTTCCCCTTTGCCTTCCCCTGCCCAGACATGACCAGTACCACGGTCATCAAATGCCTGAACGACCTCTTCGCCTTGTTTGGGTTCCCAAACTATATACATAGTGACCGGGGCTCCTCCTTCATGAGCGAGGAACTCCATCAGTTCCTGCTAGCGAGAGGTATTGCTGCAAGCAGGACCACCAGCTACAACCCCCGAGGGAACGGCCAGGTGGAAAGAGAGAACGCGACGGTATGGAAGGCCGTCCTCTTAGCCCTAAAGTCTAAGGGCCTCCCAACCTCCCGCTGGCAGGAAGTCCTCCCGACAGCGCTGCATTCCATCCGGTCACTACTTTGCACTGCCGTTAACGCCACCCCCCATGAACGAATGTTTGTTTTCCCCAGGAAGTCGACTACGGGAACCACTCTACCAACCTGGCTGACCTCTCCGGGGCCCGTCTTGCTGCGAAAGCACGTGAGGGCCCATAAAACGGACCCCCTGGTAGAAAGGGTGAACCTCCTGTACGCCAACCCCCAGTACGCCTACGTGGCCTAACCAGACGGGCGGGAGGATACTGTCTCCTTACGAGACCTCGCACCCTCGGGCACTCCGGAGACACCACCTTTACCCCCCCCCACCACCCCCCCAATCCCAGCCCAGGTAGACGGCATGCCGGAACCCCACGAGCCTTCGCCGGAACCCCACGAGCCTTCGCCGACCACGCAGACACCAGCATTAACACCGGATAATGCAACACCGCCGCTGCGACGATCGGAGAGGCTTACGAGGCCTCCGGACA
The DNA here is from genome assembly GCF_052327205.1 of Somniosus microcephalus. NCBI lineage: Eukaryota > Metazoa > Chordata > Chondrichthyes > Squaliformes > Somniosidae > Somniosus > Somniosus microcephalus. The sequence continues at coordinate 29,878,643 of NC_140990.1, read as the reverse complement.
GACTGACATACCAGAACTGGTAGTACACTTCACCCCGCCGGACTCAAATCTAAAGAAGGGGTGAATGTGGTAAACCACTTTTATCGTTCACTATCGTTACACTATAGTTATCACTGTTATATTGTTATCACTGTTCTCACTGTTGTATCACTATACGAGGTCGCCTCTTGTCACGCTGTTATACCTGGGCTGACCATCACTGACTCCGCCCATGGCTCCACCTACCTGCCCAGGTATAAAGGTAGTCGACTGGCTGGTATTCCTCCTTGTTGGATCCGATCACCCATGAGGGTGGGCTCTGTTATTTAGTCAATAAAAACCTATAGTTACTTTCCTAACTCGTCGCTTTTCATTGGACGAATTGATAGGTATATCACCCGGTTTCTCCCCGGTGTGACGGTGCACGTGTCTCACCAGGTCAGGCAATCAGCTGAATTTGCGTCCACACACCGAACACATGTGCGGTTTGTCATCGCTGCAATCGCTGCTTTCTCCTTCCATGTGCAAAGGCCGATGATATTCAGGTCCGGATGAATCGAGTGACTCTGTCAGATTTTGACATGATGTTTGGTCTGAGCTTCCCGCCTGTAACTGCTCCACTTCTATAACCCTGTAAATTGAGTTCAGAAAAGAATCAGAGGCAAACTGTTGTTTAATTTTCCCCTTTCCGACCCTAGGGGCAGTGAAGCTGATTTTCAGGCCCCAGCTGCTGCACAGGTTGGTTGAAAGGATCAGCAGTAATGGCGGCTGTAATACCCACAAGCCCCAGCGCTGCAGAAAGCACTCTGTTGACTCTGAGTCCCGCGCATGTGCTCATGGCCCCCATGCTCTCCCTCCTGCTCCACAATCGCCCGTCCCGATCGATCCACGATGCGCATGCTCAGCGCACAAAACCCCGCGGTTGGAACATCGGGTGTGCATGCGGAGCCGCAACATCTGGTACGCGTGCGCGGCTCAGGTGGGGGCGAGTCGGTGTTTCGCCTCAGCCGCCAGGGAGGTGCGCATGCGCAGGACGACCCAACATTCTTCCTGTCAGCAATCACTCCCTCGTTTCTTTAATAAAAACAGAAAATGCTGGAAATACTCAGCAGGTCAGGCAGCATCTGTGGAGAGAGAAACAGAGTTAACGTTTCAGGTCGATGACCTTTCGTCAGAACTACTTGTCCTTTAGTGTCAGCCAGTGGCTCAGTTGGTAGCACCCTCATCTCCAAGTCAGTAATAGTTGTGGGTTCAAGTCCCACTCCAGAGATTTGAGCACAAAAATCTAGGCTGATGCTCCAGTGCAGTACTGAGGGAGGTGCGGCACTGTCGGAGGTGGTGTCTTTCGGATGAGACATTAAACTGAGGCCCTGCCTGCTCTCTCAGGTGGATATAATAGATCCCATGGCATTATTTCAAGAAGGAAAAGCTTGCATTCATACAGTGCTTTCATGACCACCAGACGCTTTGAAGTGCTTTACAGCCAATGCAGTACTTTTGAAGTGTAGTCGCTGTTGTAATGTGGGAAAGAGCAGAGGAATTATCCCCGGTGTCCTGGTCAATGTTTATCCCTCAATAAAAGTAACAAAATGATAGATTATCTGGTCATTATCACATTGCTGTTTGTGGGAGCTTGCTGTGCGCTAATTGGCTGCTGCGTTTCCCACATTACAACAGTGACTACACTTCAAAAGTACTTCATTGACTGTAAAGTGCTTTGGGACGTCCGGTGGAGGCGAATGGCGCTATATAAATGCAAGTCTTTCTTTCTTCACTGGTCTCACCAGCGACCTCTTCTGGCTGATTGACAGCCGAGTCCGCGCATGCGCACGCGGGACGGCAGTTTGCGCCGAGTCCGGCGCAGCGCCCCCTCCCGGTCACAAAGGGTAATAACTGCGCATGCCCAGAGGACACCAATTCCCCTCCCCCACTCGGAGCTGCGCCTGCGCACACGGATCCTTTTGGACGGAGTCGGCGCGGTGCATTCCGGGGAAGGCCTTGGTGTCGGTTACAGAGTCGCGATCGGTGATGCACAGTGAGTTTTCTCCACTCCGATTGGGTGGAGAATCACGCAGGGTGGGGTGGAGAATCACCCGGGGTGGGGGGTGTAGTGTATGTACCCGTCTACCTTTAAGGGAACGATTGAGTGTAACCGTTCACCTTTAAGAGAACTACTTTAGGTGTGGCACTATTTGATTGGCTTCTGTATACGGTAATACCGACAGTGACCACACCAGTATATAAGTGATGTTACAGGATAACTAGGGCAGATTCGCCCTGACCTCTGAATAGTAAAGACCTGTTTGTTTGTACTTCAAAAGTCTGTGTATTTATTTACTGCACAACCCACAGACTTTACAGTGGCGACGAGTCCGATCGTACCCTGCGGCAAGAATAGCAAAGTAACAAAGAGCGTTGAAGAGAGGCAACCGCCCTCGCCGTGCTACCAAAAGAAAACACGAGGCTACAACAACAGAAAGTGTGGTACTTTACAGAAGCTGGAAGACTAGCAACAAAAGCTTCATCAGCAACAGGCACTGATTACCCTGCTACCACGGTGTGGAGTGAGCCGACCAGCAAGAAACAAGGCGGCCGAAGAGACTGTGAGTAGGGGAAGGGGTAGAAGTATCCGGAGGAGAAGGGCAGAGCACTTGACCTCGGTCGAGGGGAAGCTGTACCGGCCAAAAGTCGGGTCCAACGGCGTCGGGTGACAGCCGGACCGCGATCGGCGGGAAAAATCCGGGCAGCGACCGCAGCCACGAAGCGCTGAACCTGCGAGTAGGCGCGGGAGGAGAAACCCAGCCGCAGCCGGGGAGGGAAACACCGGTCTGCGAGAGGGCTGGGGAGGCGAACGGGAACCGTGCGGGCGAGAGCCGGGTGCGGAGTGAGAGACTGCGAGGAGCCAGTCCAGCGGCTGAGCTGTTCTCCACCAACGGGGTACTCAGAGCCGGCAAAACCGAACGTGCGGGAGCGGGAGAGCGAGCAGGAGCCGAGAACGGGGAGAGAGACTGCGCGAGAGCCAGTCCAGCAGCTGAACTGTTCTCCACCTACGGAGTACCCAGAGCCGGTAGAACCGAACGTGCGGGAGAGGGAGAGACAGAGCCGAGCATGGGGAGAGAGAGACTGCGCGAGAGCCAGTCCAGCGGCTGAACTGTCCTCCGTTAACGGGGTGTACCCAGCGCCGGTAGAGCCGTGCGGGCGGGAGGAAAAGACAGAGCCGAGTAAGGGAAGCTGTGCGAGAGCCAGCCCAGCGGCTGAACCTGTCTGCTGTGGGGAAAGCGTACCCCTTACACCAGGGAGAAACGCGGAAAGCCGCCATTAGGCGGAGAAGACGACAGAGGCGGGAAACCGCCATTGAAGTGGGCGGGGAGAGAAAGGAAGAGCGGGAAACCGCCATTTTTGCGGGAAAAGAACCGCCATCTTAACTGCCATTGAAGTGGGCAGAGAGAGAGAGAGAGAGAGAGAAGGGAAGAGCGGGAAACCGCCATTTTCACAGGAAAACCGCCATTTTAGAAAAAAAAAAGAAAGTAAATAATACTTAAAGAAATACTGTGCTGCTTCAAAGAAAGAAAGATGCCTAAGCGAGGGAATATTAACGATTTTAATTCTGAAATAGAAGACTGGGCCACGTACGTGGAACGCATAGAGATCTATTGCGAAGCCAACAAAATAGAGGAAGACGACAAGGCGATAACATTGCTAAACTCGATGGGGGCAAAAACATATGGGCTCTTGAAGCATCTAATAGCACCAGCTAAACCAGCGGATCAGACCTTCGAAGAAATTGTGGCTGTGCTGAAGGACCACTTGAACCCCACACCGTTGATGCTGGCTGAGCGATTCAAATTCTACGCAAGAACGCAGAGGAAAGACGAAAGCAATGCGGAATACTTGGTCGAACTGCGTAGGCTAGCGAAATACTGCCAGTTCGGAGGGAATCTGACAGAGGCACTGCGGGACAAGTTCGTATGCGAATTGTCCAAAGAAGGAACGCAGAAGCGACTACTGGAAGAAAACGACCTCACACTGGACAGGGCTGTCCTCATAGCTGCATCACACGAAGCCGCAGCGAAAGGAACGGCCGAAATGCAGCTAAAGGCGGCGGCACTCGGGGTGGACCAAATTACTTCGAGCACAACAAAATGCTACCGTTGTGGGAAGACCACGCACGACCAGAATCACTGCTGGTTTAAGAACCAAGAGTGTCGGAAATGTGGCAAACTGGGTCACATCGCGAAGGTATGCAGGTCCGGGAAAAAGACCAACAATCAACGGAAGCCACCACAAGAAAAGTACAACAAGGTACACAAGGTGGCTGAAAAGAGTTCAGACGAACAGAATTCAGACTCAGACCCAAACAACCAGGAGCTGGGTAGTCTGAAGATCCACAATGTGGGGAAAGAAACTGATCTACAAACGATTTGGGTCGTACTAAAAATAGCTGGAGTCCAAGTACGAATGGAGCTGGACACTGGATCAGCTCTATCAGTCATCAACCGAAGGGACTACCACCGGCTGTTCTCTCACATACCTTTGAGAAATACCAAGTTCGTATTACAGACATACACGGGGCATAATGTATACCCCATGGGGAAAATAAGAGTCAAGGTGAGAGATAGAGGGAAAGAACACCCAAGAATGAATTTGTACGTATTACCTGAGGGAGGACCACCACTTCTAGGACGGGAGTGGATTAAGAAAATAGACATGGAATGGCACTACCTAAAAGCCATAATGAAGGAGGATTCGGTGCAAGCTATCAGCTCAGATTCTGAGATGGATGACGATAAGACCAATTCAAATATGCATGACAAGGCTAAAGGGGACTTGCCGACGATGGGGAAGGAAACAAAGACATGCAGAAAGACTTATGTCACCAAGAAGAATAAAGTTACAGAGCAGAACTCCAGGTTGACAGAGAATTCTGAGCCTGTTCAAGCTAAGGATTCATCCACGATGGAAGAACACCGAGCTCGGACTCAAACTTATGTCAAAGTACGACAACAATTAGAACAGTGGAGTGACCGTCTCGTACAAGAGATGAAAAATATGGAAAAGTTCTGGGACACTGAATGGGAGAACCTGGAAAGACAACAGAGACAGCTAGCTCGAGAAAAGAGCGACCATAGAGCCATCATGGCCAAGTACCGATCACATCTCCCTGAAACTGTTCAGGAACTACACTATTTACAGAACGACCTAAAGGAAGAGGAATCTTCAGGAAGCCAGGATTTTATCCCAGTTCATCTCTACGACTCGTTGCAAGCAGAGTGTAACAAGTTGAAGGAACAGTATGAACGGGCCCAGACTACAATCCTGGAAGGGGTTAACTCGGCAACCTCCGAAAAGCTAGTTTTAGTGAAAGCATATGAACAACTAAAGTTTGAACATGAGCGAGAATTACAAAGGCTGCAGGAAATGTTTGACGAGCTCCAGGCCAAGACAGATTCATCGGTAGAGATTCCATCCGTAGATGGAAAATTAGAGGTGGAAGACATAGCAGAACGTGAAATTCAAGATGTCCAAGAACTCGTTAAATTATTGAAGGAAACCCAAGACAAATATGAGGCAGCAATGGCAGAGGTCCAACAACTTGAAGAACATATTCAACTAGGAATCCGGGCAGTGGAAGGAAAGGCCAATGGAAGGAACACAGAGACTGTAGGAATGGCCCCTGATCAGGAGTTAGAGAACACCAAGGCGCAATTTCTTCGAGCGCTTAAAACCAAAGGACCGGAGGAAAGGAAGGTGAAAACATTGGAGGGAAAGGTGGATGAAATGGAGAAGGCGCTAATCCACAGTATCCCCGTAGAAGAGTTAACGGCCAGCCAACTCTTATACACGCTGAGGGACAAGACTCCAAAATGGGAACACGAGTTTCAGGTTTCAAAGGGAAAGAATTCGGAGCTTCCAAAAGTCACGGAGAGAGCTGAGGGGGCAACACAGCTGGCACATGGATGTCAAAAGTATGCTGAATTACGTCAAGGGGAACAGAAGAATGCGGAAACAGCTACTTCAGTAGAAGGATTAAATAGCCTGATAACGGAATCCCCGATGGAAGGGAAGGTATTGAACTCACAAATGAGGCCAGGCGTGAAGGAATGGCAGACATCCCAGGAAGAGCGGGATGAATATGAATGCTTGAAGAAGTCTTTTCAAGAAAGATGGTCAGAGAAGGAACCACCGTCGGCTAACGTCCAGTTGGATAAGAAGGAAGTAGAAGGGCCCCTCACTGGCCTAACTCAGGACGACCCCGAATACTATCATGACCTATTGAGTGACACTGAATATTATGAGGATCTGGTCTGCCCAGTTTGTGATGAAAACTCCCAAAGTACAGAAATCCGCATGAAGCACTTAAGGTCTAAGGAACATAGAAAGTTGGTGGCGCTACAGATGGCCGCAGAGAAAGGAGCTCCGAGAGTTTCAAAAAGGCAGAAAAGAAAAAGAAGAAGCAGGAGATAATAACTGTCTAAAATACTATCATCTCAGGCGGGACACCATGAAAGGAGCTAAATTAGTTGAAAACCCGAAAATTATCAAGACAGCCAGTTGGTTGTAAAAGTCCGCACTGCTGGTTCAACAGGACGGAAGGTCAAGCTGTTACGTTAAGAAAAAGGCTATGGAGGAGTCACGCTAGCCATGTGAACCGGCTACACCAAAGAGATGCTGTTCGGAATGAGTCAAGATCAGAGACTGAATCTATGAACTGTTTCCGCAGAGACTGAACCTGTGAACTGTTCCCACTGAAAGTATATCTGTAAACTGTTTTATATGACGTTGACTCCACCGGAATTATCTCTGTAAATTGTTTGTTCTCCACCGAGAGTATATCTGTAAATTGTTATGTGAAGTTGAAGATATGTATGTTTAACGGGGACCCTGTAAGTAATAAGCTAAAAAGGGAGGATTGTAGTGTATGTACCCGTCTACCTTTAAGGGAATGATTGAGTGTAACCGTTCATCTTTAAGAGAACTACTTTAGGTGTGGCACTATTTGATTGGCTTCTGTATACGGTAATACCGACAGTGACCACACCAGTATATAAGTGATGTTACAGGATAACTAGGGCAGATTCGCCCTGACCTCTGAATAGTAAAGACCTGTTTGTTTGTACTTCAAAAGTCTGTGTATTTATTTACTGCACAACCCACAGACTTTACAGGGGGGAGGGGTGGATCGGGAGAGAATAAAGTGAAACAGAAAAACCTGAGAGTCCGCGAGGCCCCAGACCAAGCGGCGTCAGTTGGACGGTCAACGTGATCCCTTCGCGGACCCGGGCCCACGGCCTGATTGACGGGAACATCCCCTCCAATAGGGAGCGAGCGGGGCGGGGCAGGAGGAGCGTGCCGGCGGCGGGTCCTCCAACCAATCGGGAAGCCCGAGGGGCGGGACTAGTGCCGGCTGATTGTCTGAACCGCAGGGCAACGAGTTCCTTGTTCAGGGCCCGGGACCAGGGGAGGCTGTGGGCCTTTATTCCCCGCATTGGACACAAGGCTCTTTGTCACACAACACACTGGCTCAGGTTTTAATACAGACTTTTTTAATTCATCAATAAAAGCAGATAAACCTCGTGCTTCTGTGGAACAAACTTTCTAATATTTTATAGAATCATAGAATGGTTACAGCACAGAAGGAGGCCATTCGGCCCGTCGAGCCCGTGCCGGCTCTCTGCAAGACCACTTCAGCTAGTCCCACTCCCCGCCCTTTCCCCGTAACCCCGCACATTTCTTTACTTGAGATACTTATCAAATTCCCTTTTGAAAGCCGTGATTGAATCCGCCTTTCAGGCAGTGCATTCCAGATCCTAACCACTCGCTGCGTAAAGAAGTTTTTCCTCATGTCGCCTTTGGTTCTTCTGCCAATCACCTTAAATCTGTGTCCTCTGGTTCTCGACCCTTCCGGTATTGGAAACAGTTTCCCTCTATCTACTCTGTCCAGAACCCTCATGAGTTTGAACTCCTCTATCAAATTTCCTCTCAACCTTCTCTGCTCTAAGGAGAACCACCCCAGCTTCTCCAGTCTATCCACGTAACTGAAGTCCCTCATCCCTGGAACCATTTTTGTAAATCTTTTCGGCACCTTCTCTAAGGGCTTCACATCCTTCCTAAGGTGCAGTGCCCAGAATTGGACACAATACTCCAGTTGAGGCCGAACCAGTGTTTTATAAAGGTTCATCATAACTTCCTTCCTTTTGTACTCTATGCCTCTCAATGTTGAAACGGATTCTTTTGGTCCTCAATCTGGTTCAGTACAAACACTGAGTCGAATACTGGTGGAGTTCAACAGTTTTTATTCCGTCATCCCGGGAGACTTACTCTGATACAGCACAGTCCTGACTCCAGAAGAGTCCGACAGGTTAAACCAGAGCAAGCAATCTTTCATACAGTGTGCCACATTATTATACTTGCATTTGAGAAGACATTAACACATCGTACAGTCTGCACCAATCCCGAGCTGTACACGTATACATTTAATTTGATTTCCTGGCCTGGCAGTATGAAACAAAGAAGTCACATTTCACTGAATGGTTTATAGTTAAGTAAATATGCTGGTAATGGTTTCACGATCACCTAATCATTATGGTAATGCGTTTGCAATCATGGTAATGTGTTTTCTGATCGCCTATTGTCTGTATAACCTCTGCACTCCGCCCTACACTGTTTCCACCAGCAAGGTGTGACATCGTGGGTGCCAGCCATATTAGCAGCCACAGATCAGTTTAGCTTCTTTTATTTTACTTCCTGCTGCCTTCACTGTTTCTTGAGTTAACATGATTATTTCTTACAATATGCAAGTGATTCAGCGATGTCGACATTTCACCACCATTTTATGCTGACAGGATCCTCCATTTTAGATTGACAGGGTCCTTGGCTATGCGAAGCGAGTTGTTACCATTTTTTTGCATTCTATATCCTCATTCCCCCCTTTTATCATTCTATGATAACCATCTAAGGTACCCAGTGATTCTGGGCTTCATCCTACTGGTCCATCTCTATCTTATTGAGTCTATTATACTCCTCCTCCATTAATTCTTTCTCAACTTGCTCCTTTACCATCTCACTCGCTTCACCCTCTATATTTAGTAATTCAATTTCTTCTTCTGATGATGATTTCCTTTTTTAATAGTCCATTACAGAAGTCCCATTTAGTCACGTTCCAGGATCCGAAAGCTTTAAGATTCTTGTCTTTGTACTGGAGAATATCTCTTCGGCACAGATGGACTGTTGTTCCAGGTGTGATTTTCTTACATTTCTTCAGTCGATTGAACGCCCCGCCCGCGAGCAGGATAACGCTCAGAAGCAGTAATAAAGTCCTCATCTTGATTCTTGGTGATCAATCAATGCTACTTAGTAACTATTAATCTGGAAAACAAAGTGCTTACACAAGATCAAAAGTTAAAAACTTAAAACTAAAATTTTAAAAATTAAAAATTAAAATCGTATAATAAGTGTAATAAGAGTAGGATTTCAGCAGGCCAGAACAATCCAAACACAACACCAGACCTCGTAAAAGCTGCAGTCACCTCTATCAAGGCCGAGCACGAGTTCTGTAGTCTCCTATCAATGGCTGATCAATCAAAATAAAATTAATGATTGTTCGTAAAATCTACTATATACTGTACTGATTTACTATACTGTACTGATTTACTACTGATTATCTCCCCCCCTTTTGATTGGTTTCTCCAATCAATTTACAGTGGTGGAAATGCACCCATGCGCTTCTTCCCTCGACCTTAGCTGCAGTCGGGGTTGTTAGTAAGACCTGATATGGACCTTCTCACCTTGGATCTAGACTTTTACGAGTCCAGTTCTTAACCATCACATACGAACCTGGTTCAATTTTTAGAGAACCAGATAAGTCAGGAAGTTCACCATATGCAGCACGGACCTGTGAATGCAGCCCGCGCAAAACCTTAGTAAAAGCCAAGACATAGGTCGTCATTTCTTCAGTCATATGGTGAAAATGCACCGTTGTAGGAGCATTTTGGTTCCAGGGAGTCTTGAGTGGTCTACCATAGATAATCTCAGCAGGTGTAAGTCGTGCTTTACCCGCTGGTGTGGTGCGGATCTGAAAGAGAGCCACAGGAAGCAATTTCAACCAAGTGGAGCCGGTTTCGGCTACCAGTTTAGCAAGTTTGTTCTTCAGAGTCTGATTGGTTCTTTCGACAAGTCCTGCAGCCTGTGGTCGATAAGCACAATGCAATTGCTGATGAATGTTCAACTGGGTACAAAGTTCCTTGTTCACTTCGGCAGTGAAGTGAGGACCGTTGTCAGAACTTAACCGAGTTGGAATACCATACCGAGGTATGATCTCTCTCAGCAATACCTTAACAACAGTAGAGGCTTTATTGTCTGTGGTTGGATATGCCTCGATCCATTTACTAAATACATCTACAATGACAAGTACGTATTTGTAACACTGACATCTTTCCAACTCAATGTAGTCCATTTGCAGGGTCTCAAAGGGACCCTCAGGTAAAGGGGTTTTTCCTCATTCGCAAGGCACTCCCTTTCCAGGGTTGTGTTGTTGACAAATCAGGCATCGATCGCGAATGTTCTGTGCTATTGCTTGAAGCCTTGGATGCCACCAAGTACTTAGAAGCAAATCACCCACTGCCCTGGCACCACAATGAGTTGCAAAGTGTACACATTCAATAACCCATAAAGCTAGCTCATCAGACATGCAAGTCTGTTCCGCGGGAGTAGTCCAGAGTTTTGATAAAGGGTTATATACACATCCCAATTCTCTCCACAAATGCTTATCACTATCAGGAGCGTCCTCCTGTAACTTAATCACCTCTTGGATGGTTGGCATTAGTTTTTCCGAGGTAGACTGATTCTTTTTGGAATTTTTAGTCTGCCTCATCATTCGGGGCACAATCATTTGGTGACTCCTAGGAGCATTTTTGGCCGCCTCATCAGCGCGGCGGTTTCCTATATCTAGCGGGTTTTGGCCAGTGGTATGGGCAGAGCATTTAATCACAGCTATCTGTTTGGGGAGTAAAAGGGCTTGCAAGAGATCTGAGACTAACTGACGGTGAGAGATCGAACTGCCCGAAGAGGTCAGAAATCCTCGATTTTTCCACAATTGTCCAAAGTCGTGAACTACTCCAAAGGCATATCTAGGGTCTGTATGTACATTGATTTTTAATCCTTCTCCCAAAGTACAAGCTCGTATGAGTGCAAACAGTTCGGCTTGCTAGGCAGACTCAGCGATGTCGACATTTCACCACCATTTTATGCTGACAGGATCCTCCATTTTAGATTGACAGGGTCCTTGGCTATGCGAAGCAAGTTGTTACCATTTTTTTGCATTCTATATCCTCATCTTTATAAAGCCCAGGATCCCGTATGCTTTTTTAACCACTTTCTCAACCGACCCTGCCACCTTCAACGATTTGTGCACACATACCCCCAGGTCCCTCTGTTCATGAATCCACTTTATAATTGTACCCTTTAGTTTATATTGCCTCTCCTCGTTCTTCCTACCAACATGTATCAAGGTACTTCTGAGCCCAGGAGGACCCAACAATTTCAAATGTGAGACTGTCAAGGGAGGTGGATTCTAAAGGAGATTATGTTGTTACACAGACACATAGAAACATAGAAGATAGGAGCAGGAGTAGGCCATTCGGCCCCTCGAGCCTGCTCCGCCATTCAATGTGATCATGGCTGATCATCCAAATTCAGTACCCTATCCCTACCTTCTCCCCATATCCCTTGATCGCTTTAGCCTTAAGAAATATATCTAACTGCTTCTTGAATATATTTAATGAATTGGCCTCTACTGCCTTCTGTGGTAGAGAATTCCACAGGTTCACCACTCTCTGGGTGAAGAAATTCCTCCTCATTTCTGTCCTAAATGGCATACCCTTTATCCTTAGACTGTGACCCCTGGTTCTGGACTCACCGACCATCGGGAACATCCTTCCTGCATCTAGTCTGTCCAGTCCTGTCACAATTTTATAAGTTTCAATGAGATCCCCTCTCATTCTTCTAAACTCCAGCGAGTACAAGCCCAATTGACCCAATCTCTCCTCATACGTCATTCCTGCCATCCCAGGTATCAGCCTGGTGAATCTTCGCTGAACTCCTTCCATGGCAAGAACATACTTCCTCAGATAAGGTGACCAAAACTGCACACAATACTCAAGATGTGGTCTCACCAAGGCCCTGTACAACTGCAGCAAGACATCCTTGTTCCTGTACTCAAAGCCTCTCGCTACGAAGGCCAACATACCATTTGCTTTCTTAACCGCCTGCTGCACCTGCATGCTTACCATCAGCGACTGGTGCACAAGGACACCCAGGTCTCGTTGCATTTCCCCTTCGCCCAATCTATTGCCATTCAGATAATAATCTGCCTTCCTGTTTTTGCCACCAAAGTGGATAACCTCACATTTATCCACGTTATAGTGCATCTGCCATGCTTCTGCCCAATCACCCAACCTGTCCAAATCATCCTGCAGTTTCGCGGCATCCTCCTCACAGCACACACGCCCACCCAGCTTTGTGTCGTCTGCAAATTTGGAGATATTACATCTAGTTCCCTTGTCTAGATCATTAATATATATTGTGAATAGCTGGAGTCCAAGGACCGATCCCTGCGGTACCCCACTAGTCACTGCCTGCCACTCAGAAGAAGACCCGTTTATTCCAACTCTTTGCTTTCTGTCTGCCAACCAGTTTTCTATCCAAGTCAATACCTTGCCCCCAATCCCATGTGCCTTAAATTTACACGCTAATCTCTTATGCGGGACCTTATCGAAAGCCTTCTGAAAGTCCAAATATACCACATCCACTGGTTCTCCCTTATCTATTGTACCAGTTACATCCTCAAAAATTCCAGTAGATTAGTCAAGCACGATTTACCTTTTGTAAATCCATGTTGACTTTGTCCGATCCTGTCACTGTTTTCCAAGTGCTCAGCTATTACATCTTTTATAATGGACTCTAGCATTTTCCCCACTACCGATGGATCTTATGCTATCCCTAATTTCCCTTGTTAGCCACGGTTGAGTCACCTTTTTTGTTTTATTTTTATGCCAAACTGGGATGAACAAATTCTGTAGTTCATCCATGCGGTCATTGAACGCTTGCCATTGCCTATCCACCGTCAACCCTTTGAGTGACATTCCCCAATCAATCCTACCCAACTCGCGCCTCAGACCATCACAGTTTCCTTTATTTAAATTCAGGACTCTAGTCTCTGAGTCAACTACTTCATTCTCCATCTTAATGAAGAATTCCATCATATTATGATCGCTCCGACCCAAGGGGCCTCGTACAACAAGATTGCTAATTAATCATTTCTTGTTACATAATGCCCAGTCTAAGATGGCCTGATCTCTGGTTGGTCACTGTCCCTACAAAGTAAAAGAGTATTGTTTTAGGAACAAGTATCTCTGATGGGGCTTTTAATCCAGTTTACATATACAGATTTGTTTTAATTCATTCTTGGGATGTGGGCGTCGCTAGCAGGAGCAGCAAATATTGCCAATCCCCAGTTGCCCGTTGAGAATGTGGTGGTGAGTCGCCTTCTTGAACTCCTGCAGTCCGTGTGGTGAAGGTACTCCCACAATGTTGTTCGGTAAGGAGTTCCAGGATTTTGACCCAGCAACGATGAATATGTCTAAGTCAGGATGGTGTGTGACTTGGAGGGGAACTTGGAGATGATGGTGCTCCCATGCAACAGCTGCCCTTGTCCTTCTAGGTTGTGGAGGTTGCGGGTTTTGGAGGTTCTGTCAAAGTTCTGGTCGAGTTGCAGATGTATAAAGTTACTTTCCATTGCCCCCTCCCCCTCCCCCTCCCACCTCTCTCTCTCTCCTTCTAGTGCTGGCCCCACAAATGACCAGATTCATTGGACTCAATTTCACAACCTACCTTTGTTTTCTTGTGGGTTCTCTCTCACGCACCCTATTTTAAAGTAATTTTACAGGGCATTGGAAGAGGAGGATTTACAGACAGCAAACTCAAACCACACATCACGTCAAGATCTGACAGAGTCACTCAACTCATCGGATCTGAATATCATCGGCCTCTGAACATGGAAGCAAAAAGCACCGTTCACAGCGGGGAGAAACCATACACGTGTTCTGTGTGTGGTCGAGGCTTCAGCCGATCCTCTGGCTTATCGACACACAAGCACAGTCACACCGGGGAGAGGCCGTTCACCTGCTCTGTGTGTGGGAAGGGATTCACTAATTCATCCCACCTAATGAGACAGCAGCGAGTTCACACTGGAGAGAGGCCGTTCACCTGTCCTGTGTGTGGGAAGGGATTCACTCAGTCATCCATCCTGCTGAATCATCAGCGAGTTCACACTGATGAGAGACCATTTAAATGCTCGGACTGTGGGAAGTGCTATAAAACTTCCTGGGATCTGACGTACCATCAACGTTTTCACACTGGGGAGAGACCGTTCAGTGCTCTCACTGCGGGACTGGGTTCAGGCGATCATCTGAGCTCACTGTACACCAGCGCACTCACACCGGGGAGAGACCATTCACCTGCTCCGTATGTGGGAAGGGATTCACTCATTCATCCACCCTGCTGACACACCAGCGAGTTCACACTGGGGAGAGGCCGTTCACCTGCTCTGAGTGTGGGAAGGGATTCACTCGTTCATCCCACCTGCTGAGACACCAGCGAGTTCACAAGTGACTGCAGGGTTTGGATTATAGAAACATAGAAACATAGAGATAGGAACAGGAGTAGGCCATTCGGCCCTTCGAGCCTGCTCCGCCATTCAATGAGATCATGGCTGATCTTCGTCTGAGATCATAGCTGATCTTACCAGTTCAGTACCCCGTCCCCGCCTTTTCTCCGTAACCCTTAATCCCCTTAGCCTTCAGAAATATATCCAATTCTCTCTTGAAAATATTTATTGAATTAGCCTTCACAGCCCTCTGTGGCAGGGAATTCCACAGGCTCACCACTCTTTGAGTGAAGAAATTCTTCCTCATCTCTGTTTTAAATGATTTGCCCGCTATTTTTAGACTGTGGCCCCTGGTTCTGTGCTCCCCGGCCATTGGAAACATTCTCTCTGAATTCAGCCTGTCCAGGCCTGCCATAATTTTATATGTTTCGATGAGATCCCCTCTCAATCTTCTAAACTCCAGTGAGTACAAGCCCAAACTATTTAATCTCTCTTCGTAGGTCATTCCCGCCATTCCAGGTATCAGCCTGGTGAATCGCCGTTGCACTCTTTCCATGGCAAGAACATCCTTCCGCAGATGGGGCGACCAAAACTGTACACAATACTCCAGATGCAGTCTCACCAGCACCTTGTACAGCTGTAGTAAGGTATCCCTATTCCTATACTCGAACCCCCTTGATATGAAGGCCAACATACCATTTGCCTTCTTAATCGCCTGTTGCACCTGCATGCTCTCCTTCAGTGACTGTTGCACAAGAACACCCAGGTCCCTCTGCACTTCCCCATCTCCCAATCTATTGCCATTTAGATAATAATCTACCCTCCTGTTTTTACCCCCAAAGTGGATAACCTCGCATTTATCCACATTATAGTGCATCTGCCACGTATCCGCCCATTCCCCCAACCTGTCCAAATCGCACTGTAGCCTCCTGACATCCTCATCAGAGCCCACCCCTCCTCCTAGTTTAGTGTCGTCAGCGAATTTGGAAATATTGCATCCAATTCCCTGATCCAGATCATTTATATATATTGTGAACAGCTGGGGTCCCAGGACAGATCCTTGCGGCACCCCGCTGGTCACTGCCTGCCACTCCAAAAACGAGCCGTTTATTCCAACTCTCTGTTTTCTATCCGCCAGCCAGTTCTCTATCCACGTTAATACTTTGCCCCCAATCCCATGAGCCTTAATTTTGCATGATAATCTTTTGTGTGGAACCTTATCGAAGGCTTTCTGGAAGTCAAGGTACACCACATCCACTGGCTCTCCCCCAGCTCCGTGCGGGTTAATCTCGAGGCGTGTGAGAAACGTGTCCCAGCCGCTCTCCACCATGGTTCAGAGCTCCTAGGCACGGAACAGAAGGCTCCTTTAGGAATGTACCCCAGTGCTTTTTTTTTAATGGCCTTATTAACCTGTGTTGCTACTTTTAGTGATTTGTGTATCTGTATCCCGGGATCCCTCTGCTCCTCCAGCCCATTTAGACTCTTAGGGGGAAAAATTCGGTGATGCCCCCTTTGGGTCGCTAACGTCGCCGGGGCTAATTTTAGTTCCCCGATAAAGTCAGCGCCCCTGCCCATTAAATTCAGTGGTAGCACCCCAAGCAGGAGGCGGGGTGCTACTGGAAGCGCTCCCCTCCCTCTTGAGGCGCAACCAGTGAAATTCACGGCACTTCATGCAACAGCGCCACGCCCGTCGGCACATAGCACCGTGTCATAGCAGACCTCCCTCCCTGATTAAAGGGGAGGGGCCTAGAATTGCACACACTGGGGCCCTGCTGGACCACCGGGGAGCGGGGTGTCAGATCAAGAGGAGCGCCGAGCTGAGCGATTGCAGCCGGCACACCGAAAAAGAAGGGGGCAGGTGCTGGCAGTCAGCTAAAATTAAAAGTTGCCGCCCGACACCTGCCCTTTAAGTGGCGTCGCCACGGCTGCAGAATGTCGGACATATCGTCTGGCAATAGGTCAGGGGTCGCAACCCAAGGTTGCAGCCGAGGTGCTGCGCACGGCGATGACGTCATTGCCGGCGGTGCAGTGCCGCGGGGCGCTACCGGCTACCGCCGCCGCTAACCTCCCGCTGAATATCGCGGGAGGCACAAAGCAACCCAATTTCACCCCCTTGTTGTCCAAGTAGTGTGTGGCCTCCTTATTCTTCCCACCAAAACACACCACCTCACACTGATCTATAGTGAAATTCCTTTGCCAATTACACGCCCATTCTGAAATTTATTAATGTCTTCTTGCATTTTGTCTTCCTCAGTATTAACTCTACCTCCCAATTTGGTGTCATTGACAAACTTTGAAATTGTACCTCTGATTCCCAAGTCCAAATCATTTATGAACAACAGTGGTCCCAGCACCAATCCCTGTGGAACACCACTTCCCACCTTTTGCCAGTCTGAGTAGCTACTCCCAACCCCTACTCTCCGTTTTCTGTTTTGTGACCAGCTTGCTATCCATAAACAGTTTGTAAGATCGACAAGATGACCCAGGTCAGGCCATGTGGAATGAAGGGCCAGGCAGCAGAATGGATGGAAAGATGGCTACAAAACAGAAATCAGAGGGTTGGAGTTAAGGGAAATTTGTAGCGATCTTTCCATCCGTTCTCTTACCTGACCTTTGACTCCACACGACATGACCATGGTCATCTTGTAGACCGTACATACTGCAGACACAGTGCGCCAGTGGTGGAGGGGGTGGATAGTGAGTCCTGTGGCAGGGGCACTGATGAAGTGGATTTCTCTGTCCGTGAGTTTTGAGGCATTGCTACTGGTGTTTTTCACCTCTTTCCACCATTAAAATAAAAATCTTATTGGCAGTTTATTAAAGCCTCTTGGGTAGGCCACACAAAAAAATGAGGCCTCATAAGTTTCTGTCAGAATGACAGGCCCGAACTCGAGTTAGAAATCACAGTTAGAAAACATTTAGTAATTAAACCAGACTGGGCGGGGCCTGAGGTGCGAGTTAGTAACGGAAAATTGGTGGCCAGCGTACTTCACACCAGGGCTGAGGACCCGGGGACTCGGGTTTCTGTATCATTTATTGATTAACTAGCTGAAGTGCCCGGCGGTGCCGAGGCTTCTTTGAGGGCATGCTGTTGTTGGAAGAGAGAGAGAGAGCGACTGGGGGGAAGAGAGAGAGCGACTGGGGGGAAGAGAGAGAGCGACTGGGGGAACAGAGAGAGAGCGACTGGGGGGAAGAGAGAGAGCGACTGGGGGGAAGAGAGAGAGCGACGGGGGAAGAGAGAGCGACTGGGGGGAAGAGAGAGAGCGACTGGGGGGAAGAGAGAGAGCGACTGGGGGGAAGAGAGAGCGACTGGGGGAAGAGAGCGACTGGGGGGAAGAGAGAGCGACTGGGGGGAAGAGAGAGAGCGACGGGGGAAGAGAGAGAGAGCGACTGGGGGAAGAGAGAGCGACTTGGGGGAAGAGAGAGTGACGGGGGAAGAGAGCTGGGGGGAAGAGAGAGAGTGACTGGGGGGAAGAGAGAGCGACTGGGGGGAAGAGAGAGCGACGGGGGGAAGAGAGAGAGCGACTGGGGGAAGAGAGAGCGACTGGGGGGAAGAGAGAAAGCGACTGGGGGGAAGAGAGAAAGCGACTGGGGAGAAGAGAGAGAGCGACTGGAGGAAGAGAGAGAGCGACTGGGGGAAGAGAGAGAGCGACTGGGGGAAGGGGGGGTAGGGGGGCAAGGGGGGTAGCGGTAGGGGGGAGGGGGAGGGGAAGGGGTGGAGGGGAAGGGGGGAGAGGGAGGGGGAGAGGGAGGGAGAGAGGGGGGAGGGAGGGGGGGAGAGGAGAGTGACAGAGGGAAGGCGAGTGGCCGCTCCCCTGCACCCAAGCCCCGCGCTCCCGCTCTCCTGAGCCCCGCGCTCTCCCGAGCCCCGCCTCCCCGAGCCCCGTGCTCCCACTCTCCTGAGACCCGTGCTCCCGAGCCCCGCGCTCCCGCTCTCCCGAGCACCGCCCCCGAGCCCCGCGCTCTCCCGAGCCCCGCCGCCCCGCTCTCCCGAGAGCCGAGCCCCGCGCTTCCACTCTCCCGCGCCCTGCATCCCCGAGCCCCGCGCTCCCGCTCTCCCGAGCTCCGCCCTCCCAAGCCCCGCCCGAGCTGGCTTCAAGACCAGAGAGAGAGACGCTGCCGCACAACCTACCGCGTGAGGCCCGGCCGGACTCAAATCACGCTCCGGGCGGAAGTTGACGTGCGCGCTGACTCCCGCCCCGCCCGCCTTTACTAAGTTGGCGATGCTCAGCTCAGGCACGCCCCCTCCAGCCTTCACAAAGATGGCGGCGATCGCGGGCCTTTTTTTGATCGCGATGGGAGGTGCCTAGCTCGGGCGTGGCTGGGCAACAGAGGCCCAGGCTTCGAGGCCTGGAAAAACGGTGAAAGGTAGGAAAATTATAGAGGTTAGAGAAAAGATTTACAAATTAATTAACTTTTTTAAGAAATAATTTGTGTTTTAAAAGCAACTTTTTTTTTGCTGGAAATGTAGATTTGAAAAGAAACACGCAGAAAGTGGGAAAAAGAAACGAGTTTGGAATCAAGATGGCGGCCACTCACCTCATTTCAGAACAACAAGGCCCGCCCACACACGCACTGATTGGTCAACCGTCAGGTCGCTGAACTGTAGGATTGGTCAATCATCACGTCACTCAACTGTAGGATGGCCCGCCCGCACACACAATGAACCTGCCCCCACACGATGCAAATGAGCGGATAATGAGCGGAATTTTGAAAGTTTTTTGGATACCGTCGGCACAATTTTTGCCCGACCAAAAAGTAAATACACCTACAAGAGTCCCCTAATGATGAGCTGTCTTTTGATATAACATATGTGTAGGTACGCTCTATAACTTTTGATTGTATAGCCGGACAGACAGACAGACAGACAGAGAGACATACTCATATATATATATATTTCGTTTATTGCCCAATCTCAATCAGACTGGCGGGTAATCTTGCTGTCTGGCGGAGGCGAGGTTCCCCAATGGAGGGCTCTCTATGAGGGGGTCCTTTCCTGCACCATTGGGGATCTGGGGTGGAGACTGTTACAAGGAGCTGTCGTGAGCAACAGTTTTTAAGCACCTTTCCGGACTCCAAGGCCAGATGTGATGTTTGCGGCCTAGCGGAGTCCACAGGCCGTGTATATATTCAGTGTGAGAGGTTGCAGCCTCTGTATAGTTGCCTGAAGGGGCTGCTCCTCAACTCTTGGTTACACTTTAGCCCCACGCTCCTAATCTTTGGCCGCCCGGAGCAGAGGGTTGTGGGTAAGTCGGAGGATCTTCTCCTGGACCTGCTCTTGGGCCTGGCGAAAACAGCAATTTGTAGGCCCAGGATGGACGGGGCCCATGGGGGGGTCGCTGTAGCTGCCTGCCTCTCTCCCGTAGTCTTGTCCCTGCCCAGGTGGCCCTGGAGAGGGAGCAGGCGGTGTCCACTGGTTCACTTGATACCTTCCTCGACCGGTGGGCACGGAAGGTATCAAGAGGCGATAATCGATCCTCACAATTACATTGTTTCATAGTTTCATAGAGATAGGAACAGGAGTAGGCCATTCGGCCCTTCGAGCCTGCTCCGCCATTCAATGAGATCATGGCTGATCTTCGTCTGAGATCTTAGCTGATCTTACCAGTTCAGTACCCCGTCCCCGCCTTTTCTCCGTAACCCTTAATCCCCTTAGCCTTCAGAAATATATCCAATTCTCTCTTGAAAATATTTATTGAATTAGCCTTCACAGCCCTCTGTGGCAGGGAATTCCACAGGCTCACCACTCTTTGAGTGAAGAAATTCTTCCTCATCTCTGTTTTAAATGATTTGCCCGCTATTTTTAGACTGTGGCCCCTGGTTCTGTGCTCCCCTGCCATTGGAAACATTCTCTCTGAATTCAGCCTGTCCAGGCCTGCCATAATTTTATATGTTTCGATGAGATCCCCTCTCAATCTTCTAAACTCCAGTGAGTACAAGCCCAAACTATTCAATCTCTCCTCGTAGGTCATTCCCGCCATTCCAGGTATCAGCCTGGTGAATCGCCGCTGCACTCTTTCCATGGCAAGAACATCCTTCCGCAGATGGGGCGACCAAAACTGTACACAATACTCCAGATGCGGTCTCACCAGCACCTTGTACAGCTGTAGTAAGGTATCCCTATTCCTATACTCGAACCCCCTTGATATGAAGGCCAACATACCATTTGCCTTCTTAATCGCCTGTTGCACCTGCATGCTCTCCTTCAGTGACTGGTGCACAAGAACACCCAGGTCCCTCTGCACTTCCCCATCTCCCAATCTATTGCCATTTAGATAATAATCTACCCTCCTGTTTTTACCCCCAAAGTGGATAACCTCGCATTTATCCACATTATAGTGCATCTGCCACGTATCCGCCCATTCCCCCAACCTGTCCAAATCGCACTGTAGCCTCCTGACATCCTCATCAGAGCCCACCCCTCCTCCTAGTTTAGTGTCGTCAGCGAATTTGGAAATATTGCATCCAATTCCCTGATCCAGATCATTTATATATATTGTGAACAGCTGGGGTCCCAGGACAGATCCTTGCGGCACCCCGCTGGTCACTGCCTGCCACTCCGAAAACGAGCCGTTTATTCCAACTCTCTGTTTTCTATCCGCCAGCCAGTTCTCTATCCACGTTAATACTTTGCCCCCAATCCCATGAGCCTTAATTTTGCATGATAATCTTTTGTGTGGAACCTTATCGAAGGCTTTCTGGAAGTCAAGGTACACCACATCCACTGGCTCTCCCCCATCTATTTTACCAGTTACTTCCTCAAAAAATTCCAGCAGATTAGTCAAACACGATTTACCCTTTGTAAATCCATGTTGACTCTGTCCGATCCTTTCCCCATTTGTCAAGTGCTCCGCTATTTTATCCTTAATAATGGACTCTAGCATTTTGCCCACAACCGATGTAAGGCTTACTGGTCTATAATTCCCTGCTTTCTCTCTACCCCCTTTTTAAATATTGGGGGTAACATTAGCTACCCTCCAATCCACGGGTACTGTTCCCGAGTGATGTAATTATTAATTGTGTGTGTGTCACAAATACATTTCTTCTATTTTGATACAAAAGTTCTACTAGACATGTTAAACTACTAATTATTTAATCAGGGCTGCAGCTGCTGAAAGGTTGACTGTACTGAGGTTTGTGGCCAGAGCTGGCAGACGTGTTGTTCTGAAGTCTGATGTCTCACACCTAAAGAGTCTGTTTATGTCGTGTTGTAATGACCTTTTTCTGTTGCCTGGTGTCAGAAATAGAAATCAAAGGGAGATGATGCCCCACTCTGTTAATCAAGTCTTTGACACATTTCCTTTCTTAATTTACAAAGATCACAACTCCATTAGTGAACAATGGATTGCCAGTTTGCCACTTTTTAGTGAGGCTTGAAAGGATTCGCTGTGAAGCTACACCTGCCCATCTGTCTGTGTGTCACTGTGTTTGGATTGTGTCAGACAACAGTCCTAATATCTCGCCTACATTCATTACAATTTTTGAAATGTTAGATTGTACTTGGAAGAAGTTGAGTTTGAATCTAACAATTCTGAAATTGGGAGCTGGTAATGATTTCTGTTTTTCACATAATTATATAGTGATGTGATCAGTCAAAGCAAATTAAAATATGCTGCTATTTACTGAACACAACTGAATAATTCTACAAGGATGCTATCGCAGTCTTCCTCAGTATTAACTACACCCCCCAATTTAGTGTCAACTGCAAATTTTGAAATTGTACTTCTGATTCCCAAGTGGAAATCATTCATGTAAATGGTGAACAACAGTGGTCCCAACACCGATCCCCATGGAACACCACTTCCCACCTTCCGCCCGTCTGAGTAAATACCTCCTGTGCTATGTGGGAACTCAGGGACACTTCCTGTGTCCCTGACAACTACGTGTGCAGGAAGTGTGTCCAGTTGCAGCTACTGGCAGACCGCATTGAGGCGCTGGAGCTGCGATTGGATACATACTGGACCATTCGCGATGCTGAGGAAGTCGTGGATAACACGTTTAAGCAGTTGGTCACACCGCAGGCAAAAGTTGGACAGGCAGAAAGGGAAGGGGGTGACCAACAGATAGAGTGCTAGGCACAGGCAGGTAGTGCAGGGGTCCCCTGTGGACATCCCCCTCTCAAACAGATACACCACTTTGAGTACTGTTGAGGGGGATGGCTTATCAGAGGAAGGCAGCAGCAGCCAACTTCCTGGCACCAGGGGTGGCTCTGCTGCACAGGATGGGAGGAAAAAGAGGGGTAGAGCTATAGTAATAGGGGATTCTATTGCAAGGGGAATAGATAGGCGTTTCTGCGGCCGCAAACGAGACTCCAGGATTGTGTGTTGTCTCCCTGGTGCAAGCGTCAAGGATGTCTCAGAGCGGCTGCAGAACATTTTGTAAGGGGAGGGTGAACAGCCAGCTGTCGTGGTGCATATAGGTACCAACGATATAGGTAAAAAACGGGATGAGGTCCTAAAAGCTGAATATAGGGAGTTAGGAGGTAAATTAAAAAATAGGACCTCAAAGGTAGTAATCTCAGGATTGCTACCAGTGCCACATGCTGGTCAGAGTAGAAATAGAAGGATATTTCAGATGAATACGTGGCTAGAGGAATGGTGCGAGGGGGAGGGATTCAAATTCCTGGGACATTGGAACCAGTTTTGGGGGAGGTGGGACCAGTTCAAACTGGATGGTTTGCACCTGGGCAGGGCTGGTACCCATGTCCTAGGGGGAGTGTTTGCTAGTGCACTGGGGGAGGGTTTAAACTAAAATGGCAGGGGATTGGGAACGTGAGCAGGGGGACAGAGGAAAGGGAAACAAGGATAAAAGCAAAAGATTGGAAGGAGAATAACAAAAGTGGCAGTCAGAGAAATCAACGGTTTAAATCAAACATGGCCACAGTAAATAATAATTCTAATAGGTCTAAGAGCGTTAAAAAAAAACAAGCCTGAAGGCCTTGTGTCTTAATGCGAGGAGCATTTGTAATAAGGTGGATGAATTAGCTGCGCAAATAGAGGTAAACGAAGATGATTTGACTGGGATTACGGAAACATGGCTCCAGGGTGGCCAAGGCTGGGAACTCAACATCCAGGGCTATTCAATATTCAGGAAAGATAGGCAAAAAGGAAAGGGAGGTGGGGTAGCATTACTGGTTAAAGAATGAATTAACACAATTGTAAAAAGGATATTAGCTCTGATGATGTGGAATCTGTATGGGTAGAACTGAGAAATACCAAGGGGCAGAAAACGTTAGTGGGAGTGGTATATAGACCTCCAAACAGTAATGCGGAGGTTGGGGATGGCATTAAAAGGGAAATTAGAGAAGCGTGCAATAAGGGCACAGCAGTCATCATGGGTGACTTTAATCTACATATAGATTGGGCTAACCAAATTAGTAACAATACTGAGAAGGAGGAATTTCTGGAGTGTTTACGGGATGGTTTCCTGGACCAATATGTCGAGGAACCAACCAGAGATCAGGCCATCTTAGACTGGGTATTATGTAACGAGAAAGGATTAATTAGCAATCTTGTTGTACGAGGCCCCTTGGGTCGGAGCGATCATAATATGATAGAATTCTTCATTAAGATGGAGAATGAAGTAGTTGACTCAGAGACCAGGGTCCTGAATTTAAATAAAGGAAACTACGATGGTCTGAGGCGTGAGTTGGGTAGAATTGTTTGGGGAATGTCACTCAAAGGGTTGACGGTGGATAGGCAATGGCAAACATTCAAAGACCGCATGGATGAACTACAGAATTTGTTCATCCCAGTTTGGCATAAAAATAAAGCAAAAAAGGTGACTCAACCATGGCTAACAAGGGAAATTAGGGATAGCATAAGATCCAAGGAGAGGACATATAAATTGGCCAGAAAAAGCAGTAAACTTGAGGATTGGGAGCAGTTTAGGATTCAACAAAGGAGGACAAAGGGATTAATTAAGAAGGGGAAAATTGAATATGAGAGTAAGCTTGCAGGGAACATAAAAACTGACTGTAAAAGCTTTTATAGATATGTGAAGAGAAAAAGATTGGTGAAGTCAAGCATAGGTCCCTTACAGTCAGAATCAGGGAATTTATAATGGGGAACAAAGAAATGGCAGATCAATGAAATACATATTTTGGTTCTGTCTTCACAAAGGAGGACACAAATAACCTCCCAGAGATGTCGGGGAACATAGGGTCTGATGAAAGGGAGGAACTGAAAGAAATCAGTATTTGTAGGGAAATAGCGTTAGGGAAATTGATGGGATTGAAGGCCGATAAGTCCCCAGGGCCTGATAATCTACATCCTAGGGTACTTAAGGAAGTGGCCCTCAAAATAGTAGATGCATTGCTGATCATCTTCCAACATTCGATGGAATCTGGAACAGTACCCATGGATTGGAGTGTAGCTAATGTTACCCCACTATTCAAAAAAGGTGGTAGAGAGAAAACGGGGAATTACAGCCTGACATCGGTAGTGGGGAAAATGCTAGAGTCCATTATAAAAGATGTAATAGCAGAGCACTTGGAAAACAGTGACAGGATCGGACAAAGTCAACATGGATTTACAAAAGGTAAATCGTGCTTGACTAATCTACTGGAATTTTTTGAGGATATAACTGGTAAAATAGATAAGGGAGAACGAGTGGATGTGGTGTATTTGGACTTTCAGAAGGCTTTTGATAAGGTCCCGCCTAAGAGATTAGCGAGTATAGTTAAGGCACATGGGATTGGGGGCAAGGTATTGACTTGGATAGAGAACTGGTTGGCAGACAGAAAGCAAAGAGTTGGAATAAATGGGTCTTTTTCCGAGTGGCAGGCAGTGACTAGTGGGGTACCGCAGGTATCGGTGCTTGGACCCCAGCTATTCACAATATATATTAATGATCTAGACAAGGGAACAAGATGTAATATCTCCAAATTTGCAGACAACACAAAGGTGGGTGGGCGTGTGTGCTGCGAGGAGGATGCCGAGAAACTCCAGTAAGATTTGGACAGGTTGGGTGATTGGGCAGAAACATGGCAGATGCAGTATAATGTGGATAAATGCGAGGTTATCCACTTTGGTGTCAAAAACAGGAAGGCAGATTATTATCTGAATGACAATAGATTGAGAGAAGGGGAAGTGCAACGAGACCTGGGACCTTTGGATACTGTTGAGGGGGATGACTCACCAGGGGAAGGCAGCAGCAGCCAACTTCCTGGCACTGGGGGTGCTCCTGCTGCCCAGGAAGGGGGGAAAAAGAGTGGGAGAGCAATAGTGGTAGGGGATTCTATAGTAAGGGGAACAGATAGGCGTTTCTGTGGCCGTAGACGTGAATCCAGGATGGTTTGTTGCCTCCCTGGTGCCAGGGTCAAGGATGTCACTGAGCGGCTGCAGGGCATTCTGGAGGGGGAGGGTGAACAGCCAGTGGTCGTGGTCCACATTGGTACCAACGACATAGGTAAAAAGAGGGATGAGGTCCTGCAGCAAGAATTTAGGGAGCTAGGTGAAGGATTCAAGAGCAGGACCTCAAAGGTTGTAATCTCTGGATTACTCCCGGTGCCACGTGCTAGTAAGTATAGGAATAGGAAGATAGAACAGATGAATGCGTGGCTAAAGGGATGGTGCAGGGGGGAGGGCTTTAGTTTCCTGGATCACTGGGTCTGCTTCTGGGAAAGGTGGGACTTGTACAAGTCGGATGGTTTACACCTGAACCAGAGGGGAACCAATATCCTTGCGGGGAGGTTTGCTAGCACTGCTGGGGAGGGTTTAAACTAACTTGGCAGGGGGTTGGGTACAGAGTGGAGCTATAGTAGGGGGTGATTTACAGCCAAATACAGAGGGAAAAACAAGTCAGCTGGGAAGGCAGAGCAAATATGTGAAGGCAAAAGAGAATATGGCAGGGATGGAAGGCATTTATTTTAATGCAAGGAGTCTTGCAAATAAGGTGGATGAACTGAAGTTGTTGTTGAACACATGGGAGTACGATATTGTTGCTATCACGGAGATATGGTTGAGGGAGGGTCAGGACTGGCAGCTCAATATTCCGGGGTATAGAATCTTCAGGCGAGACAGAGGGGGGTGTAAAAGGGGAGGGGGTGTTGCAATATTAATTAAGGAGTCAATTACTGCTGTAAGGAGGGATGATATATTAGCGGGTTCCTCTAATGAGGCCATATGGGTAGAACTTAAAAACAAAAAGGGGGCAAGCACTTTGCTGGGAGTGTACTATAGGCCCCCAAACAGTCAGGGGGAGATAGAGGAACAGATATGTAGGCAAATCTCAGAAAAGTGCGAAAATAATAGGGTAATAATAGTGGGGGATTTCAACTTCCCCAATATAAATTGGGACAGTCAGAGTGTGAAAGGCTTAGAGGGTGCAGAATTCTTAAAGTGCATCCAGGAGAGCTTTTTGAGCCAACATGTAGAAAGTCCTACAAGAGAGGGGGCGGTACTGGACCTAATTCTGGGGAATGTAGCCGGGCAAGTGGTGGAAGTGTCAGTAGGAGAGCATTTTGGCGACAGTGACTATAATACGGTGAGATTTAAGGTGGTCATGGAAAAAGACAAAGACGGCCCGGAAATAAGGGTTCTAAATTGGGGGAAGGCCGATTTTAATATGATAAGGCAGGATCTGGCCAAAGTGGACTGGGAGCAGCTACTTATAGGAAAATCCACATCAAAACAGTGGGAGACTTTCAGAAGGGAAATAGAGAGAGTACAACGCCAACATGTTCCTGTAAAGATCAAGGGTGGGACCAACAAGCAAAGGGAACCTTGGATGACAAGGGATATACAAAAATGCATTAGAAATAAAAGGGGGGCTTTTGGCAGTTACAAAAGACTAAAGACGGAAGAAGCCCTAGAGGAGTATAAAAAGTGCAGGGGCATACTTAAAAAAGAAATTAGGAGGGCGAGGAGGGGCCATGAAATAACACTGGCGAGCAAAATAAAGGAAAATCCTAAGATGTTTTATAAGTATATTAAGGGCAAGAGGATAACCAGGGAAAGGGTAGGGCCCATTAGGGACCAAAGTGGCAATCTGTGTGTAGAGCCAGAGGATGTAGGCGGGGTTTTAAATGAATTTTTTGCATCTGTGTTCACTATGGAGAAAGACGATGCAGACATAGAAATCGGGCAAGGGGACTGTGACATACTTGAACATATTAGCATCGAGAGGGAGGAGGTGCTAGCGGTTTTAGCAGGCCAAAAAGTGGATAAATCCCCAGGCCCGGACGAGATGTATCCCAGGCTGCTGTGGGAGGCAAAGGAGGAGATTGCAGGGGCTCTGACACAAATTTTCAGAACCTCTCTGGCCACAGGGGATGTACCAGAGGACTGGAGAACAGCTAACGTAGTACCATTATTCAAGAAGGGTAGCAGGGATAAACCAGGGGATTACAGGCCAGTGAGTCCAACATCTGTGGTGGGGAAATTATTGGAAAAAATTCTGAGGGACAAAATTAATCTCCACTTGGAGAGGCAAGGATTAATCGGGGATAGTCAGCATGGCTTTGTCAAGGGTAAATCATGTCTGACAAATCTGATTGAATTTTTCGAGGGGGTGACTACGGGGGTGGATGAGGGAAATGCTGTGGATGTGGTTTACATGGACTTCAGTAAAGCTTTTGACAAAGTCCCGCATAGGAGACTGGTCAAGAAGGTAAGAGCCCATGGGATCCAGGGTGCCTTGGCGCGTTGGATCCTAAACTGGCTGA
Source organism: Somniosus microcephalus (assembly GCF_052327205.1). Lineage (NCBI taxonomy): Eukaryota > Metazoa > Chordata > Chondrichthyes > Squaliformes > Somniosidae > Somniosus > Somniosus microcephalus. The sequence continues at coordinate 29,850,336 of NC_140990.1, read as the reverse complement.
GTGGCAGGAGGCAGAGGGTGATGGTCGAAGGTTGCTTTTGTGACTGGAAGCCTGTGTCCAGTGGGGTACCTCAGGGATCGGTGCTGGGTCCCTTGTTGTTTGTGATCTACATAAATGATTTGGATGAGAATGTAAAAGGTATGATCAGTAAGTTCGCAGATGACACGAAAATTGGTGGGGTGGTAAATTGCGAGGAGGAAAGCCTCAGGCTACAGGACGATATAAACGGGTTGGTCAGATGGGCGGAAAAGTGGCAAATGGAATTTAACCCTGAAAAGTGCGAGGTGATGCATTTTGGACGGACAAATAAGGCAAGGGAATACACAATGAGTGGTAGGACCCTAGGAAGTACAGAGGGTCAGAGGGACCTTGGTGTACATGTACATAGGTCCCTGAAGGCAGCGGAGCAGGTAGATAAGGTGGTTAAAAAGGCATATGGGATACTTGCCTTCATTAGCCGAGGCATAGAATATAAGAGCAGGGAGGTTATGATGGAGCTGTACAAAACGCTGGTGAGGCCACAGCTGGAGTACTGTGTGCAGTTCTGGTCGCCTCACTATAGGAAGGATGTGATTGCTTTGGAGAGGGTGCAGAGAAGATTCACCAGGATGTTACCTGGGATGGAGCGCCTCAGCTATGAAGAGAGGCTGGACAGGCTGGGGTTGTTTTCCTTGGAGCAGAGAAGGCTGAGGGGGGACCTGATTGAGGTGTACAAAATGATGAGAGGCATAGATAGGGTAGATAAAGAGGAACTTTTCCCCTTAGTGGGGGGGTCAATAACAAGGGGGCATAGATTCAGGGTAAGGGGCAGGAGATTTAGAGGGGATTTGAGGAGGAACTTTTTCACCCAGAGGGTGGTTGGAATGTGGAATTCAATGCCTGAAAGGGTGGTAGAGGCAGGAACCCTCACAACATTCAAGAAGCATTTGGATGAGCACTTGAAATGCCATTGCATACAAGGCTATGGACCAAATGCTGGAAAATGGGATTAGACTGGACAGGGATGGATGGGCGGCGCAGACACGATGGGCCGAAGGGCCTCTTCCTGTGCTGTAAAACTCTATGACTCTATCACTTGTGCACCAGTCGCTGAAGGTAAGCATGCAGGTGCAGCAGGCGGTTAAGTAGGCAAATGGTATGTTGGCCTTCGTAGCGAGAGGGTTTGAGTACAGGAACAAGGATGTCTTGCTGCAGTTGTACAGGGCCTTGGTGAGACCACATCTTGAGTATTGTGTGCAGTTTTGGTCGCCTTATCTGAGGAAGGATGTTCTTGCCATGGAAGGAGTTCAGTGAAGAATCTCCAGGCTGATAACTGGGATGGCAGGAATGACGTATGAAGAGAGATTGGGTCGATTGGGCTTATACTCATTGGAGTTTAGAAGAATGAGAGGGGATCTCATTGAAACTTAAAAAATTCTGACAGGACTGGGGAGACTCGATGCAGGAAGGATGTTCCCAATGGTCGGGGAGTCCAGAACCAGGGGTCACAGTCTAAAGATAAGGGGTAAGCCATTTAGGACAGAAATGAGGAGGAATTTCTTCGCCCAGAGAGTGGTGAACCTGCGGAATTCTCTACCACAGAAGGCAGTAGAGGCCAATTCATTAAATGTATTCAAGAAGGAGTTGGATATATTTCTTAAGGTTAAAAGGATCAAGGGATATGGGGAGAAAGCAGGGACAGGGTACTGAATTTGGATGATCAGCCATGATCTCATTGAATGGCGGAGCAGACTCGAAGGGCCGAATGGCCTACTCCTGCTCCTATGTTCCATGTTTCTATGTTTCTATTTCATTACATATGAATTAGGAGCAGGAGTAGGCCACTCGGTCCCTCGAGCCTGCTCCGCCATTCAATGAGATCATGGCTGATCCGATTACTCCACATTCTCGCCTACCCTCAATAACTTGTCTCAGTTTCTTGCTCAAATAGTTCTACTTTTTGTGGCATCTTCTTTCAATATACTATTTCATGAGTGAATTACAGTATTTTACTGGAGTTTCTCAGCATCCTCCTCACAGCACACACACCCACCCAGCTTTGTGTCATCTGCAAACTTGGAGATATTACATCTAGTTCCCTCGTCTAGATCATTAATATATATATTGTGAATAGCTGGGGTCCTAGGAGGGAACTAGATGTAATATCTCCAAGTTTGCAGACGACACAAAACTGGGTGGGCCTGTGTGCTGTGAGGAAGATGCTGAGAAACTCCAGTACGATTTGGACAGGTTGGGTGATTGGGCAGAAACATGGCAGATGCAATATAATGTGGATAAATGCGAGGTTATCCACTTTGGTGTCAAAAACAGGAAGGCAGATTATTATCTGAATGGCAATAGATTGAGAGAAGGGGAAGTGCAAGAGACCTGGGTGTCCTTGTGCACCAGTCGCTGAAGGTAAGTGATAGGGAATAAGCAAGCTGTAAAGCCATAAAAGGAGTTCCGCCCTTCGTCCAATCAGGACGCAACAGCGAGTAATTCGCTGTCATAAACTCCGGGAATAAAACGCTGAGGCCAACCCCGGGTGTTTGTGAAGCAGATAATGTTGAGTGTTTTAATTGTAGCCTGGCAAAATGGAGCAGCACAGGACACGAACTTTCGTTTTTGGGGTTTTTTATTCTGTATTAATAACTTGGGTCTAGGTTTAGGATGAAATTGTAAATACATAAAACACAGTCGACAAAATACGGCAGTGGCTTGCTGCAAAACAGAACATGAGGCAAACCACAGGTGAAGGCAGTTAATTAACTAACAATCATTATACAAAACAAAACATATCATACCATACATTCGTATGTCCCGTTATCACTTGTCACCTCTTACAAGCAAACAGAAAGTATTAAACTCGTTCGAAACGTAGCCCCAAGGACTCAACAACAATTTTAACAAAGGTTAACACCAGCACATGGTGGGACAATCTACAAGCATCCCCGTGATATCGAGTGATTTGGGAAACAATATCACTTTAAAACTATGTCTGGCTGCACTAAATGCTGTTTTAGTTGTACTTTACGCAGACTAAGTTCATTTCAAAAGTCATATTCACCCCAACTCTCCTCAGAGCACCCCCCCCACGCTGGATCTAGAAAATGGAGGCTGTGAAGAAAGGGGAGGTTCCTTTGGCATCACATGGCCCTTCCCATAACCCTTTTCTCCTTTTTTCAAATTCTAAAGGGGAAAATGAACCGCACCATCTAGTGGACTTAAATATTCACTGCATTTTCCCACTTGGCTACATTCTCCCCTGCTTTAAAGTCAACGTCCTCGGTGACTTCGCACCCGTTTTTCACTTCTTTTACAGCTTCTCGAAAAAATGCAGTACCCAGACTCGATAAAACATGAGAGAACACCTCAGGACTGAGTGAGACTGCATTACAGGCTGACTGAGGCAAATGGTATGGGTTAGGGTTTACCCCAGCATTGGCTCTTTTAGTTCTGCGAGGAGCCGGAATGGGTACCTCAACCTCAGTCCCACACTCAGAAGGATCTGAATGCTCTGGCTCAGGAACAGCCTCTGATTCCTGTACATCTTGGGCGTTATCAACAGGATCATTGTTTACTTTTTCCTCCTGAGTTAACTCTGGATAGGTGACTTCCTCTACCACAACAAACTCAGTATCAGAGGGCTCTGGCAACGATTCTGTCAAAAGAGTGACAGGGGGTACGGTGACAGGGGACTTGGTTCTCGTCCGCCTAGGCTCAGGGACAGGGGTAACACATGGCCTAAGATTAACTCTATGGACCCTTTTTAAAGGACCGCCCTCTACAGGCTCAACTGCATGTGTAGTACCCTGTACCTCCACCACTCTGTACACAGTAGGACCCCAAGCATCCTGAATTTTGTTCCTACCCAAAGGCCTGTGTCGTAAGTATACCAACTGACCCACCTCAATGGTTGGACAGTACACTTTGTCTTTGTTAAGTTCAATTCTTTGAGCTGATTTCTTTTCAGTGTACTCTCTTGCCCTTGCATGTGCCTCCTTCAAACGCTCTTGGTGGACAACCAACCACTCATGTTTCTTGTCTAACACTTGCTCCTGACCTAATAAAGCATCTACAGGAAGGTGTGGATGAACCCCGAAAAGCAGATAGTACGGTGAGTAGCCAGTCGTAGCATGGGGTGTTACATTGTAGGCATACACCAACTCAGATAAGTGCTCAGGCCAGCGGTGCTTCTTTTCTGGAGGCAGTGTACGCAAAAGATCATGTAAAGATCTGTTGAATCTCTCACATTGAGCATTTCCTTCCGGGTGGTGTGGGGTAGTGCGGGTTTTCTTTACACCATAAAGCTTACACAGCTCGGCAATGATTTCACTCTCAAAATTTCGACCTCTGTCTGAATGCAATCTTTCTGGGACCCCATACTTCATGAACCACTCTTTGAGAAGGACTTTTGCCGTGGTATCAGCCTTTTGGTCCCGAGTAGGGAAGGCTTGTGTGAATTTAGTGAAAACATCGGTCACCACTAACACATTCTCACGACCATCGGAGGCCGGTTCCAGCATGGTGAAATCTACAGCAACTACTTCAAGGGGCCGGGAGGCTAGAAATGATTTCATAGGGGCATGTATCTTGGGGTGGGGCATTTTTGTCAAAACACACCTCTCGCATTTCTTGACCCACTGTTCCACATCCCCATACATCCCAACCCAAAAACATCTCTGTCTCAAAAGGTTCTGTGTGCGCTCTATTCCCTGATGGCCCATACGATCATGCACACCTTCAAGCACGACTTCTTTCAAACAAGAGGGCAGTAGTAGCTGGTGACACTCACCAACATGGACATCCTCGATTACACGGTACAACAAACCATCTTGCTCACAAATACGGGGCCACTGCTTTAACGTGGATAATACTAGCTTGGATAACTGCGACCTCTCCTTGTAAGTTGGCCTTCGCTGCTCACCCCAAAACTTCCTAAACACGCTGAGGGTGGGGTCTGTGTCCTGAAACTTACGTAGTTCCTCTTTAGAGTAACCGGGAAGTGTTGGTGTGTTACCCTGCAACTCACTACGCTCAGTACTTTCTTCTGCGTCCGAAACATGGATCTGTCTGACTTTACAGCACTTGACTCCTGCTGTCCCTAAGTCTGGTCCTAGAGCTGTTCCCTTGTGAGTGACATTACATATGGCCACACAACCATCATAGTCTGCATCCCCACTGTCTGACTCGGGCTCCCCTGCTAACGGCTGCCTAGAGAGGGCATCTGCTGCTGCATTACAGCGGCCTGGGCGGTACTTGACGTCAAAGTCAAAAACAGCTAACTGAGCCACCCATCTTTGCTCAACAGCACCTAACTTAGCTGTAGAAAGGTGACACAGGGGGTTGTTATCTGTTATGACAGTGAACTTGGAACCTAGAAGGTAACCTCGAAATTTCTCTGAAACAGCCCATTTGAGGGCGAGGAGCTCTAGTTTCATACTGCTGTAGTTTCTGTCATTTCTTTCAGCATTATGGAGCCTCCTACTGGCATATGCTATCACTCTCTTCCTATCTCCCTGCTGCTGGTGGAGGATGGCACCTAATCCTAGGTTACTGGCATCCATCTCTACAATAAAAGGCTGAGTGAAATCTGCATAACCTAACACTGGAGCACTGATCAGCTTTTCTTTCAGCTGTTCGAAAGCAGCTTGGCACGCAGCTGTCCATGAACCTTCAAACAACCGTTTTGCTTTTGCTGGGCTGTCTTCCCTAAGGCATGCATTGACTACGTCATGGAGAGGGCCAGCTCATTTAGAAAAATCCTCAATGAACCTCCTGTAATAACTACAGAAACCAAGAAATGACCTCAGATCTTTGACTGTACTGGGGACCGGCCACTTCTTTACGGCGGCAATTTTCTCTGGATCTGTCCCTATACCCTCCCCTGAAATTTGATGCCCAAGGAACCTGACTTCCTGCTGCAGGAAGTGACACTTTTCAAGCTTTACTTTCAACCCTGTCTCTTTCAGTCGTCTTAGGGCTGTCTCAAGCCTCTCTAAATGGTCCGGGAAGGTCTGAGAGAACACAAGGATGTCATCTAAATACACTAATAGGATGTGGAACACTAAGTCGCTCATAGTCGCTTGCATAAGTCGTTGAAAAGTCGCAGGTCCATTACAGACACCAAAAGGCATTCTGAGGTACTCAAAAAGGCCAAAAGGAGTTGTAAAAGCAGTCTTAGGCCTGTCACTTTCACGAACAGCAACCTGGTGGTACCCACTTGCAAGATCAATGGTCGAGAAGAACTTTGCACCATGAAGGGCATCAAAACTCTCGTCAATGCGGGGCAAAGGAAATGCGTCACGTCTGGTTTTTGAGTTGTTTCCTAAAGTCAACACATAGTCGTATGTCTCCATCAGTCTTACGAACTACCACTATGGGTGAAGCGTATGAACTATTGCTCTCCTGGATGACACGCTTTCTTAAAAGCTTAGTGATGTGGTCCCTCACCTCTTTGTACAGTGTAGGTGGGATACGACGGTATGGCTCTGTAACTGGTGCGTCATCTACCAAGTTAATCTCATGCTCAACTTTATCAGTGTAGCCTAGGTCCTCATCTTTAAAAGCAAATACTTCCGAATACCTGGCTAAAAGTGCACCTAACTCTGCTTGTTGGCCCTGTGTGCCACCAATGTGTAGTTTGTCCAAAAGTAACTGAATGTCTTGGTCTGTCATCTGTCCTTCTTTTCTGCCAACAGTTACTTCCTCTGTGTCAGCGGAGATGCGTTGAAATCGCACCTCACAGGAGTCCTTGTCTACACACTCTGCCTGAGTCGGAATACCAAGCCTGGTCCTGGGGCTTAACCACACATCCTCCTCAGAGAAATTTACCACCTGCACTGGAAATAAATGTCCCTTTGATTCAACTAGAGTGGGGACAACTACCAGGCCACCTGGCAATGGTGTGTTACCTGGCTCCAACAGCATTTTAGTGCTGCCACCTGACTGAGTTTTAAGTCCCTTTACATAGACTGTAGCTATGGAAGACGCAGGCACATGTACAGCACCCCTACCAGCTACACGGACAGAAGATGACTTTGGAGTGATGTTACACTGTTGTACTTGCTGAAATGCTTCCCTCCAATCTGAATCCAACTTTCCCCCTAGAGTAGTGTCAAACTCAGCATGAACTAGTTGTCTGCATTGGCTGATGATGTTCATACCAATAAGACCTGGTGCTGCAGGCTGTGACTGCTGATGCTCTTTGACTACCAGGAAACCACATTCGGGTAAGGTTATGCCCATAGTTTCAACATCTAACTCAAGGTAGCCCAAGTAGGGAATGTCCAACCCATTGGCGGCAGTGATCTTAAGCCACCCGATTGTAGGCAGCATATCCTCATCCCTCCCAAGTAAGTGCTCTCTGAAAAAAACTTCAGTAATAGTGCTGACTTGGCTCCCGGTATCCAGTAAACAGTTAGCAGTAACCCCCCCAATCTTGAGATCTACTACTGGACATTTACCTACTGCACGGTCAAGAAATCTGTCACGAATACCAGTACTGTTCTGAGAGCCTGCAGGTTTTCCTCGCATTGCCCGGCTCATGGCAATCGAGGGAGTTAGTTTTCCTGCACCCCAGCCGGCAGTGGTGGATGTGTTTGCTACCTCGTGCTTCTGAGGACACTGTTTGGCAATGTGCCCCGCCCCGTTACACTTAAAGCAAATAGGCTGACCTTCATCAGTGAACTTTGGCTTGGCTCTAGGTTTCCCAACCTTGTCATTACCCGTGTTTTCCTTCTGTAGAGCAAGACCCCGTACTGCCTCTGTTAGTTCCCCGATAGCTTTACCCTGTTCCGCCACCACTTTAAGAACATCCTGTAAAGTGACAGCCTGGCTGCCTGGTACCCCAATGGCAGAACACTGAAGATCCCTCCCCGTACTGTCACACACTACATTCTTGCTCTTTGCAACTTTAGTGCTACAGGGCTGGTCTTCTAAGGACCATAAGACAGCTTCCTCACGTACATCGAACAGGGTAGACTGGGGGTTGTCTCGTACAAACTTGCGCAACTCTCTCCGGAGTGAGGGATCTCTAACACCATCAACAAATCTGTTTCTGACAACCCGTTTTGTGTCCGGCACAGCATCAGGTGATTGCTTTACCAAAGTTCTAATAATCTGAGAGAGTGCATGTGAGTATTCTCGGAAATCTTCACCCTCTTCTTGCTTGCGTCCATAGAAAGTTTCTAACAGCTGGGACTCACTGCGTTTTTCGGTGAAAGCCCCCCTTAGGTAACTGAACAGGTCACTGGGCTGCTTAGACTCTCCACCCAACCGTAACCTAATTTCCTGTAGGGCTGCCCCCCTCAACAAAGATCGAATGAAATCTACCTGCTCTGCAGGAGTCTGATCTCTAGCTCGTAGTACACTTTCAACCTCTTCAATGAACTCATCAACTGAACGACTATCTTTGGATACCTCACCACTGAATGGTTGGATCTGACGCTCTCTGGGTACATACACATATGACTTGGTTGCCCCATTACCTAGAGTGGCAATAATTGCCATTGCTTGGTCATGGTTTTTTTTCAACTCTGAAATCTGTGCCTTGAGTTCATCTATCTGGTTGCCCTCACCCACACTAGAGGTATTGTCCTCACCATCCGAATTGTGAGCTCCACCCGCCTCCTCAGGAGGGTCTAACATTTTGACTCAGTTCACAAGTCCCTGACAGTCACTGAATGGGATGGCCGCTGCGACGATTCTTCTCCAATGGTGTCCCTCCTCGGTGCCTTGATGGGTCCTCTCCCAGATTGGTCCTGGCGCCCTCTGGATCCCGTCTGTCTGGTCTGGTCCTCCTTAGCAACTCCAGGCAGCACTCTCCGTCCGTCTCCAGGTCCACTTGGCACCACACCGCTCTTCCCCCACTGCCGTATTTTATGTAACTTTCCCAAACCTGAGAAACTCCAAGCTAACAGACCCCACTCCTGGTACCAAAATGTGTAGCCTGGCAAAAGGGAGCAGCACAGGACACGAACTTTCGTTTTTGGGGTTTTTTATTCTGTATTAATAACTTGGGTCTAGGTTTAGGATGAAATTGTAAATACATAAAACACAGTCAACAAAATACGGCAGTGGCTTGCTGCAAAACAGAACATGAGGCAAACCACAGGTGAAGGCAGTTAATTAACTAACAATCATTATACAAAACAAAACATATCATACCATACATTCGTATGTCCCGTTATCACTTGTCACCTCTTACAAGCAAACAGAAAGTATTAAACTCGTTCGAAACGTAGCCCCAAGGACTCAACAACAATTTTAACAAAGGTTAACACCAGCACATGGTGGGACAATCTACAAGCATCCCCGTGATATCGAGTGATTTGGGAAACAATATCACTTTAAAACTATGTCTGGCTGCACTAAATGCTGTTTTAGTTGTACTTTACGCAGACTAAGTTCATTTCAAAAGTCATATTCACCCCAACTCTCCTCAGAGCACCCCCCCCACGCTGGATCTAGAAAATGGAGGCTGTGAAGAAAGGGGAGGTTCCTTTGGCATCACATGGCCCTTCCCATAACCCTTTTCTCCTTTTTTCAAATTCTAAAGGGGAAAATGAACCGCGCCATCTAGTGGACTTAAATATTCACTGCATTTTCCCACTTGGCTACATAATAATGGGGCCTGGGGCCGTACTCGGGGTGTGAGCAGCCCGCGTCCCCCCGGGGTTCATGAACCTGCTCCCTGAGCTCAGGGTGTGAGCGTCCCGCGTCCCCCCGGGGTTCGTGAACCCGCTCCCTGAGCTCTCTCACCTGATGTGTCAGTGGCTGCTGCCAAGGTCCGCGCATGCTCAGCATGGTCAGCCCGGGTGACTGACGTGAGCTCCCGACCAATAGGAAGAGCGGGGTGGGGCTGGAGGACCGAGTGGGTGGCGGGTCCTCCAACCAATCGGAGTGTGTGAGGGGCGGGGCTTGACCTTTAAACCTGAACAACAGAAGGTGAGCTGAGCATGCGCGGGAGAGGCTGATTGTTGGGCAGTGTAAGCTGAGCATGCGCGGGTGGCGAGGCTGCAGCAGGTCGGCGGGTTAATGAACCCCGGGGGGACGCGGGCTTCACACACCCCGAGTGCAGCCCCAGGCCCAATTATAAGAGCAGTGAACATCATCCGCCTCCACCCGCGGGTTCTCGTTTCACTCCGGCCCGAATCTCAACAAAGCGCCAAACTCCGGGACAGGCAGGAAGTGAGTCAGGGAACATCTGTAAATGGAGGAGAAATGGTGACTGGTCAGGGAGCGTCTGTAAATGGAGGAGAAATGGTGACTGGTCAGGGAGCGTCTGTAAATGGAGGAGAAATGGTGACTGGTCAGGGAGGGTCTGTAAATGGAGGAGAAATGGTGACTGGTCAGGGAGCGTCTGTAAATAGAGGAGAAATGGTGACTGGTCAGGGAGTGTCTGTAAATGGAGGAGAAATGGAGACTGGTCAGGGAGTGTCTGTAAATGGAGGAGAAATGGAGACTGTTCAGGGAACCTCTGTAAATGGAGGAGAAATGGAGAAATGGAGACTGGTCAGGGACCGTCTGTAAATGGAGGAGAAATGGAGGCTGTTCAGGGAACCTCTATAAATGGAGGAGAAATGGAGACTGGTCAGGGAGCGTGTATAAATGGAGGAGAAATGGAGACTGGTCAGGGAGCACTTGTAAATGGATGAGAAGTGGAGACTGGTCTGGGAGCGTCCTTCACCTAAACTGAGAAATATCACACAGGGACAGTTTATAGGGAGGTACCGAGTGTGGGAAAGGGGGTTTTAGAAGTTCGGAATTAAAATTAAAATATTGTCAAAATGAAAATATTGTCACGATTAAATTAGATTTAGAATGAAATTCTAAACACAGGACAGATTTTCTTTATTTCATATACATATGACCTGCTGAGTGTTTCCAGCATTTTCTGTTGTTATTTCAGATTTCCAGCATTCACAGTATTTTGCTATTGTATGTTTACATAGAGGCTGCCAGATTCTGAATTAAAAGACTAACTGCCCAGAAACTCTAGAATTGAAGCTTTTTTCAATCCCTCCTTGGCCTTACCCCTCCCTATCTCTGTAACCTCCTCCAGCCCTACAACCCTCCCAGATTGCTGCGCTTCTCCAATTCTGGCCTCTTGCACGTCCCCAGTTTTAATCGCTCCACCATTGGCGGCTGTGCCTTCAGCTACTGGGCCCTAAGCTCTGGAATTAATTCCCCAAACTCCCCGACTCTCCTCTTTTAAGCCGCTCCTTAAAACCTACCTCTTTTGCGCTAATATCTCCTTATATGGTTTGGTGTCAAATTTTGTTTGATAACGCTCCTGTGGAGCACCTTGGGCCATTTTACTATGTTAAAGGTGCTACATAAATGCAAGTTGTTGTTATTCTCTACACAGAGACCTTCCCTGTTGGAGAGGTCCATAAACATCATTGTGTTGTCTAGGCAATGGGCAAAGCCATCTGTCTTAACTATCAATTTAAGAAGTTTATAGTTCCAATTAACTCCTGAGGCACAACACTCAATTGTGGGAAGAAAATATACTGAAGGAGCTGTACGTTACAAAAACAGTCTGCCAAGCCTATGTCTGTGGAAGATCGAGTTAGAGCGAGCACATCTGTAAAAGGAATGCAGCTGGAAGTAATATTCCTTGCAGTTCTCTGGAGGCCCTTTGTTAGTTCATTAATTGTAAGATTAGTTTGAGGTTGTTTGTTCTGTAACTTTCCTTCAGCAGGATGATCTGATTGACAGATGTAACAAGAATCACGCAGGCTCTACTTTTCAGGCCTGAATAGCAGGGCAGTTAGCAGCTTGGTTGAGAGTCCGAACCCCGGGGATAAGAAAGCTGACTGCTGCAGTCAAGGTGGAACATCTTGTGGTGCCTCCCAGATCTGCTAACTATCGGTCTGCTCAGTTGGTGGACACTGCCTGTTAGAAGTACTTTACTACACAACTATAATATTGTATGAATATCATAATTGGTATTTGTTTGTAGAATCTGTTATATGAGGAAAATTTTCACAGCGGGGAGTAACCATATATGTGTTCTGTGTGTAGACGAGGCTTCAACCGATCGTCCAATCTGGAGAGACACAAGGACACCCGCACCATGGAGAAACCGTGGGAATGTGGAGACTGGGAAGGGATTCTCTTGCCCATCTGAGCTGGAAATTCATTGGCGCAGTCACACTGGGGAGAGGCCGTTCATCTGCTCCATGTGTGGGAAGGGATTCACTCGTTCAAGGAACCTCACTGTACACCACCGTATTCACACCGGGGAGAGGCCGTTCACTTGCTCCGTGTGTGGGAAGGAATTCACTCGTTCATCCCACCTCACTACACACCAACTTGTTCACACTGATGATGGATCTTTTAAATGCTCTGACTGTGAAAAGAGCTTTAAAAGCAGAAATTCTTTGCTGGCACACCAACGCACTCACACAGAGGAAAGGCCATTCACCTGCTCCGTGTGTGCGAAATGATTTGCTCGTTCATTCAACCGGCTGGCACACCAACGCACTCACACTGGGGAGAGGCCATTCACCTGCACCGTTTGTGGAAAGAGATTCACTCAGTCATCCAGCCGACTGACTCACCAGCAAGTTCACACTGGGGAGAGGCCGTTCACCTGCACCGTTTGTGGAAAGAGATTCACTCAGTCATCCAGCCTACTCACTCACCAGCGAGTTCACACTGGGGAGAGGCCGTTCACCTGCACCGTTTGTGGAAAGAGATTCACTCAGTCATCCAGCCTACTGACTCACCAGCGAGTTCACAAGTGACTGTAGGGTTGGATTCTGCTATTGTGCTGCTGTTAATCACATTCAGGACATAGAACATAGAAGATAGGAGCAGGAGTAGGCCGTTTGGCCCCTCGAGCCTGCTCTGCCATTTAATGAGATCATGGCTGATCATCCAAATTCAGTACCCTGTCCCTGCTTTCTCCCCATATCCCTTGATCCCTTTAGCCTTAAGAAATATATCTAACTACTTGAATATATTTAATGAATTGGCCTCTACTGCCTTGTGTGGTAGAGAATTCCACAGGTTCACCACTCTCTGGGTGAAGAAATTCCTCCTCATCTCTGTCCTAAATGGCTTACCCCTTTAGACTGTGACCCCTGGTTCTGGACTCCCCTGCCATCGGGACTGAACCATGTTCATTCTGATAATTGGGGTTTGTTTCTAATGTTAATAACTCCCTAACTGGGCTGGAGTTTAATCTTCTGGATATATGCCAAAATAAATCATCATTGTTTCAAACACACAGTGTGTGGAGTCCTTGATTTCTCCAAGATAAGAGACTAATTGATGTCCTGTTACCGACAACTCCATTTTTGGGCCTTTTCTCCTTTCTAACTCTGGATTATTTCAGTCCTCATACCTTCGGTTACTCTCATGGACAAGTCCCAGCTCGCCATACATTCCAGAGTGCCTCTCCTAGCCTTGGTATCCAGGGAAGGTATCGGTAACATGCCCGGGATCACTAAACACAAAACCCAGTCTGTTAATCACTTTCAGCTACTGGGCTTAGTGTGTGCCCCACAGCATCTCTCTCACCTTCGATGTGTAAATAGAGCATCACGCCTCAGAACCTGGTTTATATTTAAATTAACTCAGGAAATGTATTTAACAGAAGATCAACAAGGAAACACATCACGGCCCAATAATCCAGCTCTACATTCACAGGAGGAAGCCTGTTATCTAACTCCTCGAGTGGACGAAATCAAGAAATATCCCAAATATAAGGGCCCCTCGAATGCTTTAATACCTTTCAAATCGTGACCGGTTCCTCCTTATTCTAGAATTCCCCATCCCTGTGGGAGTTGATATTGGTCAGTTTGCTCAGATGGTTCGAGCATGGTGCTAATAACACCAATGTCTTGGGTTCAATCCCCGTCCTGATGAGCTACGCTGTTTCGGCACGGGCTCGATGGGCCGAATGGCCTCCTGTGCTGTAACCATTGATTCTATGGTCAAAATCTGCCAATTGGAAATTTCTCACTGATTTTTCTGATTCGAATTTCAAGCTGACCAGTTGCGTCGCTCAGAGAATCTCCAAGGGGACTCTGATTTAAACACAGCTCTCCCCTCTTTTATATCTGGGATTAGCGTGTACGAGAATTTGAATACCTGACCACTCAAATTTAAAAGGGCCCATTGGTGATATACAGACTGAACCAATCACACAGCTCTGTGTCAGATTGAACTATTCCTCTCTCCAGCCTGTAACCGATGTAACTTGTAACACTGAGGCTGAAATTCCACTTAAGTGCACTGGGGGTGCAGGCAGTGCTGGGCACAGAGGGAGCAGCAAACCGGGTTCAGAGTGGGCACAGTGGGTTTGCCCTTGACCTGGGTTTTACGGTGAGCATGTGCTGGGGCCCAAGCTCATTGCCAATGCATAGATTCCAACCCTGGGACTGTACATGGGGATTCTAACCCTGGGACTGTACATGGGGATTCTAACCCTGGGACTGTACATGGGGATTCTAACCCTGGGACTGTACATGGGGATACTAACCCTGGGACTGTACATGGGGATTCTAACCCTGGGACTGTACATGGGGATTCTAACCCTGGGACTGGACATGGGGATTCTAACCCTGGGACTGTACATGGGGATTCTAACCCTGGGACTGTACATGGTGATTCTAACCCTGGGACTGTACATGGTGATTCTAACCCTGGGACTGGACATGGGGATTCTAACCCTGGGACTGTACATGGGGATTCTAACCCTGGGACTGTACATGGGGATTCTAACCCTGGGACTGTACATGGGGATTCTAACCCTGGGACTGGACATGGGGATTCTAACCCTGGGACTGTACATGGGGATTCTAACCCTGGGACTGTACATGGGGATTCTAACCCTGGGACTGTACATGGGGATTCTAACCCTGGGACTGTACATGGGGATACTAACCCTGGGACTGTACATGGGGATTCTAACCCTGGGACTGTACATGGGGATACTAACCCTGGGACTGTACATGGGGATTCCAACCCTGGGACTGTACATGGGGATTCTAACCCTGGGACTGTACATGGGGATTCTAACCCTGGGACTGGACATGGGGATTCTAACCCTGGGACTGTACATGGGGATTCTAACCCTGGGACTGTACATGGGGATTCCAACCTTGGGACTGTACATGTGGATTCTAACCCTGGGACTGTACATGGGGATTCTAACCCTGGGACTGGGTTTTGCCCGTGACCAGGATGTCGTCCAAGTAACACTGGGTCCCTGGAATCCCTTGCAGGACTTGATCCATTGCCCTTTGCCAAATAGCCGGAGCCGATGCTACCCCGAACACCAGCCGGTTGTATTGGTAGAGACCTTTGTGAGTGTTTATCGTGAGGTATTGTTTCGAGGCTTCTTCTACCTCCATTTGCAGGTACGCCTGGGCCAGATCAATCTTAGTGAAGCGTTTTCCTCCAGACAGCGAGGCGAAAATATCTTCAATCCGTGGAAGCGGATATTGTACCGTGTGAAGGACTGGGTTCACTGTCACCTTAAAATCCCCACAGATGCGGACCTTCTTTGGTTCCCCAGGCGTATTACTCAACGACCTCTTCATTACAGGAAGGATGGGTGTAGCCCACTCACTCCAGTCCACTTTGGACAGTACTCCTGAACGTTCCAACCCTTCCAGCTCTGCTTCGACGGCTGGTCGGATCGCATAAGGCACCGGTCTGGCCTTAAAAATCTTTGGGCTTGCATTTTCCTCTATTTTGATTGTCGCTCTTATGCCTTTTAGTGTTCCGAGTCCCTCCTGGAACACTTCTTGTGCGTCAGTTAGCATTTTTGACAGTCATCCAGGTGTGATGTCGTCATCCTTTTTGGCCTCAACCTTCAGTGCCTGTATGGAATGCCAATCTAATTGTATCTTCCGGATCCATTCACGTCCTAGTAGTGGTGGTCCTCCATCTGGCAATGCATATAGGTCCATTTTTGGTATTTCCTGGCCTTTGTATATCACGTTCACCCTTATTTTTCCTTTGGGGTAGACTTTTTGCCCCATGTACGTCTTCAAGACAATCTCTGTAGCTTTCAAGGGTATATGTGAGAATAGACGCTTGTAGTCCCTTCGGTTTATGACTGTTAGGGCTGATCCTGTGTCCAATTCCATTTTCACTTGGACTCCATCTATCTTGAGCATGACCCAGATAGTCTGGTGATCCTCCATTTTGATTACCTTATGTCGTTTCAGACAACCCAGCTCCTTGCTTCCGGAGTCTGTATCACTTTTCTGTTCGTCTGAACTACTGTCCATCACCTTATGTACCTTTTTGTACTTCTCCTGTGGAGATTTCTTGCTGCTGGTTTTCTTCCCTGACCTGCAGACTCTTGCTATGTGTCCTGCTTTTCCACACAGTCTGCACACTTGGTCCTTGAACCAACAATCCTTCTGGTCGTGTGTTGTTCTGCCGCAGCGATAACACTTCCCTGCTCCATATGACATTTCATTGGTGCCATATTCTTGCGGTCTCCGTTGTATCTCTGCAGCGCCCCGTGCGGCTGCTTCGTGTGACACTGCCATGCTGAAAGCCTTGTCCAGCGTAAGATCCTTTTCTGATAGAAACCGTTTCTGGGTTCCTTCACTTTGAAGCCCACACACAAACTTGTCCGTTAATGTATCTGCTAGTCCCATTCCAAACTGGCAGTGTTTCGATAGCTTGCGCAGTTCCGTTAAATACTCAGCATTACTTTCGTCTTTATGCTGGTTCCTTTTGTGGAACTTAAATCTTTCTGCTATCAGCAGCGGTGTGGGGTTTAAGTGGTCCTGTAGGATTTCCACTATGCTTTCGAAATCCTTATCCACTGGCTTCTCTGGGGTTATTAGGTTTCGCAGTAAGCCATACGTTTTTGCACCCATTGAATTCAACAAAACCAATGCTTTCCTGGCATCTGGCACTTCATTCGCCTTGCAGTGCACCTCAATGCGTTCCACATATGTCGCCCAATCTTCGACTTCATTGTCGAACGCAGTGACACTGCCACTCTTCGGCATCCCTGGGTGTGGTTAGACTTTCTAAAATGGCGTCTCCCGCGCTCTCCCTTCTTCTCCGCTGGCTCAAAATGGCATCTCCCGTGCTTTCCTTTCTTCCCGCGCTCGCCCTTCTTCTCCGCTGCAGCTTCAAAAATGGCGTCTCCCGCGCTCCCTTTCTTTCCCCGCGGACGCTGCTCAGCCCTTGAGCCCTGACTGTGCTCTGCGCGTTCCCCTGTGCGCCTCTCTCATTGCCGCCGCTCGGTCCTGAACCCCGGCTGTGCTTTACCCTCTCTCTTTTTGTTTTCCGTCGACGCCGCTTGGTCTTCAACCCCCGGCTGCGCCCTGTGCGCTTTACCCTCTCTCTTACCCCGTCGACGCTGCTCGTCCTTTTCTGTGCCGTCGGTCGGCTCCAGCCGCCGCTGTCCGGGAAGGGTCTGCACTGTACCTGTTGCCAGTCTGTTGCTGGATCGTCGTGGCTGGAGAACCAAGCCCAGCTCTCAACACCCTCCCCTGCGATGTTCACTCTCTGCCGGATGACTGGGTGGTTGCTCGTGGTCGACGCTCATGCTTCTGGCCTCGACTTTCTTCCACCGTCCTCCAGGAGCGAATCCTTCGAAGGAAAGGCAGAGTTGCAGGTACATTCGAATCGACCTCGTCGCCACTGTTAAATCCGTGAATCTTAAAGTATGGTGTTCTTCAATAACTAGACGGAGGCTGCAGATTAACAATCAACAGGTGATTACTGGAGGAGGGTAGTCTAAAGACTAACAGTACAGATGCCTGCTCAAGGCTTATATACAGGTGTGGTCACTGCCGGTACTACAGTATACAGGAGCTGTAAAAGTAGTTCTCTCTTAAAGGTACATACACTACAATGGGGATTCTAACCCTGGGACTGCACATGTGGATTCCAGCCCTGGGACTGTACATGGGGATTCTAACCCTAGGACTGTACATGGGGATTCTAACCCTGGGACTGTACATGGGGATTCCAGCCCCGGGACTGTACATGGGGATTCTAAGCCTGGGACTGTACATGGGGAATCTAACCCAGGGACTGTATATGGGGATTCTAACCCTGGGACTGTACATGTGGATTCTAAGCCTGGGACTGTAGATGGGGATTCTAACCCTGGTACTGTACATGGGGATTCTAACCCTGGGACTGTACATGTGGATTCTAACCCTGGGACTGTACATGTGGATTCTAACCCTGGGACTGTACATGTGGATTTCAACCCTGGGATTGTACATGGGGATTCTAAGCCTGGGACTGTACATGGGGATTCTAACCCTGGGACAGTACATGTGGATTCTAACCCTGGGACTGTACATGGGGATTCTAACCCTGGGACTGTACACGGGGATTCTAACCCTGGTACTGTACATGGGGATTCTAACCCTGGGACTGTAGATGTGGATTCTAACCCTGGGACTGTACATGGGGATTCTAACCCTGGGACTGTACATGGGGATTCTAACCCTGGGACTGTACATATGGATTCTAACACTGGGACTGTACATGTGGATTTCAACCCTGGGACTGTACATGGGGATTCTAACCCTGGGACTGTACATGGGAATTCTAACCCTGGGACTGTACATGGGGATCCTAACCCTGGGACTGTACATGTGTATTCTAACCCTGGGACTGTACATGGGGATTCTAACCCTGGGACTGTACATGGGCATTCTAACCCTGGGACTGCACATGGGGATTCTAACCCTGGGACTGTACATGGGGATTCTAACCCTGGGACTGTACATGGGGATTATAACCCTGGGGCTGCACATGGGGATTCTAACCCTCGGACTGTACACGGGGATTCTAACCCTGGGACTGTACATGGGGATTCTAACCCTGGGACTGTACATGGGGATTCTAACCCTGGGATTTTAGAAGGGGATTCTAACCCTGGGACTGTACATAGGGATTCTAACCCTGGGACTTTACATGGGGATTCTAACCCTGGGACTGTACATGGGGATTCTAACCCTGGGACTGTACATGGGGTTTCTATCCCTGGGACTGTACATGGGGATTCTAACCCTGGGACCGTACATGGGGATTCTAAACCTGGGACTGTACATGGGGATTCGAACGCTGGGGCTGTACAGGGGGATTCGAACCCTGGGACTGTACACGGGGATTCTAACCCTGGGACTGTACATGGGGATTCTAAACCTGGGACTGTACATGTGGATTCTAACACTGGGACTGTACACGGGGATTCTATTCCTGGGACTGTACATGGGAATTCTAAACCTGGGACTGTACATGGGCATGCTAACACTGGGACTGTACATGGGGATCCCAACCCTGGGACTGTACATGGGGATCCTAACCCTGGGACTGTACATGGGGATTCTAACACTGGGACTGTACATGGGGATTCTAACCCTGGGACCGTACATGGGGATTCTAACCCAGGGACTGTACATGGTGATTCTAACCCTGGGACTGTACATGGGTATTCGAACCCTCGGACTGTACATGGGGATTCTAACCCTGGGACTGTACATGGGGATTCTAACACTGGGACTGTACATGGGGATTCTAACCCTGGAACTGTACATGGGGATTCTAACCCTGGGACTGTACATGGGGTGTCTAACCCTGGGACTGTACATGGGGATTCTAACCCTGGGACTGTACATGGGGATTCTAATCCTGGGACTGTACATGGGGATACTAACCCTGGGACTGTACATGTGTATTCTAACCCTGGGACTGTACATGGGGATTCTAACCCTGGGACTGTACATGGGGATTCTAACCCTGGGACTGTACATGGGGATTCTAACCCTGGGACTGTACATGGGGATTCTAACCCTGGGAGTGTACATGGTGATTCTAACCCTGGGGCTGCACATGGGGATTCTAACCCTGGGACTGTACACGGGGATTGTAACCTTGGGACTGCACATGGGGATTCTAACCCGGGACTGTACAAGGGGATTCTAACCCTGGGACTGTACATGGGGATTCTAACCCTGGGACTGTACATGGGGATTCCAACCCTAAGACTGTACATGGGGCTTCTAACCCTGGGACTGTACATGGGGATTATAACCCTGGGACTGTACATGGGGATTCTAAACCTGGGACTGCACATGGGGATTCTAACACTGGGACTGTACAGGGGGATTCGAATCCTGGGACTGTCCATGGGGATTCTAACCCTGGGCCTGTACATGGGGATTCTAACCCTGGGACTGTACATGGGGATTCTAACCCGGGAATGTACATGGGGTTTCGAACCCTGGGACTGTACATGATGATTCTAACCCTGGGACTGTAGATGTGGATTCTAACCCCGGGACTGTACATGGGGATTCTAACCCTGGGACTGTACATGGGGTTTCTAAACCTGGATCTGTACATGGGGATTCTAACCCTGGGATTGTAGAAGGGGATTCTAGCCCTGGGACTGTACATGGGGATTCTAACCCTGGGACTGTACATGGGGATTCTAACCCTGGGACTGTACATGGGGATTCTAACCCTGGGACTGTACATGGGGATTCTAACCCTGGGACTGTACATGGGGATTCTAACACTGGGACTGTACATGGGGATATTAACCCTGGGACTGTACATGGGGATTCTAACCCTGGGACGGTACATGGGGATCCTAACCCTGGGACTGTACATGGGGATTCTAACCCTGGGACTGTACATGGGGATTCTAACCCTGGTACTGTACATGGGGATTCTAACCCTGGGACTGTACATGGGGATTCTAACCCTGGGACTGTACATGGGGATTCTAACCCTGGGACTGTACACGGGGATTCTAACCCTGGGACTGTACATGGGGATTCTAACCCTGGGACTGTACATGGGGATTCTAACCCTGGGACTGTATATGGGGATTCTAACCCTGTGACAGTACATGGGAATTCTAACCCTGGGACTGTACATGGTGATTCTAACCCTGGGACTGTACATGTGTATTCGAACCCTGGGACTGTAGATGGGGATTCTAACCCTGGGACTGTACATGGGGATTCTAACCCTGGGACTGACATGTGGATTCTAACCCTGGGTCTCTACATTGGGATTCTAACCCTGGGACTGACATGTGGATTCTAACACTGGGACTCTACATTGGGATGCTAACCCTGGGACTGTACATGGGGATTCTAACCCTGGTACTGTACATGGGGATTCTAACCCTGGGACTGTACATGGGGATTCTAACCCTGTGACTGTACATGGGATTCTAACTCTGGGACTGTACATGGGGATTCTAACCCTGGGACTGTACATGTGGATTCTAACCCTGGGACTGTACATGGGGATTCTAACCCTGGGCTGTACATGGGGATTCGAACCCTGGGACTGTACATGGGGATTCCAAACCTGGGACTGTACATGGTGATTCTAACCCTGGGACTGTACATGGTGATTCTAACCCTGGGACTCTACATGGGGATTCTAACCCTGTGACTGTACATAGCGATTCTAACCCTGGGACTGCATATGGGGATTCTAACCCTGGGACTGTACATGTGGATTCCAACCCAGGGAGTGTACATGGAGATTCTAACCCTGGGACTGTACATGGGGTTTCTAACCCTGGGACTGTACATGGGGATTCTAACCCTGGGATTGTAGAAGGGGATTCTAGCACTGGGACTGTACATTTGGATTCTAACCCTGGGACTGTACATGTGGATTTCAACCTTGGGACTGTACATGGTGATTCTAACCCTGGGACTGTACATGGGAATTCTAAGCCTGGGACTGTACATGGGGATCCTAACCCTGGGATTGGACATGGGGATTCTAACCCTGGGACAGTGCATGGGGATTCTAAACCTGGGACTGTACATGTGGATTCCAACCCTGGGACTATACATGTGGATTTCAACCCTGGGACTGTACATGGGGATTCTACCCTGGGACTGTACATATGGATTCTACCCCTGGGACTGTACATGGGGGTTCTAACCCTGGGAATGTACATGGGGATTCTAACCCTGGGACTGTACATGGGGATTCTAACCCTGGGACTGTACATGGGGATTCTAACCCTGGGCTGTACATGGGGATTCGAACCCTGGGACTGTACATGGGGATTCCAAACCTGGGACTGTACATGGTGATTCTAACCCTGGGACTGTACATGGTGATTCTAACCCTGGGACTCTACATGGGGATTCTAACCCTGTGACTGGACATGGCGATTCTAACCCTGGGACTGTACATGGGGATTCTAAACCTGGGACTGTACATGGGGATTCTAACCCTGGGACTGCATATGGGGATTCAAACCCTGGGACTGTACATGGAGTTTCTAACCCTGGGACTGTACATGTGGATTCCAACCCAGGGAGTGTACATGGAGATTCTAACCCTGGGACTGTACATGGGGTTTCTAACCCTGGGACTGTACATGGGGATTCTAACCCTGGGATTGTAGAAGGGGATTCTAGCCCTGGGACTGTACATGGGGATTCTAACCCTGGGACTGTACATGGGGATTCTAACCCTGGGACTGTACATGGGGATTCTAACCCTGGGACTGCACATGGGGATTCTAACCCTGGGTCTGTACATGGGGATTCTAACCGTGGGACTGTACATGGGGATTTTAACCCTGGGACTGTACATGGGGATTCTAACCCTGGGACTGTATATGGGGATCCTAACCCTGGGACTGTACATGGGGATTCTAATCCCTGGGTCTGTACATGGGGATTCTAACCCTGGTACTGTACACGGGGATTCTAACCCTGGGACTGTACATATGGATTCTAACACTGGGACTGTACATGTGGATTTCAACCCTGGGACTGTACATGGGGATTCTAACCCTGGGACTGCACATGGGAATTCTAACCCTGGGACTGTACATGGGGATCCTAACCCTGGGATTGTACATGTGGATTCTAACCCTGGGACTGTACATGGGGATTCTAACCCTGGGACTGTCGATGTGGATTCTAACCCTGGGACTGTACATGGGGATTCTAACCCTGGGACTGTACATGGGGTTTCTAACCCTGGGACTGTACATGGGGATTCACACCCTGGGATTGTAGAAGGGGATTCTAGCCCTGGGACTGTACATGGGGATTCTAACCCTGGGACTCTACATGTGGATTTCATACCTGGGACTGTACATGGGGTTTCTAAGCCTGGGACTGTACATGGGGATTCTAACGCTGGGACTGTACATGGGGATTCTAAACCTGGGACTGTATATGTAGATTCTAACCCTGGGACTGTACATGGGGATTCTGTCCCTGGGACTGTAAATGGGGATTCTAACCCTGGGACTGTACATGTGGATTCTAACCCTGGGACTGTGAATGGGGATTCTAACCCTGCGACTGTACATGGTAATTCTAACCCTGGGACTGTACATGGGGATCTTAACCCTGGGACTGTACATGGGGATTCTAACCCTGGGACTGTACATGGGGATTCTAAACCTGGGACTGTAGATGTGGATTCTAACCCTGGGACTGTACATGGGGATTCTAACCCTGGGACTGTACATGGGGTTTATAACCCTGGGACTGCACATGGGGATTCTAACCCTGGGATTGTAGAAGGGGATTCTAGCCCTGGGACTGTACATGGGGATTCCAACCCTGGGACTGTACATGTGGATTTCCAACCTGGGACTGTACATGGGGATTCTAAGCCTGGGACTGTACATGGGGATTCTAACCCTGGGACTGTACATGGGGATTCTAAACCTGGGACTGTATATGTAGATTCTGACCCTGGGACTGTACATGGGGATTCTATCCCTGGGACTGTAAATGGGGATTGTAACCCTGGGACTGTACATGTGGATTCTAACCCTGGGACTGTAAATGGGGATTCTAACCCTGCGACTGTACATGGGAATTCTAACCCTGGGACTATACATGGGGTCCTAACCCTGGGACTGTACATGGGGATTCTAACCCTGGGACTGTACTTGGGGATTCTAACCCTGGGACTGTAGATGTGGATTCTAACCCTGGGACTGTACATGGGGATTCTAACCCTGGGACTGTACATGGGGTTTCTAACCCTTGGACTGCACATGGGGATTCTAACCCTGGGATTGTAGAAGGGGATTCTAGCCCTGGGACTGTACATGGGGATTCTAACCCTGGGGCTGTACATGTGGATTTCAAACCTGGGACTGTACATGGGGATTCTAAGCCTGGGACTGTACATGGGGATTCTAACCCTGGGACTGTACATGGGGATTCTAAACCTGGGACTGTATATGTAGATTCTAACACTGGGACTGTACATGGGGATTCTATCCCTGGGACTGTAAATGGGGATTCTAAACCTGGGACTGTACATGTGGATTCTAACCCTGGGACTGTAAATGGGGATTCTAACCCTGGGACTGTACATGGGGATTCTAACTCTGGGACTGACATGTGGATTCTAACCCTGGGACTCTACATTGGGATTCTAACCCTGTGACTGTACATGGGGATTCTAACCCTGGTACTGCACATGGGGATTCTAACCCTGGGACTGTACATGGGGATTCTAACCCTGTGACTGTACATGGGATTCTAACTCTGGGACTGTACATGGGGATTCTAACCCTGGGACTGTACATGTGGATTCTAACCCTGGGACTGTACATGTGCCTTTCAACCCTGGGACTGTACATGGGGATTCTAACCCTGGGACTGTACATGGGAATTCTAAGCCTGGGACTGTACATGGGGATCCTAACCCTGGGATTGTGCATGGGGATTCTAACCCTGGGACAGTACATGGGGATTCTAAACCTGGGAATGTACATGTGGATTCCAACCCTGGGACTATACATGTGGATTTCAACCCTGGGACTGTACATGGGGATTCTAACCCTGGGACTGTACATATGGATTCTAAACCTGGGACTGTACATGGGGATTCTAACCCTGGGAATGTACATGGGGATTCTAACCCTGGGACTGTACATGGGGATTCTAACACTGGGACTGTACATGGGGATTCTAACACTGGGCTGTACATGGGGATTCGAACCCTGGGACTGTACATGGGGATTCTAAACCTGGGACTGTACATGGTGATTCTAACCCTGGGACTGTACATGGTGATTCTAACCCTGGGACTGTAAATGGGGATTCTAACCCTGGGACTGTACATGGGGATTCTAACTCTGGGACTGACATGTGGATTCTAACCCTGGGACTCTACATTGGGATTCTAACCCTGTGACTGTACATGGGGATTCTAACCCTGGTACTGCACATGGGGATTCTAACCCTGGGACTGTACATGGGGATTCTAACCCTGTGACTGTACATGGGATTCTAACTCTGGGACTGTACATGGGGATTCTAACCCTGGGACTGTACATGTGGATTCTAACCCTGGGACTGTACATGTGCCTTTCAACCCTGGGACTGTACATGGGGATTCTAACCCTGGGACTGTACATGGGAATTCTAAGCCTGGGACTGTACATGGGGATCCTAACCCTGGGATTGTGCATGGGGATTCTAACCCTGGGACAGTACATGGGGATTCTAAACCTGGGAATGTACATGTGGATTCCAACCCTGGGACTATACATGTGGATTTCAACCCTGGGACTGTACATGGGGATTCTAACCCTGGGACTGTACATATGGATTCTAAACCTGGGACTGTACATGGGGATTCTAACCCTGGGAATGTACATGGGGATTCTAACCCTGGGACTGTACATGGGGATTCTAACACTGGGACTGTACATGGGGATTCTAACACTGGGCTGTACATGGGGATTCGAACCCTGGGACTGTACATGGGGATTCTAAACCTGGGACTGTACATGGTGATTCTAACCCTGGGACTGTACATGGTGATTCTAACCCTGGGACTCTACATGGGGATTCTAACCCTGTGACTGTACATGGGGATTCTAAAGCTGGGACTCTACATGGGGATTCTAACCCTGGGACTGTACATGGGGATTCTAACCCTGGGACTGCACATGGGGATTCTAACCCTGGGACTGTACATGGAGTTTCTAACCCTGGGACTGTCCATGTGGATTCCAACCCAGGGATTGTACATGGAGATTCTATCCCTGGGACTGTACATGGGGTTTCTAACCCTGGGACTGTACATGGGGATTCTAACCCTGGGACTGTACATGGGGATTCTAACCCTGGGCTGTACATGGGGATTCGAACCCTGGGACTGTACATGGGGATTCTAAACCTGGGACTGTACATGGTGATTCTAACCCTGGGACTGTACATGGTGATACTAACCCTGGGACTCTACATGGGGATTCTAACCCTGTGACTGTACATGGGGATTCTAACCCTGGGACTGTACATGGGGATTCTAACCCTGGGACTGTACATGGGGATTCTAACCCTGGGACTGCATATGGGGATTCTAACACTGGGACTGTACTTGGAGTTTCTAACCCTGGGACTGTACATGTGGATTCCAACCCAGGGAGTCTACATGGAGATTCTAACCCTGGGACTGTACATGGGGTTTCTAACCCTGGGACTGTACATGGGGATTCTAACTCTGGGATTGTAGAAGGGGATTCTAGCCCTGGGACTGTACATGGGGATTCTAACCCTGGGACTGTACATGTGGATTCTAACCCTGGGAGTGTACATGGGTATTCTAACCCTGGGACTGTACATGGGGATTCTAACCCTGGGACTGTACATGGGGATTCTAATCCCTGAGACTGTACATGGGGATTATAACCCTGGTACTGTACACGGGGATTCTAACCCTGGGACTGAACATATGGATTCTAACCCTGGGACTGTACATATGGATTCTAACACTGGGACTGTACATGTGGATTTCAACCCTGGGACTGTACATGGGGATTCTAACCCTGGGACTGCACATGGGAATTCTAACCCTGGGACTGTACATGGGGATCCTAACCCTGGGATTGTACATGGGGATTCTAACCCTGGGACTGTACATGGGGATTCTAACCCTGGGACTGTCGATGTGGATTCTAACCCTGCGACTGTACATGGGGATTCTAACCCTGGGACTGTACATGGGGTTTCTAACCCTGGGACTGTACATGGGGATTCACACCCTGGGATTGTAGAAGGGGATTCTAGCCCTGGGACTGTACATGGGGATTCTAACCCTGGGACTCTACATGTGGATTTCATACCTGTGACTGTACATGGGGATTCTAAGCCTGGGACTGTACATGGGGATTCTAACCCTGGGACTGTACATGGGGATTCTAAACCTGAGACTGTATATGTAGATTCTAACCCTGGGACTGTACATGGGGATTCTGTCCCTGGGACTGTAAATGGGGATTCTAACCCTGGGACTGTACATGTGGATTCTAACCCTGGGACTGTGAATGGGGATTCTAACCCTGCGACTGTACATGGTAATTCTAACCCTGGGACTGTACATGGGGATCTTAACCCTGGGACTGTACATGGGGATTCTAACCCTGGGACTGTCCATGGGGATTCTAAACCTGGGACTGTAGATGTGGATACTAACCCTGGGACTGTACATGGGGATTCTAACCCTGGGACTGTACATGGGGTTTATAACCCTGGGACTGCACATGGGGATTCTAACCCTGGGATTGTAGAAGGGGATTCTAGCCCTGGGACTGTACATGGGGATTCCAACCCTGGGACTGTACATGTGGATTTCCAACCTGGGACTGTACATGGGGATTCTAAGCCTGGGACTGTACATGGGGATTCTAACCCTGGGACTGTACATGGGGATTCTAAACCTGGGACTGTATATGTAGATTCTGACCCTGGGACTGTACATGGGGATTCTATCCCTGGGACTGTAAATGGGGATTCTAACCCTGGGACTGTACATGTGGATTCTAACCCTGGGACTGTAAATGGGGATTCTAACCCTGCGACTGTACATGGGAATTCTAACCCTGGGACTATACATGGGGTCCTAACCCTGGGACTGTACATGGGGATTCTAACCCTGGGACTGTACTTGGGGATTCTAACCCTGGGACTGTAGATGTGGATTCTAACCCTGGGACTGTACATGGGGATTCTAACCCTGGGACTGTACATGGGGTTTCTAACCCTGGGACTGCACATGGGGATTCTAACCCTGGGATTGTAGAAGGGGATTCTAGCCCTGGGACTGTACATGGGGATTCTAACCCTGGGGCTGTACATGTGGATTTCAAACCTGGGACTGTACATGGGGATTCTAAGCCTGGGACTGTACATGGGGATTCTAAACCTGGGACTGTACATGGGGATTCTAAACCTGGGACTGTATATGTAGATTCTAACCCTGGGACTGTACATGGGGATTCTATCCCTGGGACTGTAAATGGGGATTCTAACCCTGGGACTGTACATGTGGATTCTAACCCTGGGACTGTAAATGGGGATTCTAACCCTGGGACTGTACATGGGGATTCTAACTCTGGGACTGACATGTGGATTCTAACCCTGGGACTCTACATTGGGATTCTAACCCTGTGACTGTACATGGGGATTCTAACCCTGGTACTGCACATGGGGATTCTAACCCTGGGACTATACATGGGGATTCTAACCCTGTGACTGTACATGGGATTCTAACTCTGGGACTTTACATGGGGATTCTAACCCTGGGACTGTACATGTGGATTCTAACCCTGGGACTGTACATGTGCATTTCAACCCTGGGACTGTACATGGGGATTCTAACCCTGGGACTGTACATGGGAATTCTAAGCCTGGGACTGTACATGGGGATCCTAACCCTGGGATTTTGCATGGGGATTCTAACCCTGGGACAGTACATGGGGATTCTAAACCTGGGACTGTACATGTGGATTCCAACCCTGGGACTATACATGTGGATTTCAACCCTGGGACTGTACATGGGGATTCTAACCCTGGGACTGTACATATGGATTCTAACCCTGGGACTGTACATGGGGATTCTAACCCTGGGAATGTACATGGGGATTCTAACCCTGGGACTGTAAATGGGGATTCTAACCCTGGGACTGTACATGGGGATTCTAACACTGGGCTGTACATGGGGATTCGAACCCTGGGACTGTACATGGGGATTCTGAACCTGGGACTGTACATGGTGATTCTAACCCTGGGACTGTACATGGTGATTCTAACCCTGGGACTCTACATGGGGATTCTAACCCTGTGACTGTACATGGGGATTCTAACCCTGGGACTCTACATGGGGATTCTAACCCTGGGACTGTACATGGGGATTCTAACCCTGGGACTGCACATGGGGATTCTAACCCTGGGACTGTACATGGAGTTTCTTACCCTGGGACTGTACATGTGGATTCCAACCCAGGGAGTGTACATGGAGATTCTATCCCTGGGACTGTACATGGGGTTTCTAACCCTGGGACTGTACATGGGGATTCTAACCCTGGGACTGTACATGGGGATTCTAACCCTGGGCTGTACATGGGGATTCGAACCCTGGGACTGTACATGGGGATTCTAAACCTGGGACTGTACATGGTGATTCTAACCCTGGGAATGTACATGGTGATACTAACCCTGGGACTCTACATGGGGATTCTAACCCTGTGACTGTACATGGGGATTCTAACCCTGGGACTGTACATGGGGATTCTAACCCTGGGACTGTACATGGGGATTCTAACCCTGGGACTGCATATGGGGATTCTAACACTGGGACTGTACTTGGAGTTTCTAACCCTGGGACTGTGCATGTGGATTCCAACCCAGGGAGTGTACATGGAGATTCTAACCCTGGTACTGTACATGGGGTTTCTAACCCTGGGACTGTACATGGGGATTCTAACTCTGGGATTGTAGAAGGGGATTCTAGCCCTGGGACTGTACATGGGGATTCTAACCCTGGGACTGTACATGTGGATTCTAACCCTGGGAGTGTACATGGGTATTCTAACCCTGGGACTGTACATGGGGATTCTAAACCTGGGACTGTACATGGGGATTTCAACCCTGGGACTGTACATGGGGATTCTAACCCTGGGACTGTACATGGGGATCATATCCCTGGGACTGTACATGGGGATTCTAATCCCTGAGACTGTACATGGGGATTATAACCCTGGTACTGTACACGGGGATGCTAACCCTGGGACTGAACATATGGATTCTAACACTGGGACTGTACATGTGGATTTCAACCCTGGGACTGTACATGGGGATTCTAACCCTGGGACTGTACATGGGAATTCTAACCCTGGGACTGTACATGGGGATCCTAACCCTGGGACTGTACATGGGGAATCTAACCCTGGGACTGTACATGGGGATTCTAACCCTGGGACTGTCGATGTGGACTCTAACCCTGGGACTGTACATGGGGATTCTAACCCTGGGACTGTACATGGGGTTTCTAACCCTGGGACTGTACATG
Source organism: Somniosus microcephalus (assembly GCF_052327205.1). NCBI lineage: Eukaryota > Metazoa > Chordata > Chondrichthyes > Squaliformes > Somniosidae > Somniosus > Somniosus microcephalus. Next base: position 29,820,024 of record NC_140990.1, on the reverse strand, counting down.
GGGATTCTAACCCTGGGATTGTAGAAGGGGTTTCTAGCCCTGGGACTGTACATGGGGATTCTAACCCTGGGACTGTACATGTGGATTTCAAACCTGGGAGTGTACATGGGGATTCTAAGCCTGGGACTGTACATGGGGATTCTAACCCTGGGACTGTACATGGGGATTCTAAACCTGGGACTGTATATGTAGATTCTAACCCTGGGACTGTACATGGGGATTCTATCCCTGGGACTGTAAATGGGGATTCTAACCCTGGGACTGTGCATGTGGATTCTAACCCTGGGACTGTAAATGGGGTTTCTAACCCTGCGACTGTACATGGGAATTCTAACCCTGGGACTGGACATGGGGATCATAACCCTGGGACTGTACATGGGGATTCTAACCCTGGGACTGTACATGGGGATTCTAACCCTGGGACTGTAGATGTGCATTCTACCCCTGGGACTGTACATGGGGATTCTAACCCTGGGACTGTACATGGGGTTTATAACCCTGGGACTGTACATGGGGATTCTAACCCTGGGATTGTAGAAGGGGATTCTAGCCCTGGGACTGTACATGGGGATTCTAAACCTGGGACTGTACATGTGGATTTCAAACCTGGGAATGTACATGGGGATTCTAAGCCTGGGACTGTACATGGGGATTCTAACCCTGGGACTGTGCATGGGGATTCTAAACCTGGGACTGTATATGTAGATTCTAACCCTGGGACTGCACATGGGGATTCTATCCCTGGGACTGTAAATGGGGATTCTAACCCTGGGACTGTACATGTGGATTCTAACCCTGGGACTGTAAATGGGGATTCTAACCCTGCGACTGTACATGGGAATTCTAACCCTGGGACTACACATGGGGATCCTAACCCTGGGACTGTACATGGGGATTCTAACCCTGGGACTGTACATGGGGATTCTAACCCTGGGACTGTAGATGTGGATTCTAACCCTGGAACTGTACATGGGGATTCTAACCCTGGGACTGTACATGGGGTTTGTAACCCTGGGACTGGACATGGGGATTCTAACCCTGGGATTGTAGAAGGGGATTCTATCCCTGAGACTGTACATGGGGATTCTAACCCTGGGACTGTACATGTGGATTTCAAACCTGGGACTGTACATGGGGATTCTAAGCCTGGGATTGTACATGGGGATTCTAACCCTGGGACTGTACATGGGGATTCTAAACCTGGGACTGTATATGTAGATTCTAACCCTGGGACTGTACATGGGGATTCTATCCCTGGGACTGTAAATGGGGTTCTAACCCTGGGACTGTACATGTGGATTCTAACCCTGGGACTGTAAATGGGGATTCTAACCCTGGGACTGTACATGGGGATTCTAACCCTGGGACTGACATGTGGATTCTGACCCTGGGACTCTACATTGGGATTCTAACCCTGTGACTGTACATGGGGATTCTAACCCTGGTACTGTACATGGGGATTCTAACCCTGGGACTGTACATGGGGATTCTAACCCTGTGACTGTACATGGGATTCTAACTCTGGGACTGTACATGGGGATTCTAAACCTGGGACTGTACATGTGGATTCTAACCCTGGGACTGTACATGTGGATTTCAACCCTGGGACTGTACATTGGGATTCTAACCCTGGGACTGTACATGGGAATTCTAAGCCTGGGACTGTACATGGGGATCCTAACCCTGGGATTGTACATGGGGATTCTAACCCTGGGACAGTACATGGGGATTCTAAACCTGGGACTGTACATGTGGATTCCAACCCTGGGACTATACATGTGGATTTCAACCCTGGGACTGTACATGGGGTTTCTAACCCTGGGACTGTATATATGGATTCTAACCCTGGGACTGTACATGGGGATTCTAAACCTGGGAATGTACATGGGGATTCTAACCCTGGGACTGTACATGGGGATTCTAACCCTGGGACTGTACATGGGGATTCTAACCCTGGGCTGAACATGGGGATTCGAACCCTGGGACTGTACATGGGGATTCTAAACCTGGGACTGTACATGGTGATTCTAACCCTGGGACTGTACATGGTGATTCTAACCCTGGGACTCTACATGGGGATGCTAACCCTGTGACTGTACATGGGGATTCTAACCCTGGGACTGTACATGGGGATTCTAACCCTGGGACTGTACATGGGGATTCTAACCCTGGGACTGCACATGGGGATTCTAACCCTGGGACTGTACATGGAGTTTCTAACCCTGGGACTGTACATGTGGATACCAACCCAGGGAGTGTACAGGGAGATTCTAACCCTGGGACTGTACATGGGGTTTCTAACCCTGCGACTGTACATGGGGATGTTAACCCTGGGATTGTAGAAGGGGATTCTAGCCCTGGGACTGTACATGGGGATTCTAACCCTGGGACTGTACATGGGGATTCTAACCCTGGGACTCTCCATGGGGATTCTAACCCTGGGACTGTACATGGGGATTCTAACCCTGGGACTGTACATGGGGATTCTAAACCTGGGACTGTACATGGGGATTTTAACCCTGGGACTGTACATGGGGATTCTAACCCTGGGACTGTACATGGGGATTCTAAACCTGGGACTGTATATGTAGATTCTAACCCTGGGACTGTACATGGGGATTCTAACCCTGGGACTGTACATGGGGATTCTAACCCTGGGCTGTACATGGGGATTCGAACCCTGGGACTGTACATGGGGATTCTAAACCTGGGACTGTACATGGTGATTCTAACCCTGGGACTGTACATGGTGATACTAACCCTGGGACTCTACATGGGGATTCTAACCCTGTGACTGTACATGGGGATGCTAACCCTGGGACTGTACATGGGGATTCTAACCCTGGGACTGTACATGGGGATTCTAACCCTGGGACTGCATATGGGGATTCTAACACTGGGACTGTACTTGGAGTTTCTAACCCTGGGACTGTACATGTGGATTCCAACCCAGGGAGTGTACATGGAGATTCTAACCCTGGGACAGTACATGGGGTTTCTAACCCTGGGACTGTACATGGGGATTCTAACTCTGGGATTGTAGAAGGGGATTCTAGCCCTGGGACTGTACATGGGGATTCTAACCCTGGGACTGTACATGTGGATTCTAACTCTGGGAGTGTACATGGGTATTCTAACCCTGGGACTGTACATGGGGATTCTAAACCTGGGACTGTACATGGGGATTTCAACCCTGGGACTGTACATGGGGATTCTAACCCTGGGACTGTACATGGGGATCCTAACCCTGGGACTGTACATTGGGATTCTAATCCCTGAGACTGTACATGGGGATTATAACACTGGTACTGTACACGGGGATTCTAACCCTGGGACTGAACATATGGATTCTAACACTGGGACTGTACATGTGGATTTCAACCCTGGGACTGTACATGGGGATTCTAACCCTGGGACTGTACATGGGAATTCTAACCCTGGGACTGTACATGGGGATCCTAACCCTGGGACTGTACATGGGGAATCTAACCCTGGGACTGTACATGGGGATTCTAACCCTGGGACTGTCGATGTGGACTCTAACCCTGGGACTGTACATGGGGATTCTAACCCTGGGACTGTACATGGGGTTTCTAACCCTGGGACTGTACATGGGGATTCTAACCCTGGGATTGTAGAAGGGGTTTCTAGCCCTGGGACTGTACATGGGGATTCTAACCCTGGGACTGTACATGTGGATTTCAAACCTTGGAGTGTACATGGGGATTCTAAGCCTGGGACTGTACATGGGGATTCTAACCCTGGGACTGTACATGGGGATTCTAAACCTGGGACTGTATATGTAGATTCTAACCCTGGGACTGTACATGGGGATTCTATCCCTGGGACTGTAAATGGGGATTCTAACCCTGGGACTGTGCATGTGGATTCTAACCCTGGGACTGTAAATGGGGTTTCTAACCCTGCGACTGTACATGGGAATTCTAACCCTGGGACTGGACATGGGGATCCTAACCCTGGGACTGTACATGGGGATTCTAACCCTGGGACTGTACATGGGGATTCTAACCCTGGGACTGTAGATGTGCATTCTACCCCTGGGACTGTACATGGGGATTCTAACCCTGGGACTGTACATGGGGTTTATAACCCTGGGACTATACATGGGGATTCTAACCCTGGGATTGTAGAAGGGGATTCTAGCCCTGGGACTGTACATGGGGATTCTAACCCTGGGACTGTACATGTGGATTTCAAACCTGTGAATGTACATGGGGATTCTAAGCCTGGGACTGTACATGGGGATTCCAACCCTGGGACTGTACATGGGGATTCTAAACCTGGGACTGTATATGTAGATTCTAACCCTGGGACTGTACATGGGGATTCTATCCCTGGGACTGTAAATGGGGATTCGAACCCTGGGACTGTACATGTGGATTCTAACCCTGGGACTGTAAATGGGGATTCTAACCCTGCGACTGTACATGGGAATTCTAACCCTGGGACTACACATGGGGATCCTAACACTGGGACTGTACATGGGGATTCTAACCCTGGGACTGTACATGGGGATTCTAACCCTGGGACTGTAGATGTGGATTCCAACCCTGGGACTGTACATGGGGATTCTAACCCTGGGACTGTACATGGGGTTTGTAACCCTGGGACTGGACATGGGGATTCTAACCCTGGGATTGTAGAAGGGGATTCTATCCCTGGGACTGTACGTGGGGATTCTAACCCTGGGACTGTACATGTGGATTTCAAACCTGGGACTGTACATGGGGATTCTAAGCCTGGGACTGTACATGGGGATTCTAACCCTGGGACTGTACATGGGGATTCTAAACCTGGGACTGTATATGTAGATTCTAACCCTGGGACTGTACATGGGGATTCTATCCCTGGGACTGTAAATGGGGTTCTAACCCTGGGACTGTACATGTGGATTCTAACCCTGGGACTGTAAATGGGGATTCTAACCCTGGGATTGTACATGGGGATTCTAACCCTGGGACTGACATGTGGATTCTGACCCTGGGACTCTACATTGGGATTCTAACCCTGGTACTGTACATGGGGATTCTAACCCTGGGACTGTACATGGGGATTCTAACCCTGTGACTGTACATGGGATTCTAACTCTGGGACTGTACATGGGGATTCTAAACCTGGGACTGCACATGTGGATTCTAACCCTGGGACTGTACATGTGGATTTCAACCCTGGGACTGTACATTGGGATTCTAACCCTGGGACTGTACATGGGAATTCTAAGCCTGGGACTGTACATGGGGATCCTAACCCTGGGATTGTACATGGGGATTCTAACCCTGGGACAGTACATGGGGATTCTAAACCTGGGACTGTACATGTGGATTCCAACCCTGGGACTATACATGTGGATTTCAACCCTGGGACTGTACATGGGGTTTCTAACCCTGGGACTGTATATATGGATTCTAACCCTGGGACTGTACATGGGGATTCTAACCCTGGGAATGTACATGGGGATTCTAACCCTGGGACTGTACATGGGGATTCTAACCCTGGGACTGTACATGGGGATTCTAACCCTGGGCTGAACATGGGGATTCGAACCCTGGGACTGTACATGGGGATTCTAAACCTGGGACTGTACATGGTGATTCTAACCCTGGGACTGTACATGGTGATTCTAACCCTGGGACTCTACATGGGGATTCTAACCCTGTGACTGTACATGGGGATTCTAACCCTGGGACTGTACATGGGGATTCTAGCCCTGGGACTGTACATGGGGATTCTAACCCTGGGACTGCACATGGGGATTCTAACCCTGGGACTGTACATGGAGTTTCTAAGCCTGGGACTGTACATGTGGATACCAACCCAGGGAGTGTACAGGGAGATTCTAACCCTGGGACTGTACATGGGGTTTCTAACCCTGCGACTGTACATGGGGATGTTAACCCTGGGATTGTAGAAGGGGATTCTAGCCCTGGGACTGTACATGGGGATTCTAACCCTGGGACTGTACATGGGGATTCTAACCCTGGGACTGTACATGGGGATTCTAACCCTGGGACTGTACATGGGGATTCTAACCCTCGGACTGTACATGGGGATTCTAAACCTGGGACTGTACATGGGGATTTTAACCCTGGGACTGTACATGGGGATTCTAACCCTGGGACTGTACATGGGGATTCTAAACCTGGGACTGTATATGTAGATTCTAACCCTGGGACTGTACATGGGGATTCTATCCCTGGGACTGTAAATGGGGATTCTAAACCTGGGACTGTACATGTGGATTCTAACCCTGGGACTGTAAATGGGAATTCTAACCCTGCGACTGTACATGGGAATTCTAACCCTGGGACTGTACATGGGGATCCTAACCCTGGGACTGTACATGGGGATTCTAACCCTGGGACTGTACATGGGGATTCTAACCCTGGGACTGTAGATGTTGATTCTACCCCTGGGACTGTACATGGGGATTCTAACCCTGGGACTGTACATGGGGTTTATAACCCTGGGACTGTACATGGGGATTCTAACCCTGGGATTGTAGAAGGGGATTCTAGCCCTGGGACTGTACATGGGGATTCTAACCCTGGGACTGTACATGTGGATTTCAAACCTGGGACTGTACATGGGGATTCTAAGCCTGCGACTGTACATGGGGATTCTAACCCTGGGACTGTACATGGGGATTCTAAGCCTGGGACTGTATATGTAGATTCTAACCCTGGGACTGTACATGTGGATTCTAACCCTGGGACTGTAAATGGGGATTCTAACCCTGCGACTGTACATGGGAAATCTAACCCTGGGACTATACATGGGGATCCTAACCCTGGGACTGCACATGGGGATTCTAACCCTGGGACTGTACATGGAGTTTCTAACCCTGGGACTGTACATGTGGATACCAACCCAGGGAGTGTACAGGGAGATTCTAACCCTGGGACTGTACATGGGGTTTCTAACCCTGCGACTGTACATGGGGATGTTAACCCTGGGATTGTAGAAGGGGATTCTAGCCCTGGGACTGTACATGGGGATTCTAACCCTGGGACTGTACATGGGGATTCTAACCCTGGGACTCTCCATGGGGATTCTAACCCTGGGACTGTACATGGGGATTCTAACCCTGGGACTGTACATGGGGATTCTAAACCTGGGACTGTACATGGGGATTTTAACCCTGGGACTGTACATGGGGATTCTAACCCTGGGACTGTACATGGGGATTCTAAACCTGGGACTGTATATGTAGATTCTAACCCTGGGACTGTACATGGGGATTCTAACCCTGGGACTGTACATGGGGATTCTAACCCTGGGCTGTACATGGGGATTCGAACCCTGGGACTGTACATGGGGATTCTAAACCTGGGACTGTACATGGTGATTCTAACCCTGGGGACTGTACATGGTGATACTAACCCCTGGGACTCTACATGGGGATTCTAACCCTGTGACTGTACATGGGGATGCTAACCCTGGGACTGTACATGGGGATTCTAACCCTGGGGACTGTACATGGGGATTCTAACCCTGGGACTGCATATGGGGATTCTAACACTGGGACTGTACTTGGAGTTTCTAACCCTGGGGACTGTACATGTGGATTCCAACCCAGGGAGTGTACATGGAGATTCTAACCCTGGGACAGTACATGGGGTTTCTAACCCTGGGACTGTACATGGGGATTCTAACTCTGGGATTGTAGAAGGGGATTCTAGCCCTGGGACTGTACATGGGGATTCTAACCCTGGGACTGTACATGTGGATTCTAACTCTGGGAGTGTACATGGGTATTCTAACCCTGGGACTGTACATGGGGATTCTAAACCTGGGACTGTACATGGGGATTTCAACCCTGGGACTGTACATGGGGATTCTAACCCTGGGACTGTACATGGGGATCCTAACCCTGGGACTGTACATGGGGATTCTAATCCCTGAGACTGTACATGGGGATTATAACACTGGTACTGTACACGGGGATTCTAACCCTGGGACTGAACATATGGATTCTAACACTGGGACTGTACATGTGGATTTCAACCCTGGGACTGTACATGGGGATTCTAACCCTGGGACTGTACATGGGAATTCTAACCCTGGGACTGTACATGGGGATCCTAACCCTGGGACTGTACATGGGGAATCTAACCCTGGGACTGTACATGGGGATTCTAACCCTGGGACTGTCGATGTGGACTCTAACCCTGGGACTGTACATGGGGATTCTAACCCTGGGACTGTACATGGGGTTTCTAACCCTGGGACTGTACATGGGGATTCTAACCCTGGGATTGTAGAAGGGGTTTCTAGCCCTGGGACTGTACATGGGGATTCTAACCCTGGGACTGTACATGTGGATTTCAAACCTGGGAGTGTACATGGGGATTCTAAGCCTGGGACTGTACATGGGGATTCTAACCCTGGGACTGTACATGGGGATTCTAAACCTGGGACTGTATATGTAGATTCTAACCCTGGGACTGTACATGGGGATTCTATCCCTGGGACTGTAAATGGGGATTCTAACCCTGGGACTGTGCATGTGGATTCTAACCCTGGGACTGTAAATGGGGTTTCTAACCCTGCGACTGTACATGGGAATTCTAACCCTGGGACTGGACATGGGGATCCTAACCCTGGGACTGTACATGGGGATTCTAACCCTGGGACTGTACATGGGGATTCTAACCCTGGGACTGTAGATGTGCATTCTACCCCTGGGACTGTACATGGGGATTCTAACCCTGGGACTGTACATGGGGTTTATAACCCTGGGACTATACATGGGGATGCTAACCCTGGGATTGTAGAAGGGGATTCTAGCCCTGGGACTGTACATGGGGATTCTAACCCTGGGACTGTACATGTGGATTTCAAACCTGTGAATGTACATGGGGATTCTAAGCCTGGGACTGTACATGGGGATTCCAACCCTGGGACTGTACATGGGGATTCTAAACCTGGGACTGTATATGTAGATTCTAACCCTGGGACTGTACATGGGGATTCTATCCCTGGGACTGTAAATGGGGATTCGAACCCTGGGACTGTACATGTGGATTCTAACCCTGGGACTGTAAATGGGGATTCTAACCCTGCGACTGTACATGGGAATTCTAACCCTGGGACTACACATGGGGATCCTAACACTGGGACTGTACATGGGGATTCTAACCCTGGGACTGTACATGGGGATTCTAACCCTGGGACTGTAGATGTGGATTCCAACCCTGGGACTGTACATGGGGATTCTAACCCTGGGACTGTACATGGGGTTTGTAACCCTGGGACTGGACATGGGGATTCTAACCCTGGGATTGTAGAAGGGGATTCTATCCCTGGGACTGTACGTGGGGATTCTAACCCTGGGACTGTACATGTGGATTTCAAACCTGGGACTGTACATGGGGATTCTAAGCCTGGGACTGTACATGGGGATTCTAACCCTGGGACTGTACATGGGGATTCTAAACCTGGGACTGTATATGTAGATTCTAACCCTGGGACTGTACATGGGGATTCTATCCCTGGGACTGTAAATGGGGTTCTAACCCTGGGACTGTACATGTGGATTCTAACCCTGGGACTGTAAATGGGGATTCTAACCCTGGGATTGTACATGGGGATTCTAACCCTGGGACTGACATGTGGATTCTGACCCTGGGACTCTACATTGGGATTCTAACCCTGGTACTGTACATGGGGATTCTAACCCTGGGACTGTACATGGGGATTCTAACCCTGTGACTGTACATGGGATTCTAACTCTGGGACTGTACATGGGGATTCTAAACCTGGGACTGCACATGTGGATTCTAACCCTGGGACTGTACATGTGGATTTCAACCCTGGGACTGTACATTGGGATTCTAACCCTGGGACTGTACATGGGAATTCTAAGCCTGGGACTGTACATGGGGATCCTAACCCTGGGATTGTACATGGGGATTCTAACCCTGGGACAGTACATGGGGATTCTAAACCTGGGACTGTACATGTGGATTCCAACCCTGGGACTATACATGTGGATTTCAACCCTGGGACTGTACATGGGGTTTCTAACCCTGGGACTGTATATATGGATTCTAACCCTGGGACTGTACATGGGGATTCTAACCCTGGGAATGTACATGGGGATTCTAACCCTGGGACTGTACATGGGGATTCTAACCCTGGGACTGTACATGGGGATTCTAACCCTGGGCTGAACATGGGGATTCGAACCCTGGGACTGTACATGGGGATTCTAAACCTGGGACTGTACATGGTGATTCTAACCCTGGGACTGTACATGGTGATTCTAACCCTGGGACTCTACATGGGGATTCTAACCCTGTGACTGTACAAGGGGATTCTAACCCTGGGACTGTACATGGGGATTCTAACCCTGGGACTGTACATGGGGATTCTAACCCTGGGACTGCACATGGGGATTCTAACCCTGGGACTGTACATGGAGTTTCTAAGCCTGGGACTGTACATGTGGATACCAACCCAGGGAGTGTACAGGGAGATTCTAACCCTGGGACTGTACATGGGGTTTCTAACCCTGCGACTGTACATGGGGATGTTAACCCTGGGATTGTAGAAGGGGATTCTAGCCCTGGGACTGTACATGGGGATTCTAACCCTGGGACTGTACATGGGGATTCTAACCCTGGGACTGTACATGGGGATTCTAACCCTGGGACTGTACATGGGGATTCTAACCCTGGGACTGTACATGGGGATTCTAAACCTGGGACTGTACATGGGGATTTTAACCCTGGGACTGTACATGGGGATTCTAACCCTGGGACTGTACATGGGGATTCTAAACCTGGGACTGTATATGTAGATTCTAACCCTGGGACTGTACATGGGGATTCTATCCCTGGGACTGTAAATGGGGATTCTAAACCTGGGACTGTACATGTGGATTCTAACCCTGGGACTGTAAATGGGAATTCTAACCCTGCGACTGTACATGGGAATTCTAACCCTGGGACTGTACATGGGGATCCTAACCCTGGGACTGTACATGGGGATTCTAACCCTGGGACTGTACATGGGGATTCTAACCCTGGGACTGTAGATGTGGATTCTACCCCTGGGACTGTACATGGGGATTCTAACCCTGGGACTGTACATGGGGTTTATAACCCTGGGACTGTACATGGGGATTCTAACCCTGGGATTGTAGAAGGGGATTCTAGCCCTGGGACTGTACATGGGGATTCTAACCCTGGGACTGTACATGTGGATTTCAAACCTGGGACTGTACATGGGGATTCTAAGCCTGCGACTGTACATGGGGATTCTAACCCTGGGACTGTACATGGGGATTCTAAACCTGGGACTGTATATGTAGATTCTAACCCTGGGACTGTACATGTGGATTCTAACCCTGGGACTGTAAATGGGGATTCTAACCCTGCGACTGTACATGGGAAATCTAACCCTGGGACTATACATGGGGATCCTAACCCTGGGACTGCACATGGGGATTCTAACCCTGGGACTGTACATGGGGATTCTAACCCTCGGACTGTAGACGTGGATTCTAACCCTGGGACTGTACATGGGGATTCTAACCCTGGGACTGTACATGGGGATTCTAACCCTGGGACTGTACATGGGGATTCCAACCCTGGGACTGTACATGGGGATTCTAACCCTGGGATTGTAGAAGGGGATTCTAACCCTGGGACTGTACATGTGGTTTCTAACCCTGGGACTGTACATGGGGATTCTAACCCTGGGACTGTACATGGGGTTTGTAACCCTGGGACTGGACATGGGGATTCTAACCCTGGGATTGTAGAAGGGGATTCTATCCCTGGGAATGTACATGGGGATTCTAACCCTGGGACTGTACATGTGGATTTCAAACCTGGGACTGTACATGGGGATTCTAAGCCTGGGACTGTACATGGGGATTCTAACCCTGGGACTGTACATGGGGATTCTAAACCTGGGACTGTATATGTCGATTCTAACCCTGGGACTGTACATGGGGATTCTATCCCTGGGACTGTAAATGGGGTTCTAACCCAGGGACTGTACATGTGGATTCTAACCCTGGGACTGTAAATGGGGATTCTAACCCTGGGACTGTACATGGGGATTCTAACCCTGGGACTGACATGTGGATTCTAACCCTGGGACTCTACATTGGGATTCTATCCCTGTGACTGTACATGGGGTTTCTAACCCTGGTACTGTACATGGGGATTCTAACCCTGGGACTGTACATGGGGATTCTAACTCTGGGACTGTACATGGGGATTCTAAACCTGGGACTGTACATGTGGATTCTAACCCTGGGACTGTACATGTGAATTTCAACCTTGGGACTGTACATTGTGATTCTAACCCTGGGACTGTACATGGGAATTCTAAGCCTGGGACTGTACATGGGGATCCTAACCCTGGGATTGTGCTTGGGGATTCTAACCCTGGGACAGTACATGGGGATTCTAAACCTGGGACTGTACATGTGGATTCTAACCCTGGGACTGTAAATGGGGATTCTAACCCTGGGACTGTACATGGGGATTCTAACCCTGGGAATGTACATGGGGATTCTAACCCTGGGACTGTACATGGGGATTCTAACCCTGGGCTGTACATGGGGATTCGAACCCTGGGACTGTACATGGGGATTCTAAACCTGACACTGTACATGGTGATTCTAACCCTGGGACTGTACATGGTGATTCTAACCCTGGGACTCTACATGGGGATTCTAACCCTGTGACTGTACATGGGGATTCTAACCCTGGGACTGTACATGGGGATTCTAACCCTGGGACTGTACATGGGGATTCTAACCCTGGGACTGCACATGGGGATTCTAACCCTGGGACTGCACATGGAGTTTCTAATCCTGGGACTGTACATGTGGATAGCAACCCAGGGAGTGTACAGGGAGATTCTAACCCTGGGACTGTACATGGGGTTTCTAACCCTGGGACTGTACATGGGGATGTTAACCCTGGGATTGTAGAAGGGGATTCTAGCCCTGGGACTGTACATGGGGATTCTAACCCTGGGACTGTACATGGGGATTCTAACCCTGGGACTGTACATGGGGATTCTAACCCTGGGACTGTACATGGGGATTCTAAACCTGGGACTGTACATGGGGATTCTAACCCTGGTACTGTGCACGGGGATTCTAATCCTGGGACTGTACATATGGATTCTAACACTGGGACTGTACATGTGGATTTCAACCCTGGGACTGTACATGGGGATTCTAACCCTGGGACTGTACTTTGGAATTCTAACCCTGGGACTGTACATGGGGATCCTAAACCTGCGACTGTACATGGGGATTCTAACCCTGGGACTGTACATGGGGATTCTAAACCTGGGACTGTCGATGTGGATTCTAACCCTGCGACTGTACATAGGGATTCTAACCCTGGGACTGTACATGGGGTTTCTAACCCTGGGACTGTACATGGGGATTCTAACCCTGGGATTGTAGAAGGGGATTCTAGCCCTGGGACTGTACATGGGGATTCTAACCCTGGGACTGTACATGTGGATTTCAAACCTGGGAATGTACATGGGGATTCTAAGCCTGGGACTGTACATGGGGATTCTAACCCTGGGACTGTACATGGGGATTCTAAACCTGGGACTGTATATGTAGATTCTAACCCTGGGACTGTACATGGGGATTCTATCCCTGGGACTGTAAATGGGGATTCTAACCCTGGGACTGTACACGTGGATTCTAACCCTGGGACTGTAAATGGGGATTCTAACCCTGCGACTGTACATGGGAATTCTAACCCTGGGACTACACATGGGGATCCTAACCCTGGGACTGTACATGGGGATTCTAACCCTGGGACTGTACATGGGGATTCTAACCCTGGGACTGTAGATGTGGATTCTAACCCTGGGACTGTACATGGTGATTCTAACCCTGGGACTGTACATGGGGTTTGTAACCCTGGGACTGTACATGGGGATTCTAACCCTGGAATTGTAGAAGGGGATTCTATCCCTGGGACTGTACATGGGGATTCTAACCCTGGGACTGTACATGTGGATTTCAAACCTGGGACTGTACATGGGGATTCTAAGCCTGGGACTGTACATGGGGATTCTAACCCTGGGACTGTACATGGGTATTCTAAACCTAGGACTGTATATGTAGATTCTAACCCTGGGACTGTACATGGGGATTCTATCCCTGGGACTGTAAATGGGGTTCTAACCCTGGGACTGTACATGTGGATTTCAACCCTGGGACTGTACATGGGGATTCTAACCCTGGGACTGTACATATGGATTCTAACCCTGGGACTGGGCATGGGGATTCTAACCCTGGGAATGTACATTGGCATTCTAACCCTGGGACTGTACATGGGGATTCTAACCCTGGGACTGTACATGGGGATTCTAACCGTGGGCTGTACATGGGAATTCGAACCCTGGGACTGTACATGGGGATTCTAAACCTGGGACTGTATATGGTGATTCTAACCCTGGGACTGTACATGGTGATTCTAACCCTGGGACTCTACATGGGGATTCTAACCCTCGGACTGTACATGGGGATTCTAACCCTGGGACTGTACATGGAGATTCTAACCCTGGGACTGTACATGTGGATTCCAACCCAGGGACTGTACATGGAGATTCTAACCCTCGGACTGTACATGGGGATTCTAACCCTGGGACTGTACATGGGGATTCTAACCCTGGGACTGTGCATGGCCATTCTAACCCTGGGACTGTACATGGGAATTCTAACCCTGGGACTGTACATGGGGATCCTAACCCTGGGACTGTACATGGGGATTCTAACCCTGGCACTGTACAGGGGGATTCTAACACTGGGACTGTACACGGGGATTCTAACCCTGGGACTGTACATGGTGATTCTAAACCTGGGACTGCACATGGGGATTCTCACCCTGGGAGTGTACATGGAGATTCTAACCCTGGGAATGTACATGTGGATTCCAACCCAGGGACTGTACATGGAGATTCTAACCCTGGGACTGTACATGGGGATTCTAACCCTGGGACTGTACATGGGGATTCTAACCCTGGGACTGTACATGGCCATTCTAACCCTGGGACTGTACATGGGAATTCTAACCCTGGGACTGTACATGGGGATCCTAACCCTGGGACTGTACATGGGGATTCTAACACTGGGACTGTACAGGGGGATTCTAACCCTGGGACTGTACACGCGGAATCTAACCCTGGGACTGTACATGGTGATTCTAAACCTGGGACTGCACATGGGGTTTCAACCCTGGGACTGTACATGAGGATTCTAACCCTGGGACTGTACATGGGGATTCTAACCTTGGGACTGTACAAGGGGATTCTAACCCTGGGTCTCTACAGGGGGATTCGAAACCTAGGACTGTACATGGGGATTCTAACCCTGGGACTGTACATGGGGATTCTAACCCTGGGACGGTACATTTGGATTCTAACACTGTGACTGTACACGGGGATTCTAACCCTGGGACTGTACATGGGGATTCTAACCCTGGGACTGTACATGGGGATTCTAACCCAGGGACTGTACATGGGCATTCAAACCCTGGGACTCTACGTGGGTATTCTAAACCTGCGACTGTACATGTGTATTCTAACCCTGGGCCTGTATATGGGGATTCTAACCCTGGGGCTGTACATGGGTATTCTAACCCAGGGACTGGAGATGGTGATTCTAACCCTGGGACTGTACATGGGGATTCTAACCATGGGACTGTCCATGGGGATTCTAACCCTGGGACAGCACATGGGGATTCTAACACTGGGACTGTACATGGGGATTCTAACCCTGGGGCTGTACATGGGGATTCTAACCCTGGGACTGTACATGGGGTTTAAAGCCCTGGGACTGTACATGGGGATTCTAACCCTGGGACTGTACATGGGGATTCTATCCCTGCGACTGCACATGGGGATACTAACCCTGGGACTGTACATGTGGATTCTAACCCTGTGATTATACATGGGGATTCTAACCCTGGGACTGTACATGGGGATTCTAACCATGGGACTGTACATGGGGATTCTAACCCTGGGACTGTACATGGGGATTCTAACCTTGGGACTGTACATGTGGATTCTAACCCTGGGGCTGCACTTGGGGATTCTAATCCTGGGACTGTACATAGGGGTTCTAACCCTGGGAAAGTACATGGAGATTCAAACCCTGGGACTGTACATGGGGATTCTAACCCTGGGACTGTACATGTGGATTCTAAACCTCGGACTGGACATGGGGATTCTATCCCTGGGAATGTACATGGGGATTCTAACCCTGTGACTGTACATGTGGATTCTAACCCTGGGACTGTACATGTGGATTCTAACCCTGGGATTGTATATGGGGATTCTAACCCTGGGACACTACATGGGGATTCTAACCCTGGGACTGTACATGGGGATTCTAACCCTGGGATTGTAGAAGGGGATTCTAACCCTGGGACTGTACATGGGGATTCTAACCCTGGGGTTGTACATGGGGATTCTAACCCTGGGACTGTACATGGGGATTCTAACCCTGGGACTGTACATGGGGATTCTAACCCTGGGACTGTACATGGGGATTCTAACCCTGGGACTATACATGGGGATTCTAACCCTGGAACTGTACATGGGGATTCTAACCTCATGACTGTACATGGGGATCCTACCCCTGGGACTGCACATGTGGATTCTAAACCTCGGACTGGACATGGGGATTCTAACCCTGGGACTGTACTTGGGGATTCTAACCCTGGGATTGTACATGGGGATTCTAACCCTGGGACTGTCCATGGGGATTCTAACCCTGGGACTGGACATGGGGATTCTAACCCTGGGACTGTACATGGGGATTCTAACCCTGGGACTGTACATGGGGATTCTAAACTTGGAAATGTACATGGGGATTCTAACCCTGGGACTGTACATGGAGAATCTAACGCTAGGACTGTACATGAGGATTCTAACCCTGGGACTGTACATGTGGATTCTAACACTGGGACTGTACACGGGGACTCTAACCCTGGGACTGTACATGGGGATTCTAACCTGGGACTGTACATGGGGATTCTAACCCTGGGACTGTACATGGGGATTCTAACCCTGGGACTGTACATGGGGATTCTAACCCTGGGACTGTACATGGGGATTCTAACCCTGGGACTGTACATGGCCATTCTAACCCTGGGACTGTACATGGGAATTCTAACCCTGGGACTGTACATGGGGATCCTAACCCTGGGACTGTACATGGGGATTCTAACACTGGGACTGTACAGGGGGATTCTAACCCTGGGACTGTACACGCGGAATCTAACCCTGGGACTGTACATGGTGATTCTAAACCTGGGACTGCACATGGGGTTTCAACCCTGGGACTGTACATGAGGATTCTAACCCTGGGACTGTACATGGGGATTCTAACCTTGGGACTGTACAAGGGGATTCTAACCCTGGGTCTCTACAGGGGGATTCGAAACCTAGGACTGTACATGGGGATTCTAACCCTGGGACTGTACATGGGGATTCTAACCCTGGGACGGTACATTTGGATTCTAACACTGTGACTGTACACGGGGATTCTAACCCTGGGACTGTACATGGGGATTCTAACCCTGGGACTGTACATGGGGATTCTAACCCAGGGACTGTACATGGGCATTCAAACCCTGGGACTCTACGTGGGTATTCTAAACCTGCGACTGTACATGGGTATTCTAGCCCTGGGCCTGTATATGGGGATTCTAACGCTGGGGCTGTACATGGGTATTCTAACCCAGGGACTGGAGATGGTGATTCTAACCCTGGGACTGTACATGGGGATTCTAACCCTGGGAATGTACATGGGGATTCTAACCCTGGGACTGTACATGGGGATTCTAACCCTGGGCTGTACATGGGGATTCGAACCCTGGGACTGTACATGGGGATTCTAAACCTGGGACTGTACATGGTGATTCTAACCCTGGGACTGTACATGGTGATTCTAACCCTGGGACTCTACATGGGGATTCTAACCCTGTGACTGTACATGGGGATTCTAACCCTGGGACTGTACATGGGGATTCTAACCCTGGGACTGTACATGGGGATTCTAACCCTGGGACTGCACATGGGGATTCTAACCCTGGGACTGCACATGGAGTTTCTAATCCTGGGACTGTACATGTGGATACCAACCCAGGGAGTGTACAGGGAGATTCTAACCCTGGGACTGTACATGGGGTTTCTAACCCTGGGACTGTACATGGGGATGTTAACCCTGGGATTGTAGAAGGGGATTCTAGCCCTGGGACTGTACATGGGGATTCTAACCCTGGGACTGTACATGGGGATTCTAACCCTGGGACTGTACATGGGGATTCTAACCCTGGGACTGTACATGGGGATTCTAAACCTGGGACTGTACATGGGGATTCTAACACTGGGACTGCACATGGGGATTTTAACCCTGGGACTGTACATGGGGATTCTAACCCTGGGACTGTACATGGGGATCCTAACCCTGGGACTGTACATGGGGATTCTAACCCTGGGACTGTACATGGGGATTCTAACCCTGGTACTGTGCACGGGGATTCTAATCCTGGGACTGTACATATGGATTCTAACACTGGGACTGTACATGTGGATTTCAACCCTGGGACTGTACATGGGGATTCTAACCCTGGGACTGTACTTTGGAATTCTAACCCTGGGACTGTACATGGGGATCCTAAACCTGCGACTGTACATGGGGATTCTAACCCTGGGACTGTACATGGGGATTCTAAACCTGGGACTGTCGATGTGGATTCTAACCCTGCGACTGTACATGGGGATTCTAACCCTGGGACTGTACATGGGGTTTCTAACCCTGGGACTGTACATGGGGATTCTAACCCTGGGATTGTAGAAGGGGATTCTAGCCCTGGGACTGTACATGGGGATTCTAACCCTGGGACTGTACATGTGGATTTCAAACCTGGGAATGTACATGGGGATTCTAAGCCTGGGACTGTACATGGGGATTCTAACCCTGGGACTGTACATGGGGATTCTAAACCTGGGACTGTATATGTAGATTCTAACCCTGGGACTGTACATGGGGATTCTATCCCTGGGACTGTAAATGGGGATTCTAACCCTGGGACTGTACACGTGGATTCTAACCCTGGGACTGTAAATGGGGATTCTAACCCTGCGACTGTACATGGGAATTCTAACCCTGGGACTACACATGGGGATCCTAACCCTGGGACTGTATATGGGGATTCTAACCCTGGGACTGTACATGGGGATTCTAACCCTGGGACTATACATGGGGATTCTAACCCTGGAACTGTACATGGGGATTCTAACCTCATGACTGTACATGGGGATCCTACCCCTGGGACTGCACATGTGGATTCTAAACCTCGGACTGGACATGGGGATTCTAACCCTGGGACTGTACTTGGGGATTCTAACCCTGGGATTGTACATGGGGATTCTAACCCTGGGACTGTCCATGGGGATTCTAACCTGGGACTGGACATGGGGATTCTAACCCTGGGACTGTACATGGGGATTCTAACCCTGGGACTGTACATGGGGATTCTAAACTTGGAAATGTACATGGGGATTCTAACCCTGGGACTGTACATGGAGAATCTAACGCTAGGACTGTACATGAGGATTCTAACCCTGGGACTGTACATGTGGATTCTAACACTGGGACTGTACACGGGGACTCTAACCCTGGGACTGTACATGGGGATTCTAACCTGGGACTGTACATGGGGATTCTAACCCTGGGACTGTACATGGGGATTCTAACCCTGGGACTGTACATGGGGATTCTAACCCTGGGACTGTACATGGGGATTCTAACCCTGGGACTGTACATGGCCATTCTAACCCTGGGACTGTACATGGGAATTC
This sequence comes from Somniosus microcephalus, assembly GCF_052327205.1. NCBI lineage: Eukaryota > Metazoa > Chordata > Chondrichthyes > Squaliformes > Somniosidae > Somniosus > Somniosus microcephalus. The sequence goes on along the minus strand of NC_140990.1, from coordinate 29,800,137 downwards.
TAACCCTGGGACTGTACATGGGGATCCTAACCCTGGGACTGTACATGGGGATTCTAACACTGGGACTGTACAGGGGGATTCTAACCCTGGGACTGTACACGCGGAATCTAACCCTGGGACTGTACATGGTGATTCTAAACCTGGGACTGCACATGGGGTTTCAACCCTGGGACTGTACATGAGGATTCTAACCCTGGGACTGTACATGGGGATTCTAACCTTGGGACTGTACAAGGGGATTCTAACCCTGGGTCTCTACAGGGGGATTCGAAACCTAGGACTGTACATGGGGATTCTAACCCTGGGACTGTACATGGGGATTCTAACCCTGGGACGGTACATTTGGATTCTAACACTGTGACTGTACACGGGGATTCTAACCCTGGGACTGTACATGGGGATTCTAACCCTGGGACTGTACATGGGGATTCTAACCCAGGGACTGTACATGGGCATTCAAACCCTGGGACTCTACGTGGGTATTCTAAACCTGCGACTGTACATGGGTATTCTAACCCTGGGCCTGTATATGGGGATTCTAACGCTGGGGCTGTACATGGGTATTCTAACCCAGGGACTGGAGATGGTGATTCTAACCCTGGGACTGTACATGGGGATTCTAACCCTGGGAATGTACATGGGGATTCTAACCCTGGGACTGTACATGGGGATTCTAACCCTGGGCTGTACATGGGGATTCGAACCCTGGGACTGTACCTGGGGATTCTAAACCTGGGACTGTACATGGTGATTCTAACCCTGGGACTGTACATGGTGATTCTAACCCTGGGACTCTACATGGGGATTCTAACCCTGTGACTGTACATGGGGATTCTAACCCTGGGACTGTACATGGGGATTCTAACCCTGGGACTGTACATGGGGATTCTAACCCTGGGACTGCACATGGGGATTCTAACCCTGGGACTGCACATGGAGTTTCTAATCCTGGGACTGTACATGTGGATACCAACCCAGGGAGTGTACAGGGAGATTCTAACCCTGGGACTGTACATGGGGTTTCTAACCCTGGGACTGTACATGGGGATGTTAACCCTGGGATTGTAGAAGGGGATTCTAGCCCTGGGACTGTACATGGGGATTCTAACCCTGGGACTGTACATGGGGATTCTAACCCTGGGACTGTACATGGGGATTCTAACCCTGGGACTGTACATGGGGATTCTAAACCTGGGACTGTACATGGGGATTCTAACACTGGGACTGTACATGGGGATTTTAACCCTGGGACTGTACATGGGGATTCTAACCCTGGGACTGTACATGGGGATCCTAACCCTGGGACTGTACATGGGGATTCTAACCCTGGGACTGTACATGGGGATTCTAACCCTGGTACTGTGCACGGGGATTCTAATCCTGGGACTGTACATATGGATTCTAACACTGGGACTGTACATGTGGATTTCAACCCTGGGACTGTACATGGGGATTCTAACCCTGGGACTGTACTTTGGAATTCTAACCCTGGGACTGTACATGGGGATCCTAAACCTGCGACTGTACATGGGGATTCTAACCCTGGGACTGTACATGGGGATTCTAAACCTGGGACTGTCGATGTGGATTCTAACCCTGCGACTGTACATGGGGATTCTAACCCTGGGACTGTACATGGGGTTTCTAACCCTGGGACTGTACATGGGGATTCTAACCCTGGGATTGTAGAAGGGGATTCTAGCCTTGGGACTGTACATGGGGATTCTAACCCTGGGACTGTACATGTGGATTTCAAACCTGGGAATGTACATGGGGATTCTAAGCCTGGGACTGTACATGGGGATTCTAACCCTGGGACTGTACATGGGGATTCTAAACCTGGGACTGTATATGTAGATTCTAACCCTGGGACTGTACATGGGGATTCTATCCCTGGGACTGTAAATGGGGATTCTAACCCTGGGACTGTACACGTGGATTCTAACCCTGGGACTGTAAATGGGGATTCTAACCCTGCGACTGTACATGGGAATTCTAACCCTGGGACTACACATGGGGATCCTAACCCTGGGACTGTACATGGGGATTCTAACCCTGGGACTGTACATGGGGATTCTAACCCTGGGACTGTAGATGTGGATTCTAACCCTGGGACTGTACATGGGGATTCTAACCCTGGGACTGTACATGGGGTTTGTAACCCTGGGACTGTACATGGGGATTCTAACCCTGGGATTGTAGAAGGGGATTCTATCCCTGGGACTGTACTTGGGGATTCTAACCCTGGGACTGTACATGTGGATTTCAAACCTGGGACTGTACATGGGGATTCTAAGCCTGGGACTGTACATGGGGATTCTAACCCTGGGACTGTACATGGGTATTCTAAACCTAGGACTGTATATGTAGATTCTAACCCTGGGACTGTACATGGGGATTCTATCCCTGGGACTGTAAATGGGGTTCTAACCCTGGGACTGTACATGTGGATTTCAACCCTGGGACTGTACATGGGGATTCTAACCCTGGGACTGTACATATGGATTCTAACCCTGGGACTGGGCATGGGGATTCTAACCCTGGGAATGTACATTGGCATTCTAACCCTGGGACTGTACATGGGGATTCTAACCCTGGGACTGTACATGGGGATTCTAACCCTGGGCTGTACATGGGAATTCGAACCCTGGGACTGTACATGGGGATTCTAAACCTGGGACTGTATATAGTGATTCTAACCCTGGGACTGTACATGGTGATTCTAACCCTGGGACTCTACATGGGGATTCTAACCCTCGGACTGTACATGGGGATTCTAACCCTGGGACTGTACATGGGGATTCTAACCCTGGGACTGCACATGGGGATTCTCACCCTGGGAGCGTACATGGAGATTCTAACCCTGGGACTGTACATGTGGATTCCAACCCAGGGACTGTACATGGAGATTCTAACCCTCGGACTGTACATGGGGATTCTAACCCTGGGACTGTACATGGGGATTCTAACCCTGGGACTGTGCATGGCCATTCTAACCCTGGGACTGTACATGGGAATTCTAACCCTGGGACTGTACATGGGGATCCTAACCCTGGGACTGTACATGGGGATTCTAACCCTGGCACTGTACAGGGGGATTCTAACACTGGGACTGTACACGGGGATTCTAACCCTGGGACTGTACATGGTGATTCTAAACCTGGGACTGCACATGGGGATTCTCACCCTGGGAGTGTACATGGAGATTCTAACCCTGGGACTGTACATGTGGATTCCAACCCAGGGACTGTACATGGAGATTCTAACACTGGGACTGTACATGGGGATTCTAACCCTGGGACTGTACATGGCCATTCTAACCCTGGGACTGTACATGGGAATTCTAACCCTGGGACTGTACATGGGGATCCTAACCCTGGGACTGTACATGGGGATTCTAACACTGGGACTGTACAGGGGGATTCTAACCCTGGGACTGTACACGCGGAATCTAACCCTGGGACTGTACATGGTGATTCTAAACCTGGGACTGCACATGGGGTTTCAACCCTGGGACTGTACATGAGGATTCTAACCCTGGGACTGTACATGGGGATTCTAACCTTGGGACTGTACAAGGGGATTCTAACCCTGGGTCTCTACAGGGGGATTCGAAACCTAGGACTGTACATGGGGATTCTAACCCTGGGACTGTACATGGGGATTCTAACCCTGGGACGGTACATTTGGATTCTAACACTGTGACTGTACACGGGGATTCTAACCCTGGGACTGTACATGGGGATTCTAACCCTGGGACTGTACATGGGGATTCTAACCCAGGGACTGTACATGGGCATTCAAACCCTGGGACTCTACGTGGGTATTCTAAACCTGCGACTGTACATGTGTATTCTAACCCTGGGCCTGTATATGGGGATTCTAACCCTGGGGCTGTACATGGGTATTCTAACCCAGGGACTGGAGATGGTGATTCTAACCCTGGGACTGTACATGGGGATTCTAACCATGGGACTGTCCATGGGGATTCTAACCCTGGGACAGCACATGGGGATTCTAACACTGGGACTGTACATGGGGATTCTAACCCTGGGGCTGTACATGGGGATTCTAACCCTGGGACTGTACATGGGGTTTAAAGCCCTGGGACTGTACATGGGGATTCTAACCCTGGGACTGTACATGGGGATTCTATCCCTGCGAATGCACATAGGGATACTAACCCTGGGACTGTACATGTGGATTCTAACCCTGTGATTATACATGGGGATTCTAACCCTGGGACTGTACATGGGGATTCTAACCATGGGACTGTACATGGGGATTCTAACCCTGGGACTGTACATGGGGATTCTAACCTTGGGACTGTACATGTGGATTCTAACCCTGGGGCTGCACTTGGGGATTCTAATCCTGGGACTGTACAAGAGGGTTCTAACCCTGGGAAAGTACATGGAGATTCAAACCCTGGGACTGTACATGGGGATTCTAACCCTGGGACTGTACATGTGGATTCTAAACTTCGGACTGGACATGGGGATTCTATCCCTGGGAATGTACATGGGGATTCTAACCCTGTGACTGTACATGTGGATTCTAACCCTGGGACTGTACATGTGGATTCTAACCCTGGGATTGTATATGGGGATTCTAACCCTGGGACACTACATGGGGATTCTAACCCTGGGACTGTACATGGGGATTCTAACCCTGGGATTGTAGAAGGGGATTCTAACCCTGGGACTGTACATGGGGATTCTAACCCTGGGGTTGTACATGGGGATTCTAACCCTGGGACTGTACATGGGGATTCTAACCCTGGGACTGTACATGGGGATTCTAACCCTGGGACTGTACATGGGGATTCTAACCCTGGGACTATACATGGGGTTTCTAACCCTGGAACTGTACATGGGGATTCTAACCTCATGACTGTACATGGGGATCCTACCCCTGGGACTGCACATGTGGATTCTAAACCTCGGACTGGACATGGGGATTCTAACCCTGGGACTGTACTTGGGGATTCTAACCCTGGGATTGTACATGGGGATTCTAACCCTGGGACTGTCCATGGGGATTCTAACCCTGGGACTGGACATGGGGATTCTAACCCTGGGACTGTACATGGGGATTCTAACCCTGGGACTGTACATGGGGATTCTAAACTTGGAAATGTACATGGGGATTCTAACCCTGGGACTGTACATGGAGAATCTAACGCTAGGACTGTACATGAGGATTCTAACCCTGGGACTGTACATGTGGATTCTAACACTGGGACTGTACACGGGGACTCTAACCCTGGGACTGTACATGGGGATTCTAACCTGGGACTGTACATGGGGATTCTAACCCTGGGACTGTACATGGGGATTCTAACCCTGGGACTGTACATGGGGATTCTAACCCTGGGACTGTACATGGGGATTCTAACCCTGGGACTGTACATGGCCATTCTAACCCTGGGACTGTACATGGGAATTCTAACCCTGGGACTGTACATGGGGATCCTAACCCTGGGACTGTACATGGGGATTCTAACACTGGGACTGTACAGGGGGATTCTAACCCTGGGACTGTACACGCGGAATCTAACCCTGGGACTGTACATGGTGATTCTAAACCTGGGACTGCACATGGGGTTTCAACCCTGGGACTGTACATGAGGATTCTAACCCTGGGACTGTACATGGGGATTCTAACCTTGGGACTGTACAAGGGGATTCTAACCCTGGGTCTCTACAGGGGGATTCGAAACCTAGGACTGTACATGGGGATTCTAACCCTGGGACTGTACATGGGGATTCTAACCCTGGGACGGTACATTTGGATTCTAACACTGTGACTGTACACGGGGATTCTAACCCTGGGACTGTACATGGGGATTCTAACCCTGGGACTGTACATGGGGATTCTAACCCAGGGACTGTACATGGGCATTCAAACCCTGGGACTCTACGTGGGTATTCTAAACCTGCGACTGTACATGGGTATTCTAACCCTGGGCCTGTATATGGGGATTCTAACGCTGGGGCTGTACATGGGTATTCTAACCCAGGGACTGGAGATGGTGATTCTAACCCTGGGACTGTACATGGGGATTCTAACCATGGGACTGTCCATGGGGATTCTAACCCTGGGACAGCACATGGGGATGCTAACACTGGGACTGTACATGGGGATTCTAACCCTGGGGCTGTACATGGGGATTCTAACCCTGGGACTGTACATGGGGTTTAAAGCCCTGGGACTGTACATGGGGATTCTAACCCTGGGACTGTACATGGGGATTCTATCCCTGGGACAGCACATGGGGATACTAACCCTGGGACTGTACATGTGGATTCTAACCCTGTGATTATACATGGGGATTCTAACCCTGGGACTGTACATGGGGATTCTAACCATGGGACTGTACATGGGGATTCTAACCCTGGGACTGTACATGGGGATTCTAACCTTGGGACTGTACATGTGGTTTCTAACCCTGGGGCTGCACTTGGGGATTCTAATCCTGGGACTGTACATGGGGGTTCTAACCCTGGGAAAGTACATGGAGATTCAAACCCTGGGACTGTACATGGGGATTCTAACCCTGGGACTGTACATGTGGATTCTAAACCTCGGACTGGACATGGGGATTCTATCCCTGGGAATGTACATGGGGATCCTAACCCTGTGACTGTACATGAGGATTCTAACCCTGGGACTGTACATGTGGATTCTAACCCTGGGATTGTATATGGGGATTCTAACCCTGGGACTCTACATGGGGATTCTAACCCTGGGACTGTACATGGGGATTCTAACCCTGGGATTGTAGAAGGGGATTCTAACCCTGGGACTGTACATGGGGATTCTAACCCTGGGGTTGTACATGGGGATTCTAACCCTGGGACTGTACATGGGGATTCTAACCCTGGGACTGTACATGGGGATTCTAACCCTGGGACTGTACATGGGGATTCTAACCCTGGGACTATACATGGGTATTCTAACCCTGGGACTGTACACGGGGACTCTAACCCTGGGACTGTACATGGGGATTCTAACCTGGGACTGTACATGGGGATTCTAACCCTGGGACTGTACATGGGGATTCTAACCGTGGGACTGTACATGGGGATTCTAACCCTGGGACTGTACATGGGGATTCTAACCCTGGCACTGTACATGGGAATTCTAACCCTGGGACTGTACATGAGGATTCTAACCCAGGGACTATACATGGTGATTCTTACCCTGCGACTGTACATGGGGATTCTAACCCTGGGACTGGACATGGGGATTCTAACCCTGGGACTGCTCATCGGGATTCGAACCCTGGGACTGTACATGGGGATTCGAACCCTGGGACTGCACATGGGGATTCTAACCCTGTGGCTCTACATGAGGTTTCCAACCCTGGGACTGTACATGGTGATTCTAAACCTGGGACTCTACATGGGGATTCTAACCCTGGGACTGTACATGGGGATTCTAACCCTGGGACTGTACATGGGGATACTCACCCTGGGACTGTACATGGAGATTCTAACCCTGGGACTGTACATGGGGATTCTAACCCTGGGACTGTACATGGGGATTCTAACCCTGTGACTGTACATGGCCTTTCTAACCCTGGGACTGTACATGGGACTTCTAACCCTGGGACTGTACATGTGGATTCTAACCCTGGGGCTGCACTTGGGGATTCTAATCCTGGGACTGTACATGGGGGTTCTAACCCTGGGAAAGTACATGGAGATTCAAACCCTGGGACTGTACATGGGTTTTCTAACCCTGGGACTGTACATGGGGATTCTAACCCCATGACTGTACATGGGGATCCTAACCCTGGGACTGTACATGGGGATTCTAACCCTGGGACTGTACATGTGGATTCTAAACCTCGGACTGGACATGGGGATTCTATCCCTGGGAATGTACATGGGGATTCTAACCCTGGGACTGTACATGAGGATTCTAACCCTGGGACTGTACATGTGGATTCTAACCCTGGGATTGTATATGGGGATTCTAACCCTGGGACTCTACATGGGAATTCTAACCCTGGGACTGTACATGGGGATTCTAACCCTGGGATTGTAGAAGGGGATTCTAACCCTGGGACTGTACATGGGGATTCTAACCCTGGGGTTGTACATGGGGATTCTAACCCTGGGACTGTACATGGGGATTCTAACCCTGGGACTGTACATGGGGATTCTAACCCTGGGACTGTACATGGGGATTCTAACCCTGGGACTATACATGGGGATTCTAACCCTGGAACTGTACATGGGGATTCTAACCTCATGACTGTACATGGGGATCCTACCCCTGGGACTGCACATGTGGATTCTAAACCTCGGACTGGACATGGGGATTCTAACCCTGGGACTGTACTTGGGGATTCTAACCCTGGGATTGTACATGGGGATTCTAACCCTGGGACTGTACATGGGGATTCTAACCCTGGGACTGTACATGGGGATTCTAACCCTGGGACTGTACATGGGGATTCTAACCCTGGGACTGTACATGGGGATTCTAAACTTGGAAATGTACATGGGGATTCTAACCCTGGGACTGTACATGGAGAATCTAACGCTAGGACTGTACATGAGGATTCTAACCCTGGGACTGTACATGTGGATTCTAACACTGGGACTGTACACGGGGACTCTAACCCTGGGACTGTACATGGGGATTCTAACCTGGGACTGTACATGGGGATTCTAACCCTGGGACTGTACATGGGGATTCTAACCCTGGGACTGTACATGGGGATTCTAACCCTGGGACTGTACATGGGGATTCTAACCCTGGCACTGTACATGGGGATTCTAACCCTGGGACTGTACATGAGGATTCTAACCCAGGGACTGTACATGGTGATTTTAACCCTGCGACTGTACATGGGGATTCTAACCCTGGGACTGTACATGGGGATTCGAACCCTGGGACTGCACATGGGGATTCTAACCCTGGGGCTCTACATGAGGTTTCCAACCCTGGGACTGTACTTGGGGATTCTAACCCTGGGACTGTACATGGGGATTCTAACCCTGGGACCGTACATGGGCATTCTAACCCTGGGACTGTAAATGGGGATTCTAACCCTGGGACTGTACATGTGGATTCTAACCCTGGGACTGTACATGGGTATTCTAACCCTGGGACTGTATATGGGGATGCTAACCCTGAGACTGTAAACGGGGATTCTAACCATGGGACTGTACACGGGGATTCTAACCCTGGGACTGTACATGGGGATTCTAACCCTGGGACTATACATGGGGATTCTAACCCTGGGGCTGCACTTAAGGATTCTAACCCTGGGACTGTACATGGGGGTTCTAACCCTGGGACTGTACATGGGGATTCCAACCCTGGGACTGTACATGGGTTTTCGAACCCTGGGACTGTACATTGGGAGTCTAAACCTGGGACTGCAGATGGGAATTCTAATCCTGTGTCTGTACATGGGGATTCTAACCCTGAGACTGTACAGGGGGATTCGAATCCTGGGACTGCACACGGGGATTCCATCCCTGGGACTGTACATGGGGATACTAACCCTGGGAATGTACATGGCGATTGTAACCCCGGGATAGTACATGGGGATTCTAACCCTGAGACTGTACATGGGGATTCTAACCCAGGGACTGTACATGGTGATTCTAACCCTGGGACTCTCCATGGCGATTTTAACACTGGGCCTGTAAATGTGGATTTTAACTCTGGGACTGTGCATGGGGATTCTAACCCTGGGACTGTACATGGGGATTCTAACCCTGGCACTGTACATGGGGATTCTAACCCTGTGACTATACATGGGGATTCTGATCCTGGGACTGTACATGGGGAATCTAACCCTGGGACTGTACATGGGGATTCTAACCCTAGGACTGTATATGGGGATTCTAACCCTGGGCTGTACATGTGGATTCTAACCCTGGGACTGTACATGGGGATTCTAAGTCTGGGACTGTACCTGGGGATTCTTACCCTGGGACTGTACATGAGGTTTCGAACACTGGGCCTGTACATGGGGATTCTAACCCCGGGACTGCACATGGGTATTCAAACCCCGGGACTGTACATGGCGATTGTAACCCCGGGATAGTGCATGGGGATTCTAACCCTGGGACTGTGCATGGGGAATCTAACCCAGGGACTGTACATGGTGATTCTAACCCTGGGAGTGTACATGGAGATTCTAACCCTGGGACTGTACATGGGGATTCTGACCCTGGGACTGTACATGGGGATTCTAACCCTGGGACTGTACATGGGGATTCTAACACTGGGACTCTACATGGGGATTCTAACCAATGGAGTGTACATGGGCATTCTAACCCTTGGACTGTACATGGGGACTCTAACCCTGGGACTGTACATGGGGATTCTAACCCTGGGACTGTACTTGGGGATTCTAACCCTGGGACCGTACATGGGGATTCTAACCCTGGGACTGTACATGGGGATTATAATCCTGGGACTGTACATGGGGATTCTAAGCCTGGCACTGTACAGGGGGATTCGAACCCTGGGACTGTACATGGCGATTCTATCCCTGGGACTGTACATGGTGATTCTAACCCTGGGACTGCACATGGGGATTCTCACCCTGGGAGTTTACATGGAGATTCTAACCCTGGGACTGTACATGTGGATTCCAACCCAGGGACTGTACATGGAGATTCTAACCCTCAGACTGTACATGGGGATTCTAACCCTGGGACTGTACATGGGGATTCTAACCCTGGGACTGTACATGGCCATTCTAACCCTGTGACTGTACATGGGAATTCTAACCCTGGGACTGTACATGGGGATCCTAACCCTGGGACTGTACATGGGGATTCTAATCCTGGGACTGTACAGGGGGATTCTAACCCTGGGACTGTACACGGGGATTCTAACCCTGGGACTGTACATGGTGATTCTAAACCTGGGACTGCACATGGGGATTCTCACCCTGGGAGTGTACATGGAGATTCTAACCCTGGGACTGTACATGGGGATTCTAACCCTGGGACTGTACATGGGGATTCTAACCCTGGGACTGTACATGGCCATTCTAACCCTGGGACTGTACATGGGATTTCTAACCCTGGGACTGTACATGGGGATCCTAACCCTGGGACTGTACATGGGGATTCTAACCCTGGGACTGTACAGGGGGATTCTAACCCTGGGACTGTACACGGGGATTCTAACCCTGGGACTGTACATGGTGATTCTAAACCTGGGACTGTACATGGGGTTTCAACCCTGGGACTGTACATGAGGAATCTAACCCTGGGACTGGACATGGGGATTCTAACCTTGGGACTGTACAAGGGGATTCTAACCCTGGGTCTCTACAGGGGATTCGAAACCTGGGACTGTACATGGGGATTCTAACCCTGGGACTGTACATGGGGATTCTAACCCTGGGACGGTACATTTGGATTCTAACACTGTGACTGTACACGGGGATCCTAACCCTGGGACTGTACATGGGGATTCTAACCCTGGGACTGTACATGGGGATTCTAACCCAGGGACTGTACATGGGCATTCAAACCCTGGGACTCTACGTGGGTATTCTAAACCTGCGACTGTACATGGGTATTCTAACCCTGGGCCTGTACATGGGGATTCTAACCCTGGGGCTGTACATGGGGATTCTAACCCAGGGACTGGAGATGGTGAATCTAACCCTGGGACTGTACATGGGGATTCTAACCATGGGACTGTCCATGGGGATTCTAACCCTGGGACAGCACATGGGGATTCTAACACTGGGACAGTACATGGGGATTCTAACCCTGGGACTGTACATGGGGATTCTAACCCTGGGACTGTACATGGGGATTCTATCCCTGGGACTGCACATGGGGATACTAACCCTGGGACTGTACATGTGGATTCTAACCCTGTGATTATACATGGGGATTCTAACCCTGGGACTGTACATGGGGATTCTAACCATGGGACTGTACATGGGGATTCTAACCCTGGGACTGTACATGGGGATTCTAACCTTGGGACTGTACATGTGGATTCTAACCCTGGGGCTGCACTTGGGGATTCTAATCCTGGGTCTGTACATGGGGATTCTAACCCTGGGAATGTACATGGAGATTCCAACCCTGGGTCTGTACATGGGTTTTCTAACCCTGGGACTGTACATGGGGATTCTAACCCCATGACTGTACATGGGGATCCTAACCCTGGGACTGTACATGGGGATTCTAACCCTGGGACTGTACATGTGGATTCTAAACCTCGGACTGGACATGGGGATTCTATCCCTGGGAATGTACATGGGGATTCTAACCCTGGGACTGTACATGAGGATTCTAACCCTGGGACTGTTCATGTGGATTCTAACCCTGGGATTGTATATGGGGATTCTAACCCTGGGACTCTACATGGGGATTCTAACCCTGGGACTGTACATGGGGATTCTAACCCTGAGATTGTAGAAGGGGATTCTAACCCTGGGACTGTACATGGGGATTCTAACCCTGGTGTTGTACATGGGGATTCTAACCCTGGGACTGTACATCGGGATTCTAACCCTGGGACTGTACATGGGGATTCTAACCCTGGGACTGTACATGGGGATTCTAACCCTGGGACTAAACATGGGGATTCTAACCCTGGAGCTGTACATGGGGATTCTCACCCCATGACTGTACATGGGGATCCTACCCCTGGGACTGTACATGGGGATTCTAACCCTGGGACTGCACATGTGGACTCTAAACCTTGGACTGGACATGGGGATTCTAACCCTGGGACTGTACTTGGGGATTCTAACCCTGGGATTGTACATGGGGATTCTAACCCTGGGACTGTACATGGGGATTCTAACCCTGGGACTGTACATGGGGATTCTAACCCTGGGACTGTACATGGGGATTCTAACCCTGGGACTGTACATGGGGATTCTAAACTTGGAAATGTACATGGGGATTCTAACCCTGGGACTGTACATGGAGAATCTAACCCTAGGACTGTACATGAGGATTCTAACCCTGGGACTGTACATGTGGATTCTAACACAGGGACTGTACACGGGGATTCTAACCCTGGGACTCTACATGGGGATTCTAACCTGGGACTGTACATGGGGATTCTAACCCTGGGACTGTACATGGGGATTCTAACCCTGGGACTGTACATGGGGATTCTAACCCTGGGACTGTACATGGGGATTCTAACCCTGGGACTGCTCATCGGGATTCAAACCCTGGGACTTTACATGGGGATTCGAACCCTGGGACTGCACATGGGGATTCTAAACCTGGGGCTCTACATGAGGTTTCTAACCCTGGGACTGTACTTGGGGATTCTAACCCTGGGACTGTACATGGGGATTCTAACCCTGGGACCGTACATGGGCATTCTAACCCTGGGACTGTAAATGGGGATTCTAACCCTGGGACTGTACATGTGGATTCTAACCCTGGGACTGTACATGGGGATCCTAACCCTGGGACTGTACATGGGGATTCTAACCCTGGGACTGTACAGGGGGATTCTAACCCTGGGACTGTACACGGGGATTCTAACCCTGGGACTGTACATGGTGATTCTAAACCTGGGACTGTACATGGGGTTTCAACCCTGGGACTGCACATGGGGATTCTAACCCTGGGGCTCTACATGAGGTTTCTAACCCTGGGACTGTACTTGGGGATTCTAACCCTGGGACTGTACATGGGGATTCTAACCCTGGGACCGTACATGGGCATTCTAACCCTGGGACTGTAAATGGGGATTCTAACCCTGGGACTGTACATGTGGATTCTAACCCTGGGACTGTACATGGGGATCCTAACCCTGGGACTGTACATGGGGATTCTAACCCTGGGACTGTACAGGGGGATTCTAACCCTGGGACTGTACACGGGGATTCTAACCCTGGGACTGTACATGGTGATTCTAAACCTGGGACTGTACATGGGGTTTCAACCCTGGGACTGTACATGAGTATTCTAACCCTGGGACTGTACATGGGGATTCTAACCTTGGGACTGTACAAGGGGATTCTAACCCTGGGTCTCTACAGGGGATTCGAAAGCTGGGACAGTACATGGGGATTCTAACCCTGGGACTGTACATGGGGATTCTAAACCTGGGACGGTACATTTGGATTCTAACACTGTGACTGTACACGGGGATTCTAACCCTGGGACTGTACATGGGGATTCTAACCCTGGGACTGTACATGGGGATTCTAACCCAGGGACTGTACATGGGCATTCAAACCCTGGGACTCTACGTGGGTATTCTAAACCTGCGACTGTACATGGGTATTCTAAACCTGGGCCTGTACATGGGGATTCTAACCCTGGGGCTGTACATGGGGATTCTAACCCAGGGACTGGAGATGGTGAATCTAACCCTGGGACTGTACATGGGGATTCTAACCATGGGACTGTCCATGGGGATTCTAACCCTGGGACAGCACATGGGGATTCTAACACTGGGACAGTACATGGGGATTCTAACCCTGGGACTGTACATGGGGATTCTAACCCTGGGACTGTACATGGGGATTCTATCCCTGGGACTGCACATGGGGATACTAACCCTGGGACTGTACATGTGGATTCTAACCCTGTGATTATACATGGGGATTCTAACCCTGGGACTGTACGTGGGGATTCTAACCATGGGACTGTACATGGGGATTCTAACCCTGGGACTGTACATGGGGATTCTAACCTTGGGACTGTACATGTGGATTCTAACCCTGGGGCTGCACTTGGGGATTCTAATCCTGGGACTGTACATGGGGGTTCTAACCCTGGGAATGTACATGGAGATTCCAACCCTGGGTCTGTACATGGGTTTTCTAACCCTGGGACTGTACATGGGGATTCTAACCCCATGACTGTACATGGGGATCCTAACCCTGGGACTGTACATGGGGATTCTAACCCTGGGACTGTACATGTGGATTCTAAACCTCAGACTGGACATGGGGATTCTATCCCTGGGAATGTACATGGGGATTCTAACCCTGGGACTGTACATGAGGATTCTAACCCTGGGACTGTTCATGTGGATTCTAACCCTGGGATTGTATATGGGGATTCTAACCCTGGGACTCTACATGGGGATTCTAACCCTGGGACTGTACATGGGGATTCTAACCCTGAGATTGTAGAAGGGGATTCTAACCCTGGGACTGTACATGGGGATTCTAACCCTGGTGTTGTACATGGGGATTCTAACCCTGGGACTGTACATGGGGATTCTAACCCTGGGACTGTACATGGGGATTCTAACCCTGGGACTGTACATGGGGATTCTAACCCTGGGACTAAACATGGGGATTCTAACCCTGGAGCTGTACATGGGGATTCTCACCCCATGACTGTACATGGGGATCCTACCCCTGGGACTGTACATGGGGTTTCTAACCCTGGGACTGCACATGTGGACTCTAAACCTTGGACTGGACATGGGGATTCTAACCCTGGGACTGTACTTGGGGATTCTAACTCTGGGATTGTACATGGGGATTCTAACCCTGGGACTGTACATGGGGATTCTAACCCTGGGACTGTACATGGGGATTCTAACCCTGGGACTGTACATGGGGATTCTAACCCTGGGACTGTACATGGGGATTCTAAACTTGGAAATGTACATGGGGATTCTAACCCTGGGACTGTACATGGAGAATCTAACCCTAGGACTGTACATGAGGATTCTAACCCTGGGACTGTACATGTGGATTCTAACACAGGGACTGTACACGGGGATTCTAACCCTGGGACTCTACATGGGGATTCTAACCTGGGACTGTACATGGGGATTCTAACCCTGGGACTGTACATGGGGATTCTAACCCTGGGACTGTACATGGGGATTCTAACCCTGGGACTGTACATGGGGATTCTAACCCTGGGACTGCTCATCGGGATTCAAACCCTGGGACTTTACATGGGGATTCGAACCCTGGGACTGCACATGGGGATTCTAACCCTGGGGCTCTACATGAGGTTTCTAACCCTGGGACTGTACTTGGGGATTCTAACCCTGGGACTGTACATGGGGATTCTAACCCTGGGACCGTACATGGGCATTCTAACCCTGGGACTGTAAATTGGGATTCTAACCCTGGGACTGTACATGTGGATTCTAACCCTGGGACTGTACATGGGTATTCTAACCCTGGGACTGTACATGGGGATTCTAACCCTGGGACTGTAAACGGGGATTCTAACCCTGGGACTGCACACGGGGATTCCAACCCTGGGACTGTACATGGGGATTCTAACCCTGGGACTATACATGGGGATTCTAACCCTGGGGCTGCACTTGGGGATTCTAACCCTGGGACTGTACATGGGGGTTCTAACCCTGGGACTGTACATGGGGATTCCAACCCTGGGACTGTACATGGGTTTTCGAACCCTGGGACTGTACATTGGGAGTATAACCCTGGGACTGTAGATGGAATTCTAATCCTGTGACTGTACATGGGGATTCTAACCCTGGGAATGCACATGGGGATTCTATCCCTGGGAATTTACATGGGGATTCTAACCCTGGGACTGCACATGAGGATTCTCACCCTGGGACTGTACATGTGTATTCCAACCCTGGGATTGTACATGGGGATTCTTACCCTGGGACTCTGCATGGGGATTCTAACCCTGGGACTGTACATGGGGGTTCTAACCCTGGGATTGTAGAAGGGGATTCTAACCCTGGGACTGTACATGGGGATTCTAACCCTGAGGTTGGACATGGGTATTCTAACCCTGGGACTGTACATGGGGATTCTAACCCTGGGACTGTAAATGGGGATTCTAACCCTTGGACTCTACATGGGGACTCTAAGCCTGGGACTGTACATGGGGATTCTAACCCTGGGACTGTACTTGGGGATTCTAACCCTGGGAGCGTACATGGGGATGCTAACCCTGGGACTGTACATGGGGATTCTAATCCTGGGACTGTACATGGGGATTCTAACCCTGGCACTGTACAGGGGGATTCGAACCCTGGGACTGTACACGGCGATTCTAACCCTGGGACTGTACATGGGGATTCTGATCCTGGGACTGTACATGGGGATTCTAACCCTGGGACTGTACATGGGGATACTAACCTTGCGACTGTACATGAGGATTCTAACCCTGTGACTGTACATGGGCTTCTAACCCTGGGACTGTACATGGGGATTCTAACCCTGTGACTGTACATGGGGATTCTAACCCTGGGACTCTCCATGGGGATTTTAACACTGGGCCTGTAAATGTGGATTTTAACTCTGGGACTGTGCTTGGGGATTCTAACCCTGGGACTGTACATGGGGATTCTAACCCTGGCACTGTACATGGGGATTCTAACCCTCTGACTATACATGGGGATTCTAAGTCTGGGACTGTACCTGGGTATTCTTACCCTGGGACTGTACATGAGGTTTCTAACACTGGGCCTGTACATGGGGATTCTAACCCCGGGACTGCACATGGGTATTCAAGCCCCGAGACTGTACATGGCGATTGTAACCCCGGGATAGTGCATGGGGATTCTAACCCTGGGACTGTGCATGGGGAATCTAACCCAGTGACTGTACATGGTGATTCTAACCCTGGGAGTGTACATGGAGATTCTAACCCTGGGACTGTACATGGGGATTCTAACCCTGGGACTGTACATGGGGATTCTAACCCTGGGACTGTACATGGGGATTCTAACACTGGGACTCTACATGGGGATTCTAACCCTGGGAGTGTACATGGGCATTCTAACCCTTGGACTGTACATGGGGACTCTAACCCTGGGACTGTACATGGGGATTCTAACCCTGGGACTGTACTTGGGGATTCTAACCCTGGGACCGTACATGGGGATTCTAACCCTGGGACTGTACATGGGGATTATAATCCTGGGACTGTACATGGGGATTCTAAGCCTGGCACTGTACAGGGGGATTCGAACCCTGGGACTGTACATGGCGATTCTATCCCTGGGACTGTACTTGGTGATTCTAACCCTGGGACTGCACATGGGGATTCTCACCCTGGGAGTGTACATGGAGATTCTAACCCTGGGACTGTACATGTGGATTCCAACCCAGGGACTGCACATGGAGATTCTAACCCTCAGACTGTACATGGGGATTCTAACCCTGGGACTGTACATGGGGATTCTAACCCTGGGACTGTACATGGCCATTCTAACCCTGTGACTGTACATGGGAATTCTAACCCTGGGACTGTACATGGGGATCCTAACCCTGGGACTGTACATGGGGATTCTAACCCTGGGACTGCACAGGGGGATTCTAACCCTGGGACTGTACACGGGGATTCTAACCCTGGGACTGTACATGGTGATTCTAAACCTGGGACTGCACATGGGGATTCTCACCCTGGGAGTGTACATGGAGATTCTAACCCTGGGACTGTACATGTGGATTCCAACCCAGGGACTGTACATGGAGATTCTAACCCTGGGACTGTACATGGGGATTCTAACCCTGGGACTGTACATGGGGATTCTAACCCTGGGACTGTACATGGCCATTCTAACCCTGGGACTGTACATGGGATTTCTAACCCTGGGACTGTACATGGGGATCCTAACCCTGGGACTGTACATGGGGATTCTAACCCTGGGACTGTACAGGGGGATTCTAACCCTGGGACTGTACACGGGGATTCTAACCCTGGGACTGTACATGGTGATTCTAAACCTGGGACTGTACATGGGGTTTCAACCCTGGGACTGTACATGAGGATTCTAACCCTGGGACTGTACATGGGGATTCTAACCTTGGGACTGTACAAGGGGATTCTAACCCTGGGTCTCTACAGGGGATTCGAAACCTGGGACTGTACATGGGGATTCTAACCCTGGGACTGTACATGGGGATTCTAACCCTGGGACGGTACATTTGGATTCTAACACTGTGAATGTACATGGAGATTCTAACCCTGGGACTGTACATGTGGATTCCAACCCAGGGACTGCACATGGAGATTCTAACCCTCAGACTGTACATGGGGATTCTAACCCTGGGACTGTACATGGGGATTCTAACCCTGGGACTGTACATGGCCATTCTAACCCTGTGACTGTACATGGGAATTCTAACCCTGGGACTGTACATGGGGATCCTAACCCTGGGACTGTACATGGGGATTCTAACCCTGGGACTGTACAGGGGGATTCTAACCCTGGGACTGTACACGGGGATTCTAACCCTGGGACTGTACATGGTGATTCTAAACCTGGGACTGCACATGGGGATTCTCACCCTGGGAGTGTACATGGAGATTCTAACCCTGGGACTGTACATGTGGATTCCAACCCAGGGACTGTACATGGAGATTCTAACCCTGGGACTGTACATGGGGATTCTAACCCTGGGACTGTACATGGGGATTCTAACCCTGGGACTGTACATGGCCATTCTAACCCTGGGACTGTACATGGGATTTCTAACCCTGGGACTGTACATGGGGATCCTAACCCTGGGACTGTACATGGGGATTCTAACCCTGGGACTGTACAGGGGGATTCTAACCCTGGGACTGTACACGGGGATTCTAACCCTGGGACTGTACATGGTGATTCTAAACCTGGGACTGTACATGGGGTTTCAACCCTGGGACTGTACATGAGGATTCTAACCCTGTGACTGTACATGGGGATTCTAACCTTGGGACTGTACAAGGGGATTCTAACCCTGGGTCTCTACAGGGGATTCGAAACCTGGGACTGTACATGGGGATTCTAACCCTGGGACTGTACATGGGGATTCTAACCCTGGGACGGTACATTTGGATTCTAACACTGTGAATGTACACGGGGATTCTAACCCTGGGACTGTACATGGGGATTCTAACCCTGGGACTGTACATGGGGATTCTAACCCAGGGACTGTACATGGGCATTCAAACCCTGGGACTCTACGTGGGTATTCTAAACCTGCGACTGTACATGGGTATTCTAACCCTGGGACTGTACATGGGGATTATAATCCTGGGACTGTACATGGGGATTCTAAGCCTGGCACTGTACAGGGGGATTCGAAACCTGGGACTGTACATGGCGATTCTATCCCTGGGACTGTACATGGTGATTCTAACCCTGGGACTGCACATGGAGATTCTAACCCTCAGACTGTACATGGGGATTCTAACCCTGGGACTGTACATGGTGATTCTAACCCTGGGACTGTACAGGGGGATTCTAACCCTGGGACTGTACACGGGGATTCTAACCCTGGGACTGTACATGGTGATTCTAAACCTGGGACTGCACATGGGGATTCTCACCCTGGGAGTGTACATGGAGATTCTAACCCTGGGACTGTACATGTGGATTCCAACCCAGGGACTGTACATGGAGATTCTAACCCTGGGACTGTACATGGGGATTCTAACCCTGGGACTGTACATGGGGATTCTAACCCTGGGACTGTACATGGCCATTCTAACCCTGGGACTGTACATGGGATTTCTAACCCTGGGACTGTACATGGGGATTCTAACCCTGGGACTGTACAGGGGGATTCTAACCCTGGGACTGTACACGGGGATTCTAACCCTGGGACTGTACATGGTGATTCTAAACCTGGGACTGTAAATGGGGTTTCAACCCTGGGACTGTACATGAGGATTCTAACCCTGGGACTGTACATGGGGATTCTAACCTTGGGACTGTACAAGGGGATTCTAACCCTGGGTCTCTACAGGGGATTCGAAACCTGGGACTGTACATGGGGATTCTAACCCTGGGACTGTACATGGGGATTCTAACCCTGGGACGGTACATTTGGATTCTAACACTGTGAATGTACATGGAGATTCTAACCCTGGGACTGTACATGTGGATTCCAACCCAGGGACTGCACATGGAGATTCTAACCCTAAGACTGTACATGGGGATTCTAACCCTGGGACTGTACATGGGGATTCTAACCCTGGGACTGTACATGGCCATTCTAACCCTGTGACTGTACATGGGAATTCTAACCCTGGGACTGTACATGGGGATCCTAACCCTGGGACTGTACATGGGGATTCTAACCCTGGGACTGTACAGGGGGATTCTAACCCTGGGACTGTACACGGGGATTCTAACCCTGGGACTGTACATGGTGATTCTAAACCTGGGACTGCACATGGGGATTCTCACCCTGGGAGTGTACATGGAGATTCTAACCCTGGGACTGTACATGTGGATTCCAACCCAGGGACTGTACATGGAGATTCTAACCCTGGGACTGTACATGGGGATTCTAACCCTGGGACTGTACATGGGGATTCTAACCCTGGGACTGTACATGGCCATTCTAACCCTGGGACTGTACATGGGATTTCTAACCCTGGGACTGTACATGGGGATCCTAACCCTGGGACTGTACATGGGGATTCTAACCCTGGGACTGTACAGGGGGATTCTAACACTGGGACTGTACACGGGGATTCTAACCCTGGGACTGTACATGGTGATTCTAAACCTGGGACTGTACATGGGGTTTCAACCCTGGGACTGTACATGAGGATTCTAACCCTGGGACTGTACATGGGGATTCTAACCTTGGGACTGTACAAGGGGATTCTAACCCTGTGTCTCTACAGGGGATTCGAAACCTGGGACTGTACATGGGGATTCTAACCCTGGGACTGTACATGGGGATTCTAACCCTGGGACGGTACATTTGGATTCTAACACTGTGAATGTACATGGGGATTCTAACCCTGGGACTGTACATGGGGATTCTAACCCTGGGACTGTACATGGGGATTCTAACTCAGGGACTGTACATGGGCATTCAAACCCTGGGACTCTACGTGGGTATTCTGAACCTGCGACTGTACATGGGTATTCTAACCCTGGGCCTGTACATGGGGATTCTAACCCTGGGGCTGTACATGGGGATTCTAACCCAGGGACTGGAGATGGTGATTCTAACCCTGGGACTGTACATGGGGATTCTAACCATGGGACTGTCCATGGGGATTCTAACCCTGGGACAGCACATGGGGATTCTAACACTGGGACAGTACATGGGGATTCTAGCCCTGGGACTGTACATGGGGATTCTAACCCTGGGACTGTACATGGGGATTCTATCCCTGGGACTGCACATGGGGATACTAACCCTGGGACTGTACATGTGGATTCTAACCCTTTGATTATACATGGGGATTCTAACCCTGGGACTGTACATGGGAATTCTAACCATGGGACTGTACATGGGGATTCTAACCCTGGGACTGTACATGGGGATTCTAACCTTGGGACTGTACATGTGGATTCTAACCCTGGGGCTGCACTTGGGGATTCTAATCCTGGGACTGTACATGGGGGTTCTAACCCTGGGAATGTACATGGAGATTCCAACCCTGGGTCTGTACATGGGTTTTCTAACCCTGGGACTGTACATGGGGATTCTAACCCCATGACTGTACATGGGGATCCTAACCCTGGGACTGTACATGGGGATTCTAACCCTGGGACTGTACATGTGGATTCTAAACCTCGGACTGGACATGGGGATTCTATCCCTGGGAATGTACATGGGGATTCTAACCCTGGGACTGTACATGAGGATTCTAACCCTGGGACTGTACATGTGGATTCTAACCCTGTGATTGTATATGGGGATTCTAACCCTGGGACTGTACATGGGGATTCTAACCCTGGGACTGTACAGGGGATTCTAACCCTGAGATTGTAGAAGGGGATTCTAACCCTGGGACTGTACATGGGGATTCTAACCCTGGGGTTGTACATGGGGATTCTAACCCTGGGACTGTACATGGGGATTCTAACCCTGGGACTGTACATGGGGATTCTAACCCTGGGACTGTACACGGGGATTCTAACCCTGGGACTATACATGGGGATTCTAACCCTGGAACTGTACATGGGGATTCTAACCCCATGACTGTACATGGGGATCCTACCCCTGGGACTGTACATGGGGATTCTAACCCTGGGACTGCACATGTGGACTCTAAACCTCGGACTGGACATGGGGATTCTAACCCTGGGACTGTACTTGGGGATTCTAACCCTGGGATTGTACATGGGGATTCTAACCCTGGGACTGTACATGGGGATTCTAACCCTGGGACTGTACATGGGGATTCTAACCCTGGGACTGTACATGGGGATTCTAACCCTGGGACTGTACATGGGGATTCTAAACTTGGAAATGTACATGGGGATTCTAACCCTGGGACTGTACATGGAGAATCTAACCCTAGGACTGTACATGAGGATTCTAACCCTGGGACTGTACATGTGGATTCTAACACTGGGACTGTACACGGGGATTCTAACCCTGGGACTGTACATGGGGATTCTAACCTGGGACTGTACATGGAGATTCTAACCCTGGGACTGTACATGGGGATTCTAACCCTGGGACTGTACATGGGGATTCTAACCCTGGGACTGTACATGAGGATTCTAACCCTGGGACTGTACATGGCCATTCTAACCCTGTGACTGTACATGGGAATTCTAACCCTGGGACTGTACATGGGGATCCTAACCCTGGGACTGTACATGGGGATTCTAACCCTGGGACTGTACAGGGGGATTCTAACCCTGGGACTGTACACGGGGATTCTAACCCTGGGACTGTACATGGTGATTCTAAACCTGGGACTGCACATGGGGATTCTCACCCTGGGAGTGTACATGGAGATTCTAACCCTGGGACTGTACATGTGGATTCCAACCCAGGGACTGTACATGGAGATTCTAACCCTGGGACTGTACATGGGGATTCTAACCCTGGGACTGTACATGGGGATTCTAACCCTGGGACTGTACATGGCCATTCTAACCCTGGGACTGTACATGGGATTTCTAACCCTGGGACTGTACATGGGGATCCTAACCCTGGGACTGTACATGGGGATTCTAACCCTGGGACTGTACAGGGGGATTCTAACCCTGGGACTGTACACGGGGATTCTAACCCTGGGACTGTACATGGTGATTCTAAACCTGGGACTGTACATGGGGTTTCAACCCTGGGACTGTACATGAGGATTCTAACCCTGGGACTGTACATGGGGATTCTAACCTTGGGACTGTACAAGGGGATTCTAACCCTGGGTCTCTACAGGGGATTCGAAACCTGGGACTGTACATGGGGATTCTAACCCTGGGACTGTACATGGGGATTCTAACCCTGGGACGGTACATTTGGATTCTAACACTGTGAATGTACATGGAGATTCTAACCCTGGGACTGTACATGTGGATTCCAACCCAGGGACTGCACATGGAGATTCTAACCCTCAGACTGTACATGGGGATTCTAACCCTGGGACTGTACATGGGGATTCTAACCCTGGGACTGTACATGGCCATTCTAACCCTGTGACTGTACATGGGAATTCTAACCCTGGGACTGTACATGGGGATCCTAACCCTGGGACTGTACATGGGGATTCTAACCCTGGGACTGTACAGGGGGATTCTAACCCTGGGACTGTACACGGGGATTCTAACCCTGGGACTGTACATGGTGATTCTAAACCTGGGACTGCACATGGGGATTCTCACCCTGGGAGTGTACATGGAGATTCTAACCCTGGGACTGTACATGTGGATTCCAACCCAGGGACTGTACATGGAGATTCTAACCCTGGGACTGTACATGGGGATTCTAACCCTGGGACTGTACATGGGGATTCTAACCCTGGGACTGTACATGGCCATTCTAACCCTGGGACTGTACATGGGATTTCTAACCCTGGGACTGTATATGGGGATCCTAACCCTGGGACTGTACATGGGGATTCTAACCCTGGGACTGTACAGGGGGATTCTAACCCTGGGACTGTACATGGGGATTCTAAACCTGGGACTGTACATGGTGATTCTAAACCTGGGACTGTACATGGGGTTTCAACCCTGGGACTGTACATGAGGATTCTAACCCTGGGACTGTACATGGGGATTCTAACCTTGGGACTGTACAAGGGGATTCTAACCCTGGGTCTCTACAGGGGATTCGAAACCTGGGACTGTACATGTGGATTCTAACCCTGGGACTGTACATGGGGATTCTAACCCTGGGACGGTACATTTGGATTCTAACACTGTGAATGTACACGGGGATTCTAACCCTGGGACTGTACATGGGGATTCTAACCCTGGGACTGTACATGGGGATTCTAACCCAGGGACTGTACATGGGCATTCAAACCCTGGGACTCTACGTGGGTATTCTAAACCTGCGACTGTACATGGGTATTCTAACCCTGGGCCTGTACATGGGGATTCTAACCCTGGGGCTGTACATGGGGATTCTAACCCAGGGACTGGAGATGGTGATTCTAACCCTGGGACTGTACATGGGGATTCTAACCATGGGACTGTCCATGGGGATTCTAACCCTGGGACAGCACATGGGGATTCTAACACTGGGACAGTACATGGGGATTCTAACCCTGGGACTGTACATGGGGATTCTAACCCTGTGACTGTACATGGGGATTCTAACCCTGGGACTCTCCATGGGGATTTTAACACTGGGCCTGTAAATGTGGATTTTAACTCTGGGACTGTGCTTGGGGATTCTAACCCTGGGACTGTACATGGGGATTCTAACCCTGGCACTGTACATGGGGATTCTAACCCTCTGACTATACATGGGGATTCTAAGTCTGGGACTGTACCTGGGTATTCTTACCCTGGGACTGTACATGAGGTTTCTAACACTGGGCCTGTACATGGGGATTCTAACCCCGGGACTGCACATGGGTATTCAAGCCCCGAGACTGTACATGGCGATTGTAACCCCGGGATAGTGCATGGGGATTCTAACCCTGGGACTGTGCATGGGGAATCTAACCCAGTGACTGTACATGGTGATTCTAACCCTGGGAGTGTACATGGAGATTCTAACCCTGGGACTGTACATGGGGATTCTAACCCTGGGACTGTACATGGGGATTCTAACCCTGGGACTGTACATGGGGATTCTAACACTGGGACTCTACATGGGGATTCTAACCCTGGGAGTGTACATGGGCATTCTAACCCTTGGACTGTACATGGGGACTCTAACCCTGGGACTGTACATGGGGATTCTAACCCTGGGACTGTACTTGGGGATTCTAACCCTGGGACCGTACATGGGGATTCTAACCCTGGGACTGTACATGGGGATTATAATCCTGGGACTGTACATGGGGATTCTAAGCCTGGCACTGTACAGGGGGATTCGAACCCTGGGACTGTACATGGCGATTCTATCCCTGGGACTGTACTTGGTGATTCTAACCCTGGGACTGCACATGGGGATTCTCACCCTGGGAGTGTACATGGAGATTCTAACCCTGGGACTGTACATGTGGATTCCAACCCAGGGACTGCACATGGAGATTCTAACCCTCAGACTGTACATGGGGATTCTAACCCTGGGACTGTACATGGGGATTCTAACCCTGGGACTGTACATGGCCATTCTAACCCTGTGACTGTACATGGGAATTCTAACCCTGGGACTGTACATGGGGATCCTAACCCTGGGACTGTACATGGGGATTCTAACCCTGGGACTGCACAGGGGGATTCTAACCCTGGGACTGTACACGGGGATTCTAACCCTGGGACTGTACATGGTGATTCTAAACCTGGGACTGCACATGGGGATTCTCACCCTGGGAGTGTACATGGAGATTCTAACCCTGGGACTGTACATGTGGATTCCAACCCAGGGACTGTACATGGAGATTCTAACCCTGGGACTGTACATGGGGATTCTAACCCTGGGACTGTACATGGGGATTCTAACCCTGGGACTGTACATGGCCATTCTAACCCTGGGACTGTACATGGGATTTCTAACCCTGGGACTGTACATGGGGATCCTAACCCTGGGACTGTACATGGGGATTCTAACCCTGGGACTGTACAGGGGGATTCTAACCCTGGGACTGTACACGGGGATTCTAACCCTGGGACTGTACATGGTGATTCTAAACCTGGGACTGTACATGGGGTTTCAACCCTGGGACTGTACATGAGGATTCTAACCCTGGGACTGTACATGGGGATTCTAACCTTGGGACTGTACAAGGGGATTCTAACCCTGGGTCTCTACAGGGGATTCGAAACCTGGGACTGTACATGGGGATTCTAACCCTGGGACTGTACATGGGGATTCTAACCCTGGGACGGTACATTTGGATTCTAACACTGTGAATGTACATGGAGATTCTAACCCTGGGACTGTACATGTGGATTCCAACCCAGGGACTGCACATGGAGATTCTAACCCTCAGACTGTACATGGGGATTCTAACCCTGGGACTGTACATGGGGATTCTAACCCTGGGACTGTACATGGCCATTCTAACCCTGTGACTGTACATGGGAATTCTAACCCTGGGACTGTACATGGGGATCCTAACCCTGGGACTGTACATGGGGATTCTAACCCTGGGACTGTACAGGGGGATTCTAACCCTGGGACTGTACACGGGGATTCTAACCCTGGGACTGTACATGGTGATTCTAAACCTGGGACTGCACATGGGGATTCTCACCCTGGGAGTGTACATGGAGATTCTAACCCTGGGACTGTACATGTGGATTCCAACCCAGGGACTGTACATGGAGATTCTAACCCTGGGACTGTACATGGGGATTCTAACCCTGGGACTGTACATGGGGATTCTAACCCTGGGACTGTACATGGCCATTCTAACCCTGGGACTGTACATGGGATTTCTAACCCTGGGACTGTACATGGGGATCCTAACCCTGGGACTGTACATGGGGATTCTAACCCTGGGACTGTACAGGGGGATTCTAACCCTGGGACTGTACACGGGGATTCTAACCCTGGGACTGTACATGGTGATTCTAAACCTGGGACTGTACATGGGGTTTCAACCCTGGGACTGTACATGAGGATTCTAACCCTGTGACTGTACATGGGGATTCTAACCTTGGGACTGTACAAGGGGATTCTAACCCTGGGTCTCTACAGGGGATTCGAAACCTGGGACTGTACATGGGGATTCTAACCCTGGGACTGTACATGGGGATTCTAACCCTGGGACGGTACATTTGGATTCTAACACTGTGAATGTACACGGGGATTCTAACCCTGGGACTGTACATGGGGATTCTAACCCTGGGACTGTACATGGGGATTCTAACCCAGGGACTGTACATGGGCATTCAAACCCTGGGACTCTACGTGGGTATTCTAAACCTGCGACTGTACATGGGTATTCTAACCCTGGGACTGTACATGGGGATTATAATCCTGGGACTGTACATGGGGATTCTAAGCCTGGCACTGTACAGGGGGATTCGAAACCTGGGACTGTACATGGCGATTCTATCCCTGGGACTGTACATGGTGATTCTAACCCTGGGACTGCACATGGGGAATCTCACACTGGGAGTGTACATGGAGATTCTAACCCTGGGACTGTACATGTGGATTCCAACCCAGGGACTGCACATGGAGATTCTAACCCTCAGACTGTACATGGGGATTCTAACCCTGGGACTGTACATGGTGATTCTAACCCTGGGACTGTACAGGGGGATTCTAACCCTGGGACTGTACACGGGGATTCTAACCCTGGGACTGTACATGGTGATTCTAACCCTCAGACTGTACATGGGGATTCTAACCCTGGGACTGTACATGGTGATTCTAACCCTGGGACTGTACAGGGGGATTCTAACCCTGGGACTGTACACGGGGATTCCAACCCAGGGACTGCACATGGAGATTCTAACCCTCAGACTGTACATGGGGATTCTAACCCTGGGACTGTACATGGTGATTCTAACCCTGGGACTGTACAGGGGGATTCTAACCCTGGGACTGTACACGGGGATTCTAACCCTGGGACTGTACATGGTGATTCTAAACCTGGGACTGCACATGGGGATTCTCACCCTGGGAGTGTACATGGAGATTCTAACCCTGGGACTGTATATGGGGATTCTAACCCTGGGACTGTACATGGGGATTCTAACCCTGGGACTGTACATGGCCATTCTAACCCTGGGACTGTACATGGGATTTCTAACCCTGGGACTGTACATGGGGATTCTAACCCTGGGACTGTACAGGGGGATTCTAACCCTGGGACTGTACACGGGGATTCTAACCCTGGGACTGTACATGGTGATTCTAAACCTGGGACTGTAAATGGGGTTTCAACCCTGGGACTGTACATGAGGATTCTAACCCTGGGACTGTACATGGGGATTCTAACCTTGGGACTGTACAAGGGGATTCTAACCCTGGGTCTCTACAGGGGATTCGAAACCTGGGACTGTACATGGGGATTCTAACCCTGGGACTGTACATGGGGATTCTAACCCTGGGACGGTACATTTGGATTCTAACACTGTGAATGTACATGGAGATTCTAACCCTGGGACTGTACATGTGGATTCCAACCCAGGGACTGCACATGGAGATTCTAACCCTAAGACTGTACATGGGGATTCTAACCCTGGGACTGTACATGGGGATTCTAACCCTGGGACTGTACATGGCCATTCTAACCCTGTGACTGTACATGGGAATTCTAACCCTGGGACTGTACATGGGGATCCTAACCCTGGGACTGTACATGGGGATTCTAACCCTGGGACTGTACAGGGGGATTCTAACCCTGGGACTGTACACGGGGATTCTAACCCTGGGACTGTACATGGTGATTCTAAACCTGGGACTGCACATGGGGATTCTCACCCTGGGAGTGTACATGGAGATTCTAACCCTGGGACTGTACATGTGGATTCCAACCCAGGGACTGTACATGGAGATTCTAACCCTGGGACTGTACATGGGGATTCTAACCCTGGGACTGTACATGGGGATTCTAACCCTGGGACTGTACATGGCCATTCTAACCCTGGGACTGTACATGGGATTTCTAACCCTGGGACTGTACATGGGGATCCTAACCCTGGGACTGTACATGGGGATTCTAACCCTGGGACTGTACAGGGGGATTCTAACACTGGGACTGTACACGGGGATTCTAACCCTGGGACTGTACATGGTGATTCTAAACCTGGGACTGTACATGGGGTTTCAACCCTGGGACTGTACATGAGGATTCTAACCCTGGGACTGTACATGGGGATTCTAACCTTGGGACTGTACAAGGGGATTCTAACCCTGTGTCTCTACAGGGGATTCGAAACCTGGGACTGTACATGGGGATTCTAACCCTGGGACTGTACATGGGGATTCTAACCCTGGGACGGTACATTTGGATTCTAACACTGTGAATGTACATGGGGATTCTAACCCTGGGACTGTACATGGGGATTCTAACCCTGGGACTGTACATGGGGATTCTAACTCAGGGACTGTACATGGGCATTCAAACCCTGGGACTCTACGTGGGTATTCTGAACCTGCGACTGTACATGGGTATTCTAACCCTGGGCCTGTACATGGGGATTCTAACCCTGGGGCTGTACATGGGGATTCTAACCCAGGGACTGGAGATGGTGATTCTAACCCTGGGACTGTACATGGGGATTCTAACCATGGGACTGTCCATGGGGATTCTAACCCTGGGACAGCACATGGGGATTCTAACACTGGGACAGTACATGGGGATTCTAGCCCTGGGACTGTACATGGGGATTCTAACCCTGGGACTGTACATGGGGATTCTATCCCTGGGACTGCACATGGGGATACTAACCCTGGGACTGTACATGTGGATTCTAACCCTTTGATTATACATGGGGATTCTAACCCTGGGACTGTACATGGGAATTCTAACCATGGGACTGTACATGGGGATTCTAACCCTGGGACTGTACATGGGGATTCTAACCTTGGGACTGTACATGTGGATTCTAACCCTGGGGCTGCACTTGGGGATTCTAATCCTGGGACTGTACATGGGGGTTCTAACCCTGGGAATGTACATGGAGATTCCAACCCTGGGTCTGTACATGGGTTTTCTAACCCTGGGACTGTACATGGGGATTCTAACCCCATGACTGTACATGGGGATCCTAACCCTGGGACTGTACATGGGGATTCTAACCCTGGGACTGTACATGTGGATTCTAAACCTCGGACTGGACATGGGGATTCTATCCCTGGGAATGTACATGGGGATTCTAACCCTGGGACTGTACATGAGGATTCTAACCCTGGGACTGTACATGTGGATTCTAACCCTGTGATTGTATATGGGGATTCTAACCCTGGGACTGTACATGGGGATTCTAACCCTGGGACTGTACAGGGGATTCTAACCCTGAGATTGTAGAAGGGGATTCTAACCCTGGGACTGTACATGGGGATTCTAACCCTGGGGTTGTACATGGGGATTCTAACCCTGGGACTGTACATGGGGATTCTAACCCTGGGACTGTACATGGGGATTCTAACCCTGGGACTGTACACGGGGATTCTAACCCTGGGACTATACATGGGGATTCTAACCCTGGAACTGTACATGGGGATTCTAACCCCATGACTGTACATGGGGATCCTACCCCTGGGACTGTACATGGGGATTCTAACCCTGGGACTGCACATGTGGACTCTAAACCTCGGACTGGACATGGGGATTCTAACCCTGGGACTGTACTTGGGGATTCTAACCCTGGGATTGTACATGGGGATTCTAACCCTGGGACTGTACATGGGGATTCTAACCCTGGGACTGTACATGGGGATTCTAACCCTGGGACTGTACATGGGGATTCTAACCCTGGGACTGTACATGGGGATTCTAAACTTGGAAATGTACATGGGGATTCTAACCCTGGGACTGTACATGGAGAATCTAACCCTAGGACTGTACATGAGGATTCTAACCCTGGGACTGTACATGTGGATTCTAACACTGGGACTGTACACGGGGATTCTAACCCTGGGACTGTACATGGGGATTCTAACCTGGGACTGTACATGGAGATTCTAACCCTGGGACTGTACATGGGGATTCTAACCCTGGGACTGTACATGGGGATTCTAACCCTGGGACTGTACATGAGGATTCTAACCCTGGGACTGTACATGGCCATTCTAACCCTGTGACTGTACATGGGAATTCTAACCCTGGGACTGTACATGGGGATCCTAACCCTGGGACTGTACATGGGGATTCTAACCCTGGGACTGTACAGGGGGATTCTAACCCTGGGACTGTACACGGGGATTCTAACCCTGGGACTGTACATGGTGATTCTAAACCTGGGACTGCACATGGGGATTCTCACCCTGGGAGTGTACATGGAGATTCTAACCCTGGGACTGTACATGTGGATTCCAACCCAGGGACTGTACATGGAGATTCTAACCCTGGGACTGTACATGGGGATTCTAACCCTGGGACTGTACATGGGGATTCTAACCCTGGGACTGTACATGGCCATTCTAACCCTGGGACTGTACATGGGATTTCTAACCCTGGGACTGTACATGGGGATCCTAACCCTGGGACTGTACATGGGGATTCTAACCCTGGGACTGTACAGGGGGATTCTAACCCTGGGACTGTACACGGGGATTCTAACCCTGGGACTGTACATGGTGATTCTAAACCTGGGACTGTACATGGGGTTTCAACCCTGGGACTGTACATGAGGATTCTAACCCTGGGACTGTACATGGGGATTCTAACCTTGGGACTGTACAAGGGGATTCTAACCCTGGGTCTCTACAGGGGATTCGAAACCTGGGACTGTACATGGGGATTCTAACCCTGGGACTGTACATGGGGATTCTAACCCTGGGACGGTACATTTGGATTCTAACACTGTGAATGTACATGGAGATTCTAACCCTGGGACTGTACATGTGGATTCCAACCCAGGGACTGCACATGGAGATTCTAACCCTCAGACTGTACATGGGGATTCTAACCCTGGGACTGTACATGGGGATTCTAACCCTGGGACTGTACATGGCCATTCTAACCCTGTGACTGTACATGGGAATTCTAACCCTGGGACTGTACATGGGGATCCTAACCCTGGGACTGTACATGGGGATTCTAACCCTGGGACTGTACAGGGGGATTCTAACCCTGGGACTGTACACGGGGATTCTAACCCTGGGACTGTACATGGTGATTCTAAACCTGGGACTGCACATGGGGATTCTCACCCTGGGAGTGTACATGGAGATTCTAACCCTGGGACTGTACATGTGGATTCCAACCCAGGGACTGTACATGGAGATTCTAACCCTGGGACTGTACATGGGGATTCTAACCCTGGGACTGTACATGGGGATTCTAACCCTGGGACTGTACATGGCCATTCTAACCCTGGGACTGTACATGGGATTTCTAACCCTGGGACTGTATATGGGGATCCTAACCCTGGGACTGTACATGGGGATTCTAACCCTGGGACTGTACAGGGGGATTCTAACCCTGGGACTGTACATGGGGATTCTAAACCTGGGACTGTACATGGTGATTCTAAACCTGGGACTGTACATGGGGTTTCAACCCTGGGACTGTACATGAGGATTCTAACCCTGGGACTGTACATGGGGATTCTAACCTTGGGACTGTACAAGGGGATTCTAACCCTGGGTCTCTACAGGGGATTCGAAACCTGGGACTGTACATGTGGATTCTAACCCTGGGACTGTACATGGGGATTCTAACCCTGGGACGGTACATTTGGATTCTAACACTGTGAATGTACACGGGGATTCTAACCCTGGGACTGTACATGGGGATTCTAACCCTGGGACTGTACATGGGGATTCTAACCCAGGGACTGTACATGGGCATTCAAACCCTGGGACTCTACGTGGGTATTCTAAACCTGCGACTGTACATGGGTATTCTAACCCTGGGCCTGTACATGGGGATTCTAACCCTGGGGCTGTACATGGGGATTCTAACCCAGGGACTGGAGATGGTGATTCTAACCCTGGGACTGTACATGGGGATTCTAACCATGGGACTGTCCATGGGGATTCTAACCCTGGGACAGCACATGGGGATTCTAACACTGGGACAGTACATGGGGATTCTAACCCTGGGACTGTACATGGGGATTCTAACCCTGGGACTGTACATGGGGATTCTATCCCTGGGACTGCACATGGGGATACTAACCCTGGGACTGTACATGTGGATTCTAACCCTGTGATTATACATGGGGATTCTAACCCTGGGACTGTACATGGGAATTCTAACCATGGGACTGTGCATGGGGCTTCTAACCCTGGGACTGTACATGGGGATTCTAACCTTGGGACTGTACATGTGGATTCTAACCCTGGGGCTGCACTTGGGGATTCTAATCCTGGGACTGTACATGGGGGTTCTAACCCTGGGAATGTACATGGAGATTCCAACCCTGGGTCTGTACATGGGTTTTCCAACCCTGGGACTGTACATGTGGATTCTAAACCTCGGACTGGACATGGGGATTCTATCCCTGGGAATGTACATGGGGATTCTAACCCTGGGACTGTACATGAGGATTCTAACCCTGGGACTGTACATGTGGATTCTAACCCTGGGATTGTATATGGGGATTCTAAACCTGGGACTGTACATGGGGATTCTAACCCTGGGACTGTACAGGGGATTCTAACCCTGAGATTGTAGAAGGGGATTCTAACCCTGGGACTGTACATGGGGATTCTAACCCTGGGGTTGTACATGGGGATTCTAACACTGGGACTGTACATGGGGATTCTAACCCTGGGACTGTACATGGGGATTCTAACCCTGGGACTGTACACGGGGATTCTAACCCTGGGACTATACATGGGGATTCTAACCCTGGAACTGTACATGGGGATTCTAACCCCATGACTGTACATGGGGATCCTACCCCTGGGACTGTACATGGGGATTCTAACCCTGGGACTGCACATGTGGACTCTAAACCTCGGACTGGACATGGGGATTCTAACCCTGGGACTGTACTTGGGGATTCTAACCCTGGGATTGTACATGGGGATTCTAACCCTGGGACTGTACATGGGGATTCTAACCCTGGGACTGTACATGGGGATTCTAATCCTGGGACTGTACATGGGGATTCTAACCCTGGGACTGTACATGGGGATTCTAAACTTGGAAATGTACATGGGGATTCTAACCCTGGGACTGTACATGGAGAATCTAACCCTATGACTGTACATGAGGATTCTAACCCTGGGACTGTACATGTGGATTCTAACACTGGGACTGTACACGGGGATTCTAACCCTGGGACTGTACATGGGGATTCTAACCTGGGACTGTACATGGAGATTCTAACCCTGGGACTGTACATGGGGATTCTAACCCTGGGACTGTACATGGGGATTCTAACCCTGGGACTGTACATGGGGATTCTAACCCTGGGACTGCTCATCGGGATTCGAACCCTGGGACTTTACATGGGGATTCGAACCCTGGGACTGCACATGGGGTGTCTAACCCTGGGGCTCTACATGAGGTTTCTAACCCTGGGACTGTACTTGGGGATTCTAACCCTGGGACTGTACATGGGGATTCTAACCCTGGGACCGTACATGGGCATTCTAACCCTGGGACTGTAAACGGGGATTCTAACCCTGGGACTGTACACGGGGATTCTAACCCTGGGACTGCACATGGGGATTCTAACCCTGGGACTGTACATGGGGATTCTAACCCTGGGGCTGCACTTGGGGATTCTAACCCTGGGACTGTACATGGGGTTTCTAACCCTGGGACTGTACATGGGGATTCCAACCCTGGGACTGTACATGGGTTTTCGAACCCTGGGACTGTACATTGGGAGTCTAACCCTGGGACTGTAGATGGAATTCTAATCCTGTGTCTGTACATGGGGATTCTAACCCTGGGACTGTACAGGGGGATACTAACCCTGGGAATGTACATGGGGATTCTATCCCTGGGAATTTACATGGGGATTCTAACCCTGGGACTGCACATGTGTATTCTAACCCTGGGATTGTACATGGGGATTCTTACCTTGGGACTCTGCATGGGGCTTCTAACCCTGGGACTGTACATGGGGGTTCTAACCCTGGGATTGTAGAAGGGGATTCTAACCCTGGGACTGTACATGGGGATTCTAACCCTGAGGTTGTACATGGGTATTCTAACCCTGGGACTGTACATGGGGATTCTAACCCTGGGACTCTAAATGGGGATTCTAACCCTTGGACTGTACATGGGGACTCTAAGCCTGGGACTGTACATGGGGAATCTAACCCTGGGACTGTACTTGGGGATTCTAACCCTGGGAGCGTACATGGGGATGCTAACCCTGGGACTGTACATGGGGATTCTAATCCTGAGACTGTACATGGGGATTCTAACCCTGGCACTGTACAGGGGGATTCGAACCCTGGGACTGTACACGGCGATTCTAACCCTGGGACTGTACATGGGGATTCTGATCCTGGGACTGTAGATGGGGATTCTAACCCTGGGACTGTACATGGGGATACTAACCTTGCGACTGTACATGGGGATTCTAACCCTGTGACTGTACATGGGCTTCTAACCCTGGGACTGTACATGGGGATTCTAACCCTGTGACTGTACATGGGGATTCTAACCCTGGGACTCTCCATGGGGATTTTAACACTGGGCCTGTAAATGTGGATTTTAACTCTGGGACTGTGCTTGGGGATTCTAACCCTGGGACTGTACATGGGGATTCTAACCCTGGCACTGTACATGGGGATTCTAACCATCTGACTATACATGGGGATTCTAACCCTGGGACTGTACATGGGGATTCTAACCCTGGGATTCTACATGGGGATTCTAACCCTGGGACTGTACATGGGGATTCTAACCCTGGGACTGTACGTGGGGATTCTAACCCTAGGACTGTATATGGGGATTCTAACCCTGGGCTGTACATGTGGATTCTAACCCTGGGACTGTACATGGGGATTCTAAGTCTGGGACTGTACCTGGGGATTCTTACCCTGGGACTGTACATGAGGTTTCTAACACTGGGCCTGTACATGGGGATTCTAACCCCGGGACTGCACATGGGTATTCAAACCCCGGGACTGTACATGGGGATTGTAACCCCGGGATAGTACATGGGGATTCTAACCCTGGGACTGTGCATGGGGAATCTAACCCAGGGACTGTACATGGTGATTCTAACCCTGGGAGTGTACATGGAGATTCTAACCCTGGGACTGTACATGGGGATTCTAACCCTGGGACTGTACATGGGGATTCTAACCCTGGGACTGTACATGGGAATTCTAACACTGGGACTCTACATGGGGATTCTAACCCTGGGAGTGTACATGGGCATTCTAACCCTGGGACTGTACATGGGGATTATAATCCTGGGACTGTACATGGGGATTCTAGCCCTGGCACTGTACAGGGGGATTCGAACCCTGGGACTGTACATGGCGATTCTAACCCTGGGACTGTACATGGCGATTCTAATCCTGGGACTGTACATGGGGATTCTAACCCTGGGACTGTACCTGGAGATTCTAACCCTGGGCCTGTACATGAGGTTTCTAACACTGGGCCTGTTCATGGGGATTCTAACCCCGGGACTGCACATGGGTATTCTAACCCCGGGACTGTACATGGGGATTCTAACCCTGGGACTGCACATGGGGATACTAACCTTGCGACTGTACATGGGGATTCTAACCCTGTGACTGTACATGGGCTTCTAACCCTGGGACTGTACATGGGGATTCTAACCCTGTGACTGTACATGGGGATTCTAACCCTGGCACTTTACAGGGGTATTCGAACCCTGGGACTGTACATGGCGATTCTAACCCTGGGACTGTACATGGCGCTTCTAATCCTGGGACTGTACATGGGGATTCTAACCCTGGGACTGTACCTGGAGATTCTAACCCTGGGCCTGTACATGAGGTTTCTAACACTGGGCCTGTACATGGGGATTCTAACCCCGGGACTGCACATGGGTATTCTAACCCCGGGACTGTACATGGGGATTCTAACCCCGGGATTGTACATGGGGATTCTAACCCTGGGACTGTACATGGGGATTCTAAACCTGGGACTGTACATGGGGATTCGAACCCTGGGATTGTACATAGTGATTCTAACCCTGGCACTGCACATCGGGATTCTAACCTTGGGACTGAACATGGGGATTCTAACCCTGGGACTGTACTTGTGGATTCAAACCCTGTGACTGTACATGTGGATTCTAACCCTGTGACTGTACATGGGGATTCTAACCCTGGGACTGTACATGGGGATTCTAACGCTGGGACTGTACATGGGGATTCTAACCCTGGGACTGGACATGGGGATTCTAACGCTGGGACTGTACATGGGGATTCTAACACTGGGCCTGTACATGGGGATTCTAACCCTGGGACTGTACATGGGGATTCTAAGCTTGGACTGTACATGGGGATTCTAACCCTGGCACTGTACATGGGGATTCTAATCCTGGGACTGTACATGGGGATTCTAACCCTGGGACTGTACATGGGGATTCTAACCTTGGGTCTGTACATGGGGATTCTAACCCTGGGTCTGTACATGGGATTCTAACCCTGGGACTATACATGGTGATTCTAACCCTGGGACTGTACATGGGGATTCTAACCCTGGCACTGTACACAGGGATTCTAACCCTGTGACTATACATGGGGATTCTAACCCTGGGACTGTACATGGGGATTCTAACCCTGGGACTGTACATGGGGATTCTAACCCTGGGACTGTATATGGGAATTCTAATCCTGGGACTGCACATGGGGATACTAACCCAGGGACTGTACATGGTGATTCTAACCCTGGGACTGTACATGGGGATTCTAACCCTGGGACTCTCCATGGGAATTTTAAAACTGGGCCTGTACATGTGGATTTTAACTCTGGGACTGTGCATGGGGATTCTAACCCTGGGACTGTACATGGGGATTCTTATCCTGGGACTGTATATGAGGATTCTAACACTGGGCCTGTACATGGGGATTCTATCCCCGGGACTGCACATGGGTATTCTAACCCCGGGACTGTACATGGGGATTCTAACCCCGGGATTGTACATGGGGATTCTAACCCTGGGACTGTACATGGGGATTCTAACCCTGTGACTGTACATGGGGATTCCAGCCCTGGGACTGTACATAGGGATTCTAACCCTGGGACTGTACATGGGGATTCTAACCCTGGGACTGAACATGGGGATTCTAACCCTGGGACTGTACATGTGGATTCTAACCGTGGGACTCAACATGGGGATTCTAACCCTGGGACTGTACATGGGTATTCTAACCCTGGGACTGTACATGGGGATTCTATCCCTGGGACTGTACATGGGGATTCTAATCCTGGGACTGGAAATGGGGATTCTAACCTTGGGACTGTACATGGGGATTATAACCCTGGTACTGTACACGGGGATTCTAACCCTGGGACTGAACATATGGATTCTAACCCTGGGACTGTACATGGGGATTCTAACCCTGGGACTGAACATGGGGATTCTAACCCTGGGACTGTACATGTGGATTCTAACCCTGGGACTCGACATGGGGATTCTAACCCTGGGACTGTACATGGGTATTCTAACCCTGGGACTGTACATGGGGATTCTATCCCTGGGACTGTACATGGGGATTCTAATCCTGGGACTGGAAATGGGGATTCTAACCTTGGGACTGTACATGGGGATTCTAACTCTGGGCCTGTACATGGGGATTCTAACCCTGGGACTTTCCATGGGGATTCTAACCCTGGGACTGTAGATGGGTATTCTAACCCTGGCACTGTACATGGGGCTTCTAACCCTGGGAC
This sequence comes from Somniosus microcephalus, assembly GCF_052327205.1. Lineage (NCBI taxonomy): Eukaryota > Metazoa > Chordata > Chondrichthyes > Squaliformes > Somniosidae > Somniosus > Somniosus microcephalus. The sequence goes on along the minus strand of NC_140990.1, from coordinate 29,760,409 downwards.
TCTACATGCGGATTCTAACCCTCGGACTGAACATGGGGATTCTCACACTGGGACTGTACATGGGTATTCTAATCCTGGACTGTACATGGGGATTCTAACCCTGGGAATGTAGAAGGGGATTCAAACCTTGGGACTGTACATGGGGATTCTAAACCTGGGACTGTACATGGGGATTCTAACCCTGGGACTGTGCATGGGGAATCGAACCCAGGGACTGTACATGGTGATTCTAACCCTGGGAGTGTACATGGAGATTCTAACCCTGGGACTGCACATGGGGATTCTAACGCTGGGACTGTACTTGGGGATTCTAACCCTGGGACTGGACATGGGGATTCTAACCCTGGGACTCTACATGGGGATTCTAACCCTGGGACTGTACATGTGCATTCTAACGCTTGGACTGTACATGGGGACTCTAACCCTGGGACTGTACATGGGGATTCTAACCCTGGGACTGTACTTGGGGATTCTAACCCTGGGACCGTACATGGGGATTCTAACCCTGGGACTGTACATGGGGATTATAATCCTGGGACTGCACATGGGGATTCTAACCCTGGCACTGTACAGGGGGATTCGAACCCTGGGACTGTACATGGCGATTCTCACCCTGGGACTGTACATGGCGATTCTAATCCTGGGACTGTACATGGGGATTCTAACCCTGGGACTGTACCTGGAGATTCTAACCCTGGGCCTGTACATGAGGTTTCTAACACTGGGCCTGTACATGGGGATTCTAACCCCGGGACTGCACATGGGTATTCTAAACCCGGGACTGTACATGGGGATTCTAACCCCGGGATTGTACATGGGGATTCTAACCCTGGGACTGTACATGGGGATTCTAAACCTGGGACTGTACATGGGGATTTTAACCCTGGGATTGTACATTGTGATTCTAACCCTGGGACTGTACATGGGGATTCTAACCTTGGGACTGAACATGGGGATTCGAACCCTTGGACTGTACTTGTGGATTCAAACCCTGGGACTGTACATGTGGATTCTAACCCTGGGAATGTACATGGGGATTCTAACCCTGGGACTGTACATGGGGATTCTAACACTGGGACTGTACATGGGGATTCTAACCCTGGGACTGGACATGGGGATTCTAACGCTGGGTCTGTACATGGGGATTCTAACACTGGGCCTGTACATGGGGATTCTAACCCTGGGACTGTACATGGGGATTCTAACCCTGGGACTGTACATGGGGATTCTGACCCTGGCACTGTACATGGGGATTCTAATCCTGGGACTGTACATGGGGATTCTAACCGTGGGACTGTACATGGGGATTCTAACCTTGGGTCTGTACATGGGGATTCTAACCCTGGGTCTGACCATGGGATTCTAACCCTGGGACTATACATCGGGATTCTAACCCTGGGACTGTACATGGGGATTCTAACCCTGGGACTCTCCATGAGGGTTATAAAACTGGGCCTGTACATGTGAGTTTTAACCCTGGGACTGTGCATGGGGATTCTAACCCTGTGACTGTACATGGGGATTCTAAACCTGGCACTGTACACGGGGATTCTAACCCTGTGACTATACATGGGGATTCTAACCCTGGGACTGTACATGGGGATTCTAACCCTGGGACTGTACATGGGGATTCTAACCCTGGGACTGTATATGGGGATTCTAACCCTGGGACTGTACATGGGGATACTAACCCAGGGACTGTACATGGTGATTCTAAACCTGGGACTGCACATGGGGATACTAAGCCTGGGACTGTACGTGGGGATTCTAACCCTGGGACTGTACATGGGGATTCTAACCCTGGGACTGTATATGGGGATTCTAACCCTGGGACTCCACATGGGGATTCTAACCCTGGGACTGTACATGAGGATTCTAACCCTTGGACTGTACATGGGTCTCTAACCCTGGGACTGTACATGGGGAATCTAAACCTGGGACTGTACTTGGCGATTCTAACCCTGGGACCGTACATGGGGATTCTAACCCTGGGACTGTACATGGGGATTCTAATCCTGGGACTGTAAATGGGGATTCTAACCCTGGCACTGTACAGGGGGATTCGAACCCTGGGACTGTACACAGCGATTCTAACCCTGGGACTGTACATGGGGATTCTAATCCTGGGACTGTACATGGGGATTCTAACCCTCGGACTGTACATGGGGATACTAACCTTGCGACTGTACATGGGGATTCTAACCCTGGGACTGTTCCTGGGATTGTAACCCTGGGACTGTACATGGGGATTCTAACCCTGTGACTGTACATGGGGATTCTAACAATGCGACTCTCCATGGGGATTTTAAAACTGGGCCTGTACATGTGGATTTTAGCTCTGGGACTGTGCATGGGGATTCTAACCCTGGGAGTGTACATGGGGATTCTAACCCTGGGACTGTATATGAGGATTCTAACACTGGGCCTGTACATGGGGATTCTAACCCCGGGACTGCACATGGGTATTCTAACCCCGGGACTGTACATGGGGATTCTAACCCCGGGATTGTACATGGGGATTCTAACCCTGGGACTGTACATGGGGATTCTAACCCTGTGACTGTACATGGGGATTCCAGCCCTGGGACTGTACATAGTGATTCTAACCCTGGGACTGTACATGGGGATTCTAACCCTGGGACTGAACATGGGGATTCTAACCCTGGGACTGTACATGTGGATTCTAACCCTGGGACTCCACATGGGGATTCTACCCCTGGGACTGTACATGGGTATTCTAACCCTGGGACTGTACATGGGGATTCTGTCCCTGGGACTGTACATGGGGATTCTAATCCTGGGACTGGAAATGGGGATTCTATCCCTGGGACTGTACATGGGGATTCTAACACTGGGCCTGTACATGGGGATTCTAACCCTGGGACTGTACATGGGGATTCTAACCCTGGGACTGTAGATGGGTATTCTAACCCTGGCACTGTACATGGGGCTTCTAACCCTGGGACTCTACATGCGGATTCTAACCCTCGGACTGTACATGGGGATTCTCACCCTGGGACTGTACATGGGTATTCTAACCCTGGACTGTACATGGGGATTCTAACCCTGGGACTGTAGAAGAGTATTCAAACCTTGGGACTGTACATGGGGATTCTAATGCTGGGACTGTACATGGGGATTCTAACCCTGGCACTGTACATGGGGATTCTAACCCTGAGACTGTATATGGGGATTCTAACCCTGGGACTGTACATGGGGATTCTAACCCTGGGACAGTACATGGGTATTCTAACCCTGGGACTGTACATGGGGATTCAACCCTGGGACTGTACGTGGTGATTCTAACCCTGGGACTGTACATGGGGTTTCTAACCCTGGGACTGTATATGGGGATTCTAACCCTGGGACTGTACATGGGGATTCTAACCCTGGGACTGAACATAGGGATTCTAACCCTGGGACTGTACATGTGGATTCAAACCCTGGGACTGTACATGTGGATTCTAACCCTGGGACTGTACATGGGGATTCTAAACCTGGGACTGTTCATGGTGATTCTAACCCTGGGACTGTACATGGGGATTCTAACCCTGGGACAGTACATGGGTATTCTAACCCTGGGACTGTACATGGGGATTCTAACACTGGGCCTTTACATGGGGATTCTAACCCTGGGAATGTACATGGGGATTCTAACCCTGGGACTGTACATGGGGATTCTAACCCTGGCACTGTACATGGGGATTCTAATCCTGGGACTGTACATGGGGATTCTTACCCTGGGACTGTACATGGGGATTCTAATCCTGGGACTGTACATGGGGATTCTAACCCTGGGACTCTCCATGGGGATTTTAACACGGGGCCTGTACATGTGGATTTTAACTCTGGGTCTGTGCATGGGATTCTAACCCTGGGACTGTACATGGGGATTCTAACCCTGGCACTATACATGGGGATTCTAACCCTTGGACTGTACATGGGGACTCTAACCCTGGGACTGTACATGGGGAATCTAAACCTGGGACTGTACTTGGCGATTCTAACCCTGGGGCCGTACATGGGGATTCTAACCCTGGGACTGTACATGGGGATTCTAATCCTGGGACTGTAAATGGGGATTCTAACCCTGGCACTGTACAGGGGGATTCGAACCCTGGGACTGTACACAGCGATTCTAACCCTGGGACTGTACATGGGGATTCTAATCCTGGGACTGTACATGGGGATTCTAACCCTCGGACTGTACATGGGGATACTAACCTTGCGACTGTACATGGGGATTCTAACCCTGGGACTGTACCTGGGATTCTAACCCTGGGACTGTACATGGGGATTCTAAACCTGTGACTGTACATGGGGATTCTAACCCTGCGACTCTCCATGGGGATTTTAAAACTGGGCCTGTACATGTGGATTTTAACTCTGGGACTGTGCATGGGGATTCTAACCCTGGGACTGTACATGGGGATTCTAACCCTGGGACTGTACATGGGGATTCTAACCCCGGGACTGTAGATGGGTATTCTAACCCTGGCACTGTACATGGGGCTTCTAACCCTGGGACTCTACATGCGGATTCTAACCCTCGGACTGTACATGGGGATTCTCACCCTGGGACTGTACATGGGTATTCTAACCCTGGACTGTACATGGGGATTCTAACCCTGGGACTGTAGAAGAGTATTCAAACCTTGGGACTGTACATGGGGATTCTAATGCTGGGACTGTACATGGGGATTCTAACCCTGGCACTGTACATGGGGATTCTAACCCTGAGACTGTATATGGGGATTCTAACCCTGGGACTGTACATGGGGATTCTAACCCTGGGACAGTACATGGGTATTCTAACCCTGGGACTGTACATGGGGATTCAACCCTGGGACTGTACGTGGTGATTCTAACCCTGGGACTGTACATGGGGTTTCTAACCCTGGGACTGTATATGGGGATTCTAACCCTGGGACTGTACATGGGGATTCTAACCCTGGGACTGAACATAGGGATTCTAACCCTGGGACTGTACATGTGGATTCAAACCCTGGGACTGTACATGTGGATTCTAACCCTGGGACTGTACATGGGGATTCTAAACCTGGGACTGTTCATGGTGATTCTAACCCTGGGACTGTACATGGGGATTCTAACCCTGGGACAGTACATGGTTATTCTAACCCTGGGACTGTACATGGGGATTCTAACACTGGGCCTTTACATGGGGATTCTAACCCTGGGAATGTACATGGGGATTCTAACCCTGGGACTGTACATGGGGATTCTAACCCTGGCACTGTACATGGGGATTCTAATCCTGGGACTGTACATGGGGATTCTTACCCTGGGACTGTACATGGGGATTCTAATCCTGGGACTGTACATGGGGATTCTAACCCTGGGACTCTCCATGGGGATTTTAACACGGGGCCTGTACATGTGGATTTTAACTCTGGGTCTGTGCATGGGATTCTAACCCTGGGACTGTACATGGGGATTCTAACCCTGGCACTATACATGGGGATTCTAACCCTTGGACTGTACATGGGGACTCTAACCCTGGGACTGTACATGGGGAATCTAAACCTGGGACTGTACTTGGCGATTCTAACCCTGGGGCCGTACATGGGGATTCTAACCCTGGGACTGTACATGGGGATTCTAATCCTGGGACTGTAAATGGGGATTCTAACCCTGGCACTGTACAGGGGGATTCGAACCCTGGGACTGTACACAGCGATTCTAACCCTGGGACTGTACATGGGGATTCTAATCCTGGGACTGTACATGGGGATTCTAACCCTCGGACTGTACATGGGGATACTAACCTTGCGACTGTACATGGGGATTCTAACCCTGGGACTGTACCTGGGATTCTAACCCTGGGACTGTACATGGGGATTCTAAACCTGTGACTGTACATGGGGATTCTAACCCTGCGACTCTCCATGGGGATTTTAAAACTGGGCCTGTACATGTGGATTTTAACTCTGGGACTGTGCATGGGGATTCTAACCCTGGGACTGTACATGGGGATTCTAACCCTGGGACTGTATATGAGGATTCTAACACTGGGCCTGTACATGGGGATTCTAACCCCGGGACTGCACATGGGTATTCTAACCCCGGGACTGTACTTGGGGATTCCAGCCCTGGGACTGTACATAGTGATTCTAACCCTGGGACTGTACATGGGGATTCTAACCCTGGGACTGAACATGGGGATTCTAACCTCGGACTGTACATGTGGATTCTAACCCTGGGACTCTACATGGGGTTTCTAACCCTGGGACTGTACATGGGTATTCTAACCCTGGGACTGTACATGGGGATTCTATCCCTGGGACTGTACATGGGGATTCTAATCCTGGGACTGGAAATGGGGATTCTAACCCTGGGACTGTACATGGGGATTCTAACACTGGGCCTGTACATGGGGATTCTAACCCTGGGACTGTACATGGGGATTCTAACCCTGGGACTGTAGATGGGTATTCTAACCCTGGCACTGTACATGGGGCTTCTAACCCTGGGACTCTACATGCGGATTCTAATCCTCGGACTGTACATGGGGATTCTCACCCTGGGACTGTACATGGGTATTCTAACCCTGGACTGTACATGGGGATTCTAACCCTGGGACTGTAGAAGGGGATTCAAACCTTGGGACTGTACATGGGGATTCTTACCCTGGGACTGTACATGGGGATTCTAACCCTGGGACTGTACATGGGGATTCGAACCCTGAGACTGTACATGGGGATTCTAACCCTGGGACTGTACATGGGGATTCTAACCCTGGGACAGTACATGGGTATTCTAACCCTGGGACTGTACGTGGTGATTCTAACCCTGGGACTGTACATGGGGTTTCTAACCCTGGGACTGTATATGGGGATTCTAACCCTGGGACTGTACATGGGGATTCTAACCCTGGGACTGAACATAGGGATTCTAACCCTGGGACTGTACATGTGGATTCAAACCCTGGGACTGTACATGTGGATTCTAACCCTGGGACTGTACATGGGGATTCTAACCCTGGGACTGTTCATGGTGATTCTAACCCTGGGACTGTACATGGGGATTCTAACCCTGGGACAGTACATGGGTATTCTAACCCTGGGACTGTACATGGGGATTCTAACACTGGGCCTTTACATGGGGATTCTAACCCTGGGAATGTACATGTGGATTCTAACCCTGGGACTGTACATGGGGATTCTAACCCTGGCACTGTACATGGGGATTCTAATCCTGGGACTGTACATGGGGATTCTTACCCTGGGACTGTACATGGGGATTCTAATCCTGGGACTGTACATGGGGATTCTAACCCTGGGACTCTCCATGGGGATTTTAACACGGGGCCTGTACATGTGGATTTTAACTCTGGGACTGTGCATGGGATTCTAACCCTGGGACTGTACATGGGGATTCTAACCCTGGCACTGTACATGGGGATTCTAACCCTGTGACTATACATGGGGATTCTAAACCTGGGACTGTACATGGGGCTTCTAACCCTGGGACTGTACATGGGGATTCTAACCCTGGGTCTGTACATGGGGATTCTAACCCTGGGACTGTACATGTGGATTCTAACCCTCGGACTGTATATGCGGATTCTAACCCTGGGACAGTACATGTGGTTTCTAACCCTGGGACTGTACATGGGGATTCTAAGTCTGGGACTGTACCTGGGGATTCTAATCCTGGGACTGTACATGAGGATACTAACACTGGGCCTGTACATGGGGATCCTAACCCCGGGACGGCACATGGGTATTCTAACCCCGGGACTGTACATGGAGATTCTTACCCCGGGATTGTACATGGGGATTCTAACCCTGTGGCTGTACATGAGGATTCTAACCCTGGGACTGTACATGGGGATTCTAACCCTGGGACTGAACATGGGGATACTAACCCTGGGACTGTACATGTGGAGTCTAACCCTGGAACGGTATATTTGGATTTTAACCCTGGGACTGTACATGGGGATTCTAAACTTGGGACTGAACATGGGGATTCTAACGCTGGGTCTGTACATGGGGAATCTAACCCTGGGACTCTCCATGGGGATTTTAACACTGGGCCTGTACATGTGGATTTTAACTCTGGGACTGTGCATGGGGATTCTAACCCTGGGACTGTACATGAGGATTCTAAACCTGGCACTGTACATGGGGATTCTAACCCTGGGATTGTACATGGGGATTCTAACCCTGGGACTGTATATGGGGATTCTAACCCTGGGATTGTACATGGGGATACTAACCCAGGGACTGTACATGGTGATTCTAACCCTGGGACTGTACATGGGGATTCTAAGCCTGGGACTGTACGTGGGGATTCTAATCCTGGGACTGTACATGGGGATTCTAACCTTGGGACTGTACATGGGGATTCTAACTTTGGGACTCTACATGGGGATTCTAACCCTGGGACTGTACATGGGGATTCTAACCCTTGGACTGTACATGGGGACTCTAACCCTGGGACTGTACATGGGGAATCTAACCCTGGGACTGTACTTGGGGATTCAACCCTGGGACCGTACATGGGGTTTCTAACCCTGGGACTGTACATGGGGATTCTAATCCTGGGACTGTGCATGGGGATTCTAACCCTGGCACTGTACAGGGGGATTCGAACCCTGGGGCTGTACACAGCGATTCTAACTCTGGGACTGTACATGGGGATTCTAATCCTGGGACTGTACATGGGGATTCTAACCCTCGGACTGTACATGGGGATACTAAACTTGCGACTGTACATGGGGATTCTAACCCTGGGACTGTACATGGGATTCTAACCCTCGGACTGTACATGGGGATTCCAACCCTGTGACTGCACATGGGGATTCTAACCCTGGGACTCTCCTTTGGGATTTTAACACTGGGCCTGTACATGTGGATTTTAACTCTGGGACTGTGCATGGGGATTCTAACCCTGGGACTGTACATGGGGATTCTAACCCTGGCACTGTACATGGAGATTCTAACCCTGTGACTATACATGGGGTTTCTAACCCTGGGACTGTACATGGGGATTCTAACCCTGGGACTGTACATGAGGATTCTAACACTGGGCCAGTACATGGGGATTCTAAATCCGGGACTGAACATGGGGATTCTAACCCTGGGACTGTACATGTGGATTCTAACCCTGGGACTCTACATGGGGATTCTAACCCTGGGACTGTACATGGGTCTTCTAACCCTGTGACTGTACATGGGGATTCTAACCCTGGGACTGTACATAGTGATTCTAACCCTGGGACTGTACATGGGGATTCTAACCTTGGGACTGAACATGGGGATTCTAACCCTGGGACTCTACATGGGGATTCTAACCCTGGGACTTTACATGGGTATTCTAACCCTGGGACTGTACATGGGGACTCTATCCCTGGGTCTGTACATGGGGATTCTAATCCTGGGACTGGAAATGGGGATTCTAACCCTGGGACTGTACATGGGGATTCTAACACTGGGCCTGTACATGGGGATTCTAATCCTGTGACTGTACATGGTGATTCTAACCCTGGGACTGTAGATGGGTATTCTAACCCTGGCACTGTACATGGGGCTTCTAACCCTGGGACTCCACATGCGGATTCTAACCCTGGGACTGTACATGGGGATTCTCACCCTGGGACTGTACATGGGTATTCTAACCCTGGACTGTACATGGGGATTCTAACCCTGGGACTGTAGAAGGGGATTCAAACCTTGGGACTGTACATGGGGATTCTAACCCTGGGACTGTACATGGGGATTCTAAACCTGGGACTGTACATGGGGATTCTAACCCTGGGACAGTACATGGGTATTCTAACCCTGGGACTGTACATGGGGATTCTAACCCTGGGACTGTACATGGTGATTCTAACCCTCGGACTGTACATGGGGATTCTAACCCTGGGACTGTATATGGGGATTCTAACCCTGGGACTGTACATGGGGATTCTAACCCTTGGACTGAACATGGGGATTCTAACCCTGGGACTGTACATGTGGATTCAAACCCTGGGGCTGTACATGTGGATTCTAACCCTGGGACTGTACATGGGGATTCTAACCCTGAGACTGTTCATGGGGATTCTAACCCTGGGACTGTACATGGGTATTCTAACCCTGGGACTGGACATGGGGATTCTAACCCTGGGACTGTACATGGGGATTCTAACACTGGGCCTGTACATGGGGATTCTAACCCTGGGAATGTACATGGGGATTCTAACACTGGGACTGTACATGGGGATTCCAACCCTGGCACTGTACATGCGGATTCTAATCCTGGGACTGTACATGGGGATTCTTACCCTGGGACTGTACATGGGGATTCTAATCCTGGGACTGTGCATGAGGATTCAAACCCTGGGACTGTACATGAGATTCTAACCCTGGGACTGTACATGGGGATTCTAACCCTGGGACTGTACATGGGGATTCTAACCCTGGGACTCTCCATGGGGATTTTAACACTGGGCCTGTACATGTGGATTTTAACTCTGGGACTGTGCATGGGGATTCTAACCCTGGGTCTGTACATGGGGATTCTAACCCTGGCACTGTACATGGGGATTCTAACCCTGTGACTATACATGGGGATTCTAACCCTGGGACTGTACATGGGGATTTTAACCCTGGGACTGTACATGGGGATTCTAACCCTGGGTCTGTACATGGGGATTCTAACCCGGGGACTGCACATGTGGATTCTAACCCTGGGACTGTACATGGGGATTCTAACCCTGGGACTGTACATGGGGATTCTAACACTGGGCCTGTACATGGGTACTCTAACCCCGGAACTGCACATAGGTATTCTAACCCCGGGGCTGTACATGGGGATTCTAAGTCTGGGACTGTACCTGGGGATTCTAATCCTGGGACTGTACATGAGGATTCTAACACTGGGCCTGTACATGGGTACTCTAACCCCGGGACTGCACATAGGTATTCTAACCCCGGGGCTGTACATGGGGATTCTAACCCCGGGATTGTACATGGGGATTCTAACCCTGTGGCTGTACATGGGGATTCTAACCCTGTGACTGTAAATGGGGATTCTAACCCTGGGACTGTACATAGTGATTCTAACCCTGGGACTGTGCATGGGGATTCTAACCCTGGGACTGAACATGGGGATTCTAACCCTGGGACTGTACATGTGGAGTCTAACCCTGGGACTGTATATGGGGATTCTAACCCTGGGACTGTACATGGAGATTCTAACCCTGGGACTGTACATGGGGATTCTAACCCTGGGACTGTACATGGGGATTCTAACCCTGGGACTGGACATGGTAATTCTAACCCTGGGACTGTACATGGGGATTCTAACCTTGAGACTGCACATGGTGATTCTATCCCTGGGACTGTACATGTGGATTCAATCCCTGGGACTGTACATGTGGATTCTAACCCTGGGACTGTACATGGGGATTCTAACCCTGGGACTGTTCATGGGGATTCTAACCCTGGGACTGTACATGGGGATTCTAACCCTGGGACTGTACATGGGGATTCTAACCCTGGGACTGGACATGGGGATTCTAACCCTGGGACTGTACATGGGGATTCTAACACTGGGCCTGTACATGCGATTCTAACCCTGGGAATGTACATGGGGATTCTAACCCTGGGACTGAACATGGGGATTCTAACCCTGGCACTGTACATGGGGATTCTAATCCTTGGACTGTACATGGGGATTCTTACCCTGGGACTGTACATGGGGATTCTAATTCTGGGACTGTACATGGGGATTCTAACCCCGGGACTGTACATGAGATTCTAACCCTGGGACTATACATGGGGATTCTAACCCTGGGACTGTACATGGGGATTCTAACCCTGGGACTCTCCATGGGGATTTTAACACTGGGCCTGTACATGTGGATTTTATCTCTGGGACTGTGCATGGGGATTCTAACCCTGGGACTGTACATGGGGATTCTAACCCTGGCACTGTACATGGGGATTCTAACCCTGTGACTATACATGGGGATTCTAACCCTGGGACTGTACATGGGGATTCTAACCCTGGGACTGTACATGGGGATTCTAACCCTGGGTCTTTACATGGGGTTTCTAACCCGGGGACTGTACATGTGGATTCTAACCCTGGGACTGTATATGCGGATTCTAACCCTGGGACAGTACATGTGGATTCAAACCCTGGGACTGTACATGGGGATTCTAAGTCTGGGACTGTACCTGGGGATTCTAATCCTGGGACTGTACATGGGGATTCTAACACTGGGCCTGCACATGGGTATTCTAACCCCGGGACTGCACATGGGTATTCTAACCGCGGGACTGTATATGGGGATTCTAACCCCGGGATTGTACATGGGGATTCTAACCCTGGGACTGTACATGGGGATTCTAACCCTGCGACTGAACATGGGGATTCTAACCCTGGGACTGTACATGTGGAGTCTAACGCTGGGGCTGTATATGGGGATTCTAACCCTGGGACTGTACATGGGGATTCTAACCCTGGGACTGTACATGGGGATTCTAACCCTGGGCCTGTACATGGGGATTCTAACCCTGGGACTGTACATGGGGATTCTAAACCTGGGACTGTACATGGGGATTCTAACCCTGGCACTGTACTTGGGGATTCTAACCCAGGGATTCTACATGGAGATTCTAACCCTGGGACTGTACATGGGGATTCTAACTCTGGGAATGTACGTGGTGATTCTAACCCTGGGACTGTACATGGGGATTCTCACCCTGGGACTGTACATGGGGATTCTAACCCTGGACTGTTCATGGGGATTCTAACCTTGGGACTGTAGAGGGGGATTCTAACCTTGGGACTGTACATGGGGCTTCTAACCCTGGGACTGTACATGGGGATTCTAACCCTGGGACTGTACATGGGGATTCTAACCCTGAGACTGTACATGGGGATTCTAACCCTGGGACTGTGCGTGGGGATTCTAACCCTGGGACAGTACATGGGGATTCTAACCCTGGGACTATACATGGGGATTCTAACCCTGTGACTGTACATGGTGATTATAACCCTGGGACTGTACATGAGGATTCTAACCCTGGGACTGTATATGGGGATTGTAACCCTGGGACTGTACATGGGGATTCTAACCCTGGGACTGTACATGGGGATTCTAACCCTGGGATTGTACATGGGGATTCTAACCCTGGGACTGTACATTGGGATTCTAACCCTGGGACTGTACATGGGGATTCTAACCCTGGGCCTGCACATGGGGATTCTAACCCTTGCACAGTAAATGGGGCTTCTAACCCTGTGACTGTACGTGGGGATTCTAACCCTGGGACTGTACATGGGGATTCTAACCCTGGGACTCTACATGGGGATTCTTACCCTGGGACTGTACATGGGGATTCTCACCCTGGGACTGTACATGGGGATTCTAATCCTGGGACTCTACATAGGGATTCTAACCCTTTGACTGTACATGGGGATTCTAACCCTGGGAATGTACATGGGAATTCTATCCCTGAGAATGTACATGGGGATTCTAACCCTAGGACTGTACATGGGGATTCTAACCCTGGGACTGTACATGATGATTCCAACCCTGGGACTGTACATGGGGATTCTAACCCCAGGACTGTACATGGGGATTCTAACCCTGGGACATTACATGGGGATTCTAACCCTGGGAGTGTACATGGGGATTCTAACCCTGGGACTGTACATGGGGATTCTAACCCTGGGACTGTACATGGGGATTCTAACCCTGGGTGTAGATGGGGATTCTAACCCTGGGACTGTACATGGGGTTTCCAACCCTGGGACTGTACCTGGGGATTCTAACCCTGGGACTGTCCATGGGGATTCTAACCCTGGGACTGTTCATGGGGATTCTAACCCTGGGACTGTACATGGGGATTCTAACCCTGGCACTGTACATGGGGATTCTAACCCTGGGACTGTACATGGGGATTCTAACCCTGGGACTGTACATCGGGATTCTAACTATGGCCCTGAATTTAGTGTTGCAGTGCAAATAGTCCCTGAGTTTGTTGTCCCATCATAAATCAGCCCTGGATTTGGTGTCAGAGTCTAAGTGGTCACAGGATTTAAAATCTCAGTGTAAATGTTTCCTCAATTAGTTGTCATTGTATAATTGGTGTCTAGATTTGGTGTCCTAGTGTAAATGGTCCCTTGATTTGATGTCACACTGTAAGTGGTCCTTGGATGTTTTTGTCACAGTGTAAATGATCCCTGGATTTGGTGTCTCAATGCAAGTAGTCCCTGGATTTGGTGTCTCTCTGTAAGTGGTCCCTGGATTTGGTGCCACATTGTAAGTGCTGCCTAGATTTGATATCAGCAACAACTTACATTTATGTCGCATATTTAACATAGTAAAAGGTCACAGGGCGCTGAACAAGAGCAATATAAAAAAAACATGTTTGACACCGAGCCACAGAAGGGGATAGCTGGAAAATGACCAAAAGATTTATCAAAGTGGTAGGTTTTAAGCAGCATCTTAAAGGGGGAGAGAAAGGGGAGAGGTGGAGAGTTTTAGGGAGGGAATTCCAGAGCTTAAGGCCAAGTTCGCTTTCACCCCTACACTCCAACCCCCCTCACCCCAACTCCTCTTTCACCCCTACTCTCCAAACCCCCTCACCCCAACTCCTCTTTCACCCCTACTCTCCAACCCCCCTCACCCCAACTCCTCTTTCAACCCGACTCTCCAAACCCCCTCACCCCAACTCCTCTTTCACCCCTACTCTCCAACCCGCCTCACCCCAACTCCTTTCACCCCTACTCTCCAAACCCCTCACCCCAACTCCTCTTTCGCCCCTGCTCTCCATCCCCCCTCACCCCAACTCCTCTTTCACCCCTAATCTCCAACCCCCCTCACCCCAACTCCTCTTTCACCCCTACTCTCCAACCCCCCTCACCGCAACTCCTCTTTCACCCCTACTCTCCAACCACCCTCACCCCAATTCCTTTCACCCCTACTCTCCAACCCCCTCACCCCAACTCCTCTTTCACTCCTACTCTCCAACCCCCTCACCCCAACTCCTCTTTCACCCCTACTCTGCAACCCCCTCGCCCCAACTCCTCTTTCACCCCTACTCTCCACCCCCTCACCTCAACTCCTCCTTCATCCCTACTCTCCAAACACCCTCACCCCAATTCCTCTTTCACCCCTGCTCTTCACCCCCTCACCCCAACTCCACTTTCACCCCTTCTCTCCAACCCCCCTCACCCCAACTCCTCTTTCACCCCAACTCTCCAACCCCCCTCACCCCAACTCATTTCACCCCTACTCTCCAACCCCCCTCACCCCAACTCCTCTTTCACCCCAACTCTCCAACCCCCCTCACCCCAACTCCTCTTTCACCCCTACTCTCCAACCCCCCTCACCCCAACTCCTCTTTCACCCCTACTCTCCAACCCCCCTCACCCCAACTCCTCTTTCACCCCTACTCTCGAACCCCCCTCACCCCAACTCCTCTTTCACCCCTACTCTCCAACCCCCCTCACCCCAACTCCTCTTTCTCCCTTCCTCTCCAACCCCTCACCCAAGTCCTCTTTCACCCCTACTCTCCAACCCCCCTCACCCCAACTCCTCTTTCACCCCTACTCTCCAACCCCCTCACCCCAGCTCATCTTTCACCCCTACTCTCCAACCCCCCTCACCCCAACTCCTCTTTCACCCCTACTCTCCAACCCCCCTCACCCCAACTCCTCTTTCACACCTACTCTCCAACCCCCCTCACCCGAACTCCTCTTTCACCCCTACTCTCCAACCCCCCTCACTCCAACTCCTCTTTCACCCCTACTCTCAAACCCCCCTCACCCCAACTCCTCTTTCACCCCTACTCTCCAACCCCCCTCACCCCAACTCCTTTCACCCCTACTCTCCAACCCCCTCACCCCAACTCCTGTTTCACCCCAACCCCTCTTTCATCCCTACTCTCCAACCACCCTCACCCCAACTCCTTTTACCCCTACTCTCCGAACCCTCCAACCCATCTCCTCTTTCACCCCTACTCTCCAACCCCCCTCACCCCAGCTCCTCTTTCACACCAACTCTCCAACCCCCCTCACCCCAACTCCTCTTTCACCCCTACTCTCCAACCCCCTCACCCCAACTCCTCTTTCACCCCTACTCTCCAACCCCCCTCACCCCAACTCCTCTTTCACCCCTACTCTCCAACCCCCCTCACCCCAACTCCTCTTTCTCCCCTACTCTCCAACACCCCCTCACCCCAACTCCTCTTTCACCCCTACTCTCCAACCCCCTCACCCCAACTCCTCTTTCACCCCTACTCTCCAACCCCCTCACCCCAACTCCTCTTTCACCCCTACTCTCCAACCCCCCTCACCCCAACTCCTCTTTCACCCCTACTCTCCAACCCCCCTCACCCAAACTCCTCTTTCACCCCTACTCTCCAACCCCCTCACCCCAACTCCTCTTTCACCCCTACTCTCCAACCCCCCTCACCCCAACTCCTCTTTCACACCTACTCTCCAACCCCCCTCACCCGAACTCCTCTTTCACCCCTACTCTCCAACCCCCCTCACTCCAACTCCTCTTTCACCCCTACTCTCAAACCCCCCTCACCCCAACTCCTCTTTCACCCCTACTCTCCAACCCCCCTCACCCCAACTCCTTTCACCCCTACTCTCCAACCCCCTCACCCCAACTCCTGTTTCACCCCAACCCCTCTTTCATCCCTACTCTCCAACCACCCTCACCCCAACTCCTTTTACCCCTACTCTCCGAACCCTCCAACCCATCTCCTCTTTCACCCCTACTCTCCAACCCCCCTCACCCCAGCTCCTCTTTCACACCAACTCTCCAACCCCCCTCACCCCAACTCCTCTTTCACCCCTACTCTCCAACCCCCTCACCCCAACTCCTCTTTCACCCCTACTCTCCAACCCCCCTCACCCCAACTCCTCTTTCACCCCTACTCTCCAACCCCCCTCACCCCAACTCCTCTTTCTCCCCTACTCTCCAACACCCCCTCACCCCAACTCCTCTTTCACCCCTACTCTCCAACCCCCTCACCCCAACTCCTCTTTCACCCCTACTCTCCAACCCCCTCACCCCAACTCCTCTTTCACCCCTACTCTCCAACCCCCCTCACCCCAACTCCTCTTTCACCCCTACTCTCCAACCCCCCTCACCCAAACTCCTCTTTCACCCCTACTCTCCAACCCCCTCACCCCAACTCCTCTTTCACCCCTACTCTCCAACCCCCTCACCCCAACTCCTCTTTCACCCCTGTAATAATATAATTGCAAAATACTGCGGATGCTGGAAATCTGAAATAACAACAGAAAATGCTGGAAATACTCAGCAGGCCAGGCAACATCCGTGGAGAGAGAAACAGAGTTAACGTTTCAGGTCTGGGACCCTACATCAGAACTGGAAAAGCTGGAGATGTAACAGATATTAAGCAGCTGCAGAGACAGGGTGGGGTGGGGGTTTAGGAGGGGAGGAAGGAATAGAAAGAACACCCTGTACTTTTGTAAGAGGCAGGAAAGATAAAATGTTGCAAATGGGAATGGCAAAAATCATACTGCATGAAAAATGGGGGCAGGGATAATTACCTGAAATTGTTGAACTCAATGTTGAGTCCGGCAGACTGTAAAGTGCCCAATCGAAAGATGAGGTGCTGTTCCTCGAGCTTACGTTGAGCTTCATTGGAACAATGCAATAGTCCGAGGACAGAGAGATCAGAGTGGGAGTGAAGCGGTGAATTAAAGTGACAGGCGACCAGAAGCTCAGGGTCACCCTTATGGACTGAACGGAGGTGTTCCGCAAAGCAGTCGCCCAATCTACGTTTGGTCTCCCCAATGTAGAGGAGACCACATCGTGAGCAGTGAATACAGTATACTAGATTGCAAGAAGTACAAGTAAATCGCTGTTTCACCTGGAAGGGGTGTTTGGGGCCCTGGGCAGTGGGAAGGGAGGAGGTAAACGGGCATGTGTTGCATCTCCTGCGCTTGCACGGGAAGGTGCCAGGTGAAGGAGCAGGGCTGTTGGGGGTGATTGAGGAGTGGACCAGGGTGTTGCGGAGGGAGCGGTCCCTTCGGAATGCTGAAAGGGGAGGTGAGGGGAAGATGTGTATGGTGGTGGGATCACATTGGAGGTGACGGAAATGGCGGAGGATGATCCGTTGAATGTGGAGGCTGGTGGGGTGAAAGGTGAGGACAAGGGGAACCCTATTGTGGTTCTGGGAGGGAGGGGCAGGGGTGAGAGCAGAAGTGCGGGAAATAGAATGGACACGGTCGAGGGCCGTGTCAACCACGGTAGAGGGGAATCCTCGGTTGAGGAAAAAGGAAGACATGTCAGAAGCACTAGTATGGAAGGTGGCATCGTCAGAACAGACGCGGCGGAGACGGAGAAACTGGGAGAATGGAACAGAGTCCTTACAGGAAGCGGGGTGGGAGGAAGTGTAGTCCAGGTAGCTGTGGGAGTTGGTGGGCTTGTAGTGGATGTTTGTTGAAAGCCGATCGCCAGAAATGGAGACGGAGAAGTCAAGGAAGGGAAGGGAAGAGTCGGAGATGGACCATGTGAAGGTGAGGGCAGGGTGGAAAGTGGAAGTAAAGTGAATGAACTTATCCAGTTCAGGGCGAGAGCAGGAAACGGCACCAATACAGTCATCGATGTACCGGAAAAAGAGGTGAGGGAGGGGACCTGAGTAGGACTGGAACAAAGAATGTTCCACATATCCCATGAACAGGCAGGCATAGCTAGGGCCCATGCGGGTTACCATAGCAACACCTTTAATTTGGAGGAAGTGAGTGGAGTCAAAGGAGAAGTTGTTCAATGTGAGAACAAGTTCAGCCAGGCGGAGGAGGGTGGTGGTGGATGGGGACTGGTTGGGCCTCTGTTCAAGGAAGAAACAGAGGGCCCAAAGGCCGTCCTGGTGGGGGATGGAGGTGTAGAGGGATTGGACGTCCATGGTGAAAAGGAGACGGTTGGGGCCAGGAAACTGGAAACTGTTAAAGTGACGGAGGGCGTCGGAAGAGTCGCGAATGTAGGTGGGAAGAGACTGGACAAGGGGAGAAAAAATAGAGTTGAGATAGGAAGCGATAAGTTCCGTGGGGCAAGAACAGGCTGAAACAATGGGTCTACCAGGGCAGTCCTGTTTGTGGATCTTGGGAAGGAGGTAGAAGCGGACTGTGCGGGGTAGGGGGACTGTGAGGTTGGCGGCCATGGAGGGAAGATCTCCAGAGGAGATGAGGTCAGTGACACACTTGGAAACAATGGCTTGATGTTTGCTAGTGGGGTCATGGTCCAGGCGCCCCAACTCCTCTTTCACCCCTACTCTCCAACCCCCTTACCCCAACTCCTCTTTCACCCCTAACTCCAACCCCCTTACCCCAACTCCTCTTTCACCCCTACTCTCCAACCCCCCTCACCCCAACTCCTCTTTCACCCCTACTCTCCAACCCCCCTCACCCCAACTCCACTTTCACACCTACTCTCCAACCCCCCTCACTCAAACTCCTCTTTCACCCCTATTCTCCAACCCCTCACCCCAACTCCTCTTTCACCCCTACTCTCCAACCCCCCTCACCCCAACTCCTCTTTCACTCCTACGCTCCAACCCCCCTCACCCCAACTCCTCTTTCACACCTACTCTCCAACCCCCCTCACCCAAACTCCTCTTTCACCCCTACTCTCCAACCCACCTCACCCCAACTCCTCTTTCACCCCTACTCTCCAACCCCCCTCACCCCAACTCCTCTTTCACCCCAACTCCTCTTTCACCCCTACTCTCCAACCCCCTCACCCCAACTCCTCTTTCACCCCTACTCTCCAACCCACCTCACCCCAACTCCTCTCTCACCCCTACTCTCCAACCCCCCTCACTCGAACTCCTTTCACCCCTACTCTCCAACCCACCTCACCCCAACTCCTCTCACCCCTACTCTCCAATCCCCTTCACCCCTACTCGCCAATTCCCCCTCACCCCAATTCCTTTCACCCCTACTCTCCAACCCCCTCACCCCAACTCCTCTTTCACCCCAACTTTCCAACTCCTTCACCCAAACTCCCTTTTCAACCTTACTCTCCAACCCCCCTCACCCCAACTCCTCTTTCACCCCTAACTCCAACCCCCTCACCCCAACTCCTCTTTCACCCCTACTCTCCAACCCCCCTCACCCCAACTCCTCTTTCACCCCTACTCTCCAACCCCCCTCACCCCAACTCCACTTTCACACCTACTCTCCAACCACCCTCACTCAAACTCCTCTTTCACCCCTATTCTCCAACCCCTCACCCCAACTCCTCTTTCACCCCTACTCTCCAACCCCCCTCACCCCAACTCCTCTTTCACTCCTACGCTCCAACCCCCTCACCCCAACTCCTCTTTCACACCTACTCTCCAACCCCCCTCACCCAAACTCCTCTTTCACCCCTACTCTCCAACCCACCTCACCCCAACTCCTCTTTCACCCCTACTCTCCAACCCCCCTCACCCCAACTCCTCTTTCACCCCAACTCCTCTTTCACCCCTACTCTCCAACCCCCTCACCCCAACTCCTCTTTCACCCCTACTCTCCAACCCACCTCACCCCAACTCCTCTCTCACCCCTACTCTCCAACCCCCCTCACTCGAACTCCTTTCACCCCTACTCTCCAACCCACCTCACCCCAACTCCTCTCACCCCTACTCTCCAATCCCCTTCACCCCTACTCGCCAATTCCCCCTCACCCCAATTCCTTTCACCCCTACTCTCCAACCCCCTCACCCCAACTCCTCTTTCACCCCAACTTTCCAACTCCTTCACCCAAACTCCCTTTTCAACCTTACTCTCCAACCCCCCTCACCCCAACTCCTCTTTCAACCCTACTTTCCAACCCTCACCCCAACTCCACTTTCAACCCTACTCTCCAGCCCCTCTCTTGTCTTCCATGGAACATATACTGACATTTGATGTCAGTCAGGATTTGAAAGATATTTACAAATGATTCTAGAGGTTCTTAGAGTTGGGATCTTTTTTTATTCTGTCCACTCGAGGAGTGTGATAACAGACTTTCTCCTGTGAATATATAGCTGGAGAATTGGGTCATGATGGGTTTACTTGTTCATCTTGTTGAGTCTAAAAATTGAGTCTTGTGGTTTCTGACACCAGATAATCAAGCTCACAACAACAGATTGTCTTTTACTGACTTTATTAACAGCAGTGCAAAGCTACAGACAGAGTATAGTTACCCGATCTGGAGAACAGAGATAATACAGTAGATTCAGAGCTCTCTTCTCCCCAGGTCTGTTCTAACAAGCTGTGACTACACTGGCGATATTTATATATAACTTGTTTACTACATTATTGACCTGGCCCTGCCCAAACCATAACCACAAGGATATCTGTCATTATTCTGACTGTGACCACAAGGCTATGTCACTGTCTCACACACACACTGTTTCCTTGTTTCACATCTCCATACGCAGACCATCTCTTTACACATCCCCTTCCATCCTCAATCAACGTCATTGAAAAATAGATTATCTGGTCAATATCACATTGCTGTTTGTGGGAGCTTGCTGTGCACAAATTTCCTACATTAGAACAGTGACTACATTTCAAAAGTACTTCCTTGTCTGTAAAGCACTTTGGGACGTCCTGAGGTTGTGAAAGGTGCGATAAAAATACAAGTCTTTTTCCTTGGATAACAGCAATAGTTACACTGGGATAAATCTTCAGTCATTTTCTATTACAGGCTCTCTGGAAGGTGTGGAGAGCTGGGACTTGAGAGTAACTGAAGGTGTTAGAACTGAGATTATCTGGAGTTAGAAAGGAGAAAAGTCCCCAAAATGGAACAGTCGGTAACAGGGCATCAATTATTCTCCTCTTACCTTGGAGGAAAGAAATACTCGACGCTGTGTATTTGACATTTATCCAGAATATTAAACTCCAGCCCAGTTACAGGAGGTATTCTCATCAGCAGAAAGAAACCCCACCTGTCAGAATGAACACGGTTCAGTCCTGGATGTGATTAACAGCAGCAAAAACAGCAGAATCCAACCCCTGCAGTCACTTGTGAACTCGCTGGTGTTTCAGCAGGTGGGATGACTGAGTGAATCCCTTCCCACACACGGTGCAGGTGAACGGCCTCTCCCCGGTGTGAACTTGCTGGTGTCTCAGCAGGGTGGATGAATCAATGAATCCATTCCCACACTCAGAGCAGGTGAACGGCCTCTCCCCAGTGTGAGCTCGCTGGTGCGTCAACAGGTGGGATGAATTAGTGAATCCCTTCCCACACACGGAGCAGGTGAACGGCCTCTCCCCAGTATGAGAGTGTTGGTGTGTCAGCAGATCTCTTGTGCTTTTAAAGCTCTTCTCACACTCAGAACATTTGAAAGGTCTCTTTTCAGTGTGAACAAGTTTGTGTTTAGTGAGGTTGGTTAATCGAGCAAATACCTTCCCACACATGGAGCAGGTGAACGTCTTCTCTCCAGTGTGAAGTCGTTGGTGTTTCAGCAGGTTGGATGACTGAGTGAATCCCTTCCCACACACGGAGCAGGTGAACGGCCTCTCCTCAGTGTGAACTCGCTGGTGTGTCAGCAGGTGGGATGAATTAGTGAATCCATTCCCACACATGGAGCAGGTGAATGGCCTCTCCCCAGTGTGAGTGTGTTGGTGTGTCAGCAGATCTCTTGTGCTTTTAAAGCTCTTCCCACACGCAGAACATTTGAAAGGTCTCTTTTCAGTGTGAACAAGTTGGTGCTCAGTTAGGTTGGCTAATCGAGCAAATCCCTTCCCACACACAGTGCAGGTGAATGGCCTCTCCCCAGTGTGAACTCGCTGGTGTCTCACCAGGTGGGATGACTGTGTGAATCCCTTCCCACACTCAGAGCAGGTGAACGGCCTCTCCCCAGTGTGACTGCGCCAATGAGTTTCCACCTGGGATGGGGAGCTGAATCCCTCCCCACAGTCCCCACATTTCCATGGTTTCTCCCCAGGGCAGGTGTCCTTGTCTCTCTCCAGGTTGGATGATCAGTTGAAGCCTCGTCCACACGCACAACATGTGTACGGTTTCTCCCCACTGTGAACGGTGCGATGTTTTTTCAGGCTGTGTAACTGGTTAAAGCTCTTCCCACAGTCAGTGCATTGGAACACTCTCACTCGGGTGTGTGTGTCTCGGTGCTTTTCCAGTCATGCTGATGTTTGAAATCTTTTCTCACAGACAGAACAGACAAACATTTCTCCTTCCACACTCAGAGGCCGATGATATTCGGTTCCTGATGGATCGAGTGACTCTGTTAGATCTTGATGTGATGTTTGGTTTGAGTTTCCCATCTGTAAATCCTCCCCTTCTCACACCCTGTAAAAGGAGTTTACAAAAGTCCTCACTGAGTACAGGATAGAAATTCAGAACAGACAAGTCTAGTTTCTATGGAACATTCTTTCCTCTCTTGTTCCCCCAAACATGAGGTCCAATCAAACTAAAAGAAGCCAAAATGAGCAACAAAGTCCCTCCAACAGCAAAGGGAACCTTCCTAACTAAAGCAGTATGTTGTTGCCAGTGTCTGAGAGACACTCTGTACCCTGAGGTGCCCACCGGTCGAGGAAGGTATCAAGTGAACCGGTGGACACCGCCTGCTCCCTCTCCAGGGCCACCCGGGCAGGGACAAGACCATGGGAGAGAGGCAGGCAGCCAGAGTGACCCCCCATGGGCCCCGCCCATCCTGGACCTACAAAATGCTGTTTTCGCCAGGCTCAAGAGCAGGTCCAGGAGAAGATCGTCCGACTTACCCAGCCCCCTCCGCACCGGGTGAGCAAAGAATAGGAGCGTGGAGCTAAAGTGTAACCAAGAGTTGAGGAGCAACCCCTTCAGGTAACTATACAGGGGCTGCAACCTCTCACACTGAATATATACACGGCCCGTGGACTCCTCTATGCCGCAAACATCACATGTGGCCTGGGAGTGGGTGAAGGGAACAGAAAGCAGAGAGTCAGGATAAATGGGTCATTTTCCTGTTGGCAAATGGTGACTAGTGGCATGCCACAGGGATTGGTGCTGGGGCCTCAGCTATTTACAATCTACATTAATGACTTGGATGAAGGGACCGAGAGTAATGTAGCCAAGTTTGCTGATGATACTAAGGTGATCTCATTGAATGGCGGAGCAGGCTCAAGGGGCCGAATGGCCTACTCCTGCTCCTATCTTCTACGCTTCATTGCACCGCCTCCAAGGCAAGTATGTCATTCCTTAGATATGGTGTGGAGATGCCGGAGTTGGACTGGGGTGGACAAATGTAAGAAGTCACACAACACCAGGTTATAGTCCAACAGCTTTATTTGAAATCACAAGCTTTCGGAGCGCTGCTCCTTCGTCAGGTGAAGTGGAGAAATGCATAAAGACACAGCTTATATAGTCAGAGAATAATATCAGATGTTTACAGGTAATCTTGCCAACTGCCATTTGTCACACCTCGGCAGAGAGATAATCACAGCAATCAAAGGTGTGAATGGTGTCCAAGCAGGTCAGTCAGGAAAACATTACATCAAAGAACAATGAGGTGGGGTCACAAGGGGTCAAATATTGCAGATGCTGGGGTCTGTATGAAAAACAAAAAAACAGAAAAAAACATTTTTTTTTGCTGGAAATCACAGCAGGTCCGGCCGCATCTGTTTTTCTATTCTTCCTACCAAAGTGAATAACCTCACATTTCCCTCATTATACTCCATCTGCCACCTTACTGCCCACTCACTTAGTCTATCTATATCCCTTTGCAGACTCTTTGTGTTCTCCTCACAGCTTACTGTCCCACCTAGCTTTGTAACATCAGCAAACTTGGATACATTACACTCGGTCCCTTCATTTAGGTCATTAATATAGATTGTAAATAGCTGAGGCCCCAACACTGATCCTTGCGGCACCCCACTAGTTTCAGCCTGCCAACCTGAAAAAGATCCGTTTATCCCTACCCTCTGTTTTCTGTCCATTAATCAATCCTCTATCCATGCTACTATATTACCCCCAACCCCATGAGCCCTAATCTTGTGTAATAACCTTTTATGTGGCACCTTATCGAATGCCTTTTTGAAATCCAAATATACTACCTCCACTGATTCCCCTTTATCTACCCTGCTAGTTACGTCCTCAAAAAACTCTAATTTGTCAAACACGATTTCTCTTAAAACCATGTTGACTCTGCCTAATCATGTTATAATTTTCTAAGTGACTTGATATCACTTCCTTAACAATGGATTCTAGCATTTTCCCGACGACTGATGTCAGGCTAACTGGCCTGTAGTTCCCTGCTTTTTCTCTCCCTCCTTTCTTGAATAGTGGTGTTACATTTGCGACCTTCCAATCCGCTGGGACCATTCCAGAATCTAGGGAATTTTGGAAGATCAAAACCAATGCATCCACTATCTCTTCAGCCACCTCTTTTAGAACCCTAGGATGTAGGCCGTCAGGTCCAGGGGATTTGTCGTCTTTTAGTCCCATTAGTTTCTCTAGTACTTGTTCTCTACTTATATTAATTACGTTAAGTTCCTCACCCTATTAGACACTTGGTTGCCCACCATTTTTGGTATGCGCTTTGTGTTTTCTACTGTGAAGACAGAAACAAAATATTCGTTTAACGTTTCTGCCATTTCCTTATTCCCCATAATAATTTCTCCTGTCTCAGCCTCTAAGGGACCAACGTTTACTTTTGTTACTCTTTTCCTTTTTACATACTTGTAGAAGCTCTTACAATCTGCTTTTATATTTCTTGCCAGTTTTTTCTCATGTTCTATTTTTCCCTTTTAATCAATTTTTTGGTCAACCTTTGCTGGTTTCTGAAACTCTCCCAATCCTCAGGCTTATTATTATTCTTTGCAACATTATAAGCTTCTTCTTTCAATCTAATGCTATCCTTAACTTCTTTAGTTAGCCGTGGTTGCATTGCTTTTCCCGTGGAGTTTTTGTTTCTCAATGGAATGTATTTTTGTTGAGAATTATGAAATATTTATTTAAATGCTAGCCACTGCTTATCTACCACCATACCTTTTCATCTATTTTTCCAATCTACCTTAGCCAACCCTCATACCTATGTAATTGGCTTTATTTAAGTTTAAGACTCTAGTTTCGGACTTAGGCAAGTCACTCTCAAAATTAACGTGAAATTCTATCATATTATGATCACTCTGCCCCAGAGGATCCTTTACCATGAGATTGTTAATTAACCCTGTCTCATTACACAATACAATATCTAATATAGCCTGTTCCCTTGTTGGTTCCATGGCATATTGTTCTAGGAACCTGCCCAAATGCATTCCATGAACTCGTCCTCCAGACTACCTTTGCCAATTTGATTTGTCCAGTCTATATGAAGATTATAGTCCCCCAAGATTATTGCATTACCTTTTTTGCAAGCTCCAACTACTTCTTTATTAATATTCTGTCCAACGGTATAGCTACGGTTAGGGGGCCTATATACTACTCCTACCAGTGTGTTCTGCCCCTTGTTACTCCTTATCTCCACTCATACTGATTATACTTCCTGATCTTCTGAGCTGAGATCCTTTCTCGCTACTGTCCTTATGTCATCCTTTATTACCAGGGCTACTCCCCCCTCCTTTTCCATTCTGCCTGTCTTTTCAAAACGTCAAGTGCCCTGGAACATTTAGTTCCCAACCTTAGCCACCTTGCAACCATGTCTCTGTAATGATTATTAGAACAAACCCATTTATCTCGATTTGTGCCACTAGTTCGTCTATCTTGCAAACATTTTATGCCAGTGGATGTGGTGTATTTGGACTTTCAGAAGGCTTTCGAAAAAGTCCCGCATAAGAGATTAGAAACATAGAAGATAGGAGCAGGAGTAGGCCATTCGGCCCCTCGAGCCTGCTCTGCCATTCAATGTGATCATGGCTGATCATCCAAATTCAGTACCCGGTCCCTGCTTTCTCCCCATACCCCTTGATCCCTTTAGCCTTAAGAAATATATCCAACTCCTTCTTGAATATAGTTAATGAATTGGCCTCTACTGCCTTCTGTGGTAGAGAATTCCACAGGTTCACCACTCTCTGGGGGAAGAAATTTCACCTAATTTCTGTCCTAAATGGCATACCCTTTATCCTTAGACTGTGACCCCTGGTTCTGGACTCCCTGACCATGGGGAACATCCTTCCTGCATCTAGTCTGTCCAGTCCTGTCAGAATTTTATAAGTTTCAATGAGATCCCCACTCATTCTTCTAAACACCAGCGAGTACAAGCCCAATCGACCCAATCTCTCCTCATGTGTCATTCCTGCCATCCCAGGTATCAGCCTGGTGAATCTTCGCTGAACTCCTTCCATGGCAAGAACATCCTTCCTCAGATAAGGTGACCAAAACTGCACACAATACTCAAGATGTGGTCTCACCAAGGCCCTGTACAACTGCAGCAAGGCATCCTTGTTCCTGTACTCAAACCCTCTCGCTATGAAGGCCAACATACCATTTGCCTTCTTAACCGCCTGCTGCACCTGCATGCTTACTTCAGTGACTAGTGCACAAGGACGCCCAGGTCTCGTTGCACTTCCCCTTCTCCCAATCTATTGCCATTCAGATAATAATCTGCCTTCCTGTTTTTGCCACCAAAGTGGATAACCTCACATTTATCCACGTTATATTGCATCTGCCATGCTTCTGCCCAATCACCAAACCTGTCCAAATCATCCTAGAGTTTCTCGGCATCCTCCTCACAGCACACACGCCCACCCAGCTTTGTGTCGTCTGCAAATTTGGAGATATTACATCTAGTTCCCTTGTCTAGATCATTAACATATATTGTGAATAGCTGGGGTCCAAGGGCTGATCCCTGCGGTACCCCACTAGTCACTGCCTGCCACTCGGAAAAAGACCCGTTTATTCCAACTCTTTGCTTTCTGTCTGCCAACCAGTTTTCTATCCAAGTCAATACCTTGCCCCCAATCCCATGTGCCTTAACTTTACACGCTAATCTCCTATGCGGGACCTTATCGAAAGCCTTCTGAAAGTCCAAATACACCACATCCACTGGTTCTCCCTTATCTATTTTACCAGTTACAGGTATATCCTCAAAAAATTCCAGTACATCAGTCAAGCACGATTTACCTTTTGTAAATCCATGTTGACTTTGTCCGATCCTGTCACTGTTTTCCAAGTGCTCGGCTATTACATCTTTTACAATGGACTCTAGCATTTTCCCCACTACTGATGTCAGGCTTACCGGTCTGTAATTCCCCGTTTTCTCCCTGCCACCTTTTTGAATAGTGGGGTAACATTAGCTACCCTCCAATCCATGGGTACTGTTCCAGGTTCCATCGAATGTTGGAAGATGATCAGCAATGCATCTACTATTTCTAGGGCCACTTACTTAAGTACCCTAGGATGTAGATTATCAGGCCCTGGGGATTTATTGGCCTTCCGTCCCATCAATTTCCTTACAAATACTGATTTCAGTCAGTTCCTCCCCTTCATCAGACCCTATGTTCCCTGACATTTCTGGGAGGTTATTTGTGTCCTCCTTTGTGAAGACAGAACCAAAATATGTATTTAATTGGTCTGCCATTACTTTGTTCCCCATTATAAATTCCCCTGATTCTGACTGCAAGGGACCTATGCTTGACTTCGCCAATCTTTTTCTCTTCACATATCTATGGAAGCTTTTACAGTCAGTTTTTATGTTCCCTGAAAGCTTACTCTCATACTCTATTTTCCTTTCTTAATTAATCCCTTTGTCCTCTGCTGAATCCTAAACTGCACCCAATCCTCAGGATTGCTGCTTTTTCTGGCCAATTTATATGTCCTCTCCTTGGATCTTATGCTATCCCTAATTTCCCTTGTTAGACACGGTTGAGTCACCTTCTTTGTTTTACTTTTATGCCAAACTGGGATGAACAAATTCTGTAGTTCATCCATGCGGTCTTTGAATGCTTGCCATTGCCTATCCACCGTCAACCCTTTGAGTGACATTCCCCAATCAATCCTACCCAACTCACGCCTCAGACCATCATAGTTTCCTTTATTTAAATTCAGGACCCTAGTCTCTGAGTCAACTACTTCATTCTCCATCTTAATGAAGAATTCTATCATATAATGATCACTCCGACCCAAGGGGCCTCGTACAACAAGATTACTAATTAATTCTTTCTCATTACATAATACCCAGTCTAAGATGGCCTGATCTCTGGTTGGTTCCTCAACATATTGGTCCAGGAAACCATCCGGTAAACACTCCAGGAATTCCTCCTCCACAGTATTGGAACTAATTTGGTTAGCCCAATCTGTACGTAGATTAAAGTCACCCATTAACATGCAAAGTTAAAGCACATGGGATTGGGATTGCCTAAGAAGAGGAGGGGGTAAGGTACTGACTTGTACAGAGAACTGGTTGGCAGACAGGAAGCAAAGAGTTGGAATAAATGGGTCTTTTTCCGAGTGGCAGGCAGTGACTCGTGGGGTACCGCAGGGGATCGGTGCTAGGACCCCAGCTATTCACAATATATATTAATAATCTAGAAGAGGGAACTAGATCTAATATCTCCAAGTGTGCAGACAACACAAAGCTGGGTGGGCATGTGTGATGTGAGGAGGATGCCGAGAAACTCCAGTATGATTTGGACTGGTTGGGTGATTGGGCAGATGCAGTATAATGTGGATAAATGTGAGGTTATCCACTTTGGTGGCAA
This sequence comes from Somniosus microcephalus, assembly GCF_052327205.1. Taxonomy (NCBI): domain Eukaryota; kingdom Metazoa; phylum Chordata; class Chondrichthyes; order Squaliformes; family Somniosidae; genus Somniosus; species Somniosus microcephalus. Next base: position 29,730,799 of record NC_140990.1, on the reverse strand, counting down.
AAACAGGAAGGCAGATTATTATCTCAGCGCCAATAGATTGGGAAAAGGGGAAGTGCAACGAGACCTGGGTGTCCTTGTGCACGAGTCGCTGAAGGTAAGCCTGCAGGTGCAGCAGGCGGCTAAGAAGGCAAATGGTATGTTGGTCTTCATAGCGAGAGGATTCGAGTACAGGAGCAAGGATGTTTTGCTGCAGTTGTACAGGGCCTTGGTGAGACCACACGTTGAGTATTGTGTGCAGTTTTGGTCGCCTTATCTGAGGAAGGATGTTCTTGCCATGGAGGGAGTGCAGCGAAGATTCACCAGACTGGTACCTGGGATGGCAGGAATGACGTATGAAGAGAGATTGGGTCGATTAGGCTTATATTTGCTAGAGTTTAGAAGAATGAGAGGGGATCTCATTGAAACTTATAAAATTCTAACAGGACTAGACAGACTAGATGTTCCCGATGGCGGGGGGAGTCCAGAACCAAGGGTCACAGTCTAAGAATAAGGGCTAAGCCATTTAGGATTGAGATGAGGAGGAATTTCTTCACCCAGAGAGTGGTGAACCTGTGGAATTCTCTACCACAGAAGGCAGTGGAGGCCAATTCATTAAATATATTGAAGAAGGAGTTAGATATATTTCTTAAGGCTAAAGGGATCAAGGGATATGGGGAGAAAGCAGGGACAGGGTACTGAATTTGGTTGATCAGCCATGCTCTCATTAACAGGCTTGAGAAACATAGAAACATAGAAGATAGGAGCAGGAGTAGGCCATTCGGCCCCTCGAGCCTGCTCCGCCATTCAATGCGATCATGGCTGATCATCCAAATTCAGTACCCGGTCCCTGCTTTCTCCCCATACTGCTTGATCCCTTTAGCCTTAAGAAATATATCCAACTCCTTCTTGAATATATTTAATGAACTGGCCTCCACCGCCTTGTGTGGTAGAGAGTTCCACAGGTTCACCATTCTCTGGGTGAAGAAATTCCTCCTAATTTCTGTCCTAAATGGCCTACCCTTTATCCTTAGACTGTGTCCCCTGGTTCTGGACTCCCCGACCATTGGGAACATCCTTCCTGCATCTAGTCTGTTCAGTCCTGTCAGAATTTTATAAGTTTCAATGAGATCAATGAGGGGCCGAATGGCCGACTCCTGCTCCTATCTTCTATGTTTCTATGAATGCTTTGTGCATTCAGATAAAGAGCCTTTAATTTAATTTTTTTTACCATTATTCCCTGCTTTGACCTTATTCTCTGCCGCACTGCTACCATTAAACTCTCTGTCCCTTCCTGTCACACTCTGCTTATTTTTACCCAAATCGCTACACTGCTCTATTGCCTTGATCTTTCTTTTTAGATTTCTAAATTTCCCCATAACTGACCTCTCCCCCGCCCTTTTTTAGTTTAAAGCCATATCTACAGCCCGAGTTATTCGATTCACCAGGACGCTGGTCCCAGCCCAGTTTAAGTGGAGCCCGGCCCGACGGAACAGCTCCCTCTTTCCCCAGTGCTGGTGCCAGTGTCCCATGAATTGAAACCCCATTTTCCCACACCACTCCTTGAGCCACACATTTAACGCTCTGATCTGCTTGACCCTACGCCAATTTGCACGTGGCTCAGGTACTAATCCAGAGATTATTACCCTTGTGATTCTGCTTATTAATTTAGACCCTAGCTCCTCAAACTCCCTCAGCAGAACCTCATTCTTAGTTCTATCTATGTCGTTGGACCACGACAACTGGATCTTCCCCCACCCACTCCATGTTCTGCTCCAGGCACGAGGGGATATCCTTAACCGGGCAGGCAACAGAGGACTCTCTTTCGTGTCTGCAGAGAACAGTATCTTTCCCCCTGACTATACTGTCCCCCTACTACCACCACATTCCTTCTTTCTCCCCCCACCTGGATGGCCCCCTGTACCACAGTGCCGTGGTCAGTTTGCCCATCCTCCCTGCAGTCCTTTTCCTCATCCATACAGGTAGAAAGTACCTCGTACCTGTTGGACAAGGTCCAGGGCTGAGGCTCCTCCATCACTACATCCTGGGTCCACATACCTTCCTGACTCGCAGTCACACCCTCAAGCTGATTAGACCTGTGTACCGTTTCTCCTGTAGTTTCCCTGTTAACTTCGTTGTTCATTAAAACCTGTTGATTTGATTCATCGAGTCAAATACCTTATTCAGATAGGAACCTCCGTTCCTACAAGGTATTACTTTTTGGTAGGAAGAATAGGGAGGTTACTTATTACTTGGTGGGCGCGAGCCTGGGTGGGGTAGAGGAGCAAAGAATCTCTGAGTACAACTACACAAATCATTAAGTAGGGTTTATTTCTAGAGGGATAGAAATGAAAAGTAGAGAAGTTATGCAAAACTTGTATCAAACCATCATCAGACCACACTTGGAGTACTGCATACAGTTCTGGTCGCCATATTATAACAAGGATAGAGAGGCACTGGAGAGGGTGCAGAGAAGATTTACAAGGATGATACCAGAAATGCGAGGGTCTACATATCAGGAAAGGATGAACAGGCTGGGTCTACATAACATAAGAACATAAGAAATAGGAGCAGGAGTAGGCCAATCGGCCCCTCGAGCCTGCTCCGCCATTCAATAAGATCATGGCTGATCTGATCCTAACCGCCAATCCACTATCACAGAACCATCTCCTGAATCTAACAGAATTAGACACACGAAATAGGAGCAGGATCAGGCTACACGGCCCCTGGGTCCGCTCCGCTACCCACAGGGCCATGACCGATCCGAACCTAGACTCATGTCCAAATTCCTGCCCGCTCCCCGTAACCCTTAATTCCCTTTACTTCTAGGAAACTGTCTATTTCTGTTTTAAATTTATGTAATGATGTAGCTTCTACAGCTTTTTGGGGCAGCATATTCCATGGACCTACCACCCTCTGAGTGAAGTAGTTCCTTCTCATCTCAGTTTTGAAAGAGCAGCCCCTTATTCTAAGACTATGCCCCCTAGTTCTAGTTTCACCCATCATCGGGAACATCTTCCCCGCATCCACCCGATCCAACCCCTTCACAATCTTATATGTTTCAATAAGATCGCCTCTCATTCTTCTGAACTCCAATGAGTAGAGTCCCAATCTACTCAACCTCTCCTCATATGTCCATCCCCTCATCCCCGGGATTAACCGAGTGAACCTTCTTTGTACTGACTCGAGAGCAAGTATGTCCTTTCTTAAGTATGGACACCAAAACTGTACGCAGTATTCCAGGTGCGGTCTCACCAATACCTTGTACAACCGAAGCAATACCTCCCTATTGTTATATTCTATCCCCCTAGCAATGAAAGCCAACATTCCATTGGCCTTCTTAATCACTTGCTGCACCCGCATACTAACCTTTTGAGTTTCGTGCACCAGGACCCCCAGATCCCTTTGGACTTCAGTACTTTCAATTTCTTGCCATTAAGATAATAACTTGCTCTACGATTTTTCCTGCCAAAGTGCATAACCTCACACTTTCCAGTATTGTATTCCATCTGCCAAATCTCTGCCCACTTACTTAGCCTGTCGATGTCCCCTTGCAGGTTTTTTATGTCCTCCTCACTCACTACTTTCCCTCCCATCTTAGTATCATCTGCAAACTTTGATATGTTACACTCGGTCCCCTCCTCCAAATCGTTAATATAGATTGTAAAGAGTTGGGGACCCAGCACTGACCCCTGCGGAACACCACTAGTTACTGATTGCCAGTCTGAGAATGAACCATTTATCCCAACTCTCTGCCTTCTGTTAGATAGCCAATCCTCTATCCATGCCAGAATATTACCCCCAATCCCGTGATTTTTTATCTTAAGCAATAATCTTTTGTGTGGCACCTTGTCAAATGCCTTTTGGAAGTCTAAATACACTACGTCCACTGGTTCCCCTTTATTCCCCCTATATGTTACTTTCTCAAAGAACTCCAGCAAATTTGTCAAACATGACTTCCCCTTCATAAAACTATGCTGACTTTGTCCTATTAAATTATGATTATCCAAATGTCCTGTTACTGTCTCCTTAATAATGGACTCCAAAATTTTACCTGCCACAGATGTTAGGCTAACCGGTCTATAGTTTCCAGCCTTCTGTCTACTGCCCTTTTTAAATACGGGTGTTATATTAGCAGTTTTCCAGTCTGCCGGGACCTTTGCCGAGTCCAGGGAGCTTTCGAAAATTATTGCCAATGCATCCACAATCCCTACCGCCACTTCCCTCAAGACCCTAGGATGTAAGCCATCAGGTCCAGGTGATTTATCCGCCTTGAGTCCCATTATTTTACCGAGTACCACTTCCTTAGTGATTTTGATCGTGTTTAGCTCCTCCCCCCCTTTAGCCCCCTGTTTGTCCAGTGTTGGGATATTCTTAGTGTCTTCTACTGTAAAGACTGATGTAAAATATTCATTCAGTGTTTTTGCCATCTCCATATTTCCCACCATTAATTTCCCGGTCTCATCCTCTAAGGGACCAACATTTACTTTAGCCACCCTTTTTCTTTTTATATAACTATAAAAACTCTTATTATCTGTTTTTATATTTTTTGATAATTTACTTTCATAATCTATCTTCCCTTTCTTAATCAATCTTTTTGTTATTTTTTGCTGTCTTTTAAAGTTTTCCCAATCCTCTATCCTCCCACTAGATTTGGCTCTTCTCTTGGCTGAGGGGTGACCGAATAAAGGTCTTTAAAGTTATGAAATACTTTGATCGAGTGGATTCAGAGAGATCCCACAAACACCAGTGAGGACCACAGCCTCCCCTGGCCCCGGGCCCTGAACAAGGAACTGGAGAAACTCGCTGCCCTGTGGATCAGATAATCAGCCCGCGCTAGTCCCACCCCTCGGGCCCCCCGATTGGTTGGAGGACCCGCCGCCGGCTCGCTCCTCCAGCTCCGCCCTGCTCGCTCCCTATTGGTCAGAAGCTCCCGTCAATCAGGCTGTGGACACGGATCACGTGTCCCTGTGGCGATGACGTCACTGAGCCCCCGGTCACGTGTCGTTGAGGCAGTCTGACCCGCTCTGCGAGGTTGAATTCGCTCCGTTCGCTTCCCGGGACCCTCGGACTCCCAGGTTTGTGTTTACCGTCATTTATTTCCCCGTCCCTCTCCACTCGTCCGTCTACCTGGGAAAACTCGCTTTCCGTCGGTAATTCCGACTCTTCAACCGTTAACGACCGTTACCCAGAGTGTCGCCTCTCGGGCATGCGCACTAGCAGCTGGTCCTGGGACTATGCTGCCCCCGAGCATGCGCACTAGCAGCTGGTCCTGGGACTCTGTCTCTGAGCATGCGCACGAGCAGCTCGACCTGGGACTCTGCCTCTGAGCATGCGCAGTAGCAGCTGGTCCTGGGACTCTGGGCCCCTGAGCATGCGCACTAGCAGCTGGTCCTGGGACTCTGCTGCCCCTGAGCATGCACAATAGCAGCTGGTCCTGGGACTCTGCCCCTGAGCATGCGCACTAGCAGCTGGTCCTGGGACTCTGCCCCTGAGCATGCCCACTAGCAGCTGGTCCTGGGACTCTGCCCCTGAGCATGCCCACTAGCAGCTGGTCCTGGGACTCCGCTGCCCCCTGAGCATGCCCACTAGCAGCTGGTCCTGGGACTCTACCCCTGAGCATGCCCACTAGCAGCTGGTCCTGGGACTCTACCCCTGAGCATGCGCGTTCTAAACCCCAACAAGCGCGGCACATGCGGACTTTGAGGTGCCTGGAGAGGAATCTGTCATTTGCCTTTGATCAATAACCCTCACGGTCTTGAGGACCTCCATCAGGCTGGCCCTCATCCTTCGCTGCTTCAGTGCAAAAAAAAAGCCCCCAACTTCTCCAATCTCTGTTACTAACTGCTCTTTGGAACAGAGGAGACTGAGGGAGACTTAATTGAGGTGTATAAAATTATGAGGGGCCTGGATAGAGTGGGTAGGAAGGACCTATTTTCCTTAGCAGCGAGGTCAATAACCAGGGGCCATAGAATTAAAGTAATTGGTAGAAGGATTACAGGAGAGTTGAGGAGAACTTTTTTCACTCAGAGGGTGGTCGGGGCCTGGAACTTTCTGCCTAAAAGATTGGTAGAGGCAGAAACCCTCATCCCAGTTGAAAAGTACTTGGAGATGCACATGAAGTGATGTCATCTGCAGGGCTACGGACCAAGAGCTGGAAAGTGAGATTAGGCTGGAAAGCTGTTTTTCGGCCGGCTCAGGCACGATGGGCCGAATGGCCTCCTTCTGTGCCCTAAATTTCTATGATTCTATGATAACCCCTCCATTGCTAGACAGTCTGGGTCAAAATGGAGTGAAAAAGAGCATTTATATAGCGCCTTTCACATCCATCGGACATCCCAAAGCGCTTTACAGCCAATGAAGTGGACTCACTGTTGTAGTGTAGGAAAACCGGCAGCCAATTTGCGCTCAGCAAGCTCCCACAAATAGCAATTCCAAAATTCTATAGATTATAGAACAGTTCCTGCAGATTGGAGGGTGGCAAATGTAACCCCGCTACTAGCCTAACATCAGTAGTAGGGAAAATGCTAGAGTCGATTATAAAGGATGTGATAACAGGACACTTAGAAAATATCAATGGGATTAGACAGAGTCAACCTGGATTTATGAAAGGGAAATCGTGTTTGACAAACCTACTGGAGTTTTTTGAGGATGTAACTGGTAGAATAGATAAGGAAGAACCAGTGGATGTGGTGTATTTGGATTTTCAGAAGGCCTTTGATTAAAGTCCCACATAAGTGGTTAGTGTGCAAAATTAAAGCTCATGGGATTGGGGGTAATATACTGCCATGGATTAAAAATTGGTTAACAGACAGGAAACAGAGAGTAGGAATAAATGGGTCTTTTTCGGGCTGGCAGGCGGTGACTAGTGGAGTACCGCAGGGGTCAGTGCTTGGGCCCCAGCTATTCACAATATATATCAATGATTTGGATGATGGAACCAAATGTAATATTTCCAAGTTTGCTGACGACACGAAACTAGGTGGGATTGTGAGTTGTGAGGAGGATGCAAAGAGGCTTCAAGGCAATTTAGACAAGTTGAGCGAGTGGGCAAATACATGACAGATGCAGTATAACGTGGATAAATGTGAAGTTATCCACTTCAGTAGAAAAAACAGAAAGGCAGAGTATTATTTAAATGGTGATAGATTGGGAAATATTGATGTACAGAGGGACATGGGTGTTCTTGTACACCAGTCACTGAAAGCAAACATGCAGTTGCAGCAAGCAGTTAGGAAGGCAAATGGCGTGTTGGCCTTCATTGCAAGAGGATTTGAGTACAGGAGCAAGGATGTCTTACTACAGTTATACAGGGCGTTGGTGAGGCCACACCTGGAGTACTGTGTGCAGTTTTGGTCTCCTTACCTAAGAAAGGATGAACTTGCCATAGCGGGAGTGCAGTGAAGGTTCACCAGACTGATTCCTGGGATGGCAGGACTGTCTTATGAGGAGAGATTGAGTCGACTAGAGTTTAGAAGAATGAGGGGATCTCATTGAAACGCATTAAATTCTGACTGGGCTAGACGGACTGGAGGATGTTTCCCCTGGCTGGGGGTCTAGAACGAGGGGTCACAGTCTCAGGATATTTAGGACATTTAGGACTGAGATGAGGAGAAATTTCTTCACTCAGAGGGTGGTGAGCCTGTGGAATTCTCTACCACAGAAGGCTGTGGAGGCCAAGTCACTGAATATATTGAAGAAGGAGATTAGATAGATTTCTAGACGCAAAAGGCATCAAGGGGTATGGGGCGAGAGCGGGAATATGGTATTGAGATAGAGGATCAGCTATGATCATACTGAATGGCGGAGCAGGCTCGAAGGGCCGAATGGCCTACTCCTGCTCCTATTTTTCTATGTTTCTATGCAATGTGATAATGACTAGATAATCTTTTTTTTAGTGATGTTGATTGAGGGATAGATATTGGCCAGGACACCGGGGATAATTCCCCTAACCTTCTTCGAAATAGTGCCCTGGGATCATTTACGTCCACCCGAGAGAGCAGACGAGGCGTCGGTTTAACGTCTCATCTGAAAGACGGCACCTCCGACAGTGCAGCACTCCCTCAGTACTGCACTGGAGTGTCGGGCTAGATTTTTGGGCTCAAGTCTCTGGAGTGGGACTTGAACCCACAACCTCTGACTCAGAGGTGAGGGTGCATTTATTCGCCGCCCTTCACAACCCAGGATGCCCAAAGTGCTTCACGGCCAATTCATTGATTTTGAATCGCTGTCGCTGTTGTAATGTAGGGAAAGGCGCCAGCCGATTTATACTCGGGGACCCTCCGTTATTCCTTCCCCTGGCTTCCCTCAGAATCCTCGGATGGAAACCATCATGTCCCTGGGATTTGTTCCCCCTCCGTTTGAGGAACGTCTTCAGTCCCGTATCTTGTAGCTTTTATAAGCTCTTTAGAATAATTTGTCCGTGACTACACTATTGTGGAGTATTTTAAACCAACACTCGACACAAGGTTTTAGATCGATAGTCAAGTCGTCTTTATTGCACCGGTGGGGAAACAGTGTTAGCCAGACCTTTCTAAATTGGTACAGCAAACACTACATTTTTATACATTACAATACATATGGCCATCTCATGTTAAATTCATTCCTGCCACCTGATTGGACCTTGGCCCGCATGCATCTTCGCTGATTGGTTGCCTATGCCGTGTTACATTAAAGTACCACCTTTATTATCGGAAAAGTGTATGTCCAGCTGTTGTTGCACCTATGACCTTTGTTTATGTCAAATGGGTCTCATCAACATTGTACTTCTGACTCATTGTCCTCCTTTCCTGCCTCTCTAGGTCTCTTTCATTGTTTTACTTTCCTACCAGAAAAGAACTTACATCCTCTTACGTCTCTTATGGTTTCCACATCCGACTAGGTTATCAACTTAGAAACATAGAAGATAGGAGCAGGAGTAGGCCATTCGGCCCCTCGCGCCTGCTCCGCCATTCAATGCGATCATGGCTGATCATCCAAATTCAGTACCCGGTCCCTGCTTTCTCCCCATACCCCTTGATCCCTTTAGCCTTAAGAAATATATCCAACTCCTTCTTGAATATATTTAATGTATTGGCCTCTACTGCCTTCTGTGGTAGAGAATTCCACAGGTTCACCACTATCTGGGTGAAGAAATTCCTCCTCATTTCTGTCCTAAATGGCCTACCCTTATCCTTAGACTGTGACTCCTGGTTCTGGACTCCCCGACCATCAGGAACATCCTTCCTGCATCTAGTCTGTCCAGTCCTGTAAGAATTTTATAAGTTTCAATAAGATCCCCTCTCATTCTTCTAAACTCCAGCGAGTACAAGTCTAATCGACCCAATCTCTCATACGTCATTCCTGCCATCCCAGGTATGAGCCTGGTGAATCTTCGCTGAACTCCTTCCATGGCAAGAACATCCTTCCTCAGATAAGGCGACCAAAACTGCTCACAATACTCAAGATGTAGTCTCACCAAGGCCCTGTATAACTGCAGCAAGACATCCTTGTTCCTGTACTCAAACCCTCTCGCTACGAAGGCCAACATGCCATTTACCTTCTTAACCGCCTGCTGCACCTGCATGCTTACCTTCAGTGACTGGTGCACAAGGACGCCCAGGTCTCGTTGCACTTCCCCTTCTCCCAATCTACTGCCATTCAGATAATAATCTGCCTTCCTGTTTTTGCCACCAAAGTGGATAACCTCACATTTATCCACGTTATATTGCATCTGCCATGCTTTTGCCCAATCACCCAACCTGTCCAAATCATACTGCAGTTTCTTGGCATCCTCCTCACAGCACACACGCCCACCCAGCTTTGTGTTGTCTGCAAATTTGGAGATATTACATCTAGTTCCCTTGTCTAGATCATTAATATATATTGTGAATAGCTGGGGTCCAAGGACCAATCCCTGCGGTACCCCACGAGTCATTGCCTGCCACTCGGAAAAAGACCCGTTTATTCCAACTCTTTGCTTTCTGTCTGCCAACCAGTTCTCTATCCAAGTCAATACTTTGCCCCCCATCCCATGTGCCTTAACTTTACACACTAATCTCTTATGCGGGACCTTATCGAAAGCCTTCTGAAAATCCAAATACACAACATCCACTGGTTCTCCCTTATCTATTTTACCAGTTACATCCTCAAAAAATTCCAGTAGATTAGTCAGGCACGATTTACCTTTTGTAAATCCATGTTGACTTTGTCTGATCCTGTCACTGTTTTCCAAGTGCTCTGCTATTACATCTTTTATAATGGACTCTAGCATTTTCCCCACTACTGATGTCAGGCTTACCGGTCTATAATTCCCTGTTTTCTCTCTACCACTTAAAGCTTACTACTGCAAAAGGCCCATTAGATTATTGTCTTTATTACACCATTCAGTGAAACTGCCAGCGATGTCAGTTTAACTCTTTCCCCACTGCAGTCCCCCCTTTTGGTACTTGGCCCTTGCCCAAGTTAAACCACATGTATAAGTATCGCTGTGCCTCCTGCCCCATGCGGTGATCAGGTGCTGGTTCGGGAGGACCTGCATTAACATCATGTTTAGAGCAAACTTGTGTTTTCCGACTCGCTTTAGCTCTTTGTTTGATCCGTTTCATTTTACAAGCGGTGCATGCTGCTATTTCCCATCCTATAGCCATGACTAACTGTACTATCACTAATATATGAGAAATGATGTGGATCCATGGGTGTATGTTGACATTCATTCCCCAATCCCACAGCTTCTCATACCACGGGACGTCCTGTAGCTCTACCTCTATGTCCCTTTCTAATTCCCCAAGATTCCTTTCCAACACTATGTATTGTTTCACCATCTTACTTAAATCCTCTTTCATTTCTTGCAGATCCTCTTGCGGGCGGGGTATTGGGGCCCCAACCGGATCTTCATAATTAACCAACTCGTCCTTTAGACTATCTGGCACATTTAGTTTTATCTCCTCCCTTGAATGTACATACACCAATCTGGTGTGTCCAATTGTCACAGGGATCTTTGGCGTAAAGCAGAAGTTAGGCATTGTGATTGCACATACAAGGTTACTATATTGGTACTCAGTCTCTGTGGTGACTATACAATACTCCCCTTCGCCTCTATATCCCGAGCGGGTGTGATGGTGATCAACATGTGATAATTCCAACACACATCCCTCAGTCTTATTATAGCCGCACTCATCCTTACGGCCTTCTCCTACCGGATGTGGGCATATCGTAAGCGTGCCTTTCCCGTGGCATCCGTTTAGGGAGATTTCTCTCATAGTACCATTCTTCCTGATGGCATAGGTATCAATTGGATAGTATTGGAGGTATGTCTCACCCCTCACTATGCCTATGTTTGTTACCTGGTACTGTGCGTATGGAGTCGTGTCTAGTCCCACCACTGATATCAGGAGTACCATGCCTATCATTGCTGTCACTTCTGCTTTACATTTTTGTATCACTGGATATGTTCTGGTCATCCCTTTGAGGGTACAAGCACTCAGAGGGCCTGGATTCTGGCTCAGGCCATAGAGCTGTGTGTTGTTAATCCAGTCTGGTACCTCGCCTCGCTGTATCTGTGCCAGATTATGTTTTAACTGTCCGGTGATCCATTGGCCATAGGCATGACACAAGCCTCTCCCTACCCCGTCTTTTGCCTGTTCCTCATCTCTATGGTTTAGTTTGTTGATAATGCTGGCATGGTCCTCTTTAACCTTGATTCCCTCGAGTAATTTCCTTATCGTGTGTCCTCCCAACTCTGATCCTTGTCGAACCAAACCAGTTTCCTTCTCTAAGATCTGTTGTATTACCCTTTGTAGTCGTTCCACATGACTCTGGACTCCTTGTATATCTAGGGTGTTAATGAATGATGTCCCCGTGTTTATTCCCGTGAGTATATCGGTTCCTAAGCTCCTCTTAATCCTTTGGTGGAATGCAGCATGTCCCCTAAAATTAGTCGCCCCTGTCACATCAGCAGCTTGGTTAATTACATTCTTCATCATATATGCATACAATTCTCTAGTTTTAGTAAACCTTTCACAATATCCTGGCCATTGTAATATGGTTAAGTTCATTAGCACCGGTACAATTTCGTGTCTCACGTTACCATACAATTGTTCTCCCTCGGTAAATAATACTAGTCCATTCATGGGTCCAGGTTTCATATCTGGACATTATAGCATCCTCGGTTCACTTGTCTCTTCTTTCTGTGTATTGGGAGCCGTGGATGAGATTCTGAATGTGATTGTTCCATTAAAACATGGTGCTGCTTCATCATGTACTTGTCGTGTAATGTGGGATGTCCCTTTGCTTATTTCATGTCCCAGCAGTAATCCCACCTTCATGGTGAAGTTTCCCTGTAAATTAAGCAGAAGCCTGGTCGTCACCATAGGTTAGTTTATCTCCGGTGTTTATTCCATTGTTCCTGTTGGATTTAAGATCAGATGAATTATTGCTTTATCATTTTAATTGGGTCCAATGTTTCCATCTACCCTTTCCCCCCATATCTATACATGCGCATGTATCGCTGGTCATGATAACCTCAAATGTTCCGGTCCATCTAGGTGAGAATCCCAATCTCTGGCAATATTTTAACAAATACCTGCTCGCCCACCTTGGGTAGGGGCTCCGAGGCCCCCTGCTTTTGTGTATTTTTATCTCTGATGTCTTGTTGTTCTTTAACTTCTTGTTTGAGCTCCTTCAATTGATTATCCAATGTTTGTACGTATTTCCTAATTTTATCTTTTAAGGGTCGTATTCCCTCGCTACCAGATGCTACTCCTTCCGGCAGACACATTGCTCGTCCAGTCCTGAGTTCATATGGTGTCAGTCCGGTCACCCTGTGATCCTTTTTCCATATTCCATCTCTACCTTTGGCTGCGCCTCTCTTTGTCCACTGCTCCTGCTCCTCCATTTCGGTCTCCTCTTGGATTCTTTTAATGTTCACTTCCTCTGCTGTTATTCTACCTGCTGCTCTTGCTGCCTGATCAGCTAGCATATTTCCTTTTTGTTGCTCGCTCATTATCTTGCGGTGTGCCTTTATTTTAATCACTGCTACCTCTTCTCCTTTTACCACTTCTACTAGGTCTCTCACTACCTCCTCATGCTGTATTTGTCCTCCTCTGGAAGGTTACATAGCCACAAAGTCAACATGGATTTACAAAAGGTAAATCGTGCTTGACTAATCAATCTGCTGGAATTTTTTGAGGATGTAACTGATAAAATAGATAAGGGAGAACCAGTGGATGTGGTGTATTTGGACTTTCCGAAGGTTTTCGATAAGGTCCCGCATAAGAGATTAGCGTGTAAAGTTAAGGCACATGGGATTGGGGGCAAGGTATTGACTTGGATAAAGAACTGGTTGGCAGACAGGAAGGAAAGAGTTGGAATAAACGGCTCTTTTTCCGAGTGGCAGGCAGTGACTAGTGGGGTACCGCAGTGATCGGTCCTAGGACCTCAGCTATTCGCAATATATATTAATGATCTAGACAAGGGAACTAGATGTAATATCTCCAAGTTTGCAGACGACACAAAGCTGGGTGGGCGTGTGTGCTGTGAGGAGGATGCCGAGGAAACTCCAGTATGATTTGGACAGGTTGGGTGATTGGGCAGAAGCATGGGAGATGCAGTATAATGTGTGTAACCCCTTCACGGTTCTCTAGATATATGTGAGATGTGGTCTCTGTTGCAGACAGTATTCTATAGTCCAGTAAGGAGATCACTACTACAATGGCTTAATTCTAATTATCTTACTTTATAGCTTTAACGTCAGACAGTATAAGAAGATTACGGGTCAATGACCTAAATTAGACATTTGCATACATTAGAATGAATCTAGAATAAACATACATTCTCCATTTACATGGATTCAAAGGAGAATCTGTCCGTATCCAAATTCGAGTGCACTCTTTCGTTGGCGCGCTTAAGTTGGAGCTCATGGTATGTATAATGTCTGCAAGACTTACGACTCAGAACCCCTTAGTTGAATTCTCTTCACGATCACTGAATCCCACTTTGAGTTCTGGATGCAGAGCTACTAATACGAAGGGCGGCGGCCGAGTTTGGAAGCCCGGGACGGGATGCGGCAGCCATTTGCCTCCTGAGCCCTCTTTTCAGAGCTCTGCCCTCTTTTCTTCCAGTCGCTCCTTTTTTTCCCGCTCGAAAAACCCCGACTCCACTCCTTCCTCCTGGGGTTTCTGCCTGGAGACTGCGCAGCCTCTCGTTTGGCCGTTGTTCCCAACTGTCACCATCGTTGAGTCTCGCGCAGACCGTTAACTGTCACATTGTGTCCTTAAAAGTTCTTGCCGTACCTTCACATGGGCAACTTTAACCCAGGGATTATAACAATGATAATACAGTGTCTAAGTTAAAGATTGATAACCATACTTAGCGTACATAACATTTCCAGTGGGTATTACACTCCCCCCGCCCCCCCACCAAATATAAGCATGTCCCCATGACTAATGAACTTTACACATAAGGGGTTGCATGCTTCCCAACCATGTATAAAGGGAGGTAACATATCGAACCGTAGGGGCTATCATTACACTTGGCACTCCTAGTGTACTGTATGTCAATCTTTCAGGAACCTTCTTAACTCGCTGTGAGCTCCTTATTTTGGATACCCGGTCTTCAGTTCCTTCAACTACGTTGGAGGCGTTGGTTCCTTTGTTATCATGCCTTTCAGTCTCTTTTATCTCCTTCTCGGAAGCATCTGGTTCTTCCCAGACCATGTCCAAGTCTGAGCTAAATGGTTCAGACAATTCATCCAGATTCTGTCTTATGCGTCTTTCTGGGAGGTCATACCATAGATCCCATTCTTCATCTTCCGACTCATCAGGTTCCTCATGATCCACACACTGTGTCATGGGTTTTCTGTCTTCTGGAACAAAGTTTTCCTGGTTTCTCATTTTTTTCTTCTTCTTTGCAGGGTTCTCCTACTAGGTGTCAGCTCATTATCCGCTGGCGGATCCAGATGCACTTGCTGTCCCAATGGCAGGATATGATTCCGGTGCAGTATTTTTATGGGTCCATTCCCACCTGCAGGTTTTAGCCGAAACACAGGTAGTTGTGACATTTGACTTTCAACAATGTAAGGTGTAGAAGCCCAGCGGTCTGCTAACTTATGTTTCCCTTGAAGTCCTAGGTTCCGTATGTGAACTCGGTCACCAGGCATGAGTTGGGAAAAACGGATCTCCTGGTCATACCTCTGCTTATTTCCTTTATTCTGTTTGGCAGAAACAGACTCAGCAAGTTCATAAGCAGCTTGCAATTCCTTTCTCATGTCAGATACATACTTGAGGTAAGTTCTCTGTGATGTGCCATCACTGGATACTCAGAAACACAAATCCACCGGCATCCTCGCTTCACGTCCAAACATGAGGTAGTACGGTGAAAAACCAGTCGCGTCATTTCGGGTACAATTATAAGAATGAACAAGATGTCCAATGTGCCGACTCCACTTGTTCTTTCGCTTCGAATCCAGCGTTCCAAGCATGTCTAACAAAGTACGGTTAAACCACTCAGGTTGAGGATCTCCCTGAGGATGGTATGGAGTTGTTCTTGACTTCTCAATCCCGAGCATGGACAACAACTCATGTATAAGTCTACTTTCAAAGTCTCTACCTTGATCACTGTGTATTCGCTTTGGCAGTCCATAGTGGATGAAGTATTTCTCCCACAACACTTTGGCAACGGTGGATGCTTTCTGATCCTTTGTGGGAAAAGCTTGGGCGTAGCGAGTATAATGATCTGTAATGACCAAGACATTTGCGGTATTGCTGGAATCGGGTTCGATGGACAGAAAATCCATACAGACAAGGTCTAGAGGTCCATCACTTTGCATGTGAAACAGAGGAGCAACTCTTTTAGGTAAAGTCTTTCTCTGGACACAACGTGCACAGGACTTGCAGAACTCCTCAACCGCAGACTTCATACGCGGCCAATAGAATCTGTCCTTGACCAACCCATAGGTCTTATCTACTCCCAGATGACCTGCGTCATCATGCAAAGACTTCATCACTATTTCCCTGTACTTTTCAGGCAGGACCAACTGTGAATGACATGGTTTAGTGGGTGGGTGAGTGATTCTACACAACACTCCCTCTTTAATTTCCAAGTGGTCCCATTCTCTTAGGAGCAGACGACAGTCAGGATGTTTTGATTTGTCGATCTGTGTAATATCACCCAGACGGAGAGCTGAAAACACCTCATGAATACAGGGATCCTCCTGTTGTGCTTTGGATATTTCAGATGAACACAACATGGGTAAGTTTTGTACATCCAAACTGGAAAGGTTGCAAAATGCCTGGGGAACAGCATGCATTGACGCTCCCAAGTGGTCAATCTCTCGGGCATGAAATGAATTCTTTGGTCCAGATACCACGGACATCTGACACATTACTTTCACATCTGCTGAAGCAACATCTTTCCACTCTGGTTTCTGGTAGTGTGGGCGACGAGACAGAGCATCTGCGTCAATGTTCTGGTTCCCAGGTCGGTACCTGAGACTAAAGTCGTAAGCAGATAGTGCAGCAAGCCAGCGGTGGCTGGTGGCATCAAGTTTTGCCGAAGTCAACACATAGGTTAATGGATTATTGTCTGTCCTCACTTCAAACTTCGCTCCATACAGATAATCCTGCAGCTTATCCACCACCCCCCACTTCAACGCCAAGAATTCTAGCTTATGAGCTGGGTAGTTACGCTCTGATGGCGTAAGACTGCGACTGATGAGCGCTACGGGTCTCAGCCCTGCTCCTTGGTCCTGATACAACACACCACTCAACCCTTCTTGACTGGCATCCACGTGTTTCTTGCCAGTTTCTTGCCATTATTTAAAAAGGGCAGTAGACAGAAGGCTGGAAACAATAGACCGGTTAGCCTAACATCTGTGGTAGGTAAAATTTTGGAGTCCATTATTAAGGAGACAGTAACAGGACATTTGGATAATCATAATTTAATAGGACAAAGTCAGCATGGTTTTATGAAGGGGAAGTCATGTTTGACAAATTTGCTGGAGTTCTTTGAGGAAGTAACGTATAGGGTAGATAAAGGGGAACCAGTGGACGTAGTGTATTTAGACTTCCAAAAGGCATTTGACAAGGTGCCACACAAAAGATTATTGCTTAAGATAAAAAATCACGGGATTGGGGGTAATATTCTGGCATGGATAGAGGATTGGCTATCTAACAGACGGCAGAGAGTTGGGATAAATGGTTCATTCTCAGACTGGCAATCAGTAACTAGTGGTGTTCCGCAGGGGTCAGTGCTGGGTCCCCAACTCTTTACAATCTATATTAACGATTTGGAGGAGGGGACCGAGTGTAACATATCAAAGTTTGCAGATGATACTAAGATGGGGGGAGGAAAGTAGTGAGTGAGGAGGACATAAAAAACCTTCAAGGGGACATAGACAGGCTAAGTAAGTGGGCAGAGATTTGGCAGATGGAATACAATACTGGAAAGTGTGAGGTTATGCACTTTGGCAGGAAAAATCGTAGAGCAAGTTATTATCTTAATGGCAAGAAACTGGAAAGTACTGAAGTACAAAGGGATCTGGGGGTCCTGGTGCACGAAACTCAAAAGGTTAGTATGCAGGTGCAGCAAGTGATTAAGAAGGCCAATGGAATGTTGGCTTTCATTGCTAGGGGGATAGAATATAAAAATAGGGAAGTATTGCTTCAGTTGTACAAGGTATTGGTGAGACCGCACCTGGAATACTGCGTACAGTTTTGGTGTCCATACTTAAGAAAGGACATACTTGCTCTCGAGTCAGTACAAAGAAGGTTCACTCGGTTAATCCCGGGGATGAGGGGATGGACATATGAGGAGAGGTTGAGTAGATTGGGACTCTACTCATTGGAGTTCAGAAGAATGAGAGGCGATCTTATTGAAACATATAAGATTGTGAAGGGGTTGGATCGGGTGGATGCAGGGAAGATGTTCCCGATGATGGGTGAAACTCGAACTAGGGGGCATAGTCTTAGAATAAGGGGCTGCTCTTTCAAAACTGAGATGAGGAGGAACTACTTCACTCAGAGGGTGGTAGGTCCATGGAATATGCTGCCCCAAAAAGCTGTAGAAGCTACATCATTACATAAATTTAAAACAGAAATAGACAGTTTCCTAGAAGTAAAGGGAATTAAGGGTTACGGGGAGCGGGCAGGAATTTGGACATGAGTCTAGGTTCGGATCGGTCATGGCCCTGTGGGTAGCGGAGCGGGCCCAGGGGCTGTGTAGCCTGATCCTGCTCCTATTTCGTGTGTCTAATTCTGTTAGATTCAGGAGATAGTTCTGTGATAGTGTATTGGCGGTTAGGATCAGATCAGCCATGATCTTATTGAATGGCGGAGCGGGCTCGAGGGGCCGATTGGCCTACTCCTGCTCCTATTTCTTATGTTCTTATATGGCAGCTGTGGGTTTGCAAAAGCCAACACGGGGGCTTGAGTAAGACTTTGCTTTAAGGTGTGGAAGGCCTCTTCGCATTTCTCATCCCATCTAACACCAAAAGGCTCAGAGGGTTTGAAGTAGTCCTTGTTCTCTTTACCTTTAGCCTTTTTCTTCCTCTTGGCTGGTGGGAGGTTACCAGCCAGCAGCTGATTCAGAGGATGGGCCACTTTGGAGTAATCCTGCACAAAGCGCCTGTAATATCCGCAGAACCCAAGAAATGACTGCAAGGCAGTCACTGTGTTCGGTTTGGGCCATGTGGTAACAGCTTCGATCTTGGATGGATCTGTGGCTACTCCATCCTGTGATACAACATGCCCCACATAGGACACGGATGTTTGGCAAAACTGACACTTGTCCAATGATAGCTTGAGACCTTCATCCTCCAGGCGACCAAGCACTTTCAGCAACCGAGCTTCGTGTTCTTCAAGGGTTGCCCCAAACACAATGATATCATCCAAGTACACCAATACTTCGAGCAAGTTCATGTCCCCAACTGTTTGTTCCATTATTCTTTGAAAAGTTGCTGGAGCGCCTGAAACTCCCTGTGGCATCCTTTCAAATTGGTAGAACCCAACTGGACACATAAAGGCTGTCTTTTCTTTGTCCGATTCACTCATAGGTATTTGGTAGTATCCACTTCTGAGATCCAACACACTGAACCACTTGCTTCCATTAAGACAAGCCAGTGCATCCTCAATTCTTCGAACGGTGTATTGGTCAGGAATAGTATGTCTGTTAAGCGTCCTCAAGTCCACACACATCTGAATCTTTCCGTTCTTTTTCCTCACCACCACTATAGGAGATGCATAAGGACTCCTGGACTCGGTAATGATCTCAGCTTCTTTTAACTGCGACAGGTGCTGTCTCACTGCTTCGATGTCAGCTGGTGCCAGCCGTCGAGACCTCTCCCGAAAGGGTTTATCCTCGGTAATTCTGATAGAATGGCGAGTACTCTTACTACAACCAACATCAAACTCATGAGTAGAGAAAACTCCTCTCCGCTCCATCATCTTCCTGACTAATCGGTCCTTCCATTCTTTAGGAACGAATGAATCTCCAAAGTTGAAGGAGGAGGGTGTCAGATCTCCGGTTGAGTTAACTTTGGACTCTTCCTTCACATGTGACGACAGTACATTTACAGGAAACAGATGCGCAATCGGCATTCCTTTCCTCAATGTGATTCCTTTGCCTGACATATTCCTCACGGTCACTGTAACTCTCCTTGACATCACAGCTGTCGGGGTCTGCAACTCTGGTCTCACCAGAAGCTCATTTGGGAACCGTGACTCTTCTGCAGGATCATCAGGTGACTCTATCAGAATGGCTTCAGTACCTGGTGTTCCAGGGAATTTTGGTATCCCAGGGATTCTAGCCACTCCTCCAGGACGCAGGGTGATAGGTTTGGCTCGAACGTACCACACAGTTCCTCTTTTGCTATCATCTACTTCGGAAGAAAGTTCAGGCAGTTTCTCAAAAGCCTTTTTGAAAACAGGGTGAATGTGTCTGGTGCTCAAGAAGTTTTCACCTCCCTGCTCTTTGCAGCTTGTCAGGAGTCGTCTCACTATGGGTGTATTACTGCCAACCAGTATGGAAACCTCACCTTTCACCATGGGGTCAGGGCAAACCAACACAAGTGCATCAATGGTCTCAGTGGTCCCTACATCAGCTTCCAAGAACTCCAACCTCAGCGACAAATAGCCATCATATGGGTAATCAGCAGGACTAAGGCCCCAGATCTGCAGAAGACTGATTGGGGTTAACGGCAAATGCGTCAGGTATCGGTCATAGAAGGATCTGTACAGTATGGTAACCTGAGAACCCGTGTCGAGGATAGCTTTAGTATAAATGCTTTCAATCTGTATTGATACAGCAGAACTCGGCCCTACTAAACCTTCAGGTATGATGTCTTTCATATCCCCTTGTCTATTATTGCACTTAGCGGAATGTGTCTTAACTACAGGGACAGCAGGCCGTTCCGTTACTGTGCCCCTTTGTAGTTTCCCGACTTCTTGGTAAGTTTTATGAGACGGTCATTTACTTTTTTTAGATTTTCCTCACCTCTACATTCTCGCTTGAAATGTCCATCCTTTCCACAGTTATAACAAAAGACTCCAGGTCTATCTCCTTCATGAGGATATCCTTTAGAGGAATCATTCATTTTGCTGTTAGACTTCGCAGGGTGTTCAACCTTTTGCACCCGTGCGTCATCCCTTTCTGTGTTGGGCTTAGACCGAAAATATGCCATCTCGGCTCTCATGACATTTATTTCCTTCTTCAGCTGTTCCATCTCAGGGTTGACATCACCCTTAGGAGTAGGAACTGTAACAGGAGTCACAAGCTTGGACATCACAGCACTCTTTGCTACATTCCGGGCCTGAAGCATATCCTCCTCCTCTCTGACTTCCCTTAGCAGCTCAGTGAAGGTAGGTGGATCTCGCAACTTATGGGTCATGCGTATGCGAAGAGCAGTCACGTCTTCGAGCAATGCACCTCGCACAACCTGTTCAATGCGGAACCGATTCATTTCAGGCAACTCAATCCCTCTTTTCCGTAACATACAATGCAGCAGTTTGTCTATTCTCAGCAGATAACTGGACAGCTTCTCTCCCTCACACTGGAATGTGCTTCTGAATCTGACCATCAAATCTGAAATGGTTTCAGTAGTTCCAAAGGCAGTTTCTAGAGCCTGCATGTAGTCAAAGGAAGTAGCAGAGGTGTTCTGCGCCTTTAAGAATCTTACAATGTCAGCAGCAGGACCCTTAAGGCTTTCTACTACTCTCTGCCTCTTCACATTGTCACTGCACTGCCATTCCTCTAGCAGAGGCAGGGTCTGCTCAGCCCAGGCGTCGTACTCCTCTTCCCCACTGGGAGTTGGTCTCACTTCTGAGAACATACGGAGCTTACGGTATCCCTGAGCTTCGAAGGGCAGATTGGTGCATTTATCCACCAGAGAACTAATGGCACTGACCAACTGAGTGTTCATATCCAGGGCCGAAGGACCTATCAGACCTTTGACATCAGCAACAGTCTTTCCTTCTTGTCTCAAGAATGACAACAACTTGGTCTGAAACCCTTCTTCTTCCTTAGTAGTAATAGGAACAAACTGAACTGGCCAGGGACCAGCCTCTTCAGAAAGCCCAACTGCCTCAGGTAAACCATGACCTCTCAGGTTCTCTGATGTCTGGATCAACACAAACTGCTTCTTGGTAGCTGTATCCAAGCAGCGCTCAACTATCCTAACCTTTCCAAAGGCTTTGACACAATTCAGAGCCCTTAACAAGACATCATCAGGGTCATCGTTAGCAACACCATTCAGCACAATGGCTATCTGCTTCCGTTTGCACCAAGCTTCAACCTCAATAACATCCATCTTTTATGCTCAAACAGCCCAGTAGAAACCACAAACCACTCTCTTAGCAATGAGCATTCAATACTGTTAGTTTACTGACATAAATAGAGCACAATCCCGGACGAGCCCCCAAAATGTAACCCCTTCACGGTTCTCTAGATATATGTGAGATGTGGTCTCTGTTGTAGACAGTATTCTATAGTCCAGTAAGGAGATCACTACTACAATGGCTTAATTCTAATTATCTTACTTTATAGTTTTAACGTCAGACAGTATAAGAAGATTACGGGTCAATGACCTAAATTAGACATTTGCATACATTAGAATGAATCTAGACATAATAAACATACATTCTCCATTTACATGGATTCAAAGGAGAATCTGTCCCTGTGTCCAAATTCGAGTGCACTCTTTCGTTGGCGCGCTTAAGTTGGAGCTCATGGTATGTATAATGTCTGCAAGACTTACGACTCAGAACCCCTTAGTTGAATTCTCTTCACGATCACTGAATCCCACTTTGAGTTCTGGATGCAGAGCTACTAATACGAAGGGCGGCGGCCGAGTTTGGAAGCCCGGGACGGGATGCGGCAGCCATTTGCCTCCTGAGCCCTTTTTTCAGAGCTCCTGCCCTCTTTTCTTCCAGTCGCTCCTTTTTTTCCCGCTCGAAAAACCCCGACTCCACTCCTTCCTCCTGGGGTTTCTGCCTGGAGACTGCGCAGCCTCACTCTCGTTTGGCCGTTGTTCCCAACTGTCACCATCGTTGAGTCTCGCGCAGACCGTTAACTGTCACATTGTGTCCTTAAAAGTTCTTGCCGTACCTTCACATGGGCAACTTTAACCCAGAGATTTATAACAATGATAATACAGTGTCTAAGTTAAAGATTGATAACCATACTTAGCGTACATAACATTTCCAGTGGGTATTACATGTGGATAAATGTGAGGTTATCCACTTTGGTGGCAAAAACAGGAAGGCAGATTATTATCTGAACGGCAATAGATTGGGAGAAGGGGAAGTGCAGCGAGACCTGGGTGCCCTTGTGCACCAGTCGCTGAAGGTAAACATGCAGGTGCAGCAGGCGGTTAAGAAGGCAAATGGTATGTTGGCCTTCGTAGTGAGAGGGTTTGAGTACAGGAACAAGGATCTCTTGCTGCAGTTGTACAGGGCCTTGGTGAGACCACACCTTGAGTATTGTGTGCAGTTTTGGTCACCTCATCTGAGGAAGGATGTTCTTGCCATGGAGTGAGTGCAGCGAAGATTCACCAGACTGATACCTGGGATGGCAGGAATGACTTATGAGGAGAGATTGGGTCGATTGGGCTTATACTCGCTGGAGTTTAGAAGAATGAGAGGGGATCTCATTGAAACTTATAAAATTCTAACAGGACTGGACAGACTGGATGCAGGAAGGATGTTCCCAATGGCTGGGGAGTCCAGAACCAGGGGTCACAGTCTAAAGATAAGGGGTAAGCCATTCAGGACAGAGATGAGGAGGAATTTCTTCACCCAGAGAGTGGTGAACCTGTGGAATTCTCTACCACAGAAGGCAGTGGAGGCCAATTCATTAAATATATTCAAGAAGGAGTTGGATATATTTCTTAAGGCTAAAGGGATCAAGGGATATGGGGAGAAGGCAGGGACAGGGTACTGAATTTGGATGATCAGCCATGATCTCATTGAATGGCGGAGCAGGCTCGAGGGGCTGAATGGCCTACTCCTGCTCCTATCTTCTATGTTTCCTCTCCTATTCCACGCTATCATATCATGCACTACCCCAAACGCATATCTACTGTCTGTATATATTTACTCGTTTTCCTTTTGCCAATTTCAATGCTTCCGTGAGAGCCACTGGTTCTGCTACCTGCGCTGAGGTTCCTCCTTCAAGCCCTCCCTTTGCGACTGTTTCTCCATTCTCAGATACTACTGTCCAACCAGTGGGTGGCTCCCCATTTATATATCGGCAAGATCCGTCTACATAAAAGGTGTTTTTGCGATTTTTCAAGGGGCGATTCTTGTACGGTTCCTCTGACATCTTCTTCGAATACTAACTGGCACTCATGTGCCTCACCCTCTGTTAGCATTCCCTCTGTGGGGTTGACTCTATGTTCCCTTATGATCTGGACTGATCTGTCCTTGGGTATCAATACTGCTTCCCAAGCCGCCCTCCTTCTGTTTGATACAGCCTTCATTTTGCCTGTGTTTAGCAGGTCCACACTGTGTGTTGCGTGTGTAATATCAGCTGTCCTGACATAGTGACGGGCTCGCATATCCGCACCGCCCATGCGGCGCAGTCGAGGGCCGCCACGCATCTCGCCATTCCTTTAGCCACGGGGGTTTGTTTGGTGGAGTAATAGGCAATTGGCCTCATAACTCCCCCGTACTCTTGGGTGACTATAGCGTTATAGAAGTTCCCGTCTATACTATAATATATATGGAATGGTTTGACTATATTTGGCAATCCTAGTGCGGGTGCAGACATCAGGGCTGCTTTTAATTTTTACATAAGCCTCGTCCTGCTCCGATTCCCATTCTATCTTATCAGTGGCGGGTCTCCCCCTTTAACTAACCAATTGAATCGGCTCTGCTTTCCCTGCAAAGTCTGATATAAAATTCCTGCAGTCGTTAAACAGTCCCAACACTTTCCTCACTCCCCGGACGGTCACTGGCCTTGGCATGTCTTTTATGGCTGCCTTTTGTTCCTGCGGGAGTGCCTTATACCCCTGGCTCATTTCATGCCCTAGATACAGGAAACTTTGTGCTATCCGGCACCGACAGGACCGAGCTTTTGCTGTTCCCTCAAAACTGCCGGGCACTCCAGCTCTAATGTTGAAGCATACGGAGGTTTTCATCTCCGTATCTGACAACAAACACTGTTGCTTAGCAACAGCTTCTAAACAGTCAGCTGCAGCTGCAAGAATCTCTAGCTGATGCTGTTGCTATAGCTACAGACCTTGCAGTGCCTGACTGGGGGAAAAAAAGCAACGAAAAGAAAAAAAACGGCTCCTGATTTTTGCCGGTGGCTCGAGCTTGCGGATAACACAAAGTTTCCTGTACTTTACTTTGGGCAGTCCAACCTGTGCCTTTTTAGGTTTCAATTTAAAGCCAGCTTTCTGAAGTGTCTGGAGGGTGGCTAGTACTGCTCCCATGTGTCCTTTGGCATCCTCTGATGCAATCATTATGTCATCGACATATTGGAGTAGGGCGCTCTGGTACTTTGATAGGTCTAACTCGTCTAAGGCTTGACTCAGTACACGGTGGAATATATTTGGACTATTGTGGAACCCCTGCGGGACCCTGGTCCATGTATACTGTCTATCCCCGCACAGGTTCGAATCCTGTTCGTGACGCCAATTGTGGTGGAGTATTTTAAACCAACACTCAACACAAGGTTTTAGATCGATAGTCAAGTTGTCTTTTATTGCACCAGTGGGGAAACAGTCTGCTCTGTCTTAGCCAGACCTTTCCAAATTGGTACAGCAAACACTACATTTTTATACATTACAACACACATCAAAATTCATTCCTGCCACCCGATTGGACCTGGGCCCGCATGCATCTTCACTGATTGGTTGCCTATGCTGCGTTACATTAAAGCACCACCTTTATTATCGGCCGTTATCCCACAAGCTGTTGTTGCACCTCTGACCTTTGTTTATGCCAGATGGGTCTCATCAACATTGTACTTCTGACTCATTGTCCTCCTTTCCTGCCTCTCTAGGCCTCTTTCATTGTTTTACTTTCCTGCCAGAACAGAACGTACATCCTCTTAGGTCTCTTATGGTTTCCACATCCGACTATGTTATCAACTTAGAAAAAGCTTACTACTGCAAAAGGCCCATTAGATTATTGTCTTTATTACACCATTCAGTGAAACTGCCAGCGATGTCAGTTTAACTCTTTCCCCACTGCAATCCCCCCTTTTGGTACTTGGCCCTTGCCCAAGTTAAACCACATGTATAAGCATCGCTGTGCCTCCTGCCCCATGCGGTGATCAGGCGCTGGTTCGGGAGGCCCTGCATACCCATCATGTTTAGAGCAATCTTGTGTTTTCCGACTCGCTTTAGCTCTTTGTTTGGTCCGTTTCATTTTACAAGCGGTGCATGCTGCTATTCCCCATCCTATAGCCATGACTAACTACTATCACTAATATATGAGAAATGATGCGGATCCATGGGTGTATGTTGACATTCATTCCCCAATCCCACAGCTTCCCATACCACGGGACGTCCTGTAGCTCTACCTCTATGTCCCTTTCTAATTCCCCAAGATTCCTTTCCAACACTATGTATTGTTTCACCATCTTACTTAAATCCTCTTTCATTTCTTGCAGATCCTCTTGCAGGCGGGGTATTGGGCCCCTACCGGATCTTCATAGTTAACCAACTTGTCCTTTAGACTATCTGGCACATTTAGTTTTATCTCCTCCCTTGAATGTACATACACCAATCTGGTGTGTCCAATTGTCACAGGGATCTTTGGCGTAAAGCAGAAGTTAGGCATTGTGATTGCACATACAAGGTTACTATATTGGTACTCAGTCTCTGTGGTGACTATACAATACTCCCCTTCGCCTCTATATCCCGAGCGGGTGTGATGGTGATCAATATGTGATAATTCCAACACACACCCCTCTGTCTTATTATAGCCGCACTCATCCTTAGGGCCTTCTCCTACCGGATGTGGGCATATCGTAAGCGTGCCTTTCCCGTGGCATCCGTTTAGGGAGACTCCTCTCATAGTACCATTCTTCCTAATGGCATAGGTATCAATTGGATAGTATTGGAGGTATGTCTCACCCCTCACTATGCCTATGTTTGTTACCTGGTACTGTGGGTATGGAGTCATGTCTAGTCCCACCACTGGTATCAGGAGTACCATGCCTATCATTGCTGTCACTTCTGCTTTACATTTTTGTATCATTGGATATACTCTGGTCATCCCTTTGAGGGTACAAGCACTGAGGGCCTGGATTCTGGCTCAGACCATAGAGCTGTGTGCTGTTAATCCAGTCTAGTACCTCGCCTCGCTGTATCTGTGCCAGATTATGTTTTAACTGTCCGGTGATCCATTGGCCATAGACATGACACAAGCCTCTCCCTACCCCATCTTTTGCCTGTTCCTCATCTCAATGGTTTAGTTTGTTGATAATGCTGGCATGGTCCTCTTTAACCTTGATTCCCTCGAGTAATTTCCTTATCGTATGTCCTCCCAACTCTGATCCTTGTCGAACCAAACCAGTTTCCTTCTCTAAAATCTGCTGTATTACCCTTTGTAGTCGTTCCACATGACTCTGGACTCCTTGTATATCTAGGGCATTAATGAATGATGTCCCCGTGTTTATTCCCGTGAGTATATCGGTTCCTAAGCTCCTCTTAATCCTTTGGTGGAATGCAGCATGTCCCCTAAAATTAGTAGCCCCTGTCACATCAGCAGCTTGGTTAATTACATTCTTCATCATATATGCATACAATTCTCTAGTTTTAGTAAACCTTTCACAATATCCTGGCCATTGTAACATGGTTAAGTTCATTAGCACCGGTACAATTTTGTGTCTCACATTATCATACAATTGTTCTCCCTCGGTAAATAATACTAGTCCATTCATGGGTCCAGGTTTCATATCTGGACATTGTAGCATCCTCGGTTCGCTTGTCTCTTCTTTCTGTGTATTGGGAGCCGTGGATGAGACTCTGAATGTGATTGTTCCATTAAAACGTGGTGCTTCTTCATCATGTACTTGTCGTGTAATGTGGGATGTCGCTTTGCTTATTTCGTGTCCCAGCAGTAATCCCACCTTCATGGTGAAGTTTCCCTGTAAATTATGCAGAAGCCTGGTCGTCGCTAGAGGTTAGTTTATCTCCGGTGTTTATTCCATTGTTCCTGTGGGATTTAAGATCAGATGGGTTATTGTTGTACCGATTTAATTGGGTCCAATGTTTCCATCTACCCTTTCCCCTCATATCTATACATGCGCACGTATCGCTGGTCATAACCTCAAATGGTCCGGTCCATCCAGTTGAGAATCCCGATCTCTCTGTCGATATTTTAACAAATACCTGCTCGCCCACCTTGGGTAGGGGCTCTGAGGCCCCCTGCTTTTGTGTATTTTTATCTCTGATGTCTTGTTGTTCTTTAACTTCTTGTTTGAGCTCCTTCAATTGATTATCCAATGTTTGTATGTATTTCCTCATTTTATCTTTTAAGGGTCCTAGTCCCTCGCTACCAGATGCTATTCCTTCCGGCAGACACATTGCTCGTCCAGTCCTGAGTTCATATGGTGTCAGTCCGGTCACCCTGTGATCCTTTTTCCATATTCCATCTCTACCTTTGGCTGCGCCTCTCTTTGTCCACTGCTCCTGCTCCTCCATTTCGGTCTCCTCTTGGATTCTTTTAATGTTCACTTCCTCTGCTGTTATTCTACCTGCTGCTCTTGCTGCCTGATCAGCTAGCATATTTCCTTTTTGTTGCTCGCTCACTATCTTGCGGTGTGCCTTTATTTTAATCACTGCTACCTCTTCTCCTTTTACCGCTTCTACTAGGTCTCTCACTACCTCCTCATGCTGTATTTGTCCTCCTCCAGAGGTTACATATCCTCTCCTATTCCACGCTATCATATAATCATGTACTACCCCAAACGCATACCCGCTATCTGTGTATATATTTACTCGTTTTCCCTTTGCCAATTTCAATTCTTCCGTGAGAGCCACTGGTTCTGCTACCTGTGCTGAGGTTCCTCCTTCAAGCCCTCCCTTTGTGACTGTTTCTCCGTTCTCGGATACTACTGCCCAACCGTGTGTGGCTCCCCATTTATATATCGGCGAGATCTGTCTACATAAAAGGTGTGTTCGGGATTTTCAAGGGGCGATTCTGATACGGTTCCTCTCACCTCTTCTTCGATTACTAACTGACACTCGTGTGCCTCACCCTCTGATAGCATTCCCTCTGCGGGGTTGACTCTATGTTCCCTTATAATCTGGACTGATCTGTCCTTGGGTATCAATACTGCTTCCCAAGCTGCCCTCCTTCTGTCTGATACAGCCTTCATTTTGCCTGTGTTTAGCAGGTCCTCACTGTGTGTTACGTGTGTAATATCAGCTGTCCTGACATATTGACGGTCTCGCATATCCACACCGCCCATGTGGCACAGTTGAGGGCCGCCACGCATTTCGCCATTCCTTTAGCCATGGGGGTTTGTTGGGTGGAGTAATAGGCAATTGGCCTCATATCTCCCCCGTACTCTTGGGTGACTACAGCACTATAGAAGTTCCTGTCTATACTCTATAGTATATATGGAATGGTTTGACTATATTTGGCAATCCAGGTGCAGGCGTCAGGGCTGCTTTTAATTTTGCATAAGCCTCGTCCTGCTCCGATTCCCATTCTATCTTATCAGTGGCGGGTCTCCCCCTTTAACTAACCGTTGAATCGGCTCTGCTTTCCCTGCAAAGTCTGATATAAAATTCCTGCAGTAGTTAAACAGTCCCAACACTTTCCTCACTCCCCGGACGGTCACTGGCCTTGGCATGTCTTTTATGGCTGCCTTTTGTTCCTGCGGGAGTGCCTTATACCCCTGGTTCATTTCGTGCCCTAGATACTTTACTTTGGACAGTCCAACCTTTGCCTTTTTTTTGGGGTTCAATTTAAAGCCAGCTTTCTGAAGTGTCTGGAGGGTGGCTAGTACTGCTCCCATGTGTCCTTTGGCATCCTCTGATGCAATCATTATGTCATTGACATATTGGAGTAGGGCGCTCTGGTACTTTGATAGGTCTAACTCGTCTAAGGCTTGACTCAGTACACGGTGGAATATATTTGGACTGTTGTGGAACTCCTGCGGGACCCTGGTCCATGTATACTGTCTATCCCCGCACAGGTTCGAATCCTGTTTGTGACGCCAATTGTTGTGGAGTATTTTAAACCAACACTCGACACAAGGTTTTAGATCGATAGTCAAGTTGTCTTTATTGCACCAGTGGGGAAACAGTCTGCTCTGTCTTAGCCAGACCTTTCCAAATTGGTACAGCAAACACTACATTTTTATACATTACAATACACATGGCCATCTCATGCACAATTCATTCCTGCCACCCGATTGGACCGTGGCCCGCATGCATCTTCACTGATTGCTTGCCTATGCCGCGTTACATTAAAGTACCGCCTTTATTATCGGAAAAGTATATGTCAAGCTGTTGTTGCACCTCTGACCTCTGTTGGTTCCATGTCCGGCTATGTTATCTCCACTGCCAATTCAGCAACTGAGAAAAAGCTTATTACTGCAAAGTATGGTCTTTATTACACCATTCAGTGAAACTGCCAGCGATGTCCGTTTAACTCTTTCCCCACTGCAACACTCCTCCTCCATGATTGCAATGTCTGCATCGTCCCTCTGGCGCAAAGTATTCATAGAAACATAGGCCCAGTAATTCGGGTCCCAACGCGTGAGTAAGCACCGTGTACACATGCGTGGGCCTGATGGAAGTGTCGGTTTTCAGCATGCACAGCGCATGTGCGGAAAACCGGCATTTCCTTTCCTCTGAACCAAGGGGTTCAGAGGTGGAACGCGTGCGCGCTGAAATTCCTTTTTTTTTACAGGGTTGCCCGTGCTATAAGGCCTCCAGTTTTTACGCGAGAAAAAAGCAGACATAAGTACTTAGTTTTAAAAGGTAAGTGGTCTATTAATTAAAGTTAGAAATTTTTTTCCACAGGTTTATTATTTTTAAAGACTTTACAGTAAGGTAAGTGTATTTTTAGACCCGATTTTTAAAAAAATTATTTTTTTCAAAAATTTGAATAATTGTTTAAATTAGTTTTTTACAGTTATTGATAGTTCATTTAATTAGTGGGATTTTTAAAAACTTTTATTTGAAGTTTAAGTACTGTTTTGGGCGCCCAGAGTGTTCATGAGTTTGACAGTTCTTACTATCAAACTCATGAATGAACTTTTGCAATCTCCGATTGATTGCCCAGTGCTCACGTGATCCCAGCCGGCTCATCGAACTAACTACGCCACTGGATCACGCAAGCGATCACGGGAGCTGAACCGGGCCACTGACAGGAAATCCACGCAGGGCCAGGCTTCAACTGTCAGCGTGCTATGTAAGTGTAGGTCGGGGGCTTGCACCCGCGGGAAACCCCCGACACCAATTTCTGGGCCATTGAAACAGAGGATAGGAGCAGGAGTAGGCCATTCGGCCCCTCGAGCCTGCTCCGCCATTCAATGAGATCATGGCTCATCATCCAAATTCAGTACCCTGTCCCTGCTTTTTCCCCATATCCCTTGATCCCTTTAGCCTTAAGAAATATATCCAACTCTTTCTTGAATATATTTAATGAACTGGCCTCCACCTCCCTCTGTGGCAGAGAATTCCACAGGTTCACCACTCTCTGGGAGAAGAAATTCCTCCTCATTTCAGTCCTAAATGGCTTATCCCTTATCCTTAGACTATGACCCCTGGTTCTGGACTCCCCGGCCATCAGGAACATCCTTCCTGCATCTAGTCTGTCCAGACCTGCCAGAATTTTATAAGTTTCAATGAGATCCCCTCTCAATCTTCTAAACTCCAGTGAGTATAAGCCCAATCGACACAATCTCTCCTCATACGTCATTCCTGCCATCCCCGGTATCAGCCTGGTGAATCTTCGCTGCACTCCCTCCATGGCAAGAACGTCCTTCCTCAGGTAAGGTGACCAAAACTGCACACAATACTCAAGGTGCGGTCTCACCAAGGCCCTGTACAACTGTAGCAAGACATCCATGTTCCTGTACTCGAACCCTCTTGCTACGAAGGCCAACATACCATTTGCCTTCTTAACCGCCTGCTGCACCTGCATGCTTACCTTCAGTGACTGGTGCACAAGAACACCCAGGTCTCTTTGCACTTCCCCTTCTCCCAATCTATTGCCATTCCAATAATAATCTGCCTTCCTGTTTTTGCCACCAAAGTGGATAACCTCACATTTATCCACATTATAGTGCATTTGCCATGTTTCTGCCCAATCACCCAACCTGTCCAAATCGTACTGGAGTTTCACGACATCCTCCTCACAGCTTACCCTCCCACCCAGCTTTGTGTCATCTGCAAATTTGGAGATATTACATCCAATTCCCTCGTCCAGATCATTAATATATATTGTGAACAGCTGGGGTCCCACGACCGATCCTTGTGGTACCCCACTAGTCACTGCCTGCCACTCGGAAAAAGACCCGTTTATTCTAACTCTTTGCTTTTCTTCTTCATGTCTTCAGCTTCCACAGACAGGTTACCTTTATAGTCCCTAATAGGCTCCAGTTGTTTTCCTTGCCAATATTTTTTCATGCCCTCTCTTTGGTTTTCCTCTTCGAAATAGTGCCATAGGATCTTTGATGTCCACCTGAGAGAGCAGACGGGGTCTCGGTTTAACGTCTACTCCAAAAATCGGCACCTCCGACAGTGCAGCACTCCCTCAGCACTGCACTGGAGTGTCAGCCTAGATTTTTGTGCTCAAGTCTCTGGAGTGGGACTTGAACCCACAACTTTCTGACTCAGAGGCGAGAGTGCTACCAACTGAGCCACTGGCTGACATTAAAGAACAAGCAGTTCTGACGGGTCTGAGCGATCATAATATGATAGAATTCTTCATTAAGATGGAGAATGAAGTAGTTGACTCAGTGACTAGGGTCCTGAATTTAAATAAAGGAAACTACGATGCTATGAGGCGCGAGTTGGGTAGGATTGATTGGGGAATGTCACTCAAAGGGTTGACGGTGGATAGGCAATTGCAAGCATTCAAAGATCGCATGGATGAACTATAGAATTTGTTCATCCCTGTTTGGCATAAAAATAAAACAAAGAAGGTGACTCAACTGTGGCTAACAAGGGAAATTAGGGATAGCATAAGATCCAAGGAGAGGACGTATAAATTGGCTAGAAAAAGCAGTAAACCTGAGGATTGGGAGCAGTTTAGGATTCAGCAAAGGAGGATAAAGGGATTAATTAAGAAAGGGAAAATAGAATATGAGAGTAAGCTTTCAGGGAACATAAAAACTGACTGTAAAAGCTTTTATAGATATGTGAAGAGAAAAAGATTGGTGAAGTCAAGCATAGGTCCCTTGCAGTCAGAATCAGGGTAATTTATAATGGGGAACAAAGAAATTGCTGACCAATTAAATACACACTTTGGTTCTGCCTTCACAAAGGGGGACACAAATAACCTCCCAGAGAGGTCAGGGAACATAGGGTCCAATGAGAGGGAGGAACTCAATGAAATCAGTATTTGTAGGGAAATGGTGTTAGGGAAATTGATGGGATTGAAGGCCGACAAATCCTCAGGGCCTGATTATCTACATACAGGGTACTTAAGGAAGTGGCCCTAGAAATAGTAGATGCATTGCTGGTCATCTTCCAAAATTCGATAGACTCTGGAACAGTACCCATGGATTGGAGGGTAGCTAATGTTACCCCGCTATTCAAAAAAGGGGGTAGATAGGAAATGGGGAATTATAGACCGGTAAGCCTGACATCGGTAGTGGGGAAAATGCTTGAGTCCATTATAGAAGATGTAATAGCAGAGCACTTGGAAAACAGTGACAGGATCGGACAAAGTCAACATGGGTTTACAAAAGGTAAATCATGCTTGAATAATCTACTGGAATTTTTTGAGGATGTAACTGGTAAAATAGATAAGGGCGAACCAGTGGATGTGGTTTATTTGGATTTTCAGAAGGCTCTCAATAAGGTCCCGCATAAGAGATTAGCATGTAAAGTTAAGGCACATGGGATTGGGGGCAAGGTATTGACTTGGATAGAGAACTGGTTGGCAGACAGAAAGTGAAGAGTTGGAATAAACGGGTCTTTTTCCGAGTGGCAGGCAGTGACTAGTGGGGTACTGCAGGGATCGGTCCTAGGACCCCAGCTATTCACAATATATATTCATGATCTAGACGAGGGAACCAACTGTAATATCTCCAGGTTTGCAGATGACACAAAGCTGGGTGGGCGTGTGTGCTGTGAGGAGGATGCCGAGAAACTCCAGTATGATTTGGACAGGTTGGGTGATTGGGCAGAAACATGGCAGATGCAATATAATGTGGATAAATGTGAGGTTATCCACTTTGGTGGCAAAAACAGGAAGGCTGATTATTATCTGAATGGCAATAGATTGGGAGAAGGGGAAGTGCAACGAGACCTGGGTGTCCTTGTGCACCACTCGCTGAAGGTAAGCATGCAGGTGCAGCAGGCGGTTAAGAAGGCAAATGGTATGTTGGCCTTCGTAGCGAGAGGGTTCGAGTACAGGAACAAGGATATCTTGCTGCAGTTGTACAGGGCCTTGGTGAGACAACATCTTGAGTATTGTATGCAGTTTTGGTCGCCTTATCTGAGGAAGGATGTTCTTGCCATGGAGAGAGTGCAGCGAATATTCACCAGCCTGATACCTGGGATGGCAGCAATGACGTATGAGGAGAGATTGGGTCGATTGGGCTTATACTCGCTGGAGTTTAGAAGAATGAGAGGGGATCTCATTGAAACTTATAAAATTCTGACAGGACTGGACAGACTAGATGCAGGAAGGATGTTCCCGATGGCCGGGGAGTGCAGAACCAGGGGTCACAGTTAAAGGATAAGGGGTAAGCCATTTAGGACAGAGATGAGGAGGAATTTCTTCACCCAAAGATTGGTAAACCTGTGGAATTCTCTACCACAGAAGGCAGTAGAGGCTAATTTGTTAAATATATTCAAGAAGGAGTTAGATATATTTCTTCAGGCTAAAGGGATCAAGGGATATGGAGAGAAAGCAGGGACAGGGTACTGATTTTGCTTGATCAGCCATGATCACATTGAATGGCCTACTTCTGCTCCTATCTTCTATGTTTATGACGAAGGGTCATCGACCTGAAACCTTAACTCTGTTTCTCTCTCCACAGATGCTGCCTGACCTGCTGAGTATTTCCAGCAGTTTCTGTTTTTATTAAAGAAACGAGGGAGTGATTGCTGACAGGAAAAATGTTGGGTCGTCCTGAGCATGCGCACCTCCCTGGCGACTGAGCGAAACACCGACTCGCCCTCACCTGAGCCGCGCATGCGTACCAGATGTTGCGGTTCAGCATGCGCGACCGATGTTTCAACCGCGGGGTTTTGTCCGCTGAGCATGCGCGTTGTGGACCAATCGGGACGGGTGATTGTGGAGCAGGAGGGAGAGTGCGGAGGCCATGAGCACATGCGTGGGACTCAGAGTCAACAGAGCACTTTCTGGAGTGCGGGGGCTTGTGGGTATTACAGCTGCCATTACTGCTGATCCTTTCAACCAACCTGTGCAGCAGCTGGGACCTGAAAATCAGCTTCACTGCCCCTGGGGTCGGAAAGGAGAAAATTAAACAACTGTTTGCCTCTGATCCTTTTTTGAACTCAATTTACAGGGTTAAAGAACTGAACAGTTACAGGCGGGAAGCTCAGACCAAACGTCACGTCAAGATCTGACAGTCGCTCGATTCATCAGGACCTGAATATCATCGGCCTTTGCACATGGAAGGAGAAAACAGCGATCGCAGCGATGACAAACTGCACACGTGTTCAGTGTGTGGACGCGGATTCAGCCGATCGCCTGACCTGGTGAGACACGTGCACCGTCACACCGGGGAGAAACCGGGTAAAGGTGGGGACGGCGGGAAGGGAATCAGTTCCCCGTCTGCATTGGAAGTTCAATGGCGCAGTCACACCAGGGACAACCTGTTCACCTGCTCCGTGTGTGGAAAGGGATTTGTTTGTTCATCCCACCTGCAAACACACCAGCGAGTTCACACTGGGGAGAGGCCATTTCAGTGTTCTGACTGTGGGAAGAGCTTTAAAAGCTCCAGGGAGCTGAAGAGACACCAAAACCTACACACTGGGGAGAGACCGTTCACCTGTTCCATGTGTGGGAAGGGATTCGCTCAGCCCTCCAACCTGCTGGCACATCAGCGAGTTCACACTGACGAGAGACCCTTTCAATGTTCTGAGTGTGGGAAGAGCTTTAAAAGCTCTGGGGATCTGAAGGGACACCAGCTTGTTCACACTGATGAGAGACTATTTCAATGTTCTGAGTGTGGGAAGATCTTTAAAAGCCCCGGGAAACTGAAGCAACACCAGCGAGCTCACACTGATGAGAGACCATTTCAATGTTCTGACTGTGGGAAGAGCTTTAAAAGCCCCGGGGAACTGAAGGGACACCAGCGAGTTCACACTGATGAGAGACCATTTCAGTGTCCTAACTGTGGGAAGAGCTTTAAAAGCCCCCAGGATCTGAAGGGACACCAGCGAGTTCACACTGGAGAGAGACCCTTTAAATGTTCTGACTGTGGGAAGAGCTTTAAAAGCCCCGAGCATCTGAAGGGACACCATCGAGTTCACACTGGGGAGAGACCAGTTCAATGTTCTGACTGTGGGAAGAGCTTTAAAAGCTCCGGGGAGCTGAAGATGCACCAATACCTACACACTGGGGAGAGGCCGTTCACCTGCTGCGTGTGTGGGAAGGGATTCACTCAGCTCTCTAACCTGCTGGCACATCAGCAAGTTCACACTGACGAGAGACCATTTCAGTGTTCTGACTGTGGGAAGAGCTTTAAAAGCCCCAGGGAGCTGAAGGGACACCAGCTTGTTCACACTGATGAGAGACCTTTTCACTGTCCTGACTGTGGGAAGAGCTTTAAAAGCGCCAGGGAACTGAAAGGACACCAGCTTGTTCACACTGATGAGAGACCCTTTAAATATTCTGACTGTGGGAAGAGATTTAAAAGCTCCGGGGAGCTGAAAAGACACTAGCGAGTTCACATTGGGGAGAGGGCGTTCACCTGCTCCGTGTGTGGGAAGGGATTCACTCAGTCATCCCACCTGCTGTCACACCAGCTTGTTCAGACTGACGAGAGACCCTTTAAATATTCTGACTGTGGGAAGAGCTTTAAAAGCTCGAAGAACCTTAAGAGGCACCAGCGTCTTCACACTGATCATAGAATCTAACAGCACAGAAGGAGGTGATTCGGCCCATCGTGTCTGTGCCGGCTCTTTGAAAGAGCTGTCCAATTTAGTCCCAAACCCCAGCTTTATCCCCAGAACTCTGCAAACTAGTCCTCTTCAAGTACATGTCCAATTACTGTTTGAAAGTCCCTGTGGAACCTGATTCCAGCATCCTTTCAGATGGTGCATTCCAGATCTTAACCCTCTGTGTGAAAACAATTCTCCTCATTTCCCTCTAGTTCTTTTAGCAACTATTTTAAATCTGTGACCTTTGGTTACCGACCCACTTGCCAGAGTGAACAGTTTCTCCCTACTTGCTCGATCAAAACCCCTCTGTTGCGAAATTAAATAATTAAGTCCGCACACTAGTCTGTAAATGGTAAAGAGCCAAGCAGTTTATTTAAAACACAAAACTTTTCAACCGTACAATACAAACAGTCCGCGGAGATAACTAAAGGCTGATCAGGGAGTGCAGCTAGGGCTCTTTTAGCTCGTTCCTGGCTGTCTCCTCAATTGACTTCAATTTCTACTATTTAAGTGTACAAAAACCGTGGATACCTCGTGCACAGCTCATGACATTGTTCTAATTGGCTTAAAACCCACATGCACAATTCGTTACATTGTTCTAATTGGCTTAAAGCCCACATGCACAATTCGTTACATTGTTCTAATTGACTTAAAGCCCACATGCACAATTCGTTACATTGTTCTAATTGGCTTAAAGCCCACATGCACAATTCGTTACATTGTTCTAATTGACTTAAAGCCCACATGCACAATTCGTTACATTGTTCTAATTGACTTAAAGCCCACATGCACAATTCGTTACATTGTTCTAATTGACTTAAAGCCCACATGCACAATTCGTTACATTGTTTTAATTGGCTTGAAGCCCATATGCACAATTGCTGATTGTCACATGATCTTTACGATCTTCTCTGTTGTTCCCCATGTGGTTTTACTTCCCTAGTTCGTGGCTGGTGCTTCTGTCTCCGCTGTCATCCTGTGTGCAAGCTGCACTGTTAACCCCTTAAGTCCTGAAGGGCATCTATGTTACTAAAAATCCACTTCAAACCCCCCTTTGGTCCTTGGCTACCCCAGCCCATGAGACCACACTAAACTAAGTTATGCCAATTCGTCCCGCCCCCTGTTCGGTGATCAGCCGATGGGTTAGGGAGGAATAGGTGCGTGATGTCAGTGGTTAAATTCCACTACTCATCAGATTCTTCCTTTCCTCAAGTACCTTTACGATCTGCTGGGCGCGGCGTCTTCTGCAGGATGAGCAAAACATGAAAGCATAACCAAGAACTAAGACTAATTGTGCTGCCACCAATATGTGTGATATGATACGTATCCACGGGTGGATATTAACATTTAGTCCCCAATTCCAGGCCTTCATATACCATGGAATGTAGCGAAGGTCTGTCTCAATGTCCTTGCCCAGCTGGTGCAGCTCCTTCTTGAGAATGTGGTATCTCTTATTCTTGGGCAGGTGGGGTATTGGTGCAGCCAATTCACACTCATACTAGTACAAATCCTATTTCAAATCATCTGTTACATTCAGGATAGTGGTTTGCCGCACATATATGTATGTCATTCGCGCTTGTCCGATCGTGACCGGTAGCCTCGGGGTAAAACAGAAATTAGGATTAGTAATGTTACATTCCAGACCATCATAGCCATATGTTCACTGATTTGTGACTACGCAGTATTCCCCCTTTCCGCGGTAGGCTGAGTGTGTGCGTTCGCACTCTGATGGGCTTATTTCAAGGGCACAACCGATTGTTTGGTTGAATCCGCACCCATCCTCACTTCCCCAGCCTACTGGCTGTGGACATATAATTAGGCTTCCTACCCTGCGGCACCCTGTTTGAGACCCCTCTCATGGTTCCGTTCCGTTTGATCCCATACTGATCCATAGGGTAGTACTGCATGTAGCCCTCGCCCCGGATGAGTCCCAAGTTCTCTGCCTCAACCTGGGGATATGGTCCCGATTCTCCCCTTGCCATCACCGGAATCATTAGGACCATTCTCACCAGGGCTGAATGTGAGTCTGTGCACGCACCAGTCACGGGAAAGACCCGAGTCATTCCCTTCAAGGTGCATGCGTCTAGCGACCCTGGGTGTTGTGCTAGGTGGAACAGGTGGGTACTGTTTATCCAATCTGGGACTTCGCCTCGGTGTATTTGGTCGAGGTTCTCTATGACCTGTCCAACCATCCATCCCCCGTAAGCATGGCAGAGATCCCTTTGGACCTCTGTTCTTTCAGAATCAAATTCTTGATCGATTAGGCGATTAATGGTGACAGCATGGTCCTCCAGAACTATAATCCTTTGGCTAAGCTCCCTGCTGCCCCGTCGCCTTCCTGCACAGCTCCTTTGACTGCGTCTGCCTGCCCCTGCAGCAGCTTTCTGACTGTGTCTCTAAGAATGTCCGCCCGTACAGATTATCCATTTCCCCATGTCTGTCTTCTCCTCCTGACCCCGTTGGCCATGTATCGGGGAGAGGATGTCATCCCAGTATATTCAGATGTTTGGACTCAGTAGTGTCCTTCCACGGCCATGCTGGGTTTGAACTTTACTCGCCCCCTGTTGAGATGCGTCACTTCTGTTTTTTTTTTCATGGGGGTTGCTCCGCAAAGTATTAGGATCACAAGTCTTCCGCACAGTTCCTTCATTCTGTTAATTCAATATAGACCCCCGAATGGGGTGTGTTAGATTCATTTCAGTTGGGACCAGTGTTTCCATCGTCCCACACCATTCATATCCACACATGCACACGTATCACCACTGATCAATAGCTGTTTCATGGTCGGAGCCCCAGTCCACCAGCTGCTGGGATGGTTTCCCCCCCTTTGATCAGATCCTGTTGTGGTAAACCACTGTTTGTATTCCACTGTGTACATGCCTGGACATGCCTCGGCTGACTCCTCCCACAAGTCCTAGTATAAAGGTGACTGCTCCCCAGCCCTTTGTATTTCTGGACCGGTCGACCACTCGAGGCAGACCTTCATTCTTTTGTTAATAAAAGCCTTTAGTTACTCTCTTAACTCTCAGTCTTTTATGAGTAATTGATAGCGCATCAATTTTATTAACAACATTTTTATAATGGAGAAGATCCTCACACCAGCATGCCTGGACTTAGATCATCGGGAGGCGGACTCATCCACCAAGTTTACTCACTGGCTTAAGTGTTTTGAAAAATTCCTGACCGCCTCCGCAGCAATCAAATCGGACGAGGACAAACTGGATGTCCTGACCTCCAAAGTGAACCACTGAGTGTACTCGGTCATCCAAGACGCGACCTCGTACGCGGACGCTATCAAGCTCCTCAAAGACCAGTACACGCGCCCAGTGAACGAAGTGTACGCCAGGCACCTTCTGGGGAGTCGTAAACAACAACCTGGGGAATCGACCGTGGAATACTTTCAGGCACTGTCTGTGCTTGGCCGGGCCTGTGGTTGTAAGGATGTAAAGGCCGCCGTGTACACAGAGGAACTTATCCGGGACGCTTTTGTAGCGGGCCACAGATCCAATTACACCCGACAGCGATTGTTGGAGCAGAGTGACCTCGACCTCAACAAGGCCTCTGAACTCGCACTATCATTGGATGCAGCCTACCGGGGCATGGATGCCTACTCCTCTGCACCATGGACGCCGCGGGGAATGACAGCCTGGGACACGGTAGGACCGCCTCATAGCGCCGTGCCACTCCAGCCACACCCCAGCAATGGCCCAACTACCGCAGCAGTGTCCCAAGGCCAGACAGCAGTGCCCCAAGGCCAGAAATGCTACTTCTGTGGCCAGGCAAAACACCCCAGAGCGCGCTGCCCATCGAAAAATGCGATCTGCTCGGGCTGCGGGAAGAAGGGACACTACGCTAACATCTGCAGGGCCAAAGCCACCCCGAACCCCAGCAGCACCGCGTGTGGGCCATGCGGGCCGCCATCTTGGGCCTCCCCGGCCATGTGCGAACCACCGGTACAGCAGCCATTTTGGACGCCTCCAGCCACATGGGGATCATGGACGCCGCCATCTTGGATGACAGCCGGAACGCAGCAGGCCCCCAACACCGCCTCATCTGATACCCGCAGCGACACACCGACCCCTACGCTGGCATCCGTTACACTGGACCAAGCGAGACCGCACCAGCTGGCCAGTTCCACAATGGACATTAAGGTAAATGGCCACGATACAATCTGCCTTTTTGACTCTGGGAGCACGGAGACCTTCATCCACCCCGACACGGTGCGGCGTTGCTCTCCCCCAGTCCTGCCTGCGCACCAGCGGATTTCTATGGCCTCCGAGTCCCAGTCGGCAGACATCGGCGGCTACAGCGTAGTGACACTCGTAGTAGACGGGACCGTGTACGATCATTTTAAACTTCTGGTCCTGCCCGACCTCTGCGCTGCCGTCCTGCTGGGGTTAGATTTTCAGTGCCACCTCAAAAGTGTTACGATGGCGTACGGTGGACCCCTACCCCCACTCACAGTCCACAGCCAGCAGCTCCCAAATTGCCCGCCGCGCACCAGGTGCAACCTCTCCACACTCAGAGTCACCCCCCCCCACTGTTTGCTAACCTCACCCCCGACTGTAAGCCCATCGCCACAAAGAGCAGGCGATACAGTGCCGGGGACAGGGTTTTCATTAAAACCGAAGTGGAGCGGCTCCTGAAGGAAGGGATTATTGAGGGCAGCACCAGCCCCTGGCGAGCCCAGGTTGT
This sequence comes from Somniosus microcephalus, assembly GCF_052327205.1. Taxonomy (NCBI): domain Eukaryota; kingdom Metazoa; phylum Chordata; class Chondrichthyes; order Squaliformes; family Somniosidae; genus Somniosus; species Somniosus microcephalus. The sequence goes on along the minus strand of NC_140990.1, from coordinate 29,689,380 downwards.
GGTCGTTAAGACCGGCGAGAAGCAGCGCCTGGTCATCGACTACAGCCAGACAATAAATCGCTACACCCTGCTGGACACCTACCCACTCCCCCGCATAGCTGATATGGTCAACCAGATGTACCGCGTCTTCTCGACCATTGACCTGAAATCAGCGTACCACCAGCTCCCTATCCGCCCTGAGGACCGCCAGTATACTGCCTTTGAGGCAAACAGCCGCCTCTACCACTTCCTTAGGGTTCCCTTTGGTGTCACCAACGGGGTCTCCATCATCCAAAGGGAGATGGACCGGATGGTAGATCAAAATGCGTTGCAGGCCACTTTCCCATATCTGGACAATGTGACCATCTGCGGCCGTGACTTGCAGGACCATGACGCAAACCTCAAAAAATTCCTCCGCACCGCCCAACTCCTGAACCTGACATATAACAAGGAGAAGTGCATATTCCGCACAAACCGCCTCGCCATCCTTGGCTGTGTTGTGGAACACGGAGTCATCGGCCCCGACCCCGACCGGATGCGTCCCCTTATGGAACTCCCACTGCCCCACTGCTTCAAGGCCCTGAAGAGGTGCCTAGGGTTTTTCTCCTATTATGCCCAGTGGGTCCCCTACTATGCGGACAAGGCCCATCCGCTGATCAAGTTCACCTCTTTTCCCTTGACGGCAGAGGCCCGCTTAGCCTTCCGCCGTATCAAGGAAGACATTGCCAAAGCCACCATGCACGCAGTGGACGAATCCATCCCCTTCCAGGTGGAAAGCGACGCGTCCGACTTTGCCCTGGCCGTTACCCTCAATCAGGCGGGGAGACCCGTGGCCTTCTTTTCACGAACCCTCCAAGGCCCGGAGACCAGACACTCCACTGTTGAGAAGGAGGCCCAGGCGATTGTGGAGGCTGTGCGTCATTGGAGGCACTACCTGGCCGGAAAACGATTTACCCTGCTCACTGACCAACGTTCAGTTGCTTTCATGTTTAACAACAAGCAGAGGGGCAAAATCAAAAATGACAAGATCTTGAGGTGGAGAATCGAACTTTCCACCTACAATTACGAGATCTTGTACCGGCCCGGGAAGCTCAATGAACCCCCGGATGCGCTATCGCGTGGCACCTGCGCCAGCGCGCAGATCGATAGACTGCGGGCCCTCCACAATGACCTCTGCCACCCGGGGGTCACCAGGTTCTTCCACTTCATCAAGGCCCGCAACCTGCCTTACTCTATTGAGGAGGTCAGGACCATGACCAGGAACTGCCAAGTCTGCGCTGAGTGCAAACCGCACTTTTATAGACCAGACAGGGCCCACCTGATAAAAGCCACTCGCCCCTTCGAGCGCCTGAGCGTTGATTTTAAAGGGCCTCTCCCCTCCTCCGACCGCAATGTGTACTTCCTCAATATTATTGATGAGTACTCCCGGTTCGCCATCCCCTGCCCGGACATGACCAGTGCCACGGTCATTAAATGTCTGAACGACCTCTTCACCCTGTTCGGTTTCCCCAGCTATATCCATAGCGACCGGGGCTCATCGTTTATGAGCGACGAACTCCGTCAGTACCTGCTAACTAGGGGTATTGCCACAAGCAGGACTACCAGTTACAACCCCCGGGGGAACGGACAGGTGGAAAGAGAAAATGCGACAGTTTGGAAGGCCGCCCTGCTAGCCTTAAAGTCTAGGGGCCTTCCAACCTCCCGCTGGCAGGATGTGCTCCCCGATGCGCTCCACTCTATTCGGTCACTGCTCTGCACTGCCACTAACGCCACCCCTCATGAGAAAATGTTTGTCTTCCCAAGGAAGTCCACATCGGGGACATCGCTACCGCCATGGCTGACGTCCCCAGGGCCGGTCCTACTGAGAAGGCACGTGAGGACCCATAAAACGGACCCCCTGGTCGAGAGGGTCGACCTCCTCCACGCCAACCCCCAGTATGCTTACATTGCATACCCGGACGGGCGGGAGGACACAGTCTCCATAAGAGACCTTGCACCCTTGGGGGCCGCAGTAACCCACTACTCACTACCACCCTCTCCCACGATCTGATATCCAGCCCCAGCAGACGGCAGGCCTGGGCCCCGCGACCCGCTCGACATCTACGAGGACGACACGCCTGTGCCACAGCCCACGCAGGACTCGACGCCGGAAGCTCCACTACCCCTGCCATCGCCACGCCGATCACAGCGGCAGACAAGACCTCCGGAGGGACTCCAATACACTAACTTTTAATACACTTCACCCCGCCAGACTCAATTTTAAACAAGGGGTGAATGTGGTAAACCACTGTTTGTATTCCACTGTGTACATGCCTGGACATGCCTCGGCTGACTCCTCCCACAAGTCCTAGTATAAAGGTGACTGCTCCCCAGCCCTTTGTATTTCTGGACCGGTCGACCACTCGAGGCAGACCTTCATTCTTTTGTTAATAAAAGCCTTTAGTTACTCTCTTAACTCTCAGTCTTTTATGAGTAATTGATAGCGCATCACCTGTATAGGCTGGGTCATTTCTGCATATTCTGGGATAAAGTTCTGGCAATAATTAAATAGCCCGAGTACCTGCTTGACCCCCTCTCCTCTCTGGCGCGGTCCCTTCCTGCTAGCTTTCCTCTTGGTCCTAGTGCCTCTCCCATCTGTCTTCGGGCATTTGTCTCTTCCCTTGTGTTATTATGTATTCTAGGTAGATTACTTCGTCCTTCCCTACCTGTACCTTTCTAGGGTTTACCTTTAGTCCCGCATTCTGTAGGGCTCCCAGTACCGTAGTCAATTAAATATTGTAGAGGGACCTGTCACTATCGGATGTTCTTGTGGAGCAGAGTTATCTTATTCAATTCGGACTACACCAATTTACACCAACCAGAATTTCACCGTGGCCACAGTGAAAGTCTGGTTTTAGTAGGTTAATTAACCTCATAGCTCCAATTTAATCCAGATCAATTTCTTTTAAACTAACTTGGAAAACAAAGCAAGAAGCCACATTAACAAAGAAACAATTTTCTTCCAGGCACATTGGCAACTGTAACTTCAAGGCTGAAGCTTATCTTTTGTAAAACAGTGAAGAGATAAAACAAAACAAAATAGCACATTCTTGCAGAAAACAGTAAATTACGTCATATTTCTTATTGTCCTTTCTTCAGATATCTTTCCAAAATACTGTAAAAACATTGAATATAACTGGAGAAAAATTAGTTTTTCACATTTAAACAAATCAAATCAAACTGCTTTGGAAGATTCCACCATAGCAACCGCGACTCCAAGGTTAAATCTTAGACTGAAACTTAATCTTTTGTTAAACAAACTTTCTGTTGCTCTTAGTTTTTACACACCAGCTTAACTTAAATTAGTTCAAAGGTTTTTTTTCAATTCTGGGGGCACAATCTTATTCGCAAATTCTTAAAACTTCCAAAATCCAAGACAAGACAAAAGGGTTAAATGCTTTTTTAACACAGAGAAGTGGGTGGAGCTAAAACAAACATGACAGAATCTTTCTTTTAAAGACAGACTTTCAGACAAAAGAAATACTGTAACTTCTTAAACATTCATAGTCAGGAAAAGTTTCACACTTTAACACACATTCTCATACAAACTGAAATTTCAGCATTTTTTTAAGGTTCCTTTCACTCAGCAAATCTTGTGTTTTATTTGTCTTGGCACAGATGATAATAACTTCCATGTTGGTAAAGCTTTAAGTTTATCTTTTTCTTTTTAAATCGGTGACTCAGCAGCTTTTCCTGGCTTTCCAAGTCCCTTTTTTTCCCTCCTTTGCTGAGTTTTCAAATTGGTTAGCCTGCAAATTAGATCTTTTTCCTTCTTTATCTCTCCCTTCTGTTTCAATTCCTTACATTGTTTCTGGTAACAAGCTAAGATTACCATTCCCCCTTTTCCCTCTTTATCTTTGGTTTGTCCCCTCCACCAAGCCCTGTGGATCGATTAACGCTCCCAATTGTTCGAGAATGTCGATTCCTAATATTGTACCCTCCTTATTGGGACAAACAAAATTGTGCAGGGGTTAGAATCCCTGCCACCTCCAGTAATATTACTTCATTTAAATGCATTCTTGAGGCAGATCCCCCAACCCCTGTGATCAAAACTGTCCATTTATTTGCTGCCTGTGCTCCTTGTGTCACCGTCAAAGGTGCAACGGCGAGGCCTTCTCCCTCCTCACTATCATCATCATCTTCTCCTTCCTCTGTTTTATTATATGGAGGAGGTGGTGGAGCAGTAGGTGTACATGATCGGGGGCCAAAGAGTCCCCTTTCACTCTGACTCTCCTGAATTTCTCCCTTTTAAAATTTCTGCTCTGGCTGCTTTTAATTCCTCTATTTTTGGTTTCAGTTTAAGGGTATACTGTAAAAGCTGTCGTACTATTATTACACCAGCCTTTTGGGTACATTTAGTTTTCTCTTTTTGCCACCAAGTCTTTTGAATGACGGGGTCCTGACTTGGATCCCATCCGTCTCTTAACATTTTGTCGATTAAGCCCTTCCGGTCGTCTGCATAGAATCTAGTAAGGGTTCCTTCTTCACCCAAGTCTAATTCTTTCCCTGACGCCATTTTGTGGTCTGACCTTCCCCGGCTTTACATACAACTTCTACTTGAGTTTATGTCCGTTCAGCCTCTCCACGTGACTTTAATCCTATCCCAAAATGTATTTACACAATAATATACGTAGTAAAAGACTTGATGTCAACACTCGTGCATTTACCTTTCAGTCTGACCGGCTTTTATCGCAATGACAATGTCCCTTCCAATACTTTGTCTAATGTTTACACATAATATATCAAGATTATACTCACCACACGTCCAAATGCGTCCGTCCTTTTACCGCTTTACAGATTCGTCACGATTTGGATACTCGTTCCACAGACAGACGGGTGACCGCCTGGATCATGTAATTTTTCCGGGTGGTGTCCCAAATCTATTCACCCCCTTGTGTCCTCTTGGCCATTGTCCGTCCACGTTCCAACGTATCCTGCCGACTACGCCAAATGTTGTGGCAAAATTAAATAATTAAGTCCGCACACTAGTCTGTAAATGGTAACGAGCCAAGCAGTTTATTTAAAGCACAAAACTATTCAACAGTACAATACAAACAGTCCGTGGAGGTAACTAAAGGCTGATCAGGGAGTACAGCTAGAGGTCCTTTAGCTCGTTCCTGGTTGTCTCCTCGATTGACTTCAATTTCTATTATTTAAGTGTACAAAAGCCGTGGATACTTGAAGCCCGCATGCACAATTGCTGATTGTCACGTAATCTTTACGATCTTATCTGTTGTTCCCCACGTGGTTTTACTTCCCTAGTTCATGGCTGGTGCTTCTGTCTCCGCTGTCATCCTGTGTGCAAGCTGCACTGTTAACCCCTTAAGTCCTGAAGGGCACCTGTGTTACCCTTCACTAAAAATCCACTTCACCCTCATCATTATGAACACCTCTATTAGGTCTCCTCTTAACCTTTTCTGCTCTAAGGGGAACAATCCCAGCTTCTCCAATTTCTCCACACAACTGAACTCCCTCATCCCTGGTACCATCCTGGTCAATCCTCCTCTGCACCCTCTCCAAGGCCTTGACATCCTTCCTAAAGTGTGGTGCCCAGAACTGTACACAAGACTCCAGCTGAGGCCAAAACCCTGCAGCTATATAAAACCCTGGTTAGACCACACCTGGAGTACTGTGAGCAGTTCTGGGCACCACACCTTAGGAAGGATATATTGGCCTTGGAGGGAGTGCAGCGTAGGTTTACCAGAATGATACCCGGACTTCAAGGGTTAAGTTACGGGAAGAGATTACATAAATTAGGGTTGTATTCCCTAGAATTTAGAAGGTTAACGTGTGATCTGATCGAAGTTTTCAGGATATTAAGGGGAACAGACAGGGTAGATAGAGAGAAACTATTTCTGCTGGTTGGGGATTCTAGGACTGAGAGGCATAGTCTAAAAATTAGAGCCAGACCTTTCAGGAGTGAAATTAGGAAACACTTCCACACACAAAGGGTGGTAGAAGTTTGGAACTCTCTTCCGCAAGCGGTCATTGATGCAAGATCAATTGTTAGTTTTAAATCTGAGATTGATCGGTTTTTGTTACCCAAAGGTATTAAGGGATATGGGCCAAAGGCAGCTGTATGGAGTTAGGTCGCAGATCAGCCATGATCTCATTGAATGGCGGAACAGGCTCGAGGGGCTGAATGGCCTCCTCCTGTCCTATGTTCCTAACTAGTGATTTGTGAAGCTTTAGTGTAACTTCCTTGTTTTTGTATTCAATGGCCATATTTACAAAGCCAAGTATCCCATACGCTTTCTGAACCGCCTCACCAACTTGCCGTGGCATGTTCAAAGATTTGTTAATATGCACCCCCAGGTCCCTCTGCTCTTCCACCCCCTCAAAATAGTCCCATTTAGATTATACGGCCTCTCCCTGTTGTTTCTCCCAAAGTGCATCAATTCACACTTATCCTCATTTAATTTCATCTGCCTTGTGTCTGCTCATTTCACAGTCTGTCTCTGTCCTTCTGAAGTCTGCTACTACTATGCTCACTATTTACTACGTTGCCAAGTTTTGTATCATCCGTAAACTTTGAAATTGTACACCTATACCCAAGTCCAGGTCATTTATATATAACAAGAAAAGCAGTGGTCCTAATGCCGACCCCTGGGGGAACCCACTGCATACTTCCCTCCAGTCAGAAAAGCATCCCTCAGCACTGCTCACTGCCTCCTCTCCCTTAGCCAATTATATACCCAAATTACCATTAGCCCTTTAATTCCCTGTGCTTCTATTTTCCGACTAAGTCTCTTATGTGGTACTTTATCAAATGCCTTTTAAAAGTCCATATATACAACATCTGCTGCACTACCTTCATCAACCCTCTGTTACTTCCTCAAAGAACTCAATCAGGTTAGTCAGACACGATTTACCTTTAACAAATCCATACTGGCTGCCCCTTATTAACCCATGCTTCTCCAAGTGAGAATTAATTTTGTCCTTGACAATGGTCTCTAGTCATTCACCCATCACTGACATTAGACTGATTGGCCTGTAGTTACCAGGTTTATCCCTCTCCCCTTTTTTAAACAGGGGTGTAACATTTGCAATCCTCCAGTCCTCTGGCACCACTCCCATATATCTGAGGGAGATTGAAAGATTGTGGTCGGAGCTTCTGCTGTCTCCACCCTAGCTTCCCTCAGCAATCTAGGATGCATCCCATCTGGACTGGGTGACTTGTTAACTTTGAGTGATGACAACCTATTTAGCACCTCCTTTCTATCCATTTTTATCCAATTTCTCTACTCCCCCCTCCTCTACTGCGACATTAACTTCATCCTCTTCTTTTGTGAAGACAGATGCTAAGTACTCATTCAGTACCTCAGCCACGCCCTCTGCCTCCGTATGATGAGCTCCTATTTGGTCCCTAATCGGCCCCACCATTCCTTTAACTATCCTTTTACTTTTCATATGTTTATAGAAGATTTTTGGGTTCTCTTTTATGTTACCTGCTAATCTTTTCTCATATTGTCTCTTTGCCCTTCTGATATCCTGTTTCAATTTCCCCCGCACTCTCTGTATTCTGCCTGGTTTTTGACTGTATTCTGTACCTGACATTTGTTGTAAACCTCCTTTTTCTGTTTTATTTTAACTTCTCTATCCTTTCTCATCCAGGGAGCTCTAGCTTTGGATGTCCCATCTTTCCTCCTTATGGGAATATGCTTGGTTTGTCCCCGAACTATCTCAGCCCTGAAGGCCTGCCATTGGTCATTCACTGTTTTCCTGGACAATCTTTGTTTCCAGTCCACCTGTGCTCGATCCCTTCTCACATCACTGAAATTGGCTCTCTTCCAGCTGGGTATTTTCACCGTTGATTTTTCTTTGTCCCTTTCCATAACTACTTTAAACGTAATGATATTGTAATCACTGTTAACCAGATCCCTCCTGCCCCAGAACCAATGAGAGACCCTTTAAATGTTCTGACTGTGTAAAGAGGTTTCAGAGTTCATCCAACCTGCTGAGTCACCAGCGAGTTCACACACATCTTCAAAAAAAGGAAGATGTTTTAGAAAGGCTGGCGACACTAAAAGTTCGCAGCCATCTCAGAGTAGTGTCCCTTTAATTACAATCTCGCAGAACAAGGAGAATCACTGTCCCTTTAACTACCACAAATCCCTGTGTGGAGGAGAGGGGGAGATACAGTCTGTCCCAGTAACTGTCGCAGAACAGAATTAGCGACCCTGTCCCATAAGGGCTTGTCCCTCCCCCACTCCCTGCTTTTCCTCAAGTGTCTCATTCTTAAAATTCTCATCCTTGTTTTCAAATCCCTCCGTGGCCTCGCCCCTCCCTATCTCTGTAATCTCTTCCAGCCTCTACAACCCCCCTGAGATATTTGCGCTCCTCTAATTCCGGCCTCTTGAGCATCCCCGATTTTAATCGCTCCACCATTGGCGGCCGTGCCTTCAGTTGCCTGGGCCCTAAACTCTGGCATTCCTTCCCTAAACCTTTCCATCTCTCTACCTCTCCTTCTTTAAGATGCTCCTTAAAACCTACTTCTTTGACCAAGCTTTTGGTCATCTGCCTGAATATCTCCTTATATGGCTCGGTGTCAAATTTTGTTTTGTAATGATCCTGTGAAGAGCCTTGGGACGTTTTACTACATTAAAGGCACTTTATAAATACAAGTGGTTGTTGTTTCCTGAATCTAATAATAAATTCCCCAGAGGGAAAGAAACTTGTACTTTTACTCCCAAATATTAAAAAGTTTGTTCTACAGAAGCATCCAGGTTTATCTGCTTTTATTGATGAATTTTAAAAGCCTATAGTAAAACCTGAGCCAGTGTGTTGTGAGACAAAGAGCCTTGTGTCCAATAAGGGGAATAAAGGCCCACAGCCTCCTCGGGCCCTGAACAAGGGACTGGAGAAACAACAGAAAATGCTGGAAAAACACAGCAGGCCAGGCAACATCCATGGAGAGAGAAATAGAGTCAACATTTCAGGTCGAAACCCTCTGTCAGGACTGAAAAAACACAGGAAATGAAACCGATTAAAAGGCCAGTTTGGGGGCTGGGAAATGGGGATGAAAGAACAAAAGAGAAGTGAAGAGACATTAAGAGGTATTCAAAACGAGACGAGATGGTGATAGGACTAGTGGAGACAAAAGACGGCTGTAGATTAGGTGTGAGATGCGCTGTCAGAATGAGAGACAGCTGCCAGTTGGGAGAAAAAAAAAAGGTGGAAGGGCACAAAACAAAGGTGTGGATAAAAAATATATATATAAATGTAATAGGGGCCGAGGTTATGATCTGAAATTGTTGAACTCGATATTGAGTCCGGAAGGCTGTAAAGTGCCTAATCGGAAGATGAGGTGCTGTTCCTCGAGTTTACGTTGAGCTTCCGTGGAACAATGCAAGAGGCCAAGGACGGTGAAGTCCGAGTGGGAATGGGGCGGTGAATTAAAATGACAGGCGACCGGAAGCTCGGGGTCACCCTTACGGACTGAATGGAGGTGTTCCGCAAAGCGGTCACCCAATCTGCGTTTGGTCTCCCCAATGTAGAGGAGACCACATCGTGAGCAGCGAATACAGTATACTAGATTGCAAGAAGTACAAGTAAGTCGCTGTTTCACCTGGAAGGGGTGTTTGGGGCCCTGGACAGTGGGAAGGGGGGAGGTGTAAGGGCAGGTGTTGCATCTCCTGCGCTTGCACAGGAAGGTGCCGGGCGACGGGAAAGGGGTGCTGGGGGTGATAGAGGAGTGGACTAGGGTGTCTCGGAGGGAGCGGTCCCTATGGAATGCTGAAAGGGGAGGGGAAGATGCGTTTGGTGGTGGGATCACATTGGAGGTGGCGGAAATGGCGGAGGATGATCCGTTGAATGTGAAGTCGTGGGGTGAAAGGTGAGGACAAGGGGAACCCTATTGTGGTTCCAGGAGGGAGGGGCAAGGGCAGGGGTGAGGGCAGAAGTGCAGGAGATAGAACGGACCCGGTCGAGGGCCACGTCAACCACAGTAGAGGGGAATCCTTGGTTGAGGAAAAAGGAAGACATGTCAGAAGCACTGGTGTGGAAGGTGGCATCGTCGGAGCAGATGCGGCGGAGATGGAGAAACTGGGAGAATGGAATAGAGTCCTTACAGGAGGCGGGGTGGGAGGAAGTGTAGTCCTCCAGGTAGCTGTGGGAGTCAGTGGGCTTGTAGTGAATGTCTAGCCAATAACCTATTCTCAGAGATGGAGACGGAGAAGTCGAGGAAGGGAAGGGAAGAGTCGGAGATGGATCATGTGAAGGTGAGGGAAGGGTGGAAATTGGGGGCAAATTGAATGAAATTGTCTAGTTCAGGGCGAGAGCAGGAACCGGCACCGATACAGTCATCAATGTACCGTAAAAAGAGGTGAGGGAGGGGACCCGAGTAGGACTGGAACAAAGAGATTTCCACATATCCCACAAAAAGGCAGGCATAGCTAGGACCCATGCAAGTACCCATAGCAACAGCTTTGATTTGGAGGAAATAAGTGGAGTCAAAGGAGAAGTTGTTCAATGCGAGAACAAGTTCAGCCAGGCGGAGGAGGGCAGTGGTGGATGGGGACTGGTCGGGCCTCTGTTCAAGGAAGAAGCGGAGCGCCCTCAGGCCATCCTGGTGGGGGATGGAGATGTAGAGGGATTGTACGTCCATGGTGAAAAGGAGGCGTTTGGGGCCAGGAAACTGGAAACAAAGTGGTGGAGGGCGTCAGAAGAGTCATGAATGTAGGTGGGAAGAGACTGGACAAGGGGAGAAAAGATAGAGTCGAGATGGGAAGAGATAAGTTCCGTGGGGCAAGAACAGGCTGAAACGATGGGTCTACCAGGGCAGTCCTGTTTGTGGATCTTGGGAAGGAGGTAGAAGCAGGCTGTGCGGGGTTGGGGAACTATGAGGTTGGCGGCCGTGGGGGGAAGATCTCCAGAGGAGATGAGGTCAGTGACAGTCTTGGAAACTGTGGCTTGATGTTCGGTAGTGGGGTCATAGTCCAGGTGAAGGTAGGAGGAGGTGTCGGAGAGTTGGCGTTCAACTTCTGTTAGGTAGAGGTCGGTTCGCCAAACAACAACAGCACCACTCTTGTCAATGGGTTTAATGACAATGTCGGGTTGGGTCTGAGAGAATGGAGTTCTGCAAGTTCAGAGGGAGGGAGGTTGGAGTGAATGAGGGGAGCAGAGAAATGGAGACGGCCGATGTCGCGGCGGCAGTTAGCGATGAAAAGATCTAGAGAGGGTAAGAGGCCAGGGGGAGGGGTCCAGGTAGAACGAGAATTCTGAAAGTGGGAGAAAGGGTCAGCCATGCGGGGGGAAGACTCCTGGCCAGAGAAGTGGGCACGGAGGCGATGGCGGCAGAAAAAGAGGCCAGCATCATGCCGAGCTCGAAATTCATTGAGGTGGGGGTGTAAGGGGATGAAGCTCAGGCCTTTGCTGAGGACTGATCATTCGGGGTCAGAGAGGGGAAGGTCAGAGGGGATAGTGAAAACACGGCAGGGGGTGAGATTGGGAGAAGGGGGTGTGTCAGAGGAACGTGAAGGGGAAGAAGGTTCCGGAGGGGCGTTGGTGTCCAAGAGTTGATGAAGCTTGCGATCCTTGACATAAGAACATAAGAAATAGGAGCAGGAGTAGGCCAATCGGCCCCTCGAGCCTGCTCCGCTATTCAATAAGATCATGGCTGATCTGATCCTAACCACCAATCTACTATCACAGAACCATCTCCTGAATCTAACAGAATTAGACACACGAAATAGGAGCAGGATCAGGCTACACGGCCCCTGGGCCCGCTCCGCTACCCACAGGGCCATGACCGATCCGAACCTAGACTCATGTCCAAATTCCTGCCCGCTCCCCGTAACCCTTAATTCCCTTTACTTCTAGGAAACTATCTATTTCTGTTTTAAATTTATGTAATGATGTAGCTTCTACAGCTTTCTGGGGCAGCATATTCCATGGACCTACCACCCTCTGAATGAAGTAGTTCCTCCTCATCTCAGTTTTGAAAGAGCAGCCCCTTATTCTAAGACTATGCCCCCTAGTTCTAGTTTCACCCATCATCGGGAACATCCTCCCCGCATCCACCCGATCAAATCAAAATCAAATCAACTTTTATTGTCATTGTTAGTGCACAAGTGCAGTACAACGAAATGTAGGCTTGCGGCTCCTGAGAGTGTACAATTTGGATTAGGACACTTAAACATTCAACATACATTTATGCATTTGGCTTGCAGTATATTAGCATAAATATGACCATAATAAAGTGCATTGGCAGATGTGCAGGCTTCAGTGTTTATTTGTGGAGTTCAGTTGGATGACAGCCCTGGGAAAGAAGCTGTTCCTAAATCTGGTCGTACGGGTGCGAATGCATCTGTAGCGTCTTCCAGATGGTAGGAGGGCGAACAGACTGTGGCTGGGGTGGGTAGGTCTTTGATGATGGGCCGTGCCCTCCGTAGGCAGCGTTTCTGATATATATGCTCTATGGTCGGTAGCCGGGAACCCCTTCACAATCTTATATGTTTCAATAAGATCGCCTCTCATTCTTCTGAACTCCAATGAGTAGAGTCCCAATCTACTCAACCTCTCCTCATATGTCCATCCCCTCATCCCCGGGATTAACCGAGTGAACCTTCTTTGTACTGACTCGAGAGCAAGTATGTCCTTTCTTAAGTATGGACACCAAAACTGTATGCAGTATTCCAGGTGCGGTCTCACCAATACCTTGTACAACTGAAGCAATACCTCCCTATTTTCATATTCTATCCCCCTAGCAATGAAAGCCAACATTCCATTGGCCTTCTTAATCACTTGCTGCATCTGCATACTAACCTTTTGAGTTTCGTGCACCAGGACCCCCAGATCCCTTTGTACTTCAGTACTTTCCAGTTTCTTGCCATTAAGATAATAACTTGCTCTACGATTTTTCCTGCCAAAGTGCATAACCTCACACTTTCCAGCATTGTATTCCATCTGCCAAATCTCTGCCCACTTACTTAGCCTGTCTATGTCCCCTTGCAGGTTTTTTATGTCCTCCTCACTCACTACTTTCCCTCCCACCTTAGTACCATCTGCAAACTTTGATATGTTACACTCGGTCCCCTCCTCCAAATCGTTAATATAGATTGTAAAGAGTTGGGGACCCAGCACTGACCCCTGCGGAACACCACTAGTTACTGATTGCCAGTCTGAGAATGAACCATTTACCCAACTCTCTGCCTTCTGTTAGATAGCCAATCCTCTATCCATGCCAGAATATTACCCCCAATCCCGTGATTTTTTATCTTAAGCAATAATCTTTTGTGTGGCACCTTGTCAAATGCCTTTTGGAAGTCTAAATGCACTACGTCCACTGGTTCCCCTTTATCCACCCTATATGTTACTTCCTCAAAGAACTCCAGCAAATTTGTCAAACATGACTTCCCCTTCATAAAACCATGCTGACTTTGTCCTATTAAATTATGATTATCCAAATGTCCTGTTACTGTCTCCTTAATAATGAACTCCAAAATTTTACCTGCCACAGATGTTAGGCTAACCGGTCTAAAGTTTCCAGCCTTCTGTCTACTGCCCTTTTTAAATAAGGGTGTTACATTAGCAGTTTTCCAGTCTGCAGGGATCTTTGCTGAGTCCAGGGAGTTTTCAAAAATTATTACCAATGCATCCACAATCCCTACCGCCACTTCCCTCAAGACCCTAGGATGTAAGCCATCAGGTCCAGGTGATTTATCCGCCTTGAGTCCCATTATTTTACCGAGTACCACTTCCTTAGTGATTTTGATCATGTTTAGCTCCTCCCCCCCTGTAGCCCCCTGTTTGTCCAGTGTTGGGATATTCTTAGTGTCCTCTACTGTAAAGACTGATACAAAATATTCATTCAGCGTTTTTGCCATCTCCATATTTCCCACCATTAATTTCCCGGTCTCATCCTCTAAGGGGCCAACATTTACTTTAGCCACCCTTTTTCTTTTTATATAACTATAATAACTCTTACTATCTGTTTTTATATTTTTTGCTAATTTACTTTCATAATCTATCTTCCCTTTCTTAATCAATCTTTTTGTTATTTTTTGCTGTCTTTTAAAGTTTTCCCAATCCTCTATCCTCCCACTAGATTTGGCTACCTTATATGCCCTTGTTTTTAGTTGAATAATATCCTTAATTTCTTTACTTAGCCACGGATGGCTGTCTTTTCTTTTACACCCTTTTCTTCTCAGTGGAATATATATTTTTGGAAGTTGTAAAATAACTCCTTAAATGTACACCACTGATCATGTATCGTCTTACCCTTTAATCTATTTTCCCAATCCACTCTACTCAATTCCACTCTCATACCTTCATAGTCTCCTTTATTCAAGCTTAGCACACTTGTTTGAGATCCAACCTTCTCACCCTCTAATTGAATATGGAATTCAACCATGTTATGGTCACTCATTCCAAGGGGATCCTTTACTAGGACATTTTTAATTAATCCTGTCTCGTTACACAGGACCAGATCTAAGGTTGCTTGCCCCCTGGTCGGTTCAGTTACATACTGCTCAAGAAACCCATCCCTAATACACTCAATGAACTTATCCTCAAGGCAGCCCTGCCCAATTTGATTTGTCCAATTAATATGATAGTTAAAATCCCCCATAATTATAGATGTTCCCTTATTACAAGCCTCAACTATTTCCTGTTTGATACTCCGTCCAACAGAGTTGCAACTGTTTGGAGGCCTATAGACTACGCCCACTAGTGTTTTTTTCCCCTTATTATTCCTTACCTCCACCTAAACTGTTTCATTATCCTGATCTTTTGACCCAATATCATTTCTCTGTTTTACAGTGATTCCTTCCTTTATTAACTTAGCCACCCCACCTCCCCTTCCTTCCTGCCTGTCCTTCCTGATCGTTAAATAACCTGGTATGTTTAATTCCCAGGCATTGTCACCCTGCAGCCATGTTTCTGTAATGGCCACAAGATCATACCCATATGTAATTATTTGTGCCGTTAACTCGTCTATTTTGTTACGAATGCTACGTGCATTCAGATAGAGAACTTTCAAATATGTTTTGTGACACTTAGTTCCTGCTTTTGCCCTTTTTATTACTTTACCTTTTACTCCATACCTTCTGCCCCTTCCTGACACGCTCTGGTTTTTAATTTCCCCACTGCTACCTAAGTCTATGACCTTCTCTGTTGTCATTTTTATTATTTGCTCTCTAGGAACCTCCCCCCCCCACTAGTTAGTTTAAAGCCCTCTCTACAGCCCTAGTTATATGATCCGCCAGGACTCTAGCCCCAGCACTGGCCAAGTGAAGCCCGTCCCAACGGAACAGCTCGCTCCTGCCCCAGTACTGGTGCCAGTGTCCCAGGAAGCAAAACCCATTTCTCCCACACCAGTCTTTGAGCAACGCATTTAACTCTCTAATTTTATTTGTCCCAGCCAAATTCGCTCGTGGCTCAGGTAATAATCCAGAGATTATTACCCTTGAGGTTCTGCTTTTTAATTTGACCCCTAGCTGCTCATACTCCTTTAACAGAACCGGCTTCCTAGTCCTATCTACGTCGTTTGTACCAACATGGACCACGACAACTGGATCCACCCCCTCCCACTGCAAGTTTCTTTCCAGCCCAGAGGAGATGTCCTTAACCCTGGCACCGGGTAGGCAACACAGCCTTCAGGACTCTCACTCTCGGCTGCAGAGAACTCTGTCTATCCCCCTAATAATACTATCCCCTACCACTACAACATTTCTATTTACTCCCCCCTCTTGAATGGCCCCCCGTTCCACGGTGCTGTGGCCAGGTTGCTCATCCTCCCTGCAGTCCCTGCTCCTGTCCCCACAGGGAGTAAGAACCTCGAACCTGTTGGACAAGAGCAAAGGCTGCGGCTCCTCCAGCTCTACCTCCTGCATCCCTGTACCTGCCTCACTTGTAGTCACACCGTCCTGTCCCTGACCATGGGCTACATCTGAATTAATTAACTTCATAGGTGTGCCCACCTCCTGATGCACAGAGTCCAGGTACTTCTCCCCCTCCCTGATGTGTCGCAGTGTCTGAAGCTTAGGCTCCAGCTCATCAACACGGAGCTGGAGTTCCTGTAGCAGCAGACACTTGTCACAGATATAATCACCGTGAGCCACAATGGGGTTCACCGGCTCCCACATCTCGCAACAGTAACACATCACCTGCTCCATTCTATGTAATTAATTAATTTTTTTATTGTTAGTTATGGACACCCTCTGCCCGATTTTAGATGCTAGTATCCCCTTTAATTAATTGGATTTAAATTAAATCAATCCCTCTAGTTACACCAGTTAAATGGTTTACCAACAGTCACTCTGCACCAGAAACTCCTTATTAACTACAACCCACAGAGTTAAAATTTGAAAAGAGCACCTAACACCCCACTTACCCAAACTCACACTTACCCAAACTCAGAGCACTCTTTGATGACTCGCACTCAGTGCTTGCTTGCACTAGGACTGGTCTTTTTATACTGTTTGTTTGTTTACAGCCAAATGAGTCACCCCTGCTGATTGGTTAGAAAACTGGTTTCCACTGCCTGCTGTGCCAATTTACTCCTACTGCAGTGTAACCTTGTTTTACTCTTCTTAAACCAACAGAATCCCAAATATTTAACTTTTCCCCTTTACTTAAACTGTTGAAGTAATCTTATCAAGAATGATTTAAAGAGAAATAACAATTAAAGAACTCTCACATTTACCCAAACTCAGAGCACTCTTTGATGACTCGCACTCAGAAAGGAAGAAAAAAAGTTTTTGTTGAAGCGTCGGATGAGTCGAAGGATGAAATGGAACTGTGGACCTGGACAGCTTTGAGATAGTGTGTGTGGGTGCTGCTGAACAGAGAGGTCGAGAGTGTTCATGTGGCACCGCATGGCGTTGAGGGTGGATCTCAAGATGCGGCGAGAGCAATAGTTCGAGGAACGATGAATATCTTGCAGATATTTGTAATCCTGGGTGGATCCGAAACACGAAGGGTGGAATCCACGTGGAATAAGTCGGAACCGGAGACAGTTGCTGAGGAAAGAGATGTGGCTGTGAAACCGAGTCTTGGCAGATACCTGATCAAACACGAGAAGGGAAACTGAAAGCAATGAAGATGAACAAGGTTGAAGAGACAAACGGAAATCCCGTCGAAGAGAAGAGCAGAACTTCTTCAAGGTGGGCATTCCTGGAAGAGAAGTGGCAGTGAACCAAACACTGGACACAGTCCTTCAGGGCCACACTGAGAGGGGCAAACGGCACTTTGGTCTTTCTCGTCTCTCTTCACTGACAGCAAAGTCTCCGTGTGGGTTAATCTTGAGGCCTGTAAGAAATGTGTCCCAGCCACTCTCTTCCATGGTCCAGAGCTCCTAGGCATGGAACTGAAGGTTCCTTTACAACTATGTTTAGAGTCAGGAAGAACAACGGTGAATGCTGGGAACATGCTGTCAAATCAGAGATTGGTGTCAAACTGCGATCTGTTCCTCACTGAAAGTGAAATGGCAGGTTTAAGTTTCCAGTCTAAATACGGAATTATTCTGTGAAGGTTTAAAGTGTTTATCTGACAGTCCTGATTCTACCACTTTAAGGCAGGCATCAACTCGATTAAAGTAAGTTGGTGAAAGTCTGTATTAAAATAGCAGATGGAGGAGTTCACAGGAGCCTGTTAACTGCTGGTACAATTGTACAACAGACATTTGATCTCCAGATAAACCTGCAGCGTGTTTCCAGGAATTCCCGGTTTTATTGATGTGTGTGTGTTAGACACCAGGATAAATAAAAATACATGACCCGGAACATCCACGGGGGTGCGATCCCGACAGTTACTCTGGGATCACTCCAACTTCGGAACTCCACCACTGACCCTTCTGAAGGGTGTTTAAAGAGATGGGATGGTGCTCTGTGAGCCCCTTGCCCGTATCATCAACAGCTCCATAGAGTCCGGGATTGCTCCCTGAGATTGGAAGGTAGCTCGCCTCGCTCCCATTTTCCAAATCAGGGAGAGATCAAGTCAGGGAACTACAGGCCCATCAGTGTGGCCTCGATCACAGGGAAGATGCTTGAAGGGATCCTGAGAGATGCTGTTTATGATCACCGGGGAAAGGGAAGGGGCTGTTCGAGAGACATAAGAACATAAGAAATAGGAGCAGGAGTAGGCCAATCGGCCCCTCGAGCCTGCTCCACCATTCAATAAGATCATGGCTGATCTGATCCTAACCTCAAATCTACTATCTCTCTACATCCTACCCGAACCCATGTGATCACCTGGGAGAGGTGAAAAACCAGATAAAAAACCCAATAGCCAAATTGGGAGAAAATATTTGGGAAATTCCTCTCCGACCCATCTAGGCGATCGAAACTCGTTCAGGAGATCACTGTCCCTATATTTTCTACAGTACTTACCTTCTGTAAAAGGTGATCTCCACCCCAGCCAGGAACAGGAATAGAACCATCTCCTGAAGTCTAACACATAATTAGAACACAAGAAGTAGGAGCACAACCAGGCTACACGGCCCCTGGGCCCACTCCGCTACCCATAGGGCCATGACTGTTCTGAACCTAGACTCATGTCCAATTTCCTGCCCGCTCCCTGTAACCCCTAATTCCCTTTAATTCTAAGAAACTGTCTATTTCTGTTTTAAATTTATTTAATGAAGTAGCTTCCACAGCTTTCTGGGGCAACAAATTCCACAGACCTACCACCCTCTGAGTGAAGAAGTTTCTCCTCATCTCAGTTTTGAAGAGAAAATCTTATTCTAAGATTATGCCCCCTAGTTCTAGTTTCACCCATCATTGGGAACATCGTCACCGCATCCACCCGATCAAACCCCATCATAATCTTATATGTTTCAATAAGATCGCCTCTCATTCTTCTGAACTCCAATGAGGAGAGTCCCAGTCTACTCAACCTCTCCTCATATGTCCACCCTCTCATCCCCGGGATTAACTGAGTGAACCTTCTTTGTACTGACTTGAGAGAAAGTATGTCTTTTCTTAAGTATGGACACCAAAACTATATGCAGTATTCCAGGTGCGGTCTCACCAATACCTTGTACAACTGCAACAATACCTCCTTGTTTTTATATTCTATCCCCCTAGCAATAAAAGCCAACATTCCATTGGCCTTCTTGATCACTTGCTGCACCTGCATACTAATTTTTTGAATTTCGTGCGCCAGGACCCCCAGATCCCTTTGTACTACAGTACTTTCCAGTTTCTTGCCATTAAGATAATAACTTGCTCTATGATTTTTCCTGCCAAAGTGCATAACCTCTCACTTTCCAGTATTGTATTCCATCTGCCAAATCTCTGGCTGTCTATGTCCCTTTGCAGGTTTTTTATGTCCTCCTCACTCACTATTTCCTTCCCATCTTTGTATCATCTGCAAACTTTGATATGTTACACTCGATCCCCTCCTCCAAATCGTTAATATAGATTGTAAAGAGTTGGGGACCCAGCACTGACCCCTGCGGAACACCACTAGTTACTGATTGCCAGTCTGAGAATGAACCATTTATCCCAACTCTCGGCTTTCTGTTAGATAGCCAATCCTCCACCCATGCCAGAATATTACCCCCAATCCTGTGATTTTTTATCTTGAGTAATAATCTTTTGTGTGGCACCTTGTCAAATGCCTTTTGGAAGTCTAAATACACTGCGTCCACTGGTTCCCCTTTATTCACCCTATATGTTACTTCCTCAAAGAACTCAAGCAAATTTGTCAAACATGACTTCCCCTTCATAAAACCATGCTGACTTTGTCCTATTAAATTATGTTTATCCAAATGTCCCGTTACTGTCTCCTTAATAATGGACTCTAAAATTTTACCAACCACAGATGTTAGGCTAACAGGTCTATAGTTTCCAGCCTTCTGCCTACTACCCTTTTTAAATAAGGGTGTTACATTAGCAGTTTTCCAATCTGCTGGGACCTTTGCTGAGTCCAGGGAGTTTTGGAAAATTATTACCAATGCATCCACAATCCCTACCGCCACTTCCCTCAAGACCCTAGGATGTAAGCCATCAGGTCCAGGGGATTTATCCACCTTGAGTCCCATTATTTTACCGAGTACCACTTCCTCAGTGATTTTAATCGTATTTAGCTCCTCCCCCGCTAGAGCCCCCTGTTTGTCTCAACATGGCTTCTGGAAAACAAGGTCACAGCTACAAACTAGCTGGAGTTTTGTGAAGAAGTTGCTAGGTTGGTGGATGAGGGGAATCCGGTTGACATTATCGACCTCAGGGGTGTCAAACTCATTTTCTGTGGTGGGTCTGATCCGATATCCTGGCACTTGTTGTGGGCCACATTCAGCAAAAGTTATTAAAATAGGAATAAATGAAGATAAACTATATCGGTGATTATTTACAGTTAGATTTTATTTACAGCTGCTGCTGCTCCAGATCCCTGGCACCTCTCAGCTTGAACCATTGCATCAACATTTGGAGCAAGTGACTAGGCTGAGGCCTGTCCTGGATAAAAACATGAGGACCACTTGTCACCACAGAACCTTGTTACCCAACCACTGACCCTGGAAGTGAATTCCACAACCTCACAACTCTCTGTGTGAAGAAGGTTTTCCTGATCATTGTTCCAAATCTCCTACATTTAATCTTGTATCTCTGGCTCCTTGTCTTGAGCCCTCAACCACTGGAAACAGCCTGCTTCTATCTACCCCATCCCACCTTTCATCATTTTAAACATTTCTCTCATATCGCCCTGGAATATGTGTTGAACATGAGAAGGACGAGTCCTAACAGAAAGGACACAAAGTCAGACTGGGCCTGAAACTGAGCCACCAGCCATTCTGGTCAGGAATGCACCTGTCTTGTTGGACCTCCTGTAGTCCTGATCTGTTTACAACCACAACTGTCTGCCTCAGTGATGATTAGATAAACCACAAGCACACAACACTCTCTGCTGCACACACCTTGTAAACATTATCTCTGGACCTCCACAGTGAGGAGGTAAACTGCAAGAAGAGGGGAAAAGAGATGCCCTTCCTTCCCATGACAATCTGCGTGCTTTACTCTGTAACCTTTACTCTTCAAATAAAGTCACTCCCTGCGGGCTCTTTTCAGGGTTTCTTGGGTGACCTTTTCCCGCAGTTCGGAATGTTGACAACACGGCCGACCTGCATCATTGGTGACATCACAATGACTGTTGGCAACACGGCCGACCTGCATCATCACTGACATCACAATGACTATTGACAACACGACCAACCTGCATCATCACTGACATCACAATGACTATTGACAACACGACCAACCTGCATCATCGCTGACATCACAATGACTATTGACACTGAATGATTTAGGGTATGTGGTCGGGGTCTTGGGGTTCAGGGCAGGTGTTACACTTAGGGGTTTGTGGTTATGGTTACAAGCTATTGGTTGTGGTTAGGACTAGTGGTTAGTAGTTAGGATTAGAGGTTCGTGGTTATGTTAACAGGTTAAGGTTAGGGGTTCGTTATAGAAACAATTATTGATGATGCCAGTGTCACTGGACACATCCCTTTTCATTTGGTGTCACACTGTAAGTGGTCCCTGGATTTGATGTCTTAGTGTAAGTGGTCGCTGGATTTGGTGTCTCAATGTAAGTGATCCCTGGATTTGGTGGCTCAGTGTAAGTGATCCCCACATAGAGCTGGTTCTGAGGTCCCGCCCCCACATAGAGCGGGTTCCTGTGCGAGGCCTGCTGGGTCAGGTTATAAAGAGACCGTGCATTGTTCCTCCTCCCACTGCCTGGGGGAATGGGGCATATATTTAAAGGGACAGTGACCACTTTTCTTTGCATATTTATAGTTAAAGGGACAGTCTGGTTTATCTTGGACTGTTGGAGGACTTCACTGACAGAGCTCCTGTTACGAGTCACTCCCTTCTGTACTCGTGCAGTGATTATAAATCTGTCTATTTTAGTGACTTGAGCCTTTCTAAAATATCTCATTATTTTTGAAGATCCATTTGACTTGCTTGTGTAATTTTGAAAGACTTTAGAATTTTGCAGTTTGATGAAGGTTTTGTTTAAAGGTGCAGTGACATTTGTTTCAAAATATTCTGTTCTAACCCCCCTCCCTACTTTAAAACACACTACACTACTGACTGGGAAGGTCCCAAGTTCAATCCTTGATCTGTGCTGTTAGTTGATCTCAGCCAAGGCAGCAGTTCAGGGCCCTCAGTACCACTAATCTAAATAATAGTAAAAATTAGCCAGTGCCCCTGCTCTTGATGCCGATCCAGTGACCTCAGCTGGGAAGTGTTTGGATGTCAATTGAGGGCAGGATTGGACTCGGCAGTGATGCTGACCACAGTGGAAATGCTGCTGACACTCACTGTGCCAGCTGACGGTAAGGCACCAGAGGTTAACTAATGTCTGTGGACTTGCACCCAGCCAGATTCAGCAACTTCTGGAGAGAAGGGGATAAACAAAATCCCAGACTGTGTAATAAACATTGTTTTCAGACAGTGAGGATGGAGGGAGAGGGTGTGTAATGGGGAATTTACAGCTTAGGAGGGACAGGAGACATAATGTTCCGTAGAAACTAAATTTGTCTGTTCTGAATTTCAATCCAGTTGTAAACACCATTTACAGGGCAGGATCTGCAGATGGGAAACTCAAACCAAACATCATGTCAAAATCTGACAGATTCATCAGGAGCTGAATATCATCGGACATTGGATATAGAAGGAAAAATACACCAATCACAGTGGGAGAAACAGGACACGTGTTCTGTGAGTGAACGCACCTTCAACCAATCGTCCAGCCTGTGAGACTCGTGCGCCCACCTGAATCAACAGTGTAAATGTGGGGACTGTGGGAATGCATTCAGTTGCGCGTCTGAGGTGGGAACTCATGGATAGTCACACCGGGGAGAGGCCGTTCACCAGCTGAGTGTGGAAAGAGATTCACTCGCTCATCTCACCTACTACCACACTCACATGTTTGTAATGTGGAGAATCCATTCACTGCTCTGTATGTGGAAAGGGATTCAGCTGCTCATCCCATGTACTGACACACCAACACAGTCACACTGGAGAGAGACCGTTTAGAAACTTTACATGTGGGCAGGGATTCATTCCATTATCTCAACTGTTGATACTCCAGAGTGTCCACATGGAGAACTGTTACTTTAAATACTCCTACTGTGAGTAAAGCTTTCAAAGTTGAAAGCAACTGATGCACGATCAGCGTATTCATACTGGAGAGAGGCAGTTTCAATATTCTGTGTGGGGGAAGACATGGGCAGCACGGTGGCATAGTGGTTAGCACTGTTGCCTCGCAGCGCCAGGGACCCGGGTTCCAATCCAGCCTCGGGCGACTGTCTGTGTGGAGTTTGCACATTCTCCTCGTGTTTGCGTGGGTTTCCTCCGGGTGCTCCGGTTTCCTCCCACAGTCCAAAGATGTGCGGGTTAGGTTGATTGGCTATGATAAATTGACCCTTAGTGTTAGGGGGATTAAATACATGGGGTTACGGGGATAGGGTGGGATATGTGTTGGTGTAGGGGTTACGGGAATCGGGTGGGATATGTGTCGGTGCAGGCTCGGTGGGCCGAAATGGCCTCTATCTGCACTGTGGGGTTTCTGTGATTCTGTGATTCACCCAACCTGCTGAGACACCAGTGAGTTCACATGTGACTTGAGCTTGGATTCTGCAAGACTGAACGATGGCAGAGGGTCCGTGCACTTCGGTTTCTGTATGAATTATTTATTAATTTTATCTCAATCGGTTCACAGAAAATTATTCTCCAATCACTGTTTGGGGCTTTCAATGGCAAGTCTATTACCCAACATTCCCCGCGGTGCAGAATGTGCCCTATTCACACTACAGGAATCCAGAGCGCAGGCGCGGTGCGGGACAGTGTTTGGAGCATGCGCAGTATGACTTCAATCAGAGTTGGGCGAGAGCTGGAAGTGGACACAGGCCGGAGACACAGTTTCGCAGCAGGTGAGAGGTGGTGGTCGCAGGGGAGTAATGGATCCGGGGGGTGGGCTTCATAAGCACCTGGTGTAGGCCGCAAGCCCCGAATAAGGACATGTAGGTTCCGCGTTTGCAGATCCGGGGCTTTTTCCCGGAAACAGGCCCCGGTTAACGTCGCCATATTTGTAAAGGAAAGCTGGAAGTTTCACTGCGCCGCCATTTTGATTAATGGAGCGTCTACGCAGCCATCTTTGTAAAGGAACAGCGAGTGGATCGGGCTTCAGGGTCCCAGTGACCAGGGGAGAAAATTATTGACTCATTTATTTTAATCTCACTCTGCACACAGCGGGTTTCTCCCCATATCAACACAAAAGCAAAATACAGCGGATGCTGGAAATCTGAAATAAAAACAGAAAATGCTGGAAATACTCAGCAGGTCAGGCAGCGTCTATGGAGAGAGAAAAGAAGAAAGACTTACATTTATATAGCGCCTTTCAAGAGCACCGGAGGTGCCAAAGTGCTTTACAGCCAATGTGTCGGATCTTCTGTGCTTGCATGGGAAGGGGAGGGGCTTTTTTTTATTATTCATTCACGTCCAAGGCCAGCGTTTATTGCCCATCCCTAGGATTTTGACCCAGCAACTATGAAGGAATGGCGTTATATTTCCAAGTCAGGATGGTGTGTGACTTGGAGGGGAACTTGCAGCTGGTGGTGTTCCCCTGTGCCTGCTGCCTTTAGAAACATAGAAAAATAGGAGCAGGAGTCGCCCATTCGGCCCTTCGAGCCTGCATCCACTATTTCCATGGCTGCCTCTTTTAGTACTCTGGGATGCAGATTATCAGGCCCTGGGGATTTATCGGCTTTTAGTCCCACTAGTTTCTCCTGCACTATTTTTTTTACTAATACTAATTTCCTTTAATTCCTCCTGCTCACTAGACCCTTGATTTCCTAGCATTTCTGGGAAGTTATTTGTGTCCTCTTCCGTGAAGCCAGAACCAAAGTATTTGTTTAATTGCTCTGCCATTTCCTTGTTGCCCATTATAAATTCTCCCGTTTCTGACTGTAAGGGACCTACATTTATCTTCACTAATCCTTTCCTTTTTACATACTTGTAGAAGCTTTTACAGTCCGCTTTTATGTTCCTTACAAGTTTACTCTCATACTCTATTTTTCCCCTCTTAATCAAAATCTTGGTCCTTTTTTGCTGAACTCTAAACTGCTCCCAATCCTCAGGCTTGCTACTTTTTCTGGCAACTTTATATGACTCCTCTTTGTATCTAATACTGTCCTTAATTTCTGTATTTAGCCATGGTTGGGCCGTTTTCCTTTTGTGTTTTTGCGCCAGAAAGGAATGTGTAACTGTTGCAATTCAAGCATTCGTTTCTTAAATGTTAGCCATTGCCTATCCACCGCCATGCCTTTTAATGAAGCTCCCCAATCTATCATAGCCAACTCACTCCTCATACCTTTGTAGTTTCCTTTGTTTAGATTTAGGACCCTAGTTTAGGATTGTCCTTCTAGGTGGTAGAAGTCGCGGGTTTGGGAGGTGCTGCCGAAGAAGCCTTGGTGAGTTGCTGCAGTGCATCTTGTAGATGGTACACGCTGCAGCCACGGTACGCCGGTAGTGGAGGGAGTGAATGTTTAAGGTGGTGGATGGGATGCCAATCAAGCGGGCTGCTTTGTCCTGGATTGTGTCGAGCGTCTTGAGTGCTGTTGGAGCAGCACTCATCCAGGCAAGTGGAGAGTATTCCATCACACTCCTGACTTGTGTCTTGGAAAGGCTTTGGGGAGTCAGGAGGTGAGACACTAGCCACAGAATACCTAGCCTCTGACCTGCTCTTGTTGACACAGTATTTATGTGGCTGGTCCAGTTAAGTTTCTGGTCAATGGTGACCCCCAGGATGTTGATGGTGGGGGATTCGGCAAAGGTAATGCCATTGAATGACAAGGGGTGGTGGTTAGATTCTCGCTTGTTGGAGATAGTCATTGCCTGGCACTTGTGTAGCGCGAATGTTTCTTGCCACTTATCAGCCCAAGCCTGAATGTCGTCCCGGTCTTGCTGCCTGCGGGCGTGGACTGCTTCATTATCTGAGGAGTTGCAAATGGAACTGAACAGTGTGCAATCATCAGCGAACTTTCCCACTTCTGACCCTATAGTGAAGGGAAGGCCATTGATAAAGCAGCTGAAGATGGCTGGGAATAGGACACTGCCCCGAGGAGCTCCTGTGTTGGAGATGATTGAAGAGTGGACCAGGGTGTAAGCGCCCTCCGCCACTTTAACATTTACCAGTTTCCTGGCCCTTTTCACTCCTCCTTTTCACCATGGACGTACAATCCCTCTACACCTCCATCCCCCACCAGGATGGCCTGAGGGCCCTCCACTTCTCCCTTGAACAGAGGCCCGACCAGTCCCCATCCACCACCACCCTCCAACACCTGGCTGAACTTGTTCTCACATTGAACAACTTCTCCTTTGACTCCACTCATTTCCTCCAAATAAAGGCGTTGCTATGGGAACCCACATGGGCCCTAGCTATGCCTGCTTGTTCATGGGATATGTGGAACATTCTTTGTTCCAGTCCTACTCGGGTCCCCTCCCTCATCTCTCCGATACCTTGATAACTGTATCAGTGTCGGTTCCTGCTGTCATCCTGAACTGGAAAACTTCATCAACTTTACTTCCAATTTCCATCCTTCCCTCGTCTACGAGGTCCATCTTAAAACTTGTTACATTGCTAAAATTTTACAGTTCTGATAAAACGTCATTGACCTGAAACGTTAACTCTGTTTCTCTCTCCACAGATGCTGCCCTGAGTATTTCCAGTATTATCTGTTTTATTTCAGATTTCCAGCAGCCACAGTATTTTACTTTTGTACAAGTGAAGAACTGAACCCAGCCAGAGTCAGCACCTTCTGGGGAGGAGAGAGAGGGGAACCAGTGAGTGTAGAACTGAACCCAGCCAGAGTCAGCACCTTCAGGGGAGGAGAGGGAGGGGAACCAGTGAGTGTAGAACTGAACCCAGCCAGAGTCAGCACCTTCAGGGGAGGAGAGGGAGGGGAACCAGTGAGTGTAGAACTGAACCCAGCCAGAGTCAGCACCTTCAGGGGAGGAGAGGGACTGGAACCAGTGAGTGTAGAACTGAACCCAGCCAGAGTCAGCACCTTCAGGGGAGGAGAGGGAGGGGAGCCAGTGGGTGTAGAACTGAACCCAGCCAGAGTCAGCACCTTCAGGGAGGAGAGGGAGGGGAGCCAGTGAGTGTAGAACTGAACCCAGCCAGAGTCAGCACCTTCAGGGAAGGAGAGGGAGGGGAGCCAGTGAGTGTAGAACTGAACCCAGCCAGAGTCAGCACCTTCAGGGGAGGAGAGGGAGGGGAACCAGTGAGTGTAGAACTGAACCCAGCCAGAGTCAGCACCTTCAGGGGAGGAGAGGGAGGGGAACCAGTGAGTGTAGAACTGAACCCAGCCAGAGTCAGCATTTTCAGGGGAGGAGAGGGAGGGGAACCAGTGAGTGTAGAACCGAACCCAGCCAGAGTCAGCACCTTCAGGGGAGGGAGAGGGAGGGGAACCACTGAGTGTAGAACTGAACCCATCAGCGTCGAGGGAGAAAACTGGGAATGGAGGACAAACTGTTGGGCAATATGCAATGGTTTTGGATTTCAGCACAGGGAGGAGGGAGAGTCTGTGTAACTGAGATTTACAGCTGTAGCGGAACAAGGGAGGAAAAAATGTTCCCTAGAAACTAGAATTGCCTGTTCTGATTTTCTATCCTGTACTTAGTGATTACTTTTTTAAACTCCTTTTACAGGGTATTAGAAGGGGAGGATTTACAGACGGGAAACTCAAACCAAACGTCACATCAAGATCTGAGAGGCACTCGATCCATCAGGACATGAATATCATCGGCCTTTGAATGTGGAAGGAGAAATGTTTGTCTGTTCTGTCTGTGGGGAAAGATTTCAATCATCAGTGTGACTGGAAAAGCAGCGAGACACCCACACCCGAGTGAGAGTGTTCCAGTGCACTGACTGTGGAAAGAGCTTTAACCAGTTACACAGCCTGAAAAACATCGCACCATTCACAGCGGGGAGAAACCGTACACGTGTTCAGTTTGTGGACGAGGCTTCAACTGATCGTTCACCCTGGAGCAGCACAAGGATACCCGCACCATGGAGAAACCGTGAAAATGTGGGGACTGTGGGAAGGGATTCAAGTACCTATCAAAGCTGGAAACTCATCAATGCAGTCACACCGGGGAGAGGCCGTTCACCTGCTCCGAGTGTGGGAAGGGATTCAATCAGTCATCCACACTGCTGATACACCAGCGAGTTCACACTGGAGAGCGACTGTTCACCTGCTCCGAGTGTGGGAAGGGATTCAATCAGTCATCCACACTGCTGATACACCAGCGAGTTCACACTGGGGAGAGGCAGTTCACCTGCTCCGAGTGTGGGAAGGAATTCATTCAATCATCCAACCTGTGGACACACCAGCGAGTTCACATTGGGGAGAGGCCGTTCACCTGCTCCGTGTGTGGGAAGGGATTCACTCAGCCATCCAGCATGCTGAAACACCAGCGAGTTCACATGTGATTGCTGGGGTTGGATTCTGCTGTTGTTGCTGCTGTTAATCACATCCAGGACTTAACCATGATCATTCTGATAGTTGGAGTTTGTTTCTGCTGATGTTAGTAACCCCTATAACTTGGCTGGTGTTTAATATTCTGGATATATAGCTGATTGTGTTCTCAGGGCTGCATTGTCCCTTTAAGTCTGTGATCGTTCCCTTTAATTCAGGGACTCTCATCTGAAGTTATCTTACAATAAAATGATTAACTTTTACTTCAACTTAAATTGATCTTTGGTACAAAATCTACAATTCAGTGTTTGAAAGGTTCCGCTGATTAACATCTCTAATTAGAAAGTGCTGATTAATCCTCGCTGTCATTTCTTACTGAAAGAAGGGGAATGGGAATTGGTGGAGAATCGAGAGTCCCCAAATGTTGCCCCTCCCGTCTGGTACAGCAATCCCGTCGACATGGGAATGGAAACATGTCCAATCTAAGTAACAGCTGAGATTAATCTTTCTGGGCCTGTGCGGTCGGTTTATGTCAGACAGGAGGAGATTGATGTCAGTGACAGGTCGGTTTATGTCAGACAGGAGGAGATTGGTGTCAGTGACTGGGGTTGGTTTATATCAGACAAGAGGAGATTGATGTCAGTGACTGTGGGGTTGGTTTATATCAGACCGGAGGAGATTGGTGTCAGTGACTGGGGTTGGTTTATATCAGACAGGAGGAGATTGGTGACAGTAACTGTGGGGTTGGTTTATATCAGACAGGAGGAGATTGGTGTCAGGGACTGTGGGGTTGGTTTATATCAGACAGGAGGAGATTGGTGTCAGTGACTGGGGTTGGTTAATATCAGACAGGAGGAGATTGGTGTCAGTGACTGGGGTTTGTTTATATCAGACAGGAGGAGATTGGTGTCAATGCCTGTGGGGTTGGTTTATATCAGACAGGAGGAGGTTGGTCTCAGTGACTGTGGGGTTGGTTTATATCAGAGAGGAGGAGATTGGTGTCAGTGACTGTGAGGCTGGTTTATATCAGACAGGAGGAGATTGGTGTCAGTGACTGTGGGGTTGGTTTATATCAGACAGGAGGAGATTGGTGTCAGTGACTGTGGGGCTGGTTTATATCAGACAGGAGGAGATTGGTGTCAGTGCCTGTGGGGTTGGTTTATATCAGACAGGAGGAGGTTGGTCTCAGTGACTGTGGGGTTGGTTTATATCAGACAGGAGGAGGTTGGTCTCAGTGACTGTGGGGTTGGTTTATATCAGACAGGAGGAGGTTGGTCTCAGTGACTGGGGTTGGTTTATATCAGACAGGAGGAGATTGGTGTCAGTGACTGGGGTTGGTTTATATCAGACAGGAGGAGATTGGTGTCAGTGACTGGGGTTGGTTTATATCAGACAGGAGGAGATTGGTGTCAGTGACTGGGGTTGGTTTATATCAGACAGGAGGAGATTGGTGTCAGTGACTGTGAGGCTGGTTTATATCAGACAGGAGGAGATTGGTGTCAGTGACTGTGGGGTTGGTTTATATCAGACAGGAGGAGATTGGTGTCAGTGACTGTGGGGTTGGTTTATTTCAGACAGGAGGAGATTGGTGTCAGTGACTGTGAGGCTGGTTTATACCAGACAGGAGGAGATTGGTGTCAGTGACTGTGGGGTTGGTTTATATCAGACAGGAGGAGATCGGTGTCAGTGACTGTGGGGCTCGTTTATATCAGACAGGAGGAGATTGGTGTCAGTGACTGGGATTGGTTTATATCAGACAGGAGGAGGTTGGTGTCAGTGACTGTGGGGCTGGTTTATATCAGACAGGAGGAGATTGGTGTCAGTGACGGGCTGGTTTATATCAGGCAGGAGGAGATTGGTGTCAGTGACTGTGGGGTTGGATTATATCAGACAGGAGGAGATTGGTGTCAGTGACTGTGGGGTTGGTTTATATCAGACAGGAGGAGATTGGTGTCAGTGACTGTGGGTCTGGTTTATATCAGACAGGAGGAGATTGGTGTCAGTGACTGTGGGGCTCGTTTATATCAGATGGGAGGAGATTGGTGTCAGTGACTGTGGGGTTGGTTTATATCAGACAGGAGGAGATTGGTGTCAGTGACTGTGGGTTTGGTTTATATCAGAGAGGAGGAGATTGATGTCAGTCATTGTGGGGTTGGTTTATATCAGACAGGAGGAGATTGGTGTCAGTCACTGTGGGGTTGGTTTATATCAGACAGGAGGAGATTGGTGTCAGTGACTCGGGTTGGTTTATATCAGAGAGGAGGAGATTGGTGTCAGTCACTGTGGGGTTGGTTTATATCAGGCAGGAGGAGATTGGTGTCAGTGACTGTGGGGTTGGATTATATCAGACAGGAGGAGATTGGTGTCAGTGACTGTGGGGTTGGTTTATATCAGACAGGAGGAGATTGGTGTCAGTGACTGTGGGTCTGGTTTATATCAGACAGGAGGAGATTGGTGTCAGTGACTGTGGGGCTCGTTTATATCAGATGGGAGGAGATTGGTGTCAGTGACTGTGGGGTTGGTTTATATCAGACAGGAGGAGATTGGTGTCAGTGACTGTGGGGTTGGTTTATATCAGAGAGGAGGAGATTGGTGTCAGTCATTGTGGGGTTGGTTTATATCAGACAGGAGGAGATTGGTGTCAGTCACTGTGGGGTTGGTTTATATCAGACAGGAGGAGATTGGTGTCAGTGACTGTGGGGTTCACAGAATCACAGAAACCCCACAGTGCAGATAGAGGCCATTTCGGCCCATCGAGCCTGCACCGACACATATCCCACCCGATCCCCGTGACCCCTACACCAACACATATCCCACCATATCCCTGTAACCCCACGTATTTAATCCCTCTAACACTAAGGGTTAATTTATCATAGCCAATCAACCTAACCCGCACATCTTTGGACTGTGGGAGGAAACCGGAGCACCCGGAGGAAACCCACGCAAACACGGGGAGAATGTGCAAACTCCACACAGACAGTCACCCGAGGCCAGATTCGAAACCGGGTCCCTGGCGCTGTGAGGCAACAGTGCTAACCACTATGCCACCATGCTGCCGATTATATCAGACAGGAGGAGATTGGTGTCAGTGACTGTGGGGCTGGTTTATATCAGACAGGAGGAAATTGGTGTTAGTGACTGTCGGGTTGGTTTATATCAGACAGGAGGAGATTGGTGTCAGTGACTGTGGGGCTGGTTTATATCAGACAGGAGGAGATTGGTGTCAGTGACTGGGGTTGGTTTATATCAGACAGGAGGAGATTGGTGTCAGTGACTGTGGGGTTGGTTTATATCAGACAGGAGGAGATTGGTGTCAGTGACGGGCTGGTTTATATCAGGCAGGAAGAGATTGGTGTCAGTGACTGTGGGGCTGGTTTATATCAGACAGGAGGAGATTGGTGTCAGTGACTGTGGGGCTGGTTTATATCAGACAGGAGGAGATTGGTGTCAGTGACTGTGGGGTTGGTTTATATCAGACAGGAGGAGATTGGTGTCAGTGACTGTGGGGCTGGTTTATATCAGACAGGAGGAGATTGGTGTCAGTGACTGTGGGGTTGGATTATATCAGACAGGAGGAGATTGGTGTCAGTGACTGTGGGGCTGGTTTATATCAGACAGGAGGAGATTGGTGTCAGTGACTGTGGGGTTGGATTATATCAGACAGGAGGAGATTGGTGTCAGTGACTGTGGGGCTGGTTTATATCAGACAGGAGGAGATTGGTGTCAGTGACTGTGGGGCTGGATTATATCAGACAGGCGGAGATTGGTATCAGTGACTGTGGGGTTGGTTTATATCAGACAGGAGGAGATTGGTGTCAGTGACTGTGGGTCTGGTTTATATCAGAGAGGAGGAGAATGGTGTCAGTGACTGTGGGGTTGGTTTATATCAGACAGGAGGAGGTTGCTGTCAGTGACTGGGGTTTGTTTATATCAGACAGGAGGAGATTGGTGTCAGTGACCGTGGGGTTGGTTTATATCAGACAGGAGGAGAATGGTGTCAGTGACTGTGGGGTTGGTTTATATCAGACAGGAGGAGATTGGTGTCAGTGACTGTGGGGTTGGTTTATATCAGACAGGAGGAGAATGGTGTCAGTGACTGTGGGGTTGGTTTATATCAGACAGGAGGAGAATGGTGTCAGTGACTGTGGGGTTGGTTTATATCAGACAGGAGGAGAATGGTGTCAGTGACTGTGGGGTTGGTTTATATCAGACAGGAGGAGGTTGCTGTCAGTGACTGGGGTTTGTTTATATCAGACAGGAAGAGATTGGTGTCAGTGACTGGGGTTTGTTTATATCAGACAGGAAGAGATTGGTGTCAGTGACTGTGGGGTTGGTTTATATCAGACAGGAGGAGATTGGTGTCAGTGACTGTGGGGTTGGTTTATATCAGACAGGAGGAGATTGGTGTCAGTGACGGGCTGGTTTACATCAGGCAGGAGGAGATTGGTGTCAGTGACTGTGTGGTTGGTTTATATCTGACAGGAGGAGATTGGTGACAGTAACTGTGGGGATGGTTTATATCAGACAGGAGGAGATTGGTGTCAGGGACTGTGTGGTTGGTTTATATCAGACAGGAGGAGATTGGTGTCAGTGACTGTGGGGTTGGTTTATATCAGACAGGAGGAGATTGGTGTCAGTGACTGTGAGGCTGGTTTATATCAGACAGGAGGAGATTGGTGTCAGTGACTGGGGTTGGTTTATATCAGACAGGAGGAGATTGGTGTCAGTGACTGGGGTTGGTTTATATCAGACAGGAGGAGATTGGTGTCAGTGACTGTGAGGCTGGTTTATATCAGACAGGAGGAGATTGGTGTCAGTGACTGTGGGGTTGGTTTATATCAGACAGGAGGAGATTGGTGTCAGTGACTGTGGGGTTGGTTTATTTCAGACAGGAGGAGATTGGTGTCAGTGACTGTGAGGCTGGTTTATACCAGACAGGAGGAGATTGGTGTCAGTGACTGTGGGGTTGGTTTATATCAGACAGGAGGAGATTGGTGTCAGTGACTGGGGTTGGTTTATATCAGACAGGAGGAGATTGGTGTCAGTGACTGTGGGATTGGTTTATATCAGACAGGAGGAGATCGGTGTCAGTGACTGTGGGGCTCGTTTATATCAGACAGGAGGAGATTGGTGTCAGTGACTGGGATTGGTTTATATCAGACAGGAGGAGGTTGGTGTCAGTGACTGTGGGGCTGGTTTATATCAGACAGGAGATTGGTGTCAGTGACGGGCTGGTTTATATCAGGCAGGAGGAGATTGGTGTCAGTGACTGTGGGGTTGGATTATATCAGACAGGAGGAGATTGGTGTCAGTGACTGTGGGGTTGGTTTATATCAGACAGGAGGAGATTGGTGTCAGTGACTGTGGGTCTGGTTTATATCAGACAGGAGGAGATTGGTGTCAGTGACTGTGGGGCTCGTTTATATCAGATGGGAGGAGATTGGTGTCAGTGACTGTGGGGTTGGCTTATATCAGACAGGAGGAGATTGGTGTCAGTGACTGTGGGGTTGTTTTATATCAGAGAGGAGGAGATTGGTGTCAGTCATTGTGGGGTTGGTTTATATCAGACAGGAGGAGATTGGTGTCAGTCACTGTGGGGTTGGTTTATATCAGACAGGAGGAGATTGGTGTCAGTGACTCGGGTTGGTTTATATCAGAGAGGAGGAGATTGGTGTCAGTCACTGTGGGGTTGGTTTATATCAGAGAGGAGGAGATTGGTGTCAGTCACTGTGGGGCTGGTTTATATCAGACAGGAGGAGATTGGTGTCAGTGACGGGTTGGTTTATATCAGACAGGAGGAGATTGGTGTCAGTGACTGTGGGGTTGGTTTATATCAGAGAGGAGGAGAATGGTGTCAGTGACTGTGGGGCTGGTTTATATCAGACAGGAGGAGATTGGTGTCAGTGACTTTGGGGTTGGTTTATATCAGACAGGAGGAGATTGGTGTCAGTGACTGTGGGGTTGGTTTATATCAGACAGGAGGAGATTGGTGTCAGTGACTGTGGGGTTGGTTTATATCAGACAGGAGGAGATTGGTGTCAGTGACTGTGGGGTTGGTTTATATCAGACAGGAGGAGATTGGTGTCAGTGACTGGGGTTGGTTTATATCAGACATGGGGAGATTGGTGTCAGTGCCTGTGGGGTTGGTTTATATCAGACAGGAGGAGATTAGTGTCAGTGACTGTGGGGTTGGTTTTTCTCAGACAGGAGGAGATTGGTGTCAGTGACTGGGGTTGGTTTATATCAGACAGGAGGAGATTGGTGTCAGTGCCTGTGGGGTTGGTTTATATCAGACAGGAGGAGATTGGTGTCAGTGACTGTGGGGTTGGTTTATATCAGACAGGAGGAGATTGGTGTCAGTGACTGTGGGGTTGGTTTATATCAGACAGGAGGAGATTGGTGTCAGTGACTGTGTGGTTGGTTTATATCAGACAGGAGGAGATTGGTGTCAGTGCCTGTGGGGTTGGTTTATATCAGACAGGAGGAGATTGGTGTCAGTGACTGTGGGGTTGATTTATATCAGACTGGAGGAGATTGGTGTCAGTGACTGGGGTTGGTTTATATCAGACAGGAGGAGATTGGTGTCAGTGACTGGGCTTGGTTTATATCAGACAGGAGGAGATTGGTGTCAGTGACTGGGGGCTTGGTTTATATCAGACAGGAGGAGATTGGTGTCAGTGACTGGGGTTGGTTTATATCAGACATGGGGAGATTGCTGTCATTCGGCTGAAACTCTGCATCATTTTGAAAGCTGATTTCTCTCAAACTCCAGGAGAAAACTGGACCTTTCTGTTGTGGCTTTAAACAGATGAAACCCTGTGGTTTGGGGAAACATGCTTCTCGTGTCTGGACAACCACATTTGCAGTAGGTTCATGAGCTGGAGGAGGTCAAGCTCCATGTTCGGATCTCCAGTTCGAGCTCCAGGTTCGGAGCTTGAGTAGCAGCTGGCGTCACTGCAGTGCATCCGCGAGGCTGAGAGCTTCGTGGAGAGCACGTTTCGGGAGGTGGTCAACCCACAGCTGAAGAGTGGCGGAGCAGAGAGGGAATGAGCGACTGCCAGAGAGAAAAGAAGGACCAGGCAGGTAGTGCAGGAGACCCCTGCATGCATCTCGCTCTCTAACTGGATACTGGTGAGGGCGATGGTTTGTCGAGGGAGTACAGCCAGAGCTAAGTTCATGGCACCATGAGTGGCTGATCTGTTCCGGGGAGGCTGAGGGGTGGGTGGGGGGGGGGGGGCGCGGTGAGGAAGGCCGGGAAAGTAATATTGATTGGAATTTCAATAGTTAGGGAACAGACAGGCGTTTCTGCGGCCAGTGACGTGACCCCAGGATGCCAGGGTCAAGGATATCACTGAGCGGCTGTGAGACATTCTGAGGGGCAAAGATGAACAGCCAGAGGTCATGGTCCATATCGTTACCAATGACATGGGTAGAAAGAGGGATGAGGTCCTGCAGGCAAATTTTAGGGAACTAGGAAAGAGGTTAATAAATGGTACCTCAAAGGTAGTCATTTCTGGATCACTCCCGGTGCTACGCGCTAGTCAGTACAGAAATAGGAGGACAGAGCAGGTGAATGCATGGCTGGAGAGATGGTGCAGGAGGGAGGGCAATAGATTCCTGAGGCATTGGGACTGTTTCTGGGGGAGGTGTGACCTGTAGAAGCCGGATGGACCACACCTCAACAGGGTCGGGACCAGTATCCTCGCTGGGGTTTACTCGTGCTGTTGGGAAGGTTTATACTAGCCTGGCAGGGGGATGGGAACCTGAGAGTGGATTCAGAATGGAGAGAAGCAAAGCTGGAAATGGAAGGCAGAAAATTAGTGAGTGAGTTTGGAAGACAGAGGAAGCAAAGGCTTGAAAATAGACAACAAAGGAGTTTGGCAGTGCTTAATGGCATATACTTCAATACAAGGAGTCCAGTGCATGAGGCAGATAAGCTGAGGTGTTATTGCAGCAGTGAGGAGGGATGTTAGTAGGATCATCAAATGAGGTCATATGCATTGAACTGAAGAACGAAAATGGGGCAACCACAATGCTGGGGGTGTATGCTAGACCCCCAAACAATCAGAAGGAGATAGAAAAGGAAATGTGTAGGCAAATTTCTGAGAAGTCCAAAAATAATAGGACAGTAATAGTCGGGGATTTCAACTACCACAGAATCATGGAAAGTTACAGCACAGATGGAGGCCATTCAGCCCATCGTGTCTGTGCCGGTCGACAAAGAGCTCTCCAGCCTCATCCCACTTTCCAGTTCTTGGTCCGTAGCCCTGTAGGTTACCGCACTTCACGTGCAGATCCAAGCACATTCAGGTAGTGAGTTCAGACCCCCACCACCCTCTGTGTGAAATAATTCTCAAATCCCCTCTAATCCTTCTACCAATTACTTTAAATCTATACCCCCTGGTTATTGACCCCTCTGCTAAGGGAAATAGGTCCTTCCTATCCACTCTATCCAGGCCCTCATAATTTTATACACCTCAGTTAAATCTCACCTCAGCCTCCTCTGTTCCAAAGAAAACAACCCCAGCCTATCCAGTCTTCCCTCATAGCTAAAATTATCTACTCCCGGCAACATCCTCGTAAATCTCCTCTGCACCCTCTCTAGTGCAATCACATCTTTCCTGTAATGTGGTGACCAGAACTGTACGCAGTACTCTAGCTGTGGCCTAACTAGTGCCTTATACAACAACAACAAAAACAACTTGTATTTACATAGCACCTTCAATGTAGTAAAACGTCCCAAGGCACATTTCTCGCATAACCTCCAGAGGGTGGTAGAGGCAGAAACCCTCAGCGCATTTTAAAAAGTGCTTGGATCTGCACTTGAAGTGCCGTAACCTCCAGGGCTACGGACCAAGAGCTGGAAAGTGGGATTCGGCTGGAGCGCTCTTTTTCGGCCGGCACAGACACGCTGGAATTAACGGGTTCCTTCTGTGTCGTAAACTGCTACGATTCTATGACACCAATCTCCTCCTGTCTGATATAAACCAACCCCACAGTCACTGACACCAATCTCCTCCTGTCTGATATAAACCAACCCCACAGTCACTGACACCAATCTCCTCCTGTCTGATATAAACCAGCACCACAGTCACTGACACCAATCTCCTCCTGTCTGATATAAACCAGCACCACAGTCACTGACACCAATCTCCTCCTGTCTGATTTAAACCAACCCTACAGTCAGTGACACCAATCTCCTCCTGTCTGATATAAACCAGCCACAGTCACTGACACCAATCTCCTCCTGTCTGATATAAACCAACCCCACAGTCACTGACACTAATCTCCTCCTGTCTGATATAAACCAGCACCACAGTCAATGACACCAATCTCCTCCTGTCTGATATAAACCAAGCCCACAGACACTGACACCAATCTCCTCCTGTCTGATATAAACCAACCCCACAGTCACTGACACCAATCTCCTCCTGTCTGATATAAACCAACCCCACAGTCACTGACACCAATCTCCTCCTGTCTGATATAAACCAGCCCCACAGTCACTGACACCAATCTCCTCCTGTCTGATATAAACCAGCCACAGTCACTGACACCAATCTCCTCCTGTCTGATATAAACCAACCCCACAGTCACTGACACTAATCTCCTCCTGTCTGATATAAACCAACCCCAATCACTGTCACCAAGCTCCTCCTGTCTGATATAATTCAACCCCACAGTCACTGACACCAATCTCCTCCTGTCTGATTTAAACCAACCCTACAGTCAGTGACACCAATCTCCTCCTGTCTGATATAAACCAACCCCACAGTCACTGACACCAATCTCCTCCTGTCTGATATAAACCAACCCCACAGTCACTGACACCAATCTCCTCCTGTCTGATTTAAACCAACCCTACAGTCAGTGACACCAATCTCCTCCTGTCTGACATAAACCGACCCGTCACTGAAACCAATCTCCTCCTGTCTGATTTAAACCAACCCCACAGTCACTGAAACCAATCTCCTCCTGTCTGATATAAACCAACCGCACAGGCCCAGAAAGATTAATCTCAGCTGTTACTTAGGTTGGACATGTTTCCATTTCTGTGTCGAGGGGATTGCTGTACCAGACGGGAGGGGCAACATTTGGGGACTCTCTATTCTCTACCAATTCCCATTCCCCTTCTTTCAGTAAGAAATGACAGCGAGGATTAATCAGAACTTTCTAATTAGAGATGTTAATCAGCTGAACCTTTCAAACACTGAATTGTAGATTTTGTACCAAAGATCAATTTAAGTTGAAGTAAAAGTTAATCATTTTATTGTAAGATAATTTCAGATGAGAGTCCCTGAATTAAGGGAAACGATCACAGACTTAAAGGGACACTGCAGCCCTGAGAACACAATCAGCTATATATCCAGAATATTAAACACCAGCCAAGTTATAGGGGTTACTAACATCAGCAGAAACAAACCCCAACTATCAGAATGATCATGGTTAAGTCCTGGATGTGATTAACAGCAGCAATAACAGCAGAATCCAACCCCTACAATCACATGTGAACTCGCTGGTGTTTCAGCATGCTGGATGGCTGAGTGAATCCCTTCCCACACACGGAGCAGGTGAACGGCCTCTCCCCAGTGTGAACTCGCTGGTGTGTCAGCAGGTGG
Organism: Somniosus microcephalus; assembly: GCF_052327205.1. NCBI lineage: Eukaryota > Metazoa > Chordata > Chondrichthyes > Squaliformes > Somniosidae > Somniosus > Somniosus microcephalus. Next base: position 29,650,323 of record NC_140990.1, on the reverse strand, counting down.
GATGACTGATTGAATCGCTTCCCACACACGGAGCAGGTGAATGGCCTCTCCCCAGTGTGAACTCGCTGGTGTGTCCGCAGGTTGGATGATTGAATGAATTCCTTTCCACACACAGAGCAGGTGAACGGCCTCTCTCCAGTGTGAACTCGCTGGTGTATCAGCAGTGTGGATGACTGATTGAATCCCTTCCCACACTTGGAGCAGGTGAATGGTCTCTCTCCAGTGTGAACTTGCTGGTGTATCAGCAGTGTGGATGACTGATTGAATCCCTTCCCACACTCAGAGCAGGTGAACGGCCGCTCCCCAGTGTGACTGCGTCGATGAGTTTCCAGCTTGGACGGGTACTTGAATCCCTTCCCACAGTCCCCACATTTCCACGGTTTCTCCGTGGTGAGGGTGTCCTTGTGCTGCTCCAGGGTGAATGATCAGTTGAAGCCTCGTCCACACACTGAACACGTGTACAGTTTCTCCCCGCTGTGAATGGTGCAATGTTTTTTCAGGCTGTGTAACTGGTTAAAGCTCTTTCCACAGTCAGTGCACTGGAACACTCTCACTTGGGTGTGTGTGTCTCGGTGCTTTTCCAGTCACACTGATGTTTGAAATCTTTTCCCACAGACAGAACAGTCAAACATTTCCCCTTCTATATTCAAAGGCCGATGATATTCAGCTCCTGATGAATTGAGTGACTCTGTGAGATTTTAACCTGATGTTTGGTATGGGTTTCCAATTTGTAAATCCTCTACATCTGTACCCTGTAAAAGGAGTTTATAAAAGTCATCAGTGTAAGTACAGGATAGAAAATCAGAACAGGCAATTCTAGTTTCTAGGGAACATTTTTTACTCCCTTGTTCCGCCACAGCTGTAAATCTCAGTTACACAGACTCTCCCTCCTCCCTGTGCTGAAATCCAAACCCATCGCATATTACCCAACAGTTTGTCCTCCATTCCCAGTTTTCTCCCTCAACGCTGATGGGTTCAGTTCTATATTCACTGGTTCCCGTCTCTCTCCTGCCCTGAAGGTGCTGACTCTGGCTGGGTTCAGTTCTACACTCACTGGTTCTCCTCCCTCTCCTCCCCTGAAGGTGCTGACTCTGGCTGGCTTCAGTTCTACACTCACTGGTTCCCCTCCCTCTCCTCCCCTGAAGGTGCTGACTCTGGCTGGGTTCAGTTCTACACTCACTGGTTCCTCTCCCTCTCCTCCCCTGAAGGTGCTGACTCTGGCTGGGTTCAGTTCTACACTCTCCGGTTCGCCTCTCCTCCCCTGAAGGTGCTGACTCTGGCTGGGTTCAGTTCTACACTCACTGGTTCCCCTCTCTCTCCTCCCTGAAGGTGCTGACTCTGGCTGGGTTCGGTTCTACACTCACTGGTTCCCCTCCCTCTCCTCCCCTGAAGGTGCTGACTCTGGCTGGGTTCAGTTCTACACTCACTGGTTCCTCTCCCTCTCCTCCCCTGAAGGTGCTGACTCTGGCTGGGTTCAGTTCTACACTCTCCGGTTCGCCTCTCCTCCCCTGAAGGTGCTGACTCTGGCTGGGTTCAGTTCTACACTCACTGGTTCCCCTCCCTCTCCTCCCCTGAAGGTGCTGACTCTGGCTGGGTTCAGTTCTACACTCACTGGTTCCTCTCCCTCTCCTCCCCTGAAGGTGCTGACTCTGGCTGGGTTCAGTTCTACACTCTCCGGTTCGCCTCTCCTCCCCTGAAGGTGCTGACTCTGGCTGGGTTCAGTTCTACATTCACTGGTTCCCCTCCCTCTCCTCCCCTGAAGGTGCTGACTCTGGCTGGGTTCGGTTCTACACTCACTGGTTCCTCTCCCTCTCCTCCCCTGAAGGTGCTGACTCTGGCTGGGTTCAGTTCTACACTCACTGGTTCCCCTCCGTCTCCTTCCCTGAAGGTGCTGACTCTGGCTGGGTTCAGTTCTACACTCACTGGTTCCCCTCCCTCTCCTCCCCTGAAGATGCTGACTCTGGCTGGGTTCAGTCCTACATTCACTGGTTCCGCTCCCTCTCCTCCCCTGAAGATGCTGACTCTGGCTGGGTTCAGTTCTACACTCTCCGGTTCCCCTCTCTCTCCTCCCCTGAAGGTGCTGACTCTGGCTGGGTTCAGTCCTACATTCACTGGTTCCGCTCCCTCTCCTCCCCTGAAGGTGCTGACTCTGGCTGGGTTCAGTTCTACACTTATACAAAAGTAAAATACTGCGGCTGCTGGAAATCTGAAATAAAACAGATAATACTGGAAATACTCAGGGCAGCATCTGTGGAGAGAGAAACAGAGTTAACGTTTCAGGCCAATGACATTTCATCAGAAGTGTAAAATTTTAGCAATGTAACAGGTTTTAAGATGGGCCTCGTGTAGACGAGGGAAGGATGTAAATTGGAAATAAAGTTGATGAAGTTCTCCAGTTCAGGGCGAGAGCGAGAATCGACACCAATACAGTTATCAATGTACTGGAAAAGAGGTGAGGGAGGGGACCTGAGTAGGACTGGAACAAAGAATGTTCCACATATCCCATGAAAAGGCAGGCCCATGTGGGTCCCCATAGCAATGCCTTTATTTGGAGGAAGTGAGTTGATTCAAAGGAGAAGTTGTTCAATGTGAGAACAAGTTCAGCCAGGCAGAGGAGGGTGGTGGTGGATGGGGACTGGTTGGGCCTCTGTTCAAGGAAGAAGCGGAGCGCCCTCTGGCCATCCTGGTGGGGGATGGAGGTGTAGAGGGATTGTACGTCCATGGTGAAAAGGAGGAGTGAAAAGGGCCAGGAAACTGGTAAATGTTAAAGTGGCGGAGGGCGCTTACACCCTGGTCCACTCTTCAATCATCTCCAACACAGGAGCTCCTCAGGGCAGTGTCCTATTCCCAGCCATCTTCAGCTGCTTCATCAATGGCCTTCCCTCCACTATAGGGTCAGAAGTGGGGAAGTTCACTGATGATTGCACATTGTTCAGTTCCATTTGCAACTCCTCAGATAATGAAGCAGTTTGATGCCTGCATGCAGCAAGACCGGGACGACATTCAGGCTTGGGCTGAGTAAGATAGATAAGCTAAATACGTGGCTTGAGCAGTGGTGCAAGGGAGAGGGATTTAAATTCCTGAGGCATTGGAACCAGTTCTTGGGGAGGAGTGACCTGTACCAAGGGGACGGTCTACACCTGAACTGTGAGGGAGCCGATGTCCTCGGGGTAATATTTTCTAGGGCGGTTCGGGAGGATTTAAACTAATTTGGCAGGGGGATGGGAACCTAGGTAGTGGAAAAGAGGGAAGTCATATGAAGTCAGAAATAGATGGTAGAAAGGTGAGAAGCAATAAGCAAAGGAGAGAAACACAAAGGGCCAAACTAATTCATAATGAGAGTGTGAAAAAAGCAAGCCTGAAGGCTTTGTATCTTAATGCTAGAAGCATTAGGAACAAGGTGGATGAATTAGTTGTGGAAATAGAGGTAAACAAGTATGATTTGATTGGGATTACAGAAACGTGGCTGCAGGGTGGGCAAGGCTGGGAACTTAACATCCAGGGATATACAATATTTAGGAAGGATCGGCAAAAAGGTAGGGGAGGTGGGGTAGCATTGCTGGTAAAGGAGGGGATTAATGCAATGGAAAGGAAGGATATTAACTCGGATGAAACGGAATCTGTATGGGTAGAAATGAGAAATAGCAAGGGGAGGAAAACGTTAGTGGGTGTGATATATAGGCCTCCAAATAGTAATATGGAGGTGAGGGAAGGCATAAAAAGGGAAATTAGAGAAGCGTGCGATAAGAGCACAGCTGTCATCATGGGTGACTTTAATTTACATATTGATTGGACTACCCAAATTAGTAAAAATTCTGAGGAGGAGGAATTCCTGGAATGTTTTCGGGACGGTTATCTGGACCAATATGTCGAGGAGCCGACTCGAGATCAGGCCATTTTAGACTGGGTATTGTGCAATGAGAAGGGACTTATCAGCAATCTTCTTGTACGAGGCCCCTTGGGTCAGAGCGATCATAATATGATCGAGCTCTCAGTCGAGATGGAGAGTGAGGAAATTGAATCAGAGACTAAGGTCCAGAATTTAAATAAAGGGAATTACGAGGGTATGAGACGGGAATTGGGTAAGATTGATTGGGTGGTGTTTCTGGGGGGATTGACAGTGGATAGACAATGGCAAGTATTCAAAGATAGAATGGAAGAATTCCAGAACATGTTTATACCGGTTTGGCATAAAAATAAACCTAAAAAGGTGACTCAACCGTGGATAACGAGGGAAATTAGGGACAGCATAAAATCAAAAAAAAGGGCATATCAACTGGCAAAAAAAAGCACCAGACCGGAAGATTGGGGGCAGTACAGGATACAGCAAAAGAGGACAAAGGGATTAATCAGGAAGGGGAAAATAGAATACGAAAGTAAACTTGCAGCAAACATAAAGACAGACTGCAAAAGCTTTTATCGGTATATCAGGAGGAAAAGACTGGTAAAATCCCAAGTCGGTCCCTTGCAGTCCGATTCGGGAGAATATATAATGGAGAATAAGGAAATGGCAGACCAATTAAACTCATACTTTGGTTCTGTATTCACAAAGGAGGACACAAATAACCTCCCAGGAATATCGGCAAACATAGGGACTAATGAGAGGGAGGAGCTGACAGAAATTAGTATCTCTAGGGATATGGTGTTGGGTAAGTTGAGGGGACTGAAGGCCGACAAATCCCCAGGGCCTGATAAACTACATCCTAGGGTACTTAAGGAGGTGGCCCTGGAGATAGCAGATGCTCTAAGGATCATCTTCCGGAACTCCATTGACTCGGGAACAGTACCCGTGGATTGGAGGCTAGCTAATGTTACCCCAATATTTAAAAAGGGGGGTAGAGAGAAAGCAGGGAATTATAGACCAGTAAGCCTTACATCGGTTGTGGGCAAAATGCTAGAGTCCATTATTAAGGATAAAATAGCGGAGCACTTGACAAATGGGGAAAGGATCGGACAGAGTCAACATGGATTTACAAAGGGTAAATCGTGTTTGACTAATCTGCTGGAATTTTTTGAGGAGGTAACTGGTAGAATAGATGGGGGAGAGCCAGTGGATGTGGTGTACCTTGACTTCCAGAAAGCCTTCGATAAGGTTCCACACAAAAGATTATCATGCAAAATTAAGGCTCATGGGATTGGGGGCAAAGTATTAACGTGGATAGAGAACTGGCTGGCGGATAGAAAACAGAGAGTTGGAATAAACGGCTCGTTTTCGGAGTGGCAGGCAGTGACCAGCGGGGTGCCGCAAGGATCTGTCCTGGGACCCCAGCTGTTCACAATATATATAAATGATCTGGATCAGGGAATTGGATGCAATATTTCCAAATTCGCTGACGACACTAAACTAGGAGGAGGGGTGGGCTCTGATGAGGATGTCAGGAGGCTACAGTGTGATTTGGACAGGTTGGGGGAATGGGCGGATACGTGGCAGATGCACTATAATGTGGATAAATGCGAGGTTATCCACTTTGGGGGTAAAAACAGGAGGGTAGATTATTATCTAAATGGCAATAGATTGGGAGATGGGGAAGTGCAGAGGGACCTGGGTGTTCTTGTGCACCAGTCACTGAAGGAGAGCATGCAGGTGCAACAGGCGATTAAGAAGGCAAATGGTATGTTGGCCTTCATATCAAGGGGGTTCGAGTATAGGAATAGGGATACCTTACTACAGCTGTACAAGGTGCTGGTGAGACCGCATCTGGAGTATTGTGTACAGTTTTGGTCGCCCCATCTGCGGAAGGATGTTCTTGCCATGGAAAGAGTGCAACGGCGATTCACCAGGCTGATACCTGGAATGGCGGGAATGACCTACGAAGAGAGATTAAATAGTTTGGGCTTGTACTCACTGGAGTTTAGAAGATTGAGAGGGGATCTCATCGAAACATATAAAATTATGGCAGGCCTGGACAGGCTGAATTCAGAGAGAATGTTTCCAATGGCCGGGGAGCACAGAACCAGGGGCCACAGTCTAAAAATAGCGGGCAAATCATTTAAAACAGAGATGAGGAAGAATTTCTTCACTCAAAGAGTGGTGAGCCTGTGGAATTCCCTGCCACAGAGGGCTGTGAAGGCTAATTCAATAAATATTTTCAAGAGAGAATTGGATATATTTCTGAAGGCTAAGGGGATTAAGGGTTACGGAGAAAAGGCGGGGACGGGGTACTGAACTGGTAAGATCAGCTATGATCTCAGACGAAGATCAGACATGATCTCATTGAATGGCGGAGCAGGCTCGAAGGGCCGAATGGCCTACTCCTGTTCCTATCTCTATGTATCTATGTATCTAAGTGGCAAGAAACATTCGCGCTACACAAGTGCCAGGCAATGACTATCTCCAACAAGCGAGAATCTAACCACCGCCCCTTGACGTTCAACGGCATTACCATCGCCGAATCCTCCACCATCAACATCCTGGGGTCTCCATTGACCGGAAACTTAACTGGACCAGCCATATAAATACTGTGGCAACAAGAGCAGGTGAGAGGCTGGGTATTCTGCGATGAGTGTCTCACCTCCTGACTCCCCAAAGCCTTTCCAAGGCACAAGTCAGGAGTGTGATGGAAATACTCTCCACTTGCCTGGATGAGTGCAGCTCCAACAACACTCAAGACGCTCGACACAATCCAGGACAAAGCAGCCTGCTTGATTGGCACCCCGTCCACCACCTTAAACAATCACTCCCTGCACCACCGGCGTACCGTGGCTGCAGCGTGTACCATCTACAAGATGCACTGCAGCAACTCACCAAGGCTTCTTCGGCAGCACCTCCCAAACCCGCGACCTCTTCCACCTAGAAGGACAATCCGAAACTTGGGTCCTAAATCTAAACAAAGGAAACTACGAAGGTATGAGGAGTGAGTTGGCTATGATAGATTGGGGAGCTTCATTAAAAGGCATGACGGTGGATAGGCAATGGCTAACATTTAAGAAACAAATGCTTGAATTGCAACAGTTACACATTCCTTTCTGGTGCAAAAACACAAAAGGAAAACGGCCCAACCATGGCTAACAAAAATAAATTAAGGACAGTATTAGATGCAAAGAGGAGTCATATATAAAGTTGCCAGAAAAAGTAGCAAGCCTGAGGATTAGGAGCAGTTTAGAGTTCAGCAAAAAAGGACCAAGAGATTGATTAAGAGGGGAAAAATAGAGTATGAGAGTAAACTTGCAAGGAACATAAAAGCGGACTGTAAAAGCTTCTACAAGTATGTAAAAAAGAAAAAGATTAGTGAAGACAAATGTAGGTCCCTTACAGTCAGAAGCAGGAGGAATTAAAGGAAATTAGTATTAGAAAAAAAATAGTGCAGGAGAAATTAATGGGACTGAAAGCTGATAAATCCATAGGGCCTGATAATCTGCATCCCAGAGTACTAAAAGAGGCAGCCATGGAAATAGTGGATGCAGGCTCGAAGGGCCGAATGGGCTACTCTTGCTCCTATTTCTCTATGTTTCTAAAGGCAGCAGGCACAGAGGAACACCACCAGCTGCAAGTTCCCCTCCAAGTCACACACCATCCTGACTTGGAAATATAACGCCATTCCTTCATAGTTGCTGGGTCAAAATCCTAGGGATGGGCAATAAACGCTGGCCTTGCTAGCGACGTGAACGAATAATAAAAAAAAAACAGCCCCTCCCCTTCCCATGCAAGCACAGCAGATCCAACACATTGGCTGGAAAGCACTATGGCACCTCCGGTGCTCTTGAAAGGCGCTTTGTAAATGCAAGTCTTTCTTCTTTTCTCTCCATAGACGCTGCCTTACCTGCTGAGTATTTCCAGTATTTTCTGTTTTTATTTCAGATTTCCAGCATCCGCTGTATTTTGCTTTTGTGTTGAGATGGAGAGAAACCCTCTGACTGCAGAGCGAGAATAAAATAAATGAGTCAATAATTTTCTCCCCTGGTCACTGGGACCCTGAAGCCCCGTCCACTCACTGTTCCTTTACAAAGATGGCCGCTCAGGCGCACCACAGCTTTATGAATCAAAATGACGACGCAGTGAAACTTCTGGCTTTCCTTTACAAATATGGCGGCGTTAACCGGGGCCTATTACCGGGAAAAAGCCCCGGATCTGCAAACGCGGAACCTACATGTCCTTATTCGGGGCTTGCGGCCTACAGCAGGTGCTTATGAAGCCCACCCGCTGGATGCATTACTCCTCTGCGATCACCAGCTCTCACTTGCTGCGAAACTGTGTATCCGGCCTGTGTCCGCTTCAAGCTCTCGCCCAACTCTGATCGAAGTCGCACTGCGCATGCTCCAAACCACGGTCCCGCACCGCGCCTGCGCTATGGTCTCCTGTAGTGTGAATAGGGTACATTCTGCCCCGCGAGGAATGTTGGGTAATAGGCCTGCCATTGAAAACCCTAAACAGTGACTGGAGCATGATTTTCTGTGAAGCGATTGAGATAAAATTAACAAATAATTCATACAGAAACCCAAGTGCACGGACCCTCTGCCATCGTTCAGTCTTGGATAACAGCAGAATCCAAGCTCAAGTCACATGTGAACTCACTGGTGTCTCAGCAGGTTGGGTGAATTTCTTCCCACACACAGAATATTGAAACTGCATCTCTCCAGTATGAATGCGCTGATCGTGCATCAGTTGCTTTCAACTCTGAAAACTTTACTTACAAAAAGAGTATTTAAAATAACAGTTCTCAATGTGGAAACTCTGGAGTATCAACAGTTGAGATACTGGAATGAATCCCTGCCCACATGTGAAGTTTCTAAACGGTCTCCCTCCGGTGTGACTGTGTTGGTGTGTCAGTAAATGGGATGAGCAGTTGAATCCCTTTCCACATACAGAGCAGTGAATGGATTCTCCACATTACAAACATGTGAGTGTGGTAGTAGGTGAGATGAGCGAGTGAATCTCTTTCCACACTCAGCTGGTGAACGGCCTCTCCCTGGTGTGACTATCCATGAGTTTCCACCTCAGACAGGCAACTGAATGCATTCCCACAGTCCCCACATTTACACTGTTGATTCAGGTGGGCGCACAAGTCTCACAGGCTGGACGATTGGTTGAAGGTGCGTTCACTCACAGAACACGTGTCCTGTTTCTCCCCACTATGATTGGTGTTTTTTTCCTTCTATATCCAATTCCTGATGATATTCAGGTCCTGATGAATCCGTTGAATCTGTCAGATCTTGATGCGATGTTTGGTTTGTGTTTCCCATCTGCAGATCCTGCCCTGCAAATGGTGTTTAAAACTGGATTGAAATTCAGAACAGACAAATCTAGTTTCTATGGAACACTATAGAGTCATAGAGTTATACAGCACAGAAAGAGGCCCTTCGGCCCATCGTGTCTGCGCCGACCATCAATCCCTGTCCAGTCTAATCCCATTTTCCAGCATTTGGTCCATAGCCTTGTATGCAATGGCATTTCAAGTGCTCATCCAAATGCTTCTTGAATGTTATGAGGGTTCCTGCCTCTACCACCCTTTTAGGCATTGAGTTCCAGACTCCAACCACCCTCTGGGTGAAAAAGTTCCTCCTCAAATCCCCTCCAAACCTCCTGCCCCTTACCTTGAATCTATGCCCCCTTGTTATTGACCCCCCTACTAAGGGGAAAAGTTCCTCTTTATCTACCCTATCTATGCCCCTCATTATTTTGTACACCTCAATCAGGTCCCCCCTCAGCCTTCTTTGCTCCAAGGAAAACAACCCCAGCCTGTTTAGCCTTTCTTCATAGCTGAGGCGCTCCATCCCAGGTAACATCCTGGTGAATCTTCTCTGCACCCTCTCCAAAGCAATCACATCCTTCCTATAGTGAGGTGACCAGAACTGCACACAGTATTCCAGCTGTGGCCTCACCAGCGTTTTGTACAGCTCCATCATAACCTCCCTCCTCTTATATTCTATGCCTCGGCTAATGAAGGCAAGTATCCCATATGCCTTTTTAACCACCTTATCTACCTGTTCCGCTGCCTTCAGAGACCTATGTACATGTACACCAAGGTCCCTCTGACCCTCTGTACTTCCTAGGGTCCTACCACTCATTGTGTATTCCCTTGCCTTATTTGTCCGTCCAAAATGCATCACCTTGCACTTTTCAGGGTTTAATTCCATTTGCCACTTTTCCGCCCATCTGACCAACCCGTTTATATCGTCCTGTAGCCTGAGGCTTTCCTCCTCGCAATTTACCACCCCACCAATTTTCGTGTCATCTGCAAACTTACTGATCATACCTTTTACATTCTCATCCAAATCATTTATGTAGATCACAAACAGCAAGGGACCCAGCACCGATCCCTGAGGTACCCCACTGGACACAGGCTTCCAGTCACAAAAGCAACCTTCGACCATCACCCTCTGCCTCCTGCCACTCAGCCAGTTTAGGATCCAACGCACCAAGGCACCCTGGATCCCATGGGCTCTTACCTTCTTGACCAGTCTCCTATGCGGGATTATGTCTCCTGTCTCTCCTAAGCTGTAAATTTCCCATTCTACACACTCTCCCTCCATCCTCACTGTCTGAAAACAAAGTTCATTACTCCATCTGGGATTTTGTTTTTCCCCCTCTCTCCAGAAGTTGCTGAATCTGGCTGGGTGCAAGTCCACAGACATTAGTTAACCTCTGGTGCCTCACCATCAGCCGGCACAGTGAGTGTCAGCAGGATTTCCACTGTGGTCGGCATCACAGCCGAGTCCAATCCTGCCCTCAATTGACATCCATACACTTCCCAGTTGAGGTCACCGGATCGGCATCAAGAGCTGACTGGCTGATTTTTACTTTTATTTAGATTAGTGGTACTGAGGGCCCTGAACTGCTGCCTTGGCTGAGATCAACTAACAGCACAGATTGAACTTGGAACCTTCCCGGTCAGTAGTGCAGAGTGTTTTAAAGTGGGGAGGGGAGTTAGAACAGAATATTTTGAAACAAATGTCACTGCACCTTTAAACAAAACCTTCGTCAAACTGCAAAATTCTAAAGTCTTTCAAAATTACACAAGCAAGTCACATGGATCTTCAAAAATAGTGAGATATTTTAAAAAGACTCAAGTCACTAAAATAGACAGATTTACAATCACTGCACGAGTACAGAAGGGAGTGACTCGTAACAGGAGCTCTGTCAGTGAAGTCCTCCGACACTCCAAGATAAACGAGACTGTCCCTTTAACTATAAATATGCAAAGAAAGTGGTCACTGTCCCTTTAAATATATGCCCCATTCCCTCAGGCAGTGGGAGGAGGAACAATGCACGGTCTCTTTATAACCTGACCCAGCAGGCCTCGTGCAGGAACCCGCTCTATGTGGGGACAGCACCTCAGGAACCAGCTCTATGTGGGGACGGCACCTCAGGAACCAGCTCTATGTGGGGATCACTTACACTGAGCCACCAAATCCAGGGACCACTGACATTGAGACACCAAATCCAGGGACCACTTACACTAAGACACCAAATCCAGGAACCACTTACAGTGTGACACCAAATGAAAAAGGACGTGTCCAGTGACACTGGCATTGTCAATAGTTGTTTCTATAACTAACTCCTAATCTTAACCTGTTAACATAACCACAAACCTCTAATCCGAACTACTAACCCCTAGTCCTATCCACAACCACTAACCTGTAACCATAACTGTTAAGTATGTGTATTGTATTGAACAATTAACACAAAGACTTAAACGTATAACTCAAACAGGTCTTTACTGGTTGGAGGTAGGGACTATACATAGGTCTTTACTTCATGCCCACAGGCGGGAACTGAGGGGAGATCAGTACCCATAGTACTATTTATACCCCTATGGCCAGGAGTGGTACTGCGTATCACTGCGCCCAACAAGTAGTGCAGTCCTGTCCATAGGTTCAAAGTAGCACACATATTACATACACAACATTCCTCCCTTCCTAGCTTTACAGTCATCTCCCCATTTAACATAACGTAATAACATATATACATATATAACTTCAGGTTTACGTAACAGAATAACATAGATACATAGATAACTTCATGTCAAAACAGATCACAGATTCAATCTCTGTGGTGGAGTCGGTTCACGTTGCTGGAGTGACTCATTCAATAGTCCTTCCATGGATTTAACAGTTTGAACTTCCGAACTGAATTGGCTCCGTTCGGAGGGACCACGTGTGTGATCTGGTAGAGGTAATAATGGTTCAGATGGGTCATCTTCTGTTTCGACTTTTCCTTTTCTGCTTCTTGGAGACTCTCTGGGCTCCACTGTCAGCTGCCAGCTGCATGCGCAGTTCCTCCTTCTCTCCCTCCTTTTTCCGCAGTAGAGCCACCTTCTCCCGATGTTCCGTAGACTTTCGGTGCTTCTCCATGATTTCTGTATGGTGGGAGTCGAAGTTACAAGTTGGGCAGGACAGGACATAGTAATATTCGGTGTCGTCCTGATCTAGGCCAGCGAGAGGGTCTTCTATTTCCTGCATACCCAGCTGGGCGTTAGCCAGCTTTTGTTCCAAGTCCAGACATCTTTCCTGAAGAGACTTCTTCATGCGTACCTCTTCATCCAGCTTTTTCTGGGCTTTCAGCAAGTCGTTTACTAATGACCTCATTTGAGATTTTACTACTTCAACTTCTTTTGGAGATTGATTGATCGGACTATTCAATCCCTCTACCAGAGCAGCTGTTTCAGCGGTCTGTTGTTCTACGTTGACGTGAGTCAGCGTACTTTTGGCATCCAAGGGCTGCTCTGTTGCAGTCATCTCAGTCTGTGTTGCCACCTCAGCTCTTCCAATAACCTTTGAGAGCTCCGAACCCCTTTCGTTTGAATATTGAAGTTCGTGTTCAAGTTTTTCCCATTTCAGAGTCCTGTCCTTCAGCATATGCAGGAGTTGGCTGACCGTTAACTCCTCTGACATCAGACGTTTTGTGTGCTCCTGCTCCATTTTCTCCATCAGCTGCTTCTGTTGTCTTTCCAGATTCTCCAACTCTATATCAAAGAACTCTTTCGTTGCATTCAACTCTTGCTCACAACGGCGAAGCATTTGTTCTAATTGCTGTTGTAGTTTGAAATGGAGTTGAGTTCGAGCCCGGTGTCCCTCAGAAATGGGCACATCAGTAGACTTGCCAGACTCAGAATCCACAGTTAAACTATGTTGTTGTTGCTCAGTGGAATTCTGTGCTGAAACTTTGTCTTTTGCACCTGAGTTGGGCTTACCATCATCCGTTCCAGAGTCTGGGCCGACTATCTTCACCGAGTTCTCACTCGTTATTGTTTGTAGGAAATGCCAGTCCATATTCATTTTCCTAATCCACTCCCGTCCTAGTAGTGGAGAACCTCCTTCAGATATCACATATAAGTCCATTATTTGACTGTCTTCGCCCTTGTGGACCACTGCAACCTCTATTTTCCCGATGGGGTACACTCTTTGCCCCGTGTATGTTTTCAATATAATCCCCGTATCCTGTAGGGGAATATGTTGGAATAACTTTCCGTAATCTTTCTTATTTATGACCGTCAATGCCGATCCAGTGTCCAATTCCAGTTTTACTTGGACTCCTTCTATCTGAAGAGTGACCCAAATTGTCTGGAGGTCTGCACCCTTACCAGCGTTGAGTACTCTTAAGCTAGCCAGTTCATTACAGCTTAAGCTAGCCAGTTCATTACTGCTAGCGTCTGAATCGGACTCCTGTTCGGTCACCTTGTGTACCTTTGCGTATTTTCCTTGCGGTGACTTCTTGTTGCTGGTCTTCTTCCCTGACCTGCATACTCTAGCTATATGTCCAAGCCTACCACAAGTTCTACATTCTTGGTTTTTAAACCAACACTGGTTCTGATCATGCGTTGTCTTTCCACAACGATAACATTTGCCAGAACTCACACCCAATTTGTGTGCACTGAGCTCCGGTGACCGTAGCTGCATTACTGCCCTGCCTCTCGCTGCGGCTTCGTGTGCTGCTGCCATAGTGACCGCCTTCTCAAGCGTCAGCTCATTCTCCTCGAGCAGTCGCTTTTGTGTATCCTGTTTAAATAAACCACACACAAATTTGTCTCGAAGTGCCTCTGTCAGTCCCGTTCCAAACTGGCAATATTTCGCTAATTTACGCAATTCCAGCAAATAATCAGCATTGCTTTCATGCTGTAGCTGCCTTCTGTCATAAAATTTAAATCGTTCCGCTAGCATCAGCGGCGTGGGGTTTAGATGATCTTTCAGGACAGTAACAATCTCATCGAACGTCTTATCCGCCGGTTCATCTGGTGATAACAGGTGTTTCAATTGCCCGTATGTCTTCGCACCCATTAAATTTAATAATGTTAGAGCTTTATCTTGGTCATGAATTTTATTGGCCTTACAATAATTTTTTACTCTTTCAACATATATGGCCCAATCTTCGAGGTCACTATCAAAGGTGCTAATATTCCCGTGTTTAGGCATTGTAGATTTGCAATTTCTCAGATTTTATTTTGTTTACTTGTTATCAAAGATGGCGGCTTCCCGCTCTTGCCGTCGTCCTCCGCCCACAAAATGGCGGTTTTCCCGCACTTGGCGGTCTTCACCCGTCCCCCGACGCCGTCTCCCTTCAGCCCCCGAGTGCGGCCCTTATCTTTGGTTCCGATCGCTGGCCCGCACTGCGCCTCGCACTTGAAGCGGCTCCCGGGCTCTGGCTTACCCGCTCGCGCGTTTCACCGCGGCTCTTATCAGGGATTGCGATCGCCCTTATCTTCTCCAACTTCCCCAGCCCTGTCTTTGCAGCCAACACTGCACGGCTTACCCCACCACCTAGGTTGAACAAGGAAACTGCAGAAAGACTTCTGTCAGTCGCTGGAAGCTGTCAGGATGTTTGCTGCACTCCAGTGCTCAGTCGCTGATGGAGGCTTCAGAGTCCTAAAGCCTGTCGCTTCTAGTGGGGTGGTGATGTTTGAAACCTCTCTTCAACTGCCGCAGGGTAAGAACCTGACTCGTCGCCAGTGTTAAGTATGTGTATTGTATTGAACAATTAACACAAAGACTTAAACGTATAACTCAAACAGGTCTTTACTGGTTGGAGGTAGGGACTATATATAGGTCTTTACTTCATGCCCACAGGCGGGAACTGAGGGGAGATCAGTACCCACAGTACTATTTATACCCCTATGGCCAGGAGTGGTACTGCGTATCACTACGCCCAACAAGTAGTGCAGTCCTGTCCATAGGTTCAAAGTAGCACACATATTACATACACAACAATAACCACAAACCCCTAAGTGTAAAACCTGCCCTGAACCCCAAGACCCCGACCACTAACCCTAAATCGTTCAGCATCAATAGTCATTGTGATGTCAGTGATGATGCAGGTTTGTCGTGTTGTCAATATTCTGAACACCAAAGAAACCTTGAAAAGAGCCCGCAGGGAGTGACTTTATTTGAAGTGAAAGGTTACAGAGTAAAGCACGCAGATTGCCTGGGGAAGGAAGGGCTCCTCTTTTCCCCTCTTCTTGCAGTTTACCTCCTCACTGTGGAGGCCCAATGTTTACAAGGTGTGTGCAGCAGAGAGTGTTGTGTGCTTGTGGTTTATCTAATCATCACTGAGGCAGACAGTTGTGGTTGTAAACAGATCAGGACTACAGGAGGTCAAACAAGACAGGTGCATTCCTGACCAGAATGGTAGGTGGCTCAGTTTCAGGCCCATTCTGGCTTTGTGTCCTTTCTGTTAGGACTCGTCCTTCTCATATTCAACACATATTCCAGGGCGATATGATAGAAATGTTTAAAATGATGAAAGGTGGGATGGGGTAGATAGAAGCAAGCTGTTTCCAGTGGTTGAGGGCTCAAGACAAGGAGCCAGAGATACAAGATTAAATGTAGGAGATTTGGAACAATGATCAGGAAAACCTTCTTCACACAGAGAGTTGTGAGGTTGTGGAATTCACTTCCAGGGTCAGTGGTTGGGTAACAAGGTTCTGTGGTGACAAGTGGTCCTCATGTTTTTATCCAGGACAGGCCTCAGCCCAGTCACTTGCTCCAAATGTTGATGCAATGGTTCAAGCTGAGAGGTGCCAGGGATCGGGAGCAGCAGCAGCTGTAAATAAAATCTAACTGTAAATAATCACCGATATAGTTTATCTTCATTTATTCCTATTTTAATAACTTTTGCTGAATGTGGCCCACAACAAGTGCCAGGATATCGGATCAGACCCACCATAGAAAATGAGTTTGACACCCCTGAGGTCGATAATGTCAACCGGATTCCCCTCATCCACCAACCTAGCAACTTCTTCACAAAACTCCAGCTGGTTTGTAGACATCACCTTGTTTTCTGAAGCCGTGTTGAGTCTAACGGCCCCTTCCCTTTCCCCAGTGATCATAAACAGCATCTCTCAGGATCCCTTCAAGCATCTTCCCTGTGATCGAGGTCACACTGATGGGCCTGTCGTTCCCCGGCTCTGATCTCTCCCCGATTTGGAAAATGGGAGCCCCGTGAGCTGCCTTCCAATCTCACGGAACAATCCCTGACTCTATGGAGCTGTTGATGATACGGGTAAGAGGCTCACAGAGCATCGTCCCTTCTCTTTAAAGACCCTTGGGTGGATATCATCTGGATCTGGAGTGCCATCTAATTTCAGATCTCAGATTTTATCCAAGATGACAATCCCTTTCTATTTTAATATTTATGATGTTATTGTCGACAGCACATCCCACAGCTGGAATCTGAGCATCATCTACAGGAGCGTAGACTGATGTGAAATAGTCATTTAACAGCTCTGTCACAGCCTGGGAATCTGTTCCAACCTGTCCTGGACTGTCTTTCAGTGGCCTTAAACCATCTTTAATGGTCTTCTGACTCCTGACGTAGCTGGAAAAGCTTTTGCAATTATTACCATAATTGTGCACCATCTTCTTTTCCAAAGAGCTCTGAGCTTCTCTAATGGCTGCTTTTGCCTCCCTCAATTCTGGGTGATATTTGTCCCTATTTTCCTGTAAACTGAACTCATCTTGTTCCAAACTGGATTCAATGTAAGACAGTTCAGCGAGTCAGGAGTCTTTCACCGCTAGACCTACGCTGGCCAGTTAAACCCCAGACGGTTCCTCAGTAAGGATTCCTCTGGTTCCTCGCCATATATTTGTCAGGATACTGAAGCCCAGCTTTCTTACCATCCACTCCTGGAGGCCCCACTCCCTGAGCCTACAACCTTCAACAGGGTGGAGTTCCACAGCGGGAGTGATCCTAGAGTAACTGTCGGGATTGCACCCCCGTGGATGTTCCAGGTGTATTTTTAGTTATCCTGGTGTCTAACACACACACATCAATAAAACAGGGAATTCCTGGAAACACGCTGCAGGTCCTTCTTTATCTGGAGATCAAATGTCTGTTGTATAATTGTACCAGCAGTTAACAGGCTCCTGTGAACTCCTCCCTCTGCTATTTTAATCTGGACTTTAACCAATTTATGGGTTAATGCCTGCCTTAAAATGGTAGACTCAGGACTGTCACACAAACATGTTCAATCTTCATAGAATAATTACCACAGTCATTCTTAGACTGGAAACTTAAACCTGCCATTTCACTTTCAGTCAGGAACAGATCGCAGTTTGATACCAATTTCTGATTTGACAGCACATTTCCAGCATTCACCGTTGTTCTTCCTGACTCTAAACACAGTTTTAAAGGAGCCTTCTGTTCCATGTCTAGGAGCTCTGAACCATGGCAGAGAGCGGCTGGGACACATTTCTTACAGGCCTCAAGATTAACTCGCACGGAGACTTTGCTGTCAGTGAACAGAGATGAGAAATTCACAACAAGGTATTTAAAACAAAGCTGATTTATTTGAGAAATATCCAGAATATTAAATTCCAGCCCAGTTACAGCAGTTATTAACCCCAACTGTCAGAATGAACATGGTTCAGTCCTGGATGTGATTAACAGCAGCAATAACAGCAGAATCCAACCCCTGTAGTCACTTGTGAACTCGCTGGTGCCTCAGCAGATCATTTCTGCTTTTAAAGCTCTTCTCACAGTCAGAACATTGAAAAGGTCTCTTATTGGTGTGAACAAATTGGTGTGAAGTGAGGTGGGATGAATTAGTGAATCCCTTCCCACACACGGAGCAGGTGAATGGCCTCTCTCCAGTGTGAGTGCGCTGGTGTACAGTGAGTTCTGATGATTGCTTGAACCCAGTCCCGCAGTGACAGCACCTGAACAGCCTCTCCCCAGTGTGAACACGTTGATGACATGTCAGTTCCCAGGAACTTGCATAGCACTTCCTACAGTCCGGGCATTTCAAAGGTCTCTCATCAGAGTGAACTCGCTGGTGTGTCAGCAGGTTGGATGAATTAGTGAATCCCTTCCCACACTCGGAGCAGGTGAATGGCCTCTCCCCAGTGTGACTGCATTGATGAGTTTCCAGGTGGGATAGGTAATTGAATCCCTTCCCACAGTCCTCACATTTCCACGGATACTCCGTGGTGGGGGTGTCCTTGTGTCTCTCCAGATTGGACGATCAGTTGAAGCCTCACCCACACACAGAACACGCGTACAGTTTCTCCCCGCTGTGAATGGTGCGATGTTTTTTCAGGCTGTGTAACTGGTTAAAGCTCTTTCCACAGTCAGTGCACTGGAACACTCTCTCGGGTGTGTGTCTCGGTGCTTTTCACACTGATGTCTTAAATATTTTATGAAAATGGTGAGACACCCGCTGTGTGCAGAGTGAGAATAAAATCAATGAGTCAATGATTGTCTCTCCTGGTCACTGGGACCCTGAAGCCCCGCCCACTCTTTGTTCCTTGCCAAGATGGCCGCGCATGCGCCGTGATCCCGCCCTGTCCAAGATGGCAGCCAGTGACCCCGCTGACCCGGGTGGCCGGACCTGTCACCGCGGGGCAAACACGGGGCCTGTGGGCTCTAATTCGGGGCCTGAGGCCTACACCAGATGTTTATGAAGCTTCCCAGCCCACCCGCGGGTCCAATTCCTCTCCGAGCCCACAATCTCCTACCGCTTCCCGGAAGCGTCTCTTCCGCTTCAGACCATTGAGACCACTCGCACTGCGCATGCTCAGAGCAAGCCCTGTCCTGTGCCTGCGCACTGGGCTCCAGTAGTCATTGATTGGGCACATTCTGCCGCGCGGTGGATTCTGGGGAACCACCCCGCCATTGAAAGCCCCAATTGGTGACGTAATTAATATTCTTGTCATCCCATCGAGCTTGTGTGCGAAGAGGCAATAAACAAAATTAACCAAGAAATTATACAGAAACCTGACTGGGTGCCACTTTTCCGTTACCAATATCCTTCTCTGGCCCACTCCTCGCAGCCTGGTTTAGTCGCTAAATGTTTTCTAACTGTGTTTTCAACTCGAATTCAAGCCTGTTGTTCAAAGGGAAACTCTAGAGGCTTCATTTTTTGTGTGTCCTATCTGAGAGGCTGTTAACAGGTTAAATAAGCTGGCAACAAGAGTTTTTAAAAGATGGAAAGAGTTTAAAAATAACACTGGCAATGCCTCTAAACACATGGCACAGAGAAATCCACTTCATCAGCGCCCCTACCACAGGTCTCAATATCCAACCCCTCCACCACTGGCGCTGTGTGTCTGCAGTATGTACGGTTTACAAGATGAGCAAGGTCAGGCTGTGTGGAGTCAAGGGCCGGGTAGCAGACTGGATGGAAAGATGACTACAAAACAGAAATCAGAGGTTGAAGTTTAAGAATATTTCTCAGTGTGGCAGAAAGTGAGAAGTGGTGTCCCGCAGTGATCTGTGCTGCTGGGACTAGAGTTGTTTACCATGATTTGGACTCAGAACTTGGAGTATGGTGTCAGAGTTTGCAGATGACACCAAATTGGGTGGTATAACTAATAATGTTGGGGACTGCACCAAAATACAGGAAAACATAAACAGGCTTGCAGACTTGGCAGATAAATGGGGAACGAAATTCAATATGACAAAATGTGAGCTGGTTCATTTTGGTAGGAGGAATAAGGATGCCCTGTGCTCGCTGACCTACATTGGCTCCCAGTTAAGCAGAACCTTGATTTCAAAATTCTCATCCTTGTTTTCAAATCCCTCCATGGCCTCGCCCCTCCCTATCTCTGCAATCTCCTTCAGCCCCACAACCCCCCGAGATATCTGCACTCCTCTAATTCCGGCCTCTTGAGCATCCCTGATTATAATCGCTCAACCATTGGTGGCCGTGCTATCTGTTGCCTAGGCCCCAAGCTCTGGAATTCCCTGCCTAAACCTCTCTGCCTCGCTACCTCTCTTTCCTCCTTTAAGACGCTCCTTAAAACCTACCTCTTTGACCAAGCTTTTGGTCATCTGTGGCTCGGTGTCAAATAATTTGTCTTAAAATACTCCTGTGCAGCGCCTTGGAACGTTTTACTACATTAAATGCGCTATATAGTTGTTGTTGTTGTTGTTAGAAGGGAATGAATTAAATGGAATAAAGGTGCAAAGAGATCTGTGATTACAGACACATAAAAGTAGCAACACAAGTTGAACAGGCCATAAAGAGTGCAAGGAAAGTATTGGGGTTCATTTCTAGAGGAATATAATACAAGAACAGGGAGGTAATGTTCAATTTATATTGAACCTTGGCGAGACCACAGTTGGAGCACTGTGAGCGGTTCATTTCTAGAGGAATATAATACAAGTGCAGGGAGGTAATGATCAATTTATATTGAACCTTGGTGAGACCACAGTTGGAGCATTGTGAGCGGTTCATTTCTAGAGGAATATAATACAAGTGCAGGGAGGTAATGATCAATTTATATTGAACCTTGGTGAGACCACAGTTGGAGCATTGTGAGCGGTTCATTTCTAGAGGAATATAATACAAGAACAGGGAGGTAATGATCAATTTATATTGAACCTTGGCGAGACCACAGTTGGAGCACTGTGAGCGGTTCATTTCTAGAGGAATATAATACAAGTGCAGGGAGGTAATGATCAATTTATATTGAACCTTGGTGAGACCACAGTTGGAGCACTGTGAGCGGTTCGGGTCTTCACTCTACAAAAGGATATTGAAGCACTGGAGAAAATGCTGAAAAGATTTACAAGGACGTTACCAGAATTGAGAGGGTGCAACTCTCGGGCACGATTGAGCAGGTTTGGGCTCTTTTCTCTGGGAAAGAGAAGACTGAGAGGAGTCCTGATTGATATGAAGGGGTTTATCGGGTAGATGTGGAGAAACTGTTCCCACTTCTGGGTGAGTCAGACAAGAGGGCAGCAATATAAGATCGTCACTAACAGATCAAATAAAGAAGTTCGGAGGAAGTTCTTCACACACAGTGTGGTGAGAATGTGGAACTCGCCGCCACACTGAGTGACTGAAGCAGATAGCAATGGTGCATTTAAGAGCAGGGTTGATGTATCTATGAGAGAAGGGAATAAAGGAATATGAGGGCAGGGTAGGCAGAGGTTATTAGATTGGGTGGAGGCTCGTGTAGAGTATAAACACTGGCACAGACCAGGTGGGCCAAATGGCCTGTTTCTGGGCTGTCACTCCACTCCACCTCAACTCCACTTTCCCACCTGATCCCTATATTCCTTGATTCCCCTAGAGTCCAAAAATCTATCTATTTTAGCCTTGGATGTACTCGACGACTCAGCATCCACAGCCATTTGGGGTAGAGAATTCCAAAGATTCCCAACCCTTGAGTGAAGAAATTCCTCCTCATCCTTAAATGGTCGATGCCTTATCCTGCGACTATGCCCTCTAGTTCTAGATTCTCCAGTCTGGGGAAACAACCTCTCAGCATCTACCCTGTCAATCCACCTCAGAATTTTACATGTTTCAATGAGATCACCTCTCATTCTTCTAAACTCCAGAGAGTATAGGCCCAATCTACCCAATCTCTCATCCCAGGAATCAATCTAGTGAACCTTCGTTGCAGTACCTCTAAGGCAAGTATGTCCACCCTCAGATAAGGAGACCAGAACTATGCACAGTACTCCAGGTGTGGTTTCACCAAGGCCCTGTACAATTGTAGTAAGACGTCCTTACTCTTATACTCCAACCCCCTTGCAGTAAAGGCCAACATGCCATTTGCCTTCCTAATTGCTTGCTGTACCTGCATGCAAACATTCTGTGTTTCCTGTACGAGGACACCTAAATCTCTCTGAACACCAACATTTAATAACAGCAGAAAATGCTGGAGATACTCAGCAGGCCAGGCAGCATCTGTTTCTCTCTCCACCGATGCTGCCTGGCCTGCTGAGTATTTCCAGCATTTTCTGTTGTTATTTCAGATTTCCAGCATCCGCAGTATTTTGCTATTATACCAATGTTTAATAGTTCCTCAATATTTAAAAAAATTCTGCTATCCTATTTTTCCTATCAAAGAGAATAACCTCACAATTCTCCACATTATATTCCATCTGCCGTCTTATTGCCCCCTCACCACGCCTGTCTATAACGCTTTGCAGGCTGCTTGTGTCCTCCTCTCAGCTTACTTTCCCACCTAGCTTTGTATTGTCAGCAAACCTGAATACATTGCACTTGGTCCCTTCATCTAATCATTGATATAGATTGTAAATAGCTGAGGCCCAAGCATCCTTGCGGCACCCCACAAGTTGCATAGAAATATAGAAGATAGGAGCAGGAGTAGGCCACTCGGCCCCTCGAGCCTGCTCTGCCATTCAATGAGTTATGGCTGATCATTCAAATTCAGTACCCTGTCCCTGCCTTCTCCCCATATCCCTTGATCCCTTTAGCCTAAAGAAATATATCTAACTCCTTCTTGAATAGATTTAATGAATTGGCCTCCACTGCCTTCTGTGGTAGAGAATTCCACAGGTTCACCACTCTCTGGGTGAAGAAATTCCTCCTCATCTCTGTCCTGAATGGCTTACCCCCTTATCCTTAGACTGTGACCCCTGGTTCTGGACTCCCCGGCCATTGGGAACATCCTTCCTGCATCTAGTCTGTCTAGTCCTGTTAGAATTTTATAAGTTTCATTGAGATCCCCTCTCATTCTTCTAAACTCCAGTGAGTATAAGCCCAGTCGACCCAATCTCTCCTCATATGTCATTCCTGCCATCCCAGGTATCAGTCTGGTGAATCTTCGCTGCACTCCCTCCATGGCAAGAACATCCTTCCTCAGATAAGGCGACCAAAACTGCACACAATACTCAAGATGTGGTCTCACCAAGGCCCTGTACAACTGCAGTAAGATATCCTTCCTCCTGTACTCGAACCCTCTCGCTACGAAGGCCAACATACCATTTGCCTTCTTAACCGCCTGCTGCACCTGCATGCTTACCTTCAGCGATTGGTGCACAAGGACACCCAGGTCTCGTTGCACTTCCCCTTCTCCCAATCTATTGCCATTCAGATAATAATCTGCCTTCCTGTTTTTGCCACCAAAGTGGATAACATCGCATTTATCCACATTATACTGCATCTGCCATGCTTCTGCCCAATCACCCAACTTGTCCAAATCATACTGGAGTTTCTCGGCATCCTCCTCACAGCACACACGTCCACCCAGCTTTGTGTCACCTGCAAACTTGGAGATATTACATCTAGTTCCCTTGTCTAGATCATTAATATATATTGTGAATAGCTGGGGTCCTAGGACCGATCCCTGCGGTACCCCACTAGTCACTGCCTGCCACTCGGAAAAAGACCCGTTTATTCCAACTCTTTGCTTCCTGTCTGCCAACCAGTTCTCTATCCAGGTCAGTACAGGTAGACTATCCTTTATCCGAAAACCTCGGGACCAGCCATGTTTCGGTTTTCGGAAAATTTCGGATTTCGGAAGGTGGGTCGGCGGGGGTCCGCGGGGGGGGTCGGCGGGGGTCCGCGGGGGGGTCGGGGTCGGCGGGGGTCCGCGGGGGTGTCGGCGGGGGTCGGGGTCAGCAGGGGTCCGCGGGGGGTCGGCGTCGGCGGGGGTCCGCGGGGGGGTCCGCAGTCGTGGCTTGTCCGTCGCTGCTAGCCTGGAATGCAATGAAGTTCCGCATTTCCACCAACAGGTCTGCTCAGCATAAGTCGACGGGGGTCGGGGTCCGCGGGGGTACGCGGGGGGGTCGGCGGGGGTCGGGGTCGGTGGGGGTCCGCGGGGGGGTCCGCGGGGGTCCGCGGGGGGGTCCGCGGGGGGTCGTGCGCACGACTTACGCTGACCCTCTGCTCAGTGTAAGTCGTGCGCCACTCTGGTCATGTCGTGCACACGACTTACGCTGACCGAAAAAACCTTCGGTTTTTAGAGGGTTTCGGTTTTCGGAAGTTCGGATAAAGGGTAGTCTACCTGTACCTTGCCCCCAATCCCATGTGCCTTAACTTTACATGCTAATGTCTTATGCGGGACCTTATCAAAAGCCTTCTGAATGTCCAACTATACCACATCCACTGGTTCTCCCTTATCTATTCTACCAGTTACATCCTCAAAAAATTCCAGTAGATTAGTCAAGCAAGATTAACCTTTTGTAAATCCATGTTGACTTTGTCCGATCCTGTCACTGTTTTACAAGTGCTCTGCTATTACATCTTTTACAATGAATTCTAGCATTTTCCCCACTACCAATGTCAGGCTTACCAGTCTATAATTCCCCTTTTTTTCTCTACCACCTTTTTTGAATAGTGGGGTAACATTAGCTACCCTCCAATCCATGGGTACTGTTCCAGAGTCTGTCGAATTTTGGAAGATGACCAGCAATGCATCTACTATTTCTAGGGCCACTTCCTTAAGTACCCTGGGATGTAGATTATCAGGCCCTGGGGATTTATCGGCCTTCAATCCCATCAATTTCCTAACACCATTTCCCTACAAATACTGATTTCTTTCAGTTCCTCCCTCTCATTAGACCCTATGTTCCCCGACATCTCTGGGAGATTATTTGTGTCCTCCTTTGTGAAGACAGAACCAAAGTATGTATTTAATTGGTCTGCCATTTCTTTGTTCCCCATTATAAATTCCCCTGATTCTGACTGCAAGGGACCTACGCTTGACTTCAGCCTGCCAGTCAGAAAATGACCTGTTTATTCCTACTGTCTGTTTTCTGTCAGTCAACCAATCCTCTCTCCATGCTAATACATTATCCTCAATCCCATGAGACATTATCCTGCTTAGCAACCTTTTATGTGGCACCTTATCGAATGCCTTTTTGTCTTTATCTACCCTGCTAGTTACATCCTTAAAAAATCTAATAAATCTGTTAAACACGATTTCCCTTTCATGAAACCATGTTCACTCTGCCTAAGTGCCCCGTTACCACTTCCTCAGTAATGGATTCCAGCATTTTCCCGACGACTGATGTCAGGCTTACTGGCCTGTAGTTCCCTGTTTTTGCTCTCCCTCCTTTCTTGAATAGAATGCTTGGGCCGATGGGCCCTCCCCAGAGGAGGATTAATGCTCGTGCCTTTGGGGCCCTCCCCTATGGATGGACGAATGCTGCTGATGGCCCACAGCACCTTATGGGAACTAGTTTTAAGCTGCTAGGTCTGTTCAAATTCTATCGCACTCAGCACAATGGATCGTTTGCACAGTGTGAAGACACTTGGTTTAATCTGTAAATTCCAACAACATGCCTCCAGTTTCTGAGTCCAAATGATAGTGAACACCAGTGGTCCCAGCACGGATCCGTGTGGGACACCAGTTCTCACTTTCTGCCAGTCCGAGAAACTCCCCTTAACTTCTGCCCTCTGATTTCTGTTTTGGAGCCATCTTTCCACCCATTCTGCTACCTGGACCTTGACTCCACATGGTCATCCTTGGTCATCCTGTAGATCGTACTTACTGTGGACACCGTACACCAATGGTGGAGGGGGTGGATATTGAGTCCTGTGCCAAGGCGCTGATGAAGTGAACTTCTCTGTCTTTGTGTTTTGAGGCAACGCTGGTGGCGTTTTTCACCTCCTTCCACCTTTATAAGAAACTCGTTGCCAAATTATTAAACCATTTTACAGCCTCACGAGCAGGACACGCAAACAACGAGGCCTCATAAGTTTCCCTCAGAATTACAGTCCTGAACACGAGTTAGAAAACATAGTTGGAAAAGATTTAGCGATTAAACCAGCATGGGCGGGGCCTGAGGTGTGAAAGAAAATGTGTCGGCTAGCAGACTTCGCATCATGAAGGAGGACCTGGGCACTCTGATTTCTGTATAATTTATTTCTATATTTTGTGTATTGCCCCTCTGGCCACAATCTGGATTGTGATGTCAAACCATTATTGTCCGTTCACCAATGGGGGCTTTTACCTGGCATCACCCGCGTGGCAGAAAGTGCCCTGTCAATGACCACAGGAGCCCAGTGCGCAGGCACAGCATGGGCAGTGTTCTGAGCATGCGCAGTGTGAGTGATGGGGATGGAATGAAGCGGAAGAGACACTCTCGGGAGGCGGTAGGAGATTGTGGGCTCGGGGAGGAATTGGACTCGTGGCTGGGCTGGGAAAGCTTAATAAACACCTGGTGTAGGCCTCAGGCTCCGAATAAGAGCCCACAGGCCCGGTGTTAGCCCCGTGGTGACAGGCCCGGCCGCCCGGATCAGCGGGGTCACTGGCCGCCATCTTGGACAGGCCAGGGTCACGGCGCATGCGCAGCCATCTTGGGCAGTAACAGAGAGTGGGCGGGGCTTCAGGGTCCCAGTGACCAGGAGAGACAATCATTGACTCATTGATTTTATTCTCACTCTGCACACAGCGGGTGTAGAACTGAACCCAACCAGAGTAGAGGGAGGGAGAAAACTGGGAGTGGAGGAAAGAAACGTTGGAGATGGTGCGATGGGTTTGGATTTCAGCACAGGGAGGAGGGAGAGTGTGTGGGACGGGGATTTACAGCTTTGGGGGAACAAGAGGGGAAAGAATGTTCCATAGAAACTAGAATTGTCTGTTCTAAATTTCTATCCTGTACTTACAGTGATGACTTTTGTAAACTCCTTTTACAGGGTATTGGAAGGGGAGGATTTACAGATGGGAAACTCAAACAAAACATCACGTCAAGATCTGACAGAGTCACTCCATTCATCAGCACCTGAATATCATCGGCCTTTGAATGTGGAAGGAGAAATGTTTGTCTCTTCTGTCTGTGGGAAAAGATTTCAAACATCAGTGTGACTGGAAAAGCACCGAGACACACACACCCGAGTGAAAGTGTTCCAGTGCACTGACTGTGGAAAGAGCTTTAACCAGTTACACAGCCTGAAAAAACATCGCACTGTTCACAGTGGAGAAAAACCGTACATGTGTTCTGTGTGTGGATGAGGTTTCAACTGATCGTCCAACCTGGAGAGATACAAGGACACCCGCACCGTGGAGAAACCGTGGAAATGTGGGGACTGTGGGAAGGGATTAATTTCCCATCCAAGCTGGAAATCCATCAGCGCAGTCACACTGGGGAGAGGCTGTTTACCTGCTCCGTGTGGGGGAAGGGATTCACTCAGTCATCCGACCTACTGAGACACCAGCGAGTTCACACTGGGGAGAGGACATTCACCTGCTCCATGTGTGAGAAGGGATTCATTCGGTCATCCCTCCTTGTAACTCACCAGCGAGTTCACACTGGCGAGAAACCGTTCACCTGCTCAGTGTGTGGGAAGGAATTCACTTGTTCATCCAACCTGCTGACACACCAGCGAGTTCACACTGGGGAGAGGCCATTCACCTGCTCCGTGTGTGGGAAGGGATTCACTCGGTCATCCCTCCTTGTAACTCACCAGCGAGTTCACACTGGAGAGAAACCGTTCACCTGCTCAGTGTGTGGGAAGGAATTCACTTTTTCATCCCACCTGCTGAAACACCAGCGAGTTCACACTGGTGAGAGACAGTTCACCTGCTCTAAGTGTGGGAAGAGATCCACTCGGTCAGCCACACTGCTGACACACCAGCGAGTTCACACTGGGGCGAGGCCGTTCACCTGCTCTGAGTGTGGGAAGGGATTCACTCAGTCATCCCACCTGCTGAAACATCAGCGAGTTCACACTGGGGTGAGACCGTTCACCTGCTCTGTGTGGGAAGGATTTCCCTCAGCCATCCGACCTGCTAAGACACCAGCGAGTTCACACATTTTGCCTAAGTTGGATTCTGCTGTTACTGCTGCTGTTAATCACAGCCAGGACTGAACCATGTTCATTCTGACAGTTGGAGTTAGTTTCCGCTGATGTTAATAACTCCTTTAACTGGGTTGGAGTTTAATATTTTGGTATTTCAAATAACACAGTGTGTCGATATTTGATGTCTCCAAGATAAAAGGAGACTAATTGATGTCCTGTTACAGACTGTTCCATTTTGGGGCCTTTTCTCCTTTCTAACTCTGGATTATTTCAGTTCTCATACCTTCAGTTAGTCTCATGGACAAGTCCCAGCTCACCATACCTTCCAGAGTGCCTCTCCTAGCCTTGGTGTCCAGGGAAGGTCTCACTTATATGCTCGGGATTTCACCTGTTCCTCCAACCTCATTGCACACCAACGAGTTCACACTGGGGAGAGGCCGTTCACCTGCTCCGTGTGTGGGAAGGGATTCTCTCGGTCATCCTACCTGGTGAGACACCAGCGAGTTCACACTGGGAAGAGGCCGTTCACCTGCTCCGTGTGTGGGAAGGGATTCTCTCGGTCATCCCACCTGCTGACACACCAGCGAGTTCACACTGGGGCGAGGCCGTTCACCTGCTCCATGTGTGGGGAGGGATTCTCTCAGTCATCAAACCTGCTGAAACTCCAGCGAGTTCACAAGTGACTGCAGGGGTTGGATTCTGCTGTTAATCACATGCAGGACTGAACCTTGTTTATTCTGACAGTTGGGTTTTATTTCTGCTGATGATAATAACCCCTATAACTGGCTGTAGTTTAATAGTCTGGATATATAGCTGATTGTGTTCTCGAGGCTGCAGTGTTCCTTTAAGAACTGCTGTCTGTGATTTTCCCCTTAATTCAGGAACTCTCATCAGAAATTAATTTAACAATAAAATTATCCATTTTACTTGAATTCTATATTAATCTTTGGTATAATTCAGTGTCTGAATGGTTCCACTGTTTAACATCTCCAATTAGAAAGTGCTGATTAATCCTCGCTGACAATTCTTACTGACTTGCACATTACACACAGTGGCACCTCCATTATCCACCAGAAAGAAGGGGAATGGGAATTGGTGGAGAATCGAGAGCCCCAAATGCTGCCCCTCCCATCTGGTACAGCAATCCCCTCGACACGAGAATGGAGACAAGTCCAAAGAAATCGGCTGAGTTTAATCTTTCTGGGCCTGTGGGGTTGGTTTGTATCAGACAGGAGAAGAATGGGGTCACAGTCACTGACACCAATCTCCTCCTGTCTGATATAAACCAGCCCCACAGTCACTGACACCAATCTCCTGTCTGATATAAACCAACCCGTCACTGACACCAATCTCCTCCTGTCTGATACAAATGTACCCCACAGCCACTGACACCAATCTCCTCCTGTCTGATATAAACCAACTCCACAGTCACTGACACCAATCTCCACTTGTCTGATATAAACCAACCCCACATTCACTGACACTAATCTCCTCCTGTCTGATATAAACCAGCCCCACAGTCACTGACACCAATCTCCTCCTGTCTGATATAAACCAACCCCACAGTCACTGATACCAATCTCCTGTCTGATATAAACCATCCCCACAGTCACTGACACCAATCTCCTCTTGTCTGATATAAACCAAACCCACAGTCACTGACACCAATCTCCTCCTGTCTGATATAAACCAACTCCAAAGTCACTGACACCAATCTCCTCCTGTCTGATATAAACCAACTCCACAGTCACTGACACCAATCTCCTCCTGTCTGATATAATGAAACCCCACATTCACTGACACCAATCTCCTCCTGTCTGATATAATCAAACCCCAGTCACTGACACCAATCTCCTCCTGTCTGATATAAACCAACCCGTCACTGACACCAATCTCCTCCTGTCTGATATAAACCAGCCCCACAGTCACCGACACCAATCTCCTCCCGTCTGATATAATCCAACCACACAGTCACTGACACCAATCTCCTCAGTCTGATATAAACCAACCCCAGTCACTGACAACAATCTCCTCCTGTCTGATATAAACCAAACCCAAAGTCACAAACACTAATCTCCTCCTGTCTGATATAATCCAACCCATCACTGACACCAATCTCCTCCTGTCTGATATAAATCAACCCCACAGTCACTGACACCAATCTCCTCCTGTCTGATATAAACCAGCCCCACAGTCACTGGCACCAATCTCCTCCTGTCTGATATAAACCAACCCCACAGTCACTGAGACCAATCTCCTCCTGTGTGATAAAAACCAGTCCCACAGTCACTGACACCAATCTCCTCCTGTCTGATATAAACCAACCCCAGTCACTGACACCAATCTCCCCGTCTGATAGAAACCAACCCCAGTCACTGACACCAATCTCCTCCTGTCTGATATAAACCAACCCCACAGTCACTGACACCAATCTCCTTAGTTTGATATAAACCAGTCCCACAGTCACTGACACCAATCTCCTCCCATCTGATATAAACCAGCCTCACAGTCACTGACCCTAATCTCCCCCTGTCTGATATAACCAACCCCACAGTCACTGACACCAATCTCCTCCTGTCTGATATAAACCAACCCCACAGTCACTGACACCAATCTCCTCCTGTCTGATATAAACCAACCCGTCACTGACACCAATCTCCTTAGTTTGATATAAACCAACCCCACAGTCACTGAGACCAATCTCCTCCCATCTGATATAAACCAGCCCCACAGTCACTGACCCTAATCTCCCCCTGTCTGATATAAACCAACCCCACAGTCACTGACACCAATCTTCTCCTGTCTGATATAAACCAGCTCCACAGTCACTGACACCAATCTCCAGTGTATGTCAGGCTGAAGTTGTTTACAATCCTGATGAGCTTTTACGCTATTCCTAGTTGAGTTCGGGATCGCCAATGAAACACTCCACATACCTTAATCTCCTGAGCGCAGGCTTTATTTTTAATACGTAGATTCTACAATAATACAACTCCTATACTAAATGTGTGCAAAATATTTACATGGGAGATTCTACAAAGGAATACTTCTTGTAACATTCTTACAATATTATACAGGAAACTTTGTGTTATCGGGAGTCTAAATGTCCTGCAAGCTCGATCCACCGGCAAAAATCAGGAGCCGTTTTTTTACTTTTCGTTGCTTTGTTCTCAACAGCCAAGCTCTGCAAGGTCTGTAGCTAAGCAACAGCTTTGGCTAGAGACGCTACAGAGACGCTTGCCAACTGTTTAGAAGCTGTTGCTAAGCAACAGTGTTTGTTGTCAGATACGGAGATGAAAACCTCCGTATGCTTCAACATTAGAGCTGGAGTGTCCGGCAGTTTTGAGGGAACGGTCGGTGCCGGATCGCACAAAGTTTCCTGTAGTTATACAGTAAGACTCATAATCTAACAAGCTGTATCCATGAACTCAGACTTTGATCATTGCCAAGCCTGGGAGGCATGAAAGGATGTTCGACTCTTTTAAAATGCCAATTAGCATGACATTGTCATCAATCGATGTCACATTACCGAGAGAGCCCCCTTTTTAAAGGGGCACAAACAATCAACTCCAAATTATAATTAAATCAGATCCGAATACTGTTGCTGGTGTTGACAATTGACTCCAGTCCCTCCGGTGCCCACCGGTTACGGAAGGCCTCCAGCATCCTGGCGGACACCACGTGCTCCCTCTCCAGGGACAGCCCGAAGGATGTTCCACCTTGGCTGTAGCCGTCAGCTTTCTTCTTCCCGGGGTGCTCTCTGACCTAAGCTGCAAACTGTTCCTGTATTTAAAGCCCAATCAGGTATCACCCATGTGACCCTGGTTACCTCGGCCAGTCAAACCATTGAGCCGAAAGACATTCATCAAACAAAGCATTCCATTGGATGGCTGCTTAGGGTTCATCGAGTCACCGCTTCCTGTTCATTGGAGCTACGAGGAATCTGCAAGTCAGAACAATGTCAGAGTTTGCTTTTACTGGGGCATTTCAAGAAACAAATGGCCTTCACGGTTCGGCTCAGTCCACACAGGCAGAGTTCTCAGCTCTGCTGGTTCTGTTCACACAAGGTCTGTTTCAGCTTAAAAGGGATAATTAGAGCCTGTTCTGTCTGAGGTGACTACAAGCTAATAGTTCACTAGACACGGGTCTTTAATACAAAGTCCACTAATATTAAACATACATGTATATAAAACAAAGCAAGACTTTACATTTATGACTCTACTTCATGTTAAATCTGATCTTCTAATAAAACCCAGCTTCCTTACAGTCCATTCCTGGAGGCCCCACTCCCTGAGCCTACAACCTTCAGCAGGGTCAATGCTGGAGTTCCACAGTGGGAGTGATCCCAGAGTAACTGTCGGGATCACACTCCTGTGGTTGTTCCAGGTCGTGTATTTTTAGTTATCCTGGTGTCTAACACACACACATCAATAAAACAGGGAATTCCTGGAAACACGCTGCATGTCCTTCTTTATCTGGAGATCAAATGTCTGTTGTATAATTGTAGCAGTTAACAGGCTGTCTTTCAGTCAGGAACAGATTGCAGTTTGACACCAATCTCTGATTTGACTGCATGTTTCCAGCATTCACCGTTGTTCTTCCTGACTCTAAACACAGTTGTAAAGGAGCCTTCTGTTCCATGCCTAGGAGCTCTGAACCATGGAAGGGAGCGGCTGGGACACGTTTCTCACACGCCTCGAGATTAACCCACACGGGGACTTTGCTGTCAGTGAAGAGAGACGAGAAAGACCAAAGTGCCGTTTGCCCCTCTCAGTGTGGCCCTGAAGGACTGTGTCCAGGCTGAAGTTCTGTTCCCGCCGTACGATCCTCCCCCAGATTGTCCTTTCTGAGCTCCAGCCAGGTGATGCTAAACACTCAGGTGGGAAAGACAAAAATCTACAATGTGTTTAAAACAAAACTGAATTATCTGCCATCTATAAAAGAAAGACTTGTATTTCTATCGCGCCTTTCACGACCTCAGGACATCCCAGAGCGCTTTACATGCAATGAAGTACTTTTCAATTGTAGTCACTGTTGTAATGTAGGAAATGTGGCAGCCAATTTGTATACAACAAGCTCCTACAAAAATCAACGTGGCAATGACCAGGTAATCTTATTTTTTTTGTTATGTTGATTGAAGGATAAATATTGACCAGGACACCGGGGATCACTCCCCTGCTCTTCTTCAAAATAGTGCCATGGGATATTTTACGTCCACCTGAGAGAGCAGACGGGGCCTCGGGTTAACGTCTCCGGAATATTATCCAGAATATTAAATACCACCCCAGTTATAGGGGTTATTAACATCAGCAGAAACAAACCCCAACTGTCAGAATGAACACGGTTCAGTCCTGGATGTGATTAACAGCAACAATAACAGCAGAATCCAAACTCTGCAGTCACTTGTGAACTCGCTGGTGTCTCAGCAGGTTGGATGAATCAGTGAATCTCTTCCCACACACAGAGCAAGTGAACGGCCTCTGCCCAGTGTGAGCATGCTGGTGTTTCAGTAGTTGGAATGAATGGGCGAATCCCTTCCCACACATGGAGCAGGTGAATGGCCTCTCCCCAGTGTGAACTCGCTGGTGTGTCAGCAGATCCTTTTTGCTTTTAAAGCACTTCTCTCAGTCAGAACATTTAAAAGGTCTGTTATCAGTATGCACAAGTTGGTGTTTAGTGAGCTGGGATGACTGAGTGAATCCCTCCCCACACACGGAGCAGGTGAATGGCCTCTCCCCAGTGTGGGTGCGCTGGTGTACAGTGAGGTCAGATGATCGCCTAAACCCAGTCTCGCAGTGAGAGCACCTGAACGGTCTCTCGTCAGTGTGAACACGTTGATGGCATGTCAGTTCCCCAGAACTTTTAAAGCACTTCCCGCAGTCCAGGCATTTAAAAGGTCTCTTGTCAGTGTGAACTCGCCGGTGCTTCAGCAGGGCAGAGGAATGAGTGCATCCCTTCCCACACTCGGGGCAGGTGAACAGTGTCTCTCCGGTGTGACTGCATCGATGAATTTCCAGCTCAAACGGGTAACTGAATCCCTTCCCACAGTCCCCACATTTACACGGTTTCTCCCCGGTGTGACTGCGCTTGTGTCTCGACAGGCCAGATGATTGGCTGAATCCTCGTCCACACAGAGTACAGGCATATGGTTTCTCCCCGCTGTGAACGGTGCTGTTTGCTTCCATGTTCAAAGGCTGATGATATTCAGGTCCCAATGAATCAAGTGACTGTCAGATCTTGATGTGATATATTGTTTGAGTTTCCCGTCTTCAAATCCTCCCTTTCTAATACCCTGTAAAATGAATTTAAAACAGGAAAAAGGGAGCGTGAGAGAGAACACACAAAAACACAAAGGCAGGTTGTGAAATTGAGCTCAATGAATCTGGTCATTTGTGGGGCCAGCACCAGAAGAAAGTGACAATGAAAGCTGCCGGATTGTCGTAAAATCCCAACTGGTTCACTGATGTCCTTCAGGGAAGGGAACCTGCCACCTGGTCTGGGCCTACACACGACTCTGGCCTCTATGGAAGGAGAGAGAGAGAGAGGTGGGAGTGGGAGGGGTCAAAGGAGAGAGACTTTATACATCTGCAGCTCGACAACAACTTTGACAAAACCTCCCAAACCTGCGACCTACAGTTTGTAGAAGGACAAGGGAAGCAGGTACATGGGAACACAATCACCACCAAGTTCCCCTCCCAGTCACTCACCATCCTGACTTGGAAAAATATCACCGTTCGTTGCTGAGTCAAAATCTGGTAACACCTGGCATTGTGGGAGTACCTTCACCACACGGACTGCAGCGGTTCAAGAAGAAGGCCCACCATCACCTTCTCAACAGGACACTGGGGATTGGCAAGATATGCTGGCCTTGCAAGCGATGCCCATATCCCAGGAATTAATTTTAAAAATCTGTATGTAAAAGGGATTAAAAGCCTTTACAGAAATACTTGTTCCTAAAACAATATTCTTTTACATTGTGCGGACAGTATCTGTTTAGCAACCTAATCTCCCCCAGAATCCACCTCCCTTGACAGTCTCACATTGGAAATTGTTGGGTCCTCCTGGGCTCAGAAGTACTGGGGGTTAAACCCAGCAGCTTCTCCTCCATCTCCACTCCAGCTCAAACTGAAGCAACAAAAAGACCTACACAGGCGGCCAGGGACCTACCTTCCGTCAGCCTGCAATAAAGCTCTTCCCGACAGCCGCTGACTAATGGCGGCCGCAGCACCCACAATTCCCCGCACCTCTGATTCTGATTGAGTTTTTTGATGAGGTAACAGAGAGGGTTGATGAGGGTAATGCGGTTAACGTGGTGTACATGGATTTCCAAAAGGTGTTCGACAAAGTGCCACATAATAGGCTTGCCAGCAAAGTTGAGGCCCATGGAATAAAAGGGACAGTGGCAGCATGGATACGACATTGGCTAAGTGACAGAAAACAGAGAGTAGCGGTGAATGGTTGTTTTTCGGACTGGAGGAAGGTACACAGTGGTGTTCCCCAGGGGTCAGTACAAGGACCACTGCTTTTCTTGATATATATTAATGACTTGGACTTGGGTGTACAGGACACAAGTTCAAAATTTGCACATGATACAAAACTTGGAAGTATAGTGAACAGTGGGGAGGATAGTGATAGACTTCAGGAAGACATAGACAGGCTGGTGGAATGGGCGGACACGTGGCAGATAAAATTTAATGCAGAAAAGTGTGAAGTGATACATTTTGGTAGGAAGAACGAGGAGAGGTAATATAAACTAAAGGGTACAATTCTAAAGTGGGTGCATGAACAGAGAGACCTGGGGGTATGTGTGCACAAATCGTTGAACTTGGCAGGGCAGGTTCAGAAAGTGGTTAAAAAAGCATACGGGATCCTGGGCTTTATAAATAGAGGCACAGAGTCCAAAAGAAAGGAAGTTATGATGAACTTTTATAAGAACATAAGAAGTAGGAGCAGGAGTAGGCCATACGGCCCCTTGGGCCTGCTCCGCCATTCAATAGGATCATGGCTGATCCGAACCTAGACTCAAGTCCACTTCCTTGCCCTTTCCCCGTAACCCCTAATTCCCTTATCAGCTAGGAAATTGTCTATCTCCATTTAAAATTTATTTAATGTCGCAGCTTCCACAGCTCTCCGAGGTAGCAAATTCCATAGATTTACTACCATCTGAGTGAAGAAGTTTCTCCTCATCTCAGTTTTGAAAGGGCAGCCCCTTATTCTAAGATTATGCCCCCAAGTTCTAGTCTCACCCATCAGTGGAAACATCCTCACCGCATCCACCCGATCAAGCCCCCTCACAATCTTATATGTTTCGATAAGATCGCCTCTCATTCTTCTGAATTCCAATGAGTAGAGGCCCAACCTACTCAACCTTTCCTCATAAGTCAAACCCCTCATCTCCGGAATCAACCGAGTGAACCTTCTCTGAACTGCCTCGAGAGCAAGTATATCTTTTCTTAAATATGGCAACCAAAACTGTACGCAGTATTCCAGGTGTGGCCTCACCAGTACCCTGTATAACTGAAGCAAGACTTCCCTGCTTTTATACTCCATCCCCCTTGCAATAAAAGCCAAGATTCCATTGGCCTTCCTGATCACCTGCTGTACCTGCATACTAACCTTCTGTGTTTCATGCACCAGGACCCCCAGATCCCTTTGTACTGTAGCACTTTGCAGTTTCTCTCCATTTAGATAATAACTTGCTCTTTGATTTTTTCTGCCAAAGTGTATAACCTCACACTTTCCAACATTTCTGCCCACTCACTTCGCCTGTCTATGTCCTTTTGCAGGTTTTTTATGTCCTCCTCACTCACTGCTTTCCCTCCCATCTTTGTATCATCGGCAAACTTGGATACATTGCACTCGGTCCCTTCCTCCAAATTGTTAATATAGATTGTAAAGAGTTGGGGTCCCAGCACTGACCCCTGTGGAACACCACTAGTTACTGATTGCCAACCCAAGAATGAACCAAGATAACCAATCTTCCACCCATGCCAGTATATTGCCCCCAATCCCGTGATTTTTAATCTTGTGCAGTAATCTTTTGTGTGGCACCTTGTCAAATGCCTTTTGGAAGTCCAAATACACCACGTCCGCTGGTTCCCCTTTATCCACCCTGTTTGTTACGTCCTCAAATAATTCGAGCAAATTTGTCAAACTTGTATCTAGGGAAGTTATCGATAACATGTCCATGTACCTGTCCTGGGAGTGTTTGATGGGACAGTGTAGAGGGAGTTTTACTCTGTATTTAACCCGTGCTGTACCTGCCCTGGGAATGTTTGATGGGACAGTGCAGAGGGAGCTTTACTTTGTATCTAACCCGTGCTGTACCTGCCCTGGGAGTGTTTGATGGGACAGTGTAGAGGTAGCTTTACTCTGTATCTAACCCATGCTGTACCTGTCCTGGGACCATTTGATGGGACAGTGTAGTGGGAGCTTTACTCTGTATCTAACCCGTGCTGTGCCTGCCCTGGGAATGTTTGATGGGACAGTGTAGAGGGAGCTTTACTCTGTATCTAACCCATGCTGTACCTGCCCTGGAAGTGTTTGATGGGACAGTGTAGAGGGAGCTTTACTCTGTATCTAACCCGTGCTGTACCTGCCCTGGGAGTGTATGATGGGACAGTGTAGAGGGAGCTTTACTCTGTATCTAACCCGTGCTGTACCTGCCCTGGGAGTGTTTGATGGGTCAGTGTAGATCAGGGGTTCTCTGAGGCCCCTCCTGTGTTATAAAATTTCCCTGGACCCCCTGTAACACAACACAAGTATTCATTGTCTGTAAAGCACTTTGGGACATCCTGAGATCACAGAAGCCTCTCTATAAATGCAAGTCTTTCCATTTCAAATCACTGTGCTTTATTTTTTGAAATATTTCAATTTCAATTTTTATTGGTCACATAACTAAATACAAGACACCAATCTCCTCCTGTCTGATATAAACCAGCCCCACAGTCACTGACACCAATCTCCTCCTGTCTGATATAAACCAATCCCACAGGCCCACAAAGATTAAACTCAGCCCGTTACCTGGATTGGACTTGTCTCCATTCCCGTGCCGAGGGGATTGCTGTACCAAGCGGGAGGCAACATTTGGGGACTCTCGATTCTCCACCAATTCCCATTCCCCTTCTTTCTGGTGGATCATGGAGATGCCACTGTGTGTAATGTGCAAGTCAGTGAGAATTGTCAGCGAGGATTATCAGCACTTTCTAATTGGAGATGTTAATCAATGGAATCTTTCAGACAGTGAATTGTAGATTTTGTACCAAAGGTCAATTTAGGATTGAAGTAAAAGTTCATAAATTTATTGCAAACAAACTTCTGATGAGAGTCCCTGAATTAAGGAGAATGATCACAGACTGCGGTTCTTAAAGGGACACTGCAGCCCCAACAAGTCAATCAGCTATACATCAAGAATATTAAACTCCAGACAGTTATCGGGTTATTAACATCAGCAGAAACAATCCCCAACTGTCAGAATGAACATGGTTCAGTCCCGGATTAGCATGTAAAGTTAAGGCACATGGCATTGAGGGCAAGGTACTGACTTGGATAGAGAACTGGTTGGCAGACAGGAAGCAAAGAGTTGGAATGAATGGGTCTTTTTCCGAGTGGCAGGCAGTGACGAGTGGGGTACCGCAGGGATCAGTGCTAGGACCCCAGCTATTCACAATATATATTAATGATCTAGACGAGGGAACTAGATGTAATATCTCCAATTTTGCAGACGACACAAAGCTGGGTGGGCATGTGTGCTGTGAGGAGGATGCCAAGAAACTCCAGTATGATTTGGACAGGTTGTGTGATTGGGCAGATGCATGGCAGATGCAGTATAATGTGGATAAATGCGAGGTTATCCACTTTGGTGGCAAAAGCAGGAAGGAAGATTATTATCTGAACGGCAATAGATTGGGAGAAGAGGAAGTGCAACGATACCTGGGTGTCCTTGTGCACCAGTCGCTGAAGGTAAGCATGCAGGTGCAGCAGGCAGTTAAGAAGGCAAATGGTATGTTGGCCTTCGTAGCGAGAGGGTTTGAGTACAGGAACAAGGATGTGTTGCTGCAGTTGTACAGGGCCTTGGTGAGACCACACCTTGAGTATTGTGTGCAGTTTTGTTCACCTTATCTGAGGAAGGATGTTCTTGCCATGGAGGGAGTGCAGCGAAGATTCACCAGACTGATGCCTGGGGTGGCAGGAATGACGTGTGAGGAGAGATTGGGTCAATTGGGCTTATATTCACTGGAGTTTAGAAGAATGAGAGGGGATCTCACTGAAACTTATAAAATTCTAACAGCAACACGGTGGCATAGTGGTTAGCACTGTTGCCTCACAGCGCCAGGGACCCGGGTTCAAATCCGGCCTCGGGTGACTGTCTGTGTGGAGTTTGCACATTCTCCCCGTGTTTGCGTGGGTTTTCTCTGGGTGCTCCGGTTTCCTCCCACAGTCCAACGATGTGCGGGTTAGGTTGATTGGTCATGATAAAAATTTGACCCTTAGTGTTAGGGGGGATTAAATACGTGGGGTTACGGGGATAGGGCTTGGGTGGGATGGCTGTCGGTGTAGGGACTGGGTGCTAGGGTTTGGATGATCAGCCATGATCTCGTTGAATGGCGGAGCAGGCTCGAAGGGCCGAATGGCCTACTCCTGCTCCTATCTTCTATGTTTCTATGCTTCTATGACTAGACAGACTTGATGCAGGAAGGATGTTCCTGATGGCTGGGGAGTCCAGAACCAGTGGTCACAGTCTAAAGATAAGGGGTAAGCCATTTAGGACAGAGATGAGGAGGAATTTCTTCACCCAGAGAGTGGTGAACCTGTGGAATTCTCTACCACAGAAGGCAGTTGAGGCCAATTCATTAAATATATTCAAGAAGGTGTTAAATATATTTCTTAAGGTTAAAGGGATCAAGGGGTATGGGGAGAGGGCAGGGACCGGGTACTGAATTTGGATGATCAGCCATGATCTCATTGAATGGTGGAGCAGGCTCGAGGGGCCGAATGGCCTACTCCTGCTCCTATCTTCTATGTTTCTATGATATGATTAACAGCAGCAGTAACAGCAGAATCCAACCTCTGCAGTCACTTGTGAACTCGCTGATGTTTCAGCATGTTGGATGAATGAGTGAATGCCTTCCCACACACGGAGCAGGTGAACGTCTCCTCGCCAGTGTGAACTCACTGGTCTGTCAGAAGGTCGGATGACTGAGTGAATCCCTCCCGGCACACGGAGCAGGTGAACAGCTGCTCCGCAGTGTGAACTCGCTGGTGTCTGAGAAGGTTGCATGTCTGAGTGAATCCCTATCCCACACACAGAGCAGGTGAACGGCCTCTCCCCGGTGTGACTGCGTCGATGTTTTTCCAGATCTGACAGGTAATTGAATCCCTTCCCAGTTCCCACATTTACAGTCGTCACGTTTCTCCATGGTGCGGGTGTCCTTGTGTCTCTCCAGGTTGAATGATCAGTTGAAGCCTCGTCCACACACAGAACACGTGTACAGTTTCTCCCCACTGTGAACGGTGTGATGTTTTTTCATGCTGTGTAACTGGTTAAAACTCTTTCCACAGTCAGTGCACTGGAGCACTCTCACTCGGGTGTGTGTGTCTTGGTGCTTTTCCAGTCACACTGATGTTGGAAATCTTTTCCCACAGACAGAACAGACAAACATTTCTCCTTCCACATTCAAAGGCTGATGATATTCAGGTCCTGATGAATGGGGTGTTTCTGTCAGATCTTGATGTGATGTTTGGTTTGAGTTTCCCGTCTGCAAATCCTGCTCTTCCAACTATTAAAGGAGTTTACAAAGTAATCACTGTAAGTACAGGATAGAAATTCAGAACAGACAATTCTAGTTTCTATGGAACATTCTTTCCTCTCTTGTTCCCCCAAAGCTGTAAATCCCCGTCCCACACACTCTCCCTCCTCCCTGTGCTGAAATACAAACCCATCGCACCATCTCCAACATTTCTTTCCACTACTCCCAGTTTTCTCCCTCCCTCTACTCTGGTTTGGTTCAGTTCTACATCCGCTGTGTGCAGAATGAGAATAAAATCAATGAGTCAATGATTGTCTCTCCTGGTCACTGGGACCCAGAAGACCCACCCACTCACTGTTCCTGTACAAAGATGGCTGCGCATGCGCCGTGCTGCAGGTGGAACCGGTCTGTCTTTCCTCCACCAAGATGGCGGTGCGTAGCCCGTGCCTTTCACCGAGAAAGAGCCTCACCGCTGCCATCCGGTGAAACACAGACCGGGCCGCTGGATCTCATTCAGGCCTGAGGCCGTCCTCCAGCTTTCTAAACACTGCGGCGTGGCCTACCCACAGTTTATTAATCTCCCGACCCCGCTCCCGCAGACCTGCAGCTCCGCCCGGCGACCGCGCGAGGCTTTCTTCGTAAAGTTGGTGAGGGACACGTGACCCGGGCCCATGGCCTGATTGACGGGAGCTTCCGACCAATAGGGAGCAGGCGGGGCTGGAGGAGCGAGACGGCGGCGGGTCCTCCAACCAATCGGGGAGCCCGAGGGGCGGGGCTAGCGCCGGCTGATTGTCTGATCCACAGGTCAGCGAGTTTCTCCAGCCCCTTGTTCAGGGCCCGGGGCCAGGGGAGGCTGTGGGCCTTTATTCCCCTTATTGGACACAAGGCTCTTTGTCTCATAACACACTGGCTCAGATTTTAACAATCGGTTTACAGGAAATAGTGAATTGAAAATTGCAAAACTGAGATTGTTAGTTTTACACAGGATTACACAGGATATACGGCACAGAAACAGGCCATTCGGCCCAACCAGTCCATGCCAGCGTTTATGCTGCACACATAGAAACATAGAAGATAGGAGCAGGAGTAGGCCATTCGGCCCCTCGAGCCTACTCCGCCATTCAATGAGATCATGGCTGATCATCCAAATTCAGTACCCTGTCCCTGCCTTCTCCCCATATCCCTTGATCCCTTTAGCCTTAAGAAATATATCTAACTCCTTCTTGAATATATTTAATGAATTGGCCTCAACTGCCTCCTGTGGTTGCCTCACACGAGCCTCCTCCCGTCTTTCCTCATCTAAATCTATCAGCATAACCATCTATTCCCTTCGCCCTCAAATGCTTGTCCAGCCTCCCCTTAAATGCATCGATACTATTCGCTTCAACCACTCCCTGTGGTAGCGAGTTCCACATTCTCACCACTCGCTGGGTAAAGAAGTTTCTTCTGAATTCCCTATTGGATTTCTTGGTGACTTATCTTATATTGATGGCCTCTAGTTATGCTCTTCCCCAGAAGTGGAAACATTCTCTCTTTATCCACTCTATCAAAAAATTTTCATAATTTTAAGGACCTCTATTAGGTCACCCCTCAGCTTTTTTTCAAGAGAAAAGAGACCCAGCCTGTTCATCCTTTCCTGATATGTATACCCTCGCATTTCTGGTATCATCCTTCTAAAGCTTCTCTCCTCCCTTTCCGGTGCCTCTATATCCTTTTTATAATATGGTGACCAGAACTGGACGCAGTTCTCTAAGGGCTGATTTTTGCCGGCGCTCAGAGTGCGGGTTTGGAGGCAAGTCCGCTGTCAAAACCACAAAGATTGACAGCGGGTCGGTATCCTGCTCTGAACCGCCTCCTTGTGAGTTTCCTAAGTGTCGGGTCTGTCATCCCTGAACAGACCCGACACCAAGCGGCAGGTCAGTCAATTTAGACACTTTAAAGCTTGTTAAAAGGTAGTGAAGCACCATTTTCCCA
Organism: Somniosus microcephalus; assembly: GCF_052327205.1. NCBI lineage: Eukaryota > Metazoa > Chordata > Chondrichthyes > Squaliformes > Somniosidae > Somniosus > Somniosus microcephalus. The sequence continues at coordinate 29,607,728 of NC_140990.1, read as the reverse complement.
TGTACTTACCATTTTACCAGGTTTTTAACGAGGTTCCCGGAGAGCGACTATCACGTCAGGTAAGTATGTTGGGTTCTCAGTGACTGGATTGCTGCGAATAGGTGAAAGCTGCAGAAGTGGTCTAAAACCTACCATTTCACAGCTGTTCACTTCCCAATCTTAGAAGTTGGAGCATTAATGATTTGGAACCCACTTTTGAGCTTTATGCAAACATGATTTCCCTTTCATAAAACCATGTTGACTCTGCCTAATCATATCATCATTTTCTAAGTGCCCTGTTCCACTTCCTTAATAATGGATTCCAGCATTTTCCCGAGGACTGATGTCAGGCTAACTGGCCTGTAGATCCCTGTTTTCTCTCTGCCTCCTTTCTTGAATAACGGGGTTACATTTGCTACCTTCCATTCCACGAGGACATTTCCAGAATCTAGGGAATTTTGGAAGATCACGACCAATGCATCCACTATCTCTGCAGCCACCTCTTTTAGAACCCTAGGATGTAGGCCGTCAGGTCCAGGGGATTTGTCAGCTTTTAGCTCCGTTAGTTTCTCAAGTACTTTTTCTCGACTGATATTAATTACTTTAAGTTCCTCACTCTCATTAGCCCCTTGGTTCCCACTATTTCTGGAATCTCAACCTTCTCCAGTGTAGCTCACCCAGCTCCAGCTCGCGCAGCCTAAGCCCGGGCTGTCTGCAGTGCGGCCGCAACATGCCGCTGGACTTGCACGAGTGGTCGGGACCTCTCGCCCTGACCGAGGTGGACGAGAAGCCTGCGCAGCCCCTCCGTGTCAAGTATGACAACGTGGACAGAGATGTGCTGGGTAAAGTGCTGAGCCCGGCCCAGGTACTGACTGCAGCTGAGAGCTGAACACACAGGAACCGCTCCAGTGCCTGGAGCAAGCAACAAGAGGCAACAAAAGCAAGGAAGGCACAGAGTACAAAAGCAAGGAAGTTATGATGAACTTTCGTAAAACACTGGTTCGGCCTCAACTGGAGTATTGTGTCCAATTCTGGGCCCCGCACTTCAGGAAGGATGTGAAGGCCTTAGAGATGGTGCAGAAAAGATTTACCATAATGATTCCAGGAACGAGGGCCGTCAATTACGTTGATAGACAGAAGAAGCTGGGGTGGTTCTCCTTAGAGCAGAGAAGGTTAGGAGGAGATCTGATAGAAGTGTTCAAAATCATGAGGGGTCTAGACAGAGTAGATAGAGAGAAACTGTTCCCATTGGCAGAAGGGTCGAGAACCAGAGGACACAGATTTAAGGTGATGGGCAAAAGAACCAAAGGCGACATGAGGAAAAACTTTTTACGCAGCGAATGGTTAGGATCTGGAATGCACTGCCTGAAAGGATGGTGGAGGCAGATTCAATCACAGCTTTCAAAAGGGAATTGGATGAGTAGCTGAAAGAAAAACATTTGCAGGGCTACGGGGAAAGGGCGGGGGAGTGGGACTCGCTGACGTGGTCCTGCAGAGAGCCGGCACGGGCTCAATGGGCCAAATGGCCTCCTTCTGTGCTGTAACCATCATCTGATTCTAAGCTTATATTGTGGTTAATAACAGACAAACCCTGTTCTTTCCCCTGATCTGATTACAGATTCCAACCAGTCGATTCAGTGAATGGAATGTCTTATCAGTGTTGCCATGGCGACCTGTCTGCAGTGAAACACCTGTTTGAGTTTCTAACTCAGACTAAACTTCTCTTTTCCATAATACACATTATATCAGACATTTGATGTCAATGTATTTTAACCATGTTATGTTAATATCTCTAAAATCTACAGGGAGATCAAATACAAAAATCTGTAAAAGTTGGAGGACAAGTTTATAAAGTGGTTTAAAAATGTTACCCGAGGTTTTTTATAAATGGGGCGTAGAAAACAAAACCATCGGTTCAGCTGCAGTTAGAATAAGTTTTGGGCATCTTACACTGGGAAGGATGTCGGGGCCACAGAGAGGCTGCAGAATAAATTCACTGAGGTTATACCACGGATGAGAGGCTTTAGTTATCAGAGAATCCTAGAAAGAAACAGCACAAAAGGCAGCCATTCGGCCCATCATGCTTGTGCCAGCTCTTTGAGAGAGCTAACCAATTAGTTACACTCCCTTGCTCTTTCCCCATATCCCGGTAACTGTTTTCCCTTGAAATATTTATCCAATTCCCTTTTGAAAGTTACTCTTGAATCTGCTTCCACCACCCTTTCAGGCAATGCATTCCAGATCATAATAACTCGCTGGGTAAAGAAATGTTTCCTCATGATGACCTGTCTGCAGTGAAGCACCTGTTTGAGTTTCTAACTGAGGCGAACTTCTCTTTCCCAGGAGGAGAGACGAGAGAAACTGGGGCACTTCTCATTAGAACAAATCAGGGTGAGAGGAGATGTGAGCGAGGTGTTTAAATTTGATCAACGACACCGACCAAAATATCAGAGACACTCCCTGTCCCTCAGGACCTGTGTCCAGGGGAGAAGCTGATGGGTTTATCAGATCATCTTTGGGTTAAATGTTGTGCTCGTGGAGCTGAGCCCCTAGTGTCAGCATCAAACACTCTCCAGTCGGGTACAGCACGGGTTAGATACAGAGTAAACCCATCAGCCGCTCCCCGACACAGATACCGAGGGACAGGGAGTGTCCGGGAGAATGACATTTCTCACTCAATAAGGTATAAATTGATCCTGTACCTCTCCCCATTAATCCTGGGCTCCACACGGGACGAACCCTGCTCCTGTTTCCCTTCCTGTAACAGCACTGAGCTAATCCCAGCCCATAATGAGCAGGGCCCAGGGAGGCTGGTTGCTCGGCACCGCAGTGATGACATAAAACAGGGCCATTCAGCCCAGTTGGTCGTCTCCTTGTCCCTTTAAAGGTGGAGAGCTGGGACACCCTGTCTCCAAACACATCCCACCTGTTCATACTGAGAATCCCCGGGGAAGGCCCAAGGCCCAGAGTGTGGAACACAACCAAGGGGGAAAGAGGAGGGGAGAAGGGGAGGCAAATCAAGGAGTCGAGACTGAGGGACACCAAGCTTCAGTTTTAGAGCCTGTAGACTTCAGGAGGGGAAGACTGAGTTCAGTAGTTTTTGGATCCAGGGAGAGAACAAGGAGCAGATGGGGAGACTGGTGTGGATTCCAGCACAGTGAGGATGTCGGGGGAGGGAGATTGTGTCGGGCCGTGTATTAGGGGTGTAGGAGGGACAAGAGAGGAAAGGTCCGAGGAGCAATTACTGCAGCAGTGCCCATAAATAGTGAGAGAGAGAGAAGGTGGGGGTTCGAGTGGACCAGGGACAGTCTGTTAAACTCTCTGTTTGCTGTGACCAGTTTTCCTTTGGTTAAAAATGGCCTCCTGTAGCCCAGTGACACAAACAGCCCATTAAACTCCACCAATGGCCTTTGGACTGGTGAGGTCTCCCTTTGTGAAACATCGGCTGTTGTTAAAGCTTTTCATTCTGACACGCTCACACTGAGAAATGAGCTGCAGAACTGCTGGCACCGTCACCTTTAAGGAGACGTTTCCCTTTGGAGATCGGATTGCCCATTGAGTTTGATTAAACTGATGTTAAAGTAACAAGGCTGCTTTGCCCCATGACAATAACAGATTATCAGAGTATTTCCCATAGGTTAAAATCCAATGTTACAGGGGCTCACTGCCCTGGAGGGTTGAAGTGGACCCTGTGATATAATAAAATTTTCTGTCCTGTCAGACTTGGACATCTTGTAGATCCATCTTTTAACAAGTTGTGGGATCTCAGTTCTCAGATGGATTCCACTCAGTTTGTAACAAGTCCTCAATCAGCTTGTCTTATTGTCGAGATATCAAGGACTCGACACACTGCGTGTGTGTGTGGGAAACAAAGCTCATTTATTTGACATTGATACAGATTAAACACCAGCCCAGTTATAGGGGTTATTAACATCAGCTGAAACAAATCCCAACTGTCTGAACGAGCACGGTTCAGTTCTGGATGTGATTAACAGTTACAATAACAGCAGAATCCAACCTTTGCAGTCACTTGTGAACTCGCTGGCGTCTTAGCAGGTGGGATGAACCATTGAATCCCTTCCTGCACACAGAGCAGGAGAACGGGATCTCCCCGGTGTGAGTGCATCGATGAATTTCTTCCCGCAGACCCAACATATACACTGTTTCTCTGTGGTGCGGGTGTCCTTGTGTCTCTCCAGGTTGGATGATCAGTTGAAGCCTCATCCACAAACAGAACACGTGTACGGTTTCTCCCCGCTGTGAATGGTGCGCTGTTTTTTCAGGCTCTATAATGGGTTAAAGCTCTTTCCACAGTCAGTGCACTGGAACACTCTCACTCGGCTGTGTCTCGGTGCTTTTCCAGTCACACTGACGCTTGAAATCTTTTCCCACAGACAGAACAGACAAATATTCCTCCTTCCACATTCAAAGGGCTGATGATACTCAGCCTGTTAATTGGAATGGACTTGTCTCCATTCCCATGCCGAGGGGATTGCTGTACCAGACGGGAGGGGCAGCATTTGGGGATTCTCGATTCTCCACCAATTCCCATTCCCCTTCTTTCTGGTGGATAATGGAGGTGCCACTGTGTGTAATGTGCAGGTCAGTAAGAATTGTCAGCGAGGATTAATCAGCACTTTCTAATTGGAGATATTAATCAGTAGAACCTTTCAGACACTGAATTGTAGATTTTGTACCAAAGATCAATTTAGGATTGAAGTAAAAGTTCATAATTTTATTGTAAAAAAATTCAGGGACTCTCATCAGAAATTAAGGGGAAAGATCAGACAGCGGTTCTTAAATAAACACTGCAGCCCCGACAACTCAATCAGTTATATATCCAGAATATTAAACTCCAGCCCAGTTAAAGGGGTTATTAACATCAGCAGAAACAAACCCCAACTGTCAGAATGAACATGGTTCAGTCCTGGATGTGATTAAGAGCAGAATCCAACCCCTACAGTCACATGTGAACTCGCTGGTGTGTCAGCAAGTTGCATGAATTATTATATCCCTTCTCACACACTGAGCAGGTGAATGGTCTCTCCCCAGTGTGAACTCGCTGGTGTGTCAGTAGGTGGCATGATCGATTAAATCCCTTCTCACACATGGAGCAGGTGAACGGTCTCTCCCCAGTGTGAACTCGCTGGTGTGTCAGCAGGTTAGATGATTGATTAAATCCCTTCTCACACATGGAGCAGGTGAACATTTTTCCTTCCACATTCAGAGGCTGATGATATTCAGGTCCTGATGAATGGAGTGACTGTCAGATCTTGATGTGATGTTTGGTTTGAGTTTGCGGTCTGTAAATGCTGCCCCTTTCCCCAGTGTGAACTCGCTGGTGTGTCAGCAGTTTGGATGACTGATTAAATCCCTTTCCACACACTGAGCAGGTGAATGGCCTCTCCACGGTGTGAACTTGCTGGTGTGTTAGCAGGTGGGATGACCGAGTGAATCCCTTCCTACACACGGAGCAGGGGAACGGCCTCTCCCCAATGTGACTGTATTGATGAGTTTCCAGCTGGGATGGGTAATTGAATCCCTTCCCACAGTCCCATTTCCACAGATTCACTGTGGTGCAGGTGTCCTTGTGTCTCTCCAGGTTGGACGATCATTTGAAGCCTCGTCCACACAGAGAACACGTGTACAGTTTCTCCCCGCTGTGAATGGTGCGATGTTTTTTCAGGCTGTGTAACTGGTTAAAGCTCTTTCCACAGTCAGTGCACTGGAACACTCTCACTCGGGTATGTGTGTCTCGGTGCTTTTCCAGTCACACTGATGTTTGAAATCTTTTCCCACAGAGAGAACAGGCAAACATTTCTCCTTTCACATTCAAAGGCCGATGATATTCGGGTCCTGACGAATGGAGTGACTCTGTCAGATCTTGATATGATGTTTGGTCTGAGTTTGCGATGTGTAAATGCTGCCCTTCTCACAGCCTGTAAAAGGAGTTTACAAAAGCCATCACTGAGAGTCCAGGATAGAAATTGACAAGATTCTCTGCTCCTGGTTCCTGGCCAAGGGGGCCGCGCATGCGCCCTGCTGCCCCGAGCCTCTCAAGATGGCGGCCGTTACCCCGGGCCTGTCACCGGGAGAAAGCCCCGCAGCTGCCGCCCCGCTCAGGGCAAACGCCCGGCCTGGAGGCTCTTGTTCGGGGCCTGAGGCCCACCCTGGGTGTGTGTGAAGCGGAGAATGTTGAGCGTTTTAATAATGGGGCCTGGGGCCGCACTCGGGGTGTGAGCAGCCCGCGTCCCCCTGGGGTTTATTAACCCGCTCCCTGAGCTCTCTTGATAGCAAAATACTGCGGTTGCTGGCAATCCAAAATAACAACAGAAAACGCTGGAAAAACATTCGTGGCAATATCCATGAAGAGAGAAACAGAGTCAATGTTTCGGGTCGAAACCCTTCTACAGTGCCTGATTGGAAGATGAGATGCAGTTCCGATTAGGCACTTTATAGCCTTCTGGACTGAATATCCATTTCAACAATTTCAGATCATAACCTCGGCCTCTATTATATTTTTATACTTTTTCCGCGCATGCTCGGCTCACCCTGCCCGGGTGACTGACGGGAGCTTCCGACCAATAGGGAGTGAGTTGGGCAGGGCTGGATGAGTGAGCCGGCGGTGGGTCCTCCAACCAATCGGGGAGCCCGAGGGGCGGGACTAGCACCAGCTGATTGTCTGATCCGCAGGGCAGTCAGTTTCTCCAGTCCCTTGTTCAGGGCCCGGGGCCAGGGGAGGCTGTGGGCCTTTATTCCCCTTATTGGACACAAGGCTCTTTGCCTCACAACGGGATGTCTCAGGTTTTACTACAGGCTTTTAAAATTCATGAATAAAAGCAGATAAACTTTGTGGAACAAAATATTTCATATTTCAGAGTAAAAAAATTGTTATTTTCCTCTGTGGAATTTGTTAGTTTCAGGCAATAACAACAACTTGTATTTATATAATGTATTTAATGTAGTAAAATGCCCCAACGCGCTTCACAGGAGCATTATAAAACAAAATTTGACACCGGGTACAAACCAAGCATATTCCCATAAGGAGGAAAGGTGGGGCGTCCAAAGCTCGAGCTCCCTGGATGAGAAAGGATATCGAGGTTAGAATAAAACAGAAAAAGGAGGTTTACGACAAATGTCAGGTACAGAATACAGTCAAAAACCAGGAGAATACAGAGAGTGCGGGGGAAATTGTAAAAGGATATAGCAAAGAAAGACTTGCATTTATATAGCACCTTTCACGACCACCGGACATCTCAAAGTCACTGTTGTAATGTGGGAAACACGGCAGCCAATTTGTGCACAGCAAGCTCCCACCAACAGCAATGTGATAATAACCAGATTATCTGTTTTTGTTATGCTGGTTGAGGGATAAATATTGGCCGGGACACCGGGGATAACTCCCCTACTCATCTTCAAAATAGTGCCATGGGATCTTTTACATCCACCGGAGAGAGCAGACGGGATGTCAGTTTAAAGTCTCATCAGAAAGACGGCACCTCCAACAGTGCAGCATTCCCTCAGCACTGCACTGGAGTGTCAGCCTAGATTTATGTGCTCAAGTCTCTGGAGTGGGACTTGAACCCACGATCTTCTGACTTAGAGAGCTATACACTGAGCCACAGCTGACACAAGGGATTAGTGGGTAACGTAAAAGGGAACACAAAAATCTTCTATAAACATATGAAAAGTAAAAGGATAGTTAAAGGAATGGTGGGGCCGATTAGCGACCAAATAGGAGCTCATCATACGGAGGCAGAGGGCGTGGCTGAGGTACTGAATGAGTACTTAGCATCTGTCTTCACAAAAGAAGAGGATGAAGTTAATGTCGCAGTAGAGGAGGGGGGAGTAGAGAAATTGGATAAAAATGGATAGAAAGGAGGTGCTAAATAGGTTGTCATCACTCAAAGTTAACAAGTCACCTGGTCCAGATGCGATGCATCCTAGATTGCTGAGAAGCTAGGGTGGAGATAGCAGAAGCTCTGACCACAATCTTTCAATCTCCCTCAGATATATGGGAGTGGTGCCAGAAGATTGGAGGATTGCAAATGTTACACCCCTGTTTAAAAAAGGGGAGAGGGATAAACCTGGTAACTACAGGCCAATCAGTCTAATGTCAGTGGTTGGTTAACGGCTAGAGACCATTGTCAAGGACAAAATTAATTCTCACTTGGAGAAGCTTGGGTTAATAAGGGGCAGCCAGTATGGATTTGTTGAAGGTAAATTGTGTCTGACTAACCTGATTGAGTTCTTTGTAGAGGGTTGATGAAGGTAGTGCAGCAGATGTTGTATATATGGACTTTCAAAAGGCATTTAATAAATCATAATCATAATCATAATCAACTTTATTGTCATTGTTAGTGCACAAGTGCAGTACAACGAAATGTAGGCTTGCGGCTCCCGAGAGTGCACATTTAGATTAAGACATTTAACATTCGACATTCATTTGGCTTGTAATACATTAACATAAACATAACCATAATAAAGTGCATTGGCAGATGTGCAGGCTTTAGAGTTTATTTGTGGAGTTCAGTAGGGTGACAGCCCTGGGAAAGAAGCTGTTCCTAAATCTGGTCATTCGGGTGCGAATGCATCTGTAGCATCTCCCATCTGGGGGGCGAACAAACTGTGGCTGGGATGGGTAGGGTCTTTGATGATGGTCAGTGACCTCCGTAAACAGCGTTTCTGATAGATGTTCTCTATGGTCGGTAGCCGGGTGCCGGTAATGCGTTGGGCAGTTTTGACTACCCGCTGCAGGGCTTTCCAATCATAGGAGCTACAGCTGCCATACCATACTGTGGTACAGTTTGTCAGGATGCTCTCTATTGTGCAGCGGTAAAAGTTAGAGAGGATCAGGGGTGACAGGTTACATCCCTTTAGCCTCCTTAGGAAATATAGGCACACAGTACCATATAAGAGACTTACTCGGAAAATAGAAGCACAGGGAATTAAAGGGCTGATGGTAATTTGGGTATATAATTGGCTAAGGGAGAGGAGACAGTGAGCAGTGCTGAGGGATGTTTTTCTGACTGGAGGGAAGTATGCAGTGGGTTCCCCCAGGGGCTGGGATTAGGATCATTACTTTTCTTGTTATATATAACTGACCTGGACTTGGGTATAGGTGTACAATTTTGAAGATTACAGATGATACAAAACTTGGCAACGTAGTAAATAGTGAACATAGTAATAGCAGACTTCAGAAGGACAGAGACAGACTGTGAAATGAGCAGACACAAGGCAGATGAAATTAAATGAGGATAAGTGTGAAGTGATGCAGTTTGGGAGAAACAACAGGGAGAGGCCGTATAATCTAAATGGGACTATTTTGAGGAGGTGCAAGAGCAGAGGGACCTGGGGGTCCATATTCACAAATCTTTGAAAGTGCCACGGCAAGTTGGTGAGGCGGTTCAGAAAGCGTATGAGATACTTGGCTTTGTAAATAGGGCCATTGAATGAAAAAATGAGGAAGTTACACTAAACCTTTACAAATCACTAGTTAGGAACATAGGACAGGAGGAGGCCATTCAGCCCCTCGAGCCTGTTCCGCCGTTCAATGAGATCATGGCTGATCTGCGACCTAACTCCATACACCCGCCTTTGGCCCATGTCCCTTAATACGTTTGGGTAACAAAAACCTATCAATCTCAGATTTAAAATTAACAATTGATCTCGCATCAATTGCCGTTTGCGGAAGAGAGTTCCAAACTTCTACCACCCTTTGTGTGTAGAAGTGTTTCCTAATTTCACTCCTGAAAGGTCTGGCTCTAATTTTTAGACTATGCCCCCAGTCCTAGAATCCCCAACCAGCGGAAATAGTTTCTCTCTATCTACCCTATCGGTTCCCCTTAATATCCTGAAAACTTCGATCAGATGACCCCTTAACCTTCTAAATTCCAGGGAATACAACCTAATTTGTGTAATTTCTCCTCGTAACTTAACCCTTGAAGTCCAGGTATCATTCTGGTAAACCTACGCTGCACTCCCTCCAAGGCCAATATATCCTTCCTAAGGTGTGGTGCCCAGAACTGCTCACAGTACTCCAGGTGTGGTCTAACCAGGGTTTTGTACAGCTGCAGGGTTTTGGCCTCAGCTGGAGTCTTGTGTACAGTTCTGGGCATCACACTTTAGGAAGGATGTCAAGGCCTTGGAGAGGGTACAGAGGAGGTTGACCAGGATGGTACCAGGGATGAGGGACTTCAGTTATGTGGAGAGATTGGAGAAGCTGCGATTGTTCCCCTTAGAGCAGAGAAGGTTAAGAGGAGACCTAATAGAGGTGTTCAAAATGATGAGGGGTTTTGATCGAGCAAGTAGGGAGAAACTGTTCACTCTGGCAAGTGGGTCAGTAACCAAAGGTCACAGATTTAAAATAGTTGCTGAAAGAACGAGAGGGGAAATGAGGGGAACTGTTTTCACACAGAGGGTTGTTAAGATCTGGAACGCACCATCTGAAAGGATGCTGGAATCAGGTTCCACAGGAACTTTCAAACGGTAATTGGACATGTACTTGAAGGGGACTAGTTTGCAGAGTTCTGGGGATAAAGCTGGGGTTTGGGGCTAAATTGGACAGCTCTTTCAAAGAGCCGGCACAGACACGATGGGCCGAATCACCTCCTTCTGTGCTGTTAGATTCGATGATCAGTGTGAAGACGCTGGTGTCCCTTAAGGATCTTAGAGCTTTTAAAGCTCTTCCCACAGTCAGAACATTTAAAGGGTCCCTTGTCAGTGTGAACAAGCTGGTGTGACAGGAGGGTGGATGACTGAGTGAATCCCTTCCCACACATGGAGCAGATGAATGGTCTCTCCCCCGTGTGAACTCGCTGGTGTATCAGCAGGGTGGATGAATGAGTAAATCCCTCCCTACACTCGGAGCAGGTGAACGGCCACTCCCCGGTGTGTAAGTGTTGGTGTCTCTTCAACTCCCTGGAGATTTTAAAGCTCTTCCCACAGGCAGAACAGTTAAAGGGGTTCTCTCCAGTGTGAACAAGTTGGTGTGTCTGCAGTTTGGATGACTCAGTAAATCCCTTCCCACATTCAGAGCAGATGAACATCCTCTCCCCAGTGTGGAGGCGCTGGTGTTGCTTGAGCTCCCGGGGGCTTTTAAAACTCTTCCCACACTCAGAACATTTAAAGGGGTTCTCATCATTGTGAACAAGCTGGTGTCCCTTCAGATACTGGACGCTTTTATAGCTCTTCCCACAGTCAGGACAGTTAAACGGCCTCTCATCAGTGTGAACTCGCTGGTGTTGCTTCAGATCCCTGGGGCTTTTAAAGCTCTTCCCACAGTCAGAACACTGAAACGGTCTCTCCCCAGTGTGAACTCGCTGGTGTCCCTTCAGATCCCCAGGGCTTTTAAAGCTCTTCCCACAGTCAGAACACTGAAATGGTTTCTCCCCAGTGTGAACTCGCTGATGTGTTTGCAGGTGGGATGAACAAACAAATCCCTTTCCACACACGGAGCAGGTGAACGGACTGTCCCTGGTGTGACTGCGCTGTTGAACTTCCAATGCAGATGGGGAACTGAATCCCTTTCCGCTGTCCCCACCTTTACCTGGTTTCTCCCCGATGTGATGACGCACGTGTCTCGCCAGGTCAGGCGATTGGCTGAATCCGTGTCCACACACCGAACACGTGTGCGGTTTGTCATCGCTGCGATCGCTTCTTTCTCCTTCCATGTGCAAAGGCCGATGATATTCAGGTCCTGATGAATCCAGTGACTCTGTCAGATCTTGACGTGATGTTTGGTCTGAGCTTCCCACCTGTAACTGCTCCACTTCTATAACCCTGTAAATTGAGATCAGCAAAGGATCAGAGGCAAACTGTTGTTTAATTTTCCCCTTTCCAATCCTAGGGCCAGTGAAGCTGATTTTCAGGCCCCGGCTGCTGCACAGGTTGGTTGAAAGGATCAGCAGTAATGGTGGCTGTAATACCCACAAGCCCCCGGCGCTGCAGAAAGCACTCTGTTGACTCTGAGTCCTGCGCATGTGCTCATGGCCCCCGCGCTCTCCCTCCTGCTCCACAATCGCCCGCCCCAATCGGTCCGCAATGCGCATGCTCAGCGGACAAAACCCCGTGGTTGGAACATCGGGCGCGCATGCGGAGCCGCAACATCTGGTACGTATGCGCGGCTCAGGTGGGGGCGAGTCGGTGTTTCACCTCAGCCGCCAGGGAGGTGCGCATGCGCAGGACGACCCAACATTCTTCCTGTCAGCAATCACTCCCTCGTTTCTTTAATAAAAACAGAAAATGCTGGAAATACTCAGCAGGTCAGGCAGCATCTGTGGAAAGAGAAACAGGGTTAATCTTTCAGGTCAGTGACCTTTTGTCAGAACTGCTTGCTCTTTAGTGTCAGCCAGTGACTCAGTGGGTAGCTCTCTCGCCTCTGAGTCAGAAAGTTGTGGGTTCAAGTCCCACTTCAGAGACTTGAGCACAAAAATCCAGGCTGACACTCCAGTGCAGTGCTGAGGGAGTGCTGCATTGCCGGAGGTGCCATCTTTCGGATGAGACATTAAACTGAGGCCCTGTCTGTTCTCTCAGGTGGATGTAAAAGATCCCATGGCACTATTTCGAGAAAGATAGGCTTGCATTTATACAGTGCTTTCATGACCAGCAGACGTCTTGAAGTGCTTTACAGCCAATGAGGTACTTTTGGAGTGTAGTCACTGTTGTAATGTGGGAAAGAGCAGGGGAGTTATCCCCGGTGTCCTAGCCAATGTGTATCCCTCAATTAACATAACAAAAAGATAGATTATCTGGTCATTATCACATTGCTGTTTGTGGGAGCTTGCTGTGCCATTATTGATTTCCGCGTTTCCTACATTACAACAGTGACAACATTTCAAAAGTACTTCATTGACTGTAAAGCGCTTTGGGACGTCCGGTGGTGGTGAAAGGCGCTATATAAATGCAAATCTTTCTTTCTTCACTGGCCTCACCAGCGACCTCTTCTGGCTGTTGGTTGATTGACAGCCGAGAGTCCACGCATGCGTACGCGGGACGGCGGTTTGGGCCGAATCCGGCACAGCGATAGCAAAATACTGCAGATGCTGAAAATCCGAAATAACAACAGAAAATGCTGGAAAAACTCAGCAGGCCAGGCAACATCTGTGGAGAGAAATTAGAGTGACGTTTCGGGTCTAACCCTTTTTCAAACTGGAAAGGAAATAAAATAGATCGAAGGCAGGGCTGCGATAGACAAAAGAAGTAAAAGAGACATTAAGAGGTATTCAAAACCAGACGAGATGGTAATAGGAGAGTGGAGACAAAAGATGGGAAGATTAGGTGTGAAGTGTACTGGCACGATGAGACACAGCTGCCATGTGGGAGAGAGAAAAAAAAGGAAAGGGGGGGAAGGGAAGATCCAAAACAAAGGGGTGGAAAAAAATATACAAGTAAAAATGTAATAGGGGCCGAGGTTATGATCTGAAATTGTTGAACTCGATATTGAGTCCGGAGTTCAACAATTTCAGCTCATAACCTCGGCCCCTATTACATTTTTACTTATATATTTTTTTCCACCCCTTTGTTTTGGATCTTCCCTTCCCCCCCTTTCCTTTTTTTTCTCTCTCCCACATGGCAGCTGTGTCTCATCGTGCCAGTACACTTCACACCTAATCTTCCCATCTTTTGTCTCCACTCTCCTATTACCATCTCGTCTGGTTTTGAATACCTCTTAATGTCTCTTTTACTTCTTTTGTCTATCGCAGCCCTGCCTTCGATCTATTTTATTTCCTTTCCAGTTTGAAAAAGGGTTAGACCCGAAACGTCACTCTAATTTCTCTCCACGGATGTTGCCTGGCCTGCTGAATTTTTCCAGCATTTTCTGTTGTTATTCCGGCACAGTGACCCCTCCCGGTCACCAAGGGTGATAACCACGCATGCCCAGAGGACACCAACACCCCTCCCCCACTCGGAGCTGCGCCTGCACATTCGGATGCTGTCGGACGGAGTTGGCGCGGGGCATTCCGGGGAAAGGCCTTGGTGTCGTTTTCAGAGTCGCGATCGGTGACGGAAAGTGAGTTTTCTCCGCTCCGATTGGGTGGAGAATCGCGTGGGGTGGGGGGGAGGGGTGGATCTGGAGAGAATAAAGAGAAATAGAAAAACCTGAGAGTCCCGCGAGGCTCCGGAGCGAGCGGCATCAGTTGGATGGAGCACGTGATCTCCTCGGGGACACGTGACCCGGGCCCGCGGCCTGATTGACGGGAGCTTCCGAACAATAGGGAGCGAGCGGGGCGGGGCTGGAGGAGCGAGCCGGCGGCGGGTCCTCCAACCAATCGGGGAGCCCGAGGGGCGGGACTAGCACCGGCTGATTGTCTGATCCGCAGGGCAGCGAGCTTCTCCAGTCCCTTGTTCAGGACCCGGGGCAGGGGAGGCTGTGGGCCTTTATTCCCCTTATTGGACACAAGGCTCTTTGTCTCACAACACACTGGCTCAGGGTTTAATACAGACTTTTTAAGTTTATCTGTTATGTCTCAAGGGGTTTTATACCCTGATCTTTATAACAATTAAAGAAGGACTCCAGGGTGGAGTGTTTAGTTAACGGCCATTTTATTACAATGTGCTTCTTCACTCAATGCACTACATTTCCCATAGTGCATTGCAAATCACAACTATGGTATCCCATGTGGGGACATTTCTAACACACATTCAAATACACAACATATTCCTCCCCCTTAAAATAGAATGTCCACAAAACAGAATAACTGAAAATGACTATAATTTTGGTAGAGAGGGTAGACTGCCTCTACATTCCGCTAACCCTGGGGATTATTCTGCCCCATGCACACAGGTTAGCACTAACTGTAAATAAGGCACTCTGGAGGCTGCCTTACCCTTTGGGGGTAACGCCTAGTCTCAGGAGCAGGCTCTGGCTAGCTCTCCCGTGACCCTGCAGGCGTGGCTTCCTCCCTCGATGGTACAAGCGTGGATGGTGCCACCGTCCCAGGGTCGGATGACCAGTCCCTGCTGGAGCCCCCAGCAGGTCCTTGATCCTCTGTTTCTTGGGTAACCTGTGGTGACTGTCTTGGCATTAACTGGTCTGCATGCCGTCTCCATGTTCGGTCATCTCCGGTGCGGACTCGGTATAAAACGGGGCCCGTCTTTTGAATGACCGTAGCCGGGACCCACCACTCCGGGGTGGTGTAGTTATGCGTGAGGACTTTGTCCCCCACCACAAAGTGTCGTTCTTTGGACCTCTGAGCTCGTCTGCTGACTTGATCCTGCTGATTGGCGTGCACCACTGCTTCTGTGGACGTTGGCCTCAGCAGGTCAAGGTGTGTCCGTAGCCTCCTTCCCATGAGTAGGTAAGCAGAAGATGCTCCTGTCATAGCATGAGGCGTGTTTCGGTATTTCAGCAAGAAAGCATTCAGGCGCTGCTTTAGAGGAGCATCACTTCTTGCAGCTTTCAACGTGCGTTTCAGCGTTCTGATGAATCTCTCCGCCAATCCATTCGTGGATGGATGATAAGGTGCGGAGAACATGTGCTGGATTCCATTGCTCTTGAGGAACTCCTCCATCTCCTGGGATGTGAACTGTGTTCCATTGTCGGTTACGATCTGCTCCGGCAGACCAAATCGCCCAAACATCTCTCTCAGAGTCTCGATGGTTTTCTCCGTAGTGGTAGTGGACATCACTGCAACCTCTGGCCATTTGGAATGGGAGTCCACCGTGACCAGGAACATCGCTCCTTCCACTGGTCCCGCGAAGTCCAGATGGATCCGTTGCCACGGTGTCGCTGGCCATTCCCATGGATGCAGTGGCGCTGCTCTTGGCGTATCCCTGGTTGTCTCACATGATGGGCATGATTTCGCTTCAACATCAATTTCATGATCCAGACCGGGCCACCAGAAGTAGCTTCATGCCAGCTCCTTCATCCGGACAATACCACAATGTCCTGAGTGTAGCTCGTTGAGGACATGTTTCCGCAGCTTTGGTGGTATGATCACTCGCATGCCCCAAAGGAGGCATCCTGACGTGACAGACAACTCCTTCCCTCTCGACAGGTAAGGTAGGAGCTCAGGTGGTGCGTCTGACACCCGTGATCCATCTCCTTGCATCACCCGATCCAGCACCTTGGATAGCGTAGGGTCCTCTCTGGTCTCTTTCTTGACCTGCCGGGCCATGACAGGGGCATTGCTTACCATGTCAAAGTAGAAAATATTCTGCTCACAGCCTTCAGAGGACACAGGCAGCGGAAGTCTTGATAATCCATCCGCATTGCCATGTGCTGCTGACCTCCGGTATTTGATGTTGTAATTGTGAGCACTTAACATCAGCGCCCAGCGCTGCATCCTGCACGCTGCCAGGTAGGGTATTCCTGTGTGTGGACCAAAGATCGATGTCAGAGGATGATGATCCGTCAGCAAGGTAAATTTCCTTCCGAACAAGTAGTGATGGAACTTTTTGATTCCAAAGATGATGCCCAAAGCCTCTTTTTCGATCTGCGGGTATTTCACCTCCGCCTTGCTCAGGGACCTTGATGCGAATGCAATCGGCTTCTCTTCACCTGAGGGAAAGATGTGAGATATGACCGCGCCGACGCCATAAGGCGATGCGTCACAGGCCAGCTGAATCTGCAACGACGGGTCAAAGTGCGTCAACACTCTGGGGTCAGTCAAAGCTGCTTTGGCTTTCTTGAATGCAGCTTCGCACTCCTTTGTCCATGCCCAGGCCTTGCCCTCACACAGCGACTCATGTAATGGCTTCAACAGTGATGCCAGCTGTGGAATAAACTTTCCGTAATAGTTCAGGAGACCTAAGAATGACCGCAGCTGGCCGACATTTGTAGGTGCAGGAGCATCGGCAATGGCTTTCACTTTCGACGGTGCTGTGTGTAGGCCGTCCGCATCGATGACATGGCCTAAGTACTCCACTGATGGCTTGAAAAATTCGCATTTGTCCTTGCGAACGCGTAAGCCATATTCTTCCAGTCTTCCCAGAGTCTTCGCCAGGTTCTGCAGATGCTCGTTGTCGTCCTTTCCTGTGACAAGGATATCATCAAGATAACATTGTACCCCTGGAATGCCGCTTAAAATCTAGTCCATAGCCCGCTGAAACAAAGCTGGTGCTGACGTTATACCAAAGGGTAGGCGGCAGTACCTGTAGAGGCCCTTGTGGGTGGTGATGGTGAGGTACTTCTGTGAGTCCTCTTCTACATGCATCTGCAAGTAGGCTTGGCATAGATCAATCTTGCTAAACTTCTGACCGCCTGCCAAACCCGCGAAAAGATCTTCAATGATGGGGAGTGGGTACTGTTCAGCTGAGAGCACCGGATTCACTGTTACTTTGAAATCTCCACATAAGCGAACTGTGCCATCCCTCTTCATCACTGGTACCACGGGCGTGGCCCACTCACTGTGCGAAACCGGCACCAGGACCCCTATCTTGACCAGGCGCTCCAGGTCAGCCACCACCTTTGGTCTGAGGGCGTAGGGAACGTTCCTGGCCTTCAGGAATCGTGGCTGGCTGTCAGGCTTCACCTTGAGTTTGACCGTAATCCCCTTCATGCTCCCCAATTCTCCGTCAAAGACAGCCGCATGCTTTGTCAACACTGCCGCTAGCCCTGCCTCTTCGACTGACACCGCATTCACTTTTTCCCAATCCAGATGGATTTTCTCCAACCATGGCCTGCCCATCACGGATGGACAGTCACCCTTGACCATGTAAACTGGCAGCATCACGGTTTGTCCATGAAGCTCCACCTTGACCTCTGTCTTACCCAGCATGGGGACTGTTTCCCCAGTGTAGGTCTTTAAGATGAGCTTGGACGGCGTCAGTGACAGGTGGTTCAGTTTTTTTTTTGAATAGCTTCTCTGAGATCAAGGAGACAGCGGCCCCCGTATCCAGCTCCATTTTGACCTGTATTCCCTCTAGTAGTGGAGTGACTCTATAGCCTGCTGAGCCTCCATTCACCGTTAACACATGGAGATTCAGCTCCCCATCAGAGTCTGTGTCACTGTCTTCCTGTTCTTGTTTCACCAAGTGTAGGTTTTTCTTTTTAGAACGCCAGTTGGGTGTTGTTCCTTGTTTGTTTTTTTGTGTCTCTGTGTAGGATTGTTTGCTTTGCCCTTTACACACACGTTCAATGTGTCCTTTCTTTTCACATTTCCGACAGGTCAGGTCTTTACACCAGCAGCCAGATGGCTGATGACCTGACCTTCCACATCTGTAACACTCTCTGGTGCCCCTTGCATGCTTATCTGGTGTGGCTGCTATCCTGTGCACTCTCGTAGCAGCTCCCAACAGCTGTGCATCTTTAGCTGCTAACTCCATAGACACAGCGAGCTCCACTGCTGATTTAAGCGTCAGTTTGTCAGTCGTGAGCAAGCGCTTCTGTGTTGCTTCACATCTTAATCCACACACAAACCTATCACGGACAGTGTCATTTAGAGTTTCACCGAGCTCAGAATGCTCAGATAGCTTCTTTAGTACTGCAACATATTCGGCTATGGACTCACCCTCCCCTTGGTTCCGTTTGTGAAACCTGAACCTCTCGGCAATCAGCAGCGGCTTGGGTGCGAAATGTGTTTCCAAAACTTCCACAATCTGATCATATGTCTTAGCGCCGGGCTTATCCGAGTGCATCAAACTCCGTAACAAGCCAAATGTTTTTGCGCCGATCACAGTGAGGAACGTCGCCACTTTCACGTCATCTTTAATGCCATTTGCAGTCACGAAAAATCCGAAACGCTCCGTATAAGCATTCCATTGCTCCGCCGTTTCATCAAATGGTCCAAACGCTCTGGTTAGCATCGCCATTTCTTTTCATTATTTTAAAAAAAAATTATATATTTTTTTCCAGTCCTTCTTCTCCACTTCGTTTCACTGTATCATTACTCTCCCCTTCTTATTTGTGTAACACACAAACCGCCACCTTTACGAGGTGATTGCATCAGCCCTAAACTGTGGGCATGCCATTCAGAAAAGACAGGAACTTCTTACTTTAAACATCGCCGATTCCAGTGCAAAGTGACTTACTTTAAACATCGCCGATTCCAGTGCAAAGTGATGCGCAAGTCCTTCGTCCTCGTCGCCAGTTTTGTTGTGTCTCAAGGGGTTTTATACCCTGATCTTTATAACAATTAAAGAAGGACTCCAGGGCGGAGTGTTTAGTTAACGGACATTTTATTACAATGTGCTTCTTCACTCAATGCACTACATTTCCCATAGTGCATTGCAAATCACAACTACGGTATCCCATGTGGGGACATTTCTAACACACATTCAAATACACAACATTATCAATAAAAGCAGATAAACCCCGTGCTTCTGTAGGACAAACTTTCTAATATTTTATAGAATCATAGAATGGTTACAGCACAGAAGGAGGCCATTCGGCCCGTCGAGCCCGTGCCAGCTCTCTGCAAGACCACTTCAGCTAGTCCCACTCCCCGCCCTTTCCCCGTAACCCTGCACATTTCTTTACTTCAGGTACTTATCCAATTCCCTTTTGAAAGCCGTGATTGAATCTGCCTCCACCACCCTTTCAGGCAGTGCATTCCAGATCCTAACCACTCGCTGCATAAAAGTTTTTCCTCATGTCGCCTTTGGTTCTTCTGCTAATCCCCTTAAATCTGTGTCCTCTGGTTCTCGACCCTTCCGCCAATGGGAACAGTTTCTCTCTACTCTGTCCAGACCCCTCATGATTTTGAACACCTCTATCAAATCTCCTCCCTACCTTCTCTGCTCTAAGGAGAACAACCCCAGCTTCTTGAGTATATCCATGTAACTGAAGTCCCTCATCCCTTATCCCTGGAACCATTCTTGTAAATCTTTTCTGCACCATCTCTAAGGCCTTGACATCCTTCATAAAGTGCGGTGCCCAGAATTGGACACAATACTCCAGTTGAGGCCGAACCAGTGTTTTATAAAGGTTCATCATAACTTCCTTGCTTTTGGACTCTATGCCTCTATTTATAAAGCCCAGGATCCGGTATGCTTTTTTAACCGCTTTCTCAACCTGCCCTGCCACCTTCAACGATTTGTGCACACATACCCCCAGGTCTCTCTGTTCATGCACCCACTTTAGAATTGTACCCTTTAGTTTATATTGCCTCTCCTCGTTCTTCCTACCAAAATGTACCACTTCACACTTTTCTGCATTAAATTTCATCTGCCACGTGTCCGCCCATTCCACCAGCCTGTCTCTGTCTTCTTGAAGTCTATCACTATCCTCCCCACTGTTCACTATATTTCCAAGTTTTGTATCATCTGCAAATTTAGAAACCGTGCCCTGTACACCCAAGTCTAAGTCATTAATATATATATCAAGAAAAGCAGTGGTCCTAGTACCGACCCCTGGGGAACACGACTGTGTACCTTCCTCCAGTCCATTGAATGGTGGAGCAGGCTCGAGGGGCAGAATGGCCTACTCCTGCTACAATCTTCAATCTTTCTATGTATCTAACCCGTGCTGTACCTACCCTGGGAGTGTTTGATGGGACAGTGTAGAGGGAGCTTTACTCTGTATCTAACCCGTGCTGTACCTGCCCTGGGAGTGTTTGATGGGACAGTGTAGAGGGAGCTTTACTCTGTATCTAACACGTGCTGTACCTGCCCTGGGAGTGTTTGGTGGGACAGTGTAGAGGGAGCTTTACTCTGTATCTAACCCGTGCTATACCTGCCCTGGGAGTGTTTGATGGGACAGTGTAGAGGGAGCTTTACTCTGTATCTAACACGTGCTGTACCTGCCCTGGGAGTGTTTGATGGGACAGTGTAGAGGGAGCTTTACTCTGTATCTAACACGTGCTGTACCTGCCCTGGGAGTGTTTGGTGGGACAGTGACAGGATCGGACAAAGTCAACATGGATTTACAAAAGGTAAATCATGCTTGACGAATCTACTGGAATTTTTTGAGGATGTAACTGGTAAAATAGATAAGGGAGAACCAGTGGATGTGGTGAATTTGGACTTTCAGAAGGCTTTCGATAAGGTCCCGCATAAGAGATTAGCGTGTAAAGTTAAGGCACATGGGATTGGGGGCAAGGTATTGACTTGGATAGAGAACTGGTTGGCAGACAGAAAGCAAAGAGTTGGAATAAACGGGTCTTTTTCCGAGTGGCAGGCAGTGACAAGTGGGGTACCGCAGGGATCGGTCCTTGGACCCCAGCTATTCACAATATATATTAATGATCTAGACAAGGGAAGTAGATGTAATATCTCCAAATTTGTAGACAACACAAAGCTGGGTGGGCGTGTGTGCTGTGAGGAGGATGTCGAGAAACTCCAGGATGATTTGGACAGGTTGGGTGATTGGGCAGAAACATGGCAGATGCAATATAACGTGGATAAATGTGAGATTATCCACTTTGGTGTCAAATACAGGAAGGCAGATTATTATCTGAATGGCAATAGATTGGGAGAAGGGGAAGTGCAACAAGACCTGGGTGTCCTTGTGCACCAGTCGCTGAAGGTAAGCATGCAAGTGCAGTAGGCAGTTAAGAAGGCAAATGGTAAATGTTGGCCTTCATAGCGAGAGGGTTTGAGTACAGGAACAAGGATGTCTTGCTACAGCTGTACAGGGCCTTGGTGAGACCACATCTTGAGCATTGTGTGCAGTTTTGGTCGCCTTATCTGAGGAAGGATGTTCTTGCCATGGAAGGAGTTCAGCGAAGATTCACCAGGCTGATACCTGGGATGGCAGGAATGATGTATGAGGAGAGATTGGGACGATTGGGCTTGTACTCACTGGAGTTTAGAAGAATGAGAGGGGATCTCACTGAAACTTAAAAAATTCTGACAACACTGGACAGACTAGATGCAGGAAGGATGTTCTCAATTGTCGGGGAGTCCAGAACCAGGGGTCACAGTTTAAGGATAAGGGGTAGGCCATTTAGGACAGAAATGAGGAGGAATTTCTTCACCCAGAGAGTGGTGAACCTATGGAATTCTCTGCCACAAAAGGCAGTAGAGGCCAATTCATTAAATATATTCAAGAAGGAGTTGGATATATTTCGTAAGGCTAAAGGGATTAAGGGGAATGGGGAGAAAGCAGGGACCGGGGACTGAAATTGAATGATCAGTCATGATCACATTGAATGGCAGAACAGGCTCGAAGGGCAGAATGCCCTACTCCTGCTCCTATCTTCTATGTTTCTACCATAGAATCCCCTATTACTATAGCTCTACCCCTCTTTTTCCTCCCGTCCTGTGCAGCAGAGCCACCCCTGGTGCCAGGAAGTTGGCTGCTGCTGCCTTCCTCTGATAAGCCATTCCCCCAAGCAGTACTCAAAGTGGTGTATCTGTTTGAGAGGGGGATGTCCACAGGGGACCCCTGCACTACCTGCCTGCGCCTACTACTCTGTCTGTTGATCACCCCTTCCCTTTCTGCCTGTCCAGCATTTGCCTGCGGTGTGACCAACTGCTTAAACGTGATATCCATGACGTCCTCAGCATTGCGAATGGTCCAGTATGTATCCAATCGCAGCTCCAACGCCGCAATGCAGTCTGCCAGTAGCTGCAGCTGGACACACTTCCTGCACACATAGTTGTCAGGGACACAGGAAGTGTCCCTGAGTTCCCACATAGTGCAGGAGGAGCATACCACAGCGCCAGGTACTCCTGCCAATACTTACCCTTTAATTAATTGAAATTAAATTAAATCAAAACAATCCCACCAATTAGACTACAGTTAAATGGTATATTTAAGGGCCCTGGTTTACCAACAGTCCATGCTACACCACAGAGACTTTAGAAACTATAAACCACAGAGTTTAAGTTTAAAAAGAGAGAAATACTCACCAACCAATCACTTACCTGCTTTCTGGTGACGTCACACTTCGATTACTTCTTACTTCTCTCCCTCTCTGAGGCGTACCTGCTCCTCGTCGCTGCTTTATAGCCTCGCCGCCGCCGAGATTCCCACCGCCGCTTTCGCCGGGAAGCGGCGGGCGGATAATGTTGAGTGTTTTAATAATGGGGCCTGGGGCCGCACTCGGGGTGTGAGCAGCCCGCGTCCCCCCGGGGTTCATGAACCCGCTCCCTGAGCTCTCTCACCTGATGTGTCAGCGGCTGCTGCCAAAGTCCGCGCATGCTCAGCTCACCTTCTGTTGTTCAGGTTAAAGGTCAAGCCTCGCCCCTCACACACTCCGATTGGTTGGAGGACCCGCCGCCCACTCGGTCCTCCAGTCCCGCCCCACTGTTCCTTTTGGTCCGGAGCTCCCGTCAATCACCCAGGCAGTGTGAGCTGAGCATGCGCGGACCTTGGCAGCAGCCGCTGACACGTCAGGTGAGAGAGCTCAGGGAGTGGGTTCATGAACCCCGGGGGGATGCGGGCTGCTCACATAGAAACATAGCAGATAGGAGCAGGAGTAGGCCATTCGGCCCCTCGAGCCTGCTCCGCCATTCAATGAGATCATGGCTGATCATCCAAATTCAGTACCCGGTCCCTGCCATCTCTCCATATCCCTTGATCCCTTTAGCCTTAAGAAATATATTCAACTCCTTCTTGAATATATTTAATGAATTGGCCTCTACTGCCTTCTGTGGTAGAGAATTCCACAGGTTCACCACTCTCCGGGTGAAGAAATTCCTCCTCATCTCAGTCCTAAATGGCTTACCCCTTATCCTTAGACTGTGACCCCTGGTTCTGGACTCCCCGCCCATCGGGAACATCCTTCCAGCATCTAGACCCTGGGGCTGTACATGGGGATTCTAACCCTGGGACAGTACATGGGGATTCTAACCCTGGGACTGTACATGGGGATTCTAACCCTGGGACAGTACATGGGGATTCTAACCCTGGGACTGTACATGGGGATTCTAACCCTGGGACTGTACATGGGGACTCCGGCCCTGGGACTGTACATGGGGATTCTAACCCTGGGACAGTACATGGGGATTCCAACCCTGGGACTGTACATGGGGATTCTAACCCTGGGACTGTACATGGGGATTCTAACCCTGGGAATGTACATGGGGATTCTAACACTGGGACTGTACATGGGGATTCTAACCCTGGGACAGTACATGGGGATTCTAACCCTGGGACAGTACATGGGGATTCCAACCCTGGGACTGTACATGGGGATTCTAACCCTGGGACTGTACATGGGGATTCTAACCCTGGGACAGTACATGGGGAATCCAACCCTGGGACTGTACATGGGGATTCTAACCCTGGGACTGTAC
The DNA here is from genome assembly GCF_052327205.1 of Somniosus microcephalus. Taxonomy (NCBI): domain Eukaryota; kingdom Metazoa; phylum Chordata; class Chondrichthyes; order Squaliformes; family Somniosidae; genus Somniosus; species Somniosus microcephalus. The sequence goes on along the minus strand of NC_140990.1, from coordinate 29,583,626 downwards.
ATGGGGAATCCAACCCTGGGACTGTACATGGGGATTCTAACCCTGTGACTGTACATGAGGATTCTAACCCTGTGACTGTACATGGGGATTCTAACCCTGGGACTGTACATGGGGATTCTAACCCTGTGACTGTACATGGGGATTCTAACCCTGGGACTGTACATGGGGATTCTAACCCTGGGACTGTACATGGGGATTCTAACCCTGGGACTGTACATGGGGATTCTAAACCTGGGACTGTACATGGGGATTCTAACCCTGGGACTGTACATGGGGATTTCAACCCTGGGACTGTACATGGGGATTCCAACCCTGGGACTGTACATGGGGATTCTAACCCCAGGGCTGTACATGGGGATTCTAACACTGGGACTGTATATAGGGATTCTAACCCTGGGACTGTACATGGGGATTCTATCCCTGGGACTGTACATGTGGATTCGAACACTGGGACTGTATATGGGGATTCTAACCCTGTGATTGTACATGGGGATTCCAACCCTAGGACTGTACATGGGGATTCTAAACCTGGGACTGTACATGGGGATTCTAACCCTGGGACTGTACATGGGGATTTCAACCCTGGGGCTGTACATGGGGATTCTAACCCTGGGACTGTACATGGGGATTCTAACCCTGTGACTGTACATGGGGATTCTAACCCTGGGACTGTACATGGGGATTCCAACCCTAGGACTGTACATGGGGATTCTAAACCTGGGACTGTACATGGGGATTCTAACCCTGGGACTGTACATGGGGATTTCAACCCTGGGACTGTACATGGGGATTCCAACCCTGGGACTGTACATGGGGATTCCAACCCTGGAACTGTACATGGGGATTCTAACCCCAGGGCTGTACATGGGGATTCTAACACTGGGACTGTATATAGGGATTCTAACCCTGGGACTGTACATGGGGATTCTATCCCTGGGACTGTACATGTGGATTCGAACACTGGGACTGTATATGGGGATTCTAACACTGGGACTGTATATGGGGATTCTAACCCTGGGACTGTACATGGGGATTCTATCCCTGGGACTGTACATGGTGATTCTAACCCTGGGACTGTACATGGGGATTCTATCCCTGGGACTGTACATGGGGATTCTAACCCTGGGACTGTACATGGGGATTCCAACCCTGGGACTGTACATGGGGATTCTAACACTGGGACTGTATATGGGGATTCTAACCCTGGGACTGTACATGGGGATTCTATCCCTGGGACTGTACATGGGGATTCTAACACTGGGACTGTATATGGGGATTCTAACCCTGGGACTGTACATGGGGATTCCAACCCTGGGACTGTATATGGGGATTCTAACGCTGGGACTGTACATGGGGATTCTAACCCTGGGACTGTACATGGGGATTCTAACCCTAGGACTGTACATGGGGATTCCAACCCTGGGACTGTACATGGGGATTCTAACCCTGGGACTGTATATGGGGATTCCAACCCTGGGACTGTACATGGGGAATCCAACCCTGTGACTGTACATGGGGATTCTAACCCTGGGACTGTACATGGGGATTCCAACCCTGGGACTGTACATGGGGATTCCATGCTGGGACTGTACATGGGGATTCTAACCCTGGGACTGTACATGGGGATTCTAACCCTGGGACTGTACATGGGGATTCAAACCCTGGGACTGTACATGGGGATTCTAAACCTGGGACTGTACATGGGGATTCTAACCCTGGGACTGTACATGGGGATTCTAACCCTGGGACTGTACATGGGGATACTAACCCTGGGGCTGTACATGGGGATTCTAACCCTGGGACTGTACATGGGGATTCTAACCCTGTGACTGTACATGGGGATTCCAACCCTAGGACTGTACATGGGGATTCTAAACCTGGGACTGTACATGGGGATTCTAACCCTGGGACTGTACATGGGGATTTCAACCCTGGGACTGTACATGGGGATTCGAACCCTGGGACTGTACATGGGGATTCCAACCCTGGGACTGTACATGGGGATTCTAACCCCAGGGCTGTACATGGGGATTCTAACACTGGGACTGTATATAGGGATTCTAACCCTGGGAATGTACATGGGGATTCTATCCCTGGGACTGTACATGGGGATTCTAAACCTGGGACTGTCCATGGGGATTCTAACCCTAGGAATGTACATGGGGATTCTAAACCTGGGACTGTACATGGGGATTCTATCCCTGGGTCTGTACATGTGGATTCTAACACTGGGACTGTACATGGGGATTCTAAAACTGGGACTGTATATGGGGATTCTAACCCTGGGACTGTACATGGGGATTATATCCCTGGGACTGTACATGGTGATTCTAACCCTAGGACTGTACATGGGGATTCTATCCCTGGGACTGTACATGGGGATTCTAACCCTGGGACTGTACATGGGGATTCTAACCCTGGGACTGTACATGGGGATTCTAACACTGGGACTGTATATGGGGATTCTAACCCTGGGACTATACATGGGGATTCTATCCCTGGGACTGAACATGGGGATTCTAACACTGGGACTGTATATGGGGATTCTAACCCTGGGACTGTACATGGGGATTCCAACCCTGGGACTGTATATGGGAATTCTAACCCTGGGACTGTACATGGGGATTCTAACCGTAGGAGTGGACATGGGGATTCCAACCCTGGGACTGTACATGGGGATTCTAACCCTGGGACTGTACATGGGGATTCTAACCCTGGGACTGTACATGGGGATTCTAACCCTGGGACTGTACATGGGGATACTAACCCTGGGACTGTACATGGGGATTATAACCCTGGGACTGTACATGGGGATTCTAACCCTGGGAATGTACATGGGGATTCTAACCCTGGGACTGTACATGGGGATTCTAACCCTGGGATTGTACATGGGGATTCTAACCCTGGGACTGTACATGTGGATTCTAACCCTGGGACTGTAAATGGGGATTCTAACCCTGGGACTGTACACGGGGATTCTACCCCTGGGACTGTACACGGGGATTCTAACCCTGGGACTGTACATGGGGATTCTAACCCTAGGACTGTACATGTGGATTCTAACCCTGGGACACTACATGGGGATTCTAACCCTGGGACTTTACATGGGGATTCTAACCCTGGGACTTTACATGGGGATTCTAACCCTGTGACTGTACATGGGGATTCTAACCCTGGGACTGTACATGGGGATTTTAACACTTGGACTGTACATGGGGATTCTAACCCTGGGACTGTACATGAGGATTCTAACCCTGGGACTGTACATGGGGATTCTAACCCTGGGACTGAACATGGGGACTCTAACCCTGGGACTGTAGATGGGGATTCTAACCCTGGGACTGTACATGGGGATTCTAACCCTGGGACTGTACATGGGGATTCTAACCCTGGGACTGTACATGGGTATTCTAACCCTGGGACTGTACATGGGGATTCTAACCCTGGGACTGTACATGGGGATACTAACCCTGGGACTGTACATGGGGATTCTAACCCTGGGACTGTACATGTGGATTCTAACCCTGGGACTGTAAATGGGGATTCTAACCCTGGGACTGTACACGGGGATTCTAACCCTGGGACTGTACATGGGGATTCTAACCCTGGGACTGTACATGTGGATTCTAACCCTGGGACACTACATGGGGATTCTAACCCTGGGACTTTACATGGGGATTCTAACCCTGGGACTGTACATGGGGATTCTAACCCTGGGAATGTACATGGGGATTCTAACCCTGGGACTGTACATGGGGATTTTAACACTTGGACTGTACATGGGGATTCTAACCCTGGGACTGTACATGAGGATTCTAACCCTGGGACTGTACATGGGGATTCTAACCCTGGGACTGTACATGGGGACTCTAACCCTGGGACTGTAGATGGGGATTCTAACCCTGGGACTGTACATGGGGATTCTAACCCTGGGACTGTACATGGGGATTCTAACCCTGGGACTGTACATGGGTATTCTAACCCTGGGACTGTACATGGGGATCCTAACCCTGGTACGGTACATGGGGATTCTATCCCTGGGACTGTACATGGGGATGCTAACCCTGGGACTGTACATGGGGATTCTATCCCTGGGACTGTACATGGGGATTCTAACCCTGGGAGTGTACATGGGGATTCCAATGCTGGGACTGTACATGGGGATTCTGTCCCTGGGACTGTACATGGGGATTCTAACCCTGGGACTGTACATGGGGATTTAAACCCTGGGACTCTACATGGGGATTCTAACCCTGGGACTGTACATGGGGATTCTAAACCTGGGACTGTACATGGGGATTCTAACCCTGGGACTGTACATGGGGATACTAACCCTGGGACTGTAAATGGGGATTATAACCCTGGGACTGTACATGGGGATTCTATCCCTGGGAATTTACATGGGGATTCTAACCCTGGGACTGTACATGGGGATTCTAACCCTTGGATTGTACATGGGGATTCTAACCCTGGGACTGTACATGGGGATTCTAACCCTGGGACTGGAAATGGGGATTCTAACCCTGGGACTGTACACGGGGATTCTACCCCTGGGACTGTACACGGGGATTCTAACCCTGGGACTGTACATGGGGATTCTAACCCTGGGACTGTACATCTGGATTCTAACCCTGGGACACTACATGGGGATTCTAACCCTGGGACTGTACATGGGGATTCTAACCCTGGGACTGTACATGGGGATTCTATCCCTGGGACTGTACATGGGGATTTTAACACTTGGACTGTACATGGGGATTCTAACCCTGGGACTGTACATGAGGATTCTAACCCTGGGACTGTACATGGGGATTCTAAGCCTGGGACTGTACATGGGGACTCTAACCCTGGGACTGTAGATGGGGTTTCTAACCCTGGGACTGTACATGGGGATTCTAACCCTGGGACTGTACATGGGGATTCTAACCCTGGGATTGTACATGGGTATTCTAACCCTGGGACTGTACATGTGGCTGATAACCCTGGGACGGTACATGGGGATTCTATCCCTGGGACTGTACATGGGGATGCTAACCCTGGGACTGTACATGGGGATGCTATCCCTGGGACTGTACATGGGGATTCTAACCCTGGGACTGTACATGGGGATTCGAACCGTGGGACTGTACATGGGGATTCTAACACTAGGACTGTAAATGGGGATTCTAACCCTGGGACTGTATATGGGGATTCTAACCCTGGGACTGTACATGGGGATTCTAACCCTGGGTCTGTACATGGTGATTCAATCCCCGGGACTGTACATGGGGATTCTCACCCTGGGACTGTACATGGGGTTTCTAACCCTGGGACTGTACATCGGGATACTAACCCTGGGACTGTACATGGGGATTCTAACCCTGGGACTGTACATGGGGATTCTAACCCTGGGATTGTACATGGGTATTCTAACCCTTGGACTGTACATGGGGATTCTAACCCTAGGACTGTACATGGGGACTCTAACCCTGGGACTGGAGATGGGGTTTCTAACCCTGGGACTGTACATGGGGATTCTAACCCTGGGACTGTACATGGGGATTCTAACCCTGGGATTGTACATGGGTATTCTAACCCTGGGACTGTACATGTGGATTCTAACCCTGGGACGGTACATGGGGATTCTATCCCTGGGACTGTACATGGGGATGCTAACCCTGGGACTGTACATGTGGATGCTATCCCTGGGACTTTACATGGGGATTCTAAACCTGGGACTGTACATGGGGATTCGAACCGTGGGACTGTACATGGGGATTCTAACCCTAGAACTGTAAATGGGGATTCTAACCCTGGGACTGTATATGGGGATTCTAACCCTGGGACTGTACATGGGGATTCTAACCCTGGGTCTGTACATGGTGATTCAATCCCCGGGACTGTACATGGGGATTCTAACCCTGGGACTGTACATGGGGTTTCTAACCCTGGGACTGTACATCGGGATTCTAACCCTGGGACTGTACATGGGGATTCTAACCCTGGGACTGTACATGGGGATTCTAACCCTGGGACTGTACATGGGTATTCTAACCCTTGGACTGTACATGGGGATTCTAACCCTAGGACTGTACATGGGGATTCTAACCCTGGGACTTTGCATGTGGATTCTAACCCTGGGACTGTACATGGGGATTCTAACCCTGGGACTGCACATGTGGATTCTAACCCTGTGAATGTACATGGGGATTCTAACCCTGGGACTGTACATGGGGATTCTAAACCTGGGACTGTACAGGGGATTCGAATCCTGGGACTGTACATGGGGATTCTAACCCTGGGACTGTACATGGGGATTCTAACCCTGGGACTGTACATGGGGTTTCTAACCCTGGGACTGTACATGGGGATTCTAAACCTGGGACTGTACAGGGGGATTCGATTCCTGGGACTGTACATGGGGATTCTAACCCTGGGACTGTACATGGGGATTCTAACCCTGGGACTCTACATGGGGATTCTAACCCTGGGACTGTACATGGTGATTCTAACCCTGGGACTGTACATGGGGGTTCTAACCCTGGGACTGTACATGGGGATTCTAACCCTGGGACTGTACATGGGGATTCTAACCCTGTGACTGTACATGGGGATTCTAACCCTGGGACTGTACATGGGGATTGTAACCCTGGGACTCTACATGGGGATTCTAACCCTGGGACTGTACATGGGGATTCTAACCCTGAGACTCTACATTGGGATTATAACCCTGGGACTGTACATGGGGGGCCAGCTCTGGGGCTCTTCTGTTAAATTCTTGTGGGATGCAAACCTTAAGCTCGGCACTTACCAGCGCCTTTATGACAGATGGGGAGAAATCCGATGTTTGGAGTGTGAGATAAACGAGGCGATGTGTTTCTCAGGAGGGCACTAGGACCCAGTTTGGAACAGACCCTGAAGCCACGCCCCTCTTTGTTCCTGTACCAAGATGGCCACACGTGCGCTGTGCTACTTCCTGAATCATGTGGGCTCGATACTGAACATTCCCGCCTTCCTGCAGAAAGATGGCGGCCGTCAACCAAGGCCTTTTACCGGGAGAAAGCCCCGAATCTGCAACCGAGGAACTTTACGTTATTCGCTAGCAAAATACTGCAGATGCTGGAAATCTCAAATAACAACAGAAAAAGCTGGAAACACTCAGCAGGCCAGGCAACATCCATGGAGAGAGATAAAGAGTTAATGTTTCAGGTCAAAACCCTTCAGAACTTCTACTGAGTTTTTCTAGCTTTTTCTGTTGTTATTTCCACTTTACGGTATTGTTCGGAGCTTGCGGCCTGCACCAATTGTTTATGAAGCCTCCACGCTCACCCATCGGGCCCGTTCCTCCCCTGCATTCTCGCGCTTCTTACCAGCTGTCCGGGGCCCGTCTCCACCATTGGTCCTTCTCCAGCCTGTCTCCCGTACAACGCACTGCGCATGCTCCAAACACTGCCCGGAGCCGCGCCTGCGCACTGGGCTCCTGTAGTCTGGGTGCAGCACATTCCCCACCACCTGGAGTGCTGAGTAAAAGCCCCGCCATTAGTGAATACAACATGAGTTACTGTGATTGCATTGAGGACTGAACCATGTTCATTCTAGAAGTTATGGTTCATTTCTGCTGATCTATAACCCCAATACTTGGGCTGGAGATTAATATTCTGTATAAATATTGAATACATCAGCTTTGTATCAAATACTAATATAAAAGGAAAATACTGTGGTTGCTGGAAATCTGAAATAAAAACAAAATGCGGGAAATACTCAGCGGGTCAGGCAGCATCTGTGGAGAGAGAAACAGAGTTAACATTTCAGGTCGATGACCTTTCATCAGAACTGGAAAAACTTAGAGATGTAGCAGGCTTTAAGCAAGTGAAGAGGCAGGGTAAGAGGGGAGGAAATACCAAAAGGGAAGGTCTGTGATAGGGTGGAAGGCAGGAGAGATTAAATGACAAAAGGGAGGATAGTACAAAGCAAAAGGAGATGGTAATGGGACACGTAATGAAACAAAAGATGAGTCTAGATGAGTTGTAAATTGGAATGGCAGAATCATCAACAACTGCCATGTGAAAAAATAGGGGCAGAGGTTATGGCCTGAAATTGTTGAACTCGTTGTTCAGTCCAGAAGGCTGTAAAGTGCCTAATCGAAAGATGAGGTGCTGTTCCTCTAGCTCACATTGAGCTTCATTGGAACAGTGTAGGAGGCCGAGGACAGGGCGGTCAGAGTGGGAGTGGAGCAGAGAACTGAAGTGACAGGCGACCGGAAGCTCGGGGTCACCCTTACACACTGAATGGAGGTGTTCCGCAAAGCAGTCACCCAATCTACGTTTGGTCTCCCCAATGTAGAGCAGGTTGCATCGTGAGCAGCGAATACAGTATACTAATTTGTAAGAAGTACAAGTAAATCGCTGTTTCACCTGGAATGAATGCTTGGGGCCCTGGACCGGGGGAAGGGAGGAGGTAAAAGGGCAGGTGCTGCATCTCGAATGTTTGAATGTGTGTTCCGTTTGAGTACATGGCTTGTGGGTGTCATAGACTGAACTGTAGTGTTTCACTTTACACTCACCTGAAATTCCTTTGAACCACCGCCTTTATAGAACTATCTTGTATAAGATTTGAAATCTGTTATTTTCTGCATCATTTAGCATTTTTTGGATACGATTTAGTAAAACGCCATCACACATATTGCACATAATAGCCTTTGAAACATTCTGATCGTTGTAACTGTAATTGGTGATTTTGATGGAATCATTGATTTAATCTGGTGTTACTAACACTATTTCTTTAATCAAGATAATTGTTTCAAATACTTCCTTTATCAGATCATCAGCTCCTATATTGATCTCTGTCAATAATCCATGGTTAGGATTGGGGTTAGTGGTTGGGGCTCGTGGTCATTGGTCAGGATTGGGGTTAGTGGTTGGGATTAGTGGTTATTGGTTAGGATTGGGGTTAGTGGTTGGGGCTCGTGGTCATTGGTCAGGATTGGGGTTAGTGGTTGGGGCCAGTGGTTATTGGTTAGGATTGGGGTTAGTGGTTGGGGTTAGTGGTTATTGGTTAGGATTGGGGTTAGTGGTTGGGGCTTGTGGTTATTGGTTAGGATTGGGGTTAGTGGTTGGGGTTAGTGGTTATTGGTTAGGATTGGGGTTAGTGGTTGGGGCTCGTGGTCATTGGTCAGGATTGGGGTTAGTGGTTGGGGTTAGTGGTTATTGGTTAGGATTGGGGTTAGTGGTTGGGGCCAGTGGTTATTGGTTAGGATTCGGGTTAGTGGTTGGGGCCAGTGGTTATTGGTTAGGATTGGGGTTAGTGGTTGGGGCCAGTGGTTATTGGTTAGGATTGGGGTTAGTGGTTGGGGCTTGTGGTTATTGGTTAGGATTGGGTTAGTGGTTGGGGTTAGTGGTTATTGGTTAGGATTGGGGTTAGTGGTTGGGGCTAGTGGTTATTGGTTAGGATTGGGATTAGTGGTTGGGGCTTGTGGTTATTGGTTAGGATTGGTGTTAGTGGTTGGGGTTAGTGGTTATTGGTTAGGATTGGGGTTAGTGGTTGGGGCTAGTGGTTATTGGTTAGGATTGGGATTAGTGGTTGGGGGTAGTGGTCATTGGTTAGGATTGGGGTTAGTGGTTGGGGCTTGTGGTTATTGGTTAGGATTGGGATTAGTGGTTGGGGTTAGTGGTTATTGGTTAGGATTGGGGTTAGTGGTTGGGGCTAGTGGTTATTGGTTAGGATTGGGATTAGTGGTTGGGGCTAGTGGTTATTGGTTAGGATTGGTGTTAGTGGTTGGGGCTAGTGGTTATTGGTTAGGATTGGGGTTAGTGGTTGGGGGTAGTCAATTGGAGGTTAGGCTTAGGCGTTAGTGATTAAGGTTAGAAACCATTATTAACATCACCAGTGTCACTGGACACATCTTTCTTCATTTCATGTTTTTTAACCTCCCACAGACGAGACAGAACAAAGCCTCATGAATTGTTCATTCAAGGAACATTCTTTCTGGCTGGAGCCTGATTTTTTTCCCTTCTTTCACATCTTTTCATTTCTCACAGAAAAAGACATCAGGGACATTAGACTTTGGGATTTGGGGACAAGAACAGGCGGATCCAGGTGTTGGGCTGGTTACATCCAATCATCAGCCTGCCTGAAAAGGGCTTCTGAAAATAACCTGTTACCATCTGATTCCACCGTCATATCTTCATCCAATACCTGCCTTTCACCTCACTAGAGCACTTTTCACCACCATGAGCATTCTCCATACTGAGGGTCTCTGATTTCAATTTATAATCTCAGTGAAAGTGGTCCTGGATTTGGTGTCACAATGTAAGTGGTCCCTGGATTTGATGTCCAGATTATTTTCCAGCCATTTTGAGATGTCCCTTACCCTGACACCAGAAAGGCAACACACCCTTCGGGACTCTCGATCCTGACTGTAAAGACTACTATCTATCCTTCTAATTATAGAATCCCCTATACGACAATGTTTCCACTCTGCTCCTCCACCCCTTGGACAGCCTCCTGTTCCATGGTGCCTTGTGCAGCATTCTAGCTGTCCTTCCCAGTCTTTCTCCTTATCCTCACAGGTATTGAGTACTTTGTACCTGTTGGACAGGAGCAGTGTCTGCTGGACTTCCTTCACTACTTCTCCTACATTCCCCTTACCCGGCTGACTGACAGTCATCCTCTCCCCTTCCTGCACCTGTGCTCTCTTCTGGTGTGTGACTGTACTCGAGTAAATTATCCAGTAATTCCTGCTCCTCCCTTATATGTCGGAGTGCCTCTAGCTCGGACTCCAGCTCACTGACTCTGAGCTGGAGTGTCATGAGGCAGAGACATTTGCTGCAGATGTGGCAGTCTGGGACAGTCTCGTTGTTCACAAACTCCCACATACTACAATCCCCACACACTGCCTGGTCTTTATTAATGAATGAATGAATTTATTTTTTGTTATCTGTAGTTTATTTCTTGAACTGTGATTAATTACTTTGCTATTTATCAGTTATGAGCGTCTTTAAAAGCAGTTAGAATTTAATCAATTACCTCGTTTTTCTTTGACTTACATTTACTTGCACTAATAAATTCTTACTAAGTCAAGCATAACACTAACCATTAAAGAGACTAAACACACAAAGTGATATCGATGCTCTGACCGAAATACTTATGTTAATTTGCTCTGCTGTGTGTTGATTATGATGTCACTTTTTTCTGTGTCCTTTATTTATTACTAGCTGGAGTGCCTGGCGGTGCCAAGGCTTTTTCGAGGGGATGTTGTTGTTGGAAGAGAGAGAGAGAGCGACTGGGGGGAAGAGAGAGAGCGACTGGGGGGAAGAGAGAAAGCGACTGGGGGGAAGAGAGAGGAAGAGGAAGGGGGAGGAGGGGGCGGGAGGGGAGAGAGGAGGGGGAGGGGAGAGAGGAGGGGGAGGGGAGAGGAGAGGGAGGGTGTGTGTTGTGTGAGGAGATGGAGACTCTGCGCAGCCCCGGTGGACACCATCTGAGGTGAGTGTCTGTCTCTCTGCGCTTAGCTAATCATCTGAGCTCGGGCATTGATGTCCTCCCTCCTCCTCTCTTCTCCCTCCCCTCTCTCCCCTCCCCCTCTCTCCCCCCTCCCCCTCTCTCGCCCTCCCCCTCTCTCCCCCTCCACCTCTCTCCCCCTCCTCTCCTCCCTCCTCTCACTGCCTCCCTTTCATTTTCTCCCTCCCTCCCCCTCTCACTCACTCCCTTTCACTTTCTCCCTCCCTCCCTCTCCCACCCCTCACTCCTGCCCTCCCTCCCTCTCCCACCCACCCCTCAGTCTTTCTGGCCCTCCCCCTCCCCGGCCCTCTCCCTCCGCGCGACACTTGTGATATCGCGCTGCGGGCGCAACCGCCCAGGAGACACCGTGCTCCCGGCCTCAGTCAGTGG